>NW_027362771.1:170938544-172236759 GCF_046119375.1 Phyllobates terribilis
ATTAAGGATTAGTGTTGTTCTATGTTGGAACCTGCTAGGAGCATAGCAGGAAAGCTCAGCAGGATTGAGTGTGGCTGAACCCACACCTGGGAAGGCTCTGCACCTGTCAGGCTCTGAGCGGCCCGGCGTGGCCGTTGCTCACGGCAACCGTTGTTTAAGGACTCGTGTTAACCCGACTGCGAACCGGAGGACTTTTCTGTTTACCCGTGAGTTGCTGAATAAAGCTTTTTCTGTTGGACTTGCTTGGGTCACTGCCTCAGTTACTGCACGGTGTGAACACTGCCGTTTTACAATAGTAAATATATTTCTAAAGGTACTGTTGACATGAAATTCTCACCAGATATTGAAAACAACCAATCCAATCCACACAGGCACTTAAATCAAATCATACATGTTCATAAATTAAATTATTTGTAATAATGAGTAATCATACAGGGGAAAAGTGTTGAACACATCAAGAAATAGAGGCGCAAAAATCCAGGGAAAGTCATAATACCAGCTGAAATCTATCAGTAACTAGAATGCAATCCTGCCACTTAGTGAAAAATAATATCAGTTGACTCAAATGAGGGCCTATAAAAAGGTATCTTATTACCAAGGTGCCACACAAGAAGCATCTCATGATGGGTAAAACCAGTGAGCTCAAGACTTTCGCAACCTTATTCTTGCAAAACATACTGATGGCATTGGTTACAGATGAATTTATAAACTACTGAATGTTCCGGTGAGCAGTGCTGGGGCCATAATCCAAAAGTGGAAAGAACATAATTTCACCATAAACTGGGCACTACCTGGTGCTCTCCTAAATATTTCAGACAGCGGAGTGAAAAGACATATCAGAAGTGTTGTCCAAAAGCCAAGGACCACCAGTGGAGAGCTACAGAAAGGCCTGCAATCAGCAGGTACAATTGTTTCAAAGAAAACTATAATTAATGCACTCAACCTCCATGTCTTATATGCACATTTGCCATGCAAGACACCATTCCTGAACAAAAAGTATGTTCAAGCGCGTTTAAAGTTTGCTTAACAATATTTAGATAGACCTGTGAAATATTGGGAATAGTATGATCAGATGAGACCAAAATGTAACTCTTTGCATGCCATAATACACACCATGTTTGGATACAAAAAGTCACCACATATCACCCCCAAAACTCGATACCAACAGGAAGGTTTGGAGGTGGGAATATCATGGGATGGGACTGTTTTTCAGCATACGGCACTGGCATACTTCATGCAATTGAATGAAGTATGAATGGACAAATGTGCCGAGACATTCTTGATAAAAATCTGCTGATGATGAAGATGAAACAAGGGTGGATATTTCAGCAAGACAATGATCCCAAACACACAGCCAAAGAAACTCTCAATTGTTTTCAGAGGAAGAAAATAAAGTAGCAAGAGTGGCCCAGCCAATCACCTGACCTAAATCCAATAGAACATTTATGGACAGAGCTAAAGCTCAGAGTTCATAAAAGGAGCGCACGGTACCTTCAGGATTTGAAGAGTGTTTCTGTGGAAGAATTGTTCAAAATCAATCTGAACAATGCATGCGACTAGTTTCTCCTTACAGGAAGCATCTTGAAGCTGTCAGAACCAACAAAGGCTTTTGTACGAAGTATTAATTACATTTCAGTAAGCATGTTTATTACCCTTTCCCTGTGTCATTTCTCATTATTACACATAACTTAATTTATGGTCATCTATGGTTTGATTTCTGTGCCTGTGTGGATTGGATCTGCTGTTACCGATATTGGATGAAAATTTCATGTCAATAGCACCTTAAGAAATATTTTTACTTAGAAAATGTGTGACATGTTCAATATTTATTTCATCTGCTGTATAATGGCTCATGTGGTTTGGATCCCCACAGTAATACCACACAAATACAGGGCTAAAAAGGGTCAGGGTGGCAAGAGGGGACCTAGATAGTTTCCCTCAATGATGTCCCCTGTTTGTAGCTCTGCCTGACCACAGAGGTTGGCACCCTAAATAAAGGACGCAAGTCTTTATTTAGGGTGCCAACGTATTGACGTATTTGGCATGGGTATGTGGTTGAAAAACAGGAAATAATTGGTAAGCAGGTTGGATTTATAATTTTATAGTGTGCCTTATGATCTCTACTGTCTTACTGGTGGTGACAGCTATTCGATTGATCATAGGTGGTTTATATTTGTTGTTACTGTCATCAGTATAATCAGTATATTATTTTCTTAATCTCTGATTTTATCATTATACTTGTTCATGACTATTTTTGTAATACTCAATAAAAATCATTTTTTGCCATCATTGGTGGATATTTGACTCCATGCCCCCTTTTTTTAATATGAAGATATGAATTTAGATTAGAGAAGAGTGTAAATAGTGTGATAGGCAAATGACGTCACCGCTTGAGCAGGAGAATTCTCCCACGCTGGGACGGCATTTAAATGGCAGACTGGATGGTAGCAGAACACTGCCATCCAGAATGCCATCCTTCAGAGACACTGCGGTGCGCAGGCAATTCCCCCACGCTGTCAGTGACGTGCATGAGGTGAGCTGAGTTCATTGGACATGAACTCGGCTCATCTGGATGCTGTCACAGCCAGACACTGAGGAGCTTCACTGAGGAGCTTCTCAGTGTCTGAGGCATGGCAAGCTGGACGTCATTCGCCGGCACCACATGCGCAGGAGAATTGTCCCACATTGTCAGTGACGTGCATGAGGTGAGCTGAGTTCATTGGACATGAACTCGGCTCATCTGGATGCCGTCACAGTGACACACTGAGGAGCGCAAGCATGCCTGCGCTTCTCAGTGTCTGCGGCATGGCAAGCTGGATGGCAGCTTTCTGCTGAGATCTAGCCCGTCATGTCAATGTAGCAGTGCTGGAGCCGCCCTAGGACCATGGAAAGGTAAGGATGAGGTTGGTTCATTATTTTACTTTTATTGCAGGAGATAGTTGGCTTCAGCTGGAATGGGCGATACGGTAAGTAGAGTTTAATTTAGAACATTAAAGTATTGTGTCTTTATATCAATTAAAGGATATTATTCTGAGTGTTGGTGGTTTTTTTTAACTTTCTCTATGGGGTTAGTAATGGGGGTGTCTTATAGACACCTCTCCATTACTAACCTGGGCTTGATATCAGCTAGCATTATAAGCTGACATCAACCCCAGCCCTATTACGCCACTGCCACGGCTACAGGGCAGTGGGAAGAGCAAGGCTAAGTGCCAGAATTGGCGCATCCTATGGATGCGCCATTTCAGGGGCGGCTGATGTGTGGTGTTTCTAGCCTGGGAGGGGGCCAACATTCATGGCACCCTTCCTGGGCTATTAATATCAGCCTCCCAGCTGTCTGCCTAGCCTTTGCTAGCTATTAAAATAGGGGGGACCCCACGTCATTTTTTTTTATTGGGTCCCCCATTTTAATAGCTAGTAGAGGCTAGGTATGCAGCTGGAGGCTGATATTAGTAGCCTGGGAAGCTCCATGGGTATTAC
The DNA here is from genome assembly GCF_046119375.1 of Phyllobates terribilis. Classification (NCBI taxonomy): domain Eukaryota; kingdom Metazoa; phylum Chordata; class Amphibia; order Anura; family Dendrobatidae; genus Phyllobates; species Phyllobates terribilis. Next base: position 170,942,022 of record NW_027362771.1, read on the forward strand.
CCCCTTCCCAGGCTTCAAACATCTGCCCCAGCCATCTGCTTAACTTCCGCTGGAGACAAATTACGGGGAACTCCACGCCAATTTTTTTTTAAATAAATCCTTTATTTTAACACTAAATGACAAGTACAGTAACCAACACTGTCACTGTACTTATTATATATGTGACTGACATGTTTCTATCTATCTAATCTATGTGTGATGCTTTATTCTTTCTGTTCTAAATTGTCGGGTACCAATGTATGCCGCTGATGAATTGTCGGCCGGCTTTTTTAAAGAGACAGGTGCATGAAAACACTATTATTTTTTTTTTAATAATCCTTTATTTTAACACTAAATAACAAGTGCAGTAACCAACACTATCACTGTACTTATTATATATGTGACTGACATGCTTCTATCTATCTAATCTATGTGTAATGCTCTATTCTTTCCATTCTAAATTGTCGAGTATCGGTGTATGCCGTTGCTGAATTGCATTTCATGTTTCACTGTGAGCACTGTTCCCATCGATTTGGGCAATCACTATAATGCCACAACCACCAAGGCTGTGACATTACAGTGAGTTGCAGACAATCCCTGCATGATTGGTGCTCTAAATAGTGCCAAACATGCAGGACGGGGACCCGAGCTCCACCAGAGCATCTCAAAAGTACTCAGCGAGCTTCGAGCATCTCGAGTACTGAGATGCTTGGGCGAGTACCGAGCAGTAGCGAGCATGCTCACTCATCACTAGACCTGATGGTAAATTACCAATTTTTTTTTTGGGTGGCTTTGAGGTGACAACTAGAATTATGTAAACTGTTTCTGTTGGTTGTCTTTCAATATAGGTCAGAAGAGAAATGACCATGTTCATTCTTAATGAAAGGGGTATCACGAAAATTGATATGATCCTGATGGAAATGTAGAGTGACTTGTAAGATTGGCCATACTTGATTAAGGAAAGTTATAAATAAGAAAAGGAAGTCAATAGGATCATCCCAAATTCTGAAAATATCATCTATGTAACAATGCCAACAAGTGGCAACTTGTTTGAGCAGATCATGTCTGTATATGTATTCATCTTCAATGAGACTCATATAGCTCTTAGCATACGCTGGCATTACATTCGAGCCCATGGCAGTCACGCACAATTGTATGTAGTAATTATCCCAAAATGCAAAGAAATTTGCATGTGGTACAAGGATAATAGTTGTATATAGAGCTCAATGTTGTCTGTGGAGTGGTTAGTATTGCTTAAGAGTTTTCTATCAGCTTGTAATACCTCATCATGTTATATTGCGGTATATAAACTATTCACGTCTAGGGTGACAAGCATTTTTTCGTGTTTAACTGAGTTAAAGCTGTGAAAGATTTCAAGAAAATGTCCTGTATCAAGAATGAAATATCTTGTCATCTTGATAAGTGGTGTAAGAATTTTTTCAAGGAAGATAGACAGTGGTGATAGTATTGAATTTGGAAATTCCACTATAGGACGTCTAGGTGGTTTGTGTAGGGATTTGTGCATTTTTGTTAAAATATAAAAAACTGGAGTGACTGGATTTTATTGTCTATGCATTTGTGAATGTAGATATTGAGAAGATGCTGTATTTTCTATCTGATTTTGGAAGTTAGGTCTTGTCGTACTAATTTGTATGTATTTGTGTCAAAGCGCTAACAAATGATATCATCAGGAAAGTTGTTCCTATCCATCACTACTATTATCTCACCCTTGTTCACTGGTTTTATAATGTTTTTAATAGCCTGCAGGCTATGTATAGCTGCTCTCTCAATGCCGATGATGTTTCTGTATGTGGGGAAGTTACTCAGACATTGTTGATAAAAGACATGTTTAATGTCTCTGACAATCAAGTTAATGGTGATTTCAGTAACAAGATAAGTATGATGAGGATTAAAGGAACTGAAGTTCCGTAGTATCAAGTTATAAAGAGACAAAGCCATGGTCGTCTTACTACCTGTGGTGAATATTTGACTCACAGGAGGATCCATTGATAATCCAAAATGAGTCTTAAGACTTAGGATTTTATAGAACAAGCATAAGACATGATTCATTTGGAAAATGTTGAATGCAGAGGTGTGGCAGAAACAGAATTAACTTGACAACAGGTACTTTTTATAGATGTATTTTAGAAGGGCACTGTCTCCTCCAAAGTATCTAGCAGAATTACTTTTTGGGAATAGCACACAAGGTGACCATAAGCATAGCATTTGGCTGCACCAGTAAGTGTAGAAAACCCTGTACCAGTAATCAAACTTTTTTTTCTTGCTGGTCTAGAGTCAAGCAACTAGATGAATTTTAGAAGTCTACTCTGGCATCTAAAAAAATGTAGGTGTCTGGATTAAATTTAATGGTTTGGTCTCAAGTGTGGATAATTGTAGAAGTTGGACATGGGATTCTAACAAATAATACAAAATACCACTAATTTTTTTTTTAATTTAGACAGTTCTACGAAGGTTGTTAAATGTTAAGAAGGCAACAGCTTTAAAATAATTGTTCAGCTTAGACCTTTACCTGAAAGCTGACCAAGGTCAAAAACTAGTTCAGTAGCCCTGCTGAAGTATTTGCTCTTTCATCATGCATATTGCAGGCACATATCTAATATACCTACTTTAGATCCAGTCTTGATATTAGCACCTTATAGATTGTTTAGATTATTTAATCAATAGTAGTTGCACAAAGGAAAACCTGGGTAACATACTGGGATTTTTACTGTAGCTTTAATAACACACTATTTTGCCTGCTTCAGGTTTGTTAGTACTCCCAAGGAAAATATTATAATTTTGCTGTCCTCTCAATGATGAGCTCTGCCTAGCCTCACCAGCAGCATCGATACACAAATTTTTGACTATGCATAGTATAGGCAGAAGTTAAACACTGACAGGGTTATACAGAGCTCATTATTAACAAGGCTAGCAGATAACATGACCATATGAAAACTATCCCAAGGAAGCCATTAAGTGACACAGCATTGGCATCAGGGTTTCTTACCCTACTTCATGACATCCACAGATTGGAGGCATAAACCTGGTAACAAATTCCTATAACCCCAATTCATTAACACTTTTACTCCACAATTCCGGAGTAAAAAGGATGGTAGAGTTGCAAATTTTTTGCGACTTTTGGCATTTTCACACCACTCAAACCCAACTTGTCAAAATCATGATGAGTGGCGACTAGAGATGAGCGTTGTTCTACTCGAACTGTTCGCCAATCTCAAATTCGAGCTGTTTTGGGCGGTGTTCGAGCCGTTCGGCGAACACGAACAATTTGAGAAAAATTCGGCTGTTCGAGGTTATGTTCGATAACTGTTCGTGCACCAAAATCATAACTGGATTTTTTCTCAGTAATGATGAAAATTAATGTTAATACGCAGTTTGAGTGTACAGCGGGGTGGGGGGAGGGGCAGGGGATGGATCTCTGCAGGAACAATGAAGATCTCCATTTTTTTTTTCTCTTTCCCGCATTTACAGTGGGGAGGTGCAATCTGTCAGCCTATCAGCAGCGCACACACGGAGCGAAGTGCTTTTTTTCACACAAGCAAGGGCATGTGTCATTGGCAGTGTATGTCACATGTCCTTGCCCTATAAGACCAAGCCATTTTCCCCGTCGCCACCATTTTCTCACTGCTGCAGCTGCGTGTTAGACGGCACCGCTGTTGCTGTGTGCGCTATACCTTGTTAATTTCAAGCCAATTTTCGCACAAACCTACAGATAGCTTGGGAGTAGGGAATAGTTGTGATTGCAGTCCTTTTAAGGACTAGGTTACAGCATTTCCTACGACTTTTATCAGGCAGGTCTGTGCTCTTAAATAGATAGATTGTGGGAGTAAAGACTAATTGTAATTGGAGTCCTTTTCAGGACTAGGTTACATCAGTTCCTATCAGTTTTTGCCAGGCAGGTCTGTGCCAGTGCTGTGCAAGTTTTTTTCACAGCATTTGGCTGAATCTAGCAAAGCTAATCCTTTTTGGCCTATTGCAGAGTGTGTTAGTCAGTGGAGTAGCCTATCTGTGTTGCAAGATATACCACCTGTGTATAGAATACCAATTTTTTTACTGCACCTAGTGAAGTAAAATCTTTTGGGCATAGCATCATTCTATTAGTCCATCTATACTGACCTCCATCAGGTTGCAAATTGAATATAATTTTTTTCTGCATCTAGCTCTGAAAAAATATTGGGCTTCTAGCTGTGTGTGGGACTTGTTGTATTAGTCCATCTATACTGACCTCCATCAGGTTGCAAACTGAATATATTTTTTTCTGCATCTACCTCTGAAAAAATATTGGGCTTCTAGCTGTGTGTGGGACTTGTTCTATTAATCCATCTATACAGACCTCCATCAGGTTGCAAACTGAATATATTTTTTTCTGCATCTACCTCTGAAAAAATATTGGGCTTCTAGCTGTGTGTGGGACTTGTTGTATTAGTCCATCTATACTGACCTCCATCAGGTTGCAAACTGAATATATTTTTTTCTGCATCTACCTCTGAAAAAATATTGGGCTTCTAGCTGTGTGTGGGACTTGTTCTATTAATCCATCTATACAGACCTCCATCAGGTTGCAAACTGAATATATTTTTTTCTGCATCTACCTCTGAAAAAATATTGGGCTTCTAGCTGTGTGTGGGACTTGTTGTATTAGTCCATCTATACTGACCTCCATCAGGTTGCAAACTGAATATATTTTTTTCTGCATCTACCTCTGGAAAAATATTGGGCTTCTAGCTGTGTGTGGGACTTGTTGTATTAGTCCATCTATACTGACCTCCATCAGGTTGCAAACTGAATATATTTTTTTCTGCATTTACCTCTGAAAAAATATTGGGCTTCTAGCTGTGTGTGGGACTTGTTCTATTAATCCATCTATACAGACATCCATCAGGTTGCAAACTGAATATATTTTTTTCTGCATCTACCTCTGAAAAAATATTGGGCTTCTAGCTGTGTGTGGGACTTGTTGTATTAGTCCATCTATACTGACCTCCATCAGGTTGCAAACTGAATATATTTTTTTCTGCATTTACCTCTGAAAAAATATTGGGCTTCTAGCTGTGTGTGGGACTTGTTCTATTAATCCATCTATACAGACCTCCATCAGGTTGCAAACTGTATATATTTTTTTCTGCATCTACCTCTGAAAAAATATTGGGCTTCTAGCTGTGTGTGGGACTTGTTGTATTAGTCCATCTATACTGACCTCCATCAGGTTGCAAACTGAATATATTTTTTTCTGCATCTACCTCTGAAAAAATATTGGGCTTCTAGCTGTGTGTGGGACTTGTTCTATTAATCCATCTATACAGACCTCCATCAGGTTGCAAACTGAATATATTTTTTTCTGCATCTACCTCTGAAAAAATATTGGGCTTCTAGCTGTGTGTGGGACTTGTTGTATTAGTCCATCTATACTGACCTCCATCAGGTTGCAAACTGAATATATTTTTTTCTGCATCTACCTCTGAAAAAATATTGGGCTTCTAGCTGTGTGTGGGACTTGTTCTATTAATCCATCTATACAGACCTCCATCAGGTTGCAAACTGAATATATTTTTTTCTGCATCTACCTCTGAAAAAATATTGGGCTTCTAGCTGTGTGTGGGACTTGTTGTATTAGTCCATCTATACTGACCTCCATCAGGTTGCAAACTGAATATATTTTTTTCTGCATCTACCTCTGGAAAAATATTGGGCTTCTAGCTGTGTGTGGGACTTGTTGTATTAGTCCATCTATACTGACCTCCATCAGGTTGCAAACTGAATATATTTTTTTCTGCATTTACCTCTGAAAAAATATTGGGCTTCTAGCTGTGTGTGGGACTTGTTCTATTAATCCATCTATACAGACATCCATCAGGTTGCAAACTGAATATATTTTTTTCTGCATCTACCTCTGAAAAAATATTGGGCTTCTAGCTGTGTGTGGGACTTGTTGTATTAGTCCATCTATACTGACCTCCATCAGGTTGCAAACTGAATATATTTTTTTCTGCATTTACCTCTGAAAAAATATTGGGCTTCTAGCTGTGTGTGGGACTTGTTCTATTAATCCATCTATACAGACCTCCATCAGGTTGCAAACTGTATATATTTTTTTCTGCATCTACCTCTGAAAAAATATTGGGCTTCTAGCTGTGTGTGGGACTTGTTGTATTAGTCCATCTATACTGACCTCCATCAGGTTGCAAACTGAATATATTTTTTTCTGCATCTACCTCTGAAAAAATATTGTGCTTCTAGCTGTGTGTGGGACTTGTTCTATTAATCCATCTATACAGACCTCCATCAGGTTGCAAACTGAATATATTTTTTTCTGCATCTACCTCTGAAAAAATATTGGGCTTCTAGCTGTGTGTGGGACTTGTTGTATTAGTCCATCTATACTGACCTCCATCAGGTTGCAAACTGAATATATTTTTTTCTGCATCTACCTCTGAAAAAATATTGGGCTTCTAGCTGTGTGTGGGACTTGTTCTATTAATCCATCTATACAGACCTCCATCAGGTTGCAAACTGAATATATTTTTTTCTGCATCTACCTCTGAAAAAATATTGGGCTTCTAGCTGTGTGTGTGACTTGTTGCATTAGTCCATCTATACTGACCTCCATCAGGTTGCAAACTGAATATATTTTTTTCTGCATCTACCTCTGAAAAAAATATTGGGCTTCTAGCTGTGTCTGGGACTTGTTCTATTAATCCATCTATACAGACCTCCATCAGGTTGCAAACTGAATATATTTTTTTCTGCATCTACCTCTGAAAAAATATTGGGCTTCTAGCTGTGTGTGGGACTTGTTCTATTAATCCATCTATACAGACCTCCATCAGGTTGCAAACTGAATATATTTTTTTCTGCATCTACCTCTGAAAAAATATTTGGCCTTCTAGCAGTGTGTGGGACTTTCTCTATTAGTCCATCTATACTGACCTCCATCAGGTTGCAAATTAAAAATAATTTTTATCTGCATCTAGCTCTGAAAAAATATTTGGCCTTCTAGCAGTGTGTGGGACTTTCTCTGTTAGTCCATCTATACTGACCTCCATCAGGTTGCAAATTAAAAATAATTTTTATCTGCATCTAGCTCTGAAAAAATATTTGGCCTTCTAGCAGTGTGTGGGACTTTCTCTATTAGTCCATCTATACTGACCTCCATCAGGTTGCAAATTGAATATAATTTTTTTCTGCATCTAACCCAGCCAATAGTTTTGGCCTAATACCACAGTTTGGCCACTCAGCTCTGCTCGGTTCCCATCCATTGTTTTTTTGTGCAAACAACTCCAGAGTTGTTAATTAGTTAACCACCAAAATGAGTGGAAAAAGGCCTGCTGCTGGTGGAAAGTGGAATAGGCGTGTTGGGAAGGGGAAAAAAGGTTGTGTCCGTGGGGTAGGTGTTAAAGCAACAGTAACATCTGCAGAAGAAAGACCATCTTCCAGCCAAACTAAAATGTCTACTTCTTTTAGCGGACAATGTGATAAGATCCCTTTCTTACGGCCACGCCAATCGCTACAAATTCCAGATGAGGCACAAAAACAGCAGGTGCTTCAACGGATATCAAGTGCTCCTTTAAGTGGGCTCTCCTCCACATCAACTTCAACATCACAAATACTCCAGTCCTCAAAGGTGTCACCCCAATCGCACTTGCTTCCTCACAGCTCCCAAATCTCCAGCTGCCCGTCTGAGTATGAGGTAGAACAGATGGTTGAGTCTGCAGAGCTGTTTACTCATACTATAGCCTGGGAATCAGAGGTCGACTCCAGCGCTTCTGTGAATCCAGACGAGGAAATGATCTGCACTGATGCCCAGAATCTTTATGAGTCGGATCCAGGACCAGACGCAGAAGGTTCTGACCATAATGTAGACCCTCATTCCCAAACTGTAACTCCTGTTGGTGGAGACAATGAGGAAGACGATGATAAGACTCAAATACCTGATTGGAGCGACAACTTTAGTTTTTTGTCAGGGCAGGAACAGGTTGGCTCTGAGGACGACGGGTGTGAAAACGCACAGGGTGATGATGATGAGGTTGGAGATCCCACTTACTGTCAACCCACAGTCAGCCAAGAGATGAGGTCAGCAGAGGAGGTGGAGGAAGATGCTAGTGACGACGAGGTCAGGTTGCGCCTTCCTGGACAGAGTCGTAGTACTGGAAGCACGTCAACAACTGCATCCTCAAACACAACTCTGCCTCTCACCACAAGTCGTGGTGGCTCTTCAGGTTGCATGGGTGCTAAGCCTTGCATAGCCTGGGCATTTTTTCAGATCGATAAAGATGACCCAACTCGTGTTATCTGTAACATTTGTCAGCAAAAGCTAAGTAGAGGCCAACAAATACATAGTTTGAGTACTTCATGCATGAACCGGCACATGGACATGAAGCATAAGTTGCAGTGGGAAGCTCAGTGTGCTACAATGCGGCCTAGCCGGCCGGGCCAACCACCGTCTGCCATATCTTGTGCATCCGCGGCCTCTTCATCCTCTGTGACTGGGGGGACAGCAGTCACACCTGTTTTGGGGCGCAGACCTGCCACCTCTTTACCCGCAACAGCCAGCGTGATTGGCAGGTCATCATTTTCTTTGGAGGTGGTAACACCAGCTGGTGTTGAGCGCTGTCCGACATCGATAGCACCACCTTTGGATCAAGGCAACCTAACATGTCCGCCTGCATCTTCCTCACAGACCGGCAGTTTGCCGGGGACACCCTTATCAACCCCGTCTAAGCACAATAGCCAGCCCTCGGTCCCTCAGATGTGGACAAGTAAAAGACCATTTCCTCCTAGCCATGAGAAAGCTAAGAGGTTGAATTTCACCATCTGCAAGTTCTTGGCTACAGAAATGCTGCCTTTCCGCCTGGTGGACACAGAGGATTTTCGAGACCTTATGTCCGTCGCAGTGCCCCAGTACCAGATGCCCAGTCGGCACTACTTCTCAAAGAAAGGTGTGCCTGCGCTCCACCAGCATGTCGCACACAACATCACCGCTTCTTTGAGAAACTCTGTGTGTGACAGGGTGCATTTCACCACAGACACTTGGACGAGTAGACATGGACAGGGGCGTTACATGTCGCTGACTGGGCACTGGGTAACTATGGTGACAGCAGGACAAGGGGCTGCTGTCCAAGTCTTGCCGTCCCCACGAGTTCTGCGTCAATCCTCTTTATGTCAAAGTTCCTCCACTGCTTCTGTCTCCTCAACCTAATCTCAGTCTTCCACCTGCACCCAAAGCCTGTCTGGTCATGCCACAAGCTTTCTAACTGCGCAGAATGGATCCTGCACACCTCCTTACTATGCTGGCAGTAGGGCTCAACGTCATCAGGCGGTTTTTACATTGAAATGTCTGGGAAATGTGAGACACACAGCTGAGGAGTTGTGGTCAGCTCTGGAGAACCAATTTCATGAATGGTTGTCTCCACTGGACCTGAAACCATGGAAGGCCGTGTGCGACAATGCTGCAAACCTGGGTGCGGCCCTTCGCCGGGGCAATGTCACACACGTGCCTTGTATGGCTCACGTGTTGAACCTGGTTGTCCAGCAATTTTTAGCCCACTATCCCAGACTAGATGGCCTTCTGCAGAGGGCATGGTCGCTGTGTGCTCACTTTCGCCGTTCGCATCCCGCAGCTCAGCGACTTACATCTCTACAGAAGTCGTTGGGCCTGCCACTTCACCGGCTAAAATGCGATGTGCCTACCCGGTGGAATTCAACTCTGCACATGTTGCAGCGACTGTGGCAGCACCGACAAGCCCTGGTGCAATACGTTCTGACGTATAGCCTGGGCCAACGAGATCCAGAGGTGGGGCAAATCACGCTGGAGGAGTGGTCTCAGATCAGGGACCTATGCACCCTTCTGCACAGTTTTGAAATGGCGACGAAGATGTTTAGTGCTGACGATGCCATTATCAGCATGACTATTCCGGTGATTTACATGCTGGAGCACATGTTAAACAGAATTCGGAGTCAGGTGGTCGCACAAGAGGAGGTGGAGGAAGTAGAGGAGGAGGAGTTTTATGCGGAAGGGCTAACATCTGCAAGGTCCAGACGGTCGGCAGCACCAAGGCGGCAGGCATGTGAGGGTGGGGGAGATGGTTTTACCAGGGCGCATGGTAGCAGCCAAACTAGTGAGGAAGGTGCAGGAGCCCAGGAAGAAGTGGAGGACGAACTGATGGAAGACTCATCAGATGAGGGAGACCTTGATCATATTTCTGTTGTGCGAGGTTGGGGGGAGAGGACAGAGGAAGAAAGCATGATTGTTACCTCACCACCAACACAACAGGGACTTGGTGCTCCTGGATGCGCAACACACATGAGTGCCTTTTTGCTGCACTACCTGCAACATGACCCTCGAATTGTGAGAATTAGAAATAATCCTGACTACTGGGTTGCCACACTGTTAGATCCCCAGTACAAAAGTAAATTTGCAGAAATTATTCCTGCCATAGAAAGGGATGCACGCATGCAGGAGTATCAGCAGAGACTGTTGCAGAATCTTACATGTGCTTTTCCACAAAATACCAGTGGTGCACGTAGTGAATCTCACAGTTCCAACTTGCCAACCGTGGGACCGTCAAGTGTTCAGCACTCAAACCGTAACAGAACCACAGCATCTGCTGGTAACATCAATTTTGCGGAATCATTTCACCACTTTTTTAGCCCATCCTTTGCAAGGCCACAGGAGACAAGAAGTCTGACACATAGCCAACGCCTAGAGACGATGGTACAGGAGTATCTCCAAGTAAACATTGAAGCCACGACTGTGTCACTGGACCCTTGCTCTTTTTGGGCTTCCAATCTGGATAAATGGCCACTTACGCCTTGGAGATCTTGTCATGCCCCGCAGCCAGCGTTCTGTCTGAATGTGTGTTCAGCGCTGCTGGTGGTGTGCTGACAGATAAGCGCACGTGGCTCTCCACTGATAATGTAGACAGACTCACGTTCATAAAGATGAACAAATCATGGATCCGAAACGACTTTTCTACCCCTGTGTCATCCTGGGGAGAGTAAAAGCTTGATGATTGGTTAAAATCACCCTACCAACCGTTTTAAGCTTTCAAATTACTAATCATGTTTATCTGTATCTTGGCTGGAAAATAATTTGGGCTTTGTAGTAGTGTGCAGCACTGATTCTATTAGGCCATCTATAATAAGCTCCACCAGATTTTAAATTACTAATCATGTTTATCTGTATCTTGACTGGAAAATAATTTGGGCTTTGTAGCAGTGTGCAGCACTGATCCTATTAGGCCATCTATACTAAAGCTTCACCAGATTTAAAATTAATAATAATTTTTAGCTGCATCTAGCCCGGAAAATAATTTTGGGGCTCCGAGATGCGCAAGAAACATAAGTGCCTTCTTGCTGCACTACCTGCAGCATGACCCTCATATTGTCAGAATTCGAAGTAATAATGACTACTGGGTTGCCACACTCTTAGATCCCCCAAACTTTTCGATCAACCTTTTCATTTTAATAAAGACCAAAAAAATGGTCATTTTTGAAATTATAAGCATTAGCAGGTTGTTAGAAACTGAAATCAAACAGTTTTCAACTCAAAACTTTATTCTAGGTGATGTTACATTTTCACATAGGACCCCTTGTTCGAAAGGAGCTTCTGAACTCTCTCGTCCATTGAATTTGTCAGGTTTTGGATGGTTTCTGCTTCAATTGTTTTGCATGAGGACAGAATACCCTCCCAGAGCTGTTGCTTAGATGTGAACTGCCTCCCGCCATCATAGACACTCCTTTTAATGATGCTCCAAAGGTTCTGAATGGGGAACAGGTCAGGGGAGCATGGGGGTCACACCATAAGTTTGTCCCCTTTTCTGCCCATATCAGCCAGAGATGCAGATGTTTTATGTGCAGCATGAGATGGTGCATTATCATGCAGAAAAATGATCTTGCTGTGAAATACACGGTTCTTCTTCTTGAACCATGGCAGGAAGTGCTGTTTGAGACAATCCACATACATTATGGAGTTCATCTTTAGCGCCTTCAGGGATCCTAAAGGGGCCGACAATCTCTCTCCCCATGATTCCAGCCCAAAACATTACTCCACCTCCTCCTTGTTGGCGCTGTAGCCGTGTTTGCGTGGGGTGTCCATCAACCAGCCATCCGCCACTCCATCCATCTGGACCATCGAGCGCTGCACGGCACTCATCCGTGAACAAAACAGTTTTGAAATCAGTCTTCATGTAATGTTTGGCCCACTGGAGCCGTTTCTGCTTGTGTGAAGTGGATAGAGGAGGTCGACAGGATGGCGTATGCACAGCTGCAAACCTCTGAAGGACCCTGCATCTTGTTGTTCGGGGGACGTTGGAGGCACAAGCAGCTTCAAAAACTTGTCTGCTGCTATGACAAGGCTTTTTTGCCGCTGCTCTTTCAACCTGACGTAATTGCCTGTAGGAAAGAGTCCTCAATTTGCCCTTTATCAGCACGCACACGTGTGTACTGTGAATCAGCTACATACTTCTTGATTGCCAAGACACTTCATCCTGATCATCGCACAATGTTGATTGTAGTCATGCCTTGACCTAAACACTCCACAATTTGTTGCTTCTCAGCAGCCGACACATCCTTTTTCTTTCCCATTTTGGCAGAAAATGTAGGCTGCTTAATAATGTGAGACAGCCTTCTTAAGTAGTCTTGCCTTTCATTGGACACACCTGCCAAACTAATTAGCACAGGTGTCTGCAATTGCTTACAGTGATATAAAGAGCCCTGACACACATCACCATCAATGAGTTTAACTGACAAACAAACAAATTCTTCCCTTATCACTCCTAAACACTTTTTGCATAATAATTTGGAACACAGTGTACATGTGCTTTTCCACAAAACACCAGTGGTTCACGTAGTGAATCTTACAGTTCTAACTTGCCAACCGTGGTCTGTATGGAGTTGTTCAATAAAGGGCCCAAAATTAAGATAACATAGATGGGAGAGGTCTCTATGAATAGGAATTCCTAAGTATTTGATACCCTGTGAGGGCCAGGCAAAGGGAAAGTTGGACTGGATGGAATCCTATATGGATTTGGGGAGGGAGACATCGAGGGCCTCAGACTTCGCTGCATTGATTTTAAAATTTGACCATGTAACAAAGTGATCTATTTCAGCCATAACAGCATGGATGGATATATGTGATTGAGTGATATATACTAGGACATCATCAGCAAATAGAGAGCACTTGTACTCGTTGCCTCCCACCTCAATCCACCTAATATTGGGGTTATGGCGAATTGATGAGAGCAGGTGCTCCGTCACTAGGATGTATAAGAGAGGGGACAGAGAACATCCCTGCCTTGTCCCATTGGTGATTGTGAAAGGTGATGAAAATGTTCTGACGCGCCCCCTGGGCCTTGGGACACCCGGAGCCGGACCCTTTTGGTGGATGCTGGTGGTTGTAGTCTCCGTGGCGGCAACCCGGTTCCGTGGCTCAGGGCGGTCAAACCAGTGGCGGAACTATTTATGTGGTTTTGATGTTTAAATGTCCGACTACGCCACCCGTGGATTGCGGTCAGAGTGAACCGCAGCTCCAGGGCAGACCGCTGAGGCTGGTGTTGTGGGTGCAGCAGAGCGTAGCATAACTCCCCACTGGAGGAGTATAGCCTCAGGGCAGTGTATGCGGAGGATGGGGGTGATGGTGCAGGGCAGCAGCAGTAATGACACGGAGTCAGTGATGCAGTCCAGGGCCTTTACTCACAGTTCTTATTATCCAGACCATGTCTGCAGGTAACGGCTGCCCACGTCGTACTGTGCTCACCAGGTGAGGGGCTCAGACAACTCCCAGATAACTTTGGAGTGCTTCACATGACCCCCTTTGTGTGTCCTTTGTCTGGCCTTTCTTACCAACCCTTCTGTCCGGCTGCCTCGGGCCTCCTCTTGGTAAACTTGGCGCCAGTTTCCCTGACCCTATGTGGTGCCTTCCTAGCGGGTGTAGCGAGGGGCTGCGCCACATAAAATGTCACAGCCTCCTGTTTCTAGCTGAGGGTCGTTTCCTGCCTCCACTAGTTTCGGGGACCGGTCTCCCCCTTTGGCCTGACCCCTCCACGCAGGTGGATTCGGGCGTGCGGTGGCGACTCGCCCGTCCGCACCCCTGAGATCCCTTCGTTCCTCGTTCCTGGAGCCTTCTCCGCTCCTCTTCCTTCCTTCTCCCTCTTCCAGGCCTGGGCCTCTGTTACTAGGCCCGCCTCCGGAGCAGAGCTCATGCAGAGCCCCTGCTCCCTGCCACTTCTGCTCAGACTTCTCTGCACTGAACTAAGATGGTGCCCACCTTTTAAACTCCCTTCTCAATGCACCCAGGAACTGTTTCCTCCCTGCTCCTGCACTACAGGGTTCCCCTTCCTCAGTGTTCCCTCCCCCCACTCCAGCCAGGGACAGGGACTGTCGTGCCCATCTCAGGGGCATATTGGTCGCCCTGCCCCACGGCAATGTGGTGTAATGCATGCAGGTTTCGGGTCCTGATCCACACTACATCCTTACCTGAGAGTGAGATATCACACCTCTGGGTGAGGTGCAATGCCTCTGTAGCAACCGAGCCCTCAGGGTGCTACAGTTCCATTTATCTTCAGCCTAGGTGACGTATTGCGATACAGGGCCGTGATTTTGGCTATAAAAGGGTCCCCTAGACCCCTACCCCAAGCTTTTTAAGAGAATCATATATGGCGTGCCAGGAGACTCTATGGAATGCTTTCTCAGCATCCAACGAGAGTATCTAATTACAAATTTTTAACTGCATCTAGCCCAGGAAATACTTTGTGCCTAGTAGCAGGGTCTGCTAGTCAGCGGATTATCCTGGCTGTTAAGCAAGCTACACCACCTGTAGTTTGGACACTTCATTTTTTCAAAGGAAATGCTTCGGGACCACGGGATACTCAGTGAAGAGCATCAGGAGGCACCCCAAGGCATAGGGGCTCGGACTGGCAGTAGGATGCCTTGCGGTGAAAAGCCGAGCTCGATCCTTATAAAAGCTTTTTAACTGCAGCAGCTTTAGTGGACGCTACTGGAGCTGGAATTACGCGGCTGCTGGCATGAGACTTGCCCTCCAATAGATCCTTGTAAATGGATTTAAAGTGTATTTATTCAAATTAGAGAGACAATTTAAATTAAAAAGCTTAGAGCTGCCTCCACCACAGGGGGGCTCGCTCGACCCACCAGCGGACAGGCACCAGTATTGGGAGAGGGGGGCTGGCCGTCAGGGTTCACCGCGGCTCTGGCACAAACCCGGCGACACGGAGGTGGCACGGGCAGGAGCGGACTGAACGTGTCGGCTTCTCACTTTTTGGATTTTAGAAGGGCATGACATGCCTATATCTGTGTCTCCCCCTCCTTTTACTCCTCCACCTCTTTTCTTTTCGCATGACTATATGTACTTGTCACTTTTCCATGTGTTAGTTCTGTCTTCGGAGCAGTTTGTCAGCTTTTGGACACCTTTGAAGGTATTTTCTATGTGTTTCTATGTGTTTTTGTTTGCCTGCCATTGGTTTTAACGGTGTTCGAAGGTGTTCGACGAACAGTTCGACGAACAGTTCGGCGAACACACGGGTGTTCGACGAACTGAACCGAACTCGAACACTACGGGGGTGGCTCAACACTAGTGGCGACGTTACATACTCTTAGTCTGTGACTGAAGTAAATTTTCTCGCAAGGTGCACACAACTGCATACCATGCCTGATTCATTAAGAGGCATTTGCCTCTTAATTTAGACACTTCGCACCCCAAAATGCCCTCAAATGAAGACCGGCATGAAAAATGCCGGTCTTGATGAATCAGGGCCTATGAGTCTAGTATAAATAAAATTACTGAAAAGAAGTGCTTTATTGGTTCAGGAAAAAGTCTCATTACGCTTTATGCATCAAACTATTCATTAAACTTTTATGGTTGCGAACTGCCTTTATTATATTATTTAATCATAACTTTAGGGCATAAACTTAATGTAGCTTTTGCCTTTCAAACGCCGTTTCTTCTTATTTTTTTGTTTATTGTATTATTGAAATAAGAAATAACCTGCATACAAAATGTCACACTGTTTTTATTTGTGAATTTAGAAAACTAGCATACTATTCTGTTTAACTATTCTATTTTTATTATATTGCTTATGCACCTTTTATGGATGTTTATCTGCAAAAGTATTTAAAAAATGAATTTTATATTATTAGTACAATATTTCTGCACTTTAGTGTGCATATCCGTCTCATTTTCTTGTAAATCAGATCCAACCTCTTTATTAACTCCAAGAAAAAAAGCTATCTGTTCTATTATGTTGTAATGGTGTTTATTACCATTCCATGTTACCAAGCCTTTTATGTACCTTGTTATTGATTGCATTTATTCAGGAGAAGATTATAGTCAGAATATGTAGTGGAAAAGAACAGTATTTCTTTCTCCAGATAAATGAAGAGATTTCTAGTTAAATTTGTATATAATAGTTCATATCAATATGATATCATACTTATAATAATAAACTTTCTACTTTATAATTATCATTTTCTACTTTATTTTGCTTAGCCAAAAGTTGCTTCTGTATGTTTTTGGAAATAATTTTTTTTTCAGAATTTTTCACTTTGGACAGGAAGTCTAAACGTTTAAGTTCATTAAGTTATTAACCAGTAGACATACAGTTGAAACCAGAAGACACATATGCATGTTTTTCTCAATATCTGACGTGAAATCAGAATAAATCTTTCCCGTTTTAGGTCAATTAGGATTACCATAATTGTTATTATTTTCCAAATGCCAGAATAATGAGAGAGAGAATGTTTTAAGGCATTTTTATTACTTACTGCAAAGTCAAAAGTTTACATACATTTCATTAGTATTTGGTACAATTGCCCTTAAACTTAATGACATGACTTGGGTCAAACATTTGGGATATCCTTCCACAAGCTTCTCACAATAGTTGGTTGGAATTTGGGCCCATTCCTCCTGACAAAACTGGTGTCACTGATCCAGGTTTGTAGGTCGCCTTGCTCACACCTGCTTTTTCAGCTTTTCCCATAAATTTTCAATAGGATTCAGATCAGGGCTTTGTTATGGCCACTCCAAAACATAGACTTTGTTATCCTTAAGCCACTTTGTTACCATTTTGGCTGTATGCTTCGGGTCATTGTCCGCTTGGAAGACCCATTTCCGACAAAACTTTAACTTTCTTGGCTGATGTCTTGAGATGTTTCTTCAGTATTGCCACATAATCTTCTTTTCTTATGATGCCATCTATTTTGTGAAGTGCACCAGTCCCTCCTGCAGCAAAACAACACCACAACATGATACTGCCACCCCCATATTTCACAGATGGGATGGGGTTCTTAGGCTTCCAAGCTTCTCTCTTTTTCCTCCAAACGTAACGATGGTCATTATGCCCAGAAAGTTCAATTTACTTTTCATCAGACCACAGGACATGTCTCCAAAAATTAAGGTCTGTGTTCCTGTGTGCATTTGCAAACAATAATGTGGCTTTTTTTATGTTTCTTTTGGAGTAATGGCTTCTTTCTGACAGAGTGGCCTTTCAGCCCATGTTGATTTAGTATTCGTTTCACTGTGGATACTGACACAATCTTACCAGCTTCCGCAATCATCTTCACAAGGTCTTTTGCTTTTGTCCTTGGGTTGATATGCACATGTCGGACCAAAGCAGGTTCATCTCTGGGACACAGAACCCTTCTCCTTCCTGAACAGTATGATGGCTGCACATTCCCATCTTGTTTGTACTTGCGTATAATTGTTTGTACAGATTAACGAGGCACCTTCAGGTATATTCAAATTGTACCCAAGGATGAGCCAGACTTGTGCAAGCACACAATTCTCTTCCTGATATCTTGGCTGATTTCTTTAGACTTTCCCATGAAGCTACACAAATAAGCAGTGTGTTTCAGGTGTGCATTAAAATACATCCACAGGTGTGTCACTAATTAACTCAGATGTTGCCAAAAAAACCATCAGAAGCTTCCAAACACATGACATCATCACATGGGCAGTCTAGAATTGTTTAAAGGCATAGTAATCTTAGTGTATGTAAACTTTTGACTTTGCAGCAAGTAATAAAAATGCCTTAAAACATTTTCTCTCTTTAATTATTCTGGCATTTGGCAAATATTAAAAATTATGGTAATTCTAATTGACCTAAAACGGGAAAGGTTTATTCTGATTTCATGTCAGATATTTAGAAAAACATGCATATGTGTCTTTTTATATAGTGTATGTAAACTTCTGGTTTCAGCTGTATTTATTATCAGGAACTGACTAAAGGGGTATTCCCATCTCCAAAATGATATCCCAAT
The DNA here is from genome assembly GCF_046119375.1 of Phyllobates terribilis. Taxonomy (NCBI): domain Eukaryota; kingdom Metazoa; phylum Chordata; class Amphibia; order Anura; family Dendrobatidae; genus Phyllobates; species Phyllobates terribilis. The sequence continues at coordinate 170,960,286 of NW_027362771.1, forward strand.
ATGCAGTAGCTGTAATAATAATATTAGCAAATACTTCCAATTAGAAATGTAGTATAGTTCTCCTGATAACCTATGTTGCTTACCTCATGTGTACGCACTGAAGTAGCTTAGGTATCCATGGTTATGACCACTAGCAACTAACTGTCACTATATGAGTGGTCATAACCATGGATTCCTAAGCTACTGCAATGGCCTGCACATGAGGTAAGTGACATAGGTTATCAGGAGAACTATACTACATTTCTAATTGGAGGTATTTGCTACTATCATTATTATTACGCCTACTACACATTGGGATATGATTTTGGAGAATGGAATACCCACTTAAAGAGAGGTCAGACATATATATTGCTTCATGGCTTCTACCAAAATAGGGCCACTATCTTCCCAACATTAAATATAATTTTAATAGCTAAACACTAGAAATCAAAACAGTTTATTAACTAACAATCTGATAAAGCTGAAATAGTATGAAACATTAGAAAGGCAGACATCACTCAGTTTGTCCTAGGAATCATATGGTACCATCTATGGCAATGGAATCAAGATGAACATATATTCCACAAGTCTCATAAATGGGAATTAGTTTAAGTAAAGGGACTGACACTTAATATTTTGCCATAATGTGTAATGTTATACATTGCATTCATGAAAAATTATTTATCAAACATATGTATATGTACAGTGCCTACAAGTAGTATTCAACCCCCTGCAGATTTAGCTGGTTCGATAAGATGCAAATAAGTTAGAGCCTTCAAACTGCAAACGAGAGTAGGTTTTATGAACAGAAGCATAAATCTTACAAACCAAAAAGTTATGTTGCTCAGTTGAATTTTATTAAATTTTAATCATAAAAGTATGGGTCAATTATTATACAACCCCTATGTTTAATATTTTGTGGAATAACCCTTGTTTGCAATTACAGCTAATAATCGTCTTTTATAAGACCTGATCAGGCCGGCACAGGTCTGTGGAGTTATCTTGGCCCACTCCTCCATGCAGATCTTCTCCAAGTTATCTAGCTTCTTTGGGTGTCTCATGTGGACTTTATTCTTGAGCTCCTTCCACAAGTTTTCAATTGGGTTAAGGTCAGGAGACTGACTAGGTCACTCCAACACCTTGACTTTTTCCCTCTTGAACCAGGCCTTGGTTTTCTTGGCTGTGTGCTTTGGGTCGATGTCTTGTTGGAAGATGAAATTACGACCCATCTTAAGATCCTTGATGGAGGAGCGGAGGTTCTTGGCCAAAATCTCCAGGTAGGCCGTGCTATCCATCTTCCCATGGATGCGGACCAGATGGCCAGGCCCCTTGGCAGAGAAACAGCCCCACAGCATGATGCTGCCACCACCATGCTTGACTGTAGGGATGGTATTCTTGGGGTCGTATGCAGTGCCATCCAGTCTCCAAACGTCACGTGTGTGGTTGGCACCAAAGATCTCGATCTTGGTCTCATCAGACCATAGAACCTTGAACCAGTCTGTCTCAGAGTCCTCCAAGTGATCATGAGCAAACTGTAGATGAGCCTTGACATGACACTTTGAAAGTAAAGGTACCTTACGGGCTCGTCTGGAATGGAGACCATTGCGGTGGAGTACGTTACTTATGGTATTGACTGAAACCAATGTCCCCACTGCCATGAGATCTTCCCGGAGCTCCTTCCTTGTTGTCCTTGGGTTAGCCTTGACTCTTCGGACAAGCCTGGCCTCGGCACGGGAGGACACTTTCAAATGCTGTCCTGGCCATGGAAGGCTAACAGTAGTTCCATAAGCCTTCCACTTACGGATGATGCTCCCAACAGTGGAGACAGGTAGGCCCAACTCCTTGGAAAGGGTTTTGTACCCCTTGCCAGCCTTGTGACCCTCCACGATCTTGTCTCTGATGGCCTTGGAATGCTCCTTTGTCTTTCCCATGTTGACCATGTCTGAGTGCTGTTCACAAGTTTGGGGAGGGTCTTAAATAGTCAGAAAAGGCTGGCAAAAGAGATCTTTAATCCACACATGTGAAGCTCATTATTCTTGGTGCCTGAACTACTTCTTAATACTTTTGGGGGACCAAACAGAATTCTTGTGGTTTGAGGGGTTGAATAATAAATGACACTCTGAATTAACTTTTAACGTTTTAAAAAAAAAAAAAAAAAAAATTTGCTGCAGTGCATTTCCCACTTCCAGGCTGATGTACAGTAGAAATGTCACAATGCCAAGTTAATTCCGCATGTGTCAACCAGCTAAATCTGCAGGGGGTTGAATACTACTTGTAGGCACTGTATATAAACTGTATATATGTTTATATTTTAATATATACTTTTATCAAGTATTATGTATCCTATATGTCTATTTTTATATATTCCACTTGTCATCTTTTTCGGCTCAGTACTTTTTTAATAAAATAATTTTGGTATACACGGTGCTTATTGTCTTTTATTCTCAATAGATTAGCACTTTTATTATTTAGATACACTTTTTTAACTTTCACTTATCTCATTTATAGATGACTCACAATTACAAATATACCTTTAATCATTTTGTAGCACTATTACACTATGTGTTTGTATGTATGTAGGTATATATATATGGGTCAACCAAACTTATGTATACATACATTTTTTTATAACACAAATTTTTATAATTACGTCTTCTTCTGATCAACATAGCACTTTGACACTTTATTTGTATTTTCACGTTATATACATTGTCGGTTGTGTATATAGATACAGTTAAATATAAATATAGATTTTTTTAACAACATTTTCTTTTATATATATGGCACATATAATTTTTTAAGTCACATATGTCCATTTATGCAATATTTTGAAAGGCACTTAGATGTATAACGATGTATAATGATATGCAATTTTTGGCCTTCATTTATTATTTTTCAATTTTTTCTATTTTTATATATGTTTTAAATACATATGTAGTGTTGACAAATTTGCTTGCTCTATCATGAAACAATCTGTATACTTACAGTCAGTATGATGTATTTTGGCTCAAATTTATGGCTCCTATCATGTGACTGAGCATATGGTTTGCCATAACTAGTGTTGAGCGATACCTTCCGATATCGGCAAATATCAGATCGGATGGGATCGGACCGATACCCAAAAAGTATCGGATATCGCCGATTCCGATACCGGAAACCAATGCAAGTCAATGGGACAGAAATATCGGAATGAAAATAAACCCTTTCTTTCCTTGTAGGTTAATTCTACATGAAGGAAAACAACTAAGAATAATGTAGAATGTATTGGGGGAGGTGGGGGAGACAATAAAGGCATAGAGGTTTAGCCCAATCAAATGGAATAGCAGGAATTAATATTTTTTTTAAGACGTTCTGAGTTACGGAAATATTGACTATGTTAAGTATTTTTATATTTTGTCAGATATTTATGTTTCACTACTTCCATGCTCTTCACCTTCTTTTTTACTTCTCCCACACTTTCTCCTTCATCATCCTCAGCATCAGCATCTTTTTCATCCACTTCTGCTTCACCTTCTTCATCTTCTTCTTCACCTTCTTCGTATTATTCTTTTTTTTTTACATTCTTCATATTCTTCTTATTCAACTATTATTCTTCTTCATATTCTACTTCTTCATCTTCTTCATATTCTTCTTCTTCATCATATTCTTATTTGTGACAGGCATTCCTGTAGTTGTTATCTATAAAAGTTTGAACATTACACCTTTCGTTCTGCCCATCACAAAAGATTTACAACAGGATTTGTCCGCGTTCAGTTTGGCCTGCAGCAGCAGGTCTTTTCCAGGGGCACCACGAGGAGGAACGAACTCACCCCGATACACTGCTTAGTCATCTTCTGCTTATAATTTAAATATTATCTTTTGCTCTGATTTTTAGTCTTAAGCTTAATGTTCTTCCGCTTTTTGTTCTGCAGCTTCTTGTACTTCTGCTTCTTGGTTTTCTGTCACTTGTTCTTCTGTATCTTGGTGGTTGTCTTCTCTTCTTTGTCCTCTTGGTCAACTTCTTCATGGTCATCTTCTTGGTCTTCTTCGGGGTGGTCTTCAGGGTCGTCGTCTTCGGGGTCCTCGTCTTCAGGGTCGTCGTCTTCGGGGTCTTCGTCTTCGGGGTCCTCGTCTTCTTCGGGTTGGTCTTCAGGGTCCTCGTCTTCAGGGTCCTCGTCTTTGGGGTCCTTGTCTTCTTCGGGGTGGTCTTCAGGGTCCTCGTCTTCTTCGGGGTGGTCTTCAGGGTTCTCGTCTTCAGGGTCGTCGTTTTCGGAGTCCTCTTCTTCTTCGGGTTGGTCTTCAGGGTCCTTGTCTTCAGGGTCCTCGTCAGGGAGATCCAGAGTGATTACCAAGAACCATTTCAAAAAGCTTGAACTTGGAAATGTAGCAGAAGGTACAAGAAGGCTGAGGAACTACCGAGGACCAGCTGACGGTACTGGAACCCAGATGGATAGCAGAAGGTACAAGAGCCAATGGAACTACCGAGGACCAGCTGACGGTACTGGAACCCAGATGGGTAGCAGAAGGTACAAGAGCCAATGGAACTACCGAGGACCAGCTGACGGTACTGGAACCCGGATGGGTAGCAGAAGGTACAAGAGCCAATGGAACTACCGAGGACCAGCTGACGGTACTGGAACTCGGTTACTAAGAAGGAGGTACCTGTGCCAGAAATCACTACCAAGGACCAGCAGATGTTGGTGGAACTTGGATACCGAGAAAGAGGCACCTAATCCAAAGGCACTGCCGAGAACCAGCTGACGGTACTGGAACCCGGATGGGTAGCAGAAGGTACAAGAGCCAATGGAACTACCGAGGACCAGCTGACGGTACTGGAACTCGGTTACTAAGCAGGAGGTACCTGTGCCAGAAAGCACTACCAAGGACCAGCAGACGTTGGTGGAACTTGGATACCGAGAAGGAGGCACTTAATCCAAAGGCACTGACGAGAACCAGCTGACGGTACTGGAACCTGGATGGGTAGCAGAAGGTACCCATGTAAAAAAAAGTTTCAAGGCCGCGAGCCTGCCGCAGTTACCAAAACCCACAGTCCTACAGGGGGTGCTTGTCCTATTGGCACTATGGAACCAGCCTTCATTGCCAGATCCCGCAGCCCACATAGGAGTCACCTAACTTGCAGGCACCATAGAGTCGACTAACCCGACCGCAACACGACAGGACAACGCATTGGAGGCAAAGTGACGTTGACACTACCCGGAAACAGCTGGCGTGCTGGAACCAGGCTGGGCAGGAGGGAGTACCCGTGCCAAAGACACTGCTGGGAAACAGCTGGCGGTGCTGGAACCCAGGGTAAATACTAAAAACAGAGTGGAGCCAGAGGCGTAATTGGAGCAACTTTAAAATCTGTAGTAGTGTGAATGTGGACAAAGCAGGAGAATTTGCCGGACACACAGCTGGGGAACAGCTGACGTTACTGAACCCCAATAACACTGGAGCAAGCGTTGACAGTGCAGATGGCACTTCTGAGCAGCAACTAGCGGTATTGGAGCCCAGGGTAAATACTAAAAACAGAGGAGCCAGAGGTGTAATTGGAGCAAATTTTAAATCAGTAGTACAGTGGATGTGGACAAAGCAGGAGAATTTTCCGGACACACAGCTGGGGAACAGCTGACGTTACTGAACCCCAATAACACTGGAGCAAGCATTGACTGTGCAGACGGCACTTCTGAGCAGCAACTAGTGGTATTGGAGCCCAGGGTAAATGCTAAAAACAGAGGAGCCAGAGGTGTAATTGCAGCAAGTTTTAAATCAGTAGTACAGTGGATGTGGACAAAGCAGGAGAATTTGCCGGACACACAGCTGGGGAACAGCTGACGTTACTGAACCCCAATAACACTGGAGCAAACGTTGACTGTGCAGACGGCACTTCTGAGCAGCAACTTGCGGTATTGGAGCCCAGGGATAATACTGAAAACAGAGGAGCCAGAGGTGTAATTGGAGCAACTTTAAAATCTGTAGTAGTGAGAATGTGGACAGAGCTGGAGAAATTGCCGTCCGCACAGCAGGGGAACAGCTGACGTTACTGAACCCCAATAACACGACAGCAAGTGTTGACTGTGCAGACGGCACTTCCGAGCGCCAACTGGCGGTGTTGGAGTTCAGGGATAATACTGAAAACAGAGGAGCCAGAGGTGTAATTGGAGCAACTTTAAAATCTGTAGTAGTGAGAATGTGGACAGAGCAGGAGAAATTGCCGTCCGCACAGCAGGGGAACAGCTGACGTTACTGAACCCCAATAGCACGGCAGCAAGTGTGGACTGTGCAGACGGCACTTCCGAGCGCCAACTGGCGGTGTTGGAGCTCAGGGATAATACTGAAAACAGAGGAGCCAGGGGTGTAATTGGAGCAACTTTAAAATCTGTAGTAGTGATAATGTGGACAGAGCAGGAGAAATTGCCGTCCGCACAGCAGGGGAACAGCTAACGTTACTGAACCCCAATAACACGGCAGCAAGTGTTGACTGTGCAGACGGCACTTCCGGGTGCCAACTGGCGGTGTTGGAGCTCAGGGATAATACTGAAAACAGAGGAGCCAGAGGTGTAATTGGAGCAACTTTAAAATCTGTAGTAGTGAGAATGTGGACAGAGCAGGAGAAATTGCCGTGCGCACAGCAGGGGAACAGCTGATGCTACTGAACCCCAATAACACGGCAGCAATTGTGGACTGTGCAGACGGCACTTCCGAGCGCCAACTGGCGGTGTTGGAGCTCAGGGATAATACTTAAAACAGAGGAGCCAGAGGTGTAATTGGAGCAACTTTAGAATCTGTAGTAGTGAGAATGTGGACAGAGCAGGAGAAATTGCCATCTGCACAGCAGGGGAACAGCTGACGTTACTGAACCCCAATAACACGGCAGCAAGTGTTGACTGTGCAGACGACACTTCCGAGCGCCAACTGGCGGTGTTGGAGCTCTGGGATAGTACTGAAAACAGAGGAGCCAGAGGTGCAATTGGAGCAACTTTAAAATCTGTAGTAGTGAGAATGTGGACAGAGCAGGAGAAATTGCCGTCCACACAGCAGGGGAACAGCTGACGTTACTGAACCCCAATAACACGGCAGCAAGTGTTGACTGTGCAGACGGCACTTCCGGGTGCCAACTGGCGGTGTTGGAGCTCAGGGATAATACTGAAAACAGAGGAGCCAGAGGTGTAATAGGAGCAACTTGAAAATCAGTAGTAGTGAGAATGTGGACAGAGCAGGAGAAATTGCCGTGCGCACAGCAGGGGAACAGCTGACGTTACTGAACCCCAATAGCACGGCAGCAAGTGTTGACTGTGCAGACGGCACTTCCGAGCGCCAACTGGCGGTGTTGGAGCTCAGGGATAATACTGAAAACAGAGGAGCCAGAGGTGTAATTGGAGCAACTTTAGAATCTGTAGTAGTGAAAATGTGGACAGAGCAGGAGAAATTGCCATCTGCACAGCAGGGGAATAGCTGACGTTACTGAACCCCAATAACACGGCAGCAAGTGTGGACTGTGAAGACGGCACTTCCGAGCGCCAACTGGCGGTGTTGGAGCTCTAGGATAGTACTGAAAACAGAGGAGCCAGAGGTGCAATTGGAGCAACTTTAAAATCTGTAGTAGTGAGAATGTGGACAGAGCAGGAGAAATTGCCGTCCGCACAGCAGGGGAACAGCTGACTTTACTGAACCCCAATAACACGGCAGCAAGTGTTGACTGTGCAGACGGCACTACCGAGCGCCAACTGGTGGTGTTGGAGCTCAGGGATAATACTGAAAACAGAGGAGCCAGAGGTGTAACTGGAGCAACTTTAAAATCTGTAGTAGTGAGAATGTGGACAGAGCAGGAGAAATTGACGTCCGCACAGCAGGGGAACAGCTGATGTTACTGAACTCCAATAACACGGCAGCAAGTGTTGACTGTGCAGACGGCACTTCCAAGCGCCAACTGGCGGTGTTGGAGCTCAGGGATTACAGTTCAGGTGGTAGAAACATGAACACAACAGGAGACCTGGATTCTGTTGCCAACCAATTATTTATTCAGGAAGAGGACTGGCAAATTCATGAGAGATCCAGGCCTTGTTCATTTTGAGAAAAGTAAGCCGGTCAACGTTATCAGAGGATAGTCGCATGCGATGGTCTGTTAGTACACCACCTTCTGCACTAAAGACGAGTTCCGATAATACACTAGCAGCAGGGCAAGCTAGCACCTCCAATGCATACTGACTAAGCTCTGGCCATGTATCCAGCTTACAGACCCAAAACTTGAAGGGAGAAGAGCCGTCTGGGAGTACACTAAGAGGGCAAGACATGTAGTCTGTCACCATCTGATGGAAACGTTGCCTCCTGCTGACTGGAGCCATCTGTGATGGTGTAGACATTTGTGGCGGCGGGGACACAAAACTTTGCCACATTTCGGCCATACTGGTCTTGCCTTGTACTGAGGCGCTGCTTCTGCTCCCTCTTTGTGCAGAGCTTCCTCCACTGCCTCGACGCACTGAGCTGCTTTGTAAAGCACTAGCAGCACTGCTCTCGGTTGGAATGGAGAACATGATGGAATGCACCAGTGCGTCTTGGTACTCCCGCATTTTACGCTCCCGGTTCAACGGTGTTATGAGGCTTTGGAAGTTGTCCCGGTAGCGAGGATCTAGGAGGGTGGACACCCAATAATCAGCCGTGTTGAGAATGTGGGCCTTGGGGTGGTCGTTTCTCAGGCACTGCAGCATGAAATCAACCATGTGCTGCAGACTGCCAACTGGCCAAGAAACGCTGTCCCCTGCTTGAGGCGTGATCTCTGCCTGCTCTGCATCACCCCACCCTCGCTCTAGATACTGACTACTAGAGCATTGTGTACCTCCCTCCTCTGGACAGATGTCTTCCTCATCCATTGACTCCTCCTCATCCTCCTTACAAAGTGTCCCCTGCCTAGGCCTTTGTGAGGAACCACGTTGCGCAGACTGTAGAGAAGCAGATGGCATTTGTGACTCCTCATCCTCCACCTCTTCCAAAACCTCGTCCCTTAGTGCTTGCAGTGTTTTTTCAAGCAGGCAGATAAGGGGGATAGTCATGCTGACTAGTGCATCATCTGCACTCGCCATCCGCATGGAATAATCGAAGGCACGCAAAACGTGGCAAATGTCCTTCATAGAGGCCCACTCAGTGGTGGTGAAGTGTGAACGGTGCGCACTGCGACTTGTTTGCGCCTGCTGCAGCTGGTACTCCATTACTGCTGCCTGCTGCTCACACAACCTCTCCAACATATGTAATGTTGAATTCCACCTGGTGGGTAGGTCACATATGATGCTATGTTCCGGAAGACGTAATCGGCGCTGCAGAGCTGCAATGTGTGATCTTGCGTTGCTGGAACGCCGCAAGTGAGCACACTCTATGCGGACCTTGTGAAGCAGTGCATCAAGATCCGGATAGTCCCTCAAAAAACTCTGCACGACCAAGTTGAGCACATGTGCCAGACATGGGATGTGAGAGAGGTTGCCTAGGCCCAGAGCTGCCAGCAGATTTCGGCCATTGTCACACACTACCATGCCTGGCTGGAGATTCGCTGGCACAAACCACACATCGCTCTGCTGCTTGATGGCATTCCAGAGCTCCTGCGCTGTGTGGCTTCGATTCCCCAAAGAAATTAATTTTAATACGGCCTGTTGACATTTGGCCACGGCTGTGCTCATATCGGTCATCATAACAGGTAACCGTTCACGGATCGATGTGGAGGTAGAGCGTGACGGCTCCTGCAGCGCTGATTCAGAGGAACTGGAGTATGAGGAGGAGTCAATGTGTAGAGACTGGATTCCTGCAATCCTTGGAGTTGGCAGAACACGTACAGCGCCACTCTCAAGATCTGTACCCGGCTCCACAACATTTACCCAATGGGCAGTGAGGGAAAGTTATCGTCCCTGTCCATGCTTACTGGTCCACGCATCGGTGGTCAGGTGGACTTTGCTACTGACGGCGTTTTGTAGCGCTTGTTTAATTTTTCCCTACACATGATGTTGCAGGGCAGGGACGGCTTGCCTGCTGAAATAAAAGCGGCTGGGCACGTTGTATTGTGGGACTGCCAATGCCATAAAGTTACGTAATGTGTCAGTCTCCACCAGCCTGAATGATAGCATTTCAAGGGCCAGTAGTTTAGCAATGCCAGCATTCAGAGCCTGTGCTCGGGGGTGGTTTGCCGAGTATGGGCGCCTTTTCTCCCATGCCTGTGCTAACGATGGCTGTAGACTGGCCTGGGAGTGTGAGGATGACTGGGAAAGTGGTGCTGTGGGTGGAATTACACTGTGTCTCTGTACAACAGTGTCAGAGATTCTTCCATGGCGATCCTGTGAGGAAGACGAACCAGCTGTGTGTGAGCTGGAGGAAGAGGCTACAACACGAGCTGAAGGGGTGGTAGGTGGCGCTGTAGGTTGGCCTAGGTCTTCAGTGTGTTTTTGTAACTCCACCACGTGCTTGGTCCGCACATGTTTCCACATATTTGTGGTATTGAGGTTGCGGACACTTTTCCCTCTTTTCATCTTCTGATTACACAGCTTGCATTTGACAAAGCGAATGTCATCTGCAACTGTGTCAAAAAAGGACCAGGCACTGCAAGTCTTGGCAGCGCCCGCTTTGGATTTTGGAAGAGCAATGCTCCTAATGGGTGCCGAAGTGGAGGCTACAGGCAACCAAGTCTGCCCCCTCCCTCTCCCTCCTTTTTGGGCTGTTCGGGGAATCACTTCCTCAGAGCTGCTCCCACCACCTTCCTGTCCCTCACGCCATGATGGGTCAAGGACCTCATCATCTACACCACCCTCTTCAAACAACTGCTTCTCCTGGGTAGTCTCGACAGCACAGTACGCACCAGAAAGTGGCACCTGAGTCTCATCATCAGATGCGTACTGAGGTGTGCTGCTGACCATAGGCAATGGCCCACCCGCCTCTTCAGATTCAGAGAGACAAAACGGTTGCACATCACTGCATACTACCTCTTCTTCAAATTCTCGAATTCTGCTTGGCTGGCCCCCTCTTTCCAAGCCAAGAGATTCAGAGAACAGAAATAGAGATGGCTCCTGTCCAGGGCTCTCTGACTGCCTGGGCAATTTGGCAGGTGGTGAAGAGACAGATGGGTGCTCTTCAGTGCTCAGGACCTGAGAGGATCTGGAACTAATTGAAGTCGATGCGTTAGCTGCCATCCATCCGACAACGGCTTCAATTTGGTCCTCCCGCAGCAGTGGGATACAGCTAGCTCCTACAAAGCTGCTCATAAAGGACTGTTCCCTGGTAAAACTGGGGGATGCTGAGTCACTGGTGCCCCCAGCAGGCACAGAATCCCCACGTCCTCTCCCTGCAGGCACAGAATCCTCATGTCCTCTCCCTGCAGAAACTCCACGCCCACGCCCACGACCACGACCACGACCACATGCCTTACTCCCTGCCTTCTTCATCTTGGTAGACTGATAAAGATAGGCAGAAAAGTACTAAGGGCTTAGTGTGCTTATTCCTGAACAGCTGCTAACAGGTATAAGAAACACTAATTTTATAAAGTGTGGACTAGACTTTAATATGAGCTAATGTGGCCTACACAACTGTAAAGTAAAACCTACAAAAGACAAAAATATATCTCATACCCTACCATCATTATATATAAATGTAAAGCAAAGTTGCATAATAAATATAGGGTACTTAGTGAACTATTTTTGATCAAAAAAAGTATACAAGCCGTCCCACCAGCGGCAAGGTGACCCTAAATTGGGACGGTACCTATACTGTCTATATTAAAAACCTTACTGTATATCAAAGTTGAAGTAATGCATATAAAAGGGTAGACAAATAGGACCGGGTCCCAACTCCAGACCGCCTAGGCCCGTGGTAAGCTACATATATACTAATCAGCTCAACAAAGGGGATGCCACACCCTTAAATTGCACAGAATGCAAACAAGACAAAAAACCAAGCAATGTGAACTGAGGTCTAAGATGGTAGACATGCAAGAAATAGGAGCATGTTCACACAGAAATAGAGATGGCTCCTGTCCAGGGCTCTCTGACTGCCTGGGCAATTTGGCAGGTGGTGAAGAGACAGATGGGTGCTCTTCAGTGCTCAGGACCTGAGAGGATCTGGAACTAATTGAAGTCGATGCGTTAGCTGCCATCCATCCGACAACGGCTTCAATTTGGTCCTCCCGCAGCAGTGGGGTACAGCTAGCTCCTACAAAGCTGCTCATAAAGGACTGTTCCCTGGTAAAACTGGGGGATGCTAAGTCACTGGTGCCCGCAGCAGGCACAGAATCCCCACGTCCTCTCCCTGCAGGCACAGAATCCTCATGTCCTCTCCCTGCAGAAACTCCACACCCACGCCCACGACCACGACCACGACCACATGCCTTACTCCCTGCCTTCTTCATCTTGGTAGACTGATAAAGATAGGCAGAAAAGTACTAAGGGCTTAGTGTGCTTATTCCTGAACAGCTGCTAACAGGTATAAGAAACACTAATTTTATAAAGTGTGGACTAGACTTTAATATGAGCTAATGTGGCCTACACAACTGTAAAGTGGAGTGTTTGGTGAACTTTATTTAGGTTTTTCTTGTCACAAAAAGACACTGGATGTGCCCAAAGATGTAATACCGATAGTATCACAAACTTTTTGTAGCTATTACAATGTAGGAAGGTAACCTACAATGCAATAGATGAGGCTACAAAAAATAGGCTAATACTAATCTGGCTGGGGCTGCAGGGCACAATGCTGCAGAAAGGCTCCTCTAACTACTCCTATATAATGTGTTTGGAACCAATTTAGCTGAATACGGATGGAACCACCACACTAATAGGAGAAATCAGGAAAAATTATGAATTGGCAAAAAAGGACAATGTATGAGGCAGTGACACACACTGAGTGCACTACAACCAGACGTGGCTGAAGCACACACTACAGGGTGAGCTGTACTCACACACACAGACCTTGCAGACAGTGGTGAACAGCACAGAGAACTGTGCACTAGCGCTGCAAGGCACAGCGATTTATAAAGTAGCTTGGGTAAAGCAGAATAGACCAAATAGGTAGCTAAAACTGTCCCTCAGAACAACAACGTCCTATCCCTAACTGAATTCACAGCAGAGTGAGCTCAAAATGGCGGCGGCGGCTTTTATAGTGCATCATGACATCATTTCAGCAGCCAATCACAGCCATGCCATTAGTTAAGATGCCTACATGCCTAACAGGATGTGCCCACACTTCTTAGGATCCTCATTGGCTGAATAAAATGAAACTGGCTCATTGCATTATGGGAACTTCCGATTCCGGTATACGATATTGCAAAAGTATCGGAATTAAGTATAGGAATTCCGATACCGCGAATATCGGCCGATACCCGATATTTCAGTATCGGAATGCTCAACACTAGACATAACGCTTATGTATTCTTACCGGCAGCAGTATTCCTTGATATACGGATAGCGTGATCTTGTCCGATCATGTAACCTATGTTTGTCATGAGATCAGAATTTACCACAATGTCATACAAGCCATCACCGCAACATCATATTCGTCATCAGGAAGTGAGCTGTGGCAGTATATATCCTCATACTGAGTCATATGACTTGACTCTGATCACATGATGGGCTTCTATGGTAACGCATTAGAATTATTGTTTTGAAGTTCAGTGTTATAAAGGCACATTAAAGTGACTATATATGAAACTGTATAATACTTCATTATAATGTATAAAATATGTTATATTTATCAATGCTTTGGTGCTATTTTTGATCTTGATGTAGCTTCCAGATAAAAATGTATCAATAGTTTCTAAAAGTTATCTGTAGTTTCATTTCTTATTTTACAGATTTGCATTCAATCAAAACATTGCCACATGGTCTATTATTATTATTTTATATCAATTCTTTCCTGTAAGATCCTGAAAATAGTATTGCCTTCCCATGAAGATAAAACACTGACTCATGATTACTAGTGTTGAGTGAGCACTAAAATGCTCGGGTGCTCGAAGCTCGGGCCGAGCTCACCGTGATACTCGGGTGCTCGACCCGAGCAACGAGCCCAATGTTAGTCTATGGGAGACCCGAGCATTTTTGCAGCGTCATCCCCGGCAGTCTGTAGAAAGCCTAAAAAGTGCCCAAAACGATAGTGACAGTGCTCAAAAGACATGGGGACAGCATGGGCATCGCCTCAGGAAGCATTTCTGACCCCCAGGTCACTGCTGTCAACAACGTGGTCAGAGGTATTAAGCCACTTTAAGGGCTCACAATAAAACGTTCAAAAACGAAACTGAAACTGCTTTCCTGTGAAATATGTTAAGGAACATCCTTTCCAGGGTAAAGACTTGTGAAAAAGGTAAAATACATAACCAAAAGCAAAAATACTCCTCCTCACCTTGGGCTATGTTCACAAGTAGCATTTTTTATGCATTTTTGCACTTTTGAATTGCTTTCAACCGTGACAAATGCATTCACCTGGAAATGTCATTTTAACATTTTACAATCTTATCTGGCCATGTGCTGTGTGACACATGCATACAGTGCTGAAAAGACATGGGAACAGCATGGGGAAAACACCTGGAAGCATCTCTGACACCCAGGTCACTGCCTAAAAGTGTGCCCATCAGAAGTGATCCTTTCTGCATCAGAAGATGCAGACTTACAACTATCCCCGTGCAAGTCCTTGTCCCAGGGCAGTGTTCAATTGTACCTTCCCCATTCCTTGCAATGCAAGCGCAAGTATGCAGCCTGCCACCCACCCACCCCCAGGCTGCAATACCATACTGCTAGCTTGCTTGCACTTGAAATGGGGCCTTTTAGTTTGGAGGAGGCCGAAGCTGGCCACTACCTCATGGCTGCTTCGGCAGCGAGGTATCCATACTCAGTCCTCAGCCGCCCGGAGACTGGGTGTCCACGCTCGGTCCCCAGCCGCCAGGGGGCGGCCAGGTGTCCATACTCGGTCCCCAGCCGCCCCGCGGCCGGGTGTCTACACACGGTCCCCAGTCGCCTGGGGGCGGCCGGGTGTCCATAAACGGTCCCCTTCCTCCCCTATTTCTCCTTCAAACTTCCCCCACACTTTTCTTAGCCTGGCCTGCTTTAGGGCAGCATTGGACAAGCCCACCAGAGAACCAGACTCCTCCGGTGGGCCCTGGCTTCTCCATCAGGGGAGTTGAGAGTGCCAAGGTGAGGAGCATGATGATGATGATAGAAGTTAGCGTCTGCTTTGTTTTCTTGGAATGCAAGCGTAAGTGTGCAACCAAACACCCACCCACCCCAGGCTGCAATACCATACTGCTAGCTTGCACTTAAAATAGGGCCTTTTAGTTTGGAGGAGGCCAAAGCTGGCCACTACCTCATGGCTGCTTCGGCAGCGAGGTATCCATACTCAGTCCCCAGCCGCCCGGCGGCCGGGTGTCCACGCTCAGTCCCCAGCCGCCAGGGGTCAGCCGGGTGTCCATACTCGGTCCCCAGCCGCCCCGCGGCCGGGTATCCACACACGGTCCCCAGCCGCCTGCGGGCCGGGTGTCCATAAACGGTCCCCAGCCTCCCCTATTTCTCCTTCAAACTTCCCGCACACTTTTCTTAGCCTGGCTTGCTTGAGGGCTGCTTTGGATGAGCCCACCAGAGAACCAGACTCCTCTGGTGGGCCCTGGCTTCTCCATCAGGGGAGTTGAGAGTGCCAAGATGAAGAGCATGATGATAATGATAGAAGTTAGCGTCTGCTTTGTTTTCTTGGAATGCAAGCGCATGTATGTAGTAGCGGCTAGGCCTGAGGTGGTCAGCGTTTTGGCGCATATCCTACCTCCTCCGAGGATTGCTGGATGTTTTACTGCTACTATCCCAGTTCTGACTCCCGTTAAAACAAAGCTTCAGGTGATGAATGATGGATGAGGTGGTGGCAAAGGAGAAAGAGCAGGAGGAACAGGGACCTTTCACATCAATATAAGGCCAGTCAACCACACATGTCTTGCAGGATATGTTTCTGTACCAAAAGGAGCGGTTCGGCTACACAGTTAAAGGCATGAAGTGAGTGCAATGCCGAACAAAAATTTCGAGGCACTCCAATGCCCCATTTATAGCAACTGGCTCTCCTGTGCACTGTTGGCCTAAGCAGTGAATAGAAGGCTTTCCAAAAATTATGAGGAACTGCAATGCCCCTTGAAACAGACGTGGATTACAGCATACTAAAAACCTTCTACCCATTATTGGGGAGTGGGTCTCCCTTAGTGTTCACCTATGCATTGAAAAGCAAAAGCTGACTAAAATTAGGAGGAAATGCAATGCCCGTTGGAAGAATGGTGGAGGTCGCAGTGGAATAAAAAGACAATATCAATGCCCCTTGGAATAGTGGTGGAGGTCGCAGTAGCTTAACAAGACGGTTTTAATGCCCCTTGGAAGAGACGTGGAGGTTGCAGTAGCTTAACAAGATGGTTTTAATGCCCCTTGGTAGAGATGTGGAGGTTGCAGTAGCTTAACAAGACAGTTTTTATGCCCCTTGGAAGAATGGTGGAGGTCGCAGTAACTTAACAAGACGGTTTTAATGCCCCTTGGAAGAGCGGTGGAGGCGCAGTAGCTTAACAAGACGGTTTAAATGCCCCTTGGAAAAGACGTGGAGGTCACAGTGGAATAAAAAGACATTATCAATGCCCCTTGGAAGAGTGGTGGAGGTCGTAGTGGAATAAAAAAGACAATGTCAATGCCCCTTGGAAGAGTGGTGGAGGTCGCAGTAGCTTAACAAGATGGTTTTAATGCCCTTGGAAGAGACGTGGAGGTTGCAGTAGCTTAACAAGATGGTTTTAATGCCCCTTGGAAGAATGGTGGGGGTCGCAGTAGCTTAACAAGATGGTTTTAATGCCCCTTGGAAGAGACGTGGAGGTCGCAGTAGCTTAACAATACTTTTTTAATGCCCCTTGGAAGAGACGTGGAGGTTTTATGTGTTTATCTTTTTTTATATTTGGCATCGAGATTTACAGATGTTTTCAACTAACTTATTAACTTATTAGTCTTTGGCTAAAAGAAGTTGCATTAATGTTGCTATATTTTCATAGAACATGCAAGTTTTTGCTCTGAAAAGATTCAAAAATGGTAAAAGACTAAATTAAAATGCATTTGGTGCTTTTGCACAAAATTTACAGAACACATGCACTATTTTGAAGAATTTGGCATAAAAAAAACCCTAGGAGAACCACAAGACAAAAAAGGAGAAAATATTTAACAAAGGCAATGAATTGGGCCCCAATTGTTTATTATCTACTGTATGACATAACATATTATCCTGGTACTGGTGTTATGAAGTAAAACAGATTGTCATACCAAATAGAAGATGGAAGTATAGTACAAGAGGACAACATATTGCAAGCGTTACAGTTGCTTAAAAAAGTATTCACCCCCTTGGCTTTTAACGTATTTTTTTACATTACAATCTGTTTAAATATTTTTGTAATCTTCTTTGTGTGTGATGCTTCAGCACTAAATAGTCTAAGTTGGTGAAGTGAAGTGATAAAAATATAGGCATAAATTAAATTGATGGGCTCTAATAACTAAAAATTGGCATATGCATATGAATTCACTAGTGATGGGCGAGCACTAAAATGCTCGGGTGCTCATTGCTCGGGTCGAGCACATTGGAATACTCAGGTGCTTGACCCGAGCAATGAGCCCAATGTAAGTCTATGGGAAACTCGAGCTTTTTTCAGGTGGCTCTCCCCCGGTGGTCTGCAGAGGGCTTAAAAATTGCCCAAATCGATAGGAACAATACTCAAATGGCATGGGAACAGCATGGGGAAAACCCCTGGAAGCATTTCTGACTCCCAGGTCACTGCTGTCAACAATGTTGTCAGAGGTATTACTCCACTTTTACGGACTCACAATAAAACATACAAAACAAAACCAAAATGTATTTTCCTGGGAAATATGTTAAGGAACATCCTTTCCGGGGTAATGACTTGTATATAAGGTAAAATAAATAGCCCAAAACAAAAATTCTCCTCCACACCACAGGCTATGTTCACACATAGCGTTTTTGATGAGTTTTTGCGCTTTTGTATTGCTTTCAACCGTGACAAATGCATTCACCGGGAAATGTCATTTTAACATTTTACAACCTTATCATTTTTGTAGACCTCTCCGTCTCAGGAATAAGAGTTATAAAGTTCCCCTTGTAGCATGGATCAAGAAGTGTCACCAACCAGTAATGACTGTCACCCAATATTTTGAGAATGCGAGGGTCATGGGAAAGGCAGCGTAACATAAACTCAGCCATGCAAGACTTCCGTGTCCTCACCAAGAGGACAACTGACCATGCTCTCCTCCTCCTCCTCTCTGTCCTCAGGCCATCCACGCTGAACAGACGGTATGACAGTTGTGCATGTAGTACCGTCTATAGCGCATGAATCTAGCTTCTGTTCTTCCTCCTCCTCCTCCTCTTCCTCATTGTTATCCAATCTGTGTTGGGATGAGATGAGGTTGGCTTTGTGTAATCACCCTGTATGGTTTGTTGCTCCATCTCATCGTGCTACGCCTGCAATGCATGCTCTTTGATTGTGAGCAGAGAGCTTTTCAGAAGACAGAGAAGCGGGATGGTGACGCGAATCATGGCGTCATCACCGCTCACCATCTTGGTGGAGTCCTCAAAGTTTTGGAGGATGGTACATATGTGTGAGATCCATGTCCACTTCTGAGTTCTTATGTGTGGAGTCTGAACTGAATACCGATGGCCTTGTTGATGCTGGTACTAAACAACTGCCCTCTTCTGCTCACAAATCCTTCCCAACATCTGCAGTGTAGAGTTCCAATGCATGGGGACATCACACACCAGTCTGTGAGCCGGAAGCTGCAAACGCTGCTGAAACATGGTAAGAGCGGCGAAAGCTGTAGGTGACTTTCTAAAATAGGCACACAGGCGGCGTACTTTAACAAGCAGATACGGCAGCTCTGGGTAGGATTTGAGAAACCGCTGAATCACGAGGTTAAGCACATGCGCCAGGCATGGTATGTGTGTGAGCTCACCTCAGAGCCGCCACCAGGTTGCGGCCATTGTCAGACATGACCATGCCTGGCTGTAGGTTAAGCAGTGTGAGCCACATGGAGGCTAAAGAGGAGGAGGAGTCTGAGGAGGATGAGGTGCAGGAGCTGTAGACTGTGGGGGCAACGCTGATTGACCTAGGGCGTGCAATCCTTGGCGTCAGGAGGACGTGTTTTGTCCCAAGGTCCACTATGTTAATCCAGTGTGCCGTCAGCGAAATGTACCGTCACTGCCCACAATCACTTGTCCACGTGTCCGTGGTTAGGTGGATTTTCCCAGTAGCTGCGTTGTTGAGGGCATGGCTAATGTTTTGGGACACGTGCTTGTGTAATGCGGGGAAAGCACACCAGGAGAAATAGTGGCGGCTGGGGATCGAGCACAGAGGGACGGCCATGACCATCAGGTTGCTGAATGCTTCCATCTCCACAAGCTTAAAAGGCAACATTTTGAGCGCCAGCAGTGGCGAAATGTAGGAATTTAGTATTGTGGCCTGTGGGGCGTTGGCTGCGTATTTGCACTTGCGTTCCAAGGACAGGGATATGGGCAACTGAATGCTGCGCTGGGACAAGGACGTGGTGTGCCTGATCATCATGGTAGTGGTCAGGCTGGTAGTTTTGCTACCCCTGCTGATGCTGGCCTAACAGGTGGTGCAAATGGCCTTTTTGGGGTTATCGGCAGAGTCTTTAAAAAACATCCAGACTCGGTAAGACCTAACAGTTGTACTGGCAACTTCCGTCGTGTTGGTGTTACAGGGAACGGTTGCCCGTCTGAAGCAAATTTTTAATGGAGGCCAGAAATGGCTGTATTTTCTGAAAACGAATATGTCATCTGTGTGACGGAGAAAACACAGTTTTAAATAGCTGGTCTGTAGGTATCTATTTTGAACAGCAAACTGGTGTCAAAAACTTCGCTGACACACTGAAACAAATTTTTAATGGAGGCCAGAAGTGGCAGTATTTTCTGAAAACGTATATCTCATCCGTGTGATGGAGAAAACACAGTTTTAAATACCTGGCCTGTAGGTAACTATTTTTAACAGGAAACTGGTGTCAATAGCTTCACTGATACACTGAAAAAATTTCAATGGAGGCCAGAAATGGCAATATTTTCAGCGCACTTATAAGTGATCCGTGTGACGGACAAACCACAGTTTTAAATAGCTGGATTTCTAGCGCTGAAATATGGAAAGGACCTGGCTGTATTCTGCAGTGTCAACAAGCAAATGGCGCAGAAAAACTGTGCTGTCTGGATTGCTTTTTAGGCAAATAATGAGGATTAAGATCCAAAAAAAAATTCTTCCTGGCCCCTGAGACCTGGACCCATGTTTTGAAATGTCTAACAGCAGCAGCAGACAGAACTGGAATGGAGCCTCTTGTGCTATATGCACTGTAGTCTGCAATATACTCTGCCTGCCTGCCTATATACATTGCCTGCCTGATATCTCTGCAGATGGATTAGTCCTCAGAAGGACTGTTTGTTGAGATGTATATGTGTAATATACTTCTGTTCTACCTACACTACCTAATAAACAAGAAAATCTCTCCCTAGCTCAGCAGCAGCTCTCTCTACACTGTCTGATTCCGGAGTGAATGTGACGAACATGGCGGCGCTGGATGTGATATACACCTGATGATGCTGTGCGGCCAGCCAATCACTGTAATGCCACAACCAACATGACTGTGGCATTACAGTGAGTGGCAAGCAATCCCTGCATGTTCATTGGCTCTGTAAAGAGTGCCAAACATGCAGGGAGGGGACCCGAGCTCCCGCCGAGCATCTTGAGCAGTGAGCACCAAGCAGCAGTGAGCATGCTTGCTCATCACTATTAATAAGAATGAGAAAAATTGTAAAATTTGAAATAATTTTTACAGTATAGGTATATTGCTTACTTCAAGAGATATCTAGAAAAAAGTTTAATTTGATGAAATCCACTGTGGTTTTGGATTTAAATATTTGTGCATGTCAAAGAGATTATATCCTCTTGGATTGAGGATATAAGTATTTGTAAATTTTGTATTTAAAATATATTCTTAGATTTTATTTTGCCTAAATTGTGTAATCTTAGCTTTTGACATTCCAGTAAACGAGATCAGCTACAATACCAAGCACACACACTTGCATGGACAAGCCACTGTGACTTTGAGAATAATGAAAGTGTTGAGTCACTCACAGTAGTGTCATGGCCTCTTCATTGTGCTGATCAGCAGGGGTCTGGAATAAGCTATCAATTTTACAGTCCCAAAGAACTCTTTAAAGTAGATCTGTCAGATTTCCCATGTAGATTAACTTATCTGAGCAGCATTAGATAGTGGGATATGCTGAGCTTAGGGATGTATAGTTTTCTATTATTTGATGCAGTATTTTTATGTAAAAAGCTATTTAAACACTGTCTAAACTCATAGAGAAAGCCAATGAGTCCTCTTTTCCAGCTCACACAGCGTGATTGACAGCTCTGCCTGCATACAATCTCATACATGAAAAGTTGTCAATCACTTTGTATCGAGGGGAATAAGGGCTTACAGGCTGAATATATGAGCCCAAGCTGCATTTAAACAGCTTTTTATGTGAGAGTGTAGAATCAAATTATAAAAAACTATGCGTCCCAAAGCTCACTCTCTCTGATCATGTTAGAAATTGGTTTCTTCTTATCATACTTGACGACAAATAATGCCTTACTGTATTTAGACAAAAATAACACATTGTTAAACGATAATCTACTTTATTTCCTTAAACTCTTTAAAACCACAAAATTAATTATCTGTGAAGACAGAGATCTGAAAAGTTTTGCAAGATCCTTGGGTGTTCTGCAAATACATGAATAGAAAAACACAATTTAACAAATGTTTGTGACTTATATTAGACTTTAGTATGTGGCTTGCCTCAGTCATGCAGAGTTGCATCTGTCTCCTGAGATTGCTTATTCTGTTCTTATTTCAACTCTAGATCAGTTGATAGCAGAATAATCATCGTCCTGCTGTTAACAAATAGGAAATCCATTCACTTGAGCTGACCAAAAAAATCAGGTAAATTAAAACTGAAGAGTGATGATTCCTATAAAAAATATCATTTATTTGTGAGTGTTCAAATGTTTTTTTTCCATATCACCTGCATAAAAATAAATATACGACAGGACCACCTTTGATTATTTGAACCTAGTTTTGTTCCTTAACATGGGTAGCTGCACAGCTGCATTTAATGAATAAGCAACAATGTCCTGCAGCTCCTTGACATTGTTTCAGATTTTTTGCATACAGATACCATTCTTTCACAAGTAGCTTGGTTTTGTGCACGTTTATGGAGATGCTTTAAGATCCATAACTAACACACTTGTTGCATAATTTATAATGTTGGAATATTAACTTGTCTATCTCTGTTTTTATTTTATTAGACACAATTTCCATCCTGATATTTTTTCCGATTCATTGGCAAATAAAAACTACACAGAATCCTAAATTAAATATTTCTACTTCAAGGTTGTTCTTGCTATTGAGAAAGTAATTTAGAAAGCTATAATTCTATGGTGCACACTAGCAACTGCGCTGAGGAACGATTTTACAAATCAATGTCTGAACCAGTAGAGTTAAAACTTTCTATTCATGGAAGCATAATTAATTATTACACATGAGGCTGTTATATAAGTTATAATACCTCTTAGCTGTACATTTAGAGTAGCCCTCCATCTTGTAATATAGTTGTCAAAGAAATTGCAAGGAGTGCATAATGCACAGGTAAAAAATTTAGTGTCCTCTTTTGTAATCTTTATGATGTGTTGCCTCTGATTCCCAGTTCTCTCTTCACATGTGTAAAATGGCTTATAGTCTCCTCTCTGCATACTGTGCTTTGTAACTCTAAGCTAGTTCCACTGTTGTGGGCTGATCTACCTAAAATCGGAGGAGTTTCTCAGACAAAATTATGGGTTTAAGGTATAAAAGTTATTTTTAACACGTTAGTGACCGAGTCAATTTTAACCTTAATGACCTGGCCAAATTTTTTAAATCTGACCAGTGTCACTTTATACGGTGTAGGGTTTTGTACTCACACAGCCGCGTTAGAGGTAGGCACAGGATACTGTCTCTTTAAAATGTCCAAAGCAGTTTATTCAGACTTCATGAACCGCACTTTCAAAGCAAACAAAACACTGCCTTCTCCTACACAAAGTAACAAAGCATAAAAATAAACAGTCCATATAGCACGGCTCCAGCCATTTAAATTAAGCTCTTTTCCTTCCCTTGAGCAGGGTCTGAGCAGCACATTCAAGGTCTGTTCACCTTGCACAACACACAGGCAGACTGAGAGAGGTGCAGCTGTCTTAAATCAGACCTTCCAAGACCTGGACTGGAGGTAAGTGAGAAGCTGATCACCCCCAGCTCTTTCAGCTGCTCGTAAAACCCTGCCCCATAACCCAGGCCCATTAAACACCTCTCAGCACTATGTGTGCTGGAGCCTGCTTTTCTGATTCCTACATCACCGAAGCTTTGCACCTTGGAGACACATATCTCACTTCCACGACCTGTCCGGCTGCAACCTTACATACCCCCCCTCTGCCCAAAGCCAGGGGGCTTGGCACCTTCTGCCAACATGCAATAGACCCTTAACAGGGCATCAGCATTCCCATGTTGTTTCCCAGGCCTATGCTCCACCTGGAAACGAAAATCTTGTAGGGCTAGGACCCATCTAGTTACTCGGGCATTGTTCCCTTTCTTCTCTCGTATCCACCTCAGTGGGGCATGGTTCAACACTAACCTGAACCTTCTACCTAACAGGTAAGACCTCAAAGTGTCCAACGCCCACTTGATGGCTAAACATTCTTTTCCACTATGGAGTAGTTCTTCTCACATGTCGACAGCTTTTGACTAAGGTACATTACAGGGTGTTCCTCCCCATTAATCTCCTGGGACAAGACTGCTCCCAGGCCGACATCCGATTTATCGGTCTGGACCAAGAACTCTTTGGATAAGTTGAGCACCACCAAGACTGGCTGTTTACAGAGGGCCAGTTTTAGTTCCTGGAAGGCCGCCTCAGCTTCCAGGGACCACCTAGCCATAGCCGACTTTGTCCCTTTCAGAAGATCCATCAGCGGAGCAGCTGTCAGGGCAGAGTTAGGGACAAATCTTTGATAGTAGCCCATGATGCCTAGAAATGTCCTGACCTGCTTCTTCGAGAGGGACTATGGCCAGTTCAGGATCGCTTCAATCTAATTTATTTGTGGTTTTGTTTCCCCTCTACCAACCATGTAGCCCAGATACTTGGCTTCCTCCAGCCCCATAGCACATTTCTTTGGGTTGATGGTAAGGCGCGGCTCCCTTAAAGCATCCAGTATAGCTTGAACTTTGCCAAGATGACTACCCCTGTCCTGGCTTAATATGATAATGTCATCTTGGTAGCCTGCTGCATACTTTTTGTGGGGTGCTAAGATTCGGTCCATGCTTCTTTTGAAAGTGGCCGGAGCTCCCTGCAACGCAAATGGCATCCTGACATACTGATAACATCCGTCTGGCGTTGAGAAGGCCGTCTACTCCTTTGCCTCTTTAGACAGGGGAATTTGCCAGTATCCTTTTATGAAGTCCAGGGTGGTGATGTACCGAGCGGGTCCTAGCCTTTTAATAAGCTCATCTACCCTAGGCATTGGGTAGGCGTCAAACTTCGAGACTTCATTCAGTTTCCTATAGTCGTTGCAAAACCACCATTCTCCAGCTGGTTTCGGCACTAAGACTATGGGACTGGACCAGCCACTCTTGGACTCCTCAATGACTCCCAGGTCATACATCCACTTCACCTCTTTCGAGATCACCTCTCTGCGGGCCTCTGGGATCTGATATGGTTTTAGGTTTACACAAACATGAGGCTCTGTGAGTTCTTCATGCTCTATGACCTGAGTGAGTCCTGGCAACTCCGAAAACAGGTCTTTATTTTGCTGCAACAGCTCCTGACATTGCTGTTTCAGTGAGCAGGACAAGCTGTCTGCCACCTTAACATCTTCCACGTTGACTTCAGACTTGGCTACCAGACAAGGAGCTTCTACGGGTTCTCTGTCCTGCAACAATTTAATCAGGTTAACATGGTAAAATTGTAGGGCTTCCTCTTCCCCAGTTGGTGCATTTTATAGTTGACTTCCCCAACTTTCTCTACCACCTCATAGGGGCCCTGCCACTTGGCCAGGAACTTGCTCTCCACTGTGGGCACTAACACAAATACTCGGTCTCCTGGGTTGAACTGTCTCACTCTGGCTGATCTATTATAAACCCTGGACTGTGCCTCCTGTGCCTTTAGAAGGTGTTCCTTCACAATGGACATCACATTGGCAATGCTCTGCTGCATATGGGCAATATGCTTCACCACACTCCTATAGGGAGAGGTCTCAGCTTCCCAGGACTCTTTTGCCACATCCAGGAGTTCTCGAGGGTGTCTGCCATAAAGTAGTTCATATGGGGAGAAGCCTGTGGAAACTTGGGGAACTTCCCTGATGGAGAACAACAGATAAGGAAGCAGACAGTCCCAATCTCGGACATCCTTCTCCACTGCTTTCCTCAACATCGCCTTCAAGGTTTTGTTAAACCTCAGTCTCCACCAGTCCGTCCATCTGGAGATGGTACACTGAGGTTCTGAGCTGTGCAATCAGTAGTGTCTTGCACAATTCCCTCAAGACCTTCAATATAAATGGAGTCCATTGATCTGTTAGAATCTCCTTAGGCAACTCTGGTCAGGAAAACATATGGAATAACTCCTGGGTTATACACCTGGCGGAGGAGTTTCATAGTGGTATGGCCTCCGGATACTGTGTAGCATAATCTAATACCACTAGGATATACTAATGCCCTCGGGCGGATTTGACCAGGGACCCCACTAGATCCATTGCTATGCATTCAAATGGGACCTTGATGACAGGTAATGGTTCTACGGGACTGCAGAAGAGGGCCACCAGGGAGGTTAGCTGGCATGTGGAACAGGAACAATATCTCATTATTTCTCTGTAGCAACCTTGCCAGTAGAATCTCTGGAGAATCCATTCCCGAGTCTTATCTGCGCCCAGGTGACCACCCAACATATAGGAATGAGCCCTGTCTAGTACTTTGGTGATCTCCCTGGGCAACCCAGGACTGAATCGGCTTGGGCATTGAGTGGATAAACCAATCCGTGACCACTCTCTCGAACCATCTGGGCTGGGGAACAAGTCTCTGTCTGCAGCCACTTCTGTACCAGGTGCAAAAGTTCAAACATTTGTGACTGAGGAGGTTTCTCCCTGTGGAAGTCCCAGAGATGGACTACCAGGGTTATGACCAGCCGCGCCAGGATCTCAGCCTTAAATTTGCTATACTCCTTAGCGCCTTACAGGGCCAAATCAAAGTACGCCTTCTGTTGATCCCAAGTCAGATATGGTGCAAGAACCTCTGCCCACTGCTCCTGTGGTAGTCTCTCAAGGTCCACCACACTCTCAAACACAGCCAGGAATGCCTTGACGTCATCCCCCAGAGTCATCTTTTGCAACGCCCCTCTCACGGTTTTCCTCATCTGGGTTTCGTTGCCTCGGCCTAGAGGTGGTGCGGCTACTCTGATACAGATGGCCTCTGCCAGGAGTGTCATCTGTTCCTGCTGCTGTCACTGCTGCATTTATTTTTTGAACAGATTATTCGTCTCCTGCTGAGCTTGCTGCTGATGCATATTCGTCTGTACCAATTGCTTTATCAGCTCCTCCATGTTGCCGGACAAACCTTGTTGGCTGGTGGCCTTTACCCAGGACATATATGGTTTCCTATAGCAATCACGCTGCCCCTTGAGATTTGTGCCCGCATTCTCCACCAATTGTAGGGTTTGTACTCACTCAGCCACATTGGAGGTAGGCACAGGATACTGTCTCTTTAAAATGTCCAAGGTAGGTTTATTCAGACTTCATAAACTGCACTTTCAATGCAAACAAAACACAGCCTTCTCCGGCACAAAGTAACAAAACAGAAAAATAAACAGTCCATATAGCACGGCCCAGGTCATTTAAATTAAGTGCTTTTCCTTCCCTTCGTCAAGGTCTGAGCAGCACATGTTAGGTCTGTTCTCCTTGCACAACACACAGCCAGATTGAGACAGGCGCAGCTGTCTTAAATAAGACCTTCCAAGTCCTGGACTGGAGGTAAGTAAGCAGCTGTTCACCCCCTGCTCTTTCAGCTGCTCATAAAACCCGGCCCCATAATCCAGGCACGTTAAACACCTCTCAGCACTATGTGTGCTGGAGCCTGCTTTTCCGAGTCCTATATCACCGAAGCTTGGCACCTCGGGGACACATACAGTACCTCCCGTGCATGACCTGTCCGGCTGCAACCTTACAACGGTAATAACTTTGGAACGCGTCAACATATCCCAGTGATTCTGAGATTGTTTTTTCTGAACACATTTTACTTTATGTTAGTGGCAAACTTAGGTCAATATGTTCTGAGTTTATTTATGAAACTATTGGAATTTTAGTGAAAATTTTGAAAAAATACCAATTTTCAAATTTTCAATCTTAATATCCTTAACCTAGTTAGTTATGCTGTACAAAATAACGAATACATAACATTTACCATTTGTCTACTTTACATCTGTATCATTTTTCAAACGTCATTTTATTTGTTAGGATGTTAGAAGAATTAAAAGTTTCACAGCAATTTCTCATTTTTTCAAGAAAATTACAAAAACTGTTTCTAAAGGGACCTATAAAGATTTAAATGGACTTTGTGGGGCATGTATATTGGAAACTCCCCAAAAGTTAAGCCATTTTAGAACACTTCAAAACTGCTGTCAGGAAATGTTTTAACCTTTCGGGTGCTTCAAAGGAATTCATGCAATCTCAAATGAAAAAAAATTGAAATTTTTGCTCTAAAATGTTGCTTTAGCCCCAATTTTTGCACTTTTACAAGGAATAGCACAACAAAACAGACCCCACAATCTATTACAGTTTCTTCTGAGAGTGCTGATACCTCATATATTGTCAGAAACCTCTTTTTGTACAAACGGCAAGGCTTAGAAGAAGGAGCACCATTTGAATTTTGGAACATAAATTTGGCTGAAATAGGCACCATGTAACATTTGCATGGACCCTAAAGCACAAAAAAAGCAAAAAACCCCAACAAGTGACCACATTTTGGGAACTACACCCTTCAAGGATTTTAAATTGGGGTATAGTGAACATTTGAAACTCACAAGTACTACTCAAAATGGCTTTTTGTGATATATACGCTATTTTTGTGTTTTTTTCTTTTTTCCAAATTTTATGTAAATTTTTATTACTTTTTCACTTAGTCCCACTGTGGGACACGTATATTTTTACTTTGATCTTTGGTTACTGCAGTGCCAGACACCTGTCAGTGTCTCACTGACAGAGCGTGTTAGACTCTGGTTATAGCTGAGTCTAACAGGCCACCATGCCCTGGGGTCATCAGATGACAAAGGGTACTGTTAGGAAGTGTGGTTCTGTGCTCCCACCTAGGAATGGATCTGGTCAGGTGCTGTGCTATTCCAGTCTCAGGTGCCGGCATTGTCTTGACCCCGGAAGTGGAGCTACTACGCATGCAGGGAAACCATCCCAATCTTATGGAGCATCGCGTTCTGGTGTTGTAGGATGTGTGAGGACACAGGAAGTCGGGTCTCTCACTGATTTCACTGATTGCCAGGCAACGCCGGATGCTGCTGTGTTTGACACTAGGCAATGATGGGATTATGTCCATTCTGCTGTGCTAGCTAGAAGGGAGTGGCTGTCTGGAGATGATTGGAAGGTATTCAACATCTGATAATTAGGTGGGCTATTTAACACTGTTCCCTGCTCTGTCATGTGCTGTTTATTTCAGTTCCTATATGCTGTAGAGGTGACTGGTGACAGCAGTGTGTTGCTATCTTTTCAGGGTTTTTCTCATTTTCTTTTCCGGCCACACTTCCTGGGTTCTTGCACAGGTACTCACCTGGTCCTTGACTAGGTACAAACCTTCTGGTGACAGTGGGCCTTGGAAGGGCTCTGCCAAAGTCCCCCTTATATTTACTATGAGCTGGGTGAAGAGTATACCTGGCCCTCAAGGGCTCGCCTAGCTGGGCTGCTTGTGCCAAGTGCGTCTGTTGCTGCACCTTTACTGATTTGGTGCTAGTCTTGCTGGGTCTCTCTGCATAGCACACAACAGGTACCATGGCAAAGATCGGCACCTACAATTACAGTTGCAGGGGGTTGATCCTGCCATAGAGGGACTTTTAACACCATTTTAACCATTTAGATATTGTTGTCGCTATTGACAGTGTTATTTAAGGTATTAATTGGAGCCGTTCGGTCCCAAAACTCATGGAGGCCAAAACGTCAGGGTGTAAGCTGTCATGTACAGCTGTCTCCCGTAAGAATTGCACCCATGGTGGGGTGCTAATCACTTATTCCTAACTGCCAATTTAAAACTGCAATCTGGAAGAAGGTCCCTTAATGACTGCTGTATTAATGCGTATTGGTGATCTTTAAGGGGTTAAGAAGATCAACAAGCTGGCATTAGGAGACTAATAGGCCATGAAATGCTCCCTGATGAATTAAATATGCAAATAGTCTGTTCACAGAGGAAGAAGACAGGGTCTCTAAGGACACCATTAGAAGGTAGTAACCCAATAATCCAAAATAAAGAACTTTGAAGAGGTTATTACAAATTATATACACCTTTCTTTAGCCTGAGACACTTCCCTTTGCTCCTTAATAGACTAGCCCAGAAAATGGTTCAGACTTAAAAAGCAGATTGTGTATTGAGGAAGCTAACAGCCATTATATATACATGAAGACAGGACTGGGAATGTCTGGTATTTTATCTATGCAATAAGTATTTGTTGTGAATTATTTATTATGAGGTGGAAGCGTGCTTTAACCCATTAATGCTATTTGATGTCAATATCCATCATGAGCACATGTATATTTGTGCACCTTGATTGATAAGCTAGTTATGCTGATCGCACAATACAACTTTTTTACCAGTGCAATCAGCTGCTAGATGCCAACTGATATACATGACAGTGCTCCTGTTGTAACAGCTAGCATTGAATTTCTCTCTAATCCCAGCATGTTAACCCTCATATGCCACTGTCAATAGTACAGCAGCTTATGAGCATACAGTGTGAGATTCCTCCCTCTGTTAGCACATTTGCACCCTCACAGTGCTATTGCATGGTGCCTATTATTTGTATGGCAGTTGGAGGCCTGACAATGGTCCCTCGCTCTGCCATACTGTACAGTTGAAGACAGGGGTCTGTTGAGCTACTTGTCAATCTTCCATTGACAGAAAGTGGTAATATTTTGTGTGTTACCTATATGACAAGAAGATCACATGTTTATGCACTTTTGGGGGACTAATAAATATTGTAAAATAAATGTTTCTAAATCTTTACCTAAATAAACATCTTAAATTAAAAAAGCTAAAGCAACGGCTTCAAAATCCTATTTTTTTTTTAGTTACATTTTTTTTTTCATATAAAAAAATAAATGTACCTTAAAAAGTCAAAAATACATATTGCCACGCCTCTAATGATGTGTACGATAACACTATACAGTCATATGAAAAAGTTTGGGCACCCCTATTAATCTTAAGCTTAATGTTTTATAAAAATTGGTGTTTTTGCAACAGCTATTTCAGTTTGATATATGTAATAACTGTTGGACACAGTAATGTTTCTGCCTTGAAATGAGGTTTATTGTACTAACAGAAAATGTGCAATCTGTATTCAAACAAAATTTGACAGGTGCATAAATATGGGCACCTCACCAGAAAAGTGACATTAATATTTAGTAGATCCTCCTTTTGCAAAAATAACAGCCTCTAGTCGCTTCCTGTAGCTTTTAATGAGTTCCTGGATCCTGGATGAAGGTATTTTTGACCATTCCTCTTTACAAAACAATTCCAGTTCAGTTGAGTTTGATGGTCGCCGAGCATGGACAGCCCTCTTCAAATGATCCCACAGATGTTCAATGATATTCAGGTCTGGGGACTGGGATGGCCATTCCAGAACATTGTAATTGTTCCTCTGCATGAATGCCTGAGTAGATTTGGAGCGGTGTTTTGGATCATTGTCTTGCTGAAAGATCCATCCCCTGCGTAACTTCAACTTTATCACTGATTCTTGAAAATTATTGTCAAGAATCTGCTGATACTGAGTGGAATCCATGCGTCCCTCAACTTTAACAAGATTCCCGGTGCCGGCATTGGCCACACAGCCCCAAAGCATGATGGAACCTCCACCAAATTTTACTGTGGGTAGCAAGTGTTTTTCTTGGAATGCTGTGTTTTTTTGCCACCATGCATAACGCCTTTTTGTATGACCACACAACTCAATCTTGGTTTCATCAGTCCATAGGACCTTCTTCCAAAAAGAAATTGGCTTCTCCAAATGTGCTTTTGCATACCTCAGCCGACTCTGTTTGTGGCGTGCTTGCAGAAACGGCTTCTTTCGCATCACTCTCCCATACAGCTTCTCCTTGTGCAAAGTGCGTTGTATAGTTGACCGATGCACAGTGACACCATCTGCAGCAAGTTGATGCTGCAGCTCTCTGGAGGTGGTCTGAGGATTGTCCTTGACTGATCTCACCATTCTTCTTCTCTGCCTTTCTGAAATTTTTCTTGGCCTGCCACTTCTGGCCTTAACAAGAACTGTCCCTGTGTTCTTCCATTTCCTTACTATGTTCCTCACAGTGGAAACTGACAGGTTAAATCTCTGAGACAGCTTTTTGTATCCTTCCCCTGAACAACTATGTTGAATAATCTTTGTTTTCAGATCATTTGACAGTTGTTTTGAGGAGCCCATGATGGCACTCTTCAGTGGAGCTTCAAACAGGAGAACAACTTGCAAGTGGCCACTTTAAGTAGCTTTTCTTATGATTGCATACACCTGGCTATGAAGTTCAAAGCTCAATGAGGTTACAAAACCCAAAAAAGTGCTTTAGTAAGTCAGTAAAAAGTAGGTAGGAGTATTTAAAACAAGAAAATGATAAGGGTGCCCATACTTATGCACCTGTCAAATTTTGTTTGAATGCAGATTGCACATTTTCTGTTAGTACAATAAACCTCATTTCAAGGCAGAAACATTACTGTGCCCAACAGTTATTACATATATCAAACTGAAATAGCTGTTGCAAAAACACCAATTTTAGAAAACATTAAGCTTAAGAATAATAGGGGTGCCCAAACTTTTTCATATGACTGTATAAGAATAAATTTGCTTATTTATTTTGTATGGTACAAAAAATATAATTTATTCTGTATGCAAATTATTGGTCTTCTAGAGGTAAGTATTACATCTGTAAAAACTATATTAGAATTAAAAACATTACCATCACAAAACACTTATATATAGCAATTGTCTTGTGAATTAAAAGTCACAGCTTAAAGGATAATATTTTTAATATGTTTAAAATTTCTTGGAACAAAAAATTGATTATATTAGGGAATATTACAGCAAACAATAGTTGCAGATGTCAATATTTTGTTGGATTCTATTAAGGACTGGAAAAGAGTTAACAAATAGCAAAAGATAATTTTCTTACACCCTCACCTCTCTGACCCAACATCTTCCTTTCCAACCTTCTGGTCTTTGCTTAAGATCTTCCAGCCTCAGGTCTTTGTATCACATGTGACCTGGTGAGTGATGCGAGGCCTACTCAGCAACAGAAGGCAAAAAGGCCAAAGGCCGGAAAACTCAAAGAGGGAAGCTATGGATGGGGAATGTCTAGAATAAGGAAGTATAACAATTTGTTTTTATTTCTCAACGTTGATAATTTCTCACCAGTCATCTTGGGTATGATACATCAAGAGGAAGATAAATGAAACCATATTTATGTACATTGGAAACTTATCCATCTGATTTTACTACTCTTAAAATTCGTAATGGTGACATTTAATATAAGCTTCTAAACAGGGAATCTTATTGGATGTTTATATTTCGAACATATCATCCTAGTAAATTAAGCAACAGATAAGAATTGATTTCTAATTATTGGTGGGTGTCAAATTATATAGTGTATAAACTTGCTATATATGTTGTGTAATATGCTTATATTGGTGTTATATGTATTAACACCATCTGCTATGATACTAATGCAGACAATTTACAAGCGAGATGTTAGTACTTGTTCCTATTGGATGTTAGTATTACTATTAAAATATGTTTTCTATTCCTTTATACTTTTACTAAGTACTATTAAAATATGTTTTCTATTCCTTTATACTTTTACTAAGGACCTTAAATATGTAACATAATGATATTCTTTTTTAATGTTTATATACAGCTCACGTTTTTTAAATAAGAATAATATAAAAGTTGAAATTATTTTTATATATTGGATGCTGGCTTATCTACTTCTCTGCTTGTGTAGGAATGGAACATTGCAATGCATCTTTCTTACACAGGGTGAGAAAAAACTCTGCTTAAGATGGCATGCCTACCATGCCATGGCTGGGGCTAATTGGTGACCATGATTTTTTTCTATAGGATAGTATATAGGAGAAGTAGCAAATGATCAGACAACTGCAAGTTCAAGTCCTCCAATGGGACAAAAAAATAAAGTAAAAAAAAATGTAAAAATAAACATTGGAATCAACCATTTTTTACTCAACTAAATTAAAGAAATGAAAGAAAAAATAAATAAACATATTTTAGATCACTGCGTCCATAAAAGTCCAGTCTATCAAAATATACAATTAGTTAACCTGTTTAATAAAAGCAGTAAGGAAAAAAAACAAAAAAAATTAGAATTACATTTTTTGTCACCACAACTGAATAATGCAATGAGAATTTATCCCAAATTGGATCAATAAAAACATGAGCTTATCATATAAAAAAAAGCCCGCACAAACATTAATCGACTTAAAAATGAAAACGTGATGGGTTTCAGAATATGGTGACACTAACCATTTTTTTTTACCTTTTTTACAAGTTTCCAAATTTTTTTCACAATTTAAATAGATGAAAACCTTTACAAGTCTGACTAAGTCTCGCTATTATCGTACTGACCCAAAGAATCATATTGCCAAATATTTTTAATGCACAATAAAAAACATAAAAACAAAATCCAAGAAACAATGGATGAATTGAGTTTTAATTTTTTACTGATTTCACCACACATGGAATTTTTGACACTAAAAACTATAACTCGTTCCACAAAAAACATTCCTCATAACTCACCCATTATTCCCTCAAATGGATAAATAAAGATCAGAAAATTGCCTGGACATGAAAGGGTTACGCCTGTAATCAAAAGCCTGAATTTTGCAGTGAACTTGGTTTCTAGGAACTATAATGTGGGCACATCAACATTCAACATACAAATCTTCTTACATGTTTTTTTTTAAGTTGATCTTTTTGTTTCCAGTATTTTACATTTTTGTCTCTTTAAAGAGAATCTGTCAGCAGGTTTCTACTATGTAATCTGAGGACAGCATGAGGTAGGGGTTAAAGGGAACCTGTCAGCTGATATGTGCTGCCCAAACCATTGGCAGCATGTATCAGAAAACATCACAGAAAAAGAAGCAATAAAGGGCCAGGCTGCATCCTACATAAAAACGGAAACATTAACAATAAAACTAAATTCAAAAACGGATCACAGAAGGACGAACATTAAAAAAGCTTCACAGAAACAGCCTTACAATCAACAGGTCAGATTATCAATACACTATCAGGATGCAATAGATCCCCATGATAAAAGCGGGGGAAGCACAGGTGCAAAATACTGATGGAGCAACCACTCACGGCATGTATCAGGCACTGACTGCTGGATCACAGCTATATATGTTAGTCTAACACTGCAGCGTTTTAGAGAAAAGCATATTTTTCATAGCTGGAAGGACTGAGCCATGCTATTGACTAATCGTACAGGCAGGTCGCCAGCGGCTTCTCTCTGCTCACTGACAGTGACTGGCAAGCAAGTGATAGAGGCTTGCCAGTTATTGTCAGTGGACTGGGAGAAGCCTCAGGGGACCCGCCTGTATGACTAGTCACCCTCTCTGCTCTGTCCCGGCTATTAAAAGTATGTTTTTGTCTAAAATGACATAGCGTTTCAGAAATTAACATACATGGCTGTGATTGTACAGCCAGTGCCTGATACATGCTGCCTACATTTTGGGCAGCATGCACCAGCTGACAGGTTCTCTTTCGAACACAGATTTTAATGATGTG
Source organism: Phyllobates terribilis (assembly GCF_046119375.1). Taxonomy (NCBI): domain Eukaryota; kingdom Metazoa; phylum Chordata; class Amphibia; order Anura; family Dendrobatidae; genus Phyllobates; species Phyllobates terribilis. Next base: position 170,995,377 of record NW_027362771.1, read on the forward strand.
TCCAAGGTGTGTGCTGTTGTTTACTTATTCTGAAGGTTTCATCACTTTGCAATAATCAATATCTGGACTACATCAGGTACAACAGTGCAGGCATACTAGTCTGACTCCGACTCCTCCTTTGATAAGCACCTCACTGTTTATAGACTGTGCATACAGAGTGTCTGGTGAGGGTGGGGTTAGCTTTCTCAGCTCTGCTGCTTGTTAAAAACTCTGTGTCAGAACTGCTGCACCCAGTAAACTAAGTGATACATCATTGGATTCAAGGTCTCTTTGCCTACATCATGCTGCTCTCAGATGAAGTAGCAAAAATCTGCTGATTCCCTTTAAAATAAATTTACATATCAAACTTTCTCATTTTATATAACATCTGTTTTTCTTACTTTAATTGGATACTTCATTTGAAGAAGAGATTTACATAATATAATATTCATTGGTTTCTGTGATTAATATTAAAGTTCAATAAATAACTTAACACTTAACCCACATAATTTGTAAAGGAATTGAATCAAAACATAATTAACCCATTTGGCTGAATTCATAAGAAAATGTTTATGAAGATTGGGGCTACACAGTAATTTTGGCAGTGTCATATGCCGTATGGCATAAAACTTTTAGGAGTCGCTGCTACATCTAAGTGAAATACAAGCAAATAGGGTCAGATTGCGACACTGAGGGTACAGCAACCAGGAATGGGTCTGTTTTTTTGCAACTTCATTGTCTCAGTAAGTTGCAGTAACCCCAATGTCGCAATGTGACTCAGTTCACTTGTATCACATTGCGATTTAGCCGCGAAACGTAGCAATCTTTGGCTGCATGATGTGTCACGGCCAATGTTGCTGTATATCCCCAGTCTTACCTGTCTGTAATGACAGATACTGTTAATTTTCATTACTACCAGAGTTAAATTAAACTCATGTTTTTTTTTTCTTTCATTCATTGGTATACAGGCACACTAGAGTTTCTTTTCTTTAAATGTTCGACAATATTGGTTTATTGATCAAATAGATGAGAAAATTAATCTATGTGTGTTGCAATATTGTCCTACTATCTCCACATTGTAGTTATATTGTCTTTATCTAACTAAACAATTAGATACATTTATTATTGAAAAGTACTCTGACTTTAAAAGAGTTCAAAACTGATAACAATTAGGAGCACTTCATCTGCAAATCCGACTAATATGTAATCTGTTGCAACTTTTAGCAAATGAAGAAAAAAAGGTTAACTTCTTTTTCAGTTTTTATTAGTTACCATAACATCTTGGCCCTACATGTAAACCAGATGGAGCAGAGATGAAACTGTCTCTTACAAAAGCCAATAGAGCCATGGCATCTTCATTCTCATGACTGGTTGTTGTGTCATTGGCCAAATCAACATCAATAACATTTTGACATTTCATGTTTTAGTAATATGCAATGGAGCATTATTATAATAAGGAATCCCTTTAGGGACAACATAAGCAAATGTACCAAAATAAATGTTCACCCATATAAGAAAATACCTATAGCTCCAAGCAAATACACTTTGTTCCTGGAGTGAAGGTAATTTTATGATTACCTTCAATTCATTTGATATCTTTTCCACTGAACCTATGATTTAATATATGACATATGAATAGCTTTTCATCAGCTTGCTATATGACAGCGAGTCTTGGCCATTGTTTTACAAAATGAAGACATAAAATATGGAGTGACATTTCGAATAAAAGAGGTATTACATAGTCAGATTTTAATTATTAATACAAATGAAGACACCTGTCTTCAACTACATCTGAACAGTTATTGGGAGCTCATTTATTCATAGATTTAGCTAAACCATTTTATTACTAATTCAATGACTCTATCTGGATTATTATTTCTTTAAATAATTAAACCAATTTGTGTTACACATTATATGTAAAATCAATGTTCTAATTCTAAAACTGAGCTAACATGATTTTAATATTGTAATGTCATTGTCCAGTGAAGACTTAATAAATTATATAAATGTTAATGCCCACAAGGTAAAATTGCCTAGTTTTTATTGATCCTTCATTCATTTTAGAGCAAAATCAGAAAAAAAGCTTTTTTTGTCTAGACCAGTCAACTAGTCAGCCATGGTATGGATTTTTTTTATTTTACACTACCCTGTCCATTGATATTGCCACTTTTTCCTTTATCATACATTTCATTTATAACCCTAATTATTCAGCCCATTAAAGAAAGGATTTAACTAAATAATCCACATCAGGTAGGTACATGTACAGAAAGCTAAATATGGCAACAAACCACAGTGATGGTGTGTACGGTTATGAAATTGGACTGGGAAAACAGATATGCAAAAAACAGACATGCACAGTTAGATATCCCCATTTTTTATTTGTTTGCTTTTTTATACTAAAATTCAACTCTCTTTCCCAAAAAATAGATAACATGAAATTCTGGGTAGGTACATGTCCAAAAATCCAGTACCTACAATAGGGCAATGTATTAGCATGGCATGTACAGATGTAAAATTTGACTGGTAAAACAGATATGCAGCTAAAATTGTTTACAACACCCACATTCACATTTTGTGAGGAAGAAAGTTACAAAATAATGTCTGGATCTTACTAATTTGCTTTTTATTAAATAAATTATTGACCCTTCGCAAAAAAGATTGCATTAAAAATGTAAAAACTCAGACAGATTTCAGATTCTTTTTTTCTGTAAAAAAATATTGTGCTGTCCTGATGCTGCTTTTTAGTGGATTAAGAATGACGAAAAAAGGAAAAATGACATTTAAATGAAGCAGGGCAAATGCCAGTAAGGCAACTACACTAATCAATAACACTGAGTCTGGCGCTGCTGCTAGCCTCTCTCTGTCTTTCTCTCACCCTATCAATATTGATTTGCACATATGCAGTAGCAACCAAAAGTTTTGCATTGTTTAAATAAATGTGATTGCTTCTGTTTGGTTGTTGTGATGTTATTTTCCTGTTGATTTTAGTAAACCAAAAGCAAATGGTTGTCAGCTCTAAGGAAGAAAATTTTGTTTGACATTGTTATATTCCTTTGCTGGGCCAAATGTTTTGCATATTTTGTCAAGGGTAGTTGAATTTTGCTTACATTTTTAAGTGTGTTTTTAGGTTAAAACATGGCAAAGATAAAGCCAAATTTATCACCAGATGTGAGGAAGCTTATTATTTTGAGAGTGAAGTCAGGCAAAAGCCAAAAAGAGATCGCTATGGAATTCAACTGTTCTCAAAGTCAAGTGTCATGTATATTAAAGAAAGAAAAAGAAGGTTATGGAACAGTTGACAGACCTAGAAGTGGGTGACCATGGAAAACTTCCTCCTGTGTTAATTCATAGTTTTGATGCCTTTAGTGTGAATGTACAATTTTCATAGTCATGATAATACAGAAAAATATTTAAATGAGAAGGTGTGTCCAAACTTTTGGTCTGTACTGTATATTCAAAAGCATTTTGGTTAAAATTAACGTCTTGCATGATGACAACTTCATGCACTTTCAATTTATCACCAGGAAAATGGCATCACAGCAACCAGACAGAAATAATCACTCTTTAAAAAAATGCAAAACTCTTGGTCACTACTGTATATACATATACAACGTATTGCTACTCAGCCATATCTTGTGGATTGAAGCTTTTACTAGTTTGGGTTGAGTTTCACAGTGTCACATGATTTTGTAATTATAAGCACTTTTGCATGGTGATTTTGCAAGACTATGGAACAAAGTCTTTGATATACTTTGTCTACTTTAGGTGTCTGCACTATGTATGTTTTGCAATTATTAAAAAGTAATGTTAATGATTATTATTAGAGATGAGCATATTAATATGCCGAGGATCGAGTTCAAGTTTAATGTCCTGAAATTCACAGTTCCGTGTGATTTCAAACACTTTGAAATTTGATTTGCAAAAAAAAAATGTCTGGCATACTTTGCAACACTGCTGAACCATCTTTGAGCTTTCTAATCTTGTTTTGCTTGACTGTGCTGGCTTCCCCATAATGCCCTGATATATGTTGTACATTGGTGCATCTTGTACCATATTATAAATCAAAGATATTCAACAAGACAACTGCCCCTCCAAAACATAATAAAATATGTAGTCAAGTGCCAGATAATATGGGTGGTGGGGTGGTAAATAATTATGCCCAAGTTAAAGGTCAAACCAAATATAAAAAAAAAGATAAAAATCAGTAATAAGCCCACAAAAATGATATTCATATGACCGTAAACAGTAGACCAAACGTTTTAATTGAGGGTTATTGAATTTAGAAACATTCTCTGCAAAATTGACACTATCTGAAATATTAATGTTACAAAGAGTTGCTTCAGAATTCTTGTGGATTTTTGTAAGTAGGTACAAAGTTCAGTGATGGTCAAAGCATTCTCTAGGTCTTTGTGATGACTTCACTATCATATGCATTCTGTGGAAGTTTTAAATGTTCTGATCTAAGGCCGAAGTCACACAAGCGTATAAAACGGCCAAGTGCTATGCCATAAAACATCGCTTAGCACTCGCACTAGTGTTATTCTATGGGGCAGCTTAGATCTGCAATTATATTCCTCATGATGATTTGGCATAAGAGAACAATCGCAGCATGCTGCATGTGCATCTGAGAGTTGGATCCAATCACCAACAAAAGAAATTGGCGTGCTTTACTATTATCTACATAAATTGTTTTTGAGAAATAAAGAATGCACAAGTAACAAAAAAATATCTATCATAATTACAATAAAATTAAGTTAAAAAGGACAACGAAAAAAATCCCAGTACTGTGAAAAACGTTATAAAACATCAATGTATAGAAGTGAATACAGGGTAAGCATTCATCAGTAAAGATGATCTACTATATTTATCATAGTTATATTTGGTCCAAAAGGTAAGTATATGTGTAACAAAACACATTTACAAAGACAAAAGGATCAAATGACATATTAAACAACTTCACTAGTATTATCTAGTCAACCCAATGTCATGCTGAACCAATGGACCCAAAGCAATCATCCAGAATTAAATAAAGTGCTTATCCATAGTGGCTGTGTATTGCACAGAACCAGGGAGACCCCTGACGAGCATTTTGTGGTAGCTGTTTCAAAAGGGCACACTGACAATGCCCATAAGCTGGTGTTATATATTGTAACTAATTAGGTCACACAATCATGATTGCACTCACCCATACAAGTCTATAGGTGTGTGTGAAATATCGCACTGCACTTGGATGTAATCCAAGTGCAGTGCGATTACTACGGTTGCTGGCAATGGAGGAGATGGAGAAATTACTTTCTCTGTCTCTTCCGCACCTGTGCTACAATTCTCTCATACAAGAGGATTGGAGCACAGTGCACTGACACTTGGCTCATGCTTACAACAGAGTTTGAGCCAAGTGTCAAGCTTATTGCATCCAATTGCATCAATAGTACCCCTTTAAGGGCAATAACGGACTGTAGGTTAATTTTTTTATAACATGTCTTATCTTGAAGCTTACAATATGCTTTTGTCTCTAACATCTGTTTGGACCAAATAACAGCATTTCTACTGTTTCTGAAAGCTTGAATATCAGATCCATATGTTCAAATAACTTAGTAATCAATTAGACAAAGAGTTCAAAATTGGGACATGTGGATAATGAGGCAGTGTAGAAGTTTAAAAGTAGAGATCTTACCAATATCAAATAGGTCATTCTCGTTTGCAAAATTTTCTAATGTTTATAGCAATGATGCTGTTGGAAACAAATTAAGTAATTCTTCATTATGAAAATGTGTTTTTTTTTTAGATTAATGATCTAGCAAAAATATGTTGATCTTTAACAGCAATAAACACATCAAAAGTGGTGCTTGGAGAGAACGCAGGACATAAAAGTGCAATTCACTGTGTGACAAAGTCACTGGTAACGTTCTGGAGGGGAGATATGTTTCCCTGAGGATATTAGATTCAGTGAATTAAAACCGTTAAGTTTCCTACAGCATGTTATTTGCTGAGAGGGGTTAATCCACCATTTGTAAAAGGTCATGTTTTTATGAGAACAACCATAGAGCGGGCTGGAGGTGGTTCTCCATATCTCCACCTCAGTGTGTGGTCTGGGGTTTAAATACATAGCCTGCTGAGGCATTATTTGTTCAGTGTTTCTGGAGGGGTATACTACAGAGAGGATATGTGTGTTCTGTGCTAATCTGAACCCTGTGTTTGTTGGACTCTCAGTGGGTGGATCCCCGCTACTACAAGGACTGTGTTTAGTATCACAACTTTGTTTTGTTTTCCTGTTTTTGCCCAAAGGGCTGTGTTTGTTTTACTTCCCATTATTTATGCTGCCTGTCTAGTAAATCAGGAAAGAATTTAAAGAGACAGTGTTCCTGTATATGTGCAACCAAGTAAGCCGATCTACCACTATAAGCATAATGTGCCTAAATTATATTTCCATATACATACAGTGTAAAGAAAGTGCTGTACAAAGCTGTTATCACACTGCCATAAGTTGTTTACGTCATAAGACTGTGTGAAAAACAAATTCATTACCACCCAAAATACATCAAACATCAAACTTCCAATAAAATATTTTAAAAATTTGAGATTAATTTTTAATCAAAAATATCTGCTCTGACCTTATCCATTGATATTGAAAAATACAGAAATTAATCTTACTACAGACAAAAAAAGATAATTCGTGTAAGGCAGTGTGCAGTTAAAGCTGTGATAGTTCCAGTACATTATTGAGGTTGTTCTTCCTTATTCTACTAGAAAGATGATGAAAACTTTAGTTTATCACCATTTAGTTACCAAGATTAATTAAGAAGCAACATAATGCTTATAAAAATGTGAAGTTGATGTTCCGGAATTGTATTTTCATTTTCAGGCTAGTTGTTATTACATTATTTTCTATCCTGATTGTTTTTTGCCCACTTTAAATATATCTCTTGGGACCTTTAAAATTCACAAGGCATACAGCAGCTGCTGTTTATATCAAAAGCTCCATGAAATTAATCCATTGTTTCTGCCTTTTAATGTTAGGTAATACATTTGTGCTGTAATAAGGAACAATAAAAATGCACAAATAGCCTCCTTTGTGTCACTAATATGTCTTCTTGATGTGCAACTCAAAATTCCACTTGAGATGATGAAGTGTTGGGCTTGGGCTGATTTTGAACGTATATATAACTTCTTTGACATTTATTGTATGCTCTAGCATATTACAGTGAATGTATTGAATTAAGAGTGTTATATACCATGTGTAAAAAATGGATTACATGAATGATACTGATAAATCCATACTGTGTGTTCCATTGTCTAGCTTGCATATTTACATCACCCAAGTGAAGTGGTTTATACAATTCCATTATTTTTCCCTATGAATCATAGTTCTTTATCTTGAGAAAATAGAATTTGATGTAGGAAAATAATGTTTAAAGCAACATACTGCTTTCCTAATGTTTTACTTTAATTTTACAAAGTACAAATGTTAAATTCCTTTTTTATATAAAGTATAATATTACGGTATGACTGTTTTATTTTATTTGCTTTTAAAATAAGCTTAGATTATTGTAGAGGCAGTAACAGTAGATCAAAATTGTAAATTGTTCAAAGTAAGATTGATAGAATTTTCCAAGTATACAATTGATGGGAAAAGAAATATATAAACCCAACTCGTCAAGGAGGTTTTTGCCAGTTTCTGGCAAAATCCTCCTTAAAATGTGACATATTTTTTGTGAAACTTGAAGTTGTGAAAAAATGTTGCTACTTTAGCCTCTTTGCGTCATGGGTGGAATTGGCATGGGATGAAGCATGGAAAATCCTGCCTGTAAAATTAATTTAAATTTTTACCAGAAAAGGGGGGTAAAACATGCCTATTTTACTTTCAAAGTCCATTGTTTTTTATCTTTGGTGCTCTTTCCTGAGAATCTTATTAGAAGATTAACATAATTCGAGATGTTTGCAAATGAGTTGTCACTTTCCATTGCTTTAAACCCTTGACACCATGGCCATTTTCTATTTTTTCATTTTCGTTTTTCCCTCCTCTTCTTCCAAGACCCATAACTGTTTTATTTTTCTCTCAATACAGCTGTTTGAGCTTTTTTTTTTTTTGTGGGACAAATTGTACTTTTGAATAACACCATTAATTCTACCACATAGAGTGAATAAAAACTGAAAAAAATTGCATTGAAATTGGAATAAAGTGCAATTTCACAATTATTTTTGAGCTTTTTATTTACTATGTTCCCTATATGGTAAAACTGACCTGGCAATATGATTCTCCAGGTCAGTACGAGTACGCAGATACTAAACATGTACAGTTTTTTTTTATTTAAGTGGTGAAAAAAATGTGGAAATTTGTAAGAAAAAAATCTTACTTTTGTTGCCATTTTCCGAGAACCGTAATGTTTTTATTTTTTGGGATATGGGCTGTGTGAGGCTTACTTTTTTACCATTTGGGGATAGATACAAAGTTTTGATTGCCTATTGTGGTGGCCCAAAAAATGTAATTCTAGAGTTTTGATTTTCTTTTCAATTCACCGTTTACCGATCAGATTAATTTATTTTACATTTTGATAGATCAAACTTTTATGAATGCAGTGATACCATGTATTTTTATTTTTTTAATTGCTTTATTTTAATGGGTCAAAAGGGGGGTGATTTGAACTTTTGTATTTTATTTATTATTTTCATATTTTTAAAAACTTTTTTAAACTTTTTACTGTATTCAATATTCCCCTTATGGGACTTGAAGCTGTGATCATCTGATCGCTTATGCTATACATAACAGTGCATAAGCACTGCTATGTATAGTGAAAATCACAATCTTCTATGAATGCCGGCCATGGGCTGGCTTTCACAGAAGGATCATAATGAGAAGCACAGGAGACTTTAGCAGAGCCTGTCATGACAACCCATCAACTCCCTGCGATCACATCATGGGCATGCGTAGGAGTGTAGAACAATGGGCATCCCTGTCGACGTATGCTAAATTCTGATGTCATAGATTGACAGTGGGATTTCAGAGTTGACAGCTGTGGGCAGAGCACTACTCCATCCTTGGCTGTTAGAGGCACATGATGGCTAATTAAATCAGACGTCATGTGCAGGGAAAGATGTGGATTCGGTGTGCAGTATGTCATATGTTGGTAATCTTGGCAATTTTCTTGGCCGAGAAACTGCTATCGATCAGCTGGATGATGGTGTTTCTCTTTTCTTGAGAAATCTTCTTCATGCCTGCTCCTCGATTTGTACCAGTGACATATCGCTTGGGAATCAACATAATAACAAAATGAGCTATTACATAATGTGAGAACATTGTATTTTGTAGTATAAAGGAATAAAAAGATTTTTCCACCACCAGGAGCAAAACAGTAGCAATTCAGTGACATGATAAGAATCTGCATAACTAATTATATACTAAATAGTTGTAAGTCAAATGTATGTATGCGATAGCCAAGATGATTGTCCATAAAATGATGATAGTCTCATGTTCAAAGCAGTAGTGGATGGTGGGATATGGAGCCTTAACTCCTTCAGGAACTTGCGATTTTCCATTTTTGCGTTGTTTTGTATTTTGCTCTCCTTCTTCCCAAAGCCATAACTTTTTTATTTTTCCATCAATATGGCCATATGAGGGCTTGTTTTTTTGCAGGATGAGTTGTACTTTTGAATGACACAATTTATTTTACCATATAGTGTACTGGAAAACAGGAAGAAAATTCCAAGTGCGGTGAAATTGCAAACGAAGTGCAATTCCACAATTGTTTGTTTTTGTTTTTTTTACCATGTCCACTAAATGATAAAACTGTCACTATGATTCTCCAAGTCAATGTGAGTATGCAGATAGAAAACATGTATAGGTTATTTTTATTTAAGTGGTAAAAAATCCAGAGTTTGTAAGAAAAAAAAATGGGCATTTTCAGAGACCTGTAGCCACTTTATTTTTTGGGATCTGGGGCTGGGTGAGGGCTTATTTTTGTGCACTGAGCTGACATTTTGACCTTGGCTACATATCATGAACTTGTTCTGCCTGCCCATACCTTGAACCATTGTCTGACTACACTTCTGTCTCGTCCCTCTGTACCTTGTGTATACCTGCTCTGACCCATGGGTCAGCTGCTGCATTCCCTGGGACTGCCCTGGAGTCATACCTGGTTTCTACCAGCTGCCCAGCCTATCCTCACCATAGGGGGTGCCGGTATAAACAGTCTAGTGAAGACACGGTAGACACTTAGTCATTCCCCTGCAGGGTAAGTCCACCCGTGGCGCAGTAGGTCTACACCCATCAGTGGTACAGTAATAAGTGTTATAGTGCCATTACAGCCATGGCTTTAGTGCTGACAGGTTTCTTTAACAGCTCTTTAACAGCTACCTGTCTATTAGTTCTTAGCCCCATGTGCAAAAATAATAAAATTCCTGGATAACTCCTATAACAAGAAGTCTAATAAGACTCCTGCATTTGCCAGAGAGAAAAATTAAAAAATAATTATCTTCATTTTCAGTTTTCTTCAGATGGTAATAGGTATCAAAATGTGTATTAATCTCATGACATTCATTCAAGACTAAATTCCAAAATGTGTCATATTAGCATGCAACAGTGTGGAATTGTTAAATGCTCCTTAACAGTCAGGCAGTAATCTTTTTAAATGAGATCACTAAGTCTCTTCATGTAGATAGGATAAAATTTTTTTGCATAAATTAGAATAAGTATGTATAATCAGAATTCCTCTACAATATATAGCATTTTAATTTTCTGATGGAGAAAGAATCTTGAAAATGCACTAAACTTTTAAGTATTCACCTTTGCAATAAAAATCGTAATAAATGCATCACAGCATCTCTAAATGTGAAAGGATTTATTACACTATATGCTTTTATTGTCCTTAGCACTAAAATCAGATTGTAGGCACTGAGTACTGAGACATGTTTTACTGGGTATTTAATAAAGACAAGAACCTCAAATATATTATTCTTAATAGTAAGAATTTTAATATATTTGTGTAGCTATTGAGTATTTTATATAGCAGTACTAATGCAGTTTAGCTAAATGTGTTGTGTCTTAAAAATATATAGTTAATGATATAAAGTTGTGAAACTACAGTGGACATTAGCAAACAGGAGACACATAACACAATGTAAAATGTGCAATATATACACACAACAATAAACATTTTCTAACATGTATATTTCACATAAATGTACATTGTAATTCTTAAATTTCCCATTCTATTGCAGATAATATTTTACATTTTTATTTTACTTTCTGTTTCTTAATTTGCAAGTTTTATTATCTGTTCAGAGAGAAAGCTAAAGTTATTTTTTTTTCTAGATTCCTATCAAAGAGCAGTGCATTTTACACAACCCCATTATAGGCCTGAAAATACTAAAGATGTTTTTTGACACTATTTTACATTTTTAAAATATATTTCTGAACATTTTAAACCATGCCACAAAGCCTCCCCAACCTCTCCCCAAAAGTTTTGAAATCTTTTAATTCTCTGCAGAACCTGATTCCACTGCTGTCATAGCTGCTTGTTTACATGCTGCATTTCCAGATTAGCTTCCTCTTTCCTAGTCCACATATCTCAACGAATATTTAGATTATTATCCTCAGCCAGCTCCAGATTTACCCAGCACACCTCCTAACTCCTCTCATAAGCCCCCAACTTCACCTCACTGTCTTGATACATAATTCTGAGCTGCATCAGGCTGCACACAGGTACAGTGGAAATAAGGCACAGAGCATGCATTGAGGAATCAGACTGTATGCCTGTGTGGATCTATCTTCCTTTATGAATGACATACTTTAGCTAAATACACTCCTTGCATTGCACAGTCTAGAAGAGAAGGCGTCTGTGAATGATTGGGATGAAAGTATCACATTATTCAAACTGAGATCAGGAAATTAGCAAACGTTCACTAGTGTCTTTTTGCAGTATGTCTCCAGCAATGGGGATTTTGACTGTGATCATGGAAAACCCCTCTAAACTTCAAGTCATTGTGACTTCCATATACAAATCAGTAGATTTAGATCTATTATGAGAGTTTTTTTAAGATTTATTTTTTATATGTGGGTAGTTTAGAAATAGCTGGTGTGTATACGATCAAGGAGTCAGAATGAGGCAAAAGTATTGGTAGTGTGATTTATTATGTATGCGTTTCCAAGTATTTCAACTTTTTCCAGAGAACCTCAGGGATAGAAGAAGTTGGAATACTTCAAAACGTGTAGAGAATAAACAACTCTACCAATATCTTTGCCTGATTCTGACTCCTTGATTAGATACACATCAGCAGTGCAGGTTATCCATTATCTCTTCACTGCCACATTGTATATGCCAACCAGTGGAGCTGCAGCAGCTGGAACGATGTTTGATACTATTTAAATGTTGTGTCTCACACAACCCCACCATGTGAGCGGAGCAGTCTCTTATCACTACCTTATTCTGGATAATGCCCTATTGCACTTTCCTTTTTCCCTTAGTCAAATCCTTATTTTTTATGGTAATAACATAGACACCTTACATTGCAAAGATGTCATATTTACAGAGCCAAATTTGGAAGATTATGGCCCACACTTGATAAAAATTGCATATTTCAGATCAATTAAAATTGCTGAGAATAGTACCTAACTTATTAAAAAGTGCACGCCACGTAATACATATAGTGCCTTTGAAATTGATGGACTGTTTGAAATCTGAATAATGCCTATGAGCAGCAGGACATTTATGCAACTAACTTGCAACTTCTTTAGCATTTACTTTACATAATTGCATCTGAAACACATGCATTTTACTTGCCTATTTTCATTTTTGTAGTGGAAAAAAATGTTGCAAATTTTATATAATTGTGACTATCTTACTTTAAAAATGGAAAGAAAATATGAGTTGTGAGACTGTACTTCAGATGAAATTATTGAAGGCAAATGTTAACAAAAGTGCAAAGCATTAGTGTAAATGTGTAATTGTTGATAGCCATTATACAGGGTTTTAGCTACATTGTCAGCTCATATTTGCTTGTATGTTTTGTGACTTTTATGTACCTTCCCTTCAGAGTTAGCCATAATTTGCAACAGGTATAACACTTAACCAGTAGATGCAGTCAATGCAAAATCAATGCAACTGTGACCTGGAACATCTGCTGTCTCATTTAAAAGATTAATGTAATAGAGCTTAATTAAGTATACTTGAGATTTACATCACAAGGCATGCTATGTCTGTTTTTTAAATTGTATTAACTTGTGTGACTCATTGTTTTGTGCTTGTGTCTAAAATGAAAAATGTACTGATTTGGTGATCAGTGAACTTAATTTTTCAGAACCATATTCCAATTATTTAAGACAAAGGAGGCTTCAATACCGATGTTCTTTTCATGATTCTTTGTCTTAAATGTGGAACAAGTGTTTATGTGAGAAATAAGAGTCAATTGATGATCAGAGAATTGGGGAAACCATGAATTAGCTCATCACTAGAGCTAAACACTGTGCATGTTTTATCAAATCCTATGGTGCAAAGTTCAAAATAAATTTTCCTTATGTTATCTATCCTGTTTTTTCTCCTTAAGAAACATAACAGTGATCCTCAGACTAATCATATCATTATGTATATTTAAATAACTTATAATATGTGTATATAAAGCAGCATCTTGTGCTTTACTGTATTCTCATGGGTAATGTTACATACTGTAATATGAGGCTGAATTTGTACAGTAGGCCAGTGTCTATAGGTTGCAGTTTATTGTTGCACAGCTTTTATGTCTAATATGTTTTCTCATATCATAAAACTGAAGATACATAGAATTTATATATGTAAATAGTAATTTATTTTCTCTAAATCAGCTAGAAAAACTACAAATTGTTCTAGGCACAACACATAGGCATGAGAACTCAGCGTGTTGTGTGCTTACAGGCTTCAGTATGATAAAACTCATCTTGATGAAACATGTTAATATTTATCTTTTGTAGACTTATTAGCTGTACCGAAACATCCTTATGCTGCAATGGAAAACTGGGGATTAAGTGTATTTGTGGAGCAAAGAATTCTTCTTGACCAAAGCATTTCTTCTATTTCATACTTATTGGATGTCACGATGGTCATTGTGCATGAAATTTGTCATCAGGTAAGAAACATTATATGATCAAATTATGTTTAATAGGGTTATAAACATTATTTTTCTAGAATTAGCTCATAATCAAGGCGAAATGTTTTGTTTTTTTAAGTTTACTGCAAATATTGAATGCAGGTAATATTATAATTACTAGTTTCTATAATTTCTTGTTCATTTTTAATGGAGTGTGATGAGATTTTAAGAAGTATGAGCTACTCAACTTCTGTAGAACCTCCTAAATTTATAGAAATCATGGTTATTGATCAAATAAGAACAGGACAGGAAAATTATGACCTTGTATTGCACGCAATAACATTTCTCTATTCATTTGCTTATGATCAATAACAATAATGTAAAACTCCTAATGTGGTTTTACAGAAATCTTCAAGGCCTACACACTGTCAGCACCATCACCTCATTTTTAAAAGGCAGACAGTTTGTGAGTATTTTTTAAGTCCATGTATTAACCTAAAAGTAATATCAAAATTGTGAGAATGAAGTTGAAGATAATTTATGATAAGAATAAGAATATATTACAGTCTGGAACTGAAAAGGTAGTTAAATTGTTTGGTATAGGTCCAACTTCTACCAAAGTTCAAGGTTCAGCGCAGCTTAAATTATACCAAGCTGAAAAAAATCCTTACCTTAACAATAGCATTTACAGATCTAAAAAAGGTTATTCAATAAGCTTTAAACCTCTTAAAAGAAACCAAAAGGATATCGCTTCAAATTATTACTTACTAATAATATATTGACTTAATTTAAAATGAACTTCAAAGTGAATGTTAAAATTTGAACTCCATTTTTAAATTTAGATATATTCAAGAATCCTTTATAAATAACTGTGATAAATATATTATATCAGTTAAGAGCTTCAAATTATGTAAATAAAATGTGATTAAAAAGAGGAAATAAGAGTGCAAAATATAAATATTGCACAATAGTAAAAAATATAGTCAGTAGCTACCCATTGGTTTCTAGCTGCTCCCCGAAAGATTCAAATTAGGCACTATGAGCAACGAGAGTTGCATGATTAAACTTTATGGACCCACATCATCAAAGCAATTTACCAGAATTCAGACATACATTGCTTTAAAGAGTCAGAAAATTTTGGCACAACTCGGAGTTGTGTAAACTGTTTGAGACTTTTGCAGTTTTCACGCCAGTTTCTTCCAGCTCTGTCAAACTGGCTGGGTGAGACTGGGGCATGGCACAGCTTATATAATTAATGAGTTGTGGTGTTTCTTATGCCATAAATCTTACTTCATTAATTCGCCCGATGCTCCAGATTTATGAAGAGGCAAGCACCTCTTCATGAATCAGGAGTGTCTGACTCCATCACACCACCTTATCAAGTCCGCAAGAAATCACTGATCTTGATGAATCAGAGCTGATGTGTATGTAAGAGTTAGAGATAAGTGAATCAAGCAAAATTCAAATTCACCTGTTCTCTGAATTTTTCCTAGGGAAATTGAGTCACAGAGAAGCTATTATATGTGAATTTAATGCCCATTTTTATGCATGCTCTAGGGTCTTTTGGGTCTCCAGCGCATTATAAATGTAATATGTGAAAAATAAGGAACATTGTTAGACTCATCCTCCGTTCAACTCTCCAGACCCTCCACTACCAATCGCCACCCGTCCGGTCCTAGCTACATCTGCTGACTTCCCACTGCTCACACTGGAACCTTTGGTCCTCTTTCACTGTGTTGAAGTTCCAGGTGTCATGGCATCCTGGAGTGTTCTGCGCATGCGCGTCTGCACAAAATCCATCTGGGCACCATGACACCAAGAAGTCTGGCACAGTGCAAAAGGCCTGAAGATTCTAGCACAAGTGGTGGGAAATCACCAGATGAGGCAAGGACTGGATGGATGGCAGTGAGTAGCAGAGGGGCTAAAGAAGTAAGGGATGAGGTGGGGATAAGGATTTTTATATATTTTTAACCTTTTGACAGCCCATTATAGTTAAAAACATGGTAGTCAGTGGCCATCATTTTGCCAAATCCATGTGAAAGCAAGTAGCAATAAAACTATGCATTTTAGCAATGGCAGATTTTTTGGGGGGTAAAATTCAAGAAGATTTCAATTCTGCTCGAGTTTATTTGCTCATCTTTTAAGACAATTGAATCTCAGTATTAGAAAAAGAAAGCTATTACAGCTATAAATGCAAATAAGAAATTAATTAGAACAGAATTTTGGCTCTAAGGATGACATGATTTTAAAAAGAAGACATTATAGAACAGACATGGTCTGAAAATTATATTTAATGACAAACTATTAAAGTTAACCTGTCACGTCCTAGTTGCTATGTACACTGCCCCCATAACATTTTTAGTGATGCAATGTGCATTACTAACAAGCTGTTTTCATGAAAATCTTGGGTTTGATTCTCAGATTCAGTCATGGACGGTCGCCGCATTCAGTTAGTGCTGGCGCCGCCCATGACATTTGAAAGCTGCTCCTGGCAAGTGCTAGGTTTGAGGCGCGCATGCGCATTTGCACACGTCAGGCCATTGCTCCGGCGAATGCGCACTGAGGCTGTATGATTACCAGCTTCAGTGCGCACGCGCTGTGATCTGTGGCTTTCGGCGCATGCGCAGTTATTGTATCTAGCAGTGACCGCATGTGCAGTGACATTGCAGCGGTGAGCGCACGATACATTGACTGCGCATGCGTCGGGAGCCACAGGTCACAGCGCGTGCGCACTGAAGCTGGTAATCACACAGCCTCAGTGCGCATGCGCCGGGAGCCTCAGATCACAGCGCGTGCGCCCTGAAGCTGGAGATCACACAGCCTCAGTGCGCACGCGCTGGACCAGAGGCCCGACGTGTGCAAATGCGCATGTGCCCCTCCAACCTAGTGCTTGCCAGGAGCAGTATTCAAATATCATGGGCGGTGCCTGCACTAACTGAAAGCGGCGACTGCCTATGACTGAATGTTAGAATCACTCCCCTATGACTGAATACGAGCAGGTAAGACAAAGTATATAAAACGTTATAACATCATTATACTACCACCAATTTTCATAAAAACAGCTTGTTAGTGATGCACATTGCATCACTAACAACGCTATTGGAGCAGTGTACATATCAACTAGCATGTGACAGGTTCCCTTTAAGGGACTAACTTTGAAGCTTACCCTCTATTTATTTTGACACTGATTGCTACTTGGCTGCATCATAGAAAAAAAAGTTGTTGATCCTGCCTCTTAGAAATTTGCAAGATTTATTGAAGAATAGAAAAAGGTTTAAAGCATATCGTTTGCAAGAACAGCATAACAGCTGTTATTGCTGATCTTGCAAACGATATGTTTTATAATTTTTTCTATTCTTTAATAAATTTAGCGAATTTCTAAGATGCTGGATCAACACCTTTTTTTCCTTGTTGTATTTACACTTGGTCCTATGGATCCTGTGCTTCCATGTGCCTAGAGCTTGGGTAAGCTGGTTTTTCTTCTTTTATATATTGGCTGCTTCATACCTATAGCATGGAGTTAATTCTTAATTATGATCAATGACTGCTATTAGGTTCAATGGTACAGTTTAGTGCAGCCTAACAGTCACTCCATACTTTACAATAGTTACAGTTTGCTTGCATATTTTCCCCTTTACCAAAAATAGTTATTCTCATTTTGGTAAATGGGTAAAATTGCTAATTATTTGTAAAAACAAGAAACTTTGCAATTAACCTCTTATTAGAATTCCTACCTGTTTTTTGGAGAGGTTTTTAATTCTATAGTGTACTGCTCATTATCTAGGTTACTAACTACCTCCACAGTGTATCAGTAGTAGTTGGTTTCCTAGACTAGCAGCATATGCTTACAAACTCTTTGCTTTAGAACATGTTAACACTGCTCTAAAACCTTCTGAATGTTGAGTATTTGATTGCAGAAATTTCTGCAACGTTTCTGCATCTATCGGCAGCAAAACGCAACCTCAAAATGTTGCATTTTTGCCATGATTTTGACGCGTTTTTGCTGCTTTTTTCCCTGCATCTTTTCAGTACATTCAGTGGATGAAAAATGCAGGCAAAAACGCACAGAGAATTGACATGCTGCAGATTATTTTCTTCACCAAATCTGCCAGTCAAAAATGCTTAAAGTGTGCATAATACTTCAGGTTTCTCATTCACTTTGTTAACATCAGATTTTGCTTCAAGTTTTGTCACAAATCTGTGAGAAAAAAAACGCACCCAATCTGAAACAGCCTAACCTGACATGCAAGGAGAAAGCCAATAGGCAGGGGAGTGGTGCACTCCTGAAGAATGATCATAAGACCGGTGCTTTAACTATGCCTCTAGCTGCTGCGATTTATTGCTATAAATCCTTAAACTAATAGGAAGTCAGTAATTGGGTAGCTTAATTATATTATTGAAAAAATCTAATTATTTTCCTTAAACAAATCACTAATGAAAAAAATATATATTTCCACATTGTAAGATTATGAATATCCTCTTTTAGGTAACTTAGACTCAGCACTTCTTTTATATATTGTGTACTTACTTTCATGCAGCTCAGTTTCCTATTTGTTTCTCTTCAGCCACTATTGCGATTTATATTATTATATATATGTATTAAAATAGTGCTATTTAATACAGCACTTTTTCCCTCTACATTCAGTTACAAAATGCTATGCTGTATCAGAACAGCATCATATGGCAGCTACAGAGTCAATATAATCTCTACCTGTTGGGATAACATTATGATTCGCCTTCTCTATATAATCTTAATTATCTAAGATTATAAGTACACAACCAGGAGTCTGAACTGTAATCTCTAACATTTGGAATGAGTCATTATTATCTAGAATATAACCAGGGATGTGTCCTTCTGTCAGAAGCCTCTACAGACTGCGCATGTGCACTGCGCCTGTGCATAGCGAGATCTCCAGCACCATTTTATTGAAGACAAATTTGCACACAGTGTCTTCAACAAAATGGCACCGGACAATGTGGTATGAGCACGCTCTGATTACAGCTCCATTTTATTTAAATAACGCACACAGTGCGCTGCAGGGAAGCAGGGAAAAGGTGCATAGGAGTTCTTTTTTGTATGAATGAATGGAACAACAGCAGCGCAGGCAGGATGGGGGAGCATATACCAGGATGGGGAGCATATACCAGGATGGGGGACTTGTGTGGGGGAGCATATACCAGGATTGGGAACCAGGATAGGGGAGCATATACCAGGATGGGGGAGTATGTACCAGGATGAGGAGGCATATACCAGGATGGGGGAGCATATACCAAGATGTTGGAGCACATACCAGGATGTGGGACCAGGATAGAAGAGAATATATGAGGATAGGGGAGAATATACCAGGATGGGGGACCATGATGGGGGAGCATATACCAGGATGGGGGAGCATATACCAGAATGGGGAACCAGGATGGGGGAGCATATAGCAGAAAGGATGAGGGAGCATTTACCAGGATGGGGGAGCATATACCAGGATGGAGGAGCATATAGAAGGATGGAGGAGCATACACCAGGATGGGGGAGCATATTCCAGGATGGAGGAGCATATTCCTGGAGAGGGGAGCATAAACCATGATGGTGAACCAGGATGGGAGAGCATATACCAGGATGGGGGAGCATATTTCTGGATGGGGAAGGATATACCAGTATGGGGAACCAGGATCGGGGGAGCATATACCAGGATGGGGAACCAGGATGGGAGAGCATATACCAGGATGGGGGGAGTATATTCGAGGATGGGGGAGCATATACCAGGATGGGGGAGCATTACTATGACAGGGAGCATATTCCAAAATCGGGGAGCATATATTAGGATGGAGGAGCTTATACCAGGATGAATCACCAGGATGGGGGAGCATACACCAGGATGAGGGAGCATATATAAGGATGTGGGGAGCATGTTTTAGGATAGGGAAGCATATTCCAGGATGAGCGAGCATATTCCAGTATGGGGGAATATACCAGGATGGGGGAGCATATGCCAGGATGGGGGAGCATATACCCGGATAAGGGAACATATACAAGGATGGGGGACCAGGATGGAGGGAGCATATGCCAGGATGGGGAAGCATATTCCAGAATGGAAGAGTATATACCAGGATGAGGGAGCATATACCAGGATGGGGGACCAGGATGGTGAAGCATATACCAGAATGGGGAGCATATTTCAGGATTGGGAAGCATATCCCAGGATGGGAGAGCATATTCCAGCATGGGGGAGCATATACCACGATGGAGGGAGCATATACCTGGATGGGGGGTGCATATCCACAATGGGGTGACCATATACCAGCATGGTGGACCAGGATGGGTTAGCATACATTAGGATAGGGGGAGCATATACCAGGATGGGGGAGCGTATACCAGGATGGGGGAGCATTTACCAGGATGTGGGAGAATATACCAGGATGGGGGAGCATATACCAGGATGGAGGAGCATATACCAGGATAGTGGAATATGTACCAGGATGGTGAAGCTTATTCAAGGATAGGGGGAACATATTTCAGGATAATGTTGCATATTCCAGGATGAGGGAGCATATTTCAGGATGAGGGGGCATACAGTGGTGGCCAAAAGTATTGGCACCCCTGCAATTCTGTCAGATAATACTCAGTTTCTTCCTGAAAATGATTGCAATCACAAATTCTTTGGTATTATTATCTTCATTTAATTTGTCTTCAAAGAAAAAACACAAAAAGAATTGTCCTAAAGCCAAATTGGATATAATTCCACACCAAACCTAAAAAAGGGGGTGGACAAAAGTATTTGCACTGTTTGAAAAATCATGTGATGCTTCTCTAATTCATGTAATTAACAGCACCTGTAACTTACCTGTGGCACCTAACAGGTGTTGGCAAAAACTAAATCACACTTGCAGCCAGTTAACATGGATTAAAGTTGACTCAACCTCTGTCCTGTGTCCTTGTGTGTACCACATTGAGCATGGAGAAAAGAAAGAAGACCAAAGAACTGTCTGAGGACTTGAGAAACCAAATTGTGAGGAAGCATGAGCAATCTCAAGGCTACAAGTCCATCTCCAAAGACCTGAATGTTTCTGTGTCTTCCGTGCGCAGTGTCATCAAGAAGTTTAAAGCCCATGGCACTGTGGCTAACCTCCCTAGATGTGGACGGAAAAGAAAAATTGACGAGAGATTTCAACGCAAGATTGTGCGGATGGTGGATAAAGAACCTCGACTAACATCCAAACAAGATCAAGCTGCCCTGCAGTCTGAGGGTACAACAGTGTCAACCCGTACTATCCGTCGGCGTCTGAATGAAAAGGGACTGTATGGTAGGATACCCAGGAAGACCCCACTTCTTACCCCGAGACATAAAAAGCCAGGCTGGAGTTTGCCAAAACTTACCTGAGAAAGCCTAAAACGTTTTGGAAGAATGTTCTCTGGTCAGATGAGACAAAAGTAGAGCTTTTTGGGAAAAAGCATCAACATAGAGTGTACAGGAAAAAAAAAGAGGCATTCAAAGAAAAGAACACGATCCCTACAGTCAAACATGGCGGAGGTTCCATAATGTTTTGGGGTTGCTTTGCTGCCTCTGGCACTGGACTGCTTGACCGTGTGCATGGCATTATGAAGTCTGAAGACTACCAACAAATTTTGCAGCATAATGTAAGGCCCAGTGTGAGAAAGCTGGGTCTCCCTCAGAGGTCATGGGTCTTCCAGCAGGACAATGACCCAAAACACACTTCCAAAAGCACTATAAAATGGTTTGAGAGAAAGCACTGGAGACTTCTAAGGTGGCCAGCAATGAGTCCAGACCTGAATCCGATAGAACACCTGTGGAGAGATCTCAAAATGGCAGTTTGGAGAAGGCACCCTTCAAATATCAGGGACCTGGAGCAGTTTGCCATAGAAGAATGGTCTACAATTCCAGCAGAGCATTGTAATAAACTCATTGATGGTTACCGGAAGCGGTTGTTCGCAGTTATTTTGGCTAAAGGTTGTGCAGCCAAGTATTAGGCTGAGGGTGCCAATACTTTTGTCTGGCCCATTTTTGGAGTTTTGTGTGAAATGATCAATGATTTGATTTTTGCTTCATTCTCTTTTGTGTTTTTTCCTTGCAAGCAAATTAAATGAAGATAATAATACCAAAGAATTTGTGATTGCAATCATTTTCAGGAAGAAACTGAGCATTATCTGACAGAATTGCAGGGGTGCCAATACTTTTGGCCACCACTGTATACCAGGATGGGGAAGCATATACCACGATGGGAAGCATATACCAGAATAAGGGAGCATATACCAGGATGGGGGACCAAGATGGGGGAGCATTTATCATGATGGCGGAGCATATACCAGGATAGGGGAGCATTCATTTAAAGTCATGGGGTTGAGGCGGCGCCGGTTTAGTCATTGCTCTGATAATACACAGCAGCCACTGTAACAGTGCCTCTGGCTGTGACAGACAGCCGGCCTCAATGCAAAGCCAGTGTCTGTCAGTGCTGGGGGAGCGGTTACAGCCACCGCTCTGTATTCTCAGACCAATGACTGAACCCACTGCTCCCCCGACCCCATGACTGAAGCCGAATGCTGGCGGGGAGAATAAAGTTCATTTTATTCCCGTTGCGTTCAGCTGCATGCAGGCGCTGGACAGCATTTTAACACTGTTAACCTGTAGATTAACCGCATATCTGGAGGCTAATAGTGTTATTTCTGATGACAGGATCCCTTTCATTTTGTAGCACAATACTTCAATAAAATGGAGCCGGAGTCAGTGCACGTGCATACCGCTCTATCTGGCACCATTTTTTTAAGACACTGTGTGTCTGCAAATTCACATGTACAGTGTCTTCAATAAAATGGCGCCGGTTAGAGCGGTATGTGCACGTGCTGACTCTAGCGCCATTTTATTGAAGTAAGGTACTTCAAAATCAACATAGCAGTGCTCAAGCACTGCCCATCGCTATTTTCTGGATGGGTGGTGCATGAGCACAGCTATGTTGACATTGTAGTACATTACTTCAATAAAATGGTGCCGGAGTCAGCATGTGCACATACCGAGATCTCCGGTGCCATTTTATTGAAGACACTATATATGCGAATTCACAGACCCAAAGTCTTAAAAAAAATGGAGCCGTACCAATAAAAATGCTCGCCACCCGGGTGTAGAACGGGTTCAATAGCTGTTATTTTTTATTTTTTTTTAATTTTTTTAAATTTTAGAATTTTTTTTTTAGAATTTATACTTGGAGATTCCGCTTTCTACCTGTGGAGAATTGCATTGGTACAGTCCATGCAGTTTCATCATACAGGCAGCTCTGATGACCCCTCCCCCACTTCAGAGAACATAAAGACATGCTATTCTCAGTGGATCACCATGACATCACATGACCTAACTGAGAGTAGGTATACCGTGAATTTTCAAATAAAAAATAACAACCAAACAAGGTAATATTAGTCAAATTTTATATATTGGTGGACTTGTAACAGTGGGAATTAAAAAAAAAAAAATCACTGGACTGCTACTTTATGTAACATACTTTGCAATATTGCAGTGGTCATTTGTTCTCCAGAGTATATTATAATAAACCTGAATAACTTATTTTAGTTAATAAATAAACAAACTACACACCATTTGTTCAACTAGGTTCATCATACATTTATGTATTTCAGCATTCAATATTTAATCTAAAGGGGTTTAGGGGTAATTTATTTGTCAATAAAGTTTCTTGTCTAATAGATTTACCAGATTCCCAGTCTTTAACTAAAATTTTAAAATTAATTAACTCAAATAAGACTATTGATCTACTCGTATGTACATGAGTAAAATGCCTGTATGTTTTTAAAAATCAATGGCTATGTTATGGCTTACTACTATAGACCATTCTTGCCATATAGATTTCTTTCTAAACTGTTAGGTTCAGAAGTTTTCAGAAAGGTCTGGCAATAACTGATTTTCTGGCTAGCCTCCTGCACAGTTATGATTACCTGCCCCCTCAAGAAGTGGGGGTCCATAAAGTAAACAAATTAGTACCCACCTCTACTATATTCACATGTGACTTCTCTTCTGGCTTTGTAATGGAATAAAGGTGAAAGAGACTATAGATTGTGCGGGCTTTATTTCATAAACTATGATAATATTTAGTACTGACATCATCATGAAGTGCCACTGCAAGGAAACAGTACTCTGAAAACTACAGTGAAAAATGCCATCACCTTTGTGAAAATAGGATGTTATCCCAGGCATCACACCTAAAAGACTGTCTATTATGACTTAATATATTTCTTATTTAGCTTCAATTAAAGGGTTTTCCCATCTCATAAAATGAATACATATCCCTAGGGTAGTGGTCTGACGAAAAGGGATTTAAGTAGTAATGTTGAAGATATCTGCAAAGGTGATAGACAGCAGTGCCGTTGTTCTGAGAAAAGCAGTATAGAGGACCAAAAACACTAATCCCACATTTGTAACTCTTCAATCTGGCTGTAAGCTTCATAGCAGCAATATGCCATGAGATTAAAAGAAACCTCTGAACTGGTTAACCTTATATAAATGAACTGTTCGGCACATGAATGCCATTCCTTGAGGGTGCAGTGTTCCATTGGTGGTGGTAGTCATGCAGTGCTACTTTTAACAGATTAGGGACTCACTACAGATGTCACTGTAATATGGCAATGGGCTCATACACTTTGATAAAAATGTTTACTCAGACCCTAATGTTCATTTTTGAAAAATGTTGCTTAGCCACAGTAGAACAATATATAATATTTGAATGTGCAGTCCATGCCTTTTTCTACAGATATCTAATATAAATCAGTGACTTTCAACACAATCAATCTATCTATATATATATAAATATATATATATGTATATATATAGCACTTGCTCAAAATTGATATATAGATAGGGTGAGGGGATGCAAATAGATGGATACAAAGATATATAGGTAGATAGATGGTAGATATGACGTACAAATTATATACATATACAGTATATATAATATATACACATATAGATGATAGTTAGATAAATGCACAAAAAAAGCAAAGGTAGGCAGCACTCAAAAATGATTAAAATTGTAGAGAGCGAGAACTTTATTAGCTCATTGGATTTATCAAGCAAAGATTTTTTTAACTTCGATCCTAAGGTTTGCTTGCACCCATACATGGCATGGTGAAATAGATAGATAGATTAGATAGCCAGATAGCTAGATAGCTAGATAAATGGAAAAAATCAGGCAGCACTCCAGTTCAAGGAAAAATTGTGGACTTTAATCTAGCACCAAGTGGTGCAACGTTTCGACCTCACAACATGGTCTTTGTCAAGCATTGATTTTTTCCATTTATATATTTTGCGCTGGACAACCGCATTACTCAGGATGTATTGCACGGAAAATCTGCTTAAGGTTGTGCTGCTCACTGTCTTTTTTATTTAGATAGATAGATAGATAGATAGATGAATAGATAGATAGAACATATTACATGGAAATATATTGTAGATTTAAATATATTCATCAGAATCAAATTAAGTAAGAGATTATACATATTGTAATTGCACACAAAATTGAAAGTATAAATGTTAATACTATATTAATAGATTACTTTGAAAAATTAATAGCTCCATGGGGACATAAATTGCCTGTTAAGTTGGGAATGCGATTTAATTACCATTAGCCTATCTCTTTAGATGTTAATCAATGCTCCTCTTACTTAATTATATCTTGTGTTTCAGATAGTAGAAGATTAGGAATATGATTTATTACAAGACCAGAGTGTTCTGGCCAAGTTTCATATACATGTCAAACTTTGTTTTGGCTGAAATCAGCTTGACATTAACCCACCCTCAAAGACTGAAAGAGCAGATTTATGTTACTCTATTACGCTTTCTCTCCAGCCTATATTAAAAATTGATAGACATCATTCTTGTGCATGCACAGGATGTTCCTCTTCTGACAGCATGCAAGAGATCTTTAAACTTAGCAAAATAAATTTTGTTTCAAAGTTTTGTCTTGTACATTTTACACAGTGCTCTTAGCTGTATCTGGTTAAGCACAAATAGTATTAAGAAAGGTTGCTAGAGGGACAAAAGGCTCTTTTTTCTTAGTAGGTAACAACCATAATCATAGACTTCAAAACCTGAATAGAATGAGTCCCTGCTGTGCAATCAGCATGTCTTCCATCTTTTTTTCAGTAGACAGAGCTCTTTGAAATCAACCATTGCAAGTGATTATCACATTTTTATATACAAAATAAAACTTAAAGATCATTTAAATAATAGTTAAAAGTCTCTGAAATGAGGTCCCTACAATGGATTACACATAATACAGCAAACTGACCCAAGCCTCTAATTATTTTCCTTGATAGAATTCTCTATTTGTAAATACATATTTGCCATTTTAACCTGATAAACTATAGAAGCCATGCAATATAGTCCTTAACATCATACAGAGTAATGTTTTCCAACGAATTTAATAGCAAGATAGTTAAAAGAAAAATAGACTCATTTACAAGCCGGGTTTATTTTCCATTAAATGACCAATAAAACATTTCCAGCTTACTGTGGGTAGAAAATGCAATGTGTATTTATTCGTCTAGAGTCACAGTATATAATGATTCCATATAAGCCTATTTAAAGTAGACCTGCCATTTAAACCACATTAGTGCCTTCATAATATATTAACCCCTTTACAACCCAAGGTGGTTTGCACGTTAATGACCAGGGCAATTTTTACAATTCTGACCACTGTCACTTATGAGGTAATTACTCTGGAACGAATCAACGGATCCCAATGATTCTGAGATTGTTTTTTCGTGACATATTGTACTTCATGATTGTGGTAAAATTTCTTCGATATCACTTGCGTTTATTTGTGAAAAAAATGGAAATTTGGTGAAAATTTAGAAAATTTTGCAATTTTCAAAATTCAAATTTTTATGCCCTTAAATCAGAGAGATATGTCACACAAAATAGTTAATAAATAACATTTCCCACATGTCTACTTTACATCAGCACAATATTGGAATGAACAATTTTTTTATTTGGGAGCTGTAAGGGTTAAAAGTTGACCAGCAATTTCTCATTTTTCCTACAAAATTTACAAAACCATTTTTTTAGGGATCACATCACATTTGAAGTCACTTTGAGGGGTCTTTATGACAGAAAATACTCCAAAGTGACACCATTCTAAAAACTGCACCCCTCAAGGTGCTCAAAACCACATTCAAGAACTTTATTAACCCTTCAGGTGCTTCACAGGAATTTTTGGAATGTGGAAGAAAAAAATGAACATTAAACTTTTTTCACAAAAATGTTACTTTAGACCCAATTTTTTTTATTTTCGCAGGGGTAACAGGAAAAAGTGGACCTCAAAATTTGTTGTGCAATTTCCCCTGGGCACACAGATACCCCATATGTGGAGGAAAGCGCCATTTGACATTTTGATTGTAAAATTTGCTTAAATAATTAGCTGACGCCATGTTGCAATTGGAGAGCCCCTGATGTGCCTAAACAGTGGAAACCACCCACAAGTGACATCGTTTTGGAAACTAGACCCTTCAGGGAACTTATTTAGATGTGTGGTGAGCACCTTGAACACCCAGGGCTTCACAGAAGTTTATAACATTGAGCTGTAAAAATAAAATGTTCACATTTTTCCCACAAAAATGTTTTTCAGCCCCCAATTTTGCTTTTCATAAGGGTAACAGGAAAAATTGCGCCATGCAGTTTGTTGTGTAATTTCTCCTGAGTAAGCAGATACCCCATATGTGGGGGAAAACCACTGCTTGGGCATACGGCAGGGTTCGGAAGGGAAGGAGCACCATTTGACTTTTTGAATGTAAAATTTGCTTGAATAATTAGCGGATGTGCCCCTGATGTGCCTAAACAGTAGAAACCCCCCACAAGTGACACCATTTTGGAAACTAGACCCCTCAGGGAACTTATCTAGATGTGAGGTGAGCACCCTGAACCCCAAAGTCCTTTGCAGAAGTTTATAACATGGAGCCGTTAAAATAAAAAAATGTAACTTTTTCCACAAAAATGTTTTAGCCCCAATTTTTTATTTTCACAAGGGTAAAAGGAGAAAATGGACCCCAAAAACTTTTGTGCAATTTCTCCTGAGTACGCTAATACCCCATATGTGGGGAAAATACAATGTTTGGGGGCATACGGCAGAGTTCAGAAGGGAAGGAGCACTGTGTGACTTTTTGAATGCAAAATTGGCTGCAATCGAGAGCGGATGCAATGTTGCATTTGTAGAACCCCTGATGTGCCTAAATAGTGGAAACCCCCCACAAGTGACCTCATTTTGTAAACTACACCCCACAAGGATTTTATCAAGGGGTATAGTGAACATTTTGAACTCAGAGGTACGACACAGAATTTGATAACATTAGGTCATCATATTAAATAAGTTGTCATTAGTCTTGAGCGCAAGTGCGCTTGAATTTGCATCGGGTACTCAGGTAAGCACCATTTATCACGGATGCTCAAGTGACAAGCTCGAGTCCCCATCATCATGTTTCACCGTTATAAGACAACGAGGTTTTTTTGGCCGTGAACCATATGGGGCGGAGACTCGAGCATGTCACTCGAGCACCCGCGATACTCAATGCATACCCGAGCACCCGATGCAAACTCAAGTAGCGAGCACTTGTGCTCAACACTGGTTGCCATATCGTCATCTTTTTTTACTTTTGAAAAAAATCCCAACCCTAACCCTATCCCAACCCCAACCCTAGCCCAACCCTGGCTCAACCCTAGCTCAACCCTAACCCCAACCCTAACCCTAGCACAACCCTAACCCGAGAGTTTATTTTTTATGCCATTCCTCGTGCGGTATAACTGATTAGACAACTTTATTCTTCGGGTCGGTGCGATTACAGTGATGCCAGAACCATATTGGTTTTTTATGATGGACAGCTGTCAGACACTAAAAGATGCATTTTTTTGTAAAATCTAGTTTTTGCATCGCCAGATTTTGAGAGCTATAATTTTTCCATATTTTGGCAGACAGTCATGTGACGGCTTGTTTTTTTCGGGATGAGTTGACGTTTTTATTGGTGCCATTTTCAGGCACGTTTTGATTGTTTTCTATTCCGATTTTTGGGAGGCAGGATAAACAAAAGCCAACAATTCAGGAATTGTTTTTTTTTACATTTTTTATTCTGTTCCGCGTGTGGTAAAATTGATAAGGTAGCTTTATTCTTTGGGTCAGTACATTTACAGCGGTGCCACATTTATATTGTTTTTCTATGTTTTGGCGCTTTTACATAATAAAAGCAATTTTATAGAAAAAAATATTTTTTTGCATCCCTTTATTCTGAGAGATATAACTTTTTTATATTTCGGCTGATGAAGCTATATGCCAGCTTGTTTTTTGCGGGACGAGCTGATGTTTTCAGCAGTACCATTTTTATTTATATTTGTCTTTTTGTTCGCGTGTTATTCCATTTTTTGTTTGGCGGTATGATAATAAAGCATTGTTTTTTGCTTCGTTTTTTAATTATTTTTTTTTACCGTGTTCACTGAAGGGGTTAACCAGTGGGACAGTTTTATACGTCAGGTTGTTCCGATACCAAATATGTGTACTTTTATTGTTTTTTTCGTTTTTTTCATGATAATATTTATTAATGGGTACATTATATTTTTATTTTTGGTGGATTATTTTTTATTTTTTTAATATATTTTACCTTTTTTTTGTTGTTTTCACTTTCTGACACTTTTTTTACTTTTATACTTTGTCCCACTATGGGACTTTCACTTTTTTTATTCTGATCGCCTGCATAGCATAGTGATGGAGCACCATACCTGTGCTATGCAGGCTGTCAGCGCTGCAGATGCAGAAGATAGTTTGGTCATGCACTGCGCATGACCAAAGTATCTTCCTGCTGTTTGGCGACCCGGATATTGTCATGACGACATTGGGTCGTCATGGCAACATCCGGGAAGCCGCGGGCAGACAACGCTGGAGGCCAGAAGAGAAGGTGAGTATTGCGATTACCTCCCCTTGCCACCGAAATGCTGCGATCAACTTCGATCGCAGCATTGTGGGGGTTAATGTGCTGGGAGCCGTGCGGGACCACTCCCTGCACATAGTACCGGGTATCAGCTGTGACAATCAGCTGACACCCGGCGGCGATCGCGCCCGAACAGCCTGCGATCACAAAGACATACTAATACTTATCAGGCTCTTAAAGCCCAGGGCGCAGATACGTACATCTTGGGCTTTAAAGGGGTTAAAGAAATGTGCACGTGACTGTCTGATAGCAGCTCAAATAATTGTTAAAATATTATTACTATTATATTATTACTATAAGAATACTAAGTCATATATCTCTCCTTTTAGAAAGTCAATTTAAGTAATCATTAATGCAGAAAAGAAATCAGCAAAAAAGCCTAGAAAATTAGTTCCTGGGGCTGATACCCAATAAACTTAATTATTATTGAAAAATATTTTTTTACAATATCAATACTAATTTTTTTCTCCCTGGAGAGCCCCCTAAAACAAATTGTCCCATTAGAATGTATAGATGCCGGGCATTACAACTGGGTAATGCCTGAAGAAGAAACTAAAATGTAGCTCATATACACAAAATTCACAAAGGAAATTACCAAATATTGCATTAATGTGAAGTATTCCTTGGAAACAATATTTCATTTTTTATAAATATTCATTTTTACTTTATAGGTAGGGCACAAGTGCTCTGTGTACTGAATCTAAGGTTTACCTACTTGCAATATATATTTATTCACCCACTACTTGCTCACTTAGCATATTTTGTAGTTCTTGTTCACATATTTCATAACTGTTTTTAAAAATATTTTGTGTAGGTAAGATCATTTTGGAGACCTATTCTTCATTAATCTAAAGGTTTGTAAATCTCTGATCACTTGAAGGGAATCTGTCACCAGAGTAATTTCATTGTAATCGGAGAGCATAATGATGTAGGGACTGAAACTCTGATTTCAGCAATGTGTCATTTGCTGATCTCCATGCTGTCATTTTGTTATATTCATTGTTTTCTATGCTGCAGATTTAGCAGTGCTCAAAATGCTGAGCCCTGTATAACCCCACTCCCACCACTGATTGTAAGATTTCCACTGTACACTGATAAAAAGCAACAGATGAGTGGTGAAGTCATGGTTACACAGAGCCGTTGACTAGATGGCACGAGACACCTAGTCCTAGTGATAATGTTATGCTGTTAAAACACAAATTTTAGTGAAAAAGTAGCACAGTGACACATTGCTGGAATCAGACTCTCAGCACCTACATTATGCTGCTCTCAGATTACATAGCAAAAACCTGCTGATAGCTTCCCTTTAATTATTTTTCAGATTTTTTCTTGTAAGTTCTGATGCTAAAATAGATGTGAATGTTTGAAATTATATTTAGCAAAAGTAGAGAAAAGGTAATGACTATGTCTAAGCAAATTGTGACACGGTAAAGGGATGTGTTGTACAAGGATTTTGTGATTCCTAGGCCATGTCCTTTTTACCATATTATTTTGGTGATCTTTTTATATGATATTGTTTCATTTAACTCTACTTCAGGAGTATCTAAAGATGTAAATTCTTTTTTATCTCACAGTGGTTTGGAGATCTAGTAACTCCCGTATGGTGGGAAGATGTGTGGCTAAAGGAAGGCCTAGCTCATTATTTTGAGTTTGTTGGAACAGACTACCTCTATCCTGGATGGAACATGGTAAGGTTCATATAGGAAATTAAAATATATACAGTCATTTTATTTATTACGCGTAAAGAACTCGTAGAAGCATCAGCCAGATGCGAAACGGCCGTCGTCCTCTCTTCCTCCCCTGCACCTATTCCCTTTTTTTACCTGTTTGCCGCATGTTTTCCTATGTTGTCCACACATGATGGAATAATGGACTTTTAAGCCAAGAAAGATCTGGTGAGTGCTGCTTTCCATATTTCTTCATATCGATGATTGGTTGCCACCAAACGTATTGCCGATGCCATAAATATAAACCTTTAAAGTTGCACTCAGTAGAAACTGTGGTATGTACTGTATAAAGAAGGCTCCATCTGTCAGCCCATCATTCACTGCAATCACATTTGCTGGGTGCTGATGGGTCACCATTAGTGTTGAGCGAATTTGTTTGGCATTTCAAATTCGGGTTCGTGTTCGGGGTTTCGGCTTGTTCGCGCCAAAAAATTGGCTCTGCTCACGAACATCCCTGCTTTGCCACGCTGTCACGCAGATAACAATACGTTCAAAATAAAACAATAAAAAAAATCAAAAATACACATATTTGATATTGCCACATTCAGAATCAATATTTAAAATATCTAAAAATAATTAATCTGATCGGTAAATAGCGTAAAGAGAAAAAATATATAAACACCAGAATTTCTTTTTTGGTCGCCTCAACATTGTAATAAAATGCAATAACAGACGATTAAAGATCGTATCTACCCCAAAATGCTATCAATAAAAACGTCAGCTTTGAACGCAAAAAAATGAGCCCCAGATCATGAGAACTGAAGATGCTACGAGGCTCAGAAAATGGTGCCTTTTTTTAACAAACTTTGGATTTTTTTTCACCACTTAAAAAAAATAAACTATACATGTTTTGTGTCTGCGAACTCGTAATGACCCGGAGAATCATAATTTCAGGTCAGTTTTAGCATTTAGTGAACATGGTAAAAAAAACCTCGTCCAGCAAAAAGCAAGCCCTCACACGGCCATATTGACAGAAAAATAAAAAAGTTATAGCTCTCGGAATTAGGGGAGCAAAAAACAAAATTGCAAAAACGGAAAATGGCCAAGGCATGAAGGGGTTAAAACAAAGATGCCTCATTGAAAGAGAACACAGCAAGCACCTAATAGTTAATAATTTTTCACACATAAGCATATAAAGTGCAATGGACAGAAATGGTACCAGTCAACCAATACGGGATACTCAATTTCTCATTAAACATAAGCTAAGTTATAAGGAGAAGATGCAGCCAAAGATAATACTATGTAAACAAAGGTAGTAAAACCTACCAAGTAAAAATTGTGTCAGCTGCAACAACAGTATAGGCACCGCATCCCTCCACCCTGATGCCCATTTTGCCTTGCTTCTTCCAGAGGCACCATATCGATCTGTAGAATAATGGTAATTTGACATTTTTATCCCAAGGTAAATGTCGTAAGAAAAGAAGTGCAGACAGTAATAATGGAAATACTTCATTTTTTTATTCTCTCCCCCCATTAAATTAATAAAAGCTAATCAATAAAGTATATTTGCCCCAAAATGATGACAATAAGACATACAACTCATTCAGCAAAAAAAAGCCCTCAGCTATAATTGGAAAAATACAAAAAGGGCTGTTTGAATTCAAGGATGAAGAAAACTAAGAAAACTATTTAATCATAAACTTTGCTTTTAAACAAATCTGTCAGATCATTAAGGGGTTAATATGTTAAAATGTATTTTGTTTATGACAGAAGCACTTTAACAATGAACTTTACAATGTAAATTTTAGCACTTCAATGTTAGGTCTTTGGTAACAATAAGAATATCTTGCCATTGGTTTACTCACTTACATTTGTAATTGAGAAACATTTTCCTTATTTTAAAAGGGGTGTAAATTCATTTTACTGACTAATAGAAAATATGTTTTCTTCGTGATATTAAGCACATTTAAGTAAAATTAGAGAAATCGTGTTTTTAATTGTATTCCAAAATAATTCTCAATTTTCAATACACCAGGTCTTATGGTGATAACTTTTCAAAATATGATATATTCAACTTAACTAGTGGTTAAAAAGAGATTATGCATTCACAATATCTTTAATACACAAATTTATTATTTATTATTTCAGTGTGCGTAAAATATACCGGATGGAAGGAAAAAACAACACAAAACACATCATATGTTATAATGCATGTTGTATATCTTTCTACCATTCTTTATATGTCTCTTTGTCCTTCCAATACAATTTACTATTCTACGTTGATGTGTTCTTGAACTGTTCACTTAAAAAGTAAAGTGCTTCATTATATACTGCATCAAACACATAAAAAAGCCAAATGTTTCTTTTCCATGTTCATTAAAAAATGAATTGGTTTACCTGTTTGAGAAATGTCAGCCATTTCTGGCAAACACTCCAACAATGACAGGAGAAAATTAAAACAAGATGAGTTTTGTACGGGAGATCTCTTTGCCTTAATGGCACAAGAACATTTCCAGGTCTTCAGCATCATTAGTCTAAAATGACAAACACCAGCTGTTTGCACGTTTCTCTTCCTCTCCAGAGGAAACATCATGAATAACATAATCTGGAAGAGATAATACACATTTATTTTGATCAAAGTTAACATTGCGGTAAAACTCAGAGGCAAAGTGTCCTTAACTTATCCTATCACGGAGCTTGTTGAGTATTATGATTTTACTGATCTACATGTGGATTGATGGTTTACATATGTATTCTTACAGGTTAGCGGAGTGTTTCCTTCTCATCGTTCAATCAAAACTGCACATTATTTGTACCATTGTAGTATTAGCTTATTTCAAGTAAAGACTTCTTTTGAAATTGTTTCCTCCATAAATGCTGTTAACTCCTTAATGCCCAATGACGGACACTGCACAGCATGAGCGGATGTAAGTTAATGCTCATTGCCGTGCAGTGTCCGTCATGGCTGTAAGCTGTCACAGCGTGTAAACACGCTGTGACAGTTAAGTGCCAACAGCTGTCTGTAACGGCTGAGCAGCACGAGAAGGAGTGCCGGGACCCATGCCGGTGGTCCCCGCACCCAGATCGCTGTGATCGGTCAGTCAATCTGACTGACCAATCACATTATGATCGCGCAGGAGATGCTGTAAATCAGCACCTTCTGCTCTATCAGTGCCGGAGGTCAGCGCTGCCAGAGGCTGAGCTCCGGCACTAAACAGCCAGGAGCAGTTTCAGCATCACCACTAGCTGTTAACCCCCTGAATTCTGCGATCGAGTGCGATCGCAGCATTCAGGAGGCAGGCAGTGGGACGGGAGCTCCCTCTGCCTTCAGATGGCGGGGTCCGATCGTTGCCATGGTGACCAGGGGTCGTCAAGACGACCCTCTGGTCACCAAGCTGCGGAAAGCTGCTGAGACCATGCTCACAGCATGGGTTCAGGAGCTTTCACTAAAGGTATAATGCACTGCAATCTAATGCATTGCAATGCATTATACCTGCGATCAAAGAGAAAAAAGTGAAAGTCCCATAAAGGGACTAAGTAAAAAAGTTTAAAAAATGGTAAAAAAAATTTGAAAAAATATGTAAAAAAAATATAGAATAATAATAATCGTAATATTCACTAATAAATACACATTTTTATGTAAAAAAAAGTTAAATAAAAAAAGTACACATATTTGATATTGCCGCGTCCGGAGCGACACAACCTATAAAAATGTCCCACTAGTTAACCCCTACACTGAACGCTGTAAAAGCAACCCCTAAAAAAATGAGGCAAATAATGCTTTATCATAATACCGCTGGAAAAAAGGGGAATAAAACGCGATAAAAAAACGAATCTAAATAAAATTAGTACCTCTGAAAACGTCATCTTGTCCCACAAAAAACAAGCCGCCATACAGCCCCATCAGCGGAAAAATAAAAAAGTTATAGCTCTCAGAATAAAGCAATACAAAAAAATATTTTTTCTTTAAAAGTTTTTATTGTGTAAAAGCACCAAAACTTAAAAAACGCTATAAATGTGGTATCACTGTAAACATTCGACCTGAAGAATAAAGCTATATTATCAATTTTACCACAAGCGGAACGGCATAAAAAAATATAAAAAAAAAACAATTCCTGAATTGCCGTTTTTTGTTCATTCTCCCTCCCCAAAAATTGGAATAGAAGGTGATCAAAAAATGTCATGTACCCAAAAATGGTACAAATAAAAAGGTCAACTTGTTCAACAAAAAGCAAGTCCTTAAATGACTGTCCCAGAGGAAGATTCCCTTTCCCTATAACAAGGCTGATGGCGACACTGAACGCCATCTGACCTGTGATCCGGCGGTGTCCGTCTTTTTAGGTGTGCATAAACGTGCGGTCAGCCACAGTTTTGTGCACCTCTGAAAAGAAGGACAACACTGAACAGAGGCCAAATGGAGTCCAGAGTAACTCTGCTGCCTCATTATAGTGAATGGATCTCCTGGGGGTGTCACCTGAATCACGTCACTCAGAGACTTGGGAGATGGAAACTCCAAAATAAGTGCTCAGCGTAGAGCACTGGAAAAATGTGATCAAAAATGTTATGTAAAATGTTCCCAATAAAAGCTTCAAATCTATCCACAAAAACAAAACTCATTCAGGTCCATCATCTATCAATGGAAATTTAAGGGCTTCCACGTTACTGGTAGCACAAAGGATCTGGAAAAGTGAAATGTCTCCTCGCTTATGATGAGCGAGTATGTTCGGTTAACCCTTTCAGCGAGTATACTTGGGTGAGTACCGAGTATCTTCAGCGTACTCAGGAGAAATTGCACAGAAAATTTTTGGGTGCATTTTTATCTGTTACCCTGGTGAAAATAAAAAAAATTGGGACTAAATTAAATTTAAAAAAAAAGTTAAATGTTAATTTTATTCTTCCTCATTGTTTCAGTGTCTGTGAAGCACCTGAAGGGTTAATAAACTTCTTGAATGTGGTTTTGAGCTCCCTGAGGGGTGCAGTTTTTGGAATGATGTCACTTTTGTGTATTTTCTGTCATAAAGGCCCCTCAAAATCACTTCTTATGTGATGTGGTCCCAAAAAAAATGGTTTTGGAAATTTTGTTGGAAAAATGAGAAATCACTGGTCAACTTTTAACACTTATAACTTTCTAACAAAAAAAATTTTGGTTCCAAAATTGTGCTGATGTAAAGTTCACTTGTGGGAAATGTTATTTATTAACTATTTTGTGTTATTTTCTCTGATTCAAGGACATAACAAGTCTAGGTTTGAAAATTGCAACATTTTCAAAATTTTTGCCAAATTTCCATTTTTTTTCCCACAATTAAATGCAAGTCATATCGGATAAACTATCTTGAAGTACAATATATCACAAAAAAACAATCTCAGAATCAGTGGCATCCGTTGAAGTGTTCGAGAGTTATTACCTCATGAAGTGACAGTGGTCAGATTTAAAAAATAAGGCCTGGTCATTAAAGTGGCTCGGTCCTTTAGGGGTTAACTAGAGATAGGCAGGTGAATTCGAGGAACTTAGGTTAATCAGCCATGTCAGTAGTCTCTGATGCTGAATGGGAGTCCTGAGATTCTCTTACCTTTCAGGATCCATGGAGTGGTAAGTGATTGTTGTAAGGTCATCTTTGCAATAATAATGTCGCACCGGTCCAACTAATCAGAAGCTGCACTGGCTAAGAGAAAACAGATGGTAACCTGTGGTAAATAAGAGCACATTTAACAATACTGCAGTAACAACAACATTTTTAGGCTACTTAAATAATAAAAGCAGTCCAAAAATAATGCCTTTTTGGAGACAGATGCCTGCATTTCTGATGTTTATGCAATTGTGTAATTGAAAACAGCCACAGCGTTTTCAGAAGGAGTGGTGCAGCAATCAAAAATGTGTCCCTTTATATAGCGCACTGAAACATGCATTCAGATTGAGAGCAATGGCTTCTCTGCTATGAGAGAAATAAATGATCTCTTTATTATGATCAGGAATAGGTTTTCTATTTTCAAAACGACTAAACATAATTATTTTTTATCAAACCAAAAACTATCCCTTTATTTGGAGAACAGGATTAGGCTTTATGTTCTCAAAGTGAAGAAGCAATGGTTTGTCAACAATACAATAGAAAACTAACAATATTTTGGGAGCCATTTCATTCTTCTGTACACAGAAGAGGGCACACTTTCCTTACAAACCCATACTCTAAACTTACTTCAGGCTGCATTATTCAGTCCCTGGGAACCTTCAAACCTAGCTCCAACCTACAAATTAACAATCATTCATGTACACTCATGATTGAATTGTGAAATATTTTTCTTTTCACTTCAAAGAAATATCACAAATTCTCTTAATCTCAAACAAATGGAAAGATAGATTTCAAATATTCACTGCATCTGATGCTTGAGAAAGGGGTAACACCTCTGAAACATCAAGGTGTGTTGTTCCACATTTAATCCATTCTATGAGGCTTCTCATATGCCATTCATGGATTTTTTATTGGGCATGTTGCAATGAATATTTGAAGTCTCTCTCTGCATTTGTTTGCCATGGAGAGAATTTGTGATACGTCTCTGAAATTAAAAGAAATATATTTCTCAAATGAATCATCAGTGTCTGCAAATGCATATAAATTTGTAGAAGGTACACTTTCAGCAACAGTGCAATACAGCTACAATCATATTGGCACAGTTGAAATTGTTCTAGAAAATGAAGTATTTCTCCCAGAAAATAAAAGTGGTGTGAAAAAGTGTTTGCCCCCTTCCTGATTTCTTTTTCTTTTGCATGTTTGTCACACTTAAATTTTTCAGATCACAAAACAAATTTAAATATTATACAAAGATAACACAAGTAAACACAAAATTCAGTTTTTAAATGAAGGTCTTTATTATTAAGGGAAAAAGAAATCAAAACCTACAGGGCCCTGTGTAAAAAAGTGATTGATCCCTAAACCTAATGATTGATTGCGCCCCCCTTAGCAGCAACAACTGCAATCAAGCATTTGCAATAACTGGCAATGAGTCTTTTACAATGCTCTGGAGGAATTGTTGCAAACTTGTTGTAATTCAGCCACATTAGAGGATTTCTGAGCATGAACCGCCTTTTTAAAGTCATGCCACAGCATCTCAATCAGATTGAGGTCAGGACTTTGACAAGGCCACTCCAAAGTCTTAATTTTGTTTTTCTTAAGCCACTCAGAGGTGGACTTGATGGTGTGTTTTGGATCATTCTACTGCTACATAACCCAAGTGTGCTTCAGCTTTAGGTCACGAACAGATGGCCGGATATTCTCCATCAGGATTTTTTGGTAGACATCCAAATTCATGGTTATATTTAACACATCAAGTCTTCCAGGTCCTGAAGCAGGAAAACAGCCCCAGATCATCACACTACCACCACCATATTTTACTGTTGGTATGATATTCCTTTTCAGAAATGCAGTGTTACTTCTACTTTAGATGTAATGGGACATTCACCTTCCAAAAAGTTCAACTTTTGTCTCGCCAGTGCACAGAGTATTCTCCCAAATGTCCTGGCGATCATCAAGATGTTTTCTAGCAAAACTGAGACAAGCCTTTATTTTCTTTTTGATCAGCAGTGGTTTTCGTCTTGGAACTCTGCCATGCTTGCCATTTTTGCCCAGTCTCTTTCTTATGGTGG
Organism: Phyllobates terribilis; assembly: GCF_046119375.1. Lineage (NCBI taxonomy): Eukaryota > Metazoa > Chordata > Amphibia > Anura > Dendrobatidae > Phyllobates > Phyllobates terribilis. Next base: position 171,034,696 of record NW_027362771.1, read on the forward strand.
AGTCAAGAACACTGATCTTAACTAAGGCAAGTGAGGCCTGCAGTTCTTTGGATGTTGTTGGGGGGTCTTTTATGACCTCTTGGATGAGTCGTTGCTGCGCTCTTGGGGTAATTTTGGTCCGCCGGACATTCCTGGGAAGGTTCACCACTGTTCCATGTTTTTTCCATTTGTGGATAATGGCTCTCACTGTGGTGCACTGGAGTACCAAAGCTTTAGAAATGACTTTATAACCATTTCCAGACTGATAGATCTCAATTACTTTGTTTCTCATTTGTTCCTGAATTTCTTTGGATCACAGCATGATGTCTAGCTATTGATGATCTTTTGGTATACTTTACTTTGTCATGCAGGTCCTATTTAAGTGATTTCTTGATTGAAAACAGGTGTGGCAGTAATCAGGCCTGTGTGTGGCTAGGGAAATTGAACTCAGCTTCCCAAAGATGTGATAAACCACAGTTAATTTATGTTTTAAGAGGGGGGGGGGGGCAATCACTATTCACACATGGCCCTGTAGGTTTGGATTTCTTTTTCCCTGAAAAATAAAGACCTTCATTTAAAAACTGCATTTTGTGTTTACTTGTGTTATCTTTGTCTAACATTTAAATTTGTATTGTGATCTGAAACATTTAAGTGTGACAAACATGTTAATGAATAAGAAATCAGGAAGGGGGCAAACACTTTTTCACATTTCTGTATTGCAATTACATGTATTACACAAGTTTATTTCCTATATTGTAACAACAAAAAAATGAGAAATAAGACAAATTGGCCATAATTTCACACTAAACCCCAAAAATTGGCCAGGACAAAATTATCCCCAAAAATGTGGGTAAATAACTTTGTTTTAAGCATGTGATGCTTGTTCAAACTTACCTGTAGCAAGTAACAGGTGTGGGCAATATAAAAATCAGATTAAAAGGGGAGAAGTTGACTCAGTCTTTGCATTGTGTGTCTGTATGTGCCACAAAAAGCACGGAGAACAGAAAGAGAAGAGAACTATCTGATGACTTTAGATCCATAGTTGTTGAAAATATCAACAATCTCAAGATTAAAAGTCCATTTCCAGAGATCTTGATGTTCCTTTGTCCATTGTGCGCAAAATAATCAAGAAGTTTTTAACCCATGGCACTGTAGCTAATATGTGTGGACGTCAGAGAAAAATTGATAAAATGTTGCAGTGCAGGATAGTCCAAGTGGTGGATAAGCAGTAGAGATGAGCGTTGTTCGACTCGAACTGTTCGCCAATCTCAAATTCGAGCTATTTTGGGCGGTGTTCGAGCCGTTCGGCGAACACGAAAGATTTGAAAAAAATTCGGCTGTTCGAGGTTATGTTTGATAACTGTTCATGCACCAAAATCATAACTGGATTTTTTCTCAGTAATGATGAAAATTAATGTTAATACGCAGTTTGAGTGTACAGTGGGGCGGGGGGAGGGGCGGGGAGAGGGGCAGGGGATGGATCTCTGCAGGAATAATGAAGATCTCCATTTTTTTTTCTCTTTCCCGCATTTACAGTGGGGAGTTGCAATCTGTCAGCCTATCAGCAGAGCACACACGGAGCGAACTGCTTTTTTTCACACAAGCAAGGGCATGTGTCATTGGCAGTGTATGTCACATGTCCTTGCCCTATAAGACCCAGTCATTTTCCCCGTCGCCACCATTTTCTCACTGCTGCAGCTGCGTGTTAGACGGCACCGCTGTTGCTGTGTGCGCTATACCTTGTTAATTTAAAGCCAATTTTCGCACAAATCTGCAGATAGCTTGGGAGTAGGGAATAGTTGTGATTGCAGTCCTTTTAAGGACTAGGTTACAGCATTTCTTACGACTTTTATCAGGCAGGTCTGTGCTCTTAAATAGATAGGTTGGGAGTAAAGACTAATTGTAATTGCAGTCCTTTTCAGGACTAAGTTACATCAGTTCCTATCAGTTTTTGCCAGGCAGGTCTGTGCCAGTGCTGTGCAAGTTTTTTTCACAGCATTTGCCTAAATCTAGCAAAGCTAATCCTTTTTGGCCTATTGCAGAATGTGTTAGTCAGTGGAGTAGCCTATCTGAGTTGCAAGCTACACCACCTGTGTATAGAATACCAATTTTTGAACTGCACCTAGTGAAGTAAAACCTTTTGGGCATAGCATCATTCTATTAGTCCATCTATACTGACCTCCATAAGGTTGCAAATTTAATATAATTTTTTTCTGCATTTAGCTCTGAAAAAATATTTGGGCTTCTAGCAGTATGTGGGACTTGTTCTATTAGTCCATCTATACTGACCTCCATCAGGTTGCAAATTAAAAATAAATTTTATCTGCATCTAGCTCTGAAAAAATATTTGGGCTTCTAGCAGTGTGTGGGACTTGTTCTATTAGTCCATCTATACTGACCTCCATCAGGTTGCAAATTAAAAATAATTTTTATCTGCATATAGCTCTGAAAAAATATTTGGGCTTCTAACAGTGTGTGGGACCTGTTCTATTAGTCCATCTATAGTGACCTCCATCAGGTTGCAAATTAAAAATAATTTTTATCTGCAGCTAGCTCTGAAAAAATATTTGGGCTTCTAGCAGTGTGTGGGACTTGTTCTATTAGTCCATCTATACTGACCTCCATCAGGTTGCAAATTGAATATAATTTTTTTCTGCATCTAGCTCTGAAAAAATATTTGGGCATCTAGCAGTGTGTGGGAGTTGTTCTATTAGTCCATCTATACTGACCTCCATCAGGTTGCAAATTGAATATAATTTTTTTCTGCATCTAGCTCTGAAAAAATATTTGGGCTTCTAGCAGTGTGTGGGACTTGTTCTATTAGTCCATCTATACTGACCTCCATCGGGTTGCAAATTAAAATAATTTTTATCTGCATCTAGCTCTGAAAAAATATTTGGGCTTCTAGCAGTGTGTGGGACTTGTTCTATTAGTCCATCTATACTGACCTCCATCAGGTTGCAAATTGAATATAATTTTTTTCTGCATCTAGCTCTGAAAAAATATTTGGGCTTCAAGCAGTGTGTGGGACTCATTGTATTAGGCCATCTATACCAAGCTCCACCAGCTTTTAAATGAATAATAATTTTTAGCTGAATCTAGCCCTGAAAATAATTTTTCTTCCCAATAGTGGTAGCAATAGAAATTTGGGGCGCGCGCCTGGCTTACAAAAATATACGCTTCATAACAAAAAACACCAGCCTAGCGCACTGCATTAATAAGATGGCATCATTGTCTCTCCCAGTGCTAGGCTTACTACCCAGGCTAGCATTCCTGTGCCTAAAACACAATGTTTGGGTCCGCGCTAGCCACTATGCTGAGGGGTCTAAAGCTGCTACTAAAGCTTTGTAACAATTCAATTGGCTGATTTTCACAGAGCTCTTCCACAACGCCCACCCATCGGGCAACAGTTGCCCACCTTCCCTATGAGATCTAGTGGCGAATAGTTGATGCCATTAATCAGAGTGTCAGTTGCCCCGTCGACGTGGCAAGCATACGATAAGGCATGGGAAGAGTGGACACGACTAGTAGCAGGCAGACGGGTTGACCAATGTGAACAAGCCAGATCACAAGTCACTATAGAATTTCTCCACCAGCTAATGATGAGGGGCATATCAGGGGCGTCAGTGCAGCGGTGTCTGACCGGAGTAGCATTTCACTTCCAACTACTGAATTGGGGAGATGTGACAAAGATTCATCATCAGACAATCCAGAAAAGGGTGGAAAAGGGGTCAGCCAAGTAAGGAGTGTAGACGTCCCGTCCCGTGTCACTAAAACTGATTTCTCACATCATATCCCTAACACCATTAACATGACACTAACAATTTGAAGCAACACTACTGTCTACTGCATTTGTGATCGCCTTCTTCGGGGCGCTATGCATAAGCGAATTAGTCCCTCAATTCAAAATTACCACCAGTGGAGGTTTATTACACCAGGACGTAGTCATAGCCAATAATGCATTACGTCTACGCATACACAAATCGAAAATGATTCCAGCGTCAGGGGCACTTGGGTACTTCTACAACCCACAAACGGTACACTGAGTCGGGTAACAATAGTAAAAACATATATAACCATCAGATCACAAAGTAATTTATTCCTATCACACATTGATGGAACGCCATTATCAAGATACCAGTTCGAAGCATATTTAATAAATGCATAACATCGGCAGGGAACCACCCCAAAGATTACGGGATACACTCATTCCGCATAGGTGCGGCCATGGAAGCAGCAAGAGCAGGACTGTCAGAAACGGAAGTTCAGAGGATAGGGAGATGGCGATCCACGTGTTTGGCAAGATACATAAGACCGGACTTGTTATCCTAACATGGTTTGTTTCTTTTACAGGTGACGCAAAGCCAACAGTGTGGGTGATAGGCCACTCGTATATATATTGGGCAGAAAAAATGGCGAAAGTCCGCCCAGGCGGGAAGAAATTAGAGTTTCATAACACATATTTCAACTGGAGAGGTATTAGAGGCCTGCTATGGCCACAGGTACTAATGGAGGTAATCAAGGTAGGGAGAGAGGCAAGATGTCCGGTCATCTTAGTTATACAGGCCGGGGGAAACAACCTAGGTCATCACAAGAGTGCATAACTAATGGCAATAATGAAACTAGACACTGAGCGCTTCAGAGAATTTTTCACAAAACTAGCTATAGTATGGTCAGAGATTGTGCCGATAGCGGTATGGCAAGGTGCGCGAGACATCACAGCCATCGAACGGACAAGGCGGGTAATAAATATTCAGATGGCAAAATTTAGAAGAGACAGAGACGGTGTAGTGGTACGACACCGACAACTGGAAGGAGATAAAGCAGGCCTCATACGGCCCGACGGTGTTCACTTAATGGATATTGTACTGGATATATTCCTGTCAGGACTCCAGGACGGAGTGGAACAAGCGTTAAGAGTGATGGGTGGGGGTCAGAGTCCTGCATACGAGTACGCAGGATCCTCCGTGGCCTGGAAATAGAAAGGACATGTTGGAGAATTACACTTGTTGGCCAACTTGCCGGAGTGGAGACCCAGGGCATGCTGCAACAAGCTGAATTATTTTAGAAATAAAATGCCTTTCTAATGGAATGAGTATAAAGAGTTAATAAAGCTGTGAGCGATCCTCACCCATCCAGTTGTAAGAGTTACATTATTGTATTGTCAAGGAAAGGGGGGCGGTAGGGGGGCTGAGTGTCTGGGTTTGGTTGGGGGTCCCCACAGTCTGCCTAGGCTAGATGCATTTAAAAATTCTTATTAGATGCACAGGCTGTGCAACTTGCTTCGCAGCTGGGCTACTACGCCCAAAGTATTGCCTAGGCTAGAAGCAGTTAAAAATTCTACGCTGACTAGCAGACACTGAAGATTTGGAGCAGACCTCTGAGTAAACAGCTCTTCAGACTCAACCATCTGTGTTACCCCAAGCCATAGTGTATGTAGTTTCTTACAGTTAAAAGGGGGGGAGCGCCCAACCCACCTGGAATTGACGATGCCAACGTCACGTAAGGCACAGCAAGGGGACTCCAAAAAGAATCTCCATTTTTTCCAAAAATTGTGGCACAGACACCACTTAACCCTAGAACGCATACGTGGGGCCTCGCAGGCCCGCCCTGTTAATTGTTTTCTATTTTCTGCAAGATTACTTTAGTTAGAATTTTGAAACTCTAGGTATTCTTCATGTATATACACTGTGTTCCAAATTATTATGCCAATAATATTTTCTCAGATTTTCCCAAATTACCTATATGAATTGCAGTCATTGTCATTTTTCAGTCAAATAACTATTAGAGTACAATTGAAAGGTTTTTGTACAAACTGCCTATGATAACAGTATATTTTTAAAAAAGTAAAAAACTCAAACTGCACTCAAAATGCATGTTCCAAATTATTATGCACAGCAGAGTTTTCAACCTTTTCATTTTAATAAAGAACAAAAAATGGTCATTTTTGAAATTATAAGCATTAGCAGGTTATTACAAACTGAACTCAAACAGTTTTCAACTCAAAACTTTATTCTAGGTGATGTTACATTTGCATAAAGGACCGCTTGTTCGAAAGGAGCTTCTGAACTCTCTCGTCCATTGAATTTGTCAGGTTTTGGATGGTTTCTGCTTTAATTGTTTTGCATGAGGACAGAATACCCTCCCAGAGCTGTTGCTTAGATGTGAACTGCCTCCCGCCATCATAGACACTCCTTTTGATGATGCTCCAGAGGTTCTCAATGGGGTTGAGGTCAGGAGAGCATGGGTGCCACACCATAAGTTTGTCCCCTTTTATGCCCATAGCAGCCAGAGATGCAGATGTGTTATGTGCAGCTTAACACAGTTGCTTAAAACGGTTGGTGGGGTGATTTTACCAAATCCTCAAGCTTTTAGTCTCCCAAGGATAACACAGGGGTAGAAAAGTCCTTGCAAATCCATGATTTGTTCATCTTTATGAATGTGAGTCTGTCTACATTCTCAGTGGACAGCCGCGTGCGCTTATCTGTCAGCACACCACCAGCAGCGCTGAACACACGTTCAGAGAGAACACTGGCTGCAGTGCATGACAAGATCTCCAAGGCGTGAGTGGGGAGCTCCGGCCATTTTTCCAGATTGGAATACCAAAATGAGCAAGGGTCCAGTGACACAGTCATGCCTTCAATGTTCACTTGGAGATACTCCTGCACCATCCTCTCTAGGCATTGACTATGTGTCAGACTTCTTGTCTCCTGTGGCCTTGCAAAGGATGGTCTAAAAAAGTGGTGAAACGATTCCACAAAATTGCTGTTACCAGCAGATTCTGTGTTACTGTTACGGTTTGAGTGATGAAGACTCGACAGTCCCACGGTTGGCAAGTAAGAACTGTGAGATTCACTACGTGCACCACTGGTGTTTTGTGGAAAAGCACATGTAAGATTCTGCAGCAGCGTCTGCAGATACTCCTGCATGCGTCAATCCCTTTTTATGGCAGGAATTATTTCGGCAAATTTACTTTTGTACCGGGGATCTAAGAGTGTGGCAACTTCGAATTCTGACAATCTGAGGGTCATGTTGCAGGTAGTGCAGCAAGAAGGCACTCATGTGTCTTGCGCATCCAGGAGGACCAAGTCCTTGTTGTGTTGGTAGCGAGGTAAGAATCATGCTTCCTTCCTCTTCCCTCTCCCCCCAACCTCGCACAACAGAAATGTGATCAAGGTCTCCCTCATCTGATGAGTCTTCCATGCCCATCGCCAGTTCGTCCTCCACTTCTTCCTCGGCTCCTGCACCTTCCTCAACAGTTTGGCTGCTAACATGCGCCCTGGTTAATCCCTCTCCCCCGCCCTCCCATGCCTGCCGCCTTGGTGCTGCCAACCGTCTGGACCTTGGAGATGTTATCCCTTCCGCATACGACTCCTCCTCTACTTCTTCCACCTCCTCTTGTCCCACTACCTGACTCTAAATTCTGTTTAATGTGTGCTCCAGCTTGTAAATCACCGGAATAGTCATGCTGATAATGACATCGTCGTAAGCACTAAACATCTTCATCGCGATTTCAAAACTGTGCAGAAGGGTGTGTGGCGCCCCTGAGGGTTCAGTCGCCACAGAGTTACTGCATCTCACCCAGAGGTGTGGTATCTCACCCTCAGGTAAGGAAGGCGTATGGCTCGGGACCCTAACACCTGCATCCAACACATACCCGCAGTGGGGGTAGGGCGAGATTGCTCCTAAGGGAGAGCACAGTCCCAGGTCCCTAGCTGGTGGGAGGGTCCTATGTAGTGGGTGCTTAGGGGAGCAGCTTAGGGGAGCACATGACAGGGAGAGTATAAATAGGAAGCCATCTTAGAAAGAGCAAGCCAGTCAGAGGAGGAAAAGTGACAGGAGCAGAGGCTCGGCATGAGCTCTGCTCCGGAGGCGGTCCTAGCCTGGGAGGTCCAGGACTGAAGGAGAGAAGAGAGGAGTGGGAGCAGGAAGGCTCCAGGAACCGAAGGGACCCTAGGGCTACGGGCCGTGCAGAAGGCCACCCGTACTCCCGCTTCTACCAGGAGGTAGAGGGGTCAGGCCAGATAAGGGGAACCGGTCCTTCAACTAGCGGAGAAACAGCAAGGCTCAACTAGAAACCGGAGGCTGCAGCATTTCATGTACTGCAGGCAAAAGTCCACACCAGTCTCACTAAGAAGGTAGCCACATAGGACCCAGGGGAGGGAACACAAGTCGCCTGCCAAGGCCCGAGGATACCGGATAGAAGTGTCACTGGGTGTGAGGTGCAGGGAGAAGGCCAGAGAAAGGACACACAGAAGGGGGTCCTGCTAAGTACTCCGGAGCTATCTGGGGGTGGCCTGAGCCCCTCACTGAGTACGCACAGCACGACGGGTGAGATTGCTCTGGTACCTGTAATCTGGACTGCAACAACTGTGAGTAAAGATCTTGGGACTGCATCACATGGACTCTGTGTTCATTACTGACTCCCTGCACTACAACCACCATCATCCACCCACACTGCCCTGAAGCTACACTCTTCCTGTGGTGAGTAATAATACCACTGCTGCAAAACCACCAGCTTCAGAGGACTGTTCCGCAGCGGTGGTCCCTTTGGCCGCACTCCACAGGTGGCGTAGTCGGACATTATAAAATCCATATATACAAATTAACCTTGGATTGACCACCCTGGGTCACGGACCGGGTCACCGCCACAGTGACTACAACCCCCAGCGTCTACACGGCCCGGCTAAGGTTACCCCACATCCCAGGGGGCGCGTCAACTTCATAGGTCCCTGATCTGAGACCACTCCTGCAGCGTGATTTGCCCCTTCTCTGGATCTCGTTGGCCCAGGCTATACGTCAGAACGTATTGCACCAGGGCTTGTAGGTGCTGCCACAGTCGCTGCAACATGTGCAGAGTTGAATTCCACCGTGTCGGCACATCGCATTTCAGCCGGTGAACTGGCAGGCCCAACGACTTCTGTAGAGATGTAAGTCGTTGAGCTGCGGGATGCGAACGGCGGAAGTGAGCACACAGCGACTGTGCCCTCTGCAGAAGGCCATCTAGTCCGGGATAGTGGGCTAAAAATTTATGGACAACCAGGTTCAACACGTGAGCCATACAAGGCACGTGTGTGACATTGCCCCGGCGAAGGGCCGCACCCAGGTTTGCAGCATTGTCGCACACGGCCTTCCCTGGTTGCAGGTCCAGTGGAGACAACCATTCATGAAACTGGGTCTCCAGAGCTGACCACAACTCCTCAGCTGTGTGACTCACATTTCCCAGACATTTCAAAGTAAACACTGATGCCGTTGAGCCCTGCTGCCAGCATAGTAAGGAGGTGTGCAGGATTCCTTCTGCGCAGTTAGAAAGCAGGTGGCATTACCAGACAGGCTTTGGGTGCAGGTGGAGGACCGAGAGGAGGTTGAGGAGGCAGAAGCAGTGGAGGAACTTCGACATAAAGAGGATTGACGAACAACTCGTGGGGGCGGTTAGACTTGGACAGCAGCCCCTTGTCCTGCTGTCACCATAGTTACCCAGTGCCCAGTCAGCGACATGTAACGCCCCTGTCCATGCCTACTCGTCCAAGTGTCTGTGGTGAAATGCTCTCTGTCACACACAGAGTTTCTCAAAGAAGCGGTGATGTTGTGTGCGACATGCTGGTGGAGCGCAGGCACACCTTTCTTTGAGAAGTAGTGCCGACTGGGCATCTGGTACTTGGGCACTGCGACGGACATAAGGTCTCGAAAATCCACTGTGTCCTCCAGGCGGAAAGGCAGCATTTCTGTAGCCAACAGCTTGCAGATGGTGAAATTCAACCTCTTAGCTTTGTCATGGCTAGGAGGAAATGGTCTTTTACTTTTCCACATCTGAGAGACCGAGGGCTGGCTGTTGTGCTTAGACGGGGTTCAGTAGGGTGTCCCCGGCAAACTGCCGGTCTATGAGGAAAATGCAGGCGGACATGTTAGGTTGTCTTGATCCAAAGGTGGTGCTCTCGATTTCAGAGAGCGCTCAACACCAGCAGGTGTTTCCACTTCCCAATGAACTGACGACCTGCCAATCACACTGGCTGTTACAGGTAAAGAGGTAGCAGGTCTGCGTCCAAAAACATGTGTGACTGCTGTCCCCCCAGTCACAGAGGATGAAGAGGCCGCGGATGCACAAGATGGGGCAGACGGTGGTTGGCCCAGCCTGCTAGGCCGCATTGTAGCACAGTGAGCTTCCCACTGCAACTTATACTTCATATCCATGTGACGGTACATGCATGAAGTTCTCAAACTATGGATTTTTTGGCCTTTACTTAGCTTTTGGTGACAAATATTACAGATAACACGAGTTGGGTCATCCTTATCGATCTGAATAAATGCCCAAGCTATGCAAGGCTTAGAGCCCATGCGACCTGAAGAGCCACTACGACTTGTGGTCAGAGGATGAGTTGTGGTTGAGGATGCAGTTGTTGACGTGCTTCCAGTACTCTGTCTCAGTCCAGGAAGGCGCAACCTAACCTCGTCGTCAATAGCATCTGTGACGCCCCGCTGCGCTTGGTATCACAGATCCTAGAAGAGTGTATTGATGGAATCCTCCACAAGAGGCCCCCATAAACATTCACACATCTCCACCTTCCACCTCAGACCAGCAGAGGGAGCCCAATAGGGATATAAATAGGGAAGGTGGAGCTAGGCAATTCAGTTCCTCTGAAGAGTTCCTGCAGTAGAGAAGCCTAAGAGAGGTCAGTCTGCAGTGGAGCTCAGTCTAGTCTAGAGAACTCAGTTAATAGTTCAGCAGTGGAGCACGAGGCTCCTGCTATCTAGATTCAGGGAGCCCAGATAGAGCTTAAGGTGTGCCGGCGCCATAAGATCGGTGAAGCGCGGCAAGCTGCCGTTAGTGTGTAAAGCCTAGTGAGGGCCCGAGAAGGCCGAAGGTGAGTGGCGAGTTAGTACATAAGGGGCAGAGGAGCTTTACCCGCTCACCCCGAAGCATTTACCAGACACCGGATCCGAGCTTGCCGGGATCTCTATGACCCAGTAAGGCATAATCGGAATCCCTGGAGAACTACAAGTCCCAGGATCGCTAAGGTGCTGATACGTAACAGAGCCAGGAGACGCTTAGGCCCCACATACTGGGAGCGTGAACTCCAAGAGAAGGCCCTACCACAAGGTCAGCCTGGCAGGACAGAGACAAAGTTAGGCCTAGCTCCAGGCAGGTCAGAAACTTACTACGCAGAGGCAAGAAACAGGAGGCCCTACACCCGCTCATTGGGGAGGATCCTGATATGCACCCTTCACCTTATAGTGCTCCCAGATGTGCCTGAATTTTCCCCAGTAAAAGGTACTGAAGTGACTACCGTGTCCATTCCCGTTCTTGCTCTGACCCAGCTGGGTCTCGCCTGTCCTGCATTCCGCCTGCATACGCTGCCCTGAGACCTAGCTCCACCTGTGGGGAACTATACCATCGAGCTGCCTTATCACGGGTCTCAGTGGACTGCTGCAGCGCTGGTGCTTCTCACCAGATACCACAGGTGGTGTCACGAACTCTTATAAAAGTAACAATTATCCACCCTTTTAAAGAGTGACAGGGTACAGGCCAGGGAGCCGACCACCGCGACATCCCCAAGGCCAGGCAAAGGCTCGGGTACCGAGTAATCCCCATCCCCTGGGCTAGTCACATCCTCCTCCACCTCCTCCGCTGACCTCATCGACTGGCTGACTGTGGATTGACAGTAAGTGGGATCTCCAACCTCGTCATCATCACCCTGTGTGTTATCACACCCGTCGTCCTCAAAGCCAACCTCTTCCTGCCCTGACCGAAAAGTCAAGTTGTCGCTCCAATCAGGTATTTGAGTCTCATCATCGTCTTCATCATTGTCTCCACCAACAGGAGTTACAGTTTGGGAACGAGGGTCTACATTATGCTCAGAACCTTCTTCATCTGGTCCTGGATCCGACTTATAAAGATTCTGGGCATCAGTGCAGATCATTTCCTCGTCTGGATTAGCAGAAGCTCTGGAGCAGGCCTCTGTTTCCCAGGCTATAGTATGACTAAACAGCTCTGCAGACTCAACCATCTGTGTTACCCCATACTCAGACGGGCAGCTGGAGACTTGGGAGCTGTGAGGAAGCAAGTGCGATTGGGGTGACACCTCTGAGGACTGGAGTATTTGTGATGTTGAAATTGAGGTGGAGGAGAGCCCACTTCAAGGATCACTTGATATCCGCTGAAGCACCTGCTGATTTTGTGCCTCATCTGGAATTTGTAGCGATGGGCGTGTCCGTAAGAAAGGGATCGTATCACATTGTCCACGAAAAGAAGTCAACATCTTAGTTTGGCTGGAAGATGGTCTTTCTTCTGCAGATATTACTCCCCCCCCACCGCGGGGGGGCTCGACCCACCAGCGGACAGGCACCAGTATTGGGAGAGGGGGGCTGGCCGTCAGGGTCCACCGCGGCTCTTGCACAAACCCGGCGACACGGAGGTGGCACGGGCAGGAACGGACTGGCCGTGTCGGCTTCTCACTTTTTGGATTTTAGAAGGGCATGACATGCCTATATCTGTGTCTCCCCCTCCTTTTACTCCTCCACCTCTTTTCTTTTCGCATGACTATATGTACTTGTCACTTTTCCATGTGTTAGTTATGTCTTCTGAGCAGTTTGTCAGCTTTTGGACACCTTTGAAGGTGTTTTCTATGTGTTTCTATGCAGGGTATGGCAGTGTGTCCATAGAAATTGGGCCTGTTTTGCCACTTTTCCAATATGCTGAGCTAGAAATCTATGGGATTGGGGCTCAAGGAATCTGCTGGAGATAGCACACAGTCTGGACCTGAATCTGGCTGCTTAACCAATGTGTCTCTGTTACTGAAGTGTATCAGGTTATAGGGGTATTAAACTTCCCTCTTTGTTTGCGATACATTAAGAATGAAACAAAAACGGTGCTATTGAGGTGCTGTACTGCCATATATCACCATATATCACACTTACTCTGCAGGTCCAGCACCTCTCTATCATTTGAATCTTTGTATTATTTTTCACAGGCTAAGACTATAGCTTTTCTATGTCTACCTGTATTAATGACCTGTGTGCTCTGACTTCCTATCTTTAGGTTATAAAATCTTAAAATTGCAGCTTTTCCAGCTCTCATCTTTTATAGTTTCTGAGATATCCGCTCTGATTGGCTGCGCTAGACAATATAATGTAACAGCTACAAGGCATCATGGGGAATCCTGCTGAGCCATACCAGATGTTATGAGTCTGCTTTCTGGCTTATGCAATTTTCAGTAGAGTATTAAATGGTGGCAGGCTTTTTAAGATTTTTTTTTGCAATCTGAACATTTAGTGTGCCTTAACACCATTGTTTGTAAAAAAAACAGCACTGGTATCCTTTCAAAAGATGACTGAAGAGACATTGTCCCTTTTCTGATTTCTGAACTTAGTGACCTCATGAAAGGGAGGAAACTATTCATCAAGCTGTGGTCAAGGACAGTGGCTGTCAAAGGAATAAACAGCCAGTATTGGAGTTTCCTCTGAACGGCTGTACAGCATGGGAGTTGCTGGTAACCGCTCAATCTTAAAACAAAACCATGGATTGATGCACACAGAGTTCTTTCTTGCAGTCACGCCAAATAATGTCACTACAGACTCATGTCGACAGTGGACAAACATAGTACTGAAAAAAAGTAGAAATAAAATTATTGCTTGTTTACAGTATTCTTCCCCAACTGCTCTCTCTCGTTTCCTCTTCCTTTCATGCATGATCATTGTTGCAATCCCTCTTGTTCTTGTACAGTTTTTTATTTCTATTAAACAAAATTGCTAATAAGTTGATGCCTATTAAGACGTGTTAATAATCAGGCAAAACCATTCATACAAACTGTTATTCACAATTATAGTCCCCTGTAAACAGGCCAGAAAACAATTGATAAAGGAGCAAAACACTCGTTCATTGGGTAAAATGATTTTAAAGCTTGCTTAAAAATCATTGCTATCAGCAACACAACATCCAGGCTATGTACTGCCAATAACATGATATTTTATGTGCACAGAATGATCGTTAATATGTGCACATTGAATTATGGTTGGCCTGTATATGAAGACCAATAAACAACTGCTTATCAACTGATTGTACATTTACACCAAGATAATCATAAGAAGATATCAGAAGGCTTGTTATCCCTGTAGAGCAGCTTAATGGGGATATCTGGAACTTTGTGAAAAGCAAAAAATGTGACTAAGTACTAACAAGCAGGCAGTTGCTACCTACCTGTCTGTTGTGCCCGACACTGTCCTTCGTCGGCACAGAGAGATCTCAGACCGCTTCTGCCAGCAATTCAGATGCCTCTGCTGATGACACGTTAAAAGATTGACAGAGTGGCTGCTTCTTTTCCGCACTGCAGTGTCGAAGGGACGTGACTTCTGACGATATTGTGATTGACAGTCAGCTCCCCCAGTTAGGCAGTGGGAATCCGGCTGTCAATCAGAATGACATCGGCAGTCTCGCCCTGTCAACAGAGCAAAGCAAAAAAAACAAACATACTCTGTCGATGTGACATCAGAAGTGGCAGCTGAATTGCCGGCAGGAGTGGTCTGTGACCGCTCTGTGCCAGGAAAGAATGGAGCTGGGCACAACAGACAGGTAAGTAGCAACCGCCTGCCTGTTAGTGCTTAGGTACATTTTTTTGCAGAGGGAAACGCTGGAAAACAATAGTATAATATACAGTCTTATCCAGTATCATATGAAGAAAGAGACAGCAGGGATGTGCTCACCTGGTAGGATTGTGTTTCCACAACACTATAAGGGCTCAATTATGATCCACGGAGCAGTTTACAATGATAAATAAATGGAGATATGGACCCTTACTGCACTGTCAGAGGCACCAATGGGTTCCTCAGTGCATATGATGAAAATATCCAAGAGGCAAAATTATTGACAGCATTTTTATTGCTCAATGCATTTCAAAGTACACAGACTTCTTCATCAGGACAAACCACATTGCCAAAGTTAGGATATACAGGCTTAAATAGACAGAGCATTCAAATAAAGGCACGAAACCGACACACAAGGTGTCAGATGAGATAACAGATGTCTGTTTTGTATGATCTTACTCAAACAGATTAAAATATCTCAAAATGTGCCAGACAATATATGTTTGGAGATTGAAAAGAGATTATTCTTTTAATTATTAACAAAAATTAGATGAAAATAAAAATATGCGTAGATGAAATAAAAATGTATATATGGTTGGCAATGGACTAGAACAATGAAACACGATTTTTCTATCAGAAAGATTCTTGTGCTGATATGTGAGAGCAATGAGCCACAAAAGCAGATGTGGTATGAAGATAAAAAATACACTGTTGGTAAAAATTATATATTGGTATTAATGAATAGATGAGAAAAAGTTCACTCTTGTCTGGGTAATTCCTTGATATGAATAATAAAATGTAAACAACTTTTTTTGAAGAGGACAAACCTGTTTTTTAATAAAGAATAAATAAATAAATGGAGTAGAACTCACTTTTGTGTTTTTAATTTGTGACAGTAAAGGTGTGGAAAGAAGGATAAAGCATATGAGCTTAGGGTCCCTCCTAAATGAGTTGATGAAAACTGGAAGAGGATGCTTAGCATGAAATCTTTTGAGCAAGAATGGAGCACTTGAGTCATTTTTTGGCAACCCAATATCTTTCGTCAGCACAGTATGCCTTTCAGTTCATCAAGTAGAAAAGATTACCATGAAACTTCTTACAGTCCAGAATTTAGTTGATCTTATACTATGTGTCTAGATCAGAAGAAGAAGCAGGAGCAGTCTTTACCATAGGAGAAAATGTATTCATGACCAGAGAATGTAGTAGAGGAACATGTAAGGCATTAGGGATTTTCAGAGTAGCAGGTAGTTTAAGATGGGAGGTAACCAGGTTTATTTGCTTAATGATCTGGAAAGGATCAATTAACTTAGGTGCCAGGATTTTGCAAAGAGAATTCATCTGTTGTTTTTAGTGAGATCCATAACCTGTTTCTGGAGGCGATGTTAGGAACAGGGTCAGCGGTGCCTATCAGCACTTCTCTTGGCTCTTGCTATGGTTGCAGCTAAATTAGCTTGCACCTCACTCCAGATGTGATGGATGTCTTGATAGATGCTCTTCACAGCAGGAAGTAGGCTTTTAGCTGAAATAGGCAGAGAGAGACAAGGTTCTCGGCCAAACACTGTAACAAATGGAGATTTTCCAGAAGACTCTTAAACTGAAGAATTATTATGGGTGAATTAGGTACAAGGAATCAGGTCTAGCCAGTTAACTTGGTGGGTGTTGGAGAATATTCGTAGAT
This sequence comes from Phyllobates terribilis, assembly GCF_046119375.1. Taxonomy (NCBI): domain Eukaryota; kingdom Metazoa; phylum Chordata; class Amphibia; order Anura; family Dendrobatidae; genus Phyllobates; species Phyllobates terribilis. The sequence goes on from NW_027362771.1 coordinate 171,050,930, forward strand.
ACTGATTAGTGTTGAGCCACCTTTGCCAAAATGGGTCAGAAGAGAGATTTGACAGGCTCTGAAAAGTCCAAAATTGTGAGATGTCTTGCGGAGGGATGCAACAGTCTTGAAATTTCCAAACTTTTGAAGCGTGATCACCGAACAATCAAGCATTTCATGGCAAATAGCCAACAGGGTGGCAAGAAGCGTGTTGGCCAAAATAGACGCAAAATAACTGCCCACGAATTGAGGAAAATCAAGCGTGAAGTTGCCAAGATACCATTCGCCACCAGTTTTGTCATATTTCAGAGCTGCAACGTTACTGAAGTATCAAAAAGCACAAGGTTTGCGATACTCAGGGACATGGCCAAGATAAGGAAGGCTGAAAAACGACCACCTTTGAACAAGAAACATAGTTACATAGTTACATAGTTTATAAGGCCGAAAAAAGACAAGCGTCCATCCAGTTCTGCCTATTTCTTGTGCACTGCAGCTATTCCGCAGCGTTGATCCAGAGGAAGGCAAAAAAAAACATGTGGTATAGGCCAATTTACCTCATTGAGGAAAAATTCACTTCCCGACTCCAATCTGGCAGTCAGATTAAATCCCTGGATTAATTAACTATCACTAAGCATAAGATGTAATTTTATTGCTCTCAAGAAAGGCCTCCAGGCCTCTCTTGAACTCATTAAGTGAGTTGGACATCACCATTTCCTCTCCCAGAGAGTTCCAGAGTCTCACGGCTCTGACCGTAAAGAATCCCCTTCTATGCTGGTGCAGGAACCTCCTTTCCTCCAAACGCATAGTGTGCCCCCTCGTCTTTGTCACCATCCTTGGTATAAACAGGTCATGGGCGAGATCTCTGTACTGCCCCCTGATGTATTTATACATGTTTAAGAGGTCTCCCCTAAGCCTTCTCTTTTCCAACGTAAATAGGCCTAATTTTGACAACCTCTCTGGGTATTCTAGTCCCTCCATTCCCTTTATTACCTTAGTCGCCCTCCTTTGTACCCTCTCTAGCTCCAATATGTCTTTCCTGAGCACAGGAGCCCAGAACTGTGCACAATATTCTAAGTGCGGCCTTACCAGCGCTTTATACAGAGGAAGAACAATGTTCTCATCATAAGCCCCTATTCCTCTTCTGATGCATGCCATGACTCTATTTGGCTTCGCAGCTGCTGCCTGACACTGGGCACTACAATTTAATTTGCTGTTAACTAGAGATGAGCGGTGTTCGACTAGAACTGTTCGCCAATCTCAAATTCGAGCTGTTTTGGGCGGTGTTCGAGTTGTTCGACGAACCCGAACGATTTGCAAAAAATTCGGCTGTTCGAGGTTATGTTCGATAACTGTTCGTGCACCAAAAGCGTGTCCTGCATGTCTGGCGCTATTTAGAGCACCAATCATGCAGGGATTGTCTGCCACTCACTGTAATGCCACAGCCATGGTGGTTGTGGCATTACAGTGATTGCCCAAATCGATGGGAACAGTGCCAACAGTGAAACATGAAAAGCCGGCAATTCAGCAGCGGCATACACCTGTACCCGACAATTTAGAACCGAAAGAATAGAGCTTCACACATAGATTAGATAGATATAAACATGTCAGCCACATATATACGAAGTACAGTGAAAGTGCTGCTTACTGTACTTGTCATTTAGCGTAAAGGATTTATCCAAAAAAATATTAGTGTTTTCATGCACCGTCTCTTTAAAAAAGCCGGCAGGCAATTCAGCAGCGGTACCCGACAATTTATAACAGACAGAATAGAGCTTCACACATAGATTAGATAGATAGAAACATGTCAGTCACATATATATGAAGTACAGTGATAGTGTTGGTTACTGTACTTGTCATTTAGTATTAAAATAAAGGATTTATTATTAAAAAAATTGGCGTGGGGTTCCCCTTAATTTTAGGCTCTAGCGGAGGTTAAGCAGACGGCTGGGGCAGATGTTTGAAGCCTGGGAAGGGGGTAATACCCACGGAGCTTCCCAGGCTACTAATATCAGCCCCCAGCTGAATACATAGCCTTTACTAGCTATTAAAATGGGGGACCCCCCCAAAAAAATGACGTGGGGTCCCCCCTAATTTAATAGCTAGCAAAGGCTAGGCAGACAGCTGGGGGCTGATATTAATAGCCCAGGAAGGGAGCCATGAATATTGGCCCCCTCCCAGGCTAGAAACACCAGCCGTCAGCCGCCCCAGAAATGGCGCATTCATAGGATGCGCCAATTCTGGCACTTAGCCTCGCTCTTCCACGCTGCCCTGGTGCGGTGGCAGGGGGTAATAGGGTTGGGGTTGATGTCAGCTTATAATGCCAGCTGACATCAAGCCCAGGTTAGTAATGGAGAGGCGTCTATAAGACACCCCCATTACTAACCCCATAGTCAAAGTTAAAAAAAACACAAACACCCAGAATAAAGTCCTTTAATTGAAATAAAGACACAATCCTTTATTGTTCTAAATTAAACCATACTTACCGTCACGCCCATTCCAGCTGAAGCCAACGATCTCCTGCAATAAAAGAAAAATAATAAAGCAACCTCATCCTTACCTTTCCATGGTTCCCACGACAGCTTCAGCTCTGCTACATCGAGATGACAGGCTGGACCGCAGCAGAACGCTGCCATCCAGCCTCTCATCCCGCAGACACTGAGAAGCGCAGGCTTGCTTGCGCTGCTCAGCGTCTCTCTGTGACGACATCCAGATGAGCCGAGTTCATGTCCAATGAACTCGGCTCACCTCATGCACGTCACTGACAGCGTGGGAAAATTCTCACGCTGAAGCGGTGAGTGCAGGAGAATTCTCCCACGCTGTCAGTGACGTGCATAAGGTGAGCTCATGTCCAATGTACTCAGCTCACCTCCTGCACGTCACTGACAGCGTGGGAGAATTCTCCTGCACTCAGCGCTTCAGCGTGAGAATTCTCCCACGCTGAAGCGCTGAGTGCAGGAGAATTTTCCCACGCTGTCAGTGACGTGCATAAGGTGAGCTCATGTCCAATGAACTCAGCTCACCTCCTGCACGTCACTGACAGCGTGGGAGAATTCTCCTGCACTCAGCGCTTCAGTGTGAGAATTCTCCCACGCTGAAGCGCTGAGTGCAGGAGAATTTTCCCACGCTGTCAGTGACGTGCATGAGGTGAGCCGAGTTCATTGGACATTAACTCGGCTCATCTGGATGCCCTCACAGAGAGACACTGTGGAGCGCAAGCAAGCCTGCGCTTCTCAGTGTCTGCGGGATGACAGGCTGGATGGCAGCGTTCTGCTGCGGTCCAGCCTGTCATCTCGATGTAGCAGAGCTGAAGCTGTCATGGGAACCATGGAAAGGTAAGAATGATGTTGCTTTATTATTTTTCTTTTATTTCAGGAGATCGTTGGCTTCAGCTGGAATGGGCGTGATGGTAAGTATGGTTTAATTTAGAACAATAAAGAATTGTGTGTTTATTTCAATTAAAGGACTTTTTTCTGGGTGTTGTGTTTTTTTTAAATACTTTACTAGAAATTCATGGTGGTCATGTCTAATATTGGCGTGACCCCATGAATTTCGGGCTTGGGGCCAGCTGATAATGCCAAGCTGGCCCTAACCCCTTTATTACCCAGTGAGCCACCGCATCAGGGCCCTGGATGAGTTGGGTACAGCGCCAGAAGATGGCGCTTCTATGAACGCGCCATTTTCCGGGGTGGCTGCGGACTGCAATTTGCAGCGGGGGTGGCCCAGAAAGCTTGGGCCTCCCTGCGCTGCGGATTCCAGCCCCCAGCTGCCTAGTTGTACCTGGCTGGACACAAAAACAGGGCGAAGCCCCACGTCAATTTTCTTTAAATTATTTAATGAAATAAGAAAAAAAGGGCTTCCCTATATTGTTGTGTCCGGCCAGGTACAAATAGGCAGCTGGTGGTTGGGGGCAGCCCGTTCCTGCCTGCTGTACCTGGCTGGACACAAATATAGTGCGAAGCCCCACGTCAATTTTTTTTAAATTATTTCATGAATTTCCTGAAATAATTTAAAAAAATTGAAGTGGGGCTTCGCACTATATTTGTGTCCAGCCAGGTACAGCAGGCAGGAACGGGCTGCCCCCATCCACCAGCTGCCTATTTGTACCTGGCCGGACACAACAATATAGGGAAGCCCTTTTTTTCTTAATTATTCCATGAATTTCATGAAATAATTAAAAAAAAATACGTGGGGCTTCGCCCTATTTTTGTGTCCAGCCAGGTACAACTAGGCAGCTGGGGGCTGGAATCTGCAGCGCAGGGAGGCCCAAGCTTTCTGGGCCCCCCCCCGCTACAAATTGCAGTCCGCAGCCACCCCGGAAAATGGCGCGTTCATAGAAGCGCCATCTTCTGGCGCTGTACCCAACTCATCCAGGGCCCTGGTGCGGTGGCTCACTGGGTAATAAAGGGGTTAGGGCCAGCTTGGTATTATCAGCTGGCCCCAAGCCCAAAATTCATGGGGTCACGCCAGTATTAGACATGACCGCCATGAATTTCTAGTAAAGTATTTAAAAAAAACACAACACCCAGAATAAAGTCCTTTAATTGAAATAAAGACACAATTCTTTATTGTTCTAAATTAAACCATACTTACCATCACACCCATTCCAGCTGAAGCCAACGATCTCCTAAAATAAAAGAAAAATAATAAACCAACCTCATCCTTACCTTTCCATGGTTCCCACGACAGCTTCAGCTCTGCTACATCGAGATGACTGGCTGGACCGCAGCAGAACGCTGCCATCCAGTCTGTCATCCCGCAGACACTGAGAAGCGCAGGCATGCTTGCGCTCCTCACTGTCTCGCTGTGACGGCATCCAGATGAGCCGAGGTCATGTCCAATGAACTCGGCTCACCTCATGCACGTCACTGACAGCGTGGGAAAATTCTCACGCTGAAGTGCTGAGTGCAGGAGAATTCTCCCACGCTGTCAGTGATGTGCATGAGGTGAGCTCATGTCCAATGAACTCAGCTCACCTCCTGCACGTCACTGACAGCGTGGGAAAATTCTCCTGCAATCAGCGCTTCAGCGCGAGAATTTTCCCACGCTGTCAGTGACGTGCATGAGGTGAGCCGAGTTCATTGGACATGAACTCGGCTCATCTGGATGTCGTCACAGAGAGACGCTGAGCAGCGCAAGCAAGCCTGCGCTTCTCAGTGTCTGCGGGATGACAGACTGGATGGCAGCGTTCTGCTGCGGTCCAGCCTGTCATCTCGATGTAGCAGAGCTGAAGCTGTCGTGGGAACCATGGAAAGGTAAGGATGAGGTTGCTTTATTATTTTTCTTTTATTGCAGGAGATCGTTGGCTTCAGCTGGAATGGGCGTGATGGTAAGTATGGTTTAATTTAGAACAATAAAGGATTGTGTCTTTATTTCAATTAAAGGACTTTATTCTGGGTGTTTGTGTTTTTTTTAACTTTGACTATGGGGTTAGTAATGGGGGTGTCTTATAGACGCCTCTCCATTACTAACCTGGGCTTGATGTCAGCTGGCATTATAAGCTGACATCAACCCCAACCCTATTACCCCCTGCCACCGCACCAGGGCAGCGTGGAAGAGCGAGGCTAAGTGCCAGAATTGGCGCATCCTATGAATGCGCCATTTCTGGGGCGGCTGACGGCTGGTGTTTCTAGCCTGGGAGGGGGCCAATATTCATGGCTCCCTTCCTGGGCTATTAATATCAGCCCCCAGCTGTCTGCCTAGCCTTTGCTAGCTATTAAATTAGGGGGGACCCCACGTCATTTTTTTGGGGGGGTCCCCCATTTTAATAGCTAGTAAAGGCTATGTATTCAGCTGGGGGCTGATATTAGTAGCCTGGGAAGCTCCGTGGGTATTACCCCCTTCCCAGGCTTCAAACATCTGCCCCAGCCGTCTGCTTAACCTCCGCTAGAGCCTAAAATTAAGGGGAACCCCACGCCAATTTTTTTAATAATAAATCCTTTATTTTAATACTAAATGACAAGTACAGTAACCAACACTATCACTGTACTTCTTATATATGTGACTGACATGTTTCTATCTATCTAATCTATGTGTGATGCTCTATCTTTCTGTTCTAAATTGTCGGGTACCGCTGCTGAATTGCCGGCCGGCTTTTTTAAAGAGACAGTGCATGAAAACACTAATATTTTTTTAAATAAATCCTTTACACTAAATGACAAGTACAGTAAGCAACACTATCACTGTACTTATTATATATGTGACTGACATGTTTCTATCTATCTAATCTATGTGTGAAGCTCTATTCTTTCTGTTCTAAATTGTCGGGTACAGATGCTGAATTGCCGGCCGGCTTTTTTAAAGAGACGGTGCATGAAAACACTAATATTTTTTTTAATAAATCCTTTACACTAAATGACAAGTGCAGTAACCAACACTGTCACTGTGCTTCTTATATGTGTGACTGACATGTTTCTATCTATCTAATCTATGTGTGATGCTCTATTCCTTCTTGTCTAAATTGTCGGGTACCGGTGTATGCCGCTGCTGAATTTGCCGGCCGGCTTTTTTAAAGAGAGTGTCTTCTGAGCAGTTTGTCAGCTTTTGGACACCTTTGCAGGTGTTTTCTATGTGTTTCTATGTGTTTTTGTTTGCCTGCCATTGGTTTTAACGGTGTTCGACGGTGTTCTAAGGTGTTCGACGAACAGTTCGACGAACAGTTCCTCGAACATCCCGGTGTTCGACGAACCGAACCCGAACACTACGGGGGTGGCTCAACACTACTGTTAACCAAGACGCCCAGGTCCTTCTCCATGTCAGATTTCCCCAACGGTTTCCCATTTAATATGTATTGGTGACTGCTGTTTTACTTTCCCATGTGCATGACCTTACATTTATCGGCATTGAACCCCATTTGCCATTTTTTGGCCCAACTCCCCAATTTATCTAAATCCTCCTGTAGCTGTGCCCTATCCTCATCTGTATTAACTACTTTACAAAGTTTAGTATCATCTGCAAACATTGCTATTTTACTATGCAACCCTTCCATTAGATCATTAATAAATATATTAAATAATATAGGGCCCAAGACAGACCCTTGAGGCACCCCGCTAGTAACCCTGACACACCCTGAGCTTACTCTATTGATAACCACCCTCTGCTTTCTATCACTCAGCCAGCTATTTACCCACTTGCACACATTATCCCCCAGACCAAGCATTCTCATTTTATATACCAACCTTTTGTGTGGCACGGTATCAAACGCTTTGGAGAAGTCAAGGTATGCAACATCCACTGACTCTCCCCGGTCCAGCTGTGAGCTCACCTCCTCGTAGAAGGCGATCAGGTTTGTTTGGCAGGAGCGATCCCTCATGAATCCATGTTGATATGGAGTTAGACAGTTATTATCATTAAGATATTCTACAATAGCATCTCTAAGAAATCCTTCAAACAATTTACCCACAACAGACGTTAAGCTTACTGGTTTGTAGTTCCCAGGCTCACTTTTAGACCCCTTTTTGAATATTGGTACCACATTTGCTTGGCGCCAGTCTAGTGGGACAGTCCCTGTCCATAAAAAGTGCTTGAATATAAGATACAGCGGTCTGTCTATCACATTACTTAATTCTTTTAGTACCCGGGGGTGTATGCCATCTGGGCCTGGTGACTTGTCTATTTTGATATTATTTAGGCATTTCTGAACTTCCTCCTTGGTTAGGTGGGTGATATTTAGCGGAGGGTTTACTTTATCACTCTGCATTTCCTCCGATAAATTGTTTTCTTTTGTGAAAACAGTGGAGAAGAAGCTATTGAGTAGGTTTTCTTTACCCTCATCGCCCTCTATGATTTTACCCAGGTTATTTTTCAATGGGCCAACTCCATCAGTTTTAATCCTTTTACTGTTTATATAGTTAAAGAACAGTTTGGGATTCGTTTTACTTTCCTTGGCAATTAGTCTCTCTGTCTCCTCTTTTGCTATTCTTATTTGTTTCTTACAGATTTTGTTTTTTTCCCTATAAGATATTAGCGCTTCCTCGCTGCCTTCTTGTTTAAGTTTACCGAAAGCCCTTTTTTTGTTTTTCATTGCCCTCTTGACTTCCTTATTTAGCCACATTGGCTTCCTCCTATTCCTAGCCCTTTTATACCCATAAGGTATGTACCTTCTACAGTGACTATGTAGGACTGTTTTGAAAATTTCCCATTCTCTTACATAGTTACATAGTTACATAGTTAGTAAAGCCGAATAAAGACTTGCGTCCATCAAGTTCGACCTGTTAGTTCTGTAATTGCTAAAGTTGATCCAGAGGAGGGCAAAAACCCCAAATGATTTAGCCAATCTTCACCTGAGGAAAAATTCCCTCCCGACTCTGAAACCAGCAGTCAGAATAAATCCCTGTATCCGTGCTCCTATTACTGAAGATACTATCCCAGTCTATAAGGTGAAGGGCATCTCTTAGCTGATCAAACTTTGCCCTCCTGAAGTTCAGTGTTTTTTTGACTCCCTTGCTGGCCACCCTACTGAAGCTCATGTGGAATTGTATAATGTTGTGGTCACTATTTCCCAGGTGCCCCCCGACCTGCACCTCAGTTATTCTGTCTGGCCTGTTAGTTAATATTAAGTCTAAAATGGCCGTCCCTCTAGTTGGTTCCTGCACAAGTTGTGACAAATAATTGTCTTTGATAGTTGACAGAAACCTGTTTCCTTTCTGAGATCTACAGCTTTCGGTTTCCCAGTCTATATCGGGGTAGTTTAAGTCCTCCATAATAATCACCTCGTTATTTTTTGCTACTTCGTCTATTTGTCTCATTAATAGACTTTCCGTGGCTTCTGCTATATTTGGTGGTTTATAACAGACTCCTATGATAATTTTATTATTGTTTTTTGCCCCATGTATCTCCACCCATAAGGACTCGACCTCCTCATTTCCCTCCCATACATCCTCCCGTATTGTAGGCTTTAGACACGTCTTTACATATATACAGACTCCACCGCCTTTCCAATTTCTTCGATCCCTTCTAAACAGACTGTAACCCTGTAAGTTAACTGCCCAGTCAAGGCTTTCATCTAACCATGTCTCGGTTATTCCCACTATGTCATAGTTACCTGTAGATATTTCTGCTTCCAGTTCATCCATCTTGTTTGTCAGGCTTCTGGCATTTGCTAGCACGCAGTTTACACGATTTTGTTTTGTTCCAATCTTCTCCCTGTGGATTGTATTAGAAATTTTCTTACCTCCCTTCCAAGTATCTTGTCTTGGACCTTCTTTGTCGCATTTCATATCTTTCATTAGTATGTTCTCTGGTTTCATGTTTGTGTCCGGCGTTTTTCTTCCCATCCCCTCTTCTTCTAGTTTAACGCCCTCCTGATGAGTGTTGCGAGTCTCCTGGCGAATGTGTGTTTCCCGGGTTTGTTGAGGTGTAGTCCGTCTCTGGCAAGGAGTCCGTCATAGAAGTAATTCACACTGTGGTCCAGGAATCCAAATCCTTGTTGTCTGCACCATCGTCTCAGCCAGTTGTTCACATCAAGGATCCTGTTCCATCTCCTGATGCCATGCCGTCTACTAGAAGGATAGAAGAAAAACCTACCTGCGCATCCAGTTCTTTTACTTTCTTCCCCAATGCTTCAAAGTCCTTGCAGATTGTCGGTAGGTCCTTCCTTGCCGTGTCATTGGTGCCAACATATATCAGAAGAAATGGATGGACATCCTTGGAACTGATGAGCTTCGGTATTCTATCGGTAACATCCTTGATCTTTGCACCTGGGAGGCAGCATACTTCTCTTACGGTTATGTCCGGTCTGCAGATAGCTGCTTCTGTTCCTCTCAGTAGTGAGTCTCCCACCACCACCACTCTTCTTCCCTTCTTGGCTGTCCTTTTTCTTGTCACTTCTGGGTGTTTCTGGGTGCTCTTTTCATTTTTGCTTGCTGATAGTGCCTCATCCTTAGGTGTGCCATCTTCGTCCTCCACAAGTCCTTGGAATCTGTTTCTCAGTTGTGTGGTTGGTGGTGTCTCCATGGTCTTCTTGCTTCTTTTGGTCACTTGCCTCCACTTGTCTGCCTCTGGAGGTTCTCTTTCCGTGACCAGTAGTGACACTTCTGTTCTGTCCAGGAAGTCTTCATTTTCCTTGATGAGTTTTAATGTCACAATTCTTTCTTCCAGTCCCCGCACCTTTTCTTCTAAAAGAGCCAGTAGTCTACACTTCTGGCAGGTGAAGTTGGTTTCATCTTCTGGTCGATCTGTGAGCATGTAGCACTTGTTGCAGCTCACCATGTAGGTTGTCACATCAGCCATGCTGCTCCTTGTCCCTGCTGACTTGATGTCTGTCTTCTTTCTTGTGATACCCTAGGATAAACAAATGAAACAAATTCGGCGATGCTTTCCAAGCAGCTGGTCCCGGCTGTACCCAACGATCTTCTAGCTGAGGGAGACTCTTCGCTTTTCCCAGAAGGCACCTGGAATATGCAAATTGTCCTCTTCAAGCTTCAATCCCTGGTTTCGCGATGCTTTCCAAGCAGCTGGTCCCGGCTGTACCCAACGATCTTCTAGCTGAGGGAGACTCTTCGCTTTTCCCAGAAGGCACCTGGAATATGCAAATTGTCCTCTTCAAGCTTCCATCCCTGGTTTGGTGATGCTTTCCAAGCAGCTGGTCCCGGCTGTACCCAACGATCTTCTAGCTGAGGGAGACTCTTCGCTTTTCCCAGAAGGCACCTGGAATATGCAAATTGTCCTCTTCAAGCTTCAATCCCTGGTTTGGCGATGCTTTCCAAGCAGCTGGTCCCCGCTGTACCCAACGATCTTCTAGCTGAGGGAGACTCTTCGCTTTTCCCTGAAGGCACCTGGAATATGCAAATTGTCCTCTTCAAGCTTCAATCCCTGGTTTGGCGATGCTTTCCAAGCAGCTTGTCCCGGCTGTACCCAACGATCTTCTAGCTGAGGGAGACTCTTCGCTTTTCCCAGAAGGCACCTGGAATATGCAAATTGTCCTCTTCAAGCTTCAATCCCTGGTTTCACGATGCTTTCCAAGCAGCTGGTCCTGGCTGTACCCAACGATCTTCTAGCTGAGGGAGACTCTTCGCTTTTCCCAGAAGGCACCTGGAATATGCAAATTGTCCTCTTCAAGCTTCAATCCCTGGTTTTTCAAACATAAGATAAAACGTCAAGAATGGGCCAAGAAGTATCTTAAGACTGATTTTTCAAATGTTTTATGGACTGATGAAATGAGAGTGACTCTTGATGGGCCAGATGAATGGGCCAGAGGCTGGATTAGTAAAGGACAGAGAGCTCCACTCCGACTCAGATGCCAGCAAGGTGGAGGTGGGGTACTGGTATGGGCTGGTATCATTAAAGATGAACTTGTGGAACCTTTTCGGGTTGAGGATGAAGTGAAGCTCAACTCCCAGACCTACTGCCAGTTTCTGGAAGAAAACTTCTTCAAGCAGTGGTACAGGAAGAAGTCGTTATCTTTCAAGAAAAACATGATTTTCATGCAGGACAATGCTCCATCACATTCATCCTACTACTCCACAGCGTGGCTGGCCAGTGAAGGTCTAAAAGAAGAAAAAATAATGACATGGCCCCCTTGTTCACCTGATCCGAACCCCATAGAGAACCTGTGGTTCATCATAAAATGTGAGATCTACAGGGAGGGAAAACAGTACACCTCTCGGAACCGTGTCTGGGATGCTGTGATGGCTGCTACACACAATGTTGATCGAAAAAAGATCAAGCAACTGACAGAATCTATGGATGGAAGGCTGTTGAGTGTTAGCATAAAGAAAGGTCGCTATATTGATCACTAATTTTTTTGGTTTTTGTTTTTGCATGTCAGAAATGTTTATCTCTAAAGTTTGTGCACTGATGTTGGTTTACCTGTTGAAAATAAACTCGTGAGATGGAATTATATTTGGTTTTTATTAAGTTGCCTAACAATTCGGCACAGTAATAGTTACCTGCACAAACAGATATCCTCCTAAGATAGCCAAATCTTAAAAAAAAACACTCCAACTTCGAAAAATATTAAGCTTGGATATTTATGAGTCTTTTGGGTTGATTGAGAACATAGATGCTGATCAATAATAAAAATAATCCTCTAAAATACAACTTGCCTAATAATTCTGAACACAGTGTATAAGAAGTACAGTGACGGTGTTGGTTACTGTACTTGTCATTTAGTGTTAAAGGATTTATTAAAAGAAATAATAGTGTTTTCATGCACCATCTCTTTAAAAAAGCCAGCCGGCAATTCAGCATCGGTACCCGACAATTTAGAACAGAAAGAATAGAGCATCACACATAGATTCGATAGATTAGATAGATAGAAACATGTCAGTCACATATATAATAAGTACAGTGATAGTGTTGATTACTGTACTTGTCATTTAGTGTTAAAATGATAGAACGTCAGCCCTGTGGTTTTTCTCTGCCAGGCAAAAGTGTGAAGACAGATTGGAGGCAGTGGATGCAGAGCAGAGTTTCTTTGGAGATGTCTGGGGCAGAGCTTTGAGGCAATTGCAAAAGCAAGATTGATGCCACTGGGTAATCTGGTCAGTCGACCAGTCATTGACTGGAGTATGAAGCCATAGCCATGGAAGTCCCAAAAGCACCAATGCATCAGAAAGTTATTAAAAAATTAAATATCCTCATAGTTTCGTGCACCAATCTGTGGAGTTACCTTCCCTGTCCAGAATTGGATCACCAGTAAAATGTGCAAGAGTGGGCAAATGTGGAAATTTTTCTCAACCAGGTGTTGAGAAGCTGGTAGTGAGACTACAGGAGTCTAAGACATTGCATCCATATGGCCTGAGAGGTTTTGCACAGCCAAAACAAGTTACGTTGGCTAACACCAAGTTACACCACCAGTACAGGCAAATCGTCTGTATCCCATGGTAACAGTGTTATTACTGCTACACCTTTGCGATCCATATTCTTTAGATTATGTTAGGCTCGCCTTGTGAAGTGGACTTACTAAGCCCCAGATCTGGGTGGGTACATTGACCTCAGACGTTAATGAAGCTGCCAGGAGCAAGGACATGGCACACACAGGAGTCTTGGGAGCAACAGAGCAGATGAAGTGAAGTTAGCATGATTAGAAGTAGGTTAAGCATAAGCATGGTGTGTACAGACGATACAATACACAAAACTAGAGTCTTGAATCAAGATCTGAAGACAAAATATAGCAATGGGGTTTAAATAGGTTAACCACACAATCAGAACAGATTTAAAGCAAATAAAGTGGTGCAAGAGGTTAAAACATAACCTTTAATAAATAAAATAGGTAAAATTAGAGATACAAAAAGTCACTAGGACCTAAAATCAGGTAAGCGCCTGACAGTGGTAGTACATAACCCCGCTGATTAGAAACTCGTTATATACAGGATTTTAACGGTATATTACCTAGATATAACCCACCTGTGTCATAACCAAGACTAATGGCAGAGACTGAAGGGGCTGTCAAGAGAATGTCCCAGCGCTGATGAAGCTTAAAAGATACTCTATGATTATAGTGGGCGTTCACACTTCAAACATACTTATGAAGCAACCTCACCGTATACAGAGTCGGTTCTCGCCTTTTCCCTTAAGACAGCTCCCTGTAGTGGGGCATCAAATCTCTTCAGCCTCCAACTACATGTGGAACACCACTACCAACGCGTTTTATCACCTCAGTAACTCATTAGGGGAGAAAGGTGTGTCATCTCACTCAGTGTGATCCTGGTGTCCGTCGCCAAGCCTATCCCATAGGTGGCGCCATTTCCAGATAGGCTAGTAATCATTTTAATATCTGCCGCGCTCAGTTATAACCATTTTATTTAAGTAATGTACTATAACTAGTGTTGAGCGATACCTTCCGATATCGGGAAATATCGGATCGGATTGGATCGGACCGATACCCAAAAAATATCGGATATCGCCGATTCCGATACCGGAAACCAATGCCAGTCAGTGGGACACAAATATCGGAATAAAAATAAACCTTTTCTTTCCTTGTAGGTTAATTCTACATGAAGGAAAACAACTAAGAATAATGTAGAATGTATTACATGAAAAGCCGGCAATTCAGCAGCGGCATACACTGGTACCCGACAATTTAGAACAGAAAAAATAGAGCATCACACATAGATGAGATAGATAGAAACATGTCAGTCACATATATAAGAAGTACAGTGACAGTGTTGCTTACTGTACTTGTCATTTAGTGTTAAAGGATTTATTTAAAAAAATAATAGTGTTTTCATGCACCGTCTCTTTAAAAAAGCCGGCCGGCAATTCAGCAGCGGCATACACCGGTACCCGACAATTTAGAATAGAAAGAATAGAGAATCACACATAGATTAGATTGGTAGAAACATGTCAGTCACATATATAAGAAATACAGTGATAGCGTTGATTACTGTACTTGTCATTTAGTGTTAAAATAAAGGATTTATTAAAAAAAAATTGGCGTGGGGTTCCCAGTAATTTTAGTCTCTAGCGGAGGTTAAGCAGATGGCTGGGGCAGATGTTTGAAGCCTGGGAAGGGGGTAATACCCACAGAGCTTCCCAGGCTACTAATATCAGCCCCCAGCTGAATACCTAGCCTTTATTAGCTATTAAAATGGGGGACCCCCCAAAAAAATGACGTGGGGTCCCCCCTATTTTAATAGCTAGCAAAGGCTAGACAGACAGCTGGGGGCTAATATTAATAGCCCAGGAAGGGTGCCATGAATATTGGCCCCCTCCCAGGCTAGAAACACCAGCCATTAGCCGCCCCAGAAATGGCGCATCCATAGGATGCGCCAATTCTGGCATTTAGCCTTGCTCTTCCCACTGCCCTGTAGCGGTGGCAGTGGGGTAATATGGCTGGGGTTGATGTCAGCTTATAATGCCAGCTGACATCAATCCCAGGTTAGTAATGGAGAGGGGTCTATAACACACCCCCATTACTAACCCCATAGTCAAAGTTAAAAAAAAAACGCAAACACCCAGAATAAAGTCCTTTAATTGAAATAAACACACAATTCTTTATTGTTCTAAATTAAACTATACTTACCATCACGCCCATTCCAGCTGATGCCAACGATCTCCTGCATTAAAAGTAAAATAATAAAGCAACCTCATCCTTAACTTTCCATGGTTCCCACGATGGCTCCAGCTCTGCTACATTCACATGACAGGCTGGATCGCAGCCGAAAGCTGCCATCCACCTTGCCATGCCGCAGACACTGAGAAGCTCAGGCATGCTTGCACTCCTCAGTGCCTCGCTGTGACCGCATAAAGATGAGCCAAGGTCATGTCCAATGAACTCAGCTCACCTCATGCACGTCACTGAAAGCATGGGAAAATTCTCCTGCGCTTGCAGTGAGCGTGAGAGAATTCTCCTGCTGAAGCGCTGAGAAGCGCAGGAGAATTTTCCCACGCTGTCAGTGACGTGCATGAGGTGAGCCGAGTTCATTGGACATGACCTCAGCTCATCTGGATGCCGTCACAGCCAGATACTGCAGAGTGCAAGCATGCCTGCGCTTCTCAGTGTCTGCGGCATGGCAAGCTGGATGGCAGCTTTCGGCTGCGATCCAGCCTTTCATGTCAATGTAGCAGAGCTGAAGCTGTCGTGGGAACCATGGAAAGGTAAGGATGAGGTTGCTTTATTATTTTACTTTTATTGCAGGAGATTGTTGGCTTCAGCTGGAATGGGCGTGATGATAAGTAGAGATGAGCGGTGTTCGACTACAACTGTTCGCCAATCTCAAATTCGAGCTGTTTTGGGCGGTGTTCGAGTTGTTCGACGAACCCGAACGATTTGCAAAAAATTCGGCTGTTCGAGGTTATGTTCGATAACTGTTCGTGCACCAAAAGCGTGTCCTGCATGTCTGGCGCTATTTAGAGCACCAATCATGCAGGGATTGTCTGCCACTCACTGTAATGCCACAGCCATGGTGGTTGTGGCATTACAGTGATTGCCCAAATCGATGGGAACAGTGCCAACAGTGAAACATGAAAAGCCGGCAATTCAGCAGCGGCATACACCTGTACCCGACAATTTAGAACCGAAAGAATAGAGCTTCACACATAGATTAGATAGATATAAACATGTCAGCCACATATATACGAAGTACAGTGAAAGTGCTGCTTACTGTACTTGTCATTTAGCGTAAAGGATTTATCAAAAAAAATAATAGTGTTTTCATGCACCGTCTCTTTAAAAAAGCCGGCCGGCAATTCAGCAGCGGTACCCGACAATTTATAACAGACAGAATAGAGCTTCACACATAGATTAGATAGATAGAAACATGTCAGCCACATATATACGAAGTACAGTGACAGTGTTGCTTACTGTACTTGTCATTTAGCGTAAAGGATTTATCAAAAAAAATAATAGTGTTTTCATGCACCGTCTCTTTAAAAAAGCCGGCCGGCAATTCAGCAGCGGTACCCGACAATTTATAACAGACAGAATAGAGCTTCACACATAGATTAGATAGATAGAAACATGTCAGTCACATATATATGAAGTACAGTGACAGTGTTGGTTACTGTACTTGTCATTTAGTATTAAAATAAAGGATTTATTATTAAAAAAATTGGCGTGGGGTTCCCCTTAATTTTAGGCTCTAGCGGAGGTTAAGCAGACGACTGGGGCAGATGTTTGAAGCCTGGGAAGGGGGTAATACACACGGAGCTTCCCAGGCTACTAATATCAGCCCCCAGCTGAATACATAGCCTTTACTAGCTATTAAAATGGGGGACCCCCCAAAAAAAATGACTTGGGGTCCCCCCTAATTTAATAGCTAGCAAAGGCTAGGCAGACAGCTGGGGGCTGATATTAATAGCCCAGGAAGGGAGCCATGAATATTGGCCAACTCCCAGGCTAGAAACACCAGCCGTCAGCCGCCCCAGAAATGGCGCATCCATAGGATGCGTCAATTCTGGCACTTAGCCTCGCTCTTCCACGCTGCCCTGGTGCGGTGGCAGAGGGTAATAGGGTTGGGGTTGATGTCAGCTTATAATGCCAGCTGACATCAAGCCCAGGTTAGTAATGGAGAGGCGTCTATAAGACACCCCCATTACTAACCCCATAGTCAAAGTTAAAAAAAACACAAACACCCAGAATAAAGTCCTTTAATTGAAATAAAGACACAATCCTTTATTGTTCTAAATTAAACCATACTTACCATCACGCCCATTCCAGCTGAAGTCAACGATCTCCTGCAATAAAAGAAAAATAACAAAGCAACCTCATCCTTACCTTTCCATGGTTCCCACGACAGCTTCAGCTCTGCTACATCGAGATGACAGGCTGGACTGCAGCAGAACGCTGCCATCCAGCCTCTCATCCCGCAGACACTGAGAAGCGCAGGCTTGCCTGCGCTGCTCAGCGTCTCTCTGTGACGACATCCAGATGAGCCGAGTTCATGTCCAATGAACTCGGCTCACCTCATGCACGTCACTGACAGCGTGGGAAAATTCTCACGCTGAAGCGGTGAGTGCAGGAGAATTCTCCCACGCTGTCAGTGACGTGCATAAGGTGAGCTCATGTCCAATGAACTCAGCTCACCTCCTGCACGTCACTGACAGCGTGGGAGAATTCTCCTGCACTCAGCGCTTCAGCGTGAGAATTCTCCCACGCTGAAGCGCTGAGTGCAGGAGAATTTTCCCACGCTGTCAGTGACGTGCATAAGGTGAGCTCATGTCCAATGAACTCAGCTCACCTCCTGCACGTCACTGACAGCGTGGGAGAATTCTCCTGCACTCAGCGCTTCAGTGTGAGAATTCTCCCACGCTGAAGCGCTGAGTGCAGGAGAATTTTCCCACGCTGTCAGTGACGTGCATGAGGTGAGCCGAGTTCATTGGACATTAACTCGGCTCATCTGGATGCCCTCACAGAGAGACACTGTGGAGCGCAAGCAAGCCTGCGCTTCTCAGTGTCTGCGGGATGACAGGCTGGATGGCAGCGTTCTGCTGCGGTCCAGCCTGTCATCTCGATGTAGCAGAGCTGAAGCTGTCATGGGAACAATGGAAAGGTAAGGATGATGTTGCTTTATTATTTTTCTTTTATTTCAGGAGATCGTTGGCTTCAGCTGGAATGGGCGTGATGGTAAGTATGGTTTAATTTAGAACAATAAAGAATTGTGTGTTTATTTCAATTAAAGGACTTTTTTCTGGGTGTTGTGTTTTTTTTAAATACTTTACTAGAAATTCATGGTGGTCATGTCTAATATTGGCGTGACCCCATGAATTTCGGGCTTAGGGCCAGCTGATAATGCCAAGCTGGCCCTAACCCCTTTATTACCCAGTGAGCCACCGCATCAGGGCCCTGGATGAGTTGGGTACAGCGCCAGAAGATGGCGCTTCTATGAACGCGCCATTTTCCGGGGTGGCTGCGGACTGCAATTTGCAGCGGGGGTGGCCCAGAAAGCTTGGGCCTCCCTGCGCTGCGGATTCCAGCCCCCAGCTGCCTAGTTGTACCTGGCTGGACACAAAAACAGGGCGAAGCCCCACGTCAATTTTCTTTAAATTATTTCATGAAATAATTAAGAAAAAAAGGGCTTCCCTATATTGTTGTGTCCGGCCAGGTACAAATAGGCAGCTGGTGGTTGGGGGCAGCCCGTTCCTGACTGCTGTACCTGGCTGGACACAAATATAGTGCGAAGCCCCACGTCAATTTTTTTTAAATTATTTCATGAATTTCCTGAAATAATTTAAAAAAATTGAAGTGGGGCTTCGCACTATATTTGTGTCCAGCCAGGTACAGCAGGCAGGAACGGGCTGCCCCCATCCACCAGCTGCCTATTTTACCTGGCCGGACACAACAATATAGGGAAGGCCTTTTTTTCTTAATTATTTCATGAATTTCATGAAATAATTAAAAAAAATTGAAGTGGGGCTTCGCACTATATTTGTGTCCAGCCAGGTACAGCAGGCAGGAACGGGCTGCCCCCAACCACCAGCTGCCTATTTGTACCTGGCCGGACACAACAATATAGGGAAGGCCTTTTTTTCTTAATTATTTCATGAATTTCATGAAATAATTAAAAAAAAAGTACGTGGGGCTTCGCCCTATTTTTGTGTCCAGCCAGGTACAACTAGGCAGCTGGGGGCTGGAATCTGCAGCGCAGGGAGGCCCAAGCTTTCTGGGCCCCCCCCCCGCTACAAATTGCAGTCCGCAGCCACCCCGGAAAATGGCGCGTTCATAGAAGCGCCATCTTCTGGTGCTGTACCCAACTCATCCAGGGCCCTGGTGCGGTGGCTCACTGGGTAATAAAGGGGTTAGGGCCAGCTTGGTATTATCAGCTGGCCCCAAGCCCAAAATTCATGGGGTCACGCCAGTATTAGACATGACCGCCATGAATTTCTAGTAAAGTATTTAAAAAAAACACAACACCCCGAATAAAGTCCTTTAATTGAAATAAAGACACAATTCTTTATTGTTCTAAATTAAACCATACTTACCATCACACCAATTCCAGCTGAAGCCAACGATCTCCTGCAATAAAAGAAAAATAATAAACCAACCTCATCCTTACCTTTCCATGGTTCCCACGACAGCTTCAGCTCTGCTACATCGAGATGACTGGCTGGACCGCAGCAGAACGCTGCCATCCAGTCTGTCATCCCGCAGACACTGAGAAGCGTAGGCATACTTGCGCTCCTCACTGTCTCGCTGTGACGGCATCCAGATGAGCCGAGGTCATGTCCAATGAACTCGGCTCACCTCATGCACGTCACTGACAGCGTGGGAAAATTCTCACGCTGAAGTGCTGAGTGCAGGAGAATTCTCCCACGCTGTCAGTGATGTGCATGAGGTGAGCTCATGTCCAATGAACTCAGCTCACCTCCTGCACGTCACTGACAGCGTGGGAAAATTCTCCTGCAATCAGCGCTTCAGCGTGAGAATTTTCCCACGCTGTCAGTGACGTGCATGAGGTGAGCCGAGTTCATTGGACATGAACTCGGCTCATCTGGATGTCGTCACAGAGAGACGCTGAGCAGCGCAAGCAAGCCTGCGCTTCTCAGTGTCTGCGGGATGACAGGCTGGATGGCAGCGTTCTGCTGCGGTCCAGCCTGTCATCTCGATGTAGCAGAGCTGAAGCTGTCGTGGGAACCATGGAAAGGTAAGGATGAGGTTGCTTTATTATTTTTCTTTTATTGCAGGAGATCGTTGGCTTCAGCTGGAATGGGCGTGATGGTAAGTATGGTTTAATTTAGAACAATAAAGGATTGTGTCTTTATTTCAATTAAAGGACTTTATTCTGGGTGTTTGTGTTTTTTTTAACTTTGACTATGGGGTTAGTAATGGGGGTGTCTTATAGACGCCTCTCCATTACTAACCTGGGCTTGATGTCAGCTGGCATTATAAGCTGACATCAACCCCAACCCTATTACCCCCTGCCACCGCACCAGGGCAGCGTGGAAGAGCGAGGCTAAGTGCCAGAATTGGCGCATCCTATGAATGCGCCATTTCTGGGGCGGCTGACGGCTGGTGTTTCTAGCCTGGGAGGGGGCCAATATTCATGGCTCCCTTCCTGGGCTATTAATATCAGCCCCCAGCTGTCTGCCTAGCCTTTGCTAGCTATTAAATTAGGGGGGACCCCACGTCATTTTTTTGGGGGGGTCCCCCATTTTAATAGCTAGTAAAGGCTATGTATTCAGCTGGTGGCTGATATTAGTAGCCTGGGAAGCTCCGTGGGTATTACCCCCTTCCCAGGCTTCAAACATCTGCCCCAGCCGTCTGCTTAACCTCTGCTAGAGCCTAAAATTAAGGGGAACCCCACGCCAATTTTTTTAATAATAAATCCTTTATTTTAATACTAAATGACAAGTACAGTAACCAACACTATCACTGTACTTCATATATATGTGACTGACATGTTTCTATCTATCTAATCTATGTGTGATGCTCTATCTTTCTGTTCTAAATTGTCGGGTACCGCTGCTGAATTGCCGGCCGGCTTTTTTAAAGAGACAGTGCATGAAAACACTATTATTTTTTTAAATAAATCCTTTACACTAAATGACAAGTACAGTAAGCAACACTCTCACTGTACTTATTATATATGTGACTGACATGTTTCTATCTATCTAATCTATGTGTGAAGCTCTATTCTTTCTGTTCTAAATTGTCGGGTACAGATGCTGAATTGCCGGCCGGCTTTTTTAAAGAGACGGTGCATGAAAACACTAATATTTTTTTTAATAAATCCTTTACACTAAATGACAAGTGCAGTAACCAACACTGTCACTGTGCTTCTTATATGTGTGACTGACATGTTTCTATCTATCTAATCTATGTGTGATGCTCTATTCCTTCTTGTCTAAATTGTCGGGTACCGGTGTATGCCGCTGCTGAATTTGCCGGCCGGCTTTTTTAAAGAGAGTGTCTTCTGAGCAGTTTGTCAGCTTTTGGACACCTTTGCAGGTGTTTTCTATGTGTTTCTATGTGTTTTTGTTTGCCTGCCATTGGTTTTAACGGTGTTCGACGGTGTTCTAAGGTGTTCGAGGAACAGTTCGACGAACAGTTCCTCGAACATCCCGGTGTTCGACGAACCGAACCGAACCCGAACACTACGGGGGTGGCTCAACACTAATGATAAGTATGGTTTAATTTAGAACATTAAAAAATTGTGTGTTTATTTCAATTAAAGGACTTTATTCTGGGTGTTGTGTTTTTTTAAATCCTTTAATTGAAATTCATGGCGGTCATGTCTAATATTGGCATGACCCCATGAATTTCGGGCTTAGGGCCAGCTGATAATGCCAAGCTGGCCCTAACCCCTTTATTACCCAGTGAGCCACCGCACCAGGGCCCTGGATGAGTTGGGTACAGCGCCAGAAAATGGCGCTTCTATGAACGTGCCATTTTCTGGAGTGGCTGCGGACTGCAATTTGCAGTGGGGGGGGGCCCAGAAAGCTTGTGCCTCCCTGCGCTGCGGATTCCAGCCCCCAGCTGCCTAGATGTACCTGGCTGGACACAAAAAAAGGACGAAGCCCCACATATTTTTTTTTTTTTAATTATTTCATGAAATTCATGAAATAATTTAAAAAAAAAGGGCTTCCCTATATTGTTGTGTCCGGCCAGGTACAAATAGGCAGCTGGTGGTTGGAGGCAGCCTGTTCTTGCCTGCTGTACCTGGCTGGACACAAAAATAGGGCGAAGCACCATGTATTTTTTTTTAAATTTTTTCATGAACTTCATTAAATAATAATAAAATAAAGGGTTACCTATATTGTTGTGTCCGGCCAGGTACAAATAGGCAGCTGGTGGTTGGGGACACGTCTTTTTTTTGGGGGTCGCCCATTTTAATAGCTAGTAAAGGCTAGGTATTCAGCTGGGGGCTGATATTAGTAGCCTGGGAAGCTCCATGGGTATTACCCCCTTCCCAGGCTTCAAACATCTGCCCCAGCCGTCTGCTTAACCTCCGCTAGAGACTAAAATTACAGGGAACCCCACGCCAATTTTTTTTTAATAAATCCTTTATTTTAACATTAAATGACAAGTACAGTAATCAACACTATCACTGTACTTCTTATATATGTAACTGACATGTTTCTATGTATCTAATCTATGTGTGATGCTCTATTCTTTCTGTTTTAAATTGTCGGGTACCGATGCTGAATTGCCGGCCGGCTTTTTTAAAGAGACGGTGCACGAAAACACTATTATTTTTCTTAATAAATCCTTTAACACTAAATGACAAGTACAGTAAGCAGCACTGTCACTGTACTTCTTATATATGTGACTGACATGCTTCTATCTAACTAATCTATGTGTGATGCTCTAATCTTTCTATTCTAAATTGTCGGGTACCGGTGTATGCCGCTGCTGAATTGCCAGCCGGCTTTTTTAAAGGGACGGTGCATGAAAACACTATTATTTTTTTTAATAAATCCTTTAACACTAAATGACAAGTACAGTAAGCTGAGCGCTGCCATCCAGCTTGTCATCCTTCAGAGACACTGCAGAGCGCAGGCATTATGGCAACTTCCGATTCCGGTATTCGATATTCTAAAAGTATCGGAACTCAGTATCGGAACTCCGATACCGTGAATATCGCTCAATACCCGATATTTCAGTATCAGAATGCTCAACACTAACTATAACGTCAACATAGGAGTGTGCATGCACTGCCCATCTCCATTACCCCTATGGCCGCCGCGTGCGCACTGCTATGTTAACGTTGTAGTACATTACTTACAGTTGTGCTCAAAAGTTTACATACCCCGGCAGAATTTTTCCTTTCTTGTCCTTGTTTCAGAGAATATTAATGATAACAAAAAAACTTTTTCTCCACTCATGGTTATTGGCAGGGTGAAGCCATTTATTGTCAAACTACTATGTTTTCTCTTTTTAAATCTTAATGACAACCAAAAACATCCAAATGACCCTAATCAAAAGTTCACATACCCTGGTGATTTTGGCCTGATACCATGCACAGAATTTGACACAAATGGGTTTGAATGGCTACTAAAGGTAACATCCTCACCTGTGACCTGACTGCTTGTAATCAGAGGGTGTGCATAAAAGCTGAGTGAGTTTCTGGGATCCAGACAGGCTCTTGCATCTTTCATCCAGCCACTGACGTTTCTGGATTGTCATGGGGAAAGCAAAAGAATTGTCAACGGATCTTCCGGAAAAGGTAGTAAAACTGTATAACACAGGAAAGGGATACAAAAAATATCCAAGGAATTGATAATGCCAGTGTTCAAACTGTGATTCACAAATGGAAAATCAGGGTCTCTCTAAAAACCAACCTACGGTCAGGTAAACAAGCAAAAAATTTGGGCCACAACTGCCAGGAAAATTGTTCTAAATGCAAAGAAAAACCTACAAATGACATCAGCTGTAATTCAGGACTCTTTGAAAACTAGTGGTGTGGCTGTTTCAAGATGCACAATAAGGAGAAAATTGAAGAAAAATGGGCTGCATGGTCGAGTCGCCAGAAGAAAGCAATTACTGCGCAAATGCCACAAAGTATCTCACCTACAATCCGCCAAACACAGAGACAAGCCTCAAAACTTCTGGAACAAGGTAATTTGGAGTGATGAGACCAAAATTTAACTTTTTGGCCACAACCATAAACGTTACATTTGGAGAGAGGTCAACAAGCCTATGATGAAAGGAACACCATTTCTACAGTAAAGCACAGAGGTGGATTGCTGATGTTTTGGGTATCTGTGAGCTACAAAGGCACAGGAAATTTGGTAAAAGTTGAAGGAAAGATGAATGCAGCATGTTATCAGCAACTACTGGAGGCAAATTTACACTCATCAGCTAGGAAGCTGCGCATATGATGTACTTGGACGTTCCAACATGACAATGATCCAAAACACAAGGCCAAGTCAACCTGTCATTGGCTGCAGCAGAGCAAAGTGAAGGTCCTGGAGTGGCCATCTCAGTCTCCTGACCTCAATATCATTGAGCCACTCTGGGGAGATCTCAAGAACGCAGTTCATGCAAGACAGACCAGGAATTTACAGGAACTGGAGGCTTTTTGCCATGAAGAATGGGCAGTTTTACCATCTGAGAAATTAAAGAACCTCATCCACAGCTACCACAAAAGACTTCAGGCTGTCATTGATGTTGGAAGGGGCAATATACGGTATTAAGAACTGGGGTATGTAAACTTTTGATCAGGATCATTTGGACGTGTTTGGTTGTCATTAAGATTTAAAAAGAGAAAACACAGTAGTTTGACAATAAATGGCTTCACCCTGCCAATAACCATGAGAGGAGAAAAAGGTTTTTGCTATCATTAATATTCTCTGAAACAAGGCCAAGAAAGGAAAAATTCTGCCGGGTACATAAACTTTTGAGCACAACTGTAAATAAAATGTTGCAGAAGTAACCGCATGCGCATACCACGCTATCCGGCACCATTTTATTGAAGACATTGTATTTGCGATTTCGCAGACACAGTGTCTAAAAAATAATGGTGCTAGAAATGCACCAATAAAAATGCTCGCCACCTGGGCATAGAACAGGTTCAATAGCTAGTGTATTATAAAGATAATAATAATTATAAACAAATGTATATATTTATTATAATAATGTGTGCTCATGAGACTACTGTATTTAAAATAATAGTGTGGCACATTAAATATTAAAATAACTATTAATTTTAGAGATGCTGAGAATTCAGGTGCAAGAAAAAAATCTTTTAGGTATCAGGATGGCACAGAAAGCAAATTATGTTACATCGACCTTTTATCTTAACACAGAAAGATGTATAAAGTGAATGGCATAAAAACAATGTCACACTGAATACTGTTCGTCAACTTGAGGATGCGACCCAGAAGTGTATGTTATGCACATATTATTCAATAGTAAATGCTGATCTCCTGTCACCCTGGTGCTTATGTTGAAGGCAATAGCTTCTGTATATTTGAATACTTGAGTGGCTATGAAAATGAAGAGCTCAGAAATACCTGCATGACACCAGCTTAAACTCTGATAAAAAGCTAAGCTTCCATAAAAACCAAAAACAAATGAGTTAAACTGAAATGCTGTGACATTGAAGAATATGAAACATAAATGGAGAGACTTCTCTTCCTTAACTGAGTTCAAGCTCATTCTTAAATATATAATTGGATAGACTAACAGTTTTCATTATTTATTAGCATTGACTTTAACTTAAGCCATTTGCATACAGCAACCTCCCTTACAGTTGGTGACAGATGCAAATAGTTATGTACACAGCAGCATAAAAGTTATGTATGTATAAAGGGTATGAAAAGCAAACCAGTTTCTAAAAGTTTCTTTCATTGGTTCATAACAGTTGTTTTTTGAGAAAAAAACATTTACAAAAATACTGCATAGTTTTACAATATTTCATGGACCAACATAGTGTTATTTTAAGTGTTTTTTTCATATAATCTTGTAAATAGAGATGATTGAATCTTTGGATATTTGAATTTGCCAGGTTCAATGATTTTTTCCCAAAAAATGGATTCACGGAGTACTGATTTTCTGCAAATTGCAATACTGCAAATCCTTTACTTTGCTTTTGTATTTACAGTTCTAGAATGTTGAAAATGTCCTTTTGTCTTTTAAAAAAAAGCTCTTTACAAAAACAAAAATGCAAGAGAAATGAAAAAAATATGTTGTGCATGGAATCTATATTTCAGAAGCAAGGGCGCACACTTTCTCAGACATATTACTCTGGTTTTAATATTTTTCTTCGGTAGGAATATTAGGACTGAGGGGATGTTAACTGCCCTCCTTGTTTGTAGTGGATCAAGAATGAAAATTAAAATCCTGTTATTAAGGCGCTGTATGGTAGTATGTCACAAATCAAATAATTCACAGCTATGCTGACCCTGCAGGTCATGCAACTCGCTATTACCTTAATCTATGTATTATTAATTACATACGAGTCCCATTTTCTATTAAATCAATGCTGCAGTATTGCACCACTTTCTGTTTAAGGCCTTTCCCTCCCTATAATTTAATCAGCACGCTTTTTTTTCATTGCAGCAGTGGAGTGATGCTAGTTATATAAGTTTGCTGCCCCTACTCTCATACGTACCTGTCGCCATATTCCTCTTTTATCAGCCCAGCTCTGGTCATTTTCCATTAGTTTGTGATCTGCTGGATCTCTTCAATGTTTGCTGGAGCGAGCCAGAGGTCACTTTTAATGCAAGTCAATGAGAGCCTCCAACACTAAAATAAAAGAAAAAACCTCTGCAGTGGTTCCTTAATAATGAGCTGTGTGATCTGACCGCCTAGCCGTAGTCTGTAAAACCTTAAAATGGCAACTGCTTTCCATGACTAATCTTTTATAGTAGCTGATTCCACTAGATCATGTAATTTAATACATGTAAGGCATTTTGGGGAAGTTGAGGTGGTCATGCCTAATATCATTAGCGAACACACTCTGGTAGATGAAATCTTTGGCAACTTTTAAAATTGTACAGGCCATTTTTTTGGTGATCAGCGCAAATTGAATCACTAATTGTGTAAATTCACCAGGGACTGCAAATTTAATGCAATTTGACTCAAAGTCAATTCTCAGTGATTCAATTTGATCATTTCTACTTGTAATCTACAGTGGCATGTAAAAGTTTGGGCACCCCTTGTCAAAATTACTAATATTGTGAACAGTTAAGCAAGTTGAAGATGCAGTGATCTCTAAAAGGTCTAAAGTTAATGATGACACATTTCCTTTGTATTTTAGGGAAATAAATCTTTTCATCTTTTAAATTTTAAAAAGTACAAAAAAGAAAATGGGCAGATGCAAAATTTTTGGCATCTTTCAAGATTTGTGTGCTCAGATAACTTTAACCAAGCGTTCAGACCTTAACTAGCCTGTTAGAGTTATGGCTTGTCCACTATCAACATAACCCCTTCATAACCAGAGCATTTTCCATTTTAGCGTTTTCATTTTTTCTCCCCTTCTTTCCAGAGCCATAGCCTTTTTATTTTTCGTTCAATATGGCCTTGTGAGGGCTTATTTTTTGTGGGACAAGTTGTACTTCTAAATGCGATCACTGGTTTTATCATATCTAGTGATGAGCGAGCACTAAAATGCTCGGTTACTCGTTGCTCGGGTCGAGCAAATTGGAATACTCGGGTGCTCGACCCGAGCAACGAGCCCAATGTAAGTCTATGGGAAACTCAAGCATTTTTCTGGCGGCTCCCCCCGGTGGTCTGCAGAGGGCCTAAAAATTGCCCAAATCGATGGGAAAAGTGCTCAAATGACATGGGAACAGCATGGGGAAGACCCCTGGAAGCATCTCTGACTCCCAGATCACTGCTGTCAACAACGTGGTCAGAGTATTACGCCACTTATTACGGACTCACAATAAAACATACAAAAACGAAACCAAAATGGATTTTCCTGGGAAATATGTTAAGGAACATCCTTTCCAGGGTAATGACTTGTATATAAGGCAAAATAAGTAACCAAAAACAAAAATACTCCTCCACACCTTGGGCTATGTTCACACGTAGCGTTTTTGGTGCGTTTTTGCACTTTTGCATTGCTTTCAACCAAGACAAATGCATTCCCCAGGAAATGTCATTTTAACATTTTACAACCTTATCAGGCCATGTGTTGTGTGACACATCATCAGACACATGCATACAGTGCTGAAAAGAGATGGGAACAGCATGTGGAAGACCTCTGGAAGCATCTCTGACTCCCAGGTCTCTGCCTAAAAGTGTGCCCATCATAAGTGATCCTTGGCGCATGCGAAGATGCCTCCTGCCATGCACCTGTCATTGCCGACTTGCAACAATCACCATCCACATCCTTGTCCCACTGCAGCGTTCAGGAGTCCCTACCCTATTCCTTGGAATGCAAGCGCAAGTATGCAGGCAGCCAGCCACCCACCCACAGGCTGCAATACTATACTTCCAAATTTTTGACAGCTGCTTGCATTTGAAATGTGGCCTTTTAGGTTCGTGGAAGCGCAAGCTTTTCATAACCTCATGCTGGCGGCGGCCGGGTGTTCATACTCGGTCCCCAGCCACAACTATATTACCCAGTATCGCCTCCGCCTTCCACAAGCACGGGTCCCACAACATTACCCGTGCCCTCCCCAGTGCACTTACTGGGAAGGACCGCCTAACCACAAACAAGTGGACAGGTGAATGTGGCCAGGGACGGTACGGAGCCAGTCCACAACTTTTTTTGCTAAGAGTTGTATTTAGCTCGGTGAAAGGACTGACATAGAGGGAAACCGTATCTACCCTGCGTGTCATTCCTCTCAGGAAGTCCTGTAATTGAGCTTGTTGCAGAAGCAATGGTAGCCCGTTCAACATCAACTCGCACTTGTCGGTGGTGCTTTGACACACACACATCTTTCTTTGCGCATTTAATTTCTTGAATACAGAGTTGGACAATGGCCTGATCTGTAATGAGGTTTGAGAAATAACATGCATAAGCATGGCCGATCCACATTAAAAAAGCAGCCATAGAGTGTGAACCTTCCCCCACACTTCTTAGCCAGGGCTGCTTTTCGGCGGGGTTGGACGAGCCCACCAGAGAACCGGAGACTCCTCTGGCGGGCCCTGGCTTCTCCTTCAGGAGAGTTCATAGTGCCGAGGTGAGGCCATGATGATGATAGAGGCCACCATTTGCTTAGTTTTCTGTTACTTGGAATGCAAGTGCAAGTGTGCAGCCAGCCATCCACCCACCCACAGGCCGCAACACTAAACTGCCAGATTTCTGGGCAGCTGCTTGCACTTGACATATGGCCTTTCAGGCTCATGGAGGCGGAAGCTGTCCACAATCTTATGGCGGCGGCGACCGGGTATCCATACTCGGTCCCCAGAGACCATTATTTTTCCCGGTATCGTCTCCGCCTTCCACAAGCACAGGTCCCACAACATTACCCGTGCCCTCCCCAGTGCACTTACTGGGAAGGACCGCCTAACTCAAACGCGTGGACAGGTGAATGTGGCCAGGGATGATACGGAGCCAGTCCACAACTTTTTTTGCTGAGAGTTGTATTTAGCTCAGTGAAAGGACTGGCATAGAGGGAATCCGTATCTACCCTGAGTGTAATTTCTCCCAGGAAGTCCTCTAAAGCTGCTTGCACTTGAAATGTGGCCTGAACATTACTGCTGGTACTTTTCTGTGGGAATTTGCTTGCCTCCTACCAGCCTGGAATATTTCCAGCAAACTATGGTACGACACCATGGTATTAGCACTGCCCCAGTACCAGTAGCAAAGCCATCCCCAATTTCCTTCTAAGGAATTTTATTTGGTAGACTGAGTGGCTTCCCAAATACATTTTCTCACAAAGGAGCTGAAGATAGAGTGGCAGTAGGTGCAAGTTTCTCCAGCCTGTTAGATATTAGAGGGTGAACGGCATCACAATGCATCAGTGGTTAGCACTGAAGCCTTGCAGCGCTTGGATCCTGGGTTCAAATCCCAGCAAGGACAACATCTGCAAGGACTTTGTATGTTCTCCCCGTGTTTGCATGTGTTTCCTCCTCAGTAAAAAAGCAGCCATAGAGTGTCCGGGAACCTTCCCACACACTTTTCTTAGCCAGGACTACTTCTCGGCAGGGTTGGACGGACCCTCCAGAGAATTCTCTGGTGTGCCTTGGCTTCTACCTCAGGAGAGTTCATGATAGTGCTAACTTTGCAGCTGCTATGGGGCTCTTGAGCGGGGGAGAAAGGTTAGCCATCAGAATCAAATCCTCTGGTGGGCACGATGTTTCTCAATCTGAAACAGCTTCTCAGTGGGAGTTGTATTTCACCACAGCCATATTCTTCTCAGTGAAAGGACTGGCATAGAGGGAAACCGTATCTACCCCGGCAGTCTTTTCTCCATCACCAGGTTCCGCCCAATGTCACACATGACCATGCCTGGCTGTATGTTCAGCGGTGAGAGCCACAGATCAGACTGCTGTGTTACAGCTTTCAACAACTCTGCAGTGCTGGTCAGTTTGTCAATTAAGCATTAAGCATTTTATCTTCAGCACAGCCTGTTGCCGCTTAGCCAAGGCAGTGCTGCAGTACTGTCAGCTTGTGACTGATGTGGTCATTTTGGAGATGGAGGAGGAGGTGCACGAGCTGAACAATGTGAATACGTTGAGGTTAAATTGGTGATGCTGTTTTTTATACTAAAGAAAGATCCTATTGTTTTGTTTTTTTTACGTTATTTTTTAAGACAAATTCATTCACCGGGAAATGTCATTTTAACATTTTACAACCTTATCTGGCAATGTGGTGTGTGACACATCATCAGACACATCCTGTTTTATTTATGATGGAGGGACTCTGAAAGTCATAAAGCCTATTTTTATAGGGACATCAGACGGCCCTTGCTATTCTTAAAAGGCCAGCATTCGGCCCTAGCTATTGTTAGAGAGCCATCAACCGGCTATGCTTTGTTGTTCCCATTATTAACAAGTGGGTCTCCTATACTGTTATTGCGTATCCAGTGACTGCAAAGGCTGCCAAAAATTTGGACGCAACCCAATACCCCTTTGAAGAGACATAAAGGAGGGTCTCAGTAAAAAAATGTTCCCATTATAAACACATTTCAATGGGAGCGAGTCTGCTATATTGGTAATGCCCATGCTGTGACTGCAAGGGCTGCCAAAATTTGGGAAAAACCCCACTAAGAATTTAAAGACACATAGAGCAGGGCCACAGTAACAAGGTACGACATGTTCCCATTAGAAAGGAGAGAGTCTGCTATACAGTTATAGGGTATGCAGTGATTCCAACGGCTGACAATTTTAGGAAAAACCCCACTAAGAATTTAAAGACACACGGAGCAGGGCAACAGTAACAAGGTACCACATGTTCCCATGAGAAAGGAAAGGGTTTGCTATACAGTTATTGGGTATGCAGTGAGTCCAACGGCTGACCTATTTTAGGAAAACCCCAATAAGAATTTAAAAATACAAAGAGCAGGGCCACAGTAACAAGGTTTGACATGTTCCCATTAGAAAGGAGAAAGTCTGCTATACAGTTATAGGGTATGCAGTGAGTCCAACGGCTGACCAATTTTATGAAAAACCCGACTAAGAATTTAAAGACACACAGAGCAGGGCCACAGTAACATGGTACGACATGTTCCCATTAGAAAGGAGAGGGTCTGCTATACGGTTATAGGGTATGCAGTGAGTCCAACGGCTGACAATTTTAGGAAAAACCCCACTAAGAATTTAAAGACATACGGAGCAGGGCCACAAGCAGCAAGGAACGACATGTTCCCATTAGAAAGGAGAGGGTCTGCTATACAGTTATAGGTTATGCAGTGAGTCCAACGGCTGACCAATTTTAGGAAAAACCCCACTAAGAATTTAAAGACACATCGAGCAGGGCCACAGTAACGACAAATTCCCATTAGAAAGGAGAGAGTCTCCAAAAGTTTTGGCCTATGCAGTGAATGCAAGAGCTGCCAAAAATTTGGAGGCACTTCAATGACCCTTGGAAGAGATGTGGAGGAGGGCCTCACAAAAAAATGTTCCCATTAGAAAGGTGCCAGCCTCCTATACTTGTAATGCCCATGCACTAAGTGTAAGGGCTGACAAACATTTACCCCTGGGGGGTATACATGAACATACTGTATAAAAATTTTTTTTTGCGGGCATCATAAACACCCTTTAAAAAAATTATGTGGGTGTTGCATCATGGACCACGGTCACCCTGATGATATGGTGGTGGAGGATGAGGAGAAGGAGAAGGACAAGAGTAAATAGCCAAAATCAGAAAGCGTATACCCATGTGTGGGTGTGAAAAGGTGCATGGGAATACACCTCCCAAGAAAAGACACTGGATTGGAGTTTATGTTACGCTGCTATCATTCAGTGGTGTTGAGAAGTCTGGCCCAATCCAGCCATTGTTCATTTTTATAAGAGTCAGCCTGTCAGCATTTTCAGTTGACAGGCGGATGCGCTTATCAGTTATAATTCCACCAGTGGCACTAAAAACCCGCTCTGATAAAACGCTAGTGGCAGGGCAGGCCCGGACCTCCAAGGTATAGAGAGCCAATTCATTCCATGTATCCAGCTTGGATACCCAATAATTATAAGGCCCAGAGGAATCACGGAGGACATTGGTACAGTCGGCAAGGTACTCCCTCAGCATCTTCCCAAACTTTGCTCTCCTTGTAAGAGTACCCCGCGCCTCAGGGCCTGTGTGATGGGAGGCTCTGAGAAAACTCTCCCAGAACTTTGACAGTGTTCCCCTGCCTCTGCTGGATTTAAGTTGTGTCTCTCTCGCCTGTACTCCTTGGTTGTCCAATGAAGTGTGCCCTTTGCCACTATGCTGCCAGCGTTTTCAGATGGGAATTTTTTTAATAGTTCCGCAACAAGAGCCTTCTGGTACTGCCCTATTTTTGTACACCTGTCCGCCTCAGGAATAAGAGATATAATGTTCTCCTTGTAGCTTGGGTCTAGAAGTGTCACCAACCAGTAATGACTGTCACCCAAAATTTTGAGAACGCAAGGGTCAAGGGAAAGGCAGCATAGCATAAACTCAGCCATGCGTGCCAGACTACTAACAGGCAAGACTTCTGTGTCCTCACCAAGAGGATGACTGACCATGCTCTCCTCCTCCTCATCCTATCTGTCCTCTGGCCATCCACGCTGAACAGACGGTATGACAGCTGTGCAGGTAGTACCGTCTATAGTGCATGAAACTAGCTTCTGTCCTTCCTCTTCCTCATTGTCACCCAATCCATGTTGGTAAACGCAGCAAACGCTGCTGAAACACTGCAAGAGCGGCGGAAGCTGGAGCTGACTTTCTAAAATGGGCACACAGGCGGCGTACTTTAACAAGCCGATCCGGCAGCTATGGGTAGGATTTGAGAAACTGCTGAACCACGAGGTTAAGCACATGGGCCAGGCATGGTACGTGTGTGAGCTCGCCTCGCCTCAGAGCCGCCACCAGTTTCTGGCCATCGTCACCCACGACCATGCCTGGCTGTAGGTTCAGCAGTGTGAGCCAAAGATCTGCCTGCTCTTTCAGAGCTGTCCACAACTCTTCAGCATTGTGCATTTTTTCACCTAAGCATATTAGCTTTAGCACAGCCTGTTGCCGCTTGACCGAGGCAGTGCTGCAGTGCTTCCAGCTTGTGACTGATGTGGTCATTTCGGAGATGGAGGCTGAAGAGGAGGAGGAGGCTGGGGAGGATGAGGTGTAGGAGCTGTTGACCGCTGGGACAAGGACATTGACGTGCTTCCTGATGCTGCTACTTGAGAGTGTGAAATGACAGGTGCAGGGCAGGAGGCATTTTCGGATGCACCATGGACAGGGGATTGACTTGCATGCACAACAGCGGAAGAAGCAATGGTGCCACCCGCAGACACTGTCCCTGGACCCTGGGGTTCGGCCCACAAAGTTGGGTGCTTTGCTGTCATGTGCCTGATCATGCTGGTGGTGGTCAGGCTGGTCGTTTTGCTGGCCTGGCAGGTGGTGCAAATGGCCTTTTTGGGGTTATCAGCAGAGTCTATAAAAAACAACCAGACTCGGGAAGACCTAACAGTTGTACCAGCAACTTCCTTCATGTTGATGTTATGGGGAATGGTTGCCTGCCTTCTGTCTGCAGCCACCACACTGCTTCTTCCTGCCTGTCGGGGTGCTCTGCCTCCCTCCCCCTGTGTGCTGCTGTCCTCGCTCTGCATGTCCTCCTGCCAGGTTGGGTCAGTTACTATAGCATCCTCCACCTTGTCTTCCACTTCCGCACCCTGGTCCTCCTCCTGACTTTCTGGCAATTGTATCTCATCATCGTCCACCTCTTGTGATACTTTCCCACCATCGCCTTCGTGTGACCGTGGCTGCTCAAATATTTGGGCATTGCTACACGCGATCTCCTCTTGCCCCACTTTAAGTGGACCGGACGAGAGGCCCGAATCTATAAATGGAAAAGTGAACAGCTCTTCAGAGTGTCCAAGTGTGGGATCAGTTGTCTCTGGGTACTCGTCATGGTGGGAGGAAGGAGGATCAGGGTGAGGAGTATGCGGTCCGGACTCACTGCTACCGAGACTTGACCGTGTGGAAGACAGGGTGGTGGTGGTAGTGGCTAATTGACTGGAAGCATTATCCGCTATCCAACCAACAACCTTTTGACACTGCTCTGCGTTCAATAGTGATGTGCTGCGGTCCCCTATAAATTGGGACAGGGAGGTCAGGCAAGAAGATGTGGGTGTTTGTTGTGGCACAATTTTGGCTTGCCCACTGACTTGTCCTCGGCCTCTGCATGCACCATTACCATCACGTTCAGTTCCCCGTCCCTTGCCACATGCCTTGCCCATTTTAAATAGAGGACAGTATCTTCCACGCTCACTACAAATGACTGAGTTTGGAGCGAACTTATATGTGATCCGTGTGATGGAGAAAACAGAGTTTTTAATACCTTGCCTGTAGGTAAGTAGTTTGAACAGCAAACTGCGGTGAATTACTTCACTGACACACTAAAGGAAATTTTTAATGGAGGCCAGAAATGGCAGTATTTTCTGACAACGTATATGTGATCCCTGTGATGGTGAAAACAGAGTTTTAAATACCTGGCCTGTAGGTAAGTAGTTTGAACAGCAAACTGCGGTGAATTTCTTCACTGACACACTAAAGGAAATTTTTAATGGAGGCCAGAAATGGAAGTATTTTCTGACAACATATATGTGATCCTTTTGACGGAGAAAACACAGTTTTGAATTCCTGGCCTGTAGGTATGTACTTTAAACAGCAAACTGCGGTGAATTGCTTCACTGACACACTGAAATTTTTAATGGAGGCCAGAAATTGCAGTATTTTCTGACAACGTATATATGATGGAGAAAACACAGTTGTAAATAGCTGGATTTCTAGCGCTCTAATATGGAAAGGACCTGGCTGTATTCTGCAGTGCCAACAAGCAAATGGCACAGAAAAAACTGTGTTCTCTGGATTTCTTTTTAAGCAAATAATGAGGATTAACATACAAAGAAAAGTATTGTTGGCCCCTGAGACTTGGGCCTTTGTATAGAAATATCTAACAGCAGCAGAAAGCAGAATTGGAATGGAGCCTCTTGTGCTATATGCACTGCAGTCTGCTATATACACTGCCTGCCTATACACCCTGCCTGCCTGATATCTCTGCAGATGGATTAGTCATCAGAAGGACTGTTTGTTAAGATGGATATGTGTAATGTACGTTTTTTCTCCCTACACTACCTAATACACAATGAAATCTCTCCCTAACGCAGCAGCAGCTCTCCCTACACTGTCTGATCCGGAGTAGTGTTGAGCCACCCCCGTAGTGTTCGAGTTCGGTTCGGTTCGTCGAACACCCGTGTGTTCGCCGAACTGTTCGTCGAACTGTTCGTCGAACACCTTCGAACACCGTTAAAACCAATGGCAGGCAAACAAAAACACATAGAAACACATAGAAAACACCTTCAAAGGTGTCCAAAAGCTGATAAACTGCTCAGAAGACATAACTAACACATGGAAAAGTGACAAGTACATATAGTCATGCGAAAATAAAAGAGGTGGAGGAGTAAAAGGAGGGGGAGACACAGATATAGGCATGTCATGCCCTTCTAAAATCCAAAAAGTGAGAAGCCGACACGGCCAGTCCGCTCCAGCCCGTGCCACCTCCGTGTCGCCGGGTTTGTGCCAGAGCCGCGGTGAACCCTGATGGCCAGCCCCCCTCTCCCAATACTGGTGCCTGTCCGCTGGTGGGTCAAGCGAGCCCCCCTGTGGTGGAGGCAGCTCTAAGCTTTTTAATTTAAATTGTCTCTCTAATTTGAATGAATACACTTTAAATCCATTTACAAGGATCTATTGGAGGGCAAGTCTCATGCCAGCAGCCGCGTAATTCCAGCTCCAGTAGCGTCCACTAAAGCTGCTGCAGTTAAAAAGCTTTTATAAGGATCGAGCTCGGCTGTCCACCGCAAGGCATCCTACTGCCAGTCCCAGCCCCTATGCCTTGGGGTGCCTCCTGATGCTCTTCACTGAGTATCCCATGGTCCCGAAGCATTTCCTTTGAAAAAATTAAGTGTCTAAACTACAGGTGGTGTAGCTTGCTTAACAGCCGGGATAATCCGCTGACTAGTAGACACTGCTACTAGGCACAAAGTATTTCCTGGGCTAGATGCAGTTAAAAATTTGTAATTAGATACTCTCGTTGGATGCTGAGAAAGCATTCCATAGAGTCTCCTGGCACGCCATATATGATTCTCTTAAAAAGCTTGGGGTAGGGGTCTAGGGGACCCTTTTATAGCCAAAATCACGGCCCTGTATCACAATACGTCACCTAGGCTGAAGATAAATGGAACTGTAGCACCCTGAGGGCTCGGTTGCTACAGAGGTATTGCGCCTCACCCAGAGGTGTGATATCTCACGCTCAGGTAAGGATGGAGTGTGGATCAGGACCCGACACCTGCATGCATTACACCACATTGCCGTGGGGCAGGGCGACCAATATGCCTCTGAGATGGGCACGACTGTCCCTGTCCCTGGCTGGAGTGGGGGGAGGGAACACTGAGGAAGGGGAACCCTGTAGTGCAGGAGCAGGGAGGAAGCAGTTCCTGGGTGCATTGAGAAGGGAGTATAAAAGGTGGGCACCATCTTAGTTCAGTGCAGAGAAGTCTGAGCAGAAGTGGCAGGGAGCAGGGGCTCTGCATGAGCTCTGCTCCGGAGGCGGGCCTAGTAACAGAGGCCCAGGCCTGGAAGAGGGAGAACGAAGGAAGAGGAGCGGAGAAGGCTCCAGGAACGAGGAATGAAGGGATCCCAGGGGTGCGGACGGGCGAGTCGCCACCGCACGCCCGAATCCACCTGCGTGGAGGGGTCAGGCCAAAGGGGGAGACCGGTCCCCGAAACTAGTGGAGGCAGGAAACGACCCTCAGCTAGAAACCGGAGGCTCTGACATTTTATGTGGCGCAGCCCCTCGCTACACCCGCTAGGAAGGCACCACATAGGGTCAGGGAAACTGGCGCCAAGTTTACCAAGAGGAGGCCCGAGGCAGCCGGACAGAAGGGTTGGTAAGAAAGGCCAGACAAAGGACACATAAAGGGGGTCCTGTGAAGCGCTCCAAAGTTAACTGGGAGTTGTCTGAGCCCCTCACCTGGTGAGCACAGTACGACGTGGGCAGCCGTTACCTGCAGACGTGGTCTGGATAATAAGAACTGTGAGTAAAGGCCCTGGACTGCATCACTGACTCCGTGTCGTTACTGCTGCTGCCCTGCACCATCACCCCCATCCTCCACATACACTGCCCTGAGGCTATACTCTACTCCCGTGGGGAGTTATGCTACGCTCTGCTGCACCCACAACACCAGCCTCAGCGGTCTGCCCTGCAGCGGCGGTTCACTCTGACCGCAATCGACGGGTGGCGTAGTCGGACATTTAAACATCAAAACCACATAAATAGTTCCGCCACTGGTTTGACCGCCCTGAGCCACGGAACCGGGTCGCCGCCATGGAGACTGCAACCACCAGCATCCACCAAAAAGGGTCCGGCTCCGGGTGTCCCAAGGCCCAGGGGGTGCATCAGAACATTTTCATCACCTTTCACAATCACCAATGGGACAAGGCAGGGATGTCCTCTGTCCCCTCTCTTATACATCCTAGTGACGGAGCACCTGCTCTCATCAATTCGCCATAACCCCAATATTAGGTGGATTGAGGTGGGAGGCACCGAGTACAAGTTCTCTCTATTTGCTGATGATGTCCTAGTATATATCACTCAATCACATATATCCATCCATGCTGTTATGGCTGAAATAGATCACTTTGTTACATGGTCAAATTTTAAAATCAATGCAGCGAAGTCTGAGGCCCTCGATGTCTCCCTCCCCAAATCCATATAGGATTCCATCCAGTCCAACTTTCCCTTTGCCTGGCCCTCACAGGGTATCAAATACTTAGGAATTCCTATTCATAGAGACCTCTCCCATCTATGTTATCTTAATTTTGGGCCCTTTATTGAACAACTCCATACAGACCACGGTTGGCAAGTTAGAACTGTAAGATTCACTACGTGAACCACTGGTGTTTTGTGGAAAAGCACATGTACACTGCGTTCCAAATTATTATGCAAAAAGTGTTTAGGAGTGATAAGGGAAGAATTTGTTTGTTTGTCAGTTAAACTCATTGATGGTGATGTGTGTCAGGGCTCTTTATATCACTGTAAGCAAATGCAGACACCTGTGCTAATTAGTTTGGCAGGTGTGTCCAATGAAAGGCAAGACTACTTAAGAAGGCTGTCTCACATTATAAGCAGCCTACATTTTCTGCCAAAATGGGAAAGAAAAAGGATGTGTCGGCTGCTGAGAAGCAACAAATTGTGGAGTGTTTAGGTCAAGGCATGACTACAATCAACATTGTGCGATGATCAGGATGAAGTGTCTTGGCAATCAAGAAGTATGTAGCTGATTCACAGTACACACGTGTGCGTGCTGATAAGGGCAAATTGAGGACTCTTTCCTACAGGCAATTACATCAGGTTGAAAGAGCAGCGGCAAAAAAGCCTTGTCATAGCAGCAGACAAGTTTTTGAAGCTGCTTGTGCCTCCAACGTCCCCCGAACAACAAGATGCAGGGTCCTTCAGAGGTTTGCAGCTGTGCATACGCCATCCTGTCGACCTCCTCTATCCACTTGACACAAGCAGAAATGGCTCCAGTGGGCCAAACATTACATGAAGACTGATTTCAAAACTGTTTTGTTCACGGATGAGTGCCGTGCAGCGCTCGATGGTCCAGATGGATGGAGTGGAGGATGGCTGGTTGATGGACACCCCACGCAAACACGGCTACAGCGCCAACAAGGAGGAGGTGGAGTAATGTTTTGGGCTGGAATCATGGGGAGAGAGATTGTCGGCCCCTTTAGGATCCCTGAAGGCGCTAAAGATGAACTCCATAATGTATGTGGATTTTCTCAAACAGCACTTCCTGCCATGGTTCAAGAAGAAGAACCGTGTATTTCACAGCAAGATCATTTTTCTGCATGATAATGCACCATCTCATGCTGCACATAAAACATCTGCATCTCTGGCTGATATGGGCATAAAAGGGGACAAACTTATGGTGTGACCCCCATGCTCCCCTGACCTGTACCCCATTCAGAACCTTTGGAGCATCATTAAAAGGAGTGTCTATGATGGCGGGAGGCAGTTCACATCTAAGCAACAGCTCTGGGAGGGTATTCTGTCCTCATGCAAAACAATTGAAGCAGAAACCATCCAAAACCTGACAAATTCAATGGACGAGAGAGTTCAGAAGCTCCTTTCGAACAAGGGGTCCTATGTGAAAATGTAACATCACCTAGAATAAAGTTTTGAGTTGAAAACTGATTGATTTCAGTTTCTAACAACCTGCTAATGCTTATAATTTCAAAAATGACAATTTTTTTGGTCTTTATTAAAATGAAAAGGTTGATCGAAAAGTTTGGGGGATCTAAGAGTGTGGCAACCCAGTAGTCATGATTACTTCGAATTCTGACAATATGAGGGTCATGCTGCAGGTAGTGCAGCAAGAAGGCACTTATGTGTCTTGCGCATCTCGGAGCCCCAAAATTATTTTCCGGGCTAGATGCAGCTAAAAATTATTATTAATTTTAAATCTGGTGAAGCTTTAGTATAGATGGCCTAATAGGATCAGTGCTGCACACTGCTACAAAGCCCAAATTATTTTCCAGTCAAGATACAGATAAACATGATTAGTAATTTTAAATGTGGTGGAGCTTATTATAGATGGCCTAATAGAATCAGTGCTGCACACTGCTACAAAGCCCAAATTATTCTCCAGCCAAGATACAGATAAACATGATTAGTAATTTGAAAGCTTAAAACGGTTGGTAGGGTGATTTTAACCAATTATCAAGCTTTTACTCTCCCCAGGATGACACAGGGGTAGAAAAGTCATTTCGGATCCATGATTTGTTCATCTTTATGAACGTGAGTCTGTCTACATTATCAGTGGAGAGCCACGTGCGCTTATCTGTCAGCACACCACCAGCAGCGCTGAACACACGTTCAGACAGAACGCTGGCTGCGGGGCATGACAAGATCTCCAAGGCGTAAGTGGCTAGCTCCGGCCATTTATCCAGATTGGAAGCCCAAAAAGAGCAAGGGTCCAGTGACACAGTCGTGGCTTCAATGTTTACTTGGAGATACTCCTGTACCATCGTCTCTAGGCGTTGACTATGTGTCAGACTTCTTGTCTCCTGTGGCCTTGCAAAGGATGGGCTAAAAAAGTGGTGAAATGATTCCGCAAAATTGATGTTACCAGCAGATACTGTGGTTCTGTTACGGTTTGAGTGCTGAACACTTGACGGTCCCACGGTTGGCAAGTTGGAACTGTGAGATTCACTACGTGCACCACTGGTATTTTGTGGAAAAGCACATGTAAGATTCTGCAACAGTCTCTGCTGATACTCCTGCATGCGTGCATCCCTTTCTATGGCAGGAATAATTTCTGCAAATTTACTTTTGTACCGGGGATCTAACAGTGTGGCAACCCAGTAGTCAGGATTATTTCTAATTCTCACAATTCGAGGGTCATGTTGCAGGTAGTGCAGCAAGAAGGCACTCATGTGTGTTGCGCATTCAGGAGCACCAAGTCCCTGTTGTGTTGGTGGCGAGGTAACAATCATGCTTCCTTCCTCTGTCCTCTCCCCCCAACCTCGCACAACAGAAATGTGATCAAGGTCTCCCTCATCTGATGAGTCTTCCATCAGTTCGTCCTCCACTTCTTCCTGGGCTCCTGCACCTTCCTCACTAGTTTGGCTGCTACCATGCGCCCTGGTAAAACCATCTCCCCCACCCTCACATGCCTGCCGCCTTGGTGCTGCCGACCGTCTGGACCTTGCAGATGTTAGCCCTTCCGCATACAACTCCTCCTCCTCTACTTCCTCCACGTCCTCTTGTGCCACCACCTGACTCCGAATTCTGTTTAACATGTGCTCCAGCATGTAAATCACCGGAATAGTCATGCTGATAATGGCATCGTCAGCACTAAACATCTTCGTCGCCATTTCAAAACTGTGCAGAAGGGTGCATAGGTCCCTGATCTGAGACCACTCCTCCAGCGTGATTTGCCCCACCTCTGAATCTCGTTGGCCCAGGCTATACGTCAGAACGTATTGCACCAGGGCTTGTCGGTGCTGCCACAGTCGCTGCAACATGTGCAGAGTTGAATTCCACCGGGTAGGCACATCGCATTTTAGCCGGTGAAGTGGCAGGCCCAACGACTTCTGTAGAGATGTAAGTCGCTGAGCTGCGGGATGCGAACGGCGGAAGTGAGCACACAGCGACCGTGCCCTCTGCAGAAGGCCATCTAGTCTGGGATAGTGGGCTAAAAATTGCTGGACAACCAGGTTCAACACGTGAGCCATACAAGGCACGTGTGTGACATTGCCCCGGCGAAGGGCCGCACCCAGGTTTGCAGCATTGTCGCACACGGCCTTCCCTGGTTTCAGGTCCAGTGGAGACAACCATTCATGAAATTGGTTCTCCAGAGCTGACCACAACTCCTCAGCTGTGTGACTCACATTTCCCAGACATTTCAATGTAAAAACCGCCTGATGACGTTGAGCCCTACTGCCAGCATAGTAAGGAGGTGTGCAGGATCCCTTCTGCGCAGCTAGAAAGCTTGTGGCATGACCAGACAGACTTTGGGTGCAGGTGGAAGACCGAGAGGAGGTTGAGGAGGCAGAAGCAGTGGAGGAACTTTGACATAAAGAGGATTGACGCACAACTTGTGGGGTCGGCAAGACTTGGACAGCAGCCCCTTGTCCTGCTGTCACCATAGTTACCCAGTGCCCAGTCAGCGACATGTAACGCCCCTGTCCATGCCTACTCGTCCAAGTGTCTGTGGTGAAATGCACCCTGTCACACACAGAGTTTCTCAAAGAAGCGGTGATGTTGTGTGCGACATGCTGGTGGAGCGCAGGCACACCTTTCTTTGAGAAGTAGTGCCGACTGGGCATCTGGTACTGGGGCACTGCGACGGACATAAGGTCTCGAAAATCCTCTGTGTCCACCAGGCGGAAAGGCAGCATTTCTGTAGCCAAGAGCTTGCAGATGGTGAAATTCAACCTCTTAGCTTTCTCATGGCTAGGAGGAAATGGTCTTTTACTTGTCCACATCTGAGGGACCGAGGGCTGGCTATTGTGCTTAGACGGGGTTGATAAGGGTGTCCCCGGCAAACTGCCGGTCTGTGAGGAAGATGTAGGCGGACATGTTAGGTTGCCTTGATCCAAAGGTGGTGCTATCGATGTCGGACAGCGCTCAACACCAGCTGGTGTTACCACCTCCAAAGAAAATGATGACCTGCCAATCACGCTGGCTGTTGCGGGTAAAGAGGTGGCAGGTCTGCGCCCCAAAACAGGTGTGACTGCTGTCCCCCCAGTCACAGAGGATGAAGAGGCCGCGGATGCACAAGATATGGCAGACGGTGGTTGGCCCGGCCGGCTAGGCCGCATTGTAGCACACTGAGCTTCCCACTGCAACTTATGCTTCATGTCCATGTGCCGGTTCATGCATGAAGTACTCAAACTATGTATTTTTTGGCCTCTACTTAGCTTTTGCTGACAAATGTTACAGATAACACGAGTTGGGTCATCTTTATCGATCTGAAAAAATGCCCAGGCTATGCAAGGCTTAGCACCCATGCGACCTGAAGAGCCACCACGAGTTGTGGTGAGAGGCAGAGTTGTGTTTGAGGATGCAGTTGTTGACGTGCTTCCAGTACTACGTCTCTGTCCAGGAAGGCACAACCTGACCTCGTCGTCACTAGCATCTTCCTCCACCTCCTCTGCTGACCTCATCTCTTGGCTGACTGTGGGTTGACAGTAAGTGGGATCTCCAACCTCATCATCATCTCCCTGTGCGTTATCACACCCGTCGTCCTCAGAGCCAACCTGTTCCTGCCCTGACAAAAAACTAAAGTTGTCGCTCCAATCAGGTATTTGAGTCTTATCATCGTCTTCCTCATTGTCTCCACCAACAGGAGTTACAGTTTGGGAATGAGGGTCTACATTATGGTCAGAACCTTCTGCGTCTGGTCCTGGATCCGACTCATAAAGATTCTGGGCATCAGTGCAGATCATTTCCTCGTCTGGATTCACAGAAGCGCTGGAGTCGACCTCTGATTCCCAGGCTATAGTATGAGTAAACAGCTCTGCAGACTCAACCATCTGTTCTACCTCATACTCAGACGGGCAGCTGGAGATTTGGGAGCTGTGAGGAAGCAAGTGCGATTGGGGTGACACCTTTGAGGACTGGAGTATTTGTGATGTTGAAGTTGATGTGGAGGAGAGCCCACTTAAAGGAGCACTTGATATCCGTTGAAGCACCTGCTGTTTTTGTGCCTCATCTGGAATTTGTAGCGATTGGCGTGGCCGTAAGAAAGGGATCTTATCACATTGTCCGCTAAAAGAAGTAGACATTTTAGTTTGGCTGGAAGATGGTCTTTCTTCTGCAGATGTTACTGTTGCTTTAACACCTACCCCACGGACACAACCTTTTTTCCCCTTCCCAACACGCCTATTCCCCTTTCCACCAGCAGCAGGCCTTTTTCCACTCATTTTGGTGGTTAACTAATTCACAACTCTGGAGTTGTTTGCACAAAAAAACAATGGATG
The DNA here is from genome assembly GCF_046119375.1 of Phyllobates terribilis. Classification (NCBI taxonomy): domain Eukaryota; kingdom Metazoa; phylum Chordata; class Amphibia; order Anura; family Dendrobatidae; genus Phyllobates; species Phyllobates terribilis. Next base: position 171,094,846 of record NW_027362771.1, read on the forward strand.
GTAACCGAGCAGAGCTGAGTGGCCAAACTGTGGTATTAGGCCAAAACTATTGGCTGGGTTAGATGCAGAAAAAAATATATTCAGTTTGCAACCTGATGGAGGTCTGTATAGATGGATTAATAGAACAAGTCCCACACACAGCTAGAAGCCCAATATTTTTTCATAGGTAGATGCAGAAAAAAATATATTCAGTTTGCAACCTGATGGAGGTCTGTATACATGGATTAATAGAACAAGTCCCACACACAGCTAGAAGCCCAATATTTTTTCAGAGGTAGATGCAGAAAAAAATATATTCAGTTTGCAACCTGATGGAGGTCTGTATAGATGGATTAATAGAACAAGTCCCACACACAGCTAGAAGCCCAATATTTTTTCAGAGGTAGATGCAGAAAAAATTATATTCAATTTGCAACCTGATGGAGGTCTGTATAGATGGATTAATAGAACAAGTCCCACACACAGCTAGAAGCCCAAAATTTTTTCAGAGGTAGATGCAGAAAAAAATATATTCAGTTTGCAACCTGATGGAGGTCTGTATAGATGGATTAATAGAACAAGTCCCACACACAGCTAGAAGCCCAATATTTTTTTCAGAGGTAGATGCAGAAAAAAATATATTCAGTTTGCAACCTGATGGAGGTCTGTATAGATGGATTAATAGAACAAGTCCCACACACAGCTAGAAGCCCAATATTTTTTCAGAGGTAGATGCAGAAAAAAATATATTCAGTTTGCAACCTGATGGAGGTCAGTATAGATGGACTAATACAACAAGTCCCACACACAGCTAGAAGCCCAATATTTTTTCAGAGGTAGATGCAGAAAAAAATATATTCAGTTTGCAACCTGATGGAGGTCAGTATAGATGGACTAATACAACAAGTCCCACACACAGCTAGAAGCCCAATATTTTTTCAGAGGTAGATGCAGAAAAACATATATTCAGTTTGCAACCTGATGGAGGTCTGTATAGATGGATTAATAGAACAAGTCCCACACACAGCTAGAAGCCCAATATTTTTTCAGAGGTAGATGCAGAAAAAAATATATTCAGTTTGCAACCTGATGGAGGTCTGTATAGATGGATTAATAGAACAAGTCCCACACACAGCTAGAAGCCCAATATTTTTTCAGAGGTAGATGCAGAAAAAAATATATTCAGTTTGCAAACTGATGGAGGTCTGTATAGATGGATTAATAGAACAAGTCCCACACACAGCTAGAAGCCCAATATTTTTTCAGAGGTAGATGCAGAAAAAAATATATTCAGTTTGCAACCTGATGGAGGTCTGTATAGATGGATTAATAGAACAAGTCCCACACACAGCTAGAAGCCCAATATTTTTTCAGAGGTAGATGCAGAAAAAAATATATTCAGTTTGCAACCTGATGGAGGTCTGTATAGATGGATTAATAGAACAAGTCCCACACACAGCTAGAAGCCCAATATTTTTTCAGAGGTAGATGCAAAAAAAATATATTCAGTTTGCAACCTGATGGAGGTCTGTATAGATGGATTAATAGAACAAGTCCCACACACAGCTAGAAGCCCAATATTTTTTCAGAGCTAGATGCAGAAAAAAATTATTTTCAATTTGCAACCTGATGGAGGTCAGTATAGATGGACTAATAGAATAATGCTATGCCCAAAAGATTTTACTTCACTAGGTGCAGTAAAAAAATTGGTATTCTATACACAGGTGGTATATCTTGCAACACAGATAGGCTACTCCACTGACTAACACACTCTGCAATAGGCCAAAAAGGATTAGCTTTGCTAGATTCAGCCAAATGCTGTGAAAAAAACTTGCACAGCACTGGCACAGACCTGCCTGGCAAAAACTGATAGGGACTGATGTAACCTAGTCCTGAAAAGGACTCCAATTACAATTAGTCTTTACTCCCACAAACTATCTATTTAAGAGCACAGACCTGCCTGATAAAAGTCGTAGGAAATGCTGTAACCTAGTCCTTAAAAGGACTGCAATCACAACTATTCCCTACTCCCAAGCTATCTGTAGATTTGTGCGAAAATTGGCTTGAAATTAACAAGGTATAGCGCACACAGCAACAGCGGTGCCGTCTAACACCCAGCTGCAGCAGTGAGAAAATGGTGGCGACGGGGAAAATGGCTTGGTCTTATAGGGCAAGGACATGTGACATACACTGCCAATGACACATGCCCTTGCTTGTGTGAAAAAAAGCACTTCCCTCCGTGTGTGCGCTGCTGATAGGCTGACAGATTGCACCTCCCCACTGCAAATGCGGGAAAGAGAAAAAAAAATGGAGATCTTCATTGTTCCTGCAGAGATCCATCCCCTGCCCCTCCCCCCACCCCGCTGTACACTCAAACTGCGTATTAACATTAATTTTCATCATTACTGAGAAAAAATCCAGTTATGATTTTGGTGCACGAACAGTTATCGAACATAACCTCGAACAGCCGAATTTTTCTCAAATTGTTCGTGTTCGCCGAACGGCTCGAACACCGCCCAAAACAGCTCGAATTTGAGATTGGCGAACAGTTCGAGTAGAACAACGCTCATCTCTAATCCGGAGTGACTGTGACGAGCATGGCGGCGCCAGGTCTAATATAGACCTGATGAGCATCTCAAGCATCTCGAGCAGTGAGATGCTCGGGCGAGCACCAAGCAGTAGCGAGCATGCTTGTTCATCACTAATCATATCATATACTGGAAAAAGGGAAAAAAATTCCAAGTGCGGTGAAATTGCAAAAAAAATGCAATTCCACAATTGTTGTTTTTTTGTTTTTTTTACCACGTTCACCGAATCCTAAAACTGACCTGCCATTATTATTCGCCGGTCATTATGAGTTTGTAGACACCAAACATGTATAGGTTCTTTTTTATTTAAGTGGTGAAAAAAAAATCCAACGCTTGCTAGAGAAAAGAAAAAACCATGGCGCCATTTTCCGAGGCCCATGGCGTCTCAGTTTTTCGGTATCTGGGGCAAACTTATTTTTTGCGAGTCGAGCTGAAGTTTTTATTGATACTATTTTGGGGCAGATGTGATGTTTTGATCGCCTGTTATTGCATTTTATTTCAATGTTGCGACGATCAAAAAACCGTAAATCTGGCGTTTAGAATTTTTTTCTTGTTATGCCGTTTACTGATCGGATTATTTTTTCTATTGATAGATAAGGCAATTCTGAGCACGGCGTTACCAAATATGTGTATGTGTTTTTTTTTTATTATTTTATTTTTAATGGGGCGAAAGGGGGGTGATTTAAACTTTTAGATTTTTTTTATATATTTTTAAAAACATTTTTTCCACTTTCTGCATGCTTCTATAGTCTCCATAGGAGACTAGAAGCTGCAGTTATCTGATCGGCTATGTTACACAGAGGCAATGAGCAGATCTCCTCTGTGTAGCAGAAATGCTCATGTGCTATGAGCGCCGACCACTAGGTGGCACTCATAGCAAGTGAGACATGACAACCACAGGGGTCTGCTGCAGACCCCGAGTTGTCATGTCAACCCATCAGTGACCCGAAATCACGTGACGGGGTCACCGATGGGCGGGGCTAATGCCGCTCTTCCTGCACGGTGATGTTAAATGCCGCTGTCAGTGATTGACAGCGGCATTTAACTAGTTAACAGCAGCGGGTGGATAGCGATTCCACCCGCGGCTGTTGCGGGCACATGTCAGCTGTAAGAATCAGCTGACATGTGCCTGGTTCAGAGTGGGCTCAGCGCCGGAGCCCGCGCTGAACCGGGAGTAATGGCCTGGGGCGTACTAATACACCCCAGGCCAGTAAGGGGTTAAGAAAGGCCAGGTGATGCAAATTTCCCAGCTTTAAAAAAACCCAGCCTCCTCTAACCTTGTGGCCAAAAACAGCAGCCATGAGTTCTTCTAAGCAGCTGACTAGAAATCTGAAGATGAAAATGATGGAGGTACACAATGCAGGGGAAGGCTATAAGAAGACAGCAACATGTTTTCAAGTTTCCCTTTCCTCAGTTCAAAATGTAACTAAAAAATGGCAGTTAACAGGAACACTGGAGGTCATGAGAAGGTTTGGAAAAATTTAAGTGAGAGCTGCTCACAGGATTGCTAGAAAGGCAAATCAGAACCCTCTTTGAAATGCAAAAGACCTTCAGAAAAATTTAGCTCACAGGTCAGGGCTCAGAGGTTGGAATCGTGTGTGGAAGATAGGAGCATTAGCAATTTCGCACACACAGAGACACCTGTCAGACAAATCAGGGATGGCAATAAAAGTGATGATGATGATGATGATGATGATGATGATTGATTCTGTGTTGGAAAAAACTTGAGAACCAGACAGGGGTGATAAGAAGTTGAGGTCATCAGAGGAGGAAATTTCTGGCATCAGTGGTAAAACCATGCAGGGAACATGCATCAAAAAACAAATTGTTAACAATAAGCCATAACTTCTTCACAATCAAAATAGTACTCCTGTTTTGAAAAAAGGGGATAATTTTATGAAGGTTTCATAAAAAGCCTTTGTAATTGCCTAATCATTTTCTGATTAGCAAACCAGTTGTTACCTCAAAAACGGCATAATTTTTCACTTGTGGTTGAGAGGCCATTACTTGTTTACATACAAAACAATTTAATACACCTATTTTGTCTTACTAATTAATGGCATTATTTTTGGACAGCTGGCATTTAAAAAAGCTATTGTTTCTTCATGAAACAAAGAGCAATCTCTTTATAATACCCAAAAAGATTGGACAAGAACTTTGGCAGTCCTTTCTATATATTCACATTTTGACTTAAAAATTCAACAATACACTTGAATTGAGTACTATTGTGTCATAGCTTTCTCTTCACTATATTATTGAATTGTTCCATACCGTTGGGCACCACCAGTATAGCCACAGATGCTGAACAGGCATTTCAAAGCAACCAAGCCTCTAATATGGAGCATATAGGTGTGCATAGATTTACATTTCTATCACCTGTATGCCTATATTAGAGGTCTAATAAGTCCCAGGGGGGACAGATTCTCCTTAAAGCCAGAAAGCTTTGAAAAAGTGCAACATTTTGACACAACTTTGGAATACTCTAAAATTTTCAAGCTTTTGGCGTTCTCATGCAATTACTGCAGAACTCCAACAAATTTGGCTGAGCTAGACTGAGATAGGGATGTGGCATCTAATGCTTTTCAAATAGATGATGAGCATCTGCTTCCTATTTGCACACAAATCTTACTCCAACAAGGACTGCAGTAGGATTTGTGGCATGGCGCACACATAAGTGCATGCCACTTGTCTGATGGTTGTAAATCATTAAGATGCATGTGTCTCTTAATGAATCTGGAGCATCTCACTCCAGCTTGCCTCCTCATTAAAACCAACATGAAAAATGCTGTTCTTGAAGAAATGGGGCCCTAGTCTTGTTAGCTTGGTCTCAATAGGGACCTGGCAAAAAAGCGCCACTTCTGTGTGGCAAAAAAAATATTAATCTACAATTGTAAAGAGTTAGCACAAAAATATTTTTAAAAGATATAGAAGATGAAAAATATTCTTTTTTATCTTGGATTTGGAAAGGAGAGACTTGTAAACTTAAAATACATAAAAAGTTAAATTACACCAAATAACCTCCAATGGTGGAAAAAGTAGTTTTGTAGCGAAAAAAAAACAGTTACTTGATTCTGTGTTCAAAATTTATTTGAATTGATTCAATTCAAAAATTATTTCCAAATTAAGCAAGGATCTTGACTTTTTCTTTATGGACTAGTTTTGTTTAACTATTTGAATTCATTGCAATTCAGTAAAAATAATTTTTCACTTTAAAACTATATTACATTGAGAAAAACTCACAAAAAGGAGAATCTGTTGTAAACATAATTAAGTTTCTGCATTAAGGTGTTAGCAATAAAAATGATGAACTGTCAAAAGAGCTAAAAAAAGAAAGAACTTAGGTGAGTTTTCTATATCAGATATAAGTGATTAGGAAATGAAATTAATTCATGTGATTTATATACTTTAATGTAGCCTTTTCTTTGCAGGTAGCTTTGCTTTATCTTTGTCTTTTCTTGATAGAAACTCAACAGATTAGCTAGAAAAGCATTTTCCTTCTTTAATGACAGCTTTTAACTTTCAATCATTTGAAAATCAGGCACCTCAGACGAGCATGGATTATACAAAGAGGCGGTGGATTATTTAGCTAGGCAAATAATGAAGCTGTTCTGTGCATGTGGTATGATAACCCTTTGTTCACTGCCACTATTAAATCTGTTGCCATTTTATCTTATGTTCTGATAAGTGGACATTTGTTAAAAATACCTTGGTATAAACTTTCTTCTAATTACTGTATTTTATGTAACAGAAACTGTATTTAAAAGTGACATGTTCAGATTTATGGATCACATTCAGATTGATATCCAACACCTTATGATAACCATACTGTTTAAGTATTATGACTGTTAAATATTCTGTGAAAGAGAAGGCAAATCATGAAGAAATATAAAAATGCTTACCCAATTTTTTGTTTCAGGAAAAACAAAGATTTTTGACAGATGTATTGCATGAAGTGATGCTACTAGATGGACTGGCCAGTTCACATCCAGTTTCACAAGAAGTTCTCAAAGCTACTGATATTGATCGAGTTTTTGATTGGATTGCATACAAAAAGGTAAAAAAAATAAAAGGAAAAATAATTAAAAAGTGAACTAGTCAGAAAATGAGGTTATTAATTTTGTAGAAATCTGAAATATATAAAATTGTCTCAAATCGTGTCCTCACCATTGTTTGAGGTCCCCAATTCATTCAGAGCAGCTAAATTAAGTAAGTTATTTCACATTCTTTCTAACATAAAGGAGGTTTCCAGGATGCAGAAGTGCTGCAGCCCTTTTAAACAGCTGATTTTTGGGGGTGCTGAAAGTTGGACCCATACTGATCTAATATTGATGGTCTATAATAAAGATAAGCCATCAAAATTCTGAAACCGGAAGGAACCTTTAAGGTCTTGATCTTATGACAGCATTCACAACTACAGGTACTGATCAGTTTTGTTGCCAAAATTTTCTTTTGCAACAAACCTTTTCTATACACTGTGCAGTCACATTTTTACAGTTATCATCCCTTGATGTGTATAGACTTCGAGCCACTTCTCATTTTATATCAATTGTAAATGTGTTTTGTATGATTTTATACTAATGTAAGTAAATTCAATGTTATATTTCATGCAATTATTATCCTTCCACACACCTATTTTATTTAGCAACACTTGTCAGTGTGGATTCAATTATAAAACAATATTAAAATGCATATTGAAATGTAAAACAAAATTTTACAGGTGTATTTAAATGCATTATGACATTTATTGACTATATTTGTCCAGGAGCCTGGTTTACAGCACATAAAAGGGATTTAGGGCTAAAATGTTTTAATCATAAAAAATCAGCACTCACACATATATAAGCAAAATTATCAGCAGAATAAACTTAGAAGTTTAACTATGATTTTTAAAGTCCTATTTTTAAATTCTTTCCCTATTCATTTGTACCTTCTTCTAAAATTGTTACTCATTTCTTAGAATTGTGACCTACCCTTTTTCTCACAACTAAGTCTTATTTAATACTTATTTAATAACAACAACCTTTCTAACTTAGAACCACAATCTTTATTATCATATATCATGACCTTTAGTTTCATGAAAATAACATTTTAAGTTGCTTCTGGATTTACCTTAAATACATGTACTCATATTCTATTGAATACATACTATATTATATTGTTGATATATCCATATATATATGTATTTTTTAACATATGTATATACATATATATATATCTATATACAGTACAGACCAAAAGTTTGGACACACCTTCTCATTTAAAGATTTTTCTGTATTTTCATGACTATGAAAATTGTACATTCACTCTGAAGGCATCAAAACTATGAAATAGCACATATGGAATTATATACTTAACAAAAAAGTGTGAAACAACTGAAAAATTTTCTTATATTCTAGGTTCTTCAAACTAGCCACCTTTTGCTTTGATGACTGCTTTTCACACTCTTGGCATTCTCTTGATGAGCTTCAAGAGGTAGTCACCGGAAATGGTTTTCGCTTCACAGGTGTGCCTTGTCAGGTTTAATAAGTGGGATTTCTTGCCTTATAAATGGCGTTGGGACCATCAGTTGTGTCGTGCAGAAGTCTGGTGGATAAACAGGTGATAGTCCTACTGAATAGACTGTTAGAATTTGTATTATGGTAAGAAAAAAGCCGCTAAGTTAAGAAAAATGAGTGGCCATCATTACTTTAAGAAAGGAAGGTCAGTCAGTCCGAAAAATTGGGCAAACTTTGAAAGTGTCCCCAAGTGCAGTTACAAAAACCATCAAGCGCTACAAAGAAACTGGCTCACATGAGTACTGCCCCAGGAAAGGAAGACCAAGAGTCACCTCTGCTTCTGAGGATAAGTTTATCCGAGTCACCGGCCTCAGAAATCGCAGGTTAACAGCAGCTAGCTCAGATTAGAGACCAGGTCATTGCCACATAGAGTTCTAGCAGCAGACACATCTCTTCAACAACTGTTAAGATGAGACTTTGTGCAGCAGGCCTTCATGGTAAAATAGCTGCTAGGAAGCCACTGCTAAGGACAGGCAACAAGCAGAAGGGACTTTTTTGGGCTAAAGAACACAAGGAATGGACATTAGACCAGTGGAAATCTGTGCTTTGGTCTGATGAGTCCAAATTTGAGATCTTTGGTTCCAACCACCGTGTCTTTGTGCGACGCAGAAAAGGTGAACGGATGGACTCTACAGGCCTGGTTCCCACCGTGAAGCATAGAGGAGGAGGTGTGATGGTGTGGGGGTGCTTTGCTGGTGACACTGTTGGGGATTTATTCAAAATTGAAGGCATACTGAACCAGCATGGCTATCACAGCATCTTGCAGCAGCATGCTATTCCATCCGGTTTGTGTTTAGTTGGACCATCATTTATTTTTCAACAGGACAATGACCCCAAACACACCTCCCAGCTGTGTAAGGGCTATTTGACCAAGAAGGAGAGTGATGGGGTGCTATTCCAGATCACCTAGCCTCCACAGTCACCAGACCTGAACCCAATCGAGATGGTTTGGGGTGAGCTGGACCGCAGAGTGAAGGAAAAAGGGCCAACAAGTGCTAAGCATCTCTGGGAACTCCTTCAAGATTGTTGGAAGACCATTTCTGGTGACTAGCTCTTGAAGCTCATCAAGAGAATGCCAAGAGTGTGCAAAGCAGTCATCAAAGCAAAAGGTGGCTACTTTGAAGAACCGAGAATATAAGACATATTTTCAGTTGTTTCACACTTTTTTGTTAAGTATATAATTCCACATGTGTTATTTCATAGTTTTGATGCCTTCAGTGTAAATGTACAATTTTCATAGTCATGAAAATACAGAAAAATCTTTAAATGAGAAGGTGTGTCCAAACTTTTGGTCTGTACTGTATATATATATATATTTATATATATATATATATATACATATATATGTCAGGAATTCCAACACAGCGACGACACCAGGGAGATCACACGATATCTCACCATACCATCACGCTGTCAGTATTTCGTCTGGAATCGCGAGCATGTGATCCAGACTACTCGCTACGTGGATATCGGCAAGCGACCAGTGAGAGTATGGCATCACACCACTGGGTTCCAAAGCCTGGAATCCGTGTTTACACCCTCCATACTGTCAGCTTCACGATAGCCCAATTATTATTATTCTCTGCCACCACCGGCCGATTTTAAAATATAATACAGGCCTTGCTGGACGCCTGCGTTTTGGTAGCGTATATGGCTTTGAGGGAGGTTACGATCACAGAACAAAAGAAACAGAACTATTAAATTTTATATTAAATCCAAAAGGTAAGCAGCGTTTAGGAAACATATATACAAGGATGTTACAAAGAAGACATTTAAAATACATAAGCAGTTGCATAAAGTAAACAGGATAAAAGAAGGAAAACTTACACTATACGATCGCGGAGACGATTCAATATAGGTGGAGGAGGGGCTCCCCTCTTTGATTATGCTGTTATCGAACAGGACCGTTGCTTATAATCCTTATACCTTAATGGCAATGAGTGAGTCTGTAAGGGGAGATCTGGCCACATGCCCCTCAGGCATGTGTTAATTGGGGCTTTTGTGCTGAGCAAAAGGGGAATAAGGGAGGGGGGTGAACATCTATGTCAGGCAAATATGGAAGAACATTTTCCTGACATTAATATTTCCCTGACATCTCCCCCTCTTTGAGGTGGGGTAAGGGGTGATTCACAGATTTTCACTTTAAGACCATCTCCTGTCCCACCCTTGCTGCTGATCTGACAAGCCGCAGACCCACTTGCCCACCAATCTGAGGGTTCAGCTTTCCGATCACCTTGACCAATTTGGGACACATTTTCCCCACACCTCTGACAGGCTATGTGTACCTTCCTCCCATACTTCTGACAGACAGGGGGACACACTTTCCTGTTACCTTGCCTTGTGGGGCCTACCTTATTACCTGTCATCACTTTTACCTTGGGAGCTGTGCTCCCTAAGGGGGAGCTACGCACGGCCATGTCACAGCCCATTGTGACACTGGTTGGCGGCACGGGACCACTTTCCCTATGATCCCCATGTTTTCCCCCATCCTTCCTCATCACCTCTGGAGCCATGCTAGTCATGGGGCAGCTATCATTGACCATGCCACTATCTGGCGTGACACTGGTCACCTGCACGGGACGACCTGCTTACTGGCGTCCGTGCATGTTCCCCTTGTCCATAGCACTTATGCTGTCTGGCTTTAGGGGATCCCCAGCAGCATCACCCCGTGGGGTGAGATGGCTGAGTTCCCCTTTACCACAACACACATTTTTATTATTCATCACATTGACATTTTTGACAGCGGCATTACATGACATACCAGATCTGGAAGGGTTGTCGGGAATGTATTGGGCAACAAACCGTCCCAGATCAGTTCCCGAAAACACATTAATGGGGAGATTCTCCGACACCCCCACTTCCCTTAACCCCCTCCCCGCACCCCAGTTTAGGAAAACGCGAGCCATCGGTATGGGACGACGAACACCCCCAAACCTGGTGAAAGTCATGATCTTCCCAGGAATGAGTTACTCTGGTAACACAAGCTCAGGGAAAATGAGGGTACGTTCTGCGCCTGTGTCCTTAAGGCCGACAGTGATGGTGTTGCCCACGGTAACGGGTTGTAAGTTATCCCGGGTCCGGCCAACCGCCCCACCCACAAAAGAATGGCTGCAATAGGCCCTGCATCCTCAGGTGTGGTGTTCATCTTCTGCCTCTCCGGGTAGACAAGGCTGATATGACCCATTTGGTCACAAGTATAACACCTACGGGAGTCAAATACAGTCCAGGTGCTGGAAGATGGGGCAGAACCCGCTGAGGGCTGGCTGGCTGGAACACTAGGGTTGGTTGTAGACTTACCCCCTTTCCAGCTGGCAGCGGCTGACTTCCGTACCTCTGGTGTGATGTTGGCCTCATAGGCATCTGCCATCTGGGCTGCTTTGGCAGCTTCCTTTGGCTCCCGGTCCAGCACAAGCTGTCTCACTCCCACTGGGCAAAGATGAAGAAACTTGTCCTTCACCATCAAATCCTTCAGGTCCTCAAAGGTGGAAATGGACAGTCCTTGGACCCACTGCTCAAAGTTGGTTCTGAGCCCATCCACCAAATCACTGTAGCTGTCATGTGGTCCACGTTGGGGGGCTCTGAACTTTTTCTGGTAAACCTCCGGAGTCAGCTTGTACTTTCTTATCAGGGCCTGCTTGACGGACTCATAGTCTCCATCTTGTTCTCGAGGGAGGGAAACAAACACCTCCAGGGCTTTTCCTCTGAGCCCTGGAGTTAAGTACCTTGCCCACTGGTCCGTAGGCAGTTGATACTGCCTGCAGGCCTTTTCAAAGCCTTGCAGAAATGTGTCCAAGTCCCCATCCTTTTCCATTACAGGCAAATCCTCAGGACGGGATTTAAAGCTGTTGGTGCTATTGGACTCCCTGGCCTGTGTGGTGGTGGTCTGCAGCTGGATCCGGGCTAACTCCAGCTGGTGCCGCTGCTCATATTGCCACTTTCTCTCAGCAACCTGTCGGTCAGCTTGGCGCTCCTCTTGGTCAGCTTGGGCCTGGCGCTACTCTTGGTCAGCTTGGGTCTGGCGCTCAGCAGCCTTTCAGTCATCTTTGACTTGACGCTCTGCTTGCTCCTGGAATTTCAGGATCAGCTTCAGTCATCCATCACGATTGTCTGTGGTGAGCTGCTCCAAGGCAAACTGCAGGGGGGGGTCCACACTATCCTAGCTGCGGGTATGTCTGGCAATCACAAGTGGTCATCCAGGCCTTGGCTGGCCGCCCCGTCATCAGGGCTCTGCTGTAGGACTGGCTCTGCGGCACCTTGCAACAGTTCAGCAATCATTTGGGACATGGTTTTGCCCATGGGGTCAATCTGCCTCAGCTCACAGAGGGCAGTCATAGTGGTCTTCGCCTGCTGGTGATACCAAGGCTCTCCATGTGTAGCCATTATTGCCAAATAAAAGATAGGACAGAAAAGCAAGAGAAGAGAGGGGATGCAACTGCTACACATATAGTAATGTCCCAGATAAAAAATATTAAAACACTGAGTCTGATTTCTTAAAACTTTTCACAGAATTCTCTCAAGAACCGTGCAAGTTTTCAGTGACAGGAATGATTGCTCAATCCACCACTGATGTTCTACAATATCCCACCACTGCCACCAATTTGTCAGGAATTCCAACACAGCGACAACACAGGGGAGATCACACGATATCTCACTGTGCCGTCATGCTGTCAGTATTTCATCCGGAATCGAGAGCACGCGATTCAGACTACTTGCTACATGGATATCGGCAAGCAACCAATGAGAGTATGGCATCACACCTCTGGGTTCCAAAGCCTGGAATCCGTGTTTATGCCCTCAGTACTGTCACTGTCATCTTCACGATAGCCCAATTAATATTATTCTCTGCCGCTACCTGCCGAGCTTGAAATATAATACAGGGCTGGCCGGACGCCTGCGCTTTGTTATCATATAGGGAGGGAACGATTACAGAACAAAAGAAACAGAACTGTTAAATTTTATATTTAACCCCTTTCTGACGTGCAACCTAATAGTACGTCATGGTGACCTGGGCCGATTGGACCAATGACGTACTATTAGGTCTTATGGCGATCTCGCCCGCACACGAGCGGTGCGGGGTGATCGCCGACAGGTATCAGCTGATTGTCACAGCTGACACCCGGTACTACGTGCAGGGAGCGGTCCTGCACCGGTCCCTGAACATTAACCCCCTCAATGCTGCGATTGAAGTCGATTGCAGCATTGCAGGGGCAGGGGGAGGTAATCACAGATACCTCTCCTGCCAGCATCCAACACTGTCTGCCGCGGCTCCCGGATGTTGCCATGAAGACCCGATGTCGTCATGACAACATCCGGGTCACCAGACAGCAGGAAGATACTTTGGTCATGCGCAGTGCATGACCAAAGTTTATTTTCCCTCTGCAGCGATGACAGCCTGTAGAGGACAGGGAGCTGTTGCTGCTCTATATGCTATACAGGCGATCTGAAAATAAAATGTGAAAGTCCCGGGGTGGGACAAGGTGTAAAAGTAAAAAAAGAATCAGAATGTGAAAAAAAAACATAAAAAAAGTGTAAAAATATGAAAAAAATAAATAAAAAAGTAATCCAAAAAAATAAAATATATTGTACCCATAAATAAATATTATTGTGAGAAAAAAAACAAAAATACAATAAAAGTCCCCATATATGGTATCACCGCGTCCAGAACAACCTGTTCTATAAAACTGTCTCACTAGTTAATCCCTTTAGTGAACACAGTAAAAATAAAAATAAAAAAACAAAGCAAAAAAAAAAATGCTTTATTATCATGCCGCCAAGCAAAAAATAGAATACCATGCGATCAAAAATACGAATACAAATAAAATTGGTACCGCTCAAAATGCCATCTTGTCCCGCAAAAAACAAACCGCCATACAGCCCCATTGGCTGAAAAATAAAAAAAGTTATAGCTCTCAGAATAAAGCGATACAAAAAAAATATTTTTTCATTAAAATAGTTTTTATTGTATAAAAGCGCCAAAACATAAAAAAAATATAAATGTAGTACCGATGTAAATGTACTGACCCAAATAATAACGCTGCCTTATCAATTCTGGAATTGTTGGTTTTTGTTTATTCTCCCTCCCATAAATCGGAATAGAAAGCGATAAAAAAAGTCACGTGCCCAAAAATGGTACCAATAAAATCGCCAACTTGTCCCGCAAAAAAAAAGCTGTCACATGACTCAGCTGTTACATTTCGGCCGAAATACGGAAAAATTATAGCTCTCAAAATATGGCGATGCAAAAAACTAGTCTTTGCAAAATTGCAAAAAAAAGGCGTCTTTTAATGTGCGACAGCTGTCACTCATAAAAACCCCATATGAATCTGGTATCACTGTAATCTCACTGACCCGAAGAATAAAGCGGTCTAATCACTTATACCGCACGAGGAACGGCGTAAAAAATAAACTCTAGGGTTAGAGTTGTGCTACGGTTAGGGTTGTGCTAGGGTTAGGATTGGGATTTTTTCAAAAGTAAAGAGAAAAATGATGACGATATGGTGACTAGTGAGCGCAAGTGCTCGCTGCTTGAGTTTGCATTGGGTGCTCGGGTATGCACCGAGTATCACGGGTGCTGGAGTGACATGCTCGAGTCTCCTCCCCATATGTTTTGCAGCTGTTATACAGTTAAAAAACCCTCCGGGGATTGCCTGCCATGCACGAGTGATCCCTGCATATTATTTCTTGTTGGGTGTCTAATAACTGTGAAACATGCGGGCGGGGACTCGAGCATGTCACTTCAGAACCCGCGATACATGGTGCATACCTATGTACCCAATGCAAACTCAAGTAGCAAGCACTTGCGCTCAAGACTAATGACAACTTATTTAATATGATGACCTAATGTTTTTAAATTCTGTGTCGTACCTCTGGGTTCAAAATGTTCACTATACCCCTTGATAAAATCCTTGAGAAGGCTAGTTTAAAAAATGGAGTCACTTGTAGGGGGTTTTCCCCCACATATATGGTATCAGTGTACTCAGGAGAAATTGAACAACAAATTGCAAGTGCAATTTCTCCTGTTACCATTATGAAAATGCAAAATTGGAGGCTGAAAAACATTTTTGTTTCAAAAATATGAAAATTTTATTTTTACGGCTCAATGTTCTAAACTTCTATGAAGCACTTGGGGGTTCAAGATGCTCACCACACATCTAGATAAGTTCCCTGAGGGGTCTAGTTTCTGACATGGTGTCACTTGTGGGGGTTTCCACGGTTTAGGCTCATCAGGGGCTTCGCAAACGCAACATGGCATCCGCTAATTATTCAAGCAAATTTTACATTAAAAAAGTCAAATGGCGCTCCTTCCCTTCCGTACCCTGCCGTGCGCCCAAACAGTGTTTTTTCCTCACATATTGGGTATCTGCGTGCTCAGGGGAAATTGCACAACAAATTTTGTGGTCCATTTTTCCTGTTACCCCTGCGAAAATCAAAAAATTTGGGTCTAAAATGACATTTTTGTGAAAAAAAGTTAAATGTTCATTTTTTTCTTCCACATTCCAAAAATTCCTGTGAAGCACCTGAAGGGTTAATAAACTTCTTCAATGTTCTTTTGAGCACACTGAGGAGTGCAGTTTTTAGAATGGTGTCACTTTTGGGTATTTTCTGTCATAAAGGCCCCTCAAAGTCACGTCAAATGTGATGTGGTCTCTAAAAAAATGGTTTTGTAAATTTTGTTGAAAAAATGAGAAATCTCTGGTCAAATTTTAACCCTTATAGCTCCCTAATAAAAAAAAAAATTGGTTCCAAAATTGTGCTGATGTAAAGTAGACATGTGGGAAATGTTATTTATTAACTATTTTATGTAACATACAGTACAGACAAAAAGTTTGGACACACCTTCTCATTTAAAGATTTTTCTGTATTTTCATGACTGAAAATTGTACATTCACACTGAAGGCATCAAAACTATGAATTAACACATGTGGAATTATATACTTAACTAAAAAGTGTGAAACAACTGAAAATATGTCTTATATTCTAGGTTCTTCAAAGTAGCCACCTTTTGCTTTGATGACTGCTTTGCACACTCTTGGCATTCTCTTTATGAGCTTCAAAAGGTAGTCACCGGAAATGGTCTTCCAACAATCTTGAAGGAGTTCCCATAGATGCTTAGCACTTGTTGGCCCTTTTGCCTTCACTCTGTGGTCCAGCTCACCTCAAACCATCTCGATTGGGTTCAGGTCTGGTGACTGTGGAGGCCAGGTCATGTGGCGTAGCACCCCATCACTCTCCTTTTTGGTCAAATAGCCCTTACACAGCCTGGAGGTGTATTTGGGATCATTGTCCTGTTGAAAAATAAATGATGGTCCAGCTAAATGCAAACCGGATGGAATAGCATGCCACTGCAAGATGCTGTGGTAGCCATGCTGGTTCAGTATGCCTTCAATTTTGAATAAATCCCCAGCAGTGTCACCAGCAAAGCACCCCCACACCATCACACCTCCTCCTCCATGCTTCACGGTGGGAACCAGGCATGTAGAGTCCATCCATTCACCTTTTCTGCATCGCACAAAGACACGGTGGTTGTAACCAAAGATCTCAAATTTGGACTCATCAGACCAAAGCACAGATTTCCACTCGTCTAATGTCCATTCCTTGTGTTCTTTAGCCCAAACAAGTCTCTTCTGCTTGTTGCCTGTCCTTAGCAGTGGTTTCCTAGCAGCAATTTTACCATGGAGGCCTGCTGCACAAAGTCTCCTCTTAACAGTTGTTGTAGAGATGTGTCTGCTGCTAGAACTCTGTGTGTCATTGACCTGGTCTCTAATCTGAGCTGCTGTTAACCTGCGATTTCTGAGGCTGGTGACTTGGATAAACTTATCCTCAGAAGCAGAGGTGACTCTTGGTCTTCCTTTCCTGGGGCGGTCCTTATGTGAGCCAGTTTCTTTGTAGCGCTTGATGGTTTTTGCAACTGCACTTGGGGACACTTTCAAAGTTTGCCCAAATTTTCAGACTGACTGACCTTCATTTCTTAAAGTAATGATGGCCACATGTTTTTCTCTACTTAGCTGCTTTTTTCTTTCCATGATGCAAATTCTAACAGTCTATTCAGTAGGACTATCAGCTGTGTATCCACCTGACTTCTGCACAACACAACTGATGGTCCCAACCTCATTTATAAGGCAATAAATCCCACTTATTAAACCTGACAGGGCACACCTGTGAAGTGAAAACCATTTCCGGTGACTACGTCTTGAAGCTCATCAAGAGGATGCCAAGAGTGTGCAAAGCAGTCATCAAAGCAAAAGGTGGCTACCTCGAAGAACCTAAAATATAAGACATATTTTCAGTTGTTTCACACTTTTTCTGTTAAGTATATAATTCCACATGTGCTAATTCATAGTTTTGATGCCTTCAGTATGAATGTACAATTTTCAAAGTCATGAAAATACAGAAAAATCTTTAAATGAGAAGGTGTGTCTAAACTTTTGGTCTGTACTGTATCTCTCTGATTTAAGGGCATAAAAATTAAAATTTTAAAAATTGAAAAATTTTTGCCAAATTTCCGTTTTTTTCACAAGTAAACGCAAGTGATTTCGAAGAAATGTTACCACTATCATGAAGTACAATATGTCACGAAAAAACAATCTCAGAATCAGCGGGATCCGTTGAAGCGTTTCAGAGTTATTACCTCACAAAATGATAGTGGTCAGAATTGTAAAAATTGGCCCGGTCATTAACGTGAAAACCACACTCAGGGGTAAAGGGGTTAATCCAAAAGGGAGCGAGGCAGTGTTTAGGAAAAATATGTACAAGGATGTTACAAAGGAGAAATTAAAAATACATAATCAGTTACATAAACTAAACAGGAAAAAAGAAGGAAAACTTACACTATACAATTGCAGAGACGATTTAATATAGGTGGAAGAGGGGCTCCCCAGTTTGATTATGCTGTTATCGAACAGGACCTGTTGCTTATAATTCTTATACCCTCCTGGCAATGAGTGAGTCTGTACTGTCCATGAGTTCTCTTAAACCTAAGGGGAGATCTGGCCACACGCCCCTTGTATTGACATCATGTGGGCTGGTCTCCAGCCTGTACATTTTTATTAAAAAACTCTAACTTCTGCGATAACTCATCGCTCGTTGATCGCAGAAGCTTGCAAATGACGCCATTTTTTCTGTTATGATTTTATCTTCAGTTAGAGACCACACATTGCATAGCTGCAGTCTGCTATTCTGATGTTTTTGTGCTACAGCTCTCTGATTTGGCTTGCAAAAATGAAAAACTATGCATGTATTCCTCGGCTGTTTCTGTCACTATAAATATGGGTCCCATTATTGTCAGATGCATGGAACTTACAATATTTCATATTTTGTTTCGTAGTCGGATTGTCTGGAGATTTCTTTGTTAAGCTCGGGAAATCAAGTTTCCCAGTTACAAGCAAATTAGTGCAATCCTGCCAGTAATTACCCCCTGCATGTGCCAGGGACAAGAGACTTGCTTCCTAACGAAGTTATTACACTCCTTGGCTGGCATTTATTTGTGTAAGCTATTTCTCAGGCGTGTGTTAATTGGGGCTTTTGTGCTGAGCAAAAGGGGAATAAGGGAGAGGGGTGAACATTTATGTCAGGCAAATATGGAAGAAGAATTTCCTGACATTAGTATTTCCCTGACAATATACATACCATATATATTAAGTGGTCCGCATAAATGAGTACACTGCTATAGATTTGTCAGAAAACGTTTCGTTCCCTTTCAGACTCAACATATGAGTTAATATACTGCAAAATACTCCCACAAATGTGGGCCTTTGATTGCAAACAAGATTTGTTCTTTTGTACACTGAAATAGGAAGTTTTCCTAACAAATTTATTCAAGACTATGCTGCAAAACAGAGTACACCACAATGTAAGTCTTAGGTGCTAAGATAAAGTTTACACTACACAATTCTAATAAACAAGAATTCAACCACAGGTAAGTCTAATTATTGATTAAATAGGAGTCCTGCAGACAGTTGAATAGAAAAAAAAAACCTTCCCATTTCATGCTGTCAGCAATGGCACCACATGGAAGAGAAATGTCATAAGACCTGAGAAAGAAAATAATTTCTTTATACAATAAAAGTGAAGGCTAAGAGAAGATCATCTCTACTTATCAGTCAGAATACTGTAGCAAAAGTGATACAAAAATTTACCAAAGATGGAACTGCAATCATCTCGCAGAGACATTCAGGCCGACCACAGTAGGTCACACTTAAACAGGGCCCTCTTCTGGTAAGAGTTGAAGAAAATAGACATGTGAGTTCACTGCAATTAACTAAAGAATTTTAAAAGCCAAACTGAAGTGAAAGATTCCAGTGACTCAATACGGCATACACTCTAGAGAAATGGCATGCATGGGTGTCATCCACAAAGGAAACCTCTCCTAAAATCCATGCACAAAAAATGCCCGGCAACAATTTTCCGGTGCCCATGCTGAAAAATATGAAGACAACTAAAACTCTATCATCAGGAGTGATGAGACCAAGATAAATGTTTTTTGAACAGATGTCTTCGAAACTTTATGGCTCCGCAAAGGTTAGGAGTACAAAGAAAAATGCATGGTGCCTACAGTGAAACTTGGTGGTGGCAGTGTCCTTATGTGAGGCTATATGAGTGCTGCTGGTATTGGGGAGTTACATTTCATTGACAGTATTATCAATTCACAGATATACTAGTCTTTATTGAAAGAGAAGATGCTACCAGTACTCCGTACTCTTGATAAACATGCCATTTTCCAACATGACAAAGACACATATCTAAGGCCAATTTAACATTTCTGAAGAACAAGGTTAAAATAATTCAGTGGTCAAGTATACCTCTTGATCTGAACCTACTGAGGAATTCTGAAGAGAGTAGAGGATCTTCATAAAGTGGATAATTTCTCTCCATACAACATCCAGGCTCTAAAAGAAGTTGTCCTTGAAGAATGGAAAAAGAAAGATGTTACCAAATGTCGTCAACTTCTTCATTCAATTCCTCAAAGACTTGGTGCTGTCTTTAAAAATTGTGGAGGTCATACAAAATACTAGATGTAGCTGTCTATTATATGAGGGGTATTCATTTTGCATCAATTAATTTGAGTATAACTAAAGATTTTGAAAAGAAAGTTATATTAGTAACCTGACTATCATGTTATGAGTTAAAACAAATGTTCTATGAGACTCAGTCTTGTCAAAAAGTTTTAAATTGTTCTTATGTTCATTGAGATATTGATTGAAAGTTTACTTTTCAAAGTCAATGTACTAATTTATGCTGAGCACTTCATATGTCTATATATTTATACAATATATATTATAATGTACATTGTTTGAAGTAGCCAGAGGTCTAAGCCAAGAGTATATAACTATTCCAGAGTATTCTCATTTTGGAAACATTAAAAGTCTAAAAGTAACAGAGATGCATAAAAACACTGCTGTTTGTATGGCAATTCTATACATAGAGGAACTTTAAAATGTAACATACTTTATTGTGTTACATGCTTTATAAATGAAACTTAAAGAGAGTAAATTGTCCAGTTAATATTTATGAACATTAATGCAAATAAGACTATTTAATCTATAGCAAAAATAAAAATAATCTAGTAAAATGTTCTAATACATTGTCGGCATAGTTAGTAAATTTTTTAAATATTATTCACTTATCATCACCTTCCTATTCTTTGTTGTTACACAAAAAATTAGTTTATTTTAGCTTTATTAATAGTCTCTTCTTGAATTTTCATTATTAAAACTCTCTAGAAAATACAAACCATAGATAATGGAAATAAATTTAATTCAGTGTCCTTGATAACCATTTAATCTTGACAAGGGATAACATTTTCTCAACCTTACCAGCTACCTTACTTTTATACGTTACACTTTTTCATTGTCTAAGAACTTATTCAAATACAGAAATATATATGACATAAAATAAGACTAAGCAAAAATATGAGATAAGGCTTATGTGCTATAAATGCCTGATCAGTGTGGGGTCCAACCAATGTGACTTCCAATAGTTCTAGAACAAAGTAATATTACTGCTAAGGAAAATTCTATGCTACGTCAGCTACTGTAATGTAGGTTCTGCTCAACTTCTTGGGGTGTTGCACAGTCAGCATATTTTAGTCACTCTTGCAACATAGTAAAAAAAAAAAAATCAGAACCAAAGAAACTTTCCTGACCGCCTTATTCTCATAATCACCATGGGTCAAATCGCTAAGACCTTAACTAAATGAACATTAATAGAATATACTAATGATATTAAAAACTAATACCTCATCTCTCACTGTCTAGCCATCCCTGCTGCTCAATGCCCGCCATCTTATCCTCTACACCACGTCTTTCCACCATCACACATTATATCTCTAGTGTCTTCACTCTGGGCTGGGACTTACGGCCACCACCAGGCTCATTGCTCATTGTAAGGCTGCAATGTATGTAGTAGTGTCATGACTTCACGAGGTGTGCCACATCAGCGCGGCGCAGGGACATTCAAGATCTGGTCATGGCCTAGAGGGAAGACATGAGAGATGTGGAATACAACAGCAGAAAGAAAAGGCATGGCGGACCAGATGGCAGGCAACAAGAACCAGGGGTGGTCATCAGGTGTGTAGAGTATTTTTGTTTTATTATTTTTTACACCCTATGGTTATTATGCCGTGGGGTCTAGAGAGACTGCAGAGCACAATAAGGAAAATTTAACTTCACTCTTAGCTGAATTTCAAGGGAAACTTCAGGTAATTTGGGAAATTGAATTTTGTCAAATCTGCTCATCTGTAATGTTAATACATGGGTGAATATTAAACAAATAGTTCTAAAACATTAGCACTATGGTTTTTAATATGTTTGTGGATTAAACCTACATACATAATTGGGTACAATCCCTCAGCTTTAAACATACAAACAATCCATGAATATAGAATAATACAGTCACTGCTCACTCACCAACAACCCAATGCGCATTTAGCAATAGCTTCATCAAAGGTGACTAGTAAGGGAACAAGCCCTCCTTAATAAAGGGCATCAAGCCAATCGGGCTTGATGCCCTTTATTATTAATAAATGGCTTGATTCCCTTTATTAAGGAGGGCTAGTTCCTTTACTAATCACCCTTGATGAAGCTATTGCAAAACACGCATTGGGTTGTCTTTTCTTTATATATATATATATATATATATATATCTATATCTGTAACGGGTCTGGGAGGTGGAACCTCTGAGCAACTATACAAGGGGGCAGTCCTTGTAAGGAAGCGGGTGGCTCCCAGGGAAGACGGGCAGGTAGTCACGGCAAGTGACAGGGACAGTCTCTGGGTAGAAGGGCAGGTAGTCACGGCAAGCGACAGGGACAGTCTCTGGGTAGAAGGGCAGGTAGTCACGGCAAGTGACAGGGATAGTCTCTGGGTAGAAGGGCAGGTAGTCACGGCAAGTGACAGGGACAGTCTCTGGGTAGCAGGGCAGCGGGCTGGTGGCTGGTGAGCGCTCCCAGGTGAGCGGGCGAGAGTCTCTGGACAGGCAGGTGGTCACGGCAAGTGACGGCAGAACCTCCAGGTAGACTAGCAGACAGGTAGCGGGTGGACGCTCCCAGGTGAGCGGGCAAGAGTCTCTGGACAGGCAGGTGGTCACGGCAAGTGACGGCAGAGCCTCCAGGTAGGCTAGCAGGCAGGTAACAGGTGAGCGCTCCCAGGTGAGTGGGCAGGCTGGTCCATAGACAGACTGACAGGTGTCGGAGGGCAGACCGTCGGACCGCAGGCTTGCAAGCAGGTAAGCGGATATCAGGCAGGTATCAAGCAGGAATCTGGCAGGTGACTGGCAGGTAACAGGCAGGAATCAGGCAGGTGACTGGCAGGTAACAAGCAGGAATCTGGCAGGTGACTGGCAGGCAACTGGAAACGGGACCTGAGGGCTGAAGCAGAGTGAAGGCTTTGCAACAACATTGCTCGGGCACCTCCATTTTGGAGGAGGTGCCTTATATATGGGAGGTCCTCCGGCAATTGGCCGGGGACTCCTTAGGACGGCGCGCGCGGTCCCTTTAAGAGAGGGGGGGGCGCGCGCGCGCGCCCTAAGCACACTGCCGGGGAAGGAGCGCGTGCCGGAAGCAGCGGGGAGAGAAGCGCTGGAGGACGCCGCGCCAGGAGCGGGGAGGTGAGAGGGACGGCGTCTCTGCCTAGTATGGGGCAGAGACGCCGATGCTACAGTACCCCCCCCTTTAGGCCCCCTCTTTTTTTGGCCAGAGAGAAATTTTTCAAGGAGAAGCGGGGCGTTGATGTTCTCCCTGGGTTCCCAAGTTCTCTCTTCAGGACCAAACCCCTTCCAATCTACCACAAAAATGGTCTTTCCTCTTACCCTCTTGGAGGCCAGAATACTCTCTACCTCAAAGACGTCATCAGCGGAAATCGGAGCAGGAGGGGCACCTGGATTATTGGAAAAAGAGTTAAAGACAACGGGTTTGAGGAGAGATACGTGGAAGGAGTTGGAAATCCGTAGGGTGGCCGGGAGTTTTAATTTGTAGGCCACAGGGTTAATTTGCCTGAGGACTTCGAAGGGACCGATGAATCGAGGGCCCAACTTGAAGGAGGGTACTTTGAGCCGCACATGTTTGGACGAGAGCCAAACTTTGTCTCCCGGACGGAATGGAGGCGGGTCCAGACGTCTCTTATCAGCATATCTCTTCATCCGCTCAGAGGACAGAAGAAGAGCGGACCCGGTACTCTCCCAAATAGTAGAAAATTCGCTGACAAGAGACTCCGCAGCAGGGTTGTCCACAGAAACGGAGACAGGAAGTGGAATCCGGGGATGTTGGCCACCGACTATAAAGAACGGGGATTGGGAAGAGGATTCGCTCTCATGGTTATTGTAAGAGAACTCGGCCCATGGTAGGAGATCCACCCAGTCCGAATGGTGTGCATTAACGAAGTGCCGGAGGTAACTGGTCAGGATCTGATTGATCCGCTCCACTTGACCATTGGACTGTGGGTGGTAAGCGGAGGAGAAGTCCAGGGTGATGTCTAGCAGCTTACATGTGGCTCTCCAGAAGCGTGAGGTGAACTGAACCCCACGATCCGACACGATGTGGAGGGGCAGGCCATGGAGACGGAAGATGTGGCGGATAAAGTCTTTAGCCAGCTCGGGTGCAGATGGGAGACCAGGCAGGGGAATGAAGTGGGCCATCTTAGAAAAGCGGTCAGCGACAACCCAAATGACTGTACAACCGGCAGAAATAGGAAGATCGGGGATAAAGTCCATAGCAATGTGCTGCCAAGGAGCAGCAGGTACGGGAAGGGGCAGGAGATGGCCGGCTGGTAGATGTCTGGGAACTTTGTTACGGGCACAGGATGAGCAGGTCGCGACGAAGTCTACCACGTCCTTACGCAGGGTAGGCCACCAGTAATGCCGGGTAATGAGTTGGAAGGTCTTCTTTTGGCCAGCATGGCCAGCTAGCTTTGAAGAATGTCCCCAGCAAAGAACCCTCTCCCGATCTGGTACAGCTACAAACGTCTTACCGTGTGGGAGACGAGTCAGATCCAAGGGGGCCACATTCATCACCTTGGAGGAGTCGATGATGTGCGTAGGCTCCTCCTCTTGATCGGAGGACAGGAAGGACCGGGACAAGGCATCAGCTTTGACGTTCTTGTCCGCCGGACGGAAATGAAGAATGAAGTCGAAGCGGGCAAAAAACAACGACCACCGGGCCTGGCGAGGATTGAGTCTCTGGGCATTTTGGAGATATGCCAGGTTTTTGTGATCCGTGTAGATAATTACCGGGTAGAGAGCCCCTTCAAGCAGATAGCGCCACTCCCCCAGTGCCAATTTGATGGCTAACAATTTACGGTCTCCTATGGAGTAGTTGCGCTCAGACGAGGAGAAGATTTTGGAGAAGAAGCCTCAGGTTACCATTCTCCCGGTAGAAGATTTTTGGGTGAGTACCGCTCCGGCTCCGGAGGAGGAGGCATCAACCTCCAGGTAGAATTGTTTACTACAGTCCGGACGGTGCAGGACGGGAGCAGAGGCGAAGGCTTTCTTTAAGGAAAGGAAGGCCTCCTCGGCTTCAGGCGACCATGTCCTGGGATTAGCCCCCTTACGGGTAAGTGCAGATATGGGAGCAGTCCGAGACGAGAAGTGTGGGATGAAAAGACGATAGTAATTAGCGAAGCCCAGGAATCGCTGTATCGCCTTCAAACCTTCAGGACGAGGCCATTTTAGAACGGAAGAGAGCTTCTCGGGATCCATTTGCAGACCTGTCTGGGAGATGACATAGCCCAAGAACGGTAGGGAGGTCTGGTCGAAGAGGCACTTCTCGTATTTGGCATAGAGGTGGTTCTGCCGAAGCCTAAGCAGGACCTGACGAACATCCCTTCGGTGTGTGGGGAGATACGGAGAGAAGACCAAGATATCGTCCAGGTATACCACTACGCAGGAGTACAGGAGGTCGCGGAAGATGTCGACTAGTTCTTGAAAGACAGCGGGAGCATCACAGAGACCGAAGGGCATCACAAGGTACTCATAGTGACCGTCGCGGGTATTGAATGCCGTCTTCCACTCGTCTCCTTGACGGATACAGACCAGGTTATATGTTCCTCGTATATCCAGCTTGGAGAAGATCCTGGCGCCCTTGAGACGGTCAAACAATTCGGAGATGAGCGGCAGGGGGTATCTGTTTTTTACTGTGATGAGATTGAGTCCTCTGTAGTCAGTGCAGGGACGTAGCGAGCCATCTTTCTTTTTGACAAAGAAGAATCCGGCTCCAGCCGGAGAGATAGATTTTTGGATAAATCCCCTAGCCAGATTCTCTTCACTGTAGTCAGACATGGCCCGGGTCTCGGCTGCAGACAACGGGTAGATACGCCCACGGCGAGGAGTGGTGCCAGGTACCAGGTCGATCGGGCAGTCATATGGCCTATGGGGTGGCAACGTCTCTGCTTCCTTCTTACCGAAGACGTCCGCATAGGGCCAGTAAGGAGCCGGGAGACCTGGTAAATTAGCTGGAGTAGGCGGAGGGCGAGCTGGGCGGACCGGAACCAGGCAGGTCCTATGGCAGTCTGGACCCCATCGGAGTACTTCACTGGATCGCCAGTTCCATACGGGTTCGTGTGTCTGGAGCCAAGGTAGACCTAGCAGCAGCGAGTGAGAAAGTCTGGACAGCACATGGAATGAGATTTCCTCAGAGTGCAGCATTCCCACCTGCAGGGTTATGGGTTCAGTGACGAGCAGGATGGTCTCCGAGAGAAGTCTTCCATCCACGGAGGCGACTGATAATGGTTCAGCCAGGGACTTGGTGGGAATATGGTATCTCTCTACCAGAGACTGGGAGATGAGGTTTCCAGCAGCTCCAGAATCCAGGTGGGCGAGTTCAAAGTGACGGTTTTCTCCCCAAGCAATAGAGACCGGTAAAGTCAGAGATGGAGAGGGCTTACTTTTGTCTAGGACGACCTCTCCGAGCGGTCCTAGACACTGGCGTTTCCCGGCTTTTCCGGGCAGGAACGGATGAAGTGCTCCATACTGCCACAATAGAAACAGCTTCCCTCGGCTCGGCGAGATTCTTGGCGAGATCTGACCATCTTGGTCTGGTCGATCTGCATAGGTTCAGGCGAGAGTGCCTGCGGAGTGACTGGTTGAGAGGCAGGTCTCAGGGAAGTAGGAGCAGAGCAAGAAAAGTCTTTCTCCCAGGCAGTCTCTTTGGCACGTTCTTGGAACTGGATGCCAATCCGGGTAGCTAGTGACACCAGGTCATCCAGAGTGGTAGGAATGTCCCGACCAGCTAACTCGTCCTTAATCCGACCGGAAAGACCGTCCCAGAAGACGGACACCAGAGCCTCATTTTCCCAGGCAAGCTCAGAAGCGAGGGTGCGGAACCGTATGGCATATTGGCCCACAGTGAGACTCCCTTGGCGGAGTCGTAGCAGAGAGGAGGCAGAAGAGGTTTTCCATCCAGGTTCATCGAAGACTTTCCAGAAAGCAGCGAGGAAAGACGGCAGGTCGGACACCAGGGGATCCCCTCTCTCCCACAGGGGATTTAGCCATGCCAGTGCCTCCCCAGTGAGATGGGACATGATGAAGGCCACCTTGGCCCGGTCGGACATGAACTGGTATGCCAATAGCTCAAAGTGCAGGGTGCCCTGGTTTATGAAACCCCGAGCTAAAGTAGGTTCGCCGGCAATGCGTGGAGGCGCCAGAAGCCGAGGTCCACAGTCGGGTACCATGAAGGGACTGGATTGCGGTACCGCAGGAATGGGCATGGCTGGACCAGAAGTAGACATAGACGAGTCACACAATGCGCCTAGACGAGAGTTAACGGACCGTAGATAGGACAGTACCACCTCCTGCTGAGTTTTCTGACGTAAGACTTCCTGGTGCAGATCGGAGATCTGGGGGCCACCGGGTTCCATGGACCGAGCAAACTGTAACGGGTCTGGGAGGTGGAAACTCTGAGCAACTATACAAGGGGGCAGTCCTTGTAAGGAAGTGGGTGGCTCCCAGGGAAGACGGGCAGGTAGTCACGGCAAGTGACAGGGACAGTCTCTGGGTAGAAGGGCAGGTAGTCACGGCAAGTGACAGGGACAGTCTCTGGGTAGAAGGGCAGGTAGTCACGGCAAGTGACAGGGACAGTCTCTGGGTAGAAGGGCAGGTAGTCACGGCAAGGGACAGGGACAGTCTCTGGGTAGAAGGGCAGCGGGCTGGTGGCTGGTGAGCGCTCCCAGGTGAGCGGGCGAGAGTCTCTGGACAGGCAGGTGGTCACGGCAAGTGACGGCAGAACCTCCAGGTAGACTAGCAGACAGGTAGCGGGTGGACGCTCCCAGGTGAGCGGGCAAGAGTCTCTGGACAGGCAGGTGGTCACGGCAAGTGACGGCAGAGCCTCCAGGTAGGCTAGCAGGCAGGTAACAGGTGAGCGCTCCCAGGTGAGCGGGCAGGCTGGTCCATAGACAGACTGACAGGTGTCGGAGGGCAGACCGTCGGACCGCAGGCTTGCAAGCAGGTAAGCGGATATCAGGCAGGTATCAAGCAGGAATCTGGCAGGTGACTGGCAGGTAACAGGCAGGAATCAGGCAGGTGACTGGCAGGTAACAAGCAGGAATCTGGCAGGTGACTGGCAGGTAACTGGAAACGGGACCTGAGGGCTGAAGCAGAGTGAAGGCTTTGCAAAACATTGCTCGGGCACCTCCATTTTGGAGGAGGTGCCTTATATATGGGAGGTCCTCCGGCAATTGGCCGGGGACTCCTTAGGACAGCGCACGCGGTCCCTTTAAGAGAGGGGGAGGGCGCGCGCGCGCCCTAAGCACACTGCCGGGGAAGGAGCGCGTGCCGGAAGCAGCGGGGAGAGAAGCGCTGGAGGACGCCGCGCCAGGAGCGGGGAGGTGAGAGGGACGGCGTCTCTGCCTAGTACGGGGCAGAGATGCCGATGCTACAATATATTTGATGTATTATTTATATGATCAGACATTTATTGAGTACTATGTCTCTTTATACCTACAGAATTAATTAGAGTATATATAGTATTGGGCTATCTCTATTGCTCACTCTTCTTTCTGTGTATCATTACACCTGTTGTCGGATTCTTATAATAATATTTATTTTTGTCTTTTATTCAATAAAATTTACATCTTCTTAAACAATGTGGATGTATTTTGGTCCTGGCATTTTTTCTTCGTTGGATGTATCAACTACTAATCTGCAGACCACGTAAGGTTATAGAGTGGGGTAGCAAAGTGCTGAAGCATATAGTGCATAAAAGTCACCATCTCCATGCTGACTCAATAACTATAGAGTTCCAAACCTCCTTTCGTATTAACAGCAGCACAGTACCTATGCATCGAAAGCTTCATGGAATTCGTTTCCATGGTCGAGCAGCTGCATGCAGGCTTTACATCATGAAACGCCATGCCAAGCTTCAGATGGAGTGATGTAAAGCTGGACTCTAGAGCACTGGAAATGTGTTTTCTGTAGTGATGAGACACACTCTATCTGAATGTCTGATGGATGAGTCTGGGTTACATAGTAACATAGGTTGAAAAATGACATTGATCCATCAAGTTCAACTTTTTTATACTACTTATATATACTCTATTGTTAAAACTTATAACCCACGATGCCATTTGTTCTGATTAAAGCATCCATCCCTTCTTTTTTAAACACTGATATACATCTGCCATTATTTCCTCTTGTGGTAGTGCATCCCAAAGTCTGACTGCTCTAACTGTAAAGAACCCTTTTCTATTTAGCTGCTGGATTGCCTTTCCTCCACATGTAATAAATGTCCCATGGTCATTTGGAAGGTCCTTGGGAGGAATCAATCATGTGCTAGTCCTTTGTGTTGACCATGCATTTATTTAAATAATATTGTCGTTGAAGCTTCTTTTTTTCCAAACTAAAAAGCTAAACTTTTCTAACCTATCATTTAGAAGGCCTTCCATCATATTCAATAACCTAGTTGCCCACCTTTGAACTGACTCAAACTTCCCAATATCCTTTTTAAAACATGGAGCCCAAAACTGGATCCTATATTTATGATGTGGCCTTACATGTGATTTATACAGGGTGGGCCATTTATATGGATACACCTAAATAAAATGGGAATGGTTGGTGATATCAACTTCCTGTTTGTGGCACATTAGTATATGGGAGGGGGAAAACTTTTCCAGATGGGTGGTCACCATGGTGGCCATTTTGAAGTCCACCATTTTGGATCCAACTTTATTTTTTTCAATGGGAAGAGGGTCATGTGACACATCAATCTTATTTAGAATTTCATAAGAAAAACAATGGCATGCTTGGTTTTAACGTAACTTTATTCTTTCATGAGTTATTTACAAGTTTATGACCACTTATAAAATGTGTTCAAAGTGCTGCCCATTGTGTTGGATTGTCAATGCAACCTTCTTCTCCCACTCTTTACACACTGATAGCAACACCGCAGAAGAAATGCGAGCACAGGCTTCCAGTATCCGTTTTTCAGATGCTGCACATCTCGTATCTTGATGGAATGGTGTGGTATATGGGGTACAAAGATAGTGGGGCCATTCTTCATCAATGGAAACCTCAATGCCACTGTATATCTGAAATTGCTACATGATGATGTGTTGCCCTCTTTATGCACTGAAGATGGCACATTCCCTGAGTTTTTCCAACAAGATGGTGCACCACCACATTATCGGTATAAGGTCTGAACAGTTTCCTGGAAAGTGGATTGGTCATCGTGGGCCAGTTGAATGGCCACCAAGGTCTCCTGATCTGACCCCCTTAGACTTTTATCTTTGCGGTCATCTGAAAGCAATTATCTATACTGTGAAGATATCCTGATATACAGGTGCATCTCACTAAATTATAATATCATCAAAAAGTTCATTTATTTCAGTCCTTCAATACAAAAAGTGAAACTCATATATTATATAGAGTCATTACTAACAGAGTCATCTATTTCAAGTGTTTATTTCTGTTAATGTTGATGATTATGGCTTACAGCCAATGAAAACACAAAAGCCATTATCTTGGCAAATTAAAATAATTAACTAAAAACACCTGCAAAGACTTCCTAAGCATTTAAAAAGGTCCCTTAGTCTGTTTCAGTTGGCTCCACAATCATGGGGAAGACTGTTGACTTGACAGATATCCAGAAGGCAGTCATTGACACACTCTGCGAGGTCCCAGAGTTCTAATTTTCATTTGGAAATTTCATTCTCCAGCAGAACTTGGCACCTTTTCACACTGCCAAAAGTACCAATACCTGGTTTAAAAACAACAGTATCACTGTGCTTGATTGGCCAGCAAACTCGCCTGACCTTAACCCCATGGAGAATCTATGGGGTATTGTCAAGAGGAAGATAAGAGACACCAGACCCAACAATGCAGATGAGCTGAAGGCTGCTATCAAAGCAACCTGGGCTTTCATAACACCTCAGCAGTGCCACAGGCTGATAGCCTCCATACCACGCTGCATTGATGCAGTAATTGATGTAAAAGGAGCCTTACCAAGTATTGAGTGCATTTACTGAACATACATTTCAGTAGGCCAACATTTCAGATTTTAAAAACATTTTTCAAGCTGTTGTTATAAAGTATTCTAATTTACTGAGATAATGACTTTTGTGTTTTCATAGGCTGTAAGCCATAATCATCAACATTAACAGAAATAAACACTTGAAATAGATCACTCTGCTTGTAATGACTCTATATAATATATGAGTTTCACTTTTTGTATTAAAGAACTGAAATAAATTAACTTTTTGATGATATTCTAATTTTGTGAGATGCACTTGTATATATCCCACATCCTGGCCCCATCCTGGTATATATGTCCCTCATCCTGGCCCCATCCTGGTTTATATATATGTTCTTCATCCTGGTATATAAGTTCCTCTTTCTGGCCTCATCCCGGTATATATTCCTCATCCTGGTATATATGTCCCTTATCCTGGGTCCCATTCTGGTATATATGTCTCTAATGCTGAGCACCATTTTGGTATATATATCTCACATCCTGGTATGCATGTTCCCCATCCTGGTATATGGCCCCCATTCTGCCACTATTCTTTAACCACTTCTCACCAGAGCCGGTTTTTGCCTTCGTGACCGGGCCAATTTTTTCAAATCTGACCGCTGTCACTTTATGAAGTAATTACTCTGGAACGCTTCAACATATTCCCCTGATTCTGAGAATGTTTTTCATGACATATTGTACTTCATGATAGTGGTAAAATTTCTTCGATATAACTTGCGTTTATTTGTGAAAAAATCGGAAATTTGGCGAAAATTTTGAAAATTTTGCAATTTTCAAACTTTGAATTTTCATGCCCTTAAATCAGAGAGATATGTCACACAAAATAGTTAATAAATAACATTTCCCACATGTCTACTTTACATCAGCACAATTTTAGAACTGAAATTTTTTTTTGTTAGGGAGCTATAAGGGTTAAAAGTTAACCAGCGATTTCTCATTTTTCCAACAAAATTTACAAAAACATTTTTTTAGGGACCACATCATATTTGAAGTCACTTTGAGGGGTCTTTATGACAGAAAATACCCAAAATTGACCCCATTCTAAAAACTGCACCCCTCACGGTGCTCGAAACCACATTCAAGAACTTTATTTACCCTTCAGGTGCTTCACAGGAATTTTTATAATGTGGAAGAAAAAAATTAACATTTAACTTTTTTCACAAAAATGTTACTTTAGACCCAATTTTTTTATTTTCACAGGGGTAACAGGAAAAAATGGACCCCAAATTTTTTTGTGCAATTTCTCTTGAGTGTGCTGATACCCCATATGTGAGGGAAAACCACTGTTTGGGCGCACTGCAGGGTTCGGAAGGGAAGGAGCGCCATTAAACTTTTTGAATGTAAAATTTGTCTGAATAATTAGCAGACGCCATGTTGCGTTTGGAGAGCTCCTGATGTGCCTAAACAGTGGAAACCCCCCCCCCCAATGACACCATTTTGGAAACTAGACCCCTTAGGGAACTTATCTAGATGTGTTGTGAGCACCTTGAACCCCAAGGTTCTTCACAGAAGTTTATAATATTGAGCTGTAAAAATTAAATTTTCACATTTTTCCCACAAAAATGTATTTCATCCCTTAATTTTGCATTATCTTAAGGGTAATAGGAAAAATTGCACCATGAAGTTTTTTGTGCAATTTCTCCTGAACATGTTGATACCCCATATGTGGAGGCAAACCACTGTTTGGGCGCACGGCAGCGTTTGAAAGGGAAAGAGCGCCATTTGACTTTTTGAATGTAAAATTTGTTTGAATAATTAGCGGACGCCATGTTGCATTTGGGGAGCCCCTGATGTGCCTAAACAGTGGAAACCCCCCACAAGTGACACCATTTTGGAAACTAGACCCCATAGGGAACTTATCTAGATGTGTGGTGAGCACCTTGAACCCCAAGGTGCTTCACAGAAGATTATAATATTGAGCTGTAAAAATAAAATGTTCACATTTTTCCCACAAAACCGTTTTTCATCCCTTAATTTTGCATTATAATAAGGGTAATAGGATAAATTGCACCATGAAATTTGTTGTGCAATTTCTCCTGAACATGCCGATACCCTGTATGTGGAGGAAAATTACTGTTTGGGCGCATGGCAGGGTTTGAAAGGGAAGGAGCGCCATTTGACTTTTTGAATGTAAAATTTGTTTGAATAATTAGCAGACGCCATGTTGCATTTGGGGAGCCCCTAATGTGCCTAAACAGTGGAAACCCCCCACAAGTGCCACCATTTTGGAAACTAGACCCCTTAGGGAACTTATCTAGATGTGTGGTGAGCACCTTGCACCCCCAGCTGCTTCACAGAAGTTTATAATATTGAGCCGTAAAAATAAAATTTTCACATTTTTCCCACAAAAAATGTTTTTCATTCCCTAATTTTGTATGATCATAAGGGTAACAGGATAAATTTCACCATGAAATTTGTTGTGCAATTTCTCCTGAGTATGCCGATACCCCATATGTGGGGGAAAACCACTGCTTTGGTGTACGGCAGGGTTCGGAAGAGAAAGGAGCGCTATGTTGGCTGGGATAGGTGGCAGACACCATGTCACATTTGAAGAGTTGCTGACATGCCGAAACAGCAGAAACCCCCACAAGTGACCCCATTTTGTAAACTACACCTCTCAAGGAATTCATCTAGGGAAGTAGTGAGTATTTTTTAATGTTTTAATTTATACCATTGGGCAGTGAAAAAAGCATAATTATATTTTTACCACAAAAAAAGTTTTACCCTCAGATTTTACATTTTCACACAGGGCAATGGGTAAAAATGGTGCCGAAATGTGTCACACAATTTCTTCTAAAAGTGGCAATACCCCATATGTGGCTGTATCGTACCGCTCAGCCATACGGCGAGATTTGGGGGGGACGGAGTGCTATTTGACAATTGGAGAACAAATTATTGTAATAGGCATTTGGATTTGGGAGCACAAAATTTTCTGAATTTCTTTTGGGGGGCAAGGGCCATTTCGCTTTTCCAGAGCCTTTCTGCTACCAGTAACTTGGAAGTCCCTTATATTTTTAACAGATGATGGACCTGAGTGGGGACTAGCTTTTTTTGAGGACTGAGCTGAAGCTTTTATTGGGAACATTTTACGTAACATTTATCCGGCGCTCTAGGCTGAGCACTTACATCGGGGTTTCCATCTAAATTTCCAAGGGATGTAATTCAGATGAAATCCCTGCGGGATCCATTCACTGTAATGAGGCAGCAGAGTTACTTTGGACTCCATCTGGCCTCTGTTTAGCGGTGTCCTTTTTTTCAGAAGTGCAAAAAACTGTGGCCAATCGCACTTTTATGCACGCCTAAAACAAATGACACCGTGGGATCCCAGGCTTGACGGCGTCCACAGTGGCCTATATCTGCCTCATTACAGGGAATCTTCCGTCATGGGTTCCGGCTGAATCACGTATTTCAGAGATTTACACAGAAACTCTGGTGTAAGCGCTCAGCGCAGAGCGCGGGATAAATTTGGGCAGAGCCTTACTGCGATCTTTGGGAGACATAATAAACAAATCAGTAGCAGGTGAAGAATTGGTTTTATTTATTTTTTACGCCGTTCCTAGTGTGATATAACTGATTAGATTACTTTATTCTTCGGGTCAGTGCGATTACAGAGATACCAGATTTATATTGGGTTTTTATGACTGACAGCTGTCACACACTAAAAGACGCTTTTTTTTGCAAAATCTAGTTTTTGCATCACCATATTTTGAGAGCTATAATTTTTCCATATTTCGGCCGACAGAGTCATGTAACAGCTTGTTGTTTGCGGGACGAGTTGACATTTTTATTGGTACTATTTTTGGGTACGTGACATTTTTTGATCGCTTTCTATTCCGTTTTTTGGGAGGTAAAATTAACAAAAACCAACAATTCAGGAATTGTTTTGTGAGTTTTTTTTTATGCCGTTCTGCGTGTGGTAAAAGTGATCAGGCAGCGTTATTCTTCGGGTCAGTACGTTTACAGCGATACTACACTTACTGTATTTTTTTTATGTTTTGGTGCTTTTACACAATAAAACAATTTTATAGAAAAAAATATTTTTTTTGCATTGCTTTATTCTGAGCGCTATAACTTTTTTATTTTTCGGCTGATGGAGCTGTATGGCGGATTTTTTTTTGCGGAACAAGATGACGTTTTCATCGGTACCATTTTTATTTCTATTTTGCTTTTTGATCGCATTTTTTTCCACTTTTTGTTTGGCGATATGATGAAAAAGCATATTTTTTTGCTCCTTTTTTTATTTATTTTTATTATGGTGTGCACAGAAGGAGTTAATTAGTGTGACAGTTTTATAGCTTGGGTTGTTTTCGACGCGACGATACCAAATATGTGTACTTTTTTTGGTTTTGTAAAAATATACGGATTTATTGGTTTAATATTTTATTTATTTATTTTTATTTATTTTGTGATTTTTTTTTAACAGTTTAAAAACATTTTTTTTTACTTTTTTTTACATTTTTACTTAGTCCCTGTATGGGACATTAATTTTTATTTCTCTGATCACTGATCTCATGTAATGTAATAGACATGTATTACATTACATGAGATCTTCACTGACTGTTTCACAGTCAGAGTCTCCTGCCAGGCTTCAGCTGCAGGCTGAGCCAGGCAGGACACCATATATGGCAGATCTGGAGGCGGTCATGTGACCTCCAGCTGCCATAGCAACCCCAGGTCCTGGAAGGTATCAGGGGTCGTCAGAGAGGTAAGTAAGACGACCCCCTCTCCTCTGTCTATCTTCTATATGCCGCGATCACTATAGATGGCGGCATATAGAACATAGCAAAGGGTTAACATCACTGGGACCTGATCCAATCAGGTCCCGATGATGTCCCCTGTCAGAGCTAACGCTCTGCACTGGAATCGCAGCACTTGCAGGACCCTGGGGGTCCTGAGCGCTCCGAGACCACCCACCGTTTTTAAACGTCGGCGCTGCACAGAGCCCAGCAAGTGCCGACGTTTATCTACAGTGGGCTGTCGGGAACCAGTTAATTGATAGAAAAAAATAAACAATTCTACCCATTTCCCATTTGCTCCCCCGCCGAGTGGTGTCCTCTTCTGAAGTTGGCAGCTCACTTCAGCGTGCAAGCAACGGGAGCGCATGACATCACTGCCATGCACCATCAATCACATGCATGCCGATGTCAGCTGCTGGCCTCTGATTGGCCGACAGCATGTATTGACGTCCACGGACCTAATGGGTCTCTGAGTTGCAATACACTTCAACTAAATGTGCATCTGAGGATGCACATCCAGTTGAAATTTGTGCTGGCATCGGTGGGCCCTCACCCGCACATGTCTGGTCATGACATCTGATGCTACATGTACTAAGTGCAAAGTATATGGACTTTGCTGTGGTAGATTATCCTCTCCTACACCATATTGTGCAGCACAGTGGCTCAATGGTTAGCACTTGAGCCTTGCAGCGCTGGGTTCCTAGGTTCAAATCCCACCAAGGACAACATCTGCATGGAGTTTGCATGTTCTTCCTGTGTTTATGTGTTTTTCCTCTCACACTCCAAATACCTACTGATAGGGAATCTAGATTGTGAGCCCCAATAGGGACAGTGCCCATAATGTCTGTAGAGTGCTGTGGAATTAATGTTGTTATTTAAGTGACTAAAATAAATAAATGCACTGTTACTACCTCTTACTCTCCTTCAAATTTTTTATCTATAATATATAAGCACTCCATGCAATTGTTAGGAGAACAGTTGGTGTAATTGTGGATTCCTTCACTGCAAATCCACAGTAGATCTGTATCAAAATATATGGTACATACATCTTTTGCTGTGGATTGTGTTGCAGTTTCATAAATGTTCACCCCTGCTTTATTATAAGTGAGGAAATCAGTGTTTGTGAAACTTAAATTTATATATGGTGGATTTGGAATTCTTCAGCATGTAGATGAGTTGTGTAAAATATCTTCCAGTTGCTTGGTGCTGCAATACATTGCAAGAATCTGCAGGTAAAAGATACAGCAATCTTCTACTGTTTGAACTTATCGAAAGGGTAAAATTAAGTATGTAATAGTAAATGAGGTGCATGTAATCATACAGTTAATTGTTTGGTATTCTAAAATTGTCAGATAACAAATTACTCTGCAGATATGTTTTCACGCTAATACTAAACAGTATTTTTCTGTTGCCCAATACATTAAAAAGCTTAATTAAGTCTACAATGATTTAATGTATTTGCAATGAAAAGTCAAGGATGATTCAATAGCTTTAAAATAGCAAATATATATTTTTTTAATTGTTTTGTTTCCCAAATGTTATTTCATCCTCGCCATTTTTACATTTTATTAATCTTACCAGTCACTCTAAGAAAAAAGACCAGAAATGCATTAAACATATTTTCTTTAATCAAACTTCAAGCATGAAAAAACATATTTTTATCATTTATATAACGAATAGCATTTGGTACATCTACATTATTCCTAACAATTCATGTGGAAAAATTTAAATTTCACTAAATCTCATTATCCCTTTCAAATTTTTCTATTTATACTTACAGCTCATGTGGAAACATTCTTTACAAATAAAATAAAGCTACTGTTGTTTATACAGTATGGCATGTCACAAACTGAGCGCATATTACTTATTATTACCATTACTAATGAGTTTAAAGTGCATTAAAAATGTGTTAAAAATGCTGATTATGATGGCTCAGTAGTTAGCATGGTTGCTTTGCTTTGCTGGAGTCCTGGGCTCAAATCCTACCAAGGACAACATCTTGAAAGAGTTTGCATGTGTTTCCATGGGTTTCCTCTGGTTACTCCAATTTCCCCCCATACTCCAAAGACATACTGATAGGGAATCTACATTGTGAGCCCCAATGGCGAGAGTGATGATGAAATCTGTAAAGAACTTTGAAACATGATGGCATTATATAACTAAGCATAGTAAATTAGCTGTGCTTAACATATCAATGTATATATATATATATATATATATATATATATATATCAAACCATAATGTATCTGTAAAACATAATTAAGACAACAACTTTAATCCCTTTAGGACAGGGCAATTTTTCTTTTGTTCTTTCCTCACCTTCTGTCAAGAGCCATAAGTATTTTATTTCTCCACTGATGTAGCCATTAGAGATGAGCGTTGTTCTACTCGAACTGTTCGCCAATCTCAAATTCGAGCTGTTTTGGGCGGTGTTCGAGCCGGTCGGCGAATACGAACAATTTGAGAAAAATTCGGCTGTTCGAGGTTATGTTCGATAACTGTTCGTGCACCAAAATCATAACTGGATTTTTTCTCAGTAATGATGAAAATTAATGTTAATACGCAGTTTGAGTGTACAGCGGGGCGGGGGGAGGGGCAGGGGATGGATCTCTGCAGGAACAATGAAGATCTCCATTTTTTTTTCTCTTTCCCGCATTTGCAGTGGGGAGGTGCAATCTGTCAGCCTATCAGCAGCGCACACACGGAGCGAAGTGCTTTTTTTCACACAAGCAAGGGCATGTGTGATTGGCAGTGTATGTCACATGTCCTTGCCCTATAAGACCAAGCCATTTTCCCCGTCGCCACCATTTTCTCACTGCTGCAGCTGCGTGTTAGACGGCACCGCTGTTGCTGTGTGCGCTATACCTTGTTAATTTCAAGCCAATTTTCGCACAAATATAGAGATAGCTTGGGAGTAGGGAATAGTTGTGATTGCAGTCCTTTTAAGGACTAGGTTACAGCATTTCCTACGACTTTTATCAGGCAGGTCTGTGCTCTTAAATAGATAGATTGTGGGAGTAAAGACTAATTGTAATTGGAGTCCTTTTCAGGACTAGGTTACATCAGTTCCTATCAGTTTTTGCCAGGCAGGTCTGTGCCAGTGCTGTGCAAGTTTTTTTCACAGCATTTGGCTGAATCTAGCAAAGCTAATCCTTTTTGGCCTATTGCAGAGTGTGTTAGTCAGTGGAGTAGCCTATCTGTGTTGCAAGATATACCACCTGTGTATAGAATACCAATTTTTTTATTGCACCTAGTGAAGTAAAATCTTTTGGGCATAGCATCATTCTATTAGTCCATCTATACTGACCTCCATCAGGTTGCAAACTGAATATAATTTTTTTCTGCATCTAGCTCTGAAAAAATATTTGGGCTTCTAGCAGTGTGTGGGACTTGGTCTATTAGTCCATCTATACTGACCTCCATCAGGTTGCAAATTAAAAATAATTTTTTTCTTCATTTAGCTCTGAAAAAATATTTGGGCTTCTAGCAGTGTGTGGGACTTGTTCTATTAGTCCTTCTATACTGACCTCCAGCAGGTTGCAAATTGAATATAATTTTTTTCTGCATCTAGCTCTGAAAAAATATTTGGGCTTCTAGCGGTGTGTGGGACTTGGTCTATTAGTCCATCTATACTGACCTCCATCAGGTTGCAAATTAAAAATATTTTTTTTCTGCATCTAGCTCTGAAAAAATATTTGGGCTTCTAGCAGTGTGTGGGACTTGGTCTATTAGTCCATCTATACTGACCTCCATCAGGTTGCAAATTAAAAATAATTTTTTTCTTCATTTATCTCTGAAAAAATATTTGGGCTTCTAGCAGCGTGTGGGACTTGTTCTATTAGTCCATCTATACTGACCTCCATCAGGTTGCAAATTAAAAATAATTTTTTTCTGCATCTAGCTCTGAAAAAATATTTGGGCTTCTAGCAGTGTGTGGGACTTGGTCTATTAGTCCATCTATACTGACCTCCATCAGGTTGCAAATTAAAAATAATTTTTTTCTGCATCTAGCTCTGAAAAAATATTTCGGCTTCTAGCAGTGTGTGGGACTTGGTCTATTAGTCCATCTATACTGACCTCCATCAGGTTGCAAATTGAATAAAAATAATTTCTGCATCTAGCTCTGAAAAAATATTTGGGCTTCTAGCGGTGTGTGGGACTTGGTCTATTAGTCCATCTATACTGACCTCCATCAGATTGCAAATTAAAAATAATTTTTTTCTGCATCTAGCTCTGAAAAAATATTTGGGCTTCTAGCAGTGTGTGGGACTTGGTCTATTAGTCCATCTATACTGACCTCCATCAGGTTGCAAATTAAAAATAATTTTTTTCTTCATTTA
This sequence comes from Phyllobates terribilis, assembly GCF_046119375.1. NCBI lineage: Eukaryota > Metazoa > Chordata > Amphibia > Anura > Dendrobatidae > Phyllobates > Phyllobates terribilis. The sequence goes on from NW_027362771.1 coordinate 171,134,993, forward strand.
ACTCTGAAAAAATATTTGGGCTTCTAGCAGTGTGTGGGACTTGTTCTATTAGTCCTTCTATACTGACGTCCAGCAGGTTGCAAATTGAATATAATTTTTTTCTGCATCTAGCTCTGAAAAAATATTTGGGCTTCTAGCGGTGTGTGGGACTTGGTCTATTAGTCCATCTATACTGACCTCCATCAGGTTGCAAATTAAAAATAATTTTTTTCTGCATCTAGCTCTGAAAAAATATTTGGGCTTCTAGCAGTGTGTGGGACTTGGTCTATTAGTCCATCTATACTGACCTCCATCAGGTTGCAAATTAAAAATAATTTTTTTCTGCATCTAGCTCTGAAAAAATATTTGGGCTTCTAGCAGTGTGTGGGACTTGGTCTATTAGTCCATCTATACTGACCTCCATCAGGTTGCAAATTAAAAATAATTTTTTTCTTCATTTAGCTCTGAAAAAATATTTGGGCTTCTAGCGGTGTGTGGGACTTGGTCTATTAGTCCATCTATACTGACCTCCATCAGGTTGCAAATTAAAAATAATTTTTTTCTGCATCTAGCTCTGAAAAAATATTTGGGCTTCTAGCGGTGTGTGGGACTTGGTCTATTAGTCCATCTATACTGACCTCCATCAGGTTGCAAATTAAAAATAATTTTTTTCTGCATCTAGCTCTGAAAAAATATTTGGGCTTCTAGCAGTGTGTGGGACTTGGTCTATTAGTCCATCTATACTGACCTCCATCAGGTTGCAAATTGAATAAAAAAAATTTCTGCATCTAGCTCTGAAAAAATATTTGGGCTTCTAGCGGTGTGTGGGACTTGGTCTATTAGTCCATCTATACTGACCTCCATCAGGTTGCAAATTAAAAATAATTTTTTTCTGCATCTAACCCAGCCAATAGTTTTGGCCTAATACCACAGTTTGGCCACTCAGCTCTGCTCGGTTACCATCCATTGTTTTTTTGTGCAAACAACTCCAGAGTTGTGAATTAGTTAACCACCAAAATGAGTGGAAAAAGGCCTGCTGCTGGTGGAAAGGGGAATAGGCGTGTTGGCAAGGGGAAAAAAGGTTGTGTCCGTGGGGTAGGTGCAGAAGAAAGACCATCTTCCAGCCAAACTAAAATGTCTACTTCTTTTAGCGGACAATGTGATAAGATCCCTTTCTTACGGCCACGCCAATCGCTACAAATTCCAGATGAGGCACAAAAACAGCAGGTGCTTCAACGGATATCAAGTGCTCCTTTAAGTGGGCTCTCCTCCACATCAACTTCAACATCACAAATACTCCAGTCCTCAAAGGTGTCACCCAAATCGCACTTGCTTCCTCACAGCTCCCAAATCTCCAGCTGCCCGTCTGAGTATGAGGTAGAACAGATGGTTGAGTCTGCAGAGCTGTTTACTCATACTATAGCCTGGGAATCAGAGGTCGACTCCAGCGCTTCTGTGAATCCAGACGAGGAAATGATCTGCACTGATGCCCAGAATCTTTATGAGTCGGATCCAGGACCAGACGCAGAAGGTTCTGACCATAATGTAGACCCTCATTCCCAAACTGTAACTCCTGTTGGTGGAGACAATGAGGAAGACGATGATAAGACTCAAATACCTGATTGGAGCGACAACTTTAGTTTTTTGTCAGGGCAGGAACAGGTTGGCTCTGAGGACGACGGGTGTGATAACGCACAGGGTGATGATGATGAGGTCGGAGATCCCACTTACTGTCAACCCACAGTCAGCCAAGAGATGAGGTCAGCAGAGGAGGTGGAGGAAGATGCTAGTGACGACGAGGTCAGGTTGCGCCTTCCTGGACAGAGACGTAGTACTGGAAGCACGTCAACAACTGCATCCTCAAACACAACTCTGCCTCTCACCACAAGTCGTGGTGGCTCTTCAGGTCGCATGGGTGCTAAGCCTTGCATAGCCTGGGCATTTTTTCAGATCGATAAAGATGACCCAACTCGTGTTATCTGTAACATTTGTCAGCAAAAGCTAAGTAGAGGCCAAAAAATACATAGTTTGAGTACTTCATGCATGAACCGGCACATGGACATGAAGCATTAGTTGCAGTGGGAAGCTCAGTGTGCTACAATGCAGTCTAGCCGGCCGGGCCAACCACCGTCTGCCATATCTTGTGCATCCGCGGCCTCTTCATCCTCTGTGACTGGGGGGACAGCAGTCACACCTGTTTTGGGGCGCAGACCTGCCACCTCTTTACCCGCAACAGCCAGCGTGATTGGCAGGTCATCATTTTCTTTGGAGGTGGTAACACCAGCTGGTCTTGAGCGCTGTCCGACATCGATAGCACCACCTTTGGATCAAGGCAACCTAACATGTCCGCCTGCATCTTCCTCACAGACCGGCAGTTTGCCGGGGACACCCTTATCAACCCCGTCTAAGCACAATAGCCAGCCCTCGGTCCCTCAGATGTGGACAAGTAAAAGACCATTTTCTCCTAGCCATGAGAAAGCTAAGAGGTTGAATTTCACCATCTGCAAGCTCTTGGCTACAGAAATGCTGCCTTTCCGCCTGGTGGACACAGAGGATTTTCGAGACCTTATGTCCGTCGCAGTGCCCCAGTACCAGATGCCCAGTCGGCACTACTTCTCAAAGAAAGGTGTGCCTGCGCTCCACCAGCATGTCGCACACAACATCACCGCTTCTTTGAGAAACTCTGTGTGTGACAGGGTGCATTTCACCACAGACACTTGGACGAGTAGGCATGGACAGGGGCGTTACATGTCGCTGACTGGGCACTGGGTAACTATGGTGACAGCAGGACAAGGGGCTGCTGTCCAAGTCTTGCCGTCCCCACGAGTTGTGCGTCAATCCTCTTTATGTCATTTTTCCTCCACTGCTTCTGCCTCCTCAACCTCCTCTCGGTCTTCCACCTGCACCCAAAGCCTGTCTGGTCATGCCACAAGCTTTCTAACTGCGCAGAAGGGATCCTGCACACCTCCTTACTATGCTGGCAGTAGGGCTCAACGTCATCAGGCGGTTTTTACATTGAAATGTCTGGGAAATGTGAGTCACACAGCTGAGGAGTTGTGGTCAGCTCTGGAGAACCAATTTCATGAATGGTTGTCTCCACTGGACCTGAAACCAGGGAAGGCCGTGTGCGACAATGCTGCAAACCTGGGTGCGGCCCTTCGCCGGGGCAATGTCACACACGTGCCTTGTATGGCTCACGTGTTGAACCTGGTTGTCCAGCAATTTTTAGCCCACTATCCCAGACTAGATGGCCTTCTGCAGAGGGCACGGTCGCTGTGTGCTCACTTCCGCCGTTCGCATCCCGCAGCTCAGCGACTTACATCTCTACAGAAGTCGTTGGGCCTGCCACTTCACCGGCTAAAATGCGATGTGCCTACCCGGTGGAATTCAACTCTGCACATGTTGCAGCGACTGTGGCAGCACCGACAAGCCCTGGTGCAATACGTTCTGACGTATAGCCTGGGCCAACGAGATTCAGAGGTGGGGCAAATCACGCTGGAGGAGTGGTCTCAGATCAGGGACCTATGCACCCTTCTGCACAGTTTTGAAATGGCGACGAAGATGTTTAGTGCTGACGATGCCATTATCAGCATGACTATTCCGGTGATTTACATGCTGGAGCACATGTTAAACAGAATTCGGAGTCAGGTGGTGGCACAAGAGGAGGTGGAGGAAGTAGAGGAGGAGGAGTTGTATGCGGAAGGGCTAACATCTGCAAGGTCCAGACGGTCGGCAGCACCAGGGCGGCAGGCATGTGAGGGTGTGGGAGATGATTTTACCAGGGCGCATGGTAGCAGCCAAACTAGTGAGGAAGGTGCAGGAGCCCAGGAAGAAGTGGAGGACGAACTGATGGAAGACTCATCAGATGAGGGAGACCTTGATCACATTTCTGTTGTGCGAGGTTGGGGGGAGAGGACAGAGGAAGGAAGCATGATTGTTACCTCGCCACCAACACAACAGGGACTTGGTGCTCCTGGATGCGCAACACACATGAGTGCCTTCTTGCTGCACTACCTGCAACATGACCCTCGAATTGTGAGAATTAGAAATAATCCTGACTACTGGGTTGCCACACTGTTAGATCCCCGGTACAAAAGTAAATTTGCAGAAATTATTCCTGCCATAGAAAGGGATGCACGCATGCAGGAGTATCAGCAGAGACTGTTGCAGAATCTTACATGTGCTTTTCCACAAAATACCAGTGGTGCACATAGTGAATCTCACAGTTCCAACTTGCCAACCGTGGTCTGTATGGAATTGTTCAATAAAGGGCCCAAAATTAAGATAACATAGATGGGAGAGGTCTCTATGAATAGGAATTCCTAAGTATTTGATACCCTGTGAGGGCCAGGCAAAGGGAAAGTTGGACTGGATGGAATCCTATATGGATTTAGGGAGGGAGACATCGAGGGCCTCAGACTTCGCTGCATTGATTTTAAAATTTTACCATGTAACAAAGTGATCTATTTCAGCCATAACAGCAGGGATGGATATATGTGATTGAGTGATATATACTAGGACATCATCAGCAAATAGAGAGCACTTGTACTCGGTGCCTCCCACCTCAATCCACCTAATATTGGGGTTATGGCGAATTGATGAGAGTAGGTGCTCCGTCACTAGGATGTATAAGAGAGGGGACAGAGGACATCCCTGCCTTGTCCCATTGGTGATTGTGAAAGGTGATGAAAATGTTCTGACGCACCCCCTGGGCCTTGGGACACCCGGAGCCGGACTCTTTTTGGTGGATGCTGGTGGTTGTAGTCTTCGTGGCGGCGATCCGGTTCCGTGGCTCAGGGCGGTCAAACCAGTGGCGGAACTATTTATGTGGTTTTGATGTTTAAATGTCCGACTACGCCACCCGTGGATTGCGGTCAGAGTGAACCGCCGCTACAGGGCAGACCGCTAAGGCTGGTGTTGTGGGTGCAGCAGAGCGTAGCATAACTCCCCACGGGAGGAGTATAGCCTCAGGGCAGTGTATGCGGAGGATGGGGGTGATGGTGCAGGGCAGCAGCAGTAACGACACAGAGTCAGTGATGCAGTTCAGGGCCTTTACTCACAGTTCTTATTATCCAGACCACGTCTGCAGGTAACGGCTGCCCACGTCGTACTGTGCTCACCAGGTGAGGGGCTCAGACAACTCCCAGATAACTTTGGAGCGCTTCACAGGACCCCCTTTGTGTGTCCTTTGTCTGGCCTTTCTTACCAACACTTCTGTCCGGCTGCCTCGGGCCTCCTCTTGGTAAACTTGGCGCCAGTTTCCCTGACCCTATGTGGTGCCTTCCTAGCGGGTGGAGCAAGGGGCTGCGCCACATAAAATGTCAGAGCCTCCGGTTTCTAGCTGAGGGTCGTTTCCTGCCTCCACTAGTTCGGGGACCGGTCTCCCCCTTTGGCCTGACCCCTCCACGCAGGTGGATTCGGGCGTGCGGTGGCGACTCACCCGTCCGCACCCCTGGGATCCCTTCATTCCTCGTTCCTGGAGCCTTCTCCGCTCCTCTTCCTTCCTTCTCCCTCTTGCAGGCCTGGGCCTCTGTTACTAGGCCCGCCTCCGGAGCAGAGCTCATGCAGAGCCCCTGCTCCCTGCCACTTCTGCTCAGACTTCTCTGCACTGAACTAAGATGGTGCCCACCTTTATACTCCCTTCTCAATGCACCCAGGAACTGCTTCCTCCCTGCTCCTGCACTGCAGGGTTCCCCTTCCTCAGTGTTCCCTCCCCCCACTCCAGCCAGGGACAGGGACTGTCGTGCCCATCTCAGGGGCATATTGGTCGCCCTGCCCCACGGCAATGTGGTGTAATGCATGCAGGTGTCGGGTCCTGATCCACACTCCATCCTTATCTGAGAGTGAGATATCACACCTCTGGGTGAGGTGTAATACGTCTGTAGCAACCGAGCCCTCGGTGCTACAGTTCCATTTATCTTCAGCCTAGGTGACGTATTGTGATACAGGGCCGTGATTTTGGCTATAAAAGGGTCCCCTAGACCCCTACCCCAAGCTTTTTAAGAGAATCATATATGGCGTGCCAGGAGACTCTATGGAATGCTTTCTCAGCATCCAACGAGAGTATCTACTTACAAATTTTTAACTGCATCTAGCCCAGGAAATACTTTGTGCCTAGTAGCAGTGTCTGCTAGTCAGCGGATTATCCCGGCTGTTAAGCAAGCTACACCACCTGTAGTTTGGACACTTAATTTTTTCAAAGGAAATGCTTCGGGACCACGGGATACTTAGTGAAGAGCATCAGGAGGCACCCCAAGGCATAGGGGCTGGGACTGGCACTAGGATGCCTTGCGGTGGACAGCCGAGCTCGATCCTTATAAAAGCTTTTTAACTGCAGCAGCTTTAGTGGACGCTACTGGAGCTGGAATTACGCGGCTGCTGGCATGAGACTTGCCCTCCAATAGATCCTTGTAAATGGATTTAAAGTGTATTCATTCAAATTAGAGGGACAATTTAAATTAAAAAGCTTAGAGCTGCCTCCACCACAGGGGGGCTCTCTCGACCCACCAGCGGACAGGCACCAGTATTGGGAGAGGGGGGCTGGCCGTCAGGGTTCACCGCGGCTCTGGCACAAACCCGGCGACACGGAGGTGGCATGGGCAGGAGCGGACTGGCCGTCTCGGCTTCTCACTTTTTGGATTTTAGAAGGGCATGACATGCCTATATCTGTGTCTCCCCCTCCTTTTACTCCTCCACCTCTTTTCTTTTCGCATGACTATATGTACTTGTCACTTTTCCATGTGTTAGTTGTGTCTTCTGAGCAGTTTGTCAGCTTTTGGACACCTTTGAAGGTGTTTTCTATGTGTTTCTATGTGTTTTTGTTTGCCTGCCATTGGTTTTAACGGTGTTCGAAGGTGTTCGACGAACAGTTCGACGAACAGTTCGGCGAACACACGGGTGTTCGACGAACCGAACCGAACTCGAACACTGCGGTGGTGGCTCAACACTAGTAGCCATATGAAGACTAGCTCTAATTTTAAATGATACTGTTCATTTTGCCATGCAATGTTCTGGGAAAGGGAAAAAAAAATCACAATTCTGCAATTTTTTTTTGGGGGGGGTTATTTTTATCGTATTAATTGCTCGGTAAAAATGACCTGAAAACATGATTATAAACGTCAGTCTGACAAAGATGATTTCATTTTTTCATAATTTGTTATTTAAATGGTGCAAAAAAATTCATAAATTGCAAAAAAAAAACATTTTGCTTTTGTCAACATTTTCCAAGACCCATAACTTGCTTTATAGTTTCTTGAACAGACAATTTTATTGATACAATTTTGAAGTAGATATGACAGTTTGATTGCTTCTTACTGCATTTTTGAGTACTTGAACTTATGATCACCTGATTGAAAATAATATTGTATTGTAGTATGTAGTGTAAATCGCTTTCTCTTATGAATGGCAGCCACAAGTTGGTTTTCATAGGAGAACCATCATGCCAGGCACAAGGGTCTTTAGTAAACTCCTTGTAGTCATGGCAACCCTTTGGCATCCTGTGGGGAGTTGCAATGGGCACTTTGAATGATGGCCTTATGCTATAAATGTTTTCAAATAATGACAGCAGCATTATACAGGTTAACTTGTACCTAAGTTCCATAGACCTATAGCCTCCTAATTGTATGGACACAGCAGCTTGCAAATAAAAATCACATAATTCCTGCAAAAATATTATTTTAACCCCAATTTTTTTATTTTCTCAAGGGTAACAAGAGAAATTGAGCCATACAATTTATTATGCAGTTTCTCCTGAGTACGCTTATACCCAATATGTGGGGGGAAACTACTGTTTGGGCACACAGCAGGGCTCAGAAGGGAAGGAGCACCATTTGACTTTTGGAGCGTAAAATTGGCTGCAATCATTAGCGGACACCATGATGCATTTGGAGAGCCCCTGATGTGTCTAAACAGTGGAAAACCCCTACAAGTGTCCCCATTTTGTAAACAAGATCCCTCAAGGAATTTATCTAGATGTGTGGTGAACACCTTGAACCCCGAGGTGCATCACAGAATTTTAAAACATTGATCTGTGATAATAAAATAAAAATATTTTTTCCACAAAAATGTTTTAGCCCCAAATTTTCTCATTTTCACAAGAATAACAGGAGACAACGGACCCCAAATTTGTTGTGCAATTTCTCCCGAGTATACCAATACCCTATATGTGGTCGAAAACTCCTTTTGAGGCCCAGTACAAAGCTCAAAGGGAAGAAGCGCCATGTTGGAGTTAAGATTTTGAAAAATTTCTCCTGAGTGCACCAATACCCTACATGTAATCCAGAAATACTTTTCAGGAACAGTACAAAGTTCAGAAAGGAAGGAGCGTCTTATTATAGTGCAGATTTTACTGTTATGGTTTGCTGGTGCCATGACCCACTGGACCCCCTGGGGTGCCAGAACAGTAGAAGCCCCCTTAACTGACCTCGTTAGTGACCCCATTTTAAAAAGTACACCTTTCAATGAATTCATCAAGGATGCAGTGATCATATTGACACTACAGGTGAGTCATAGAACCTTTTACCATTGGGCAGTGAAGAAAAAAATAATTACATTATTACCACAAAAATTTAGTTTTACCCCCAGGTTTTACATTTTCACATGGGGAAATTGGTAAAAATGGCACCAAAATGGTCCCACAATTTCTGCTGAATGTAGAAATATGTAACTGTACAGTACTGCTTAGCCACTGTTACGGGTCTGGGTGGTGGAACCTCTGTGCCGCGGTGCAAGGAGGGACCCAGAGGGGCGTAACTAAGTATCAACCCGAACCGACCCTGGTCGGACGGCGGCTAATGACTCTGTCACCAGGGAGGATCCGGGCAGAGGGACCAGGTGCTACTCTGGGGACGACCTTGTAAGACAGCAGGTGGCTCCCACGGGTCAGATGGCTGGGACTGACCGGTATGGTGGATGGACACAGCAAGCAGGCGGAAGTCTCTGGTTAGCTGAGAGGTGGTCACGGTACGTGACAACAGAGCAAGTGGTAGTCTCTAGGTTTACCAGGCAGGTGGTCACAGCAAGTGACAGCAGGAGCCTCCAGGTAGGCTAACAGGTGGTCACGGCAAGTGACGGCCAAGCAAGCTGAAGTCTCCAGGCTAGCAGGCAGGTGGTCACGGCAAGTGATGGCAGAGCCTCCAGGTAGGCTAGCAGGTAACAGATGGGTAGCAGGTGAGCGCTCCCAGGTGAGCGGGTTAGCAGGCTCGTCAGGTAGCAGGCAGGTAACTGGCAGGTGCTTCCTGGTAAGCAGGTGGACTTGCCAATAGACAGACTGGCGGATGACCGGAGACAGACTGTCGGGCTGGACAGTAGGCAAGCTGGCAGACAGGACTGGAAGTCAGGCTGGCAATGGGACCTGAGGGCTGAAGCAGAGGTGAGTATACTTGTGCAACAACTTTTGCTCGGGCACGTCCATTTTGGAGGAGGTGCCTTAAATATGGGAGTTCCTCCGGCAATTGGCCGGGGACTGCTTAGGACTGCGCGCGCGGCCCTTTTAAGAGAGAGGGAGCGCGCGCGCGCACGCCCTAAGCACAGTGCCCGGGAAAGGGCGTGCGCCGGCCGCTGCAGAAAGAGGAGCGCTGGAGGACGCCGCGCGGGGAGGTGAGAGGGACGGCGTCTCTGCCTGGCAGGAGGCAGAGATGCTGATGCAACAGCCATACAACGAGACTTGGGAGAAACGGGGTGCTATTTGTCTCTTGGAGCGCAGATTTTCCTAGTATAGTTTGCAGACTGCGTATACAGAGCCCCTAAGTGCTAGAAGAGCAGAATTCCCCCTCAAGTGACCTCATTTTCGAAATTATTCCCCTTTGGAAATTTATCTACAGGTATAGTGATGATTTTGACTCCATGGGTGTTTTCCAGAAACAGGCAGCAATGGATGTTTCTGAGTGAAAATTGCAAACTACCATTGTAGTGACCAGTACGTTGTCATGACCCGTATGTTGTAGTGACCAGTACATTATAGTGACCAGTACCTTTAGTACCCAGCTTGTGGTTCTGGAGACATGCACCGTTAAATTAGACGGGCTCTCATCGCTGCAGAAATTCCAAACATATGGACGTTTTATGGGGTTTAGGCACACTGGAGCTCAGAAGGCAGGGGGGCATTTGTATTTGGGACTGCAGAATTTGCTGAATTTCTTTTGGGGAGGTAAGGAGCCAAAGTGTTTTTCTAGAGCCTTTGCATTACCAGTAACGTGGAAGCCGCCTAAATTTCCGTTAACAGATGATGGACCGGAGGTGAGAACTTGCTTTTTTTGTGAATTGATTTGAGCACGTACATTGGGGTTTCCATCTAAACTTACGAGTGAAGTGATTCAAATGAACCCCCCAAGGGATCCTTTAATTATAATGATATGTAGATCTAAATGTGGGGAACAGAGCCCACAATAGGGTGATACCCTATGGAGAGAGAGTAAGAGAGTGCTGGTTACTAGTGTTGAGCCACCCCCGTAGTGTTCGAGTTCGGTTCGGTTCGTCGAACACCCGTGTGTTCGCCGAACTGTTCGTCGAACTGTTCGTCGAACACCTTCGAACACCGTTAAAACCAATGGCAGGCAAACAAAAACACATAGAAACACATAGAAAACACCTTCAAAGGTGTCCAAAAGCTGACAAACTGCTCAGAAGACACAACTAACACATGGAAAAGTGACAAGTACATATAGTCATGCGAAAAGAAAAGAGGTGGAGGAGTAAAAGGAGGGGGAGACACAGATATAGGCATGTCATGCCCTTCTAAAATCCAAAAAGTGAGAAGCCGAGACGGCCAGTCCGCTCCTGCCCGTGCCACCTCCGTGTCGCCGGGTTTGTGCCAGAGCCGCAGTGAACCCTGACGGCCAGCCCCCCTCTCCCAATACTGGTGCCTGTCCGCTGGTGGGTCGAGAGAGCCCCCCTGTGGTGGAGGCAGCTCTAAGCTTTTTAATTTAAATTGTCCCTCTAATTTGAATGAATACACTTTAAATCCATTTACAAGGATCTATTGGAGGGCAAGTCTCATGCCAGCAGCCACGTAATTCCAGCTCCAGTAGCGTCCACTAAAGCTGCTGCAGTTAAAAAGCTTTTATAAGGATCGAGCTCGGCTGTCCACCGCAAGGCATCCTAGTGCCAGTCCCAGCCCCTATGCCTTGGGGTGCCTCCTGATGCTCTTCACTAAGTATCCCGTGGTCCCGAAGCATTTCCTTTGAAAAAATTAAGTGTCCAAACTACAGGTGGTGTAGCTTGCTTAACAGCCGGGATAATCCGCTGACTAGCAGACACTGCTACTAGGCACAAAGTATTTCCTGGGCTAGATGCAGTTAAAAATTTGTAAGTAGATACTCTCGTTGGATGCTGAGAAAGCATTCCATAGAGTCTCCTGGCACGCCATATATGATTCTCTTAAAAAGCTTGGGGTAGGGGTCTAGGGGACCTATTTATAGCCAAAATCACGGCCCTGTATCACAATACGTCACCTAGGCTGAAGATAAATGGAACTGTAGCACCGAGGGCTCGGTTGCTACAGACGTATTGCACCTAACCCAGAGGTGTGATATCTCACTCTCAGATAAGGATGGAGTGTGGATCAGGACCCGACACCTGCATGCATTACACCACATTGCCGTGGGGCAGGGCGACCAATATGCCCCTGAGATGGGCACGACAGTCCCTGTCCCTGGCTGGAGTGGGGGGAGGGAACACTGAGGAAGGGGAACCCTGCAGTGCAGGAGCAGGGAGGAAGCAGTTCCTGGGTGCATTGAGAAGGGAGTATAAAAGGTGGGCACCATCTTAGTTCAGTGCAGAGAAGTCTGAGCAGAAGTGGCAGGGAGCAGGGGCTCTGCATGAGCTCTGCTCCGGAGGCGGGCCTAGTAACAGAGGCCCAGGCCTGCAAGAGGGAGAAGGAAGGAAGAGGAGCGGAGAAGGCTCCAGGAACGAGGAATGAAGGGATCCCAGGGGTGCGGACGGGCGAGTCGCCACCGCACGCCCGAATCCACCTGCGTGGAGGGGTCAGGCCAAAGGGGGAGACCGGTCCCCGAACTAGTGGAGGCAGGAAACGACCCTCAGCTAGAAACCGGAGGCTCTGACATTTTATGTGGCGCAGCCCCTTGCTCCACCCGCTAGGAAGGCACCACATAGGGTCAGGGAAACTGGCGCCAAGTTTACCAAGAGGAGGCCCGAGGCAGCCGGACAGAAGTGTTGGTAAGAAAGGCCAGACAAAGGACACACAAAGGGGGTCCTGTGAAGCGCTCCAAAGTTATCTGGGAGTTGTCTGAGCCCCTCACCTGGTGAGCACAGTACGACGTGGGCAGCCGTTACCTGCAGACGTGGTCTGGATAATAAGAACTGTGAGTAAAGGCCCTGAACTGCATCACTGACTCCGTGTCGTTACTGCTGCTGCCCTGCACCATCACCCCCATCCTCCGCATACACTGCCCTGAGGCTATACTCCTCCCGTGGGGAGTTATGCTACGCTCTGCTGCACCCACAACACCAGCCTTAGCGGTCTGCCCTGTAGCGGCGGTTCACTCTGACCGCAATCCACGGGTGGCGTAGTCGGACATTTAAACATCAAAACCACATAAATAGTTCCGCCACTGGTTTGACCGCCCTGAGCCACGGAACCGGATCGCCGCCACGAAGACTACAACCACCAGCATCCACCAAAAAGGGTCCGGCTCCGGGTGTCCCAAGGCCCAGGGGGTGCGTCAGAACATTTTCATCACCTTTCACAATCACCAATGGGACAAGGCAGGGATGTCCTCTGTCCCCTTTCTTATACATCCTAGTGACGGAGCACCTGCTCTCATCAATTCGCCATAACCCCAATATTAGGTGGATTGAGGTGGGAGGCACCGAGTACAAGTGCTCTCTATTTGCTGATGATGTCCTAGTATATATCACTCAATCACATATATCCATCCCTGCTGTTATGGCTGAAATAGGTCACTTTGTTACATGGTAAAATTTTAAAATCAATGCAGCGAAGTCTGAGGCCCTCGATGTCTCCCTCCCTAAATCCATATAGGATTCCATCCAGTCCAACTTTCCCTTTGCCTGGCCCTCACAGGGTATCAAATACTTAGGAATTCCTATTCATAGAGACCTCTCCCATCTATGTTATCTTAATTTTGGGCCCTTTATTGAACAATTCCATACAGACCACGGTTGGCAAGTTGGAACTGTGAGATTCACTACGTGCACCACTGGTATTTTGTGGAAAAGCACATGTAAGATTCTGCAGCAGTCTCTGCTGATACTCCTGCATGCGTGCATCCCTTTCTATGGCAGGAATAATTTCTGCAAATTTACTTTTGTACCGGGGATCTAACAGTGTGGCAACCCAGTAGTCAGGATTATTTCTAATTCTCACAATTCGAGGGTCATGTTGCAGGTAGTGCAGCAAGAAGGCACTCATGTGTGTTGCGCATCCAGGAGCACCAAGTCCCTGTTGTGTTGGTGGCGAGGTAACAATCATGCTTCCTTCCTCTGTCCTCTCCCCCCAACCTCGCACAACAGAAATGTGATCAAGGTCTCCCTCATCTGATGAGTCTTCCATCAGTTCGTCCTCCACTTCTTCCTGGGCTCCTGCACCTTCCTCACTAGTTTGGCTGCTACCATGCGCCCTGGTAAAATCATCTCCCCCACCCTCACATGCCTGCCGCCCTGGTGCTGCCGACCGTCCAGACCTTGCAGATGTTAGCCCTTCCGCATACAACTCCTCCTCCTCTACTTCCTCCACCTCCTCTTGTGCCACCACCTGACTCCGAATTCTGTTTAACATGTGCTCCAGCATGTAAATCACCGGAATAGTCATGCTGATAATGGCATCGTCAGCACTAAACATCTTCGTCGCCATTTCAAAACTGTGCAGAAGGGTGCATAGGTCCCTGATCTGAGACCACTCCTCCAGCGTGATTTGCCCCACCTCTGAATCTCGTTGGCCCAGGCTATACGTCAGAACGTATTGCACCAGGGCTTGTCGGTGCTGCCACAGTCGCTGCAACATGTGCAGAGTTGAATTCCACTGGGTAGGCACATCGCATTTTAGCCGGTGAAGTGGCAGGCCCAACGACTTCTGTAGAGATGTAAGTCGCTGAGCTGCGGGATGCGAACGGCGGAAGTGAGCACACAGCGACCGTGCCCTCTGCAGAAGGCCATCTAGTCTGGGATAGTGGGCTAAAAATTGCTGGACAACCAGGTTCAACACGTGAGCCATACAAGGCACGTGTGTGACATTGCCCCAGCGAAGGGCCGCACCCAGGTTTGCAGCATTGTCGCACACGGCCTTCCCTGGTTTCAGGTCCAGTGGAGACAACCATTCATGAAATTGGTTCTCCAGAGCTGACCACAACTCCTCAGCTGTGTGACTCACATTTCCCAGACATTTCAATGTAAAAACCGCCTGATGACGTTGAGCCCTACTGCCAGCATAGTAAGGAGGTGTGCAGGATCCCTTCTGCGCAGTTAGAAAGCTTGTGGCATGACCAGACAGGCTTTGGGTGCAGGTGGAAGACCGAGAGGAGGTTGAGGAGGCAGAAGCAGTGGAGGAAAAATGACATAAAGAGGATTGACGCACAACTCGTGGGGACGGCAAGACTTGGACAGCAGCCCCTTGTCCTGCTGTCACCATAGTTACCCAGTGCCCAGTCAGCGACATGTAACGCCCCTGTCCATGCCTACTCGTCCAAGTGTCTGTGGTGAAATGCACCCTGTCACACACAGAGTTTCTCAAAGAAGCGGTGATGTTGTGTGCGACATGCTGGTGGAGCGCAGGCACACCTTTCTTTGAGAAGTAGTGCCGACTGGGCATCTGGTACTGGGGCACTGCGACGGACATAAGGTCTCGAAAATCCTCTGTGTCCACCAGGCGGAAAGGCAGCATTTCTGTAGCCAAGAGCTTGCAGATGGTGAAATTCAACCTCTTAGCTTTCTCATGGCTAGGAGGAAATGGTCTTTTACTTGTCCACATCTGAGGGACCGAGGGCTGGCTATTGTGCTTAGACGGGGTTGATAAGGGTGTCCCCGGCAAACTGCCGGTCTGTGAGGAAGATGCAGGCGGACATGTTAGGTTGCCTTGATCCAAAGGTGGTGCTATCGATGTCGGACAGCGCTCAAGACCAGCTGGTGTTACCACCTCCAAAGAAAATGATGACCTGCCAATCACGCTGGCTGTTGCGGGTAAAGAGGTGGCAGGTCTGCGCCCCAAAACAGGTGTGACTGCTGTCCCCCCAGTCACAGAGGATGAAGAGGCCGCGGATGCACAAGATATGGCAGACGGTGGTTGGCCCAACCGGCTAGACCGCATTGTAGCACACTGAGCTTCCCACTGCAACTTATGCTTCATGTCCATGTGCCGGTTCATGCATGAAGTACTCAAACTATGTATTTTTTGGCCTCTACTTAGCTTTTGCTGACAAATGTTACAGATAACACGAGTTGGGTCATCTTTATCGATCTGAAAAAATGCCCAGGCTATGCAAGGCTTAGCACCCATGCGACCTGAAGAGCCACCACGACTTGTGGTGAGAGGCAGAGTTGTGTTTGAGGATGCAGTTGTTGACGTGCTTCCAGTACTACGTCTCTGTCCAGGAAGGCGCAACCTGACCTCGTCGTCACTAGTATCTTCCTCCACCTCCTCTGCTGACCTCATCTCTTGGCTGACTGTGGGTTGACAATAAGTGGGATCTCCGACCTCATCATCATCACCCTGTGCGTTATCACACCCGTCGTCCTCAGAGCCAACCTGTTCCTGCCCTGACAAAAAACTAAAGTTGTCGCTCCAATCAGGTATTTGAGTCTTATCATCGTCTTCCTCATTGTCTCCACCAACAGGAGTTACAGTTTGGGAATGAGGGTCTACATTATGGTCAGAACCTTCTGCGTCTGGTCCTGGATCCGACTCATAAAGATTCTGGGCATCAGTGCAGATCATTTCCTCGTCTGGATTCACAGAAGCGCTGGAGTCGACCTCTGATTCCCAGGCTATAGTATGAGTAAACAGCTCTGCAGACTCAACCATCTGTTCTACCTCATACTCAGACGGGCAGCTGGAGATTTGGGAGCTGTGAGGAAGCAAGTGCGATTTGGGTGACACCTTTGAGGACTGGAGTATTTGTGATGTTGAAGTTGATGTGAAGGAGAGCCCACTTAAAGGAGCACTTGATATCCGTTGAAGCACCTGCTGTTTTTGTGCCTCATCTGGAATTTGTAGCGATTGGCGTGGCCGTAAGAAAGGGATCTTATCACATTGTCCGCTAAAAGAAGTAGACATTTTAGTTTGGCTGGAAGATGGTCTTTCTTCTGCACCTACCCCACGGACACAACCTTTTTTCCCCTTCCCAACACGCCTATTCCCCTTTCCACCAGCAGCAGGCCTTTTTCCACTCATTTTGGTGGTTAACTAATTCACAACTCTGGAGTTGTTTGCACAAAAAAACAATGGATGGTAACCGAGCAGAGCTGAGTGGCCAAACTGTGGTATTAGGCCAAAACTATTGGCTGGGTTAGATGCAGAAAAAAATTATTTTTAATTTGCAACCTGATGGAGGTCAGTATAGATGGACTAATAGACCAAGTCCCACACACCGCTAGAAGCCCAAATATTTTTTCAGAGCTAGATGCAGAAAATTTTTTTATTCAATTTGCAACCTGATGGAGGTCAGTATAGATGGACTAATAGACCAAGTCCCACACACTGCTAGAAGCCCAAATATTTTTTCAGAGCTAGATGCAGAAAAAAATTATTTTTAATTTGCAACCTGATGGAGGTCAGTATAGATGGACTAATAGACCAAGTCCCACACACTGCTAGAAGCCCAAATATTTTTTCAGAGCTAGATGCAGAAAAAAATTATTTTTAATTTGCAACCTGATGGAGGTCAGTATAGATGGACTAATAGAACAAGTCCCACACGCTGCTAGAAGCCCAAATATTTTTTCAGAGATAAATGAAGAAAAAAATTATTTTTAATTTGCAACCTGATGGAGGTCAGTATAGATGGACTAATAGACCAAGTCCCACACACTGCTAGAAGCCCAAATATTTTTTCAGAGCTAGATGCAGAAAAAAATTATTTTTAATTTGCAACCTGATGGAGGTCAGTATAGATGGACTAATAGACCAAGTCCCACACACTGCTAGAAGCCCAAATATTTTTTCAGAGCTAGATGCAGAAAAAAATTATATTCAGTTTGCAACCTGATGGAGGTCAGTATAGATGGACTAATAGAATGATGCTATGCCCAAAAGATTTTACTTCACTAGGTGCAGTAAAAAAATTGGTATTCTATACACAGGTGGTATATCTTGCAACACAGATAGGCTACTCCACTGACTAACACACTCTGCAATAGGCCAAAAAGGATTAGCTTTGCTAGATTCAGCCAAATGCTGTGAAAAAAACTTGCACAGCACTGGCACAGACCTGCCTGGCAAAAACTGATAGGAACTGATGTAACCTAGTCCTGAAAAGGACTCAAATTACAATTAGTCTTTACTCCCACAATCTATCTATTTAAGAGCACAGACCTGACTGATAAAAGTCGTAGGAAATGCTGTAACCTAGTCCTTAAAAGGACTGCAAACACAACTATTCCCTACTCCCAAGCTATCTGTATATTTGTGCGAAAATTGGCTTGAAATTAACAAGGTATAGCGCACACAGCAACAGCGGTGCCGTCTAACACGCAGCTGCAGCAGTGAGAAAATGGTGGCGACGGGGAAAATGGCTTGGTCTTATAGGGCAAGGACATGTGACATACACTGCCAATCACACATGCCCTTGCTTGTGTGAAAAAAAGCACTTCGCTCCGTGTGTGCGCTGCTGATAGGCTGACAGATTGCACCTCCCCACTGCAAATGCGGGAAAGAGAAAAAAAAATGGAGATCTTCATTGTTCCTGCAGAGATCCATCCCCTGCCCCTCCCCCCGCCCCGCTGTACACTCAAACTGCGTATTAACATTAATTTTCATCATTACTGAGAAAAAATCCAGTTATGATTTTGGTGCACGAACAGTTATCGAACATAACCTCGAACAGCCGAATTTTTCTCAAATTGTTCGTGTTCGCCGACCGGCTCGAACACCGCCCAAAACAGCTCGAATTTGAGATTGGCGAACAGTTCGAGTAGAACAACGCTCATCTCTACTGGTTATACTCACCTGATGGAGTTGTGACAGGCACAACTTCTTTGAAGGCATGAAGAAAAACAGCAGCTGCTGCCCCGTGGCTGGAAGATAAATCCTCCAGGAGATATTGGATCCAGTTGGATGAACACATTTGTTTTTTTTTTACTTGAATGTGACGCCGGTACGGTGTTGAAACGCTTTGTTAATAAAAAGCCTTTTTCATCATCATCATCATCATCTCTGAAGAATTGATTTACTTCAGCAGCGCAGCCTACTTACATGTTCATCCAACTGGATCCATTCATTATAATGAGGCATCAGAGTTACTCTGGACTCCTTCTGGCCTCTATTCAGCATTGTCCTTCCTTTCAGAAGTGCAAAGAATTGTGGAATACCGCGCTTTTATGCACCTCTAAAAGACGGAATCTTCCCCCAGGGGTTCCGACTGAATTACATATTTCAGAGAGTCACATGGAAACCCCGATGTAAGCGCTCAGCATAGAGTGCAGAATAAATGTGAGCTGAGCCTTACTGAGATCTTTGGGAGGCAGAATGAAGAAATCAATAGCAGGTGAAGAATTGGTCGGTGCAATTACAGCAATATCAGATTGATATAATTTTTTATGTTTGGCTGCTGTCACACATTAAAAGATGCTTTTTATTGCAAAACAAGTTTTTGCATCACCATGTTTTGATATCTATACTTTTCCATGTATTGTCCAACAGGATTTTTTGCTGGACGAGTTGACATTTTTATTGGTACCATTTTCGGGCACATGACATTTTTTGATAGCCTGGCAAACAGGCTGTCTCTGAATGTGTCACAGCTCTCTAACATCAGTGACACTTGCAGGCGCAGCGACAATGAATGAAAAGCTGAGCACGCCAAAATACTCGGCGAGCACCAGAGCAGGCTCGCCAAAAGGGTTAATGAGGCATACTCGATCATTACTAATCATTATTTAAAAAAAAGAAAAAATGCCAGATGAATAATAACGATCACATTTTTATTGTTCATTAAAACAATTTGATAAGAAATTGAAAAAAAAACCATAAGAGCTAGACAGTTCTTTTAGAACTGTAGGACAACATATCAGTAAACTGACCAAATCAGTTATGGTGCATTTACACTGGCTGACCCACATCCATTAAACAAACAACAATTGGCTACATAGAAGCCGATCAGCAGTTAATCAATAACCTGTTTATACAGTCTGGCTGCACTTCCATGTGTACAGAACGATTGTTAGCACAATTGATTTGAGTGCATTGTTCTCGGCAGCTCATGTGCTGTTTTTTCTTTTTTATAGCCATGAAAGTAAATAAAAACTGTTTTGTTCACATATAGATAGTAGTAATGAGTGACTCTTTTCAAGGCAAACTGAATTTGTATCATATTTTACAAAAATTCTAATTCCCCAGAATTCAGCAAAATGGCAGCCAGGCGGCATAAGGTCGCGTTGCCCATTGTGACAATATGCCATCATGATCTGAGGTCTACTGGAAGCCAGAAGCTTTGGTGCCAAGTGAGCCAAATGGGAGCTTTGTAAGGAATACTGGAAGGCGAGCACAATAAGGAATATTTTATTCACATAGAATTACTAAGATGAAAATCAAATTTCTGCCAAATTTGAGCTAGCTGCAGGATAAAATTCTCATCAGATTTGCTCATTTCTAATAGACATTGAAATTTTATATACATAGTTCTATTGGACATACTTTTTACAATAGACAAACAGGAGATGTACAGTATGTGAATGTTTAATGGCAGTGGAAGCAGAAGTGGCAGCAGTAGAAACCTCACATTGTACACTACAGTTCAAAAGTTTGGGGTCACCCAGACAATTTTGTGTTTTCCATGAAAACTCATACTTTTATTTATCAAATGAGTTGCAAAATGATTAGAAAATATAGTCCAGACATTGACAAGGTTAGAAATAATGATTTTTATTAGAAAAAATAATTTTCTCCTTCAAACTTTGCTTTCGTCAAAGAATGCTCCCTTTGCAGCATGTACAGCATTGCAGACCGTTGGCATTCTAGCTGTTAATTTGCTCAGGTAATCTTGAGAAATTTCACCCCATGCTTCCTGAAGCCCCTCCCACAAGTTGAATTGGCTTGATGGGCACTTTTTGCGTACCATACGGTCAAGCTGCTCCCACAACTGCTCATTGGGGTTGAGATCTGGTGACTGCGCTGGCCACTCCATTACAGATAGAATACCAGCTGCCTACTTCTTCCCTAAATAGTTCATGCATAATTTGGAGGTGTGCTGTGGGTCATTGTCCTGTTGTAGGGTGAAATTGGCTCCAATCAAGCGCTGTCCACAGGGTATGGCATGGAGTTGCAAAATGGAGTGATAGCCTTCCTTATTCAAAATTCCATTTACCTTGTACAAATCTCCCACTTTACCAGCACCAAAGCAACCCCAGACCATCACATTAACTCCACCATGCTTGACAGATGGCGTCACTCTTCCAACATCTTTTCAGTTGTTCTACGTCTCACAAATGTTCTTCTGTGTGATCCAAACACCTCAAACTTTGATTCATCTGTCCATAAAACTTTTTTCCAATCTTCCCCTGTCCAATGTCTGTGTTCTTTTGCCAATATTAATCTTTTCCTTTTATTAGCCAGTCTCAGATATGGCTTTTTCTTTGCCACTTTGCCCTGAAGGCCAGCATCCCGGAGTCACCTCTTCACTGTAGATGTTGACACTGGCGTTTTGCATGTACTATTTAATGAAGCTGCCAGTTGAGGAGTTGTGAGGCGTCGATTTCTCAAACTACAGACTCTAATGTACTTGTCTTGCTGCTCAGTTGTGCAGTGGGGCCTCCCACTTCTCTTTCTACTCTTGTTAGAGCCTGTTTGTGCTCTCCTCTGAAGGGAGTAGTACCCACCGTTGTAGGAAATCTTCAGTTTCTTGGCAATTTCTCGCATGGAATAGCCTTCATTTCTAAGAACAAGAATAGACTGTTGAGTTTCACATGAAAGTTCTTTTTTTTCTGGCCATTTTGAGAGTTTCATAGAACAAACAAATGTAATGCTCCAAATTCTCAACTAGCTCAGAGGAAGGTCAATTTTATAGATTATCAAATCAGCCAAACCGTTTTCAGCTGGGCTAACATACTTGTGCAAGGGTTTTCTAAACATCCATTAGCCTTCTTACACAGTTAGCAAACACAATGTACCATTAAAACACTGGAGTGGTGGTTGTTGGAAATGGGCCTCTATACACCTATGTAGATATTTAAATAAAAACAAGACGTTTGCAGCTAGAATAATCATTTACCACATTAACAATGTATAGAGTGTATTTCTGATTCATTTAATCTTAGCTTCATTGAAAAAAAATGTGCTTTTCTTTCAAAAATAATTACATTTCTAAATGACCCCAAACTTTTGAATGGTAGTGTAGAATATGACAGGTCAGGCAAAGAAGAAAAAAGAAGTCTGGCATTGTAGGGCCAGCACTGGCAGCCCTCATAAAAATAGTATAGTATGGTTATAAAACACAGTAGACTGGCAAAAGATGTATGGCTGGCATAACTATCTATCATTACTGGATGTGGGAGAGGCTGCATAATATAGAATAGAATAAGGCAGGCAAAGACATGTGTTTAACCAGCACTGACAGCCCCGGCAGCAGCACAGTATAGATATAACATGATTGCAGGGGGAGTACTTGCTTTAATGGCAACAGAACTGTGCAGAATACAATGGACAGGCAGGCATCTGCGTATGCTTGGGATAATATCCCACACGACATCCAACTGCTGCTGCTCCTATTCTTCATCTTTCCCCTCTTCCACACACTGCACTACCAGTAAGTTGACTAGTAGGAGTTAAGTTGGCACATAAGTAGTTGATTGGAAGCACATATTTCTTCAACACACAATCAAGAATGGATATCTCGGGTACAACAGAAAAGGTTTTGTCATAGAATGACAAGCAGTAGTTGTAGATGACAATGTTGGTGATGATTATACAGACCAGATACAATTTAAAAATTTGACCTAGCTACCATAAAGAGGAAGATAATGAGAAAATGTAGGAGGACAACTTAAGCCTTGCTCAGATTGCTGGCCAACTTACTTTTTTCAAATGAGCTGGTGACATTTCTGTTCTGATGGAGAGACATAGTTCCTAGTCTAGTCTGAATTTCCACAGCTTAATTTCCAGATGTAAAGCTTACAAACTGCCAAAGATTTATTTGTCGCCAACATGGAAAAGAACTTACACATTCGAGATGTCTGCATATACAATGAGCCATCACATGAGTATGATGTCTGACAACCCTTGAAGATCTGTTATTGCTATTCTCAATTGTATGAGCAAATATTATGTTTAGCGTGACAATATACACCTGTGATGTTTTGTTTAATGTAGTAATGTAAGTGTTGCCCTGCAATGAGGAGGGGGTTTTGAAGAAAAAAAAGCAAAACTAGCTTCCTTGCTAGTAGTTAGCTGTGGTTAATCTGAAGATGGAAGAGCAAAAAGAAAGGCTACAGATTGTATGTACAATATGTATGTGTGTTTGTGTGAGCGTGAGTTTGTGTGTGTCTCTGTGTGTATATGTCTAGATAGAGGAAGTGCAGGTAGCAAGCTTGGTAACTGGATTAGAAATTTTGGATTCTTGACATGGCTGGAACATCCTTAACATCCCGGAAAGTCAATCAGAGAGAAGGCTCAGCTGCAGTGGGAATAGAGTAAGGGGCCCAGGAATGTATAGGTGTGGGTCCAGGGCCATAACTACAATAGGTACAGTGGTTGAAATCACACCCGGGCTCTTGAGCTCAAGAGGCCCCAAAAGTCTCTATGGCCTATATGAAAAGATCAATAATATTAAAGATTTGCAATAGTTGGGGGCCCTATTGGAACTTTTGCATTGGGGCCCATGAACTTCAAGTTATGCCACTGTGTGGGTTTGAGGTAATCCTGAAAAAGAAATGGTAATTTTGGGGCTGAGGCACCATGTCCGGTAGACCTGGAATGTTAATGAAGGATTACTAGTAGTGATGAGCGAGCATGCTCGCTACTGCTCGGTGCTCGCCCGACCATCTCACTGCTCAAGATGCTTAGCTCTCGCCGAGTATTTCCGGGGTTGCTCAGCTGGAGCTCGGGTCTCCTCCCTGCATGTTTGGCGCTCTTTACAGAGCCAATGAACATGCAGGGA
The DNA here is from genome assembly GCF_046119375.1 of Phyllobates terribilis. Classification (NCBI taxonomy): domain Eukaryota; kingdom Metazoa; phylum Chordata; class Amphibia; order Anura; family Dendrobatidae; genus Phyllobates; species Phyllobates terribilis. The sequence continues at coordinate 171,158,251 of NW_027362771.1, forward strand.
TTGCCTGCCACTCACTGTAATGCCGTAGCCGTGTTGGTTGTAGCATTACAGTGATTGGCTGGCCGCACAGCGTAATCAGGTCTATATCAGACTTGGCGCCGCCATGCTCATCACAGTCAGTCCAGAATCAGACAGTGTAGGGAGAGGTGCTACTGAGATAGGGAGAGACTTGCTTGTTTCTAGTTAGTGTAGGTGTACCAAACTATATTAGAGACACATATCCATCTCAACAAACAGTCCTTCTGAGGACTAATCCATCTGCAGAGATATCAGACAGGCAGTGTATATAGCCAGGAAGACAGGGTATGTAGCAGACTGCAGTGCACATAGCACAAGAGGCTCCTTTACAGTTTTGTCTGCTGCTGCTGTTGGATATTTCTAGAAATAGGCCCAGGTCTCAGGGGCCAGTAATAATTTTTTGGGGGATTTTAATTCTCATTATTTGCTTAAAAAGCAATCCAGAGAGCACCACTTTTCTGCGCCATTTGCTTGTTGACACTGCAGAATACAGCCAGGTCTCTTCCATATTACAGCGCTAAAAATCCAGCTATTTAAAACTGTAGTTTGCCCGTCACACGGATCACATAGAATTGTGCTCAAAATGATGCCATTTCTGGCATCCATTAAAAATTTGTTTCAGTGTGTCAGTGAAGCAATTGACACCAGTTTGCTGTTCAAATAGTTACCTACAGGCCAGGTATCTAAAACTGTGTTTTCTCCGTCACACAGATTACATATACGTTTCAGAAAATAATGCCATTTCTGGCCTCCATTAAAAATTTGTTTCAGTGTGTCAGTGAAGCAATTGACACCAGTTTGCTGTTCAAATAGTTACCTACAGACAAGGTATTTAAAACTGTTTTCTTCGTCACTCTGATCACATATACGTTTTCAGAAAATACTGCCATTTATGGCCTCCATTAAAAAAAGATTTTCAGTGTGTCAGTGAAGCAATTGACACCAGTTTGCTGTTCAAAATAGTTACCTACAGGCCAGGTAGTTAAAACTGTGTTTTTTCCGTCACACGGATCACATACGTTTTCAGAAAATACTGCCATTTCTGGTCTCCATTAAAAAAAATTTGCACTGTATCAGTGAAGCAATTGACACCAGTTTGCTGTTCAAAATAGTTACCTACAGGCCAGGTATTTAAAACTATGGTTTGTCCGTCACACGGATCACATATACGTTTTCAGAAAATGCTGCCATTTCTGACCTCCAGTAAAAATTTGTTTCAGTGTGTCAGTGAAGCAATTGACACCAGTTTGCTGTTCAAAATAGTTACCTACAGGCCAGGTATTTAAAACTGTGGTTTGTCCGTCACACGGATCACATATAAGTTCACTCCAAATTAAGTCATTTGTAGTGAGCGTGGAAGATATTGTCCTCCATTTAAAATGGGCAAGGCACGTGGCAAGGGATGGGGAACTGGACATGATTGTGATGGTGCATGCAGAGGCCAAGGCCATGGGAAAACTGAAATTGTGCCACAACAAACACCCACATCTTCTCACTCGACCTTCCTGTCCCAATTTAAAGGGGACCGCAGTACACCACTATTGAACACAGAGCAGTGTGAAAAGGTTATTGGTTGGATAGCAGGTAATGCTTCCAGTCACTTAGCCACCACCACCACCACCTTGTCTTCCACACAGTCAAGTCTCAGTAGCTGTGAGTCTGGACTGCATATTCCTCACCCTGAACCTCCTTCCTCTCACCATGATGAGTGCCTAGAGACAACTGATCCCACACTTGGACACTCCAAAGAGATGTTCACTTCTCCATTTATAGGTTCGGGCCTCTCGCACGGTCCACTTGAAGCGGGGCAAGAGGAGATCGCATGTAGCGATGCCCAAATATTTGAGCAACCACGGTCACGTGATTCCAACGGTGGGAAAGTGTCCCAAGAGATGGACGATGATGAGGCAGAATTGCCAGAAAGTCATGAGGAGGACCAGAGTGCGGAAGTGGAAGCCGAGGTGGTGGATGATATAGTAACTGACCCAACCTGGCAGGAGGACATGCAGAGCAAGGAGAGCAGCACACAGGGGAAGGGAGGCAGAGCACCCCAACAGGTAAGAAGAAGCAGTGTGGTGGCCGCAGAAATAAGGCAGGCAATCGCTGCCTGTAACACCAACATGAAGGAAGTTGCCGGTACAACTGTTAGGTCTTCCCAAGTCTGGTTATTTTTAAAGACTCTGCCGATAACCCCTAAAAGGTTATTTGCACCACGTGCCAGGCCAGCATCGGCAGGGGTGGCAAAAAGACCAGCCTGACCACCACCAGCATGATCAGGCACATGGCAGCAAAGCATCCGACTTTGTGGGCTGAACCCCAGGATCAAGCCAATCCCCTGTCCATGGTGCATGTGAAGATGCCTCCTGCCCTGCACCTGTCATTGCACACTCTCAAGTAGCAGCATAGGAAGCATGTCTACTTCCTTGCCCGAGTACAGCGTTTAGTTGTCCATACCCCAGTCCTTGGAATGCAAGCGCAAATACGCAGCCAACGCCCCACAGGCCACACTACTAAATTCCCACATTTCGCCACATCTAGCGCTCGAAATGATACCTTTTAGGCTCATGGAGATGGAAGCATTCCGCAACCTGATGGCATCGGCCATTCCTTGGTTCTCGGTCCCCAGCCGCCACTATTTCTCCCGGTGTGCCATCCCCGCATTACACAAGCACATGTCCCAAAACATTAGCCGTGGCCTCAACAATGCAGTTACCGGGAAAGTCCACCTAACCACGGACACGTGGACAAGTGCTTGTGGGCAGGGACGGTACATCTCAGTGATGGCACACTGGGTTAACATAGAAGAAGCCGGGACCCAGTCGGACCTTCGGACAGAACACGTCCTCCCAACGCCAAGGATTGCAGGCCCTAGGTCAATCAGAGTTGCCCCACAGTCTACATCTCCTGCATCTCATCCTCCTCAGCCCCCTCCTCCTCTTCAGCCGCCATCTCCGAAATGACCACATCAGTCACAAGCTGGAAGCACTGCATCACTGCCGCGGCCAAGCGGCAACAGGCTGTATTGAAGCTAATATGCTTATGTGACAAACCGCACAATGCTGAAGAGTTGTGGACAGCTCTGAAAGAGCAGGCAGATCTGTGACTCACACCGCTGAACCTACAGCCGGCCATGGTCGTGTGTGACAATGGCCGGAACCTGGTGGCGGCTCTGAGACGAGGCGAGCCCACACACGTACCATGTCTGGTACATGTGCTTAACCTCGTGGTTCAGGGATTTCTCAAATCCTACCTGGAGCTGCCGAATCTGCTTGTCAAAGTACGCTGCCTGTGTGCCCATTTTAGAAAGTCACCTACAGCTTCCGCCGCCCTTACCGTGCTTCAGCAGCATTTGCAGCTTCCGGCTCACAGACTGCTGTGTGATGTTCCCACATGTTGGAACTCTACACTGCAGATGTTGAGAAGGATTTGTGAGAAGAAGAGGGCAGTTGTTGAGCACCAGCATCAACAAGGCGATCGGTACTCAGTTCAGTCTCCACACATAAGACCTCAAGATTGGATGTGAATGTCAGAAATATGTACCATCCTCCAAAACTTTGAGGTCTCCACCAAGATGGTGAGTGGCAATGATTCCATAATTAGCGTCACCATCCAGCTTCTCTGTCTTCTGAAACTCTGTCTGCTCACAGTCAAAGAGGATGCATTGTAGGCGGAGCATAATGAGATGGAGCAAGGAACCATGCAGGGTGATTACACTCAGCACAGCCTCATCTTATCCCAACATGGATTGGGTGACAATGAGGAAGAGGAGGAGGAAGAACAGGAGCTAGTTTCATGCGCTATAGACGGTACTACCTGCTCGACCGTCATACCATCTGTTCAGCGTGGATGGCCTGAGGACTGAGAGGAGGAGGAGGAGAGCATGGTCCCTTGTCCTCTTGGAGAGGACACAGAAGTCTTGCCTGTTAGCAGTCTGGCACACATGGCTGCCTTTCCCATGATCCTCGCGTTCTCAAAATTTTGGGTGACGGTCATTACTAGTTGGTGACACTTCTAGACCCACGCTACAAGGAGAACTTTATATCTCTTATTCCTGAGGCTGACAGGTCTATAAAAATGGGGCAGTACCAGAAAGCCCTTGTTGAGGAACTATTAAAAAAATTCCCATCTGAAAATGCTGGAGGCAAAGGTCATAGTTCGTTGGACAACCAAGGACAACAGGTGAGAGAGACACAAATCCAATCCAGCAGAGGCAGGCGAACCCTGTCAAAGTTCTGGGAGAATTTTCTCAGCCCCTCCCATTGCACAAGCACTGAGGCGTGGTGTATTCTCACAAGGAGTGCAAAGTATGGGAAGATGCTGAGGGAGTACCTTGCTGACCGTACCAACATCCTCCGCAATTCCTCTGTGCCTTATAATTATTGGGTATCCAAGGTGGATTCGTGGAATGAACTGGCTCTCTACACCTTGGAGGTCCTGGCCTGCCCTGTCGCTAGCGTTTTATCAGAGTGGGTTTTTAGTGTCGCTGGTGGAATTATAACTGATAAGCACATCCGCCTGTCAACTGAAAATGCTGGGAGGTGTATTCCCGTGCACCTTTTCACACCCACACATGGGTATACGCTTCCTGATTTTGGCTATTTGCTCTTGTCCACCTCCTTCTCTTTATCCTCATCCACCACCACAATACCACCAGGGTGACCATGGTCCTTGATGCAACACCCACATAATTTTTTTAAAGGTTGTTTATGATGCCTGTCAAAAAAATTTTTTATACAGTATGTTCATGTATACCCCCCAGGGGTAAATGTTTGTCAGCTCATACACTTAGTGCATTGGCATTACAAGTATAGGAGGTCTGCTCCTTTCTCATGGGAACATTTTTTTTTGAGGCCCTCTATGTCTCTTCCAAGGGGGAATTGGAGTACCTCCCATTTTTTGGCAGCCCTTGCATTCATTGCATACGCCAACACTCTGGGAGACCCACTTCCAAATCATGGGAACATTTTTTTATGTGGCCCTGTACGTCTCTTCCAAGGGGCATTGGAGTGCCTCCAAATGTTTGGCTGCCCTTGCATTCACTGCATAGGCCAACACTATGGGAGACCCTCTCCTTTCTAATGGGAACTTGTCATGATTGTGGCCCAGCTCTATGTGTCTTTAAATTCTTAGTGGGGTTTTTCCTAAATTTGGTCAGCCGTTGGGCTCACCGCATATCCTACAACTGTATAGCAGACCCTCTCCTTACTAAAGGGAAAATGTCGTACTCGTTACTGTGGCCCTGCTCTATGTGTCTTTAAATTTTTAGTGGGGTTATTCCTAAATTTTATCAGCCATTGGACTCACTGCATACCCTATAACTGTATAGCAGACCCTCTCCTTTCTAATGGGAACATGTTGTACTCATTACTGTGGCCCTGCTTTATGTGTCTTTAAATTCTTAGTGAGGTTTTTCCCAAATTTTGGCAGTCACAGCATGGGCATTACCACTATAGGAGACCTGCTCCTTTAAAATGGGAACATTTTTTTTTACTGAGACCCTCCTCTGTGTCTCTTCCAAGGGGTTGCATCCGAATTTTTGGCAGCCCTCGCAGTCATTGCATACGCAATAACAGTATAGGAAATCCACTCGTTAATAATGGAAACAACAAAGCATAGCCCGCTGATGGCTCTCTAACAATAGTGAGGGCCAACTGCTGGCCTTTTAAGAATACTAAGGGCCGTCTGATGGCCCTATAAAAATAGGCTTTGTGACTTTCAGAGTCCCTCCATCATAAATGAAACAGGATGTGTCTGATGATGTGTCACACACTACATGGCCAGAGAAGGTTGTTAAATGTTAAAATGACATTTCCCGGTGAATGCATTTGTCTTAAAAAATAGTGTAAAAAAAAACCAGTAGGATCTTTCTTTAGTATAAAAAACAGAGTCACCAATGTAACCTCAATGTAATCCCATTGTTCAGATCCTGCACCTCCTCCTCTATCTCCGAAGTGACCACATCAGTCACAAGCTGAAAGCACTGCAGCACTGCCTTGGTTAAGCGGCAACAGGCTGTGCTGAAGATAACATGCTTAATGCTTAGGTGACAAACTGCCCAGCGCTGCAGAGTTGTTAAAAGCTGTAACACAGCAGCCTGATCTGAGGCTCTCACCGCTGAACCTACAGCCAGGCATGGTCGTGTGTGACAATGGGTGGAATCTGGTGATGGAGAAATGACAGCCGGAGTAGATACGGTTTCCCTCTATGCCAGTCCTTTCACCGAGCTAAAGAATATTGCTGTGATGAAATACCACTCCCACTGAGAAGCTGTTTCAGATTGAAAAACATTGGGCCCACCAGAGGATTTGATTCTGAGGGCTCACCTTTCTCCCTCGCTCAAGAGCCCCAGAGCAGCTGCAAAGTTAGTGCTATCATGAACTCTCCTAATGTAGAAGCCAGGGCACACCAGGGGATTCTCTGGTGGAACTGTCCAACCCTGCCGAGAAACAATCCTGGCTAAGAAAAGTGTGTGGGAAGGTTCCCGGACACTCTATGGCTGCTTTTATACTGAGGTGGAAACCCACGCAAACATGGGGAGAACATTCAAAATCCTAGCAGTTGTTGTCCTTGCTGGGATTTGAACCCAGGATACCCGCACTGCAAGGCTTCAGTGCTAACCACTGAGCCAATGTGCTGCCTTTCACCCTCTGATATCTAAAAGGCTGGAGAAACTTGTACCTACTGCCACTCTGTCTTCAGCTCCTTTGTGAGAAACTAATGTATTTCGGCAGCCACTCAGTCTACCAAATAAAATTCCTGAGAAAGAAATTGGGGATGGCTTTGCGACTGGTACTGCGGGCAGTGCTAATACCATGGCGTCGTAACATAGTTTATTGGAAATATTCCAGGCTGGTAGGAGGCAAGCAGATTCCCACAGAAAAGTACCAGCAGTAATGTTCAGAGACCCACGCTTGTAGAAGACGGAGACAATACCGGGATAAATAGTGGTGGCTGGGGACCACCCAAAGTAGATACGGTTTCCTCCTATGCCAGTCCTTTCTCCGAGCTAAATACAACTCTCAGCAAAAAAGCTGTGGACTGGCTCCGTACCGTCCCTGGCCACATTCACCTGTCCACGTGTTTGTGGGTAGGCGGTCCTTCCCAGTAAGTGCACTGTGGAGGGCATGGGTAATGTTGTGGGACCCATGCTTGTGGAAGGTGGAGACGATACCGGGAAAAATAATGGCGGCTGGGGACCGAGTATGGATACCCGGTTGCCGCCATAAGATTGTGGACAGCTTCCACCTCCACGAGCTTAAAAGCCCACATTTCAAGAGCAAGCAGTGGCCCAGAAATCTGGCAGTTAAGTATTTCGGCCTGTGGGTGGGTGGGTGGCTGGCTGCATACTTGCGCTTGCATTCCAAGTAACAGAAAACTAAGCAGATGGTGGCCTCTATCATCATCATTGCCTCACCTCAGCACTATGAACTCTCCTGAAGGAGAAGCCAGGGCCCACCGGACGAGTCTCCGGTTCTCTCGTGGGCCGGTCCAACCCTGCCGAGAAGCAGCCCTGGCTAAGAAAAGTGTGTGGGAAGGTTCCCGGACACTCTATGGCTGCGTTAAGAATGTGGATTGGACATGCTTATGCATGTTATTTCTCAAACCGCATTGCAGATCAGGCCTTTGCCCAACTCTGTAGTCATGAAATTAAAGGCGCAAAGAAAGATGTTTGGATGTCAAAGCACCACCGGCAAGTGCGAGCTGATGTTGGACGGGCTGCCATTGCTTCTGCAACAATCTGCATTAGAGGACTTCCTGGGAGAAATTGCACCGAGAGTAGATACGGTTTCCCTCTATGCCAGTCCTTTCACCGAGCTAAAGAATATGGCTGTGGTGAAATACAACTCTCAGCAAAAATAGCTGTAGACTGGCTTCATACCGTCCCTGGCCACATTTACCTGTCCACATGTTTGTGGTTAGGCGGTCCTTCCCAGTAAGTGCACTGGGGAGGGCACAGCTAATGTTGTGGGACCCGTGCTTGTGGAAGGCGGAGACGACACCGGGACAAATAGTGGCGGCTAGGGACAGAGTATGGATACCCGGTCATCACCGCCATAAGATTGTGGACAGCTTCCACCTCCACGAGCCTAAAAGGCCTCATTTCAAGTGCAAGCAGTTGTCCAAAATTTGGCAGTATAGTATTGCAGCCTGTGGGTGGGTTGGCTGGTTGCATACTTGCACTTGCATTCCAAGGAGTGGGTAGGGACAACTGAACACTGCACTGGGACAAGGACATGGATGCATGGCGGGAGGCATCTTCGCATGCGCCAAGGATCACTTATGATGGGCACACTTTTAGGCATTGACTAGGGAGTCAGAGATGCTTCCAGAGGTCTTCCCCATGCTGTTCCCATGTCTTTTCAGCACTGTATGCATGTGTCTGATGATGTGTCATGCACCACATGGCCAGATAAGGTTGTAAAATGTTAAAATGACATTTCCCGCTGAATGCATTTGTCTTGGTTGAAAGCAATACAACAGTGCAAAAACGCATCAAAAACGCTATGTGTGAACATAGCCCAAGGTGTGGAGGAGCATTTTTGTTTTTGTATATTTATTTTGCCTTATATACAAGTCATTACCCTGGAAAGGATGATGTTCCTTAACATATTTCCCAGGAAAATCCATTTTGGTTTCGTTTTTGTATGTTTTATTGTGAGTCCATAAAAGTGGCGTAATACCTCTGACAACGCTGTTGACAGCAATGACCTGCGAGTGAGAAATGCTTCCAGGGGTCTTCCCCATGCTGTTCCCATGTCATTTGAGCACTGTTCCCATCGATTTGGGCAATTTTTAAGCCCTTTGCAGACCGCCGGGGGGAGCCACCTGAAAATTGCTCGAATTTCCCATAGACTTACTTTGGGCTCGTTGCTCGGGTCGAGCACCCGAGTATTCCAATTTGCCTGACCCGAGCATCAAGCACCTGAGCATTTTAGTGCTCGCCCATCACTAATTACTAGATTTGCCTGGCTGGGGAACAATTAATGCGAACTAGAAATTTAGCTGAAATGAAGGGGTCAAGTTATCTATGCCATTTAATTGAAACTTGGATATAAATTAGAAGATAGGCATTTAAAGATGACTGCGCTACTGTAAAGAATTAAAGGTTCCACCCTCCAGGTAGATTTAAGTAGTTTTAGTACATGTTTCTGGCTCAAATCAAGCCCTTTTTAAATCAAACTAAATCTGTACATCTGTAGTTTGATTTGAAAAATGGCCAATTTGAGCCAGTAATAAAAATTTATATCCACAAGTGTGCAGAAGTAGGGATCCTTCTACCTGCTGGCGGACTGCAGTGGCTGATTTTAATACAGGTTTCTATTGTAGTTGTGACAGTCACAACTCCATTAGGTGAGCAATAACTCACCCCTACTCTTATTCTATCACACAGTGTCACTCTACAGTTTTGTTTAATTGAACCGTGTCTTACAAACTTTGTTCTACCTATTATAACTGCTAAGCCTATGCCTCTCTTCAGTACAGAAGATGTCATTATTGAGTCATTTACCTGCTACCGGCTGTACATATGTCCTATCAAGTTTACCAGTAAAAATAAGTTTGTTCTTATAATCTGAACTGAATGCTTCCTTGCTTTCATTTTAAATCTGTGGTTTCTGTGCCATCTAAAAGTAAGTAGCCATAAAAGGAAACCTCTAAATATATATTATCATCACCCATCTTGGTGCCTAGGGTCGCAGCAGGCCACCACGAACTATGCAACCTTTATATGAAAAATAGAGTCCAGCTCACAGTGTTTTACATTCTGGAGATTTTCGGAGCACGGAAATGCCATGTCAAGGCGTAGGAGAATGCAAGAAATTGGAGAAATCCAGCTCCAGCTTAATTATAAGAGTGCACGGACACCTGAAATGCATTGATGAGTGCTTAGTAAGCTGTACTGCTGACTTTGTATGTCCCTGAAGTATTTTTGTGAATAAAACATTCACTGTTTGTGGAGCTGGATTTCTGCTATTTCTTGCAACCTTTATATCACCATGGCCAGTCATTTCAGGCACTGTTAAGCCTCTTCAACCAACAGCACATAAGGGCTAGATTTGCCATGAGTCAGAGTGCCACTACCACTTTCAGGGCTCCTACCACCCCAACTGACAGACACAGTAACATATCTAGATGTTTGAACTGTGTCCTCCATTTCACCTGCCCCCTTGTCATCCTAGTGGAAATGCAAACTATTCATCTTAGCCAATAAATCAACTGGAAGGAATCCAGTGTTGTGAATTATCTTCCTTAGCTGCCATAGGACTGTTGCTTAGGGACTAAGGAACAAAACATATACAGGTTTGATAAAATTGACCCAATTGAAAGTCCGCTATGTAAAAGATGAACTGTTATGGCGGCAGAAGATGTGACTTGTGCAGATTGCTGACTCAAGCTGATGGTGTTAATGTCATGGGTAACATCATCCTGACGTTACTGAGATCAAATGTATTTAATATATTCCATAGCTCCCTCCATTTCTTCCCCACTAATATGCTTACAGGAGGCAAATTGTGACTTGCGTTTGGTAGTACCACTGGTGTCAGGAGCCTGGTGTGGTGGTGTTGCTTCTGCTAGCAGCTCCCGCATTCTTGGTGAGGAATGCTATTTTTTCACATTGTTCCATCCATTGCCATTGCTAAACTTTCTCTTACTAAACACATTAATCAATAAAAATACTGCAAAAAGCCACATTATTGTTGTGGTGTTTACAGTTGTGAAACTGAACTAGTAAAACAGGTATACAAAAAGTTAAACGGTAATTTAAATGAAAGAAAATCTATTTTTAATACTAATAAACACTGTAAAAACTGTACCTTAGTAGGTATGATATATACAGTGTATATATATATATATATATATATATATATATATATATATATATATACATAGTCACTGACAAAGTACGTGATACATAACACTGAGATTGTTAGCTCCAGTAATTAAACATAGGAAAAAGGTTCCAGCACATGAAAGAATGAGGGGTTAATCAGCTATGTTTAGTACTAGGGTGATTAAACACCTGTAGGGAAGGAGGAGGTCAGAGGATAAATTCCCAGCCTTTTAGAGCATTTGGTGTTGGGTGGGTCAGGAGGCACAAGCTCTAGAGCAGTATGATCATGTGAAGGAAAGCTAAACCTTGGGTTGCTTGTTTCTCAAGTGGGCAGTTACCCGTAGCAACAAAAATTCTGGCATACGTTATGTTTTGTTTTTCCTGCTATGCTGGGAAGCCATGTTTGTGTTGCTAAAGTTGCCGTGATTTATGCAGTGCTCTTAATAAACCACAGAAGATTTAAAGAAACAGTGTTCCTGTGTATCTCTATGTACAACCAAATGAGCCGATCATTGTATATGTATATATATGTATATATGTATTTAGATTTCTATAATACTATATATATATATATATATATATATATATATATATATATATAGTGTAACACTATATATTGTTAAAGAAATCTAGTTACAATGGTTTTGGAAACAGTAACTAATCCTTTATTTTTTTTATTCAAAGTTGTAATAAATGAGCAACTGTTAAGAAACCACCATAATTTCAATTAATAAGATTTTGGGGGTAGTACTATTGATTTAGGTTTATTTTCTAATTAGAATATTAAATATTAAATAATATTTAATGATAATATTTATTACTTTTCAGAAAATATAAGTGGCATATTGATTTACCTTTCTAAACTGTACATAAAGCAATGTTATAGAAAATAAAACGTTTTACCTGAAGTCAGGTACTATCTATTTTTACCATACAATATGATTGCGATGCACAAATAAACAATCAAATAAATAAGAAATTTACTATCATTATCATACAATAGGCATACAATACAGATGGAGCATCAATCGATAAGATAAATCCTCTGGCTAGAAAAATATGATTTTTAATCAATTACCATACAATGGAGCTAAAAAGTGACTATTAAAAGCAACATAACATAGATATTCAAGGTTTTTACCTGCAAGATTGCTGGAGAGAAAATTATAAGAAGGTCATACATAAATTAAAAACCATGCAGATAAGTCTAATAAATTGCAAAATGCCTTATAAAGCTAGTCAGTAGAGCTCTTCAAATTATCGTGGTGACCTACATCTTGCAGATGGTCAGGCTATTTGTGTAATATAGCATAATGAATTAGGGAGAGCTATAACAGATGGATTGATTTGGGACTGATGTACACATTTATCAGGAGGACCTTAGTATGCATGAGGCAAAATATGTAAACTAAAAAGATTAGTAGCTGAAGAAAGAATTTGGAACAATCTCAATGAAATGGAAAAAAGAAATTAAAATAAAAAAAACATCAAGTGTAGTTGATGCTGAGATGTCTTTGGAGTCCATTATGAACTTGCAATGAAAAACACACATGACTGCAAAAAAATGGCTTAGAAAAGTGCAGGGACTTAGGAAAACGAGTAAGTTAGGTTAAGTGCATTTATTCTGATATATGTCAGTGCTATGAAAGAGATAGTATCAATAACATAATTTGTAACAAGTCGTTATATTACAACTGGCATTTATACAAATGAGTCCCCTACCCTTTTTACACAACATAACAAATAGATTAGGTACAAGGTGACTGTTACAGTGAGGTTGGTGTTCTCGCCAACTGGCCAGAAACCACATCAGCATCACTCTGCATCATCATTAATTTTAAATATCTCCTTCTGTTGCTGTCTAAAAACAGCTTGCAATATCCCTCTGTACAGATTAAAATGGTCAGTAACAGCGGTACATGGCAGTGACAAACCTGCTCAGAGTTCAGCTGATGAAATACATCTTTTCTAATGCTTCTGCAATGCATTTAGAAATGTCTACAGAGGCTCTGAGAGAAAGCAGCAAGTGTTCTAGGAGAAATGGTTATTTGGCAAGCAGTGATAAGGAGGAAGTCAATACTTGACCTAACCCTTTCACTTCCAAGGGTTATCAATCACCTTTGTGTCTAGAGGAAGATGTTGGCTTTTGGAATGCTGCAGTCTTATTTTTTATTGTATTTTCTTCTCAAATATATCTATTATATTTATGTTTTAATCTATATATATGGAGACTGGGAAGACACTGGAAAGGCTATACAATTTGTCAGTTTTCTTTTTTTCCATATAACCAATACAATTGCTAGCTTTTTTCTAGCTTGGTTGGTACTGTTCCTTTGTTTCAGTGTCACTCACTTATTCAGAGGTTCCTTCAGTCATCCACAAAAGGACTATGAATATTCCTTCAGATCAGATAGCTAATTTCAATATGTTCATTGTGTCCTTATGGGCCATCCTCAGATCAGATGGCCTTGCACAACTATTGCTTCCTTTTCTTCATTTGTCTCCTTTAACTTGGCTCAGACCTCTATGTTCTGACTTGTTTTTGCTCATTCTTCCTCAATGTTTTGAAGCCAAGTCTCACTGTAAATGCTTCATTGAATGATCTAAACCTCACTCCATCTTGGTGACTAGAGATTTATTCATGAGGAATTGAATTGTACTCAAATATAGAAAAAATCTGCATTTTTGAAAATATGGATTTTTGTAAATTTGCTTTGCGTAGATTTAGCAAATTGGCTGCCCAATGGTCACTATTTTGCTTTACCGTATATAGCCGACAAAAGCTTAAAAAGAAAAAAAAAATGTATACTTACCTCACCACTAACCTGTCCAGCCCCTACGCTGCTCACTATCTGCTGTTTGGTCCTTAAAAATATCTCTTCTTTCCCCCATCGCACACCACATCTCCCTACCTTTTCACTCTGAACGTGACCAGGCCTCAAAGGTCACTGTGTGTTGCACATCACATGTCATGGACGTGTAATATGTACTGACCTCTGAGGCCTGGTTGTGACCGGAAGCCCCGAATTAGAGTGACCAAGTCGAAGTTGCAGCAGTGGGAAGAATAGGACCGGACATCAGGCAGCCTGCTCAGGGCCTTTCCTTTCTACTGTTGTAGCTCAAGCCTGTTCACTTTAAAATTTCTGGCTGCGACCAAGCCTCAGAGGTCACTGCATGATACACAACCATGATATCATGATGTGTGACATGCAGTGACCACCTAGGTATGGTTATGGCATATATTCACAGCCTATAATGAACAGACTTAGAAATGTGGTGCATGATGGAGAAAAAGAGATGCCTCTGAGGACTGGATGGTGGACAGGTAGCTGTGAAGGAATCAGACAGGTGAGCGGTGATGTGAGAATCAGTTTCTTTTATTTTTACATTTTACATTTATTATTCTCTGGCTCTTTAGAGACCCCAGAGCATAATAAGTGACATTCAATAGGCAGAACATTACTTTGCTGCGAAAATACATGTGATTTAGTGGATTTGAATATTGCCAGATCCTCTCATGTCTATTTTTGAACCTTGTGCCATTGCTCAAAGCTGTGCACATTTCCCTTTCTAGCTCTGCCCAGGGACCAACAGTCTGCTGTCCAGGCTATAGAGACACCCCAGGCACTACATGTAGACTTAGTCATATATTGGTTAGCAACTGATAGTGGCATCCACTGGTCAGTTATGGCCAGTTATGGATGGCATTAACCATTCAGTATGCAATGTAGAGTATGCAAACAACACACTACACATACACATAGATTACAAGAATGTGAACAATCAATGAAAGGACACAGCTGCATTCATTGCAATAACATACAAACTATACTGAACTAGTACACTGACATATCCTTACATAACATATACTTTAAAACCTCTTAATACATGGACCTTTAGCTTTTAATTAAAAATTGTAAAAAAAAATAATGCATTACTTGCAGGCTGCATATTTCTTCATTTCAATATTTTCACCCTGCTAAAATAGAAAAAGATAAATAAATGGCTAACATACAAAAACCTGAATAACGTACTTATAACTGGGAGTAAAAAACTGTCTATTTGTCACAATACTAGTGCTGATTCAAGCAGGCAGTCTCTCTCTGTCTGTGTCTTTTAGGGAAGGGGTGTCAAGAGTAATGTGAGCTAGCAGCTTTGTAGAAATAGTGACCGTGACAGGGATGCAGTTTTATATGAAACCTAACCGACAGTGATGACTCTGCTAGTTTTAACTTTTTCACAGCTTATATGAAGAATATGCAAAGTGCAAAACCAAAGATGTACAGAAACTTTCATTTGAGGAAGAAGAGCAACAGATTCAGAAATTGTGACGCTCTGACAATAAAACTGCATACAAAATGTCATTCCCTTAAAAAATACATCCGCTTTTACTGTAGTTTAAACAATGTATATCATTCAGACACACACTCATCATGAAATATCACCACAGTTCTTTTCCTTGGACCTGGTTCTGAAGGCAAAATGAAAACTCGGTCTAGTCACGTTCCCAAATTTCGGGCATGACTGACTCTAAGTGCAGCTCCATGTACTTGTCCGAATATCAGATGAGTGCAGCATCTGCCAGCCATTTACATACATTATACTGTGCAAACGAAAGTAGTACATGCTATGATTTTTTTTCGCATGGACTCTCAGTCCATCAGACAAATAAGTCATCTGTATAACCCCATTGACTTACAAGGGTCAGTGTGCTGTTCGAGTGCTATCAGATAGCACATGTCTGATTTATACACTCATGTAACCAAGCCATAACAGAGGCACCATCAGTGGTGCATATAGTGTACCTTAGCTCTGTGTTACTTCGCCTCAGAGATTTTGGTCCCGATTCATCATTGCCTTTGAGCCTGTATTTTTCTAGATTTGTGCCTTTTTTTGTTTACTCTTATTTCATTATTTTGTTTGCGCTCATCTGTTTGTTTGTTTTTTTTTTTATGCTCTGTGGGCGAAGTCTGACAATTCCAGTTGATTAAACCTTATTCATCAATTGCGATTTTTTTAAAAAGTTAAAAAATTTGGCACAACTTTACTCCAGTCCCCACTGTTATGTTTTTGAGGATGCCAAATTTTTCACACAGTTTTTGTGACTTTTATCATCAGCATGCGACTTTTGGCATAAAAAACAGTTCAAGATAGAAAGAAAGCCCATTTTTTATTTTATGCCAAATTCATGAATTCTAATGAATTTGGCATGAAAAATGGCACTTGATACCACAAGACTAAAAAGGAAAGTAACTTAAAAAAAGACGCAAATGGTGAAAAAGACCCTTAGTGTATCTCTGTAGAGGCTCTACCATGTGCATGAGGCCTTATTTGCTATGAATCTTTTTCCTTCTATATTATTTCCATTTTTCCCAATCATCATTTTTTATCCTAAATATACAATTACAAACCGTTAGCTGGTACAGAAACTGAGTCCATACACAGACCATAACATATGGACATTTGAAGCTATCCTTATAGTGTGATAGCTTTGATAACATGAAAACTACTTTTTGAGTTGATGTGATCTATATTGGCATACTTTAGCTTTTGTGGTCACCCTTGCGGTTAAAGAAAACAATCTCCGCTAAGCTCTAATTGCTTAGACAGGCACTTAAATATGCACTTTCCTGAAAGTGATATTGATCCTTAGAATAATTGATTAATTTGGTTCATAATTGCTGCTCCTAATGCAGTTAAAATGCTAAAAATATTTAATTGCTTCTGTAAGTCTTTAAAGGCATGTTACCTCCTCTCTGCATCATTAGTTTTAATACCTACCATATGATGTAATAAAACTTGATTAAAAATGAGCTATAGATCTGAAAGAGACACACAGGATACCTGTACAAATACATAACAATGGATACGGGATAAGATCAAAAGAGAAAGCCCAGTAAAACATGAAAAAAAAAAATAAAAATGGTGAAAAATATCCCTTGACTAACACAATGTTCTTTTTTAACAGTGCCCTGGAAATAAACAGAATTGTGCTATATAACACACAACTAGGGAAGTATAGTTGTAGCTTGATTACTTTTTATGATAAAGTGTAGCTGAGAGCTCTGTCTGCAAATGTGCTTGCAATGGGAGAATCATGGTTACACTAAAGTTTCCAATAGCAAAGAGATTTCTCTGTAGGGATTAATGCTAGTTAAAGAGGCTGCGCTGCAGTGACTTTGCAGTCAATTGAGAAAAATGAGAGTATGAACACTGTCTACCACACACAGTAATTTGACAGGATGAAGACTCATTAAATGATAGAAGCCGATAGAGCGTATACAATACTTTATAAGAAACTTGTAATTTTGCTGTAATCATCGTTATTAGAGTATAATGTGACAAGGTGCAGTACAGTACATGTTGAACAAAACATTGCGAACAAATAGTAGACTATATAAGCCAAGTTGACATTTCTTGACAAGACATTAAGAAATGAAAGGCAAGACACATTGTAAAGACTATTATGTCTCTGCATATATGATAGTAGAAAAATAATCACACTCGCAAAAAAAAGTTTCCTGATCTGATGATAATGAATTTTTGCTGCTGTAGAAATTGTGCAACTCATACACATAGCTGGCTTGCCTGCTGACATATGTCCAAGAGCACTCTGCTTCTAGCTGTATCCTCCATGCTTGATCCTCCTCTTCCTTCTTTAATTGTTAGAGATAGCAGGAAAGAATGGGGTGAGGTTGTACATGGAAATCACACAGTAGAGAGAGAGAAAAAGATGAAAGTTAAAAGGGAGGATAAATCCCAAAGAGAAAACATAGGGGAAAAAGGGTAAATTACATTGGTTGTATATCAATGAACAAAGAGAAAGAGAGCACAGAATAGCAGACTACAGAAGATGAATACACACTCCTAAACATCAGTGTCTGTCAGGATTGTCAACCAACCAAAAATCCCCTTTCAATCCATAAATATTATAGATTTTTTTTCCAGCGTAAAAAAATGTATATATCGTTGACATTCCTTAAGATGGAGGAGATTGTGCAATTATTGTGATTATATTCACCAATATTTTGCAGGCCAGATGAGCACAATAAATGCAGCTAATTTACCCATATCATTATTTTGGGCTATATATATAACTTTTTTTTCTGATTCATTATAGTTTATTATAGTTTTTCAGTATTCAGTAAAACAGAGTTGGCTCTGAATTTTTTGAAAAGACTGAAAGCCAGAAAAGAAAAAAAAACAACATTTTCAATTCTGATTTCTATCAACACAAGGAAGAAGAGATCCCTTATGGGTTATTGAATTAGAAATCAGTATGGGAATGAAGTTGAGCTGATACATGAAAGGTAGTAGAGATCACTGATATATATATTTTTTTACAATTTCAAAGGCATTTATAGGTTTTAATGTTCAGAAAAATAGTGGCCACTACACTTTCAAATGCACTGGCTGTTGTTAGTTGGTGGAAGAGCATATAAGGCCTGGTACTGGAAGAGAGAAGTACTATGGCTGCACTTATGCATTCCAGAGAGTTGTTATAGAAGATCCACAAAGTCAATTTACAAAGCTATTAAGTTCTTGACTTCTAATTGATACTAGTTTTGTTATCAACAGGCAATTCTGCATTCACAACATAAATGCTTTAGTTGTCAAAGAGCAATACAGAAAAGCTTTCTAGAATAGCCATATGTATGGAAATGTGCACGTGTTGGTAGTTTGTGCATATGCACATGACTCACCCCCTGGGCCGTGGGGCACCCGGAACCGGGCTTCTGTGTGATGCTGGGGGTAGTAGTGGCAACCCAATCCCGTGGCTCCCCAATCCCGTGGCTCAGGGTGGTCAGACCAAATACTGTGGCAGTCTATTTGTAGAGCTATGAATGTCCGACTACGCCACCCGTGGATTGCGGTCAGGGATGACCGCCGCTGCAAGGCAGATCGCTGAGGCTGGTGTTGGTGTGCAGCACAAGGATAGGATAACTCCCCACGGGAAGAGTGTAGCCTCAGGGCAATGTAGGTGGATGCTGGGGGTGATGGTGTAGGCCGCAATAATCAGAGTTCAGAGACCACTTCAATCAGTCCAGGGTCTTTATTGCAGGTATTTCTAATGACCCAACAGGAGTACTGGGTAGGAATGGGCCTGGGTGTCTGAGAACATTCGGACGAGCCCCACTGGTCAGGGTGAGTGTAAAGGCCTACCGTTCTCTCTCTCTGCCCTTGCTGACTATCCCCCTTTTCGTGGTATGATAGCCCACGTCCCTGAGCTGGCCGTGTACTTCGCCTGTATGGCTTGCGACTCGGGCCTTAGGTACTTGTTACTTCTCCATGCTGTACTGGTCCCTTTGTGTGGCGGAGCCTCCAGGCTTCTTAGGCCAAGGAACCTGAAATCCCTTGCGGGTTGGTTATCTGCTGCAGGGCTTGCAACCCTGATAGCCTCGGACCCCAATTTCCGGTGGTGATTCTCTCAGCCAGGACCGGCTCTCGTCGCCTCTGTCCCTGGTCTGCAGCTTCTCCACTGCCTCACGGACTCCTTGGCTGCAGCTCAACTGTCCCTCCTTCTCTGGGACTAGTCTCAGTCCTGAGCTAGGTCGTCCAGTTCTCCCTAACCCTGCCCCCGGTACCAGCATTTATAGGGGCAGCCAGCTCCCCCTACTGGCCTGGAACAGGAGGTGCTGTATGCTAATTGTCCCTGACCAGGGAACCTCCCTCCTGCTCTCAGACACAGCCTTTAATATTTGTGGCATCCAGGCCTGGGGTGACACATTCCCCCCTAGTAAAATTTAGTACTCCGGGACTAAACAGGAAACACAAATACAGGGTATAAATGCATGACCATAAACACAACAGGGATGGAAATAACGAACAACATCACATATTGAGTTCTTTAGGTCACAGTGTGGTCTGTGACCGGGAGTCCATATCACCAACACAAGGAAAGGGTCACAGTATGATCCGTGACCGGGTGTCCATTTCACCAACACAACGGGAGCCTTAACCAGGTGGGGGTCTGTCCTTGCCCCGAGTCCTTGACAGTCTTTATTCATTCCTTTGGTTAGGCCCAAACATATTTACAAGGAAGTCCCGGTTACTCAAAGTTCATAACCTGTTAGTCCATATATCTAGAAAAACTGGGAAAACAGTATTAATAACCAGGGTACAAACATAAAACATTAAATATATACACTGTGCATTTTAGATCTTCCAGCGAGCTGGTATTTGACCCCTAGTGCTCCGGGTTGACCTCCGTAACCCACTGTCTGGTGGGGGTCTTGCCTGGCTTTCCCCACTAATATTAAGGGTACAGCTACTAGCTGGGTTTACAGGCAGGGCAGGCAGCTGTCTGCGGGTCCTTTGGCTTACCCCAGGCATGGCAGGCTCACTGTCAGCAGAGGGTTGATTCTCCTGGGCTGCTGGCAAGGGTTCTTCTGCCTCTGGGGCTGCTTGTTCTTCTTGTTCTTCTGTAGGCTCCTGCTGGGTAGGTTGAAGGAAGTGTAGGACGGGTACTACTATTGCATCATTTATCCGAGTCAAGGTCCGGGGGAACTCTCCGAGAACTGTGCTGATCATTTCTTCCTTGTCCTCTGCGGGTTCAAGGTCATCTTGATCTTCACTTGGACTCTGTAGCTGCTCGGGGCACCGTTTTAGGTGGTCTCTGGAGACGGTGCTAGTGGTTTCTCCTCCATCCTTGGTAATCACACATACCTTCGGGTTGTTGTGGTCGGACTGCAGTACTGTGTACGGGTCTTTCTCCCACTTGTCGTCCAGCTTGTGAAGCCTTCTCTTTCGCTTCAGGACCTGCTCACCAGGTTCCAGGGGACCAGCGGGGTCGTGTTGGTTGAAGAGCCTCTCTTGCTTTTCTCTCGCTTGAGCCAGGCTCCTCTCCACACTCTCCTGTACCTTCTTGTACTGTAGCCTCCGTTCCGTATCCCAGTCCTCGTCTGGGGAGGTGTCCTTGGGTGTCAGGACTCCCATCTCCAGGTCTATCGGCAGCTTACCTGGTCTTGCGCACATCAGGTAAGCCGGGGTGCAATTTGTAGCATTCACCGGGATATGGTTGTACAAGTCAATCAGGTCTGGCAGGTTCTCCGGCCATAGGCTGCGATTTTCCAGGGGCAACGTCTTGAGGAGATCAATGACGATATTGTTCATTTTCTCACACAGCCCGTTGGTTTGCGGGTGGTAAGGCGTTGTCCGAATCTTCCTACAGCCGTAGAGGTTGCAGAACTCCTGGAATACTTCAGCCTCAAACGCTGGACCTTGATCTGTCAAGACCTGTTCCGGATACCCGTGTGGACGGCAGAAGTGTTGCTGGAAGGCTCTGGCCGCTGTTTGGGCTGTCAGGCCTTTAACAGGAACCACCACCAGGAACCGGGAGTAATGGTCCACAATCGTGAGGGCATAGATGTCGCCGGACTGACTTGGAGCCAACTTCACATGGTCCAGAGCTACTAGCTCAAGAGGCTGCCTGGTGACGATGGGCCTCAAGGGTGTCTTCTGGCTGGTACGGTCATTCCTTCTGAGGTGACATGGGCCGCAGTCCCTGCATCACTTCTCTATGGCCCCTCTCATACCGATCCAGTAGAACCGCTCTCTCAGTAGGAACTCCAGTTTCTTCCGCCTGAAGTGTCCCGTTCTGTCATGGTAGGCCTCCAGGACCATTGCTGCATCCCGTCTCGGGACCACTACCTGCCGGGTCAGCTCGTGCGTCCGGTGGTTGACAAGCCTTCTGCACAGCTTACCCTCGTAGAGGAATAGCCTGCTTTTCTCCTTCCATAACTGCTTGGCTTCCTCTGGAGCGTCCGGGCCAGGGCTAGCCTCGGCCTGGGTTAACAGGTCTTTCACCAGGCGAACTGCAGGGTCACTATCTTGCGTTTCAGCCCAGCCATGGTGGGGTAAGGGGTTGAACATGACGGTGGTTAGGTCTTTGTCTCTTACCCGGTGAGAATACTGAGTGGCCCCATACCGGTGGAACGCAGGGAGCTCTACTTCCTCCAGCTCTTCCGAGTCTTCCACTCCTTCGGGTAGGTGGGGCATTCTTGATAGAGCGTCTGTGTTGGCGTTGGTTCTGCCTGCCCGGTATTTGATTGCGAAGTCATAATTTGATAGCCGGGCCATCCACCGCTGTCCTAGGGCACCTACTCTTGCATTGTCCAGGTGTGTCAACGGGTTGTTGTCCATGTACACGGTGAACTTTGCGGAGGCCAGGTAATGCTTAAACCATTCTGTGATGGCCCACAGCTCTGCCAAGAATTCTAGCTTGAAGGAGCTGTAATTCTCCGGGTTTCTTTCAGTGGGCCTCAGCTTCCGGCTGGCGTACGCGATCACCCTTTCTCTGCCCTGTTGGTTTTGTGACAGTACGGCTCCCAGCCCCACATTACTGGCATCTGTGTGGAGGATAAAAGGCTGGCCATAATCGGGGTAGGCCAGGATCTCATCCCCCGTGAGGGCCATCTTCAACTGGCGGAAGGACTCCTCTTCCAGCTTGTCCCACTTGAAGGGTGGCTTTTGGCTTCTGGTCTTGGATTGGATCAGGAGGTCCTGCATAGGGGATGCCATCTTAGTGAACCCGGGGATGAACCTTCGGTAGTAGCCTACCAACCCGAGGAACCGCCTCACTTCTTTGATGTTTGAGGGGCTCGGCCAGCTCTTGATTACTGTGACCTTGTCGGGGTCAGGGGCTACTCCTTCTGCACTCACCACGTGCCCCAGGTACTGTACCTTTAGCTTTAACAGATGGCACTTGGAGGGTTTCACTTTCATGCCGTAGCCTGCCAGGGCTTCGAACACCTCTGCCAGGTGTTTTAGATGGTCCTCGTAGGTCTTCGAATAGACTATTACGTCGTCCAGGTAAAGTAGGACCGTCTCGAAGTTTCGGTGCCCTAGACAGCATTCCATCAGCCTCTGGAAGGTCCCGGGTGCGTTGCAGAGCCCGAATGGCATACAGTTGAATTCGCTCAATCCCATCGGGGTGGTGAAGGCGGTCTTCTCCTTGTCAGCTTCTGCCACAGGAACCTGCCAGTACCCGCTAGTAAGATCCAAAGTAGAGAAGAAGTTAGCTGATTTTAGTGCGGCTAAAGACTCCTCTATCCTAGGTAATGGGTACGCATCTTTACGGGTGATGCGATTGATTTGTCTATAGTCCACGCACATTCTCATGGTACCGTCTTTATTTTTTACCAGAACCAAGGGGGCTGGCCAGGGGCCAGGGGATACAGCTATCTCTAATGACCCCAGCTTATTTCATTTCTCTCAGCATGCCCTTTGCGTTCTGATAATGTGCAGGGGGTACAGGTCTGTGTCTCTCTTTTATTGGTGGGTGGCTCCCCGTGGGGATGTGGTGTTCTACTCCCTTTACTCGGCCGAAGTCTAGCGGGTGCTTACTAAAAATTCTCTCGTACTCCTGAACCACCCGGTAGACTCCTTGTTTTTGGTGCAGGGGAGTGGAGTCAGCACCCACATGGAGTTTCTGGCACCAGTCCTCCTTGTGTTTCTGGGAGCCATTACCCTCCACGGGGAAGATGGAGGCAAGGGTTCCACGACCCTGATAGCATTGTGCTTGACGGCAAACAATTTGGCTAGTGTAGCGTACCGGGGCAAGTGTACTTCCCTTTCCCCAATGTTTAAGATCCGGACGGGCACCCTTCCATGGCGGACATCAACCACCCCCCGGGCTGTCAAAATGGTGGGCCTGCTGTCTGAGTACACGGGTTCTACCATGGCTTGGTAGTCTCTCCCTCTTACCCGATTGCAGTCTGACACCAGATCATCATTTCGCTTTTGGGAGGCATGGCAATAGGGAACGGGTCGCTCATCCTCACGCTACCGATCTCACCACCAGACAGTTCTACCTGTTGCCGGCTCATCAGGGCTCTTATCTCTTTCTGGAGGACCCTCTGTTGGCTGGAGCTCGCATTCATCGCCACCTGCTGCAAAATCACAATTACTTCTGAAAGACAGTTTTCAATCACATTAGTACCCAAGGTTATTTTAGGGTGACTTTCACGACGGTCAATGTCCACAATAATCACTCCCTGTGCCGGCAGTTCAACCTTACCAATCTTGATGGTCATCTCTCTGCACCCCACCTGCGGCATGGGTTGGCCATTGCTGGCGATGATGCTTAAGTCATCGTCTGGATAGCGGGTTATGTCAGCGTCACTCCAGTACTGCTTGAAAAGTACGTAGGGGATGATAGTCACTTGAGACCCGGTGTCCAGCAGTGCACTCATGGTGATACCGTCCAGCACTACGGGTAAGACCGGGTGTCCCCACACATACTTATCGCGCCAATTAGATGGGCCTGATGACCTTATGCCTGGGGGTTGGCCCTCTGCCCCAGGTCGGACCCATTTAAAGTACAGTACCTGGCTATGTGTCCTGGCTGGCTGCAATGGTGGCAAATCGGCTGTCCATCCTCGGTGTAACGGTCGGCGGGCCTCCCTCTGAACGACGGGATCCTCCTCGGTCGACGCCACGGGACATCCTCCAGACTGGAAGCCAGCTTTATTGGTCTTGATGGTTCCATCTGCAATGACTGTACGGTCCAGGTCAATGCAGCCACACTCTTGGTTAATTCTTGGACCTGATGGTGCAGGTTGGCAGGCTAGGATGGATTTAGGGCCTGCACATCTTCCCCCACAAGATCTGCGGGGTAGGGCGCCGCCTCCTGGTGGTAAGTGATGGCAGGGCACCGGGAAACTACAGCGCCACCTGGTGCGGGTTCTCAGAGAACCCGGATGGCCCTATCTTTGAACTGCGCAAAAGTCAAATCGGGGTTCTGTAGGGCCATGAGGCGCAGCTGGGTTCTGTTGGCACTGGACAGCAGACCTTCTATGAACTGGTCAGTCAACAGTTTATCGGTGTCCTGCACGCTGCCAGGGTCAGCTTGTTTAATTGCTCCTAGAGCTTCTTGCAGGTTCAAGGCATAGTCTCTGATACTATCTTGGGCTCGATGCTTACAGCCATAGAACCGCATTTTGATTTCTGCTGAGGTACGGGTATCAAAGGTACTCCGCAGCCAGATCAGAATGTCCTTTACAGTCCTTTTCTCCTCATCTGACCATGATTTCACTTCCCGCTGGGCTGCACCGGTTAGCTGCCCCGTCAGAATGCTAACTTTCTGTTCTTCTGTCAGGGGATAAACGTTAAATAAACTGTGCAGTCTTTCCTTAAAGTATTGGGGCAGCCAGGCTGCTCCGGGGATGTAGGGCATGGAGAACGGCATCACCGCTGCTGCAGCCACGCTTGTGGTAGAAGGTCCCTCCGCGTCCGTCATCTTCCTCCCCCCTAGTTAACCGTGGCCTACCTTCCGTTGATCCTCTTCCCTAGGCCGCGGCTCCGCTGGTGCTGCTCCGGACGAGGACCTTGCGTCGCGTCCTGGTGACGTCAGCGTCGCTCTCTCTCCTTCCAGGACCTTGCGCAGCGTCGGTGCGTAGGGCGGGGCTTCAGGTCTCGCGCGGTTTGGACGTCCACACCCCTCTTCTTACCGCGCGGCGTCCCGAAGATGACGCCCATTGGCGGGAAAACGGCTGAAGATGGCGGGAAAATGGCTGAAGATGGCGGGAAACTGCTCTGGATGGCGGGAAACTTCACTCAGGTAAGTACAAAGTGTTTTTCAGGCACGCAATACCCATTTGTGGCGGGTTGGTCACAATCCTGCCGACTACGCCAAAGCTGACTCACCCCCTGGGCCGTGGAGCACCCGGAACCGGGCTTCTGTGCGATGCTGGGGGTAGTAGTGGCAACCCGATCCCGTGGCTCAGGGTGGTCAGACCAAATACTGTGGCAGTCTATTTGTAGAGCTATGAATGTCCGACTACGCCACCCGTGGATTGCGGTCAGGGATGACCGCCGCTGCAAGGCAGATCGCTGAGGCTGGTGTTGGTGTGCAGCACAGGGATAGGATAACACCCCACGTGTAGCCTCAGGGCAATGTAGGTGGATGCTGGGGGTGATGGTGTAGGCCGCAATAATCAGAGTTCAGAGACCGCTTCAATCAGTCCAGGGTCTTTATTGCAGGTATTTCTAATGACCCAACAGGAGTACTGGGTAGGAATGGGCCTGGGTGTCTGAGAACATTCGGGCGAGCCCTACTGGTCAGGGTGAGTGTGAAGGCCTACCGTTCTCTCTCTCTGCCCTTGCTGGCTATCCCCCTTTTCGTGGTATGATAGCCCACGTCCCTGAGCTGGCCGTGTACTTCGCCTGTATGGCTTGCGACTCGGGCCTGAGGTACCTGTTACTTCTCCATGCTGTACTGGTCCCTCTGTGTGGCGGAGCCTCCAGGCTTCTTAGGCCAAGGAACCTGAAATCCCTTGCGGGTTGGTTATCTGCTGCAGGGCTTGCAACCCTGACAGCCTCGGACCCCAATGTCCGGTGGTGATTCTCTCAGCCAGGACCGGCTCTTGTCGCCTCTGTCCCTGGCCTGCAGCTTCTCCACTGCCTCACGGCCTCCTTGCCTACAGCTCAACTGTCCCTCCTTCCCTGGGACTAGTCTCAGTCCTGAGCTAGGTCGTCCAGTTTTCCTTAACCCTGCCCCCGGTATCAGCTTTTATAGGGGCAGCCAGCTCCCCCTACTGGCCTGGGACAGGAGGTGCTGTATGCTAATTGTCCCTGACCAGGGAACCTCCCTCCCGCTCTCAGACACAGCCTTTAATATTTGTGGCATCCAGGCCTGGGGTGACACACACATGTATGTATAGTATAAATGTATACAATGATTGTATGTCTGTGCTCTTGTCAAATAGTGAAAAGAATAAGGTTTCGGCACTCAAAGAATGTTGCAACTATTTGACTATTTATAACATTCTTTGAGTGCCGGAACCTTATTCTTTTCACTATTTGGACTACGTTGTGTTCCTGGCACCAATCCTGCATAGTTGAGCCTGGTCTTTACTAGAGATGAGCGTTGTTCTACTCGAACTGTTCGCCAATCTCAAATTCGAGCTGTTTTGGGCGGTGTTCGAGCCGTTCGGCGAACACGAACGATTTGAGAAAAATTCGGCTGTTCGAGGTTATGTTCGATAACTGTTCGTGCACCAAAATCATAACTGGATTTTTTCTCAGTAATGATGAAAATTAATGTTAATACGCAGTTTGAGTGTACAGCGGGGTGGGGGGAGGGGCAGGGGATGGATCTCTGCAGGAATAATGAAGATCTCCATTTTTTTTTCTCTTTCCCGCATTTACAGTGGGGAGGTGCAATCTGTCAGCCTATCAGCAGCGCACACACGGAGCGAAGTGGTTTTTTCACACAAGCAAGGGCATGTGTCATTGGCAGTGTATGTCACATGTCCTTGCCCTATAAGACCAAGCCATTTTCCCCGTCGCCACCATTTTCTCACTGCTGCAGCTGCGTGTTAGACGGCACCGCTGTTGCTGTGTGCGCTATACCTTGTTAATTTCAAGCCAATTTTCGCACAAATCTACAGATAGCTTGGGAGTAGGGAATAGTTGTGATTGCAGTCCTTTTAAGGACTAGGTTACAGCATTTCCTACGACTTTTATCAGGCAGGTCTGAGCTCTTAAATAGATAGATTGTGGGAGTAAAGACTAATTGTAATTCCAGTCCTTTTCAGGACTAGGTTACATCAGTTCCTATCAGTTTTTGCCAGGCAGGTCTGTGCCAGTGCTGTGCAAGTTTTTTTCACAGCATTTGGCTGAATCTAGGAAAGCTAATCCTTTTTGGCCTATTGCAGAGTGTGTTAGTCAGTGGAGTAGCCTATCTGTGTTGCAAGATATACCACCTGTGTATAGAATACCAATTTTTTTACTGCACCTAGTGAAGTAAAATCTTTTGGGCATAGCATCATTCTATTAGTCCATCTATACTGACCTCCATCAGGTTGCAAATTGAATATAATTTTTTTCTGCATCTAGCTCTGAAAAAATATTTGGGCTTCTAGCAGTGTGTGGGACTTGTTAGATTAGTCCATCTATACTGACCTCCATCAGGTTTCAAACTGAATATAATTTTTTTCTGCATCTAGCTCTGAAAAAATATTTGGCCTTCTAGCAGTGTGTGGGACTTTCTCTATTAGTCCATCTATACTGACCTCCATCAGGTTGCAAACTGAATATATTTTTTTTCTGCATCTACCTCTGAAAAAATATTTGGGCTTCTAGCTGTGTGTGGGACTTGTTCTATTAATCCATCTATACAGACCTCCATCAGGTTGCAAACTGAATATAATTTTTTTCTGCATCTACCTCTGAAAAAATATTTGGGCTTCTAGCTGTGTGTGGGACTTGTTCTATTAGTCCATCTATACTGACCTCCATCAGGTTGCAAACTGAGTATAATTTTTTTCTGCATCTAGTTCTGAAAAAATATTTGGCCTTCTAGCAGTGTGTGGGACTTTCTCTATTAGTCCATCTATACTGACCTCCATCAGGTTGCAAATTAAAAATAATTTTTATCTGCATCCAGCTCTGAAAAAATATTTGGCCTTCTATCAGTGTGTGGGACTTTCTCTATTAGTCCATCTATACTGACCTCCATCAGGTTGCAAATTAAAAATAATTTTTTGTCTGCATCTAGCTCTGAAAAAATATTTGGCCTTCTAGCAGTGTGTGGGACTTGTTCTATTAGTCCATCTATACTGACCTCCATCAGGTTGCAAACTGAATATATTTTTTTTCTGCATCTACCTCTGAAAAAATATTGGGCTTCTAGCTGTGTGTGGGACTTGTTCTATTAATCCATCTATACAGACCTCCATCAGGTTGCAAACTGAATATAATTTTTTTCTGCATCTACCTCTGAAAAAATATTTGGGCTTCTAGCTGTGTGTGGGACTTGTTCTATTAGTCCATCTATACTGACCTCCATCAGGTTGCAAACTGAATATAATTTTTTTCTGCATCTACCTCTGAAAAAATATTTGGGCTTCTAGCTGTGTGTGGGACTTTCTCTATTAGTCCATCTATACTGACCTCCATCAGGTTGCAAATTAAAAATAATTTTTTGTCTGCATCTAGCTCTGAAAAAATATTTGGCCTTCTAGCAGTGTGTGGGACTTTCTCTATTAGTCCATCTATACTGACCTCCATCAGGTTGCAAACTGAATATATTTTTTTTCTGCATCTACCTCTGAAAAAATATTGGGCTTCTAGCTGTGTGTGGGACTTGTTCTATTAATCCATCTATACAGACCTCCATCAAGTTGCAAACTGAATATAATTTTTTTCTGCATCTACCTCTGAAAAAATATTTGGGCTTCTAGCTGTGTGTGGGACTTGTTCTATTAGTCCATCTATACTGACCTCCATCAGGTTGCAAACTGAAAATAATTTTTTGTCTGCATCTAGCTCTGAAAAAATATTTGGCCTTCTAGCAGTGTGTGGGACTTTCTCTATTAGTCCATCTATACTGACCTCCATCAGGTTGCAAATTCAAAATAATTTTTATCTGCATCTACGTCTGAAAAAATATTGGGCTTCTAGCTGTGTGTGGGACTTGTTCTATTAGTCCATCTATACTGACCTCCATCAGGTTGCAAACTGAATATAATTTTTTTCTGCATCTAGCTCTGAAAAAATATTTGGCCTTCTAGCAGTGTGTGGGACTTTCTCTATTAGTCCATTTATACTGACCTCCATCAGGTTGCAAATTAAAAATAATTTTTATCTGCATCCAGCTCTGAAAAAATAATTGGCCTTCTAGCTGTGTGTGGGACTTTCTCTATTAGTCCATCTATACTGACCTCCATCAGGTTGCAAATTCAATCTAATTTTTTTCTGCATCTAACCCAGCCAATAGTTTTGGCCTAATACCACAGTTTGGCCACTCAGCTCTGCTCGGTTACCATCCATTGTTTTTTTGTGCAAACAACTCCAGAGTTGTGAATTGGTTAACCACCAAAATGAGTGGAAAAAGGCCTGCTGCTGGTGGAAAGGGGAATAGGCGTGTTGGGAAGGGGAAAAAAGGTTGTGTCCGTGGGGTAGGTGTTAAAGCAACAGTAACATCTGCAGAAGAAAGACCATCTTCCAGCCAAACTAAAATGTCTACTTCTTTTAGCGGACAATGTGATAAGATCCCTTTCTTACGGCCACGCCAATCGCTACAAATTCCAGATGAGGCACAAAAACAGCAGGTGCTTCAACGGATATCAAGTGCTCCTTTAAGTTGGCTCTCCTCCACATCAACTTCAACATCACAAATACTCCAGTCCTCAAAGGTGTCACCCCAATCGCACTTGCTTCCTCACAGCTCCCAAATCTCCAGCTGCCCGTCTGAGTATGAGGTAGAGCAGATGGTTGAGTCTGCAGAGCTGTTTACTCATACTATAGCCTGGGAATCAGAGGTCGACTCCAGCGCTTCTGTGAATCCAGACGAGGAAATGATCTGCACTGATGCCCAGAATCTTTATGAATCGGATCCAGGACCAGATGCAGAAGGTTCTGACCATAATGTAGACCCTCATTCCCAAACTGTAACTCCGGTTGGTGGAGACAATGAGGAAGACGATGATGAGACTCAAATACCTGATTGGAGCGACAACTTTACTTTTTTTTCAGGGCAGTAACAGGTTGGCTCTGAGGATGACGGGTGTGATAACGCACAGGGTGATGATGATGAGGTTGGAGATCCCACTTACTGTCAACCCACAGAAAGCCAAGAGATGAGGTCAGCAGAGGAGGTGGAGGAAGATGCTAGTGACGACGAGGTCAGGTTGCGCCTTCCTGGACAGAGACGTAGTACTGGAAGCACGTCAACAACTGCATCCTCAAACACAACTCTGCCTCTCACCACAAGTCGTGGTGGCTCTTCAGGTCGCATGGGTGCTAAGCCTTGCATAGCCTGGGCATTTTTTCAGATCGATAAAGATGACCCAACTCGTGTTATCTGTAACATTTGTAAGCAAAAGCTAAGTAGAGGCCAAAAAATACATAGTTTGAGTACTTCATGCATGAACCGGCACATGGACATGAAGCATAAGTTGCAGTGGGAAGCTCAGTGTGCTACAATGCGGCCTAGCCGGCCGGCCCAACCACCGTCTGCCATATCTTGTGCATCCGCGGCCTCTTCATCCTCTGTGACTGGGGGGACAGCAGTCACACCTGTTTTGGGGCGCAGACCTGCCACCTCTTTACCCGCAACAGCCAGTGTGATTGGCAGGTCATCATTTTCTTTGGAGGTGGTAACACCAGCTGGTGTTGAGCGCTGTCCGACATCGATAGCACCACCTTTGGATCAAGGCAACCTAACATGTCCGCCTGCATCTTCCTCACAGACCGGCAGTTTGCCGGGGACACCCTTATCAACCCCGTCTAAGCACAATAGCCAGCCCTCGGTCCCTCAGATGTGGACAAGTAAAAGACCATTTCCTCCTAGCCATGAGAAAGCTAAGAGGTTGAATTTCACCATCTGCAAGCTCTTGGCTACAGAAATGCTGCCTTTCCGCCTGGTGGACACAGAGGATTTTCGAGACCTTATGTCCGTCGCAGTGCCCCAGTACCAGATGCCCAGTCGGCACTACTTCTCAAAGAAAGGTGTGCCTGCGCTCCACCAGCATGTCGCACACAACATCACCGCTTCTTTGAGAAACTCTGTGTGTGACAGGGTGCATTTCACCACAGACACTTGGACGAGTAGGCATGGACAGGGGCGTTACATGTCGCTGACTGGGCACTGGGTAACTATGGTGAAAGCAGGACAAGGGGCTGCTGTCCAAGTCTTGCCGTCCCCACGAGTTGTGCGTCAATCCTCTTTATGTCAAAGTTCCTCCACTGCTTCTGCCTCCTCAACCTCCTCTCGGTCTTCCACCTGCACCCAAAGCCTGTCTGGTCATGCCACAAGCTTTCTAACTGCGCAGAAGGGATCCTGCACACCTCCTTACTATGCTGGCAGTAGGGCTCAACGTCATCAGGCGGTTTTTACTTTGAAATGTCTGGGAAATGTGAGTCACACAGCTGAGGAGTTGTGGTCAGCTCTGGAGAACCAATTTCATGAATGGTTGTCTCCACTGGACCTGAAACCAGGGAAGGCCGTGTGCGACAATGCTGCAAACCTGGGTGCGGCCCTTCGCCGGGGCAATGTCACACACGTGCCTTGTATGGCTCACGTGTTGAACCTGGTTGTCCAGCAATTTTTAGCCCACTATCCCAGACTAGATGGCCTTCTGCAGAGGGCACGGTCGCTGTGTGCTCACTTCCGCCGTTTGCATCCCACAGCTCAGCGACTTACATCTCTACAGAAGTCGTTGGGCCTGCCACTTCACCGGCTAAAATGCGATGTGCCTACCCGGTGGAATTCAACTCTGCACATGTTGCAGCGATTGTGGCAGCACCGACAAGCCCTGGTGCAATACGTTCTGACGTATAGCCTGGGCCAACAAGATCCGGCGGTGGGGCAAATCACGCTGGAGGAGTGGTCTCAGATCAGGGACCTATGCACCCTTCTGCACAGTTTTGAAATGGCGACGAAGATGTTTAGTGCTGACGATGCCATTATCAGCATGACTATTCCGGTGATTTACATGCTGGAGCACATGTTAAACAGAATTCGGAGTCAGGTGGTGGCACAAGAGGAGGTGGAGGAAGTAGAGGAGGAGGAGTTGTATGCGGAAGAGCTAACATCTGCAAGGTCCAGACGGTCGGCAGCACCAAGGCGGCAGGCATGTGAGGGTGGGGGAGATGGTTTTACCAGGGCGCATGGTAGCAGCCAAACTAGTGAGGAAGGTGCAGGAGCCCAGGAAGCAGTGGAGGACGAACTGATGGAAGACTCATCAGATGAGGGAGACCTTGATCACATTTCTGTTGTGCGAGGTTGGGGGGAGAGGACAGAGGAAGGAAGCATGATTGTTACCTCGCCACCAACACAACAGGGACTTGGTGCTCCTGGATGCGCAACACACATGAGTGCCTTCTTGCTGCACTACCTGCAACATGACCCTCGAATTGTGAGAATTAGAAATAATCCTGACTACTGGGTTGCCACACTGTTAGATCCCCGGTACAAAAGTAAATTTGCAGAAATTATTCCTGCCATAGAAAGGGATGCACGCATGCAGGAGTATCAGCAGAGACTGTTGCAGAATCTTACATGTGCTTTTCCACAAAACACCAGTGGTGCACGTAGTGAATCTCACAGTTCCAACTTGCCAACCGTGGGACCGTCAAGTGTTCAGCACTCAAACCGTAACAGAACCACAGTATCTGCTGGTAACATCAATTTTGCGGAATCATTTCACCACTTTTTTAGCCCATCCTTTGCAAGGCCACAGGAGACAAGAAGTCTGACACATAGTCAACGCCTAGAGACGATGGTACAGTAGTATCTCCAAGTAAACATTGAAGCCATGACTGTGTCACTGGACCCTTGCTCTTTTTGGGCTTCCAATCTGGATAAATGTCCGGAGCTAGCCACTTACGCCTTGGAGATCTTGTCATGCCCCGCAGCCAGCGTTCTGTCTGAACGTGTGTTCAGCGCTGCTGGTGGTGTGCTGACAGATAAGCGCACGCGGCTCTCCACTGATAATGTAGACAGACTCACGTTCATAAAGATGAACAAATCATGGATCCGAAACGACTTTTCTACCCCTGTGTCATCCTGGGGAGAGTAAAAGCTTGATGATTGGTTAAAATCACCCTACCAACCGTTTTAAGCTGTCAAATTACTAATCATGTTTATCTGTATCTTGACTGGAAAATAATTTGGGCTTTGTAGCAGTGTGCAGCACTGATCCTATTAGCCCATCTATACTAAGCTCCACCAGATTTAAAATTAATAATAATTTGTAGCTGCATCTAGCCCGGAAAATAATTTTGGGGCTCCGAGATGCGCAAGACACATAAGTGCCTTCTTGCTGCACTACCTGCAACATGACCCTCATATTGTCAGAATTCGAAGTAATCATGACTACTGGGTTGCCACACTCTTAGATCCCCCAAACTTTTCGATCAACCTTTTCATTTTAATAAAGACCAAAAAAATGGTCATTTTTGAAATTATAAGCATTAGCAGGTTATTAGAAACTGAAATCAAACAGTTTTCAACTCAAAACTTTATTCTAGGTGATGTTACATTTTCACATAGGACCCCTTGTTCGAAAGGAGCTTCTGAACTCTCTCGTCCATTGAATTTGTCAGGTTTTGGATGGTTTCTGCTTCAATTGTTTTGCATGAGGACAGAATACCCTCCCAGAGCTGTTGCTTAGATGTGAACTGCCTCCCGCCATCATAGACACTCCTTTTAATGATGCTCCAAAGGTTCTGAATGGGGTAGAGGTCAGGGGAGCATGGGGGTCACACCATAAGTTTGTCCCCTTTTATGCCCATATCAGCCAGAGATGCAGATGTTTTATGTGCAGCATGAGATGGTGCATTATCATGCAGAAAAATGATCTTGCTGTGAAATACACGGTTCTTCTTCTTGAACCATGGCAGGAAGTGCTGTTTGAGAAAATCCACATACATTATGGAGTTCATCTTTAGCGCCTTCAGGGATCCTAAAGGGGCTGACAATCTCTCTCCCCATGATTCCAGCCCAAAACATTACTCCACCTCCTCCTTGTTGGCGCTGTAGCCGTGTTTGCGTGGGGTGTCCATCAACCAGCCATCCTCCACTCCATCCATCTGAACCATCGAGCGCTGCACGGCACTCATCCGTGAACAAAACAGTTTTGAAATCAGTCTTCATGTAATGTTTGGCCCACTGGAGCCGTTTCTGCTTGTGTGAAGTGGATAGAGGAGGTCGACAGGATGGCATATGCACAAGCTGCAAACCTCTGAAGGACCCTGCATCTTGTTGTTCGGGGGACGTTGGAGGCACCAGCAGCTTCAAAAACTTGTCTGCTGCTATGACAAGGCTTTTTTGCCGCTGCTCTTTTAACCTGACGTAATTGCCTGTAGGAAAGAGTCCTCAATTTGCCCTTATCAGCATGCACACGTGTGTACTGTGAATCAGCTACATACTTCTTGATTGCCAAGACACTTCATCCTGATCATCGCACAATGTTGATTGTAGTCATGCCTTGACCTAAACACTCCACAATTTGTTGCTTCTCAGCAGCCGACACATCCTTTTTCTTTCCCATTTTGGCAGAAAATGTAGGCTGCTTAATAATGTGAGACAGCCTTCTTAAGTAGTCTTGCCTTTCATTGGACACACCTGCCAAACTAATTAGCACAGGTGTCTGCAATTGCTTACAGTGATATAAAGAGCCCTGACACACATCACCATCAATGAGTTTAACTGACAAACAAACAAATTCTTCCCTTATCACTCCTAAACACTTTTTGCATAATAATTTGGAACACAGTGTACATGTGCTTTTCCACAAAACACCAGTGGTTTACGTAGTGAATCTTACTGTTCTAACTTGCCAACCGTGGTCTGTATGGAGTTGTTCAATAAAGGGTCCAAAATTAAGATAACATAGATGGGAGAGGTCTCTATGAATAGGAATTCCTAAGTATTTGATACCCTGTGAGGGCCAGGCAAAGGGAAAGTTGGACTGGATGGAATCCTATATGGATTTGGGGAGGGAGACATCGAGGGCCTCAGACTTCGCTGCATTGATTTTAAAATTTGACCATGTAACAAAGTGATCTATTTCAGCCATAACAGGATGGATGGATATATGTGATTGACTGATATATACTAGTACATCATCAGCAAATAGAGAGCACTTGTACTCGGTGCCTCCTACCTCAATCCACCTAATATTGGGGTTATGGCGAATTGATGAGAGCAGGTGCTCCGTCACTAGGATGTATAAGAGAGGGGACATAGGACATCCCTGCCTTGTCCCATTGGTGATTGTGAAAGGTGATGAAAATGTTCTGATGCACCTCCTGGGCCTTGGGACACCCGGAGCCGGACTCTTTTTGGTGGATGCTGGTGGTTGTAGTCTTCGTGGCGGCGACCCGGTTCCATGGCTCTGGGTGGTCAAACCAGTGGCGGAACTATTTATGTGGTTTTGATATTTAAATGTCCGACTACGCCACCCGTGGATTGCGGTCAGAGTGAACTGCCGCTGCAGGGCAGACCGCTGAGGCTGGTGTTGTGGGTGCAGCAGAGCGTAGCATAACTCCCCACGGGAGGAGTATAGCCTCAGGGCAGTGTATGCGGAGGATGGGGGTGATGGTGCAGGGCAGCAGCAGTAACGACACGGAGTCAGTGATGCAGTCCAGGGCCTTTACTCACAGTTCTTATTATCCAGACCACGTCTGCAGGTAACGGCTGCCCACGTCGTACTGTGCTCACCAGGTGAGGGGCTCAGACAACTCCCAGATAACTTTGGAGTGCTTCACAGGACCCCTTTGTGTGTCCTTTGTCTGGCCTTTCTTACCAACCCTTCTGTCCGGCTGCCTCGGGCCTCCTCTTGGTAAACTTGGCGCCAGTTTCCCTGACCATATGTGCTGCCCTCCTAGCGGGTGTAGCGAGGGGCTGCGCCACATAAAATGTCACAGCCTCCGGTTTCTAGCTGAGGGTCGTTTCCTGCCTCCACTAGTTTCGGGGACCGGTCTCCCCCTTTGGCCTGACCCCTCCATGCAGGTGGATTCGGGCGTGCGGTGGCGACTCGCCCGTCCGCACCCCTGGGATCCCTTCGTTCCTCATTCCTGGAGCCTTCTCCGCTCCTCTTCCTTCCTTCTCCCTCTTCCAGGCCTGGGCCTCTGTTACTAGGCCCGCCTCCGGAGCAGAGCTCATGCAGAGCCCCTGCTCCCTGCCACTTCTGCTCAGACTTCTCTGCACTGAACTAAGATGGTGCCCACCTTTTATACTCCCTTCTCAATGCACCCAGGAACTGCTTCCTCCCTGCTCCTGCACTACAGGGTTCCCCTTCCTCAGTGTTCCCTCCCCCCACTCCAGCCAGGGACAGGGACTGTCGTGCCCATCTCAGGGGCATATTGGTCGCCCTGCCCCACGGCAATGTGGTGTAATGCATGCAGGTGTCGGGTCCTGATCCACACTCCATCCTTACCTGAGAGTGAGATATCACACCTCTGGGTGAGGTGCAATACCTCTGTAGCAACCGAGCCCTCAGGGTGCTACAGTTCCATTTATCTTCAGCCTAGGTGACGTATTGCGATACAGGGCCGTGATTTTGGCTATAAAAGGGTCCCCTAGACCCCTACCCCAAGCTTTTTAAGAGAATCATATATGGCGTGCCAGGAGACTCTATGGAATGCTTTCTCAGCATCCAACGAGACTATCTAATTACAAATTTTTAACTGCATCTAGCCCAGGAAATACTTTGTGCCTAGTAGCAGTGTAGTTTGGACACTTAATTTTTTCAAAGGAAATGCTTCGGGACCACGGGATACTCAGTGAAGAGCATCAGGAGGCACCCCAAGGCATAGGGGCTGGGACTGGCAGTAGGATGCCTTGCGGTGGACAGCCGAGCTCGATCCTTATAAAAGCTTTGTAACTGCAGCAGCTTTAGTGGACGCTACTGGAGCTGGAATTACGCGGCTGCTGGCATGAGACTTGCCCTCCAATAGATCCTTGTAAATGGATTTAAAGTGTATTCATTCAAATTAGAGAGACAATTTAAATTAAAAAGCTTAGAGCTGCCTCCACCACAGGGGGGCTCGCTCGACCCACCAGCGGACAGGCACCAGTATTGGGAGAGGGGGGCTGGCCGTCAGGGTTCACCGCGGCTCTGGCACAAACCCGGCGACACGGAGGTGGCACGGGCAGGAGCGGACTGAACGTGTCGGCTTCTCACTTTTTGGATTTTAGAAGGGCATGACATGCCTATATCTGTGTCTCCCCCTCCTTTTACTCCTCCACCTCTTTTCTTTTCTCATGACTATATGTACTTGTCACTTTTCCATGTGTTAGTTGTGTCTTCTGAGCAGTTTGTCAGCTTTTGGACACCTTTGAAGGTGTTTTCTATGTGTTTCTATGTGTTTTTGTTTGCCTGCCATTGGTTTTAACGGTGTTCGAAGGTGTTCGACGAACAGTTCGACGAACAGTTCGGCGAACACACGGGTGTTCGACGAACCGAACCGAACTCGAACACTACGGGGGTGGCTCAACACTAGTCTTTACATGGTTTAAAAATTGTGTTCTTGTCAAAAACATTGCCAAAATTTGTCATTTTCTTACCATCAAAACTGTAAAAATTTTACTGATGCGATTTTTTTATTCTAATTTTGACTATTGCTGTCTAATACTATTTATTTCGGTGTAACTCATAGTTCAGGGTAACTACTATACCTTTGCCTCTATCCTGTGCCAATCACTCATTGGTTGCCTAGCATTTATAAAATACAATATAAATGTATAACTTAGAATGCTCTCCACAGTGCTGCTTACTCTATATGAGCATTGTATGGCTCCATCTTTGAGTCCTTTTTAGATGCTTGCTTCATCTGCATAAACAGGTTTTTAGAAAGTGAAGAAACATACAATAATAAACTTTCAATAAATGCTAAAAGTCATATAATGCATACTCTATTTGTGTGGCATGACAACCCATTAACTTTGCATGATATCAGTTCCACTGCACAAATAATATAACGCATCAAATTATTTTGTGGGCACAATACATCTGTATGTGAACCTGATCATAGACAGCAATAAGTACTGCTGTAGCTTTTCATGTTCAAAACACCAAATTGTGTGGAATGGTTTGTGACATTTAAGTCTGCAGTGCATCCCTGTCTTTTTCTTTAAATGAAGACACAGTCACTACAAAATACTTTGTCATTTTTTGTAAATAAAATATTCTTCTAAGCTGACAAATTCACTGTTTGTGAAAAAAATAGCAAGCAAGCAAGCAAAGATGAGAGTATCTATCTTAGCATTTCTTGTTCTTGTTAGAACTGATACAGTTTGCTGTCATAGAACACAATCAATAAAGTTTTACAAGCTACGCAAAATGAAATACCTGGTGACATAGGGCAACATCTAAGTTACTGAACTAATAAATAACAAACTATATTGGAGCTGCAGGAATTTCTGGCAAGTAATAGTTGTGTACTGTATATGACAGCAATCTCCAGAAACATGTCTGACATGTGGAACAGGATGGGAAGAAGGAAGCCTTTT
Source organism: Phyllobates terribilis (assembly GCF_046119375.1). Taxonomy (NCBI): domain Eukaryota; kingdom Metazoa; phylum Chordata; class Amphibia; order Anura; family Dendrobatidae; genus Phyllobates; species Phyllobates terribilis. The sequence goes on from NW_027362771.1 coordinate 171,197,064, forward strand.
CTTACATAGAAAAATATCCAAGACCCACTATGCTTTGCCAAAACCTACATTGTCTGCCAAAAGTATTTTGAAAATGTGGCCATCATTTCAGAAGATATGTTTCACGCAAAGTCAACATCACAAAAGGAACGCCAAACCGACAGTTAAGTATTATGGAGGCAGCATTATACTTTCAGACTGTTTTTGGCAGCAGGAATTGGGGCTTTAGTAAATTTTTAGGGAATTATAAACAATTCCAAAACATCAGTCAATTTTGTAACAAGATTTTTAGGCCTCTGCAAAAAAAATCTGAAGATGAAGAGGAATTTGAGCACAACAACCCTAAGAATATCTCCAGATCAACAAAAGTATGGCTTCGCCAGAAGAAGATCTAATTTTTGAATGAGCCCAGACAAAGCCCAGACTTGATTCCAATTGAAAATCTGTGGGTTGACCTGAAGAGTTCTATATACAGGAGATGTCCTCACAGTGTGACAGATTTGGAGCAAATCTGCAAGGAAGAGTAGATTGCCATTTCTAGATGTGATTTTCTGAAAGACCCCTACCCAAAAATACTGAATGTTGAAATAAATTCAAAGGGTACTTCAACACAGTATTAGTTTAGCAATGTGCACATTTATGCAGTCACACTACTTTAGTTCTTGTTTTTGCTTTTTCCACACAAAAAGATTTCAGCTTATTTTTAAGTTGACATGTATAGCCTGAGATATGGATATAAATATATATATATACAGTATATATATATATATATATATATATATATATATATATAGACATATATATATATATATATATATATATATATATATATATATAGACAGTTGTGCTCAAAAGTTTACATACCCCGGCAGAATTTTTCCTTTCTTGGCCTTGTTACAGAGAATATGAATGATAAAAAAAAAAGAAATTCTCAGCTCATGGTTATTGGTTGGGTGGAGCCATTTATTGTTAAACTACTGTGTTTTCTCTTTTTAAATCTTAATAACAACCAAAAACATCCAAATGACCCTGATCAAAAGTTCACATACCCCAGTTGTCATGTTGGACGTCCAAGTACATCCCATGCGCAGCTTCCGAGCTGATGAGTACAAATGTGCCTCCAGTATTTGCTGATAACGTGCTGAATTCATCTTTCCTTCAACTTTTACCAAATTTGGTGTGCATTTGTAGCTCACAGATCCCCAAAACATCAGCGATCCACCTCTGTGCTTTACTGTAGGAATGGTGTTCCTTTCATCATAGGCCTTGTTGACCTCTCTCCAAATGTAACGTTTATGGTTGTGGCCAAAAGTTCAATTTTGGTCTCATCACTCCAAATTACCTTGTTACAGAAGTTTTGAGGCTTGTTTCTGTGCTGTTTGGCGTATTGTAGGTGAGATACTTTGTAGCATTTATGCAGTAATGGCTTTCTTTTGGCAACTCAACCATGCAGCCTATTTTTCTTCAAGTGCCTCCTTTTTGTGCATCTTGAAACAGCCACACCGCTAGTTTTCAGAGAGTCCTGAATTTCAGCTGATGTTATTTGTGGGTTTTTGCTTGCATCCCGAACAATTTTCCTGGCAGTTGTGGTCGAAATATTTGTTTGTCTACCTGACCGTGATTTGGTTTTTACAGAGCCCATGATTTTCCATTTGTTAATCACAGTATGAAAGCAGGTGACTGGCATTATCAATTCCTTGGATATTTTTTTGTATCCCTTTCCTGTGTTATACAGTTCAACTACCTTTTCCCGTAGATCCATTGACAATTCTTTTGCTTTCCCCATGATTCACAATTCAGAAACGTCAGTGGTTGGATGAAAGATGCAAGAGTCTGTCTGAATCGCAGAAACTCACTCAGCTTTTATGCACACACAGAGATTACAAGCAAACAGGTCACAGGTGAGTATGTTATCTTTAGTAGCCGTTCAAACCCATTTGTGTCAAATTCTGTGCATGTTATCAGGCCAAAATCACCAGGGTATGTGAACTTTTGATCAGGGTCATTTGGATATTTTGGTTGTCATTAAGATTTAAAAAGAGAAAACACAGTAGTTTAACAATAAATGGCTTTACTCAACCAATAACCATGAGTGGAGAAAAAGTTTTTTTGTTATCATTCATATTCTCTGAAACAAGGCCATGAAAGAAAAAATTCTGCTGGGGTATGTAAACCTTTGAGCACAACTGTATATATTTAAATACATGTATATATATACTGTATATATATATATATATATATATATATATATATATATATATGCACGTATGTATATATATATATATATATATATATATATATATATATATATATATATATATATATATATATATATATATATATATATACAATGGAATGAAAAAGTTTGGGCACCCCTGGTCAAAATTACTGTTATTGTAAACAGTTAAGCAAGTTGAAGATGAGATGGTCTCTAAAAGGGTTACAGATAAAGATGACACATTTACTTTGTATTTTAGACAAAAATGTATAAATATTGTCATTTTTTACATTTTAAAAATGACAAAAAGGAAAATGAGCAGATGTAAAAGTTTGGGCACCCTTTTGCAAGTATCATAGCTTGTAAATGCTTTTTGTAGCCAGCCAAGAGTCTTTCAGTTCTTGTTTGAGGGATTTTCGTCCATTCTTCCTTGGAAAATTCTTCCAGTTCTGTGAGATTCCTGGGTCATCTTGCATGCACTGCTATTTTGAGGTCTAGCTACAGATTTTCAATGATGTTCAAATCAGTGGACTGTTGGGACCATTGAAAAAAACATTCTGCTTGCTCCTTTTGAGGTAGTCTATTGTGGATTGTGACATGTGTCTAGGATCATTATCCATTTGTAGAAGCCACCCTATTTTCAACTTCAGGTTTTTTACAGATGGTGTTATGTTTGCATCAAAAATTTATTGAAATTTCATTGAATCCATACTTCCCTTTAGCCTTGAAATGTTCCCCGTGCCATTGACTGCAATACAACCTCAAAGCATGATTGATCCACCCCCATGCATAATGGTTGACAAGATGTTCTTTTCCTGAAATTCTCTGCCCTTTTTTCTCCACACATACCTTTGATCATTGTGGCCATAGAGTTCAATTTTAAACTCATCTGTCCATAGGACTTGTTTCCAAAATGCATCAGGCTTGTTTAGATATTTTCTGCATACTTCCGATGCTGAATTTTATGGTGACAACACAAGAGAGGTTTTCTTCTGATGACTCTTCCATGAATGGCATATTTGTGCAGGCTGTTACGGATCCGGGTGGTGGAACCTCTGTGCTGCGGTGCAAGGAGGGACCAGAGGGGCGTAACTAGGTATCAACTCGGACTGACCAAGGTCACACGGCGGCTCAATCGACTCTGTGAACCTGTGAAGGACCGAGCAGAGGGACCAGGTGCTACTCTGGGCCAGTCCTCGTATGAGAGCAGGTGACTCCCACGGGTAACTGGCAGAAGCCTCCAGGTAGGCTGGCTGGTAGGCACGGCAGGTAACTGGTAGAAGCCTCCAGGTAGGCTGGCTGGTAGGCACGGCAGGTAACTGGTGGGAGCCTCCAGGTAGGCTGGCAGATAGGCACGGCAGGTAACTGGTAGGAACCTCCAGGTAGGCTGGCTGGTAGGCATGGCAGGTAACTGGTACATTCTCCAGGTAGGCAGGCAAGCCTGGCCCATAGACAGACTGGCGGATTTGGATCGTAGGCAGACCGTCGGGCTGTAGAGTACACTTGGCTGGCGGAGACAGGTAGTCAGGCTGGCGGACAGGACTGGTAATCAGGCTGGCGGACTGGACTGGTAGTCAGGCTGGTGGACTGGACTGGTAGTCAGGCTGGAGGACTGAACAGGTAGTCAGGCTGGCGACTGGACTGGTAGTCAGGCTGGCGGACTGAACTGGTAGTCAGGCTGGCGGACTGGACTGGTAGTCAGGCGGGCGGGGTGGACAGGTAGTCAGACTAGCAGCGGGACCTGAGGGCTCAAGCAGAGTTTAGAACACAAAGCTACAACCTTGCACGGGCACCTCCATTTTGGAGGAGGTGCCTCTTATATGAGAGGTCCTCCGGCCATTGGCCGGGGACTCGTTAGGATAGCGCACGCGGCCCCTTTAAGAGGGAGGGAGTGCGCGCGCGTGCCCTAAGCACAGTGCCTGGGAAGCTGCGCACCGGCAGCAGCAGCAGGAAAGCCGGAAGACGCCGGGCCGGGAGGGTAGCGGTAAGGGGGATGGCGTCTCTGCCTGTCAGGGGGCAGAGACGCCGATGCTACAGTACCCCCCCTTTACGCCCCCTCTTTTTAGGCCGGAAAGAAATGTTTTAAGGAGAAGTGGGGCGTGGATGTTCTCCCTGGGTTCCCAAGTTCTCTCCTCTGGGCCAAACCCCTTCCAATCGACCAGAAAAAAGGTTTTTCCTATTACCCTCTTGGTGGCCAGAATGTTCTCTACCTCATAGACGTCCTCAGAAGAGACCGGAGCTGGGGAGGTACCTGGATTGTCGGAAAAAGAATTAAGAACAACTGGTTTGAGGAGAGATACGTGGAAGGAGTTGGGAATCTGTAAGGTGGCTGGGAGTCTCAACTTGTAGGCCACTGGATTGATTTGCTTGAGGACCTCAAATGGACCGATGAACTGTGGACCCAACTTATAGGAGGGTATTTTGAGATGAACATGTTTGGAAGAAAGCCAAACCTGACGGAATTGAGGTGGGTCCAGGCGTCTCTTATCAGCATGTCTCTTCACCCGCTCGGAGGATTGAAGAAGTGCGGATCTAGTGTCCTCCCAAATGGTGGAAAATTCACTGACCAGAGACTCCGAGGCAGGGTTGTCCACTGAAGAGGAGATGGGAAACGGAATCCGGGGATGTTGACCGTAGACCACAAAGAACGGGGACTTGGAAGAAGATTCGCTCTCATGGTTGTTATAGGAGAACTCGGCCCATGGTAGGAGCTCTACCCAATCGGTATGGAGAGCGTTGACGAAGTTCCGGAGGAAGCTGGTATGGATCTGGTTGATACGTTCCTCTTGGCCATTGGACTGTGGATGGTAAGCAGAGGAGAAATCCAGGGTGACATCCAGCAGCTTACACGTAGCTCTCCAGAAACGCGAAGTAAACTGGACCCCACGATCAGACGCAATGTGGAGGGGTAGGCTGTGAAGACGAAAGATATGATGGATGAAGTCCTTAGCCAGCACAGATGCAGACGGGAGACGAGGCAGAGGGATGAAGTGGGCCATTTTAGCAAAGTGGTCAGCGACCACCCAAATGACAGTACAACCGGCAGAAACAGGGAGATCAGTAATAAAGTCCAGAGCAATGTGTTGCCATGGGGCAGCAGGTACGGGAAGAGGCAGGAGATGGCCGGCTGGAAGATGTCTGGGAACCTTGTTGTGGGCACAGGACGAACAGGCCGTGACGAAGTCTACCACATCCTTGCGCAGGGTAGGCCACTAGTAATGCCGGGTAATGAGCAGGAAGGTCTTCTTCTGGCCAGCCTGGCTGGCTAGTTTAGATGAATGACCCCAGTGAAGAGCCTTCTTACGATCCGGAACCGCTACAAACGTCTTACCGGGTGGGAGACGAGACAGGTCCAAGGGAGCCACATTCATTACTTTGGAGGGATCGATGATATGCATAGGCTCCTCCTCTTGATCGGAAGACAGGAAGGATCGGGACAAGGCGTTGGAATTAACGTTCTTGTCCGCAAGGCGGTAATGTAGAGTAAAGTTGAAGCGGGCGAAGTACAAAGACCATCGGGCCAGACGCGGATTGAGTCTTTGGGCATTCTGTAGATATGCCAGGTTTTTGTGGTCAGTGTAGATGACCACCGGGTGCACTGCAGAGCCCCCTCAAGCAGGTAACGCCACTCCTCCAGCGCCAATTTGATGGCTAGCAGCTTTCGGTCTCCTATGGAGTAGTTGCGCTCGGACGAGGAGAAGAGCTTGGAGAAGAAGCCGCAGGTTACCTTTCTCCCTGACGGAGATTTCTGGGTGAGCACCGCTCCGGCTCTGGAAGAGGAAGCATCAACCTCCAGAAAGAACTGTTTGTTGCAATCCGGACGGTGCAGCACTGGGGCAGAAGAGAAAGCTTGTTTTAAGGAGAGGAAGGCCTCCTCCGCTTTGGACGGCCATTCCTTAGGATTAGCTCCCTTATGGGTGAGCGCAGAGATGGAAGCAGTCCGGGAAGAGAAATGTGGGATGAAGAGACGGTAATAGTTGGCGAAGCCCAGGAATCGCTGAATCGCCTTCAACCCCTCCGGACGGGGCCACTTTAAGACGGCAGAGACCTTCTCAGGGTCCATCCGTAGACTTGTCTTAGAGATAATATAGCCCAGGAACGGAAGAGAGTTCTGCTTGAAGAGGCATTTCTCAAATTTTGCATATAGGTGATTCTTCCTGAGCCTAAGCAGGACCTGACAAACATCCCTCCGATGTGTGGGAAGATCCGGAGAGAAGACCAAGATGTCGTCCAGGTACACCACCATGCAAGAATATACGAGGTCACGGAAGATGTCTTTAACTAGTTCTTGGAAGACGGCTGGAGCATTACAGAGGCTGAAGGGCATCACACGGTATTCATAATGGCCGTCCCGGGTATTGAATGCCGTCTTCCACTCGTCTCCTTGGCGGATCCGGACCAAGTTATACGAAGATCGAGCTTGGTGAAGATCTTCGCGCCTTTAAGGTGGTCGAACAGCTCAGAGATGAGCGGCAGGGGGTATTTGTTTTTGATAGTAATCTGGTTGAGTACTCTATAATCGATAAGGGGGCGAAGTGAACCGTCTTTCTTTTTTGCGAAGACGAATTCGGCTCCAGCTGGGGAGGTAGATTTCTGGATGAATCCCCTAGCCAGATTTTCTTCGATGTACTCCGACATGGCCCGGGTTTCAGCCAATGACAAAGGGTTGATACGCCCACGGGGAGGAGTGGCACCGGGTACCAGGTCGATAGGGCAATCATATGGCCTATGAGGTGGTAGTGTCTCTGCTTCCTTCTTGTTGAAGACATCTGCATAGGACCAGTAAGGTGCCGGTAGACCAGGTAAATAAGCCGGAGTAGACGGAGGTCCAGCCGGGCGAACCGGGACCAGGCAGGTCCCATGGCAATCCTGCCCCTAACGAAGCACCTCACCGAATTGCCAATTCAGAACGGGTTCATGTCTCTGTAGCAAGGGTAGACCTAGCAAAAGGGAGTGAGAGAGTCCGGAAAGCACATGGAAGGAGATCCTCTCTGAGTGCAGCATTCCTACCTGAAGGGTTACTGGCTCAGTGACGAGCAAGATGGTCACCGGAAGGAGTCTTTCATCCACAGAAGCGACTGCCAATGGTTCAGCCAGAGGTTTGGTAGGAATCTGATACTTCTCTACAAGCGACTGGGAAATGAGATTCCCAGCAGCTCCGGAATCCAGGTGGGCGGTTTCAAAGAAGTGGTTCTCTCCACAGGAAATTAAGACGGATAAAGTCAAGAACGGAGAGGATTTACTCTTGCCTAGGACGACCTCTCCAAGCGGTCCTAGACACTGGAGTTTCCCAGCTTCACCGGACAGGAATGGATCAGATGCTTCTTACTACCACAGTAGAAACAGCTCCCCTTGGCTCGGCGTGTTTCTTGGCAAGACTTGACCATCTTGGTCTGGTCGATCTGCATGGGTTCGGGCGAGTGTGCCAGGGGAGTTGCTGGTTGGGAGGCAGGTTCCTGGAAAACAGGAGCAAGATGAGGAAATCTTCTCTCCCAGGTAGTCTCCTTAGCACGTTCTAGGAAACGGATGTCAATTCGGGTAGCTAGTGACACCATGTCATCCAGGGTGGTAGGAATATCCCGGCCGGCTAGCTCGTCCTTAATCCGACCGGAAAGACCCTCCCAGAAGGTGGACACCAGGGCCTCATTGTTCCAGGCAAGCTAAGAAGCGAGGGTACGGAACTGTAGGGCATACTCGCCCACGGTGAGACTCCCTGGCCGGAGACGGAGCAATGAGGAGGCAGTAGAAGTCCTTCGTCTGGGCTCATCAAAGACCCTCCGGAAGGCAGCGAGGAAAGCCGGAAGATCGGACACCAAGGAATCCCCTCTCTCCCATAAAGGGTTTAGCCATGCCAATGCTTCCCCGGTGAGGTGAGACATGATGAACACCACCTTGGCCCGGTCGGAGGGAAACTGATGTGCCAGAAGTTCAAAGTGCAGCGTACACTGGTTCAGAAAACCCTGACATAAGACGGGGTCACTCCCAAAATGAGGAGGCGAAGAAAGCCGGGGTCCGGAGCTGGATGCTGTGGTATTGGTATGCAGCGGCGCCACCAGAGCGGGTGTCGCTCAGTTCGAGGCGGGCACTGGTGGGACAGACAGCGTGTCCAGGTGAGAGTTGACAGACCGCAGGTAGGTCAGGATGGTTTCCTGTTGGGATCTCTGACGAGAAACCTCCTGGTACAGGTCAGCAAGCGAAGGAGCCTGGGGGCCACCGGGCTCCATGGCCCATGCAAACTGTTATGGATCCGGGTGGTGGAACCTCTGTGCTGTGGTGCAAGGAGGGACCAGAGGGGTGTAACTAGGTTTCAGAGATGCCGATGCTACACAGGCGTCTCTGCACAGTAGAACAATGTACAAAAACTACAGAATCTATTAAATCTTTCTTAAGGTCTTTTGCAGTCAAGCGGGGGTTCTGATTTTCCTCTCTAGGTATCCTATGAGCAGCTCTTACTGAAATTTGGCACATTTTGTCCTCTAAGTCCATACGTCAAATCTGAAATGACTCGCATTCCCTGATTTTTTTCAGGTTTTTCTCCAGACTTTTTTCCTGTATATACCTGAGCGTTTAGAGCGTATGAACTGCTGCTGTCACAAAGTGTCCATATCTTGATGCCATACTTTGCTGGCTTACTCGGTATATATTGTTTGAATGGACACCTACCTCAGAATGCCACAAGTTGTTCATTCACAGTGATCTTTTTAGCAGTATTGTATAATTTTGGAAGAATTTCTATCCATTTATCCCAAACTTCTCTAATAGCGGCTAGTTATTAGAGAATTATCTGATGTTAGCAGAGGACAATTTTCCTGCCTGGGCAGAAGACTTCAAGTTCCAAATTACATTTTTGTTTTTAGACTGAATTTCTTGCATCGGACTAGCTGTCTGGGTATTGTGCCTCATCAGATTCAGCTTCAGAATCAGAGATCTCATAATCACTTTCCCCATCACTTATGTGGTCCTCATCTTGGGACACTTTCTCCAGTTGGATATCTTCTTCAGAATCTGAAGCATTGGCAAGCTTTTACAATTCAGCTTCACTCAATGTATGCCTTTGCCACATTTTTATCCAGCCATCCAAATAACGATCCATCCACGACTTTCACAGGCTTAAATCAGTGTTATGGAATAAAATAGAACTGTATGAATAAACAACAATAATAATAATGATGATAAAATCACAGCAAACACTAATCAGTGTATCAACAATAAGAGGTTATATACTACAGCGAAACAGACCTGTACAGACCTATATTCAAAGCCCATCCATCTGCAGTAACTTGCAAATGTATCAACCGCATGAATCTCCGGGAACTAGAGAAATCGATAAACAATGGTAGATGCAATATATAATCCACAATGATACTATAAATAGATAGATAGATAGATAGATAGATAGTATACTGATATGTCTATCTATCTATGACATTCAGCAATCTATTATGTATTGTACAATATATCCCAGAAGCTCAATTTAATAGACCTTCATTCATTTTGGCGGTCACTAAAACTTGTTGCTGGATTACCACCTTACTTCTGACATTGGATAAATTAGGGAGGAAAGGCATTGTATAATATAAAGAAAAGCTATAGAGTGATTTAACATGCTGAGTTTTTACAGTGTTTTTCCGGCACTTTTTGCCTCTCTGTTTTGCTTCTAAATATACTGTCAGAGGTTTTGCAAGTCCATTGTAGAATTTGTAATACACAACAAAATGTATTTCTCTTTCTTTTTATACTTATTTTTCACTTTTTTATTCCTAACATTTTTTTTATAATACAGTATGTAGGTCTGGCATTTTTTCATGTTTTCCTATAGTCATATTTTTATAAAAAAAAATAAGGTGTATGGAAAAAACGCCAGAGTTTATGAACAACTAAACACACACAGGTACAAGTAAAAAAAGACACTGCAAAATAACTGTCAAAGAGGACTTATTTTGTTTTATCATACTTCACAAGCCAAAATTCATGACTTTGGTCTTATCCTCTTTCATCAGTAATTATATGAAGTATGAAGCAAATAATTTTTGCGAGCTATTGCTCATAACAATATTTCAATTATGGCTTTTTTAAAATTACAGTGACATACAGCACTGGGACAAGGAATTTTGGTGTCCTAGGAAAATGAAGCAAATTGAATCTCCCCCTTGAAAGAAAAAATTGTGCTCATGATGAACTGCACAGAATTTTGCTATGTTCATGGTCTATTTATGCATCGCCCAACATAAAACATTAGACTCACATTGTATATCTCATTCTTAGACTCCAAAATTAATACATAGCACATAAATACAGAACATATTAATAGTATATACACTGTTTTCACAATTATTAGGCAAGTATTTTGACAATTTCAACATTTTTATGCATATTTTTCAACTCCAAGCAGTATAAACTTGAATGCTTATTGGATGAAGCAGATCAGGTGATGTGTATTTGTGTAATGAAGGAGGGTGCGGTCTAAGAATATCAACACCCTTTATCAAGGTGCGTAGAAATATTAGGCAGCTTGTTTTCCTCATGCAAAATAGGCTATAAAAAGAAATTTAACTGACTCTTAAAAGTAAAAAATTGTTGAAAGTCATACAGATGGATATAGCACTTTTGAAATTGCTTAGCTATTGGGGTGTGATTACAGAACCCTCAAAAGTTTTGTTGCATATATTCAACAGGTCTGCAAAAAATGTGTAGAAAAAAAAAGTTGCACATTAACTGCCAAAGATTTTAGAAGAGTCAAATGTGAAATGACCAGGACCTCATTATCCTCCAGTGCTGTCATATTCCAGAACTGCAAGCTCCCTGAAGTTCCCAGAAGGGCAAGGTGTTTAGTGCACAGAGAAATGGCCAAGATAAAGGAGGCTGAAACCCGACCATCACTGCACAAGAAGAATAGTTTGAAATGAAAAACTGGGTCAAAAATATCTCCAGACAGATTTTTCAAAGGTTTTATTCACTGATGAGATGAGAGTGACTCTTGATGGACCAGTTGGATGGGCCTAGCTAGTAGCTAGCACAGGTCTCTACTGTTATAGGTTTGTATTAGTAAATATGAGCTAGTTGGACCTTTTGGGGTTTGAAGATGGGCTTAAAATCAACTCTCAAGCCCACAGCAAGTTTTTAGAAGACACTTTTTTGCAAGCAGTACAAGAAAAGGTCAGCATCTTTTAAGAAACCCATGATTTTATGCCTGACAATGCTCCATCACATGCATCAAAGAACTCTACTGCATGGATTGCTAGTAAAGGCCTTAAAGGGGTATTCCCAACTCCCAGATCCTATCCCAATATGTAGTAAGAGTAATAATAATAATATTAGCAAATACCATTAATTAGAAATGTAGTATAGTTCTTCAGATTCGCCAGTCAACATGTGAGGGTCAGCTGTAGACTGCCCTTGTAAGGGTGAAAGTCTCTGGAGTTGACCAGGGTGAGCTCAACAATAGGCACTTCTAAGGTTAAACACTAGGACTCTTTAAGATTGGCAACAGGAGCCATGTGAACATGGATCAGTATATGACTACTTCAACTGCATCATCTATTTATAACTAAGTTCTATTGCTAACTTTAATATTTGCTGAATGGGCCTGGTCATTTAGACTTGGAGTAAGGACATTTTTTATTACTAATGGTCTCAATCCATAGCAACCATTCCATCACAGACTGACCACACAGGGAGGTGGAGTATATCTGTTTTCTGTATTTGTATGTTGTGTCATTGATATTGATATATTTGACCTGTTTTAACCCCTTCACGACCTTGGGATTTTCAGTTTTGCTTTTTCGTTTTTTGTTCCCCTTCTTTCCAAACCCATAACTTTTTTATTTTTCTGTCAATATGGCCATGTGAAGGCTTGTTTTTTTGCAAGACAAGTTGTACTTTTGAATGACACCATTGATTTTACCATGCAGTGTACTTTAATATGGAAACAAAAAAAATTCCAAGTGTGGTGAAATTGCAAAAAATGTACAATTCCACAATTGTTTTTTTGTTGTTTTTTTACCATGTTCACCAAATGCTAAAACTGACCTGCCATTATGATTCTCCAGATAATTCCGAGTTCACAGATACCAAATATGAATAGGTTCTTTTTAATTTATGTGGTGAAAAAAAATGGCGACATTTTCCAAGACCCATAGCATCTCAATTTATTGGAAATTACATTTTTATTAGTACCATTTTAGGATAGACACAATGTTTTGATCGCCATTTATTGCATTTTATTGCAATGTTGTGATGACCAAGAAAATGTAATTATGGAGTTTTGATTTTTTTTTACATTACACCATATCTCAATTGGATTAATTATTTTTATATTTTGATAGATCGAACATTTCTGAATGCAGCGATACTAATCATTAGTGTTGAGCCACCCCCGTAGTGTTCGAGTTCGGTTCGGTTCGTCGAACACCCGTGTGTTCACCGAACTGTTCGTAGAACTGTTCGTCGAACACCTTCGAACACCGTTAAAACCAATGGCAGGCAAACAAAAACACATAGAAACACATAGAAAACACCTTCAAAGGTGTCCAAAAGCTGACAAACTGCTCAGAAGACATAACTAACACATGGAAAAGTGACAAGTACATATAGTCATGCGAAAAGAAAAGAGGTGGAGGAGTAAAAGGAGGGGGAGACACAGATATAGGCATGTCATGCCCTTCTAAAATCCAAAAAGTGAGAAGCCGACATGGCCAGTTCGTTCCTGCCCGTGCCACCTCCGTGTCGCCGGGTTTGTGCCAGAGCCGTGGTGGACCCTGACGGCCAGCCCCCCTCTCCCAATACTGGTGCCTGTCCGCTGGTGGGTCGAGCCCCCCCGCGGTGGGGGGGGTAACATCTGGAGAAGAAAGACCATCTTCCAGCCAAACTAAGATGTCAAATTCTTTTCGTGGACAATGTGATACGATCCCTTTCTTACGGACACGCCCAACGCTACAAATTCCAGATGAGGCACAAAAACAGCAGGTGCTTCAGCGGATATCAAGTGCTCCTTCAAGTGGGCTCTCCTCCACCTCAATTTCAACATCACAAATACTCCAGTCCTCAGAGGTGTCACCCCAATCGCACTTGCTTCCTCAAAGCTCCCAAGTCTCCAGCTGCCCGTCTGAGTATGGGGTAACACAGCTGGTTGAGTCTGCAGAGCTGTTTACTCATACTATATCCTGGGAAACGGAGGTCTGCTCTAGAGCTTCTGTTAATCCAGACGAGGAAATGATCTGCACTGATGCCCAGAATCTTTATAAGTCGGATCCAGGACCAGATGAAGAAGGTTCTGAGCATAATGTAGACCCTCGTTCCCAAACTGTCACTCCTGTTGGTGGAGACAATGATGAAGACGATGATGAGACTCAAATACCTGATTGGAGCGACATCTTGACTTTTCGGTCAGGGCAGGAAGAGGTTGGCTTTGGGTACGACGGGTGTGATATCACAAAGGGTGATGATGACGAGGTTGGAGATCCCACTTACTGTCAACCCACAGTCAGCCAGTCTATGAGGTCAGCGGAGGAGGTGGAGGAGGATGTGACTAGCCCAGGGGATGGGGATGACTCGGTACCCGGGCCTTTGCCTGGCCTTGGGGATGTCGCGGTGGTCGGCTCCCTGGCCCGTACCCTGGGGTCACTCTTTAAAAGAGTGGATAATTGTTAATTTTATAAGAGTTCGTGACTAGAGATGAGCGTTGTTCTACTCGAACTGTTCGCCAATCTCAAATTCGAGCTGTTTTGGGCGGTGTTCGAGCCGGTCGGCGAACACGAACAATTTGAGAAAAATTCGGCTGTTCGAGGTTATGTTCGATAACTGTTCGTGCACCAAAATCATAACTGGATTTTTTCTCAGTAATGATGAAAATTAATGTTAATACGCAGTTTGAGTGTACAGCGGGGCGGGGGGAGGGGCAGGGGATGGATCTCTGCAGGAACAATGAAGATCTCCATTTTTTTTTCTCTTTCCCGCATTTGCAGTGGGGAGGTGCAATCTGTCAGCCTATCAGCAGCGCACACACGGAGCGAAGTGCTTTTTTTCACACAAGCAAGGGCATGTGTGATTGGCAGTGTATGTCACATGTCCTTGCCCTATAAGACCAAGCCATTTTCCCCGTCGCCACCATTTTCTCACTGCTGCAGCTGCGTGTTAGACGGCACCGCTGTTGCTGTGTGCGCTATACCTTGTTAATTTCAAGCCAATTTTCGCACAAATATACAGATAGCTTGGGAGTAGGGAATAGTTGTGATTGCAGTCCTTTTAAGGACTAGGTTACAGCATTTCCTACGACTTTTATCAGGGAGGTCTGTGCTCTTAAATAGATAGGTTGTGGGAGTAAAGACTAATTGTAATTGGAGTCCTTTTCAGGACTAGGTTACATGAGTTCCTATCAGTTTTTGCCAGGCAGGTCTGTGCCAGTGCTGGGCAAGTTTTTTTCACAGCATTTGGCTGAATCTAGCAAAGCTAATCCTTTTTGGCCTATTGCAGAGTGTGTTAGTCAGTGGAGTAGCCTATCTGTGTTGCAAGATATAACACCTGTGTATAGAATACCAATTTTTTTACTGCACCTAGTGAAGTAAAATCTTTTGGGCATAGCATCATTCTATTAGTCCATCTATACTGACCTCCATCAGGTTGCAAACTGAATATAAATATTTTCTGCATCTAGCTCTGAAAAAATATTTGGGCTTCTAGCGGTGTGTGGGACTTGGTCTATTAGTCCATCTATACTGACCTCCATCAGGTTGCAAATTAAAAATAATTTTTTTCTGCATCTAGCTCTGAAAAAATATTTGGGCTTCTAGCGGTGTGTGGGACTTGGTCTATTAGTCCATCTATACTGACCTCCATCAGGTTGCAAATTAAAAATAATTTTTTTCTGCATCTAGCTCTGAAAAAATATTTGGGCTTCTAGCGGTGTGTGGGACTTGGTCTATTAGTCCATCTATACTGACGTACATCAGGTTGCAAATTAAAAATAATTTTTTTCTGCATCTAGCTCTGAAAAAATATTTGGGCTTCTAGCGGTGTGTGGGACTTGGTCTATTAGTCCATCTATACTGACCTCCATCAGGTTGCAAATTAAAAATAATTTTTTTCTGCATCTAGCTCTGAAAAAATATTTGGGCTTCTAGCAGTGTGTGGGACTTGGTCTATTAGTCCATCTATACTGACCTCCATCAGGTTGCAAATTAAAAATAATTTTTTTCTGCATCTAGCTCTGAAAAAATATTTGGGCTTCTAGCGGTGTGTGGGACTTGGTCTATTAGTCCATCTATACTGACCTCCATCAGGTTGCAAATTAAAAATTATTTTTTTCTGCATCTAGCTCTGAAAAAATATTTGGGCTTCTAGCAGTGTGTGGGACTTGGTCTATTAGTCCATCTATACTGACCTACATCAGGTTGCAAATTAAAAATAATTTTTTTCTGCATCTAGCTCTGAAAAAATATTTGGGCTTCTAGCGGTGTGTGGGACTTAGTCTATTAGTCCATCTATACTGACCTCCATCAGGTTGCAAATTAAAAATAATTTTTTTCTGCATCTAGCTCTGAAAAAATATTTGGGCTTCTAGCAGTGTGTGGGACTTGGTCTATTAGTCCATCTATACTGACCTCCATCAGGTTGCAAATTAAAAATAATTTTTTTCTGCATCTAGCTCTGAAAAAATATTTGGGCTTCTAGCGGTGTGTGGGACTTGGTCTATTAGTCCATCTATACTGACCTCCATCAGGTTGCAAATTAAAAATATTTTTTTTCTGCATCTAGCTCTGAAAAAATATTTGGGCTTCTAGCAGTGTGTGGGACTTGGTCTATTAGTCCATCTATACTGACCTACATCAGGTTGCAAATTAAAAATAATTTTTTTCTGCATCTAGCTCTGAAAAAATATTTGGGCTTCTAGCAGTGTGTGGGACTTGGTCTATTAGTCCATCTGTACTGACCTCCATCAGGTTGCAAATTAAAAATAATTTTTTTCTGCATCTAGTTCTGAAAAAATATTTGGGCTTCTAGCAGTGTGTGGGACTTGGTCTATTAGTCCATCTATACTGACCTCCATCAGGTTGCAAATTGAATAAAAAAAATTTCTGCATCTAGCTCTGAAAAAATATTTGGGCTTCTAGCGGTGTGTGGGACTTGGTCTATTAGTCCATCTATACTGACCTCCATCAGGTTGCAAATTAAAAATAATTTTTTTCTGCATCTAGCTCTGAAAAAATATTTGGGCTTCTAGCAGTGTGTGGGACTTGGTCTATTAGTCCATCTATACTGACCTCCATCAGGTTGCAAATTAAAAATAATTTTTTTCTGCATCTAGCTCTGAAAAAATATTTGGGCTTCTAGCGGTGTGTGGGACTTGGTCTATTAGTCCATCTATACTGACCTCCATCAGGTTGCAAATTAAAAATAATTTTTTTCTGCATCTAGCTCTGAAAAAATATTTGGGCTTCTAGCAGTGTGTGGGACTTGGTTTATTAGTCCATCTATACTGACCTCCATCAGGTTGCAAATTAAAAATAATTTTTTTCTGCATCTAGCTCTGAAAAAATATTTGGGCTTCTAGCAGTGTGTGGGACTTGGTCTATTAATCCATCTATACTGACCTCCATCAGGTTGCAAATTGAATAAAAAAATTTTCTGCATCTAGCTCTGAAAAAATATTTGGGCTTCTAGCGGTGTGTGGGACTTGGTCTATTAGTCCATCTATACTGACCTCCATCAGGTTGCAAATTAAAAATAATTTTTTTCTGCATCTAACCCAGCCAATAGTTTTGGCCTAATACCACAGTTTGGCCACTCAGCTCTGCTCGGTTACCATCCATTGTTTTTTTGTGCAAACAACTCCAGAGTTGTGAATTAGTTAACCACCAAAATGAGTGGAAAAAGGCCTGCTGCTGGTGGAAAGGGGAATAGGCGTGTTGGGAAGGGGAAAAAAGGTTGTGTCCGTGGGGTAGGTGCAGAAGAAAGACCATCTTCCAGCCAAACTAAAATGTCTACTTCTTTTAGCGGACAATGTGATAAGATCCCTTTATTACGGCCACGCCAATCGCTACAAATTCCAGATGAGGCACAAAAACAGCAGGTGCTTCAACGGATATCAAGTGCTCCTTTAAGTGGGCTCTCCTCCACATCAACTTCAACATCACAAATACTCCAGTCCTCAAAGGTGTCACCCAAATCGCACTTGCTTCCTCACAGCTCCCAAATCTCCAGCTGCCCATCTGAGTGTGAGGTAGAACAGATGGTTGAGTCTGCAGAGCTGTTTACTCATACTATAGCCTGGGAATCAGAGGTCGACTCCAGCGCTTCTGTGAATCCAGACGAGGAAATGATCTGCACTGATGCCCAGAATCTTTATGAGTCGGATCCAGGACCAGACGCAGAAGGTTCTGACCATAATGTAGACCCTCATTCCCAAACTGTAACTCCTGTTGGTGGAGACAATGAGGAAGACGATGATAAGACTCAAATACCTGATTGGAGCGACAACTTTAGTTTTTTGTCAGGGCAGGAACAGGTTGGCTCTGAGGACGACGGGTGTGATAACGCACAGGGTGATGATGATGAGGTCGGAGATCCCACTTACTGTCAACCCACAGTCAGCCAAGAGATGAGGTCAGCAGAGGAGGTGGAGGAAGATGCTAGTGACGACGAGGTCAGGTTGCGCCTTCCTGGACAGAGACGTAGTACTGGAAGCACGTCAACAACTGCATCCTCAAACACAACTCTGCCTCTCACCACAAGTCGTGGTGGCTCTTCAGGTCGCATGGGTGCTAAGCCTTGCATAGCCTGGGCATTTTTTCAGATCGATAAAGATGACCCAACTCGTGTTATCTGTAACATTTGTCAGCAAAAGCTAAGTAGAGGCCAAAAAATACATAGTTTGAGTACTTCATGCATGAACCGGCACATGGACATGAAGCATAAGTTGCAGTGGGAAGCTCAGTGTGCTACAATGCGGCCTAGCCGGCCGGGCCAATCACCGTCTGCCATATCTTGTGCATCCGCGGCCTCTTCATCCTCTGTGACTGGGGGGACAGCAGTCACACCTGTTTTGGGGCGCAGACCTGCCACCTCTTTACCCGCAACAGCCAGCGTGATTGGCAGGTCATCATTTTCTTTGGAGGTGGTAACACCAGCTGGTGTTGAGCGCTGTCCGACATCGATAGCACCACCTTTGGATCAAGGCAACCTAACATGTCCGCCTGCATCTTCCTCACAGACCGGCAGTTTGCCGGGGACACCCTTATCAACCCCGTCTAAGCACAATAGCCAGCCCTCGGTCCCTCAGATGTGGACAAGTAAAAGACCATTTCCTCCTAGCCATGAGAAAGCTAAGAGGTTGAATTTCACCATCTGCAAGCTCTTGGCTACAGAAATGCTGCCTTTCCGCCTGGTGGACACAGAGGATTTTCGAGACCTTATGTCCGTCGCAGTGCCCCAGTACCAGATGCCCAGTCGGCACTACTTCTCAAAGAAAGGTGTGCCTGCGCTCCACCAGCATGTCGCACACAACATCACCGCTTCTTTGAGAAACTCTGTGTGTGACAGGGTGCATTTCACCACAGACACTTGGACGAGTAGGCATGGACAGGGGCGTTACATGTCGCTGACTGGGCACTGGGTAACTATGGTGACAGCAGGACAAGGGGCTGCTGTCCAAGTCTTGCCGTCCCCACGAGTTGTGCGTCAATCCTCTTTATGTCAAAGTTCCTCCACTGCTTCTGCCTCCTCAACCTCCTCTCGGTCTTCCACCTGCACCCAAAGCCTGTCTGGTCATGCCACAAGCTTTCTAACTGCGCAGAAGGGATCCTGCACACCTCCTTACTATGCTGGCAGTAGGGCTCAACGTCATCAGGCGGTTTTTACATTGAAATGTCTGGGAAATGTGAGTCACACAGCTGAGGAGTTGTGGTCAGCTCTGGAGAACCAATTTCATGAATGGTTGTCTCCACTGGAACTGAAACCAGGGAAGGCCGTGTGCGACAATGCTGCAAACCTGGGTGCGGCCCTTCGCCGGGGCAATGTCACACACGTGCCTTGTATGGCTCACGTGTTGAACCTGGTTGTCCAGCAATTTTTAGCCCACTATCCCAGACTAGATGGCCTTCTGCAGAGGGCACGGTCGCTGTGTGCTCACTTCCGCCGTTCGCATCCCGCAGCTCAGCGACTTACATCTCTACAGAAGTCGTTGGGCCTGCCACTTCCCCGGCTAAAATGCGATGTGCCTACCCGGTGGAATTCAACTCTGCACATGTTGCAGCGACTGTGGCAGCACCGACAAGCCCTGGTGCAATACGTTCTGACGTATAGCCTGGGCCAACGAGATTCAGAGGTGGGGCAAATCACGCTGGAGGAGTGGTCTCAGATCAGGGACCTATGCACCCTTCTGCACAGTTTTGAAATGGCGACGAAGATGTTTAGTGCTGACGATGCCATTATCAGCATGACTATTCCGGTGATTTACATGCTGGAGCACATTTTAAACAGAATTCGGAGTCAGGTGGTGGCACAAGAGGAGGTGGAGGAAGTAGAGGAGGAGGAGTTGTATGCAGAAGGGCTAACATCTGCAAGGTCCAGACGGTCGGCAGCACCAAGGCGGCAGGCATGTGAGGGTGGGGGAGATGGTTTTACCAGGGCGCATGGTAGCAGCCAAACTAGTGAGGAAGGTGCAGGAGCCCAGGAAGAAGTGGAGGACGAACTGATGGAAGACTCATCAGATGAGGGAGACCTTGATCACATTTCTGTTGTGCGAGGTTGGGGGGAGAGGACAGAGGAAGGAAGCATGATTGTTACCTCGCCACCAACACAACAGGGACTTGGTGCTCCTGGATGCGCAACACACATGAGTGCCTTCTTGCTGCACTACCTGCAACATGACCCTCGAATTGTGAGAATTAGAAATAATCCTGACTACTGGGTTGCCACACTGTTAGATCCCCGGTACAAAAGTAAATTTGCAGAAATTATTCCTGCCATAGAAAGGGATGCACGCATGCAGGAGTATCAGCAGAGACTGTTGCAGAATCTTACATGTGCTTTTCCACAAAATACCAGTGGTGCACGTAGTGAATCTCACAGTTCCAACTTGCCAACCGTGGGACCGTCAAGTGTTCAGCACTCAAACCGTAACAGAACCACAGTATCTGCTGGTAACATCAATTTTGCGGAATCATTTCACCACTTTTTTAGCCCATCCTTTGCAAGGCCACAGGAGACAAGAAGTCTGACACATAGTCAACGCCTAGAGACGATGGTACAGGAGTATCTCCAAGTAAACATTGAAGCCACGACTGTGTCAATGGACCCTTGCTCTTTTTGGGCTTCCAATCTGGATAAATGGCCGGAGCTAGCCACTTACGCCTTGGAGATCTTGTCATGCCCCGCAGCCAGCGTTCTGTCTGAACGTGTGTTCAGCGCTGCTGGTGGTGTGCTGACAGATAAGCGCACGCGGCTCTCCACTGATAATGTAGACAGACTCACGTTCACAAAGATGAACAAATCATGGATCCGAAACGACTTTTCTACCCCTGTGTCATCCTGGGGAGAGTAAAAGCTTGATGATTGGTTAAAATCACCCTAACAACCGTTTTAAGCTTTCAAATTACTAATCATGTTTATCTGTATCTTGACTGGAAAATAATTTGGGCTTTGTAGCAGTGTGCAGCACTGATCCTATTAGGCCATCTATACTAAAGCTTCACCAGATTTAAAATTAAAAATAATTTTTAGCTGCATCTAGCCCGGAAAATAATTTTGGGGCTCCGAGATGCGCAAGGCACATAAGTGCCTTCTTGCTGCACTACCTGCAGCATGACCCTCATATTGTCAGAATTCGAAGTAATCATGACTACTGGGTTGCCACACTCTTAGATCCCCCAAACTTTTCGATCAACCTTTTCATTTTAATAAAGACCAAAAAAATGGTCATTTTTGAAATTATAAGCATTAGCAGGTTGTTAGAAACTGAAATCAAACAGTTTTCAACTCAAAACTTTATTCTAGGTGATGTTACATTTTCACATAGGACCCCTTGTTCGAAAGGAGCTTCTGAACTCTCTCGTCCATTGAATTTGTCAGGTTTTGGATGGTTTCTGCTTCAATTGTTTTGCATGAGGACAGAATACCCTCCCAGAGCTGTTGCTTAGATGTGAACTGCCTCCCGCCATCATAGACACTCCTTTTAATGATGCTCCAAAGGTTCTGAATGGGGTAGAGGTCAGGGGAGCATGGGGGTCACACCATAAGTTTGTCCCCTTTTATGCCCATATCAGCCAGAGATGCAGATGTTTTATGTGCAGCATGAGATGGTGCATTATCATGCAGAAAAATGATCTTGCTGTGAAATACACGGTTCTTCTTCTTGAACCATGGCAGGAAGTGCTGTTTGAGAAAATCCACATACATTATGGAGTTCATCTTTAGCGCCTTCAGGGATCCTAAAGGGGCCGACAATCTCTCTCCCCATGATTCCAGCCCAAAACATTACTCCACCTCCTCCTTGTTGGCGCTGTAGCCGTGTTTGCGTGGGGTGTCCATCAACCAGCCATCCTCCACTCCACACTGCTTGTGTGAAGTGGATAGAGGAGGTCGACAGGATGGCGCATGCACAGCTGCAAACCTCTGAAGGACCCTGCATCTTGTTGTTCGGGGGACGTTGGAGGCACAAGCAGCTTCAAAAACTTGTCTGCTGCTATGACAAGGCTTTTTTGCCGCTGCTCTTTCAACCTGACGTAATTGCCTGTAGGAAAGAGTCCTCAATTTGCCCTTATCAGCACGCACACGTGTGTACTGTGAATCAGCTACATACTTCTTGATTGCCAGGACACTTCATCCTGATCATCGCACAATGTTGATTGTAGTCATGCCTTGACCTAAACACTCCACAATTTGTTGCTTCTCAGCAGCCGACATATCCTTTTTCTTTCCCATTTTGGCAGAAAATGTAGGCTGCTTAATAATGTGAGAGAGCCTTCTTAAGTAGTCTTGCCTTTCATTGGACACACCTGCCAAACTAATTAGCACAGGTGTCTGCAATTGCTTACAGTGATATAAAGAGCCCTGACACACATCACCATCAATGAGTTTAACTGACAAACAAACAAATTCTTCCCTTATCACTCCTAAACACTTTTTGTATAATAATTTGGAACGCAGTGTACATGTGCTTTTCCACAAAACACCAGTGGTTCACGTAGTGAATCTTACAGTTCTAACTTGCCAACCGTGGTCTGTATGGAGTTGTTCAATAAAGGGCCCAAAATTAAGATAACATAGATGGGAGAGGTCTCTATGAATAGGAATTCCTAAGTATTTGATACCCTGTGAGGGCCAGGCAAAGGGAAAGTTGGACTGGATGGAATCCTATATGGATTTGGGGAGGGAGACATCGAGGGCCTCAGACTTCGCTGCATTGATTTTAAAATTTTACCATGTAACAAAGTGATCTATTTCAGCCATAACAGCATGGATGGATATATGTGATTGAGTGATATATACTAGGACATCATCAGCAAATAGAGAGCACTTATACTCGGTGCCTCCCACCTCAATCCACCTAATATTGGGGTTATGGCGAATTGATGAGAGCAGGTGCTCCGTCACTAGGATGTATAAGAGAGGGGACAGAGGACATCACTGCCTTGTCCCATTGGTGATTGTGAAAGGTGATGAAAATGTTCTGACGCACCCCCTGGGCCTTGGGACACCCGGAGCCGGACCCTTTTTGGTGGATGCTGGTGGTTGTAGTCTTCGTGGCGGCGACCCAGTTCCGTGGCTCAGGGCGGTCAAACCAGTGGCGGAACTATTTATGTGGTTTTCATGTTTAAATGTCCGACTACGCCACCCGTGGATTGCGGTCAGAGTGAACCGCCGCTACAGGGCAGACCACTGAGGCTGGTGTTGTGGGTGCAGCAGAGCGTAGCATAACTCCCCACGGGAGGAGTATAGCCTCAGGGCAGTGTATGCGGAGGATGGGGGTGATGGTGCAGGGCAGCAGCAGTAACGACACGGAGTCAGTGATGCAGTTCAGGGCCTTTACTCAGAGTTCTTATTATCCAGACCACGTCTGCAGGTAACGGCTGCCCACGTCGTACTGTGCTCACCAGGTGAGGGGCTCAGACAACTCCCAGATAACTTTGGAGCACTTCACAGGACCCCCTTTGTGTGTCCTTTGTCTGGCCTTTCTTACCAACAGTTCTGTCCGGCTGCCTCGGGCCTCCTCTTGGTAAACTTGGCGCCAGTTTCCCTGACCCTATGTGGTGCCTTCCTAGCGGGTGTAGCGAGGGGCTGCGCCACATAAAATGTCAGAGCCTCCGGTTTCTAGCTGAGGGTCGCTTCCTGCCTCCACTAGTTCGGGGACCGGTCTCCCCCTTTGGCCTGACCCCTCCATGCAGGTGGATTCGGGCGTGCGGTGGCGACTCGCCCGTCCGCACCCCTGGGATCCCTTCATTCCTCGTTCCTGGAGCCTTCTCCGCTCCTTTTCCTTCCTTCTCCCTCTTCCAGGCCTGGGCCTCTGTTAATAGGCCCGCCTCCGGAGCAGAGCTCATGCAGAGCCCCTGCTCCCTGCCACTTCTGCTCAGACTTCTCTGCACTGAACTAAGATGGTGCCCACCTTTTATACTCCCTTCTCAATGCACCCAGGAACTGCTTCCTCCCTGCTCCTGCACTACAGGGTTCCCCTTCCTCAGTGTTCCCTCCCCCCACTCCAGCCAGGGACAGGGACTGTCGTGCCCATCTCAGGGGCATATTGGTCGCCCTGCCCCACGGCAATGTGGTGTAATGCATGCAGGTGTCGGGTCCTGATCCACACTCCATCCTTACCTGAGAGTGAGATATCACACCTCTGGGTGAGGTGCAATACGTCTTTAGCAACCGAGCCCTCAGGGTGCTACAGTTCCATTTATCTTCAGCCTAGGTGACGTATTGCGATACAGGGCCGTGATTTTGGCTATAAAAGGGTCCCCTAGACCCCTACCCCAAGCTTTTTAAGAGAATCATATATGGCGTGCCAGGAGACTCTATGGAATGCTTTCTCAGCATCCAACGAGAGTATCTAATTACAAATTTTTAACTGCATCTAGCCCAGGAAATACTTTGTGCCTAGTAGCAGTGTCTGCTAGTAAGCGGATTATCCCGGCTGTTAAGCAAGCTGCACCACCTGTAGTTTAGACACTTAATTTTTTCAAAGGAAATGCTTCGGGACCATGGGATACTTAGTGAAGAGCATCAGGAGGCACCCCAAGGCATAGGGGCTGGGACTGGCAGTAGGATGCCTTGCGGTGGACAGCCGAGCTCGATCCTTATAAAAGCTTTTTAACTGCAGCAGCTTTAGTGGACGCTACTGGAGCTGGAATTACCGCGGCTGCTGGCATGAGACTTGCCCTCCAATAGATCCTTGTAAATGGATTTAAAGTGTATTCATTCAAATTAGAGAGACAATTTAAATTAAAAAGCTTAGAGCTGCCTCCACCACAGGGGGGCTCGCTCGACCCACCAGCGGACAGGCACCAGTATTGGGAGAGGGGGGCTGGCCGTCAGGGTTCACCGCGGCTCTGGCACAAACCCGGCGACACGGAGGTGGCACGGGCAGGAGCGGACTGGCCGTGTCGGCTTCTCACTTTTTGGATTTTAGAAGGGCATGACATGCCTATATCTGTGTCTCCCCCTCCTTTTACTTCTCCACCTCTTTTATTTTCGCACGACTATATGTACTTGTCACTTTTCCATGTGTTAGTTATGTCTTCTGAGCAGTTTGTCAGCTTTTGGACACCTTTGAAGGTGTTTTCTATGTGTTTCTATGTGTTTTTGTTTGCCTGCCATTGGTTTTAACGGTGTTCGAAGGTGTTCGACGAACAGTTCGACGAACAGTTCGGCGAACACACGGGTGTTCGACGAACCGAACCGAACTCGAACACTACGGGGGTGGCTCAACACTATTCGTGACGCCACCTGTGGTATCTGGTGAGAAGCACCAGCGCTGCAGCAGTCCACTGAGACCCGTGATAAGGGTGAAGGGTGAATATCAGGATCCTCCCCAATGAGCGGGTGTAGGGCCTCCTGTTTCTTGCCTCTGCGTAGTAAGTTTCTGACCTGCCTGGAGCTAGGCCTAACTTTGTCTCTGTCCTGCGCTGACTGACCTTGTGGTAGGGCCTTCTCTTGGAGTTCACGCTCCCACTATGCGGGGCCTAAGCGTCTCCTGGCTCTGTTACGTATCAGCACCTTAGCGATCCTGGGACTTGTAGTTCTCCAGGGATTCCGGGTATGCCTTACTAAATCTAGCTAGCAGGAGCCTCGTGCTCCACTGCTGAACTATTAACTGAGTTCTCTAGACTAGACTGAGCTCCACTGCAGACTGACCTCTCTTAGGCTTCTATACTGCAGGAACTCTTCAGAGGAACTGAACTGCTCCACCTTCCCTATTTATATCCCTAACGGGCTCCCTCTGCTGGTCTGAGGTGGAAGGTGGGGATGTGTGAATGTTTATGGGGGCCTCTTGTGGAGGATTCCATCAATACACTCTTCTAGGATCTGTGATACCAAGCACAGCGGGGCGTCACAGATGCTATTGACGATGAGGTTAGGTTGCGCCTTCCTGGACAGAGACGGAGTACTGGAAGCACATCAACAACTGCATCCTCAACCACAACTCTGCCTCTGACCACAAGTCGTAGTGGCTCTTCAGGTCGCATGGGCTCTAAGCTTTGCATAGCCTGGGCATTTATTCAGAATGATAAGGATGACCCAACTCGTGTTATCTGTAATATTTGTCACCAAAAGCTAAGTAGAGGCCAAAAAATCCATAGTTTGAGTAATTCATGCATGTACCGTCACATGGATATGAAGCATAAGTTGCAGTGGGAAGCTGACTGTGCTACAATGAGGCCTAGTAGGCTGGGCCAACCACCGTCTGCCCCATCTTGTGCATCCGCGGCCTCTTCATCCTCTGTGACTGGGGGGACAGCAGTCACACATGTTTTTGGACGCAGACCTGCCACCTCTTTACCTGCAACAGCCAGTGTGATTGTCAGGTCGTCAGTTCATTGGGAAGTGGAAACACCTGCTGGTGTTGAGCGCTCTCTGACATCGAGAGCACCACCTTTGGATCAAGGCAACCTAACATGTCCGCCTGTATCTTCCTCACAGACCGGCAGTTTGCCGGGGACACCCTACTCAGCCCCGTCTAAGCACAACAGCCAGCCCTCGGTCCCTCAGATGTGGAAAAGTAAAAGACCATTTCCTCTTAGCCATGAGAAAGCTAAGAGGTTGAATTTCACCATCTGCAAGCTCTTGGCTACAGAAATGCTGCCTTTCCGCCTGAAGGACGCAGTGGATTTTCGAGACCTTATGTCGGTCGCAGTGCCCCAGTACCAGATGTCCAGTCGGCACTACTTCTCAAAGAAAGGTGTGCCTGCGCTCCACCAGCATGTCGCACACAACATCACCGCTTCTTTGAGAAACTCTGTGTGTGACAGGGGGCATTTCACCACAGACACTTGGACGAGTAGGCATGGACAGGGGCGTTACATGTCGCTGACTGGGCACTGGGTAACTATGGTGACAGCAGGACAACGGGCTGCTGGCCAAGTCTTACCGTCCCCACGAGTTGTGTGTCAATCCTCTTTATCTCGAAGTTCCTCCACTGCTTCTGCCTCCTCAACCTCCTCTCGGTCCTCCACCTGCACCCAAAGCCTGTCTGGTAATGCCACCTGCTTTCTAACTGCGCAGAAGGAATCCTGCACACCTCCTTACTATGCTGGCAGCAGGGCTCAAGGCATCAGTGTTTACTTTGAAATGTCTGGGAAATGTGAGTCACACAGCTGAGGAGTTGTGGTCAGCTCTGGAGACCCAGTTTCATGAATGGTTGTCTCCACTGGACCTGCAACCAGGGAAGGCCGTGTGCGACAATGCTGCAAACCTGGGTGCGGCCCTTCACCGGGGCAATGTCACACACGTGCCTTGTATGGCTCACGTGTTGAACCTGGATGTCCATAAATTGTTAGCCCACTATCCCGGACTAGATGGCCTTCTGCAGAGGGCACGGTCGCTGTGTGCTCACTTCCGCCGTTCGCATCCCGCAGCTCAAAGACTTACATCTCTACAGAAGTCGTTGGGCCTGCCAGTTCACCGGCTGAAATGCGATGTGCCGACACGGTGGAATTCAACTCTGACCATGTTGCAGCGACTGTGGCAGCACCGACAAGCCCTGGTGCAATACTTTCTGACGTATAGCCTGGGCCAACGAGATCCAGAGGTGGGGCAAATCACGCTGCAGGAGTGGTCTCAGATCAGGGACATATGAAGTTGATGCACCCCCTGGGCCGTGGGGTACCCTGAGCCGGGCCGGTAGACGCTGGGGGTTGTAGTCACTGTGGCGGTGACCCGGTCCGTGATCCAGGGCGGTCAATCCAAGGGTAATTTGTATATATGGGTTTCATAATGTCCGACTACGCCATCTCTGGAGTGGGGCAAAAGGGGCCGCCGCTGCTGCGGAACAGTCCTCTGAAGCTGGTGGTTTTGCAGCAATGGTATTATTACTCACCACAGGAAGAGTGTAGCTTCAGGGCAGTGTGGGTGAATGATGGTGGTTGTAGTGCAAGGAGTCAGTAATGAACACAGAGTCAGTGTGATGCAGTCCCAAGATCTTTACTCACAGTTGTTGCAGTCCAGATTACAAGTACCAGAGCAATCTCACCCTTCGTGTTGTGCGTACTCAGTGAGGGGCTCAGTCCACCCCCAGATAGCTCCGGAGTACTTAGCAGGACCCCCTTCTGTGTGTCCTTTCTCTGGCCTTCTCCCTGCACCTCACACCCAGTGACACTTCTATCCGGTATCCTCGGGCCTTGGCGGGCGACTCGTGTTCCGTCCCATGGGTCCTATGTGGCTACCTTCTTAGTGAGACTGGTGTGGACTTTTACCTGCAGTACATGAAATGCTGCAGCCTCCGGTTTCTAGTTGAGCCTTGCTGTTTCTCCGCTAGTTGAGGGACCGGTTCCCCTTATCTGGCCTGACCCCTCTACCTCCTGGTAGCAGCAGGAGTACGGGTGGCCTTCTGCACGGCCCGTAGCCCTAGGGTCCCTTCGTTTCCTGGAGCCTTCCTGCTCCCACTCCTCTCTTCTCTCCTTCAGTCCTGGGCCTCCCAGTCTAGGCCCGCCTCTGGAGCAGAGCTCATGCCGAGCCTCTGCTCCTGTCACTTTTACTCCTCTGACTGGCTTGCTCTTTCTAAGATGGCTTCCTATTTATACTCTCCCTGTCATGTGCTCAGCTAAGCTGCTCCCTTAAGCACCACTACATAGGACCCTCCCACCAGCTAGGGACCTGGGACTGTGCTGTCCCTTAGGAGCAATCTCGCCCTACCCCCACTGCAGGTATGTGTTGGATGCAGGTGTTAGGGTCCCGAGCCATATGCCTTCCTTACCTGAGGGTGAGATACCACACCTCTGGGTGAGATGCCGTAACTCTGTGGCGACTGAACCCTCAGGGGCGCCACACACCCTTCTGCACAGTTTTGAAATGGCGATGAAGATGTTTAGTGCTGACGACGATGCCATTATCAGCATGACTATTCCGGTGATTTTCATGCTGGAGCACACATTAAACAGAATTCAGAGTCAGGTGGTGGGACAAGAGGAGGTGGAGGAAGTAGAGGAGGAGTCGTTTGCGGAAGGGATAAAATCTCCAAGGTCCAGACGGTTGGCAGCACCAAGGCGGCAGGCATGGGAGGGTGGGGGAGAGGGATTAACCAGGGCGCATGGTAGCAGCCAAACTGTTGAGGAAGGTGCAGGAGCCGAGGAAGAAGTGGAGGACAAACTGGCGATGGGCATGGAAGACTCATCAGATGAGGGAGACCTTGATCACATTTCTGTTGTGCGAGGTTTGGGGGGAGAGGGCAGAGGAAGGAAGCATGATTCTTACCTCGCTACCAACACAACAAGGACTTGGTCCTCCTGGATGCGCAAGACACATGAGTGCCTTCTTGCTGCACTACCTGCAACATGACCCTCAGATTGTCAGAATTCGAAGTAGTCCCGACTACTGGGTTGCCACACTCTTAGATCCCCGGTACAAAAGTAAATTTGCCGAAATAATTCCTGCCATAAAAAGGGATTGGCGCATGCAGGAGTATCTGCAGACGCTGTTGCAGAATCTTATATGTGCTTTTCCACAAAACACCAGTGGTGCACGTATTGAATCTCACAGTTCTATCTTGCCAACCGTGGGACTGAAAGAGTCTTCATCACTCAAACCGTAACAGTAACACAGTATCTGCTGGTAACAGCAATTTTGTGGAATCGTTTCACCACTTTTTTAGACCATCCTTTGCAAGACCACAGGAGACAAGAAGTCTGACACATAATCAATGCCTAGAGCGGATGATGCAGGAGTATCTCCAAGTGAACCTCGAAGCCATGACTGTGTCACTGGACCCTTGCTCATTTTGGTATTCCAATCTGGAAAAATGGCCGGAGCTCGCCACTCACGCCTTGGAGATCTTGTCATGCCCTGCAGCCAGTGTTCTCTCTGAACGTGTGTTCAGCGCTGCTGGTGGTGTGCTGATAGATAAGCGCACGCGTCTGTCCACTGAGAATGTAGACAGACTCACGTTCATAAAGATGAACAAATCATGGATTCGCAAGGACTTTTCTACCCCTGTGTTATCCTTGGGAGACTAAAACCTTGAGGATTTAGTAAAATCACCTCACCAACCGTTTTAAGCAACTGTGGGGCAATTGATGCCACTTAACCCTAGAACGCATGACCATAAAAATCTACACTTTCAAATACCTGGGGCATTTTAGGCCCGTGTGCAAATAACATGGAATAACTCAAACTCAAATGACAAACAACTATATACATGAAGAATACCTAGAGTTTCAAAATTCTAACTAAAGTAATCTTGCAGAAAATAGAAAACAATTAACAGGGCGGCCTGCGAGGCCCAAAGTATGCATTCTAGGGTTAAGTGGTGTCTGTGCCACAATTTTGGGAAAAAATGGAGACTCTTTTTGGAGTCCCTTTGCTGTGTCTTACGTGACGTTGGCATCGTCAATTCCAGGTGGGTTGGGTCGCTCTCCCCCCCTTTTAACTGTAAGAAACTACATACACTATGGCTTGGGGTAACACAGATGGTTGAGTCTGAAGAGCTGTTTACTCAGAGGTCTGCTCCAAATCATCAGTGTCTGCTAGTCAGCGTAGAATTTTTAACTGCATCTAGCCTAGGCAATACTTTGGGCGTAGTAGCCCAGCTGCGAAGCAAGCTGCACCGCCTGTGTATCTAATAAGAATTTTTAAATGCATCTAGCCAAGGCAGACTGTGGGGACCCCCAACCAAACCCAGACGCTCAGCCCCCCTACCGCCCCCCTTTCCTTGACAATACAATAATGTAACTCTTACAACTGGATGGGTGAGGATCGGTCACAGCTTTATTAACTCTTTATACTCATTCCATTAGAAAGGCATTTTATTTCTAAAATAATTCAGCTTGTTGCAGCATGCCCTGGGTCTTCACTCCGGCAAGTTGGCCAACAAGTGTAACTCTCCAACATGTCCTTTCTATTTCCAGGCCACGGAGGATCCTGCGTACTCGTATGCAGGACTCTGACCCCCACCCATCACTCTTAACGCTTGTTCCACTCCGTCCTGGAGTCCTGACAGGAATATGTCCAGTACAATATCCATTAAGTGAATAACGTCGGGCCGTATGAGGCCTGCTTTATCTCCTTCCAGTTGTCGGTGTCGTACCACTACACCGCCTCTGTCTCTTCTAAATTTTGCCATCCGAATATTTATTACCCGCCTTGTCCGTTCGATGGCCGTGATGTCTCGCGCACCTTGCCATACCGCTATCGGCACAATCTCTGACCATACTATAGCTAGTTTTGTGAAAAATTCTCTGAAGCGCTCAGTGTCTAGTTTCATTATTGCCATTAGTTATGCGCCGTTGTGATGACCTAGGTTGTTTCCCCCGGCCTATATAACTAAGATGACCGGACATCTTGCCTCTCTCCCTACCTTGATTACTTCCATTAGTACCTGTGGCCATAGCAGGCCTCTAATACCTCTCTAGTTGAAATATGTGTTATGAAACTCTAATTTCCTCCCGCCTGGGCAGACTTTCGCCCTTTTTTCTGCCCAATACATATACGAGTGGCCTATCACCCACACTGTTGGCTTAGCGTCACCTGTAAAAGAAACAAACCACGTTAGGATAACAAGTCCGGTCTTATGTATCTTGCCAAACACGTGGATCGCAATCTCCCTATCCTCTGAACTTCCGTTTCTGACAGTCCTGCTCTTGCTGCTTCCGTGGCCGCGCCTATGCGGAATGAGTGTGTCCCGTAATCTTTGGGGTGGTCCCTGTCAATGTTATGCATTTATTAAATATAGCTTGGAACTGGTATCTAGTCTTGAGCCACCCCCATAGTGTTCGGGTTCGGTTCGGTTCGTCGAACACCGGGATGTTCGAGGAACTGTTCGTCGAACTGTTCGTCGAACACCTTAGAACACCGTCGAACACCGTTAAAACCAATGGCAGGCAAACAAAAACACATAGAAACACATAGAAAACACCTTCAAAGGTGTCCAAATGCTGACAAACTGCTCAGAAGACACTCTCTTTAAAAAAGCCGGCCGGCAAATTCAGCAGCGGCATACACCGGTACCCGACAATTTAGACAAGAAGGAATAGAGCATCACACATAGATTAGATAGATAGAAAGATGTCAGTCACACATATAAGAAGCACAGTGACAGTGTTGGTTACTGCACTTGTCATTTAGTGTAAAGGATTTATTAAAAAAAATATTAGTGTTTTCATGCACCGTCTCTTTAAAAAAGCCGGCTGGCAATTCAGCAGCGGTACCCGACAATTTAGAACAGAAAGAATAGAGCTTCACACATAGATTAGATAGATAGAAACATGTCAGTCACATATATAATAAGTACAGTGACAGTGTTGCTTACTGTACTTGTCATTTAGTGTAAAGAATTTATTTAAAAAAATAATAGTGTTTTCATGCACCGTCTCTTTAAAAAAGCCGGCCGGCAATTCAGTATCTGTACCCGACAATTTAGAACAGAAAGATAGAGCATCACACATAGATTAGATAGATAGAAACATGCCAGTCAGATATATAATAAGTACAGTGATAGTGTTGGTTACTGTACTTGTCATTTAGTGTTAAAATAAAGGATTTATTAAAAACAAAATTAGCGTGGGGTTCCCCATAATTTTAGTCTCTAGCGGAGGTTAAGCAGACGGCTGGGGCAGATGTTTGAAGCCTGGGAAGGGGGTAATACCCATGGACCTTCCCAGGCTACTAATATCAGCCCCCAGCTGAATACCTAGCCTTTACTAGCTATTAAAATGGGGGACCCCCCCAAAAAAATGACGTGGGGTCCCCCCTATTTTAATAGCTAGCAAAGGCTAGGCAGACAGCTGGGGGCTGATATTAATAGCTCAGGAAGTGTGCCATGAATATTGGCCCCCTCCCAGGCTAGAAACACCAGCCGTCAGCCGCCCCAGAAATGGCGCATCCATAGGATGCGCCAATTCTGGCACTTAGCCTCGCTCTTCCCACTGCCCTGTAGCGGTGGCAGTGGGGTAATAGGGCTGGGGTTGATGTCAGCTTATAATGCCAGCTGACATCAAGCCCAGGTTAGTAATGGAGAGGCGTCTATAAGACACCCCCATTACTAACCCCATAGTGAAAGTTAAAAAAAACGCAAACACCCAGAATAAAGTCCTTTAATTGAAATAAACACACAATTCTTTATTGTTCTAAATTAAACCATACTTACCGTCACGCCCATTCCAGCTGAAGCCAACGATCTCCTGCAATAAAAATAAAATAATAAACGAACATCATCCTTACCTTTCGATGGTTCCCAGGACAGCTCCAGCTCTGCTACATCGAGATTACAGGCTGGACCGCAGCAGAACGCTGCCATCCAGCCTGTCAAACCGCAGACACTGAGAAGAGCAGGCTTGCTTGCGCTCCTCAGTGTCTCGCTGTGACGGCATCCAGATGAGCCGAGGTCATGTCCAATGAACTCGGCTCACCTCATGCACGTCACTGACAGAGTGGGAAAATTCTCCTGCACTCAGCGCTTCAGCGTGGGAGAATTCTCACTCTGAAGCGCTGAGTGCAGGAGAATTTTCCCACGCTGTCAGTGACGTGCATGAGGTGAGCTGAGATCATGGGACATGAACTCACCTCATGCACGTCACTGACAGCGTGGGAAAATTCTCACGCTGAAGCGCTGAGTGCAGGAGAATTCTCCCACACTGTCAGTGACGTGCATGAGGTGAGCTGAGATCATTGGACATGAACTCACCTCATGCACGTCACTGACAGCGTGGGAAAATTCTCACGCTGAAGCGCTAAGTGCAGGAGAATTCTCCCACGCTGTCAGTGACGTGCATGAGGTGAGCTCATGTCCAATGAACTCAGCTCACCTCATGCACGTCACTGACAGCGTGGGAAAATTCTCCTGCACTTAGCGCTTCAGCGTGAGAATTTTCCCACGCTGTCAGTGACGTGCATGAGGTGAGTTCATGTCCAATGATCTCAGCTCACCTCATGCACGTCACTTACAGCGTGGGAGAATTCTCTCGCTGAAGCGCTGATTGCAGGAGAATTTTCCCACGCTGTCAGTGACGTGCATGAGGTGAGCCGAGTTCATTGGACATGACCTCGGCTCATCTGGATGCCGTCACAGCGAGACACTGAGGAGCGCAATCAAGCCTGCTCTTCTCAGTGTCTGCGGGATGACAGGCTGGATGGCAGCGTTCTGCTGCGGTCCAGCCAGTCATCTCGATGTAGCAGACCTGAAGCTGTCATGGGAACCATGGAAAGGTAAGGATGATGTTGGTTTATTATTTTTCTTTTATTGCAGGAGATCGTTGGCTTCAGATGGAATGGGCGTGATGGTAAGTATGGTTTAATTTAGAACAATAAAGAATTGTGTGTTTATTTCAATTAAAGGACTTTATTCTGGGTGTTGTGTTTTTTTTAAATACTTTACTAGAAATTCATGGTGGTCATCTCTAATACTGGCATGACCCCATGAATTTTGGGCTTAGGGCCAGCTGATAATACCATGCTGGCCCTAACCGCTTTATTACCCAGGGAGCCATCGGACCAGGGCCCTGGATGAGTTGGGTACAGCGCCAGAAGATGGCGCTTCTATGAACGCGCCATTTTCCGGGGTGGCTGCGGACTGCAATTTGCAGCGGGGTGGGGGCCCAGAAAGCTTGGGCCTCCCTGCGCTGCAGATTCCAGCCCCCAGCTGCCTAGTTGTACCTGGCTGGACACAAAAATAGGGCGAAGCCCCACGTATTTTTTTTTTAATTATTTCATGAAATTCATGAAATAATTAAGAAAAAAAGGCCTTCCCTATATTGTTGTGTCCGGCCAGGTACAAATAGGCAGCTGGTGGTTGGGGGCAGCCCGTTCCTGCCTGCTGTACCTGGCTGGACACAAATATAGTGCGAAGCCCCACTTCAATTTTTTTTAATTATTTCAGGAAATTTATGAAATAATTAAGAAAAAAAGGCCTTCCCTATGTTGTTGTGTCCGGCCAGGTACAAATAGGCAGCTGGTGGTTGGGGGCAGCCCATTCCTGCCTGCTGTACCTGGCTGGACACAAATATAGTGCGAAGCCCCACTTCAATTTTTTTTAATTATTTCAGGAAATTCATGAAATAATTAAAAAAAAATTGACGTGGGTCTTCGCACTATATTTGTGTCCAGTCAGGTGCAGCAGGCAGGAACGGGCTGCCCCCAACCACCAGCTGCCTATTTGTACCTGGCCGGACACAACAATATAGGGAAGCCCTTTTTTTTTTTAATTATTTCATGAAATAATTAAAAAAAAATTGACGTGGGGCTTCGCACTATATTTGTGTCCAGCCAGGTACAGCAGGCAGGAACGGGCTGCCCCCAACCACCAGCTGCCTATTTGTACCTGGCCGGACACAACAATATAGGGAAGCCATTTTTTTTTTAAATTATTTCATGAAATAATTTAAAAAAAATTGACGTGGGGCTTCGCACTATATTTGTGTCCAGCCAGGTACAGCAGGCAGGAACGGGCTGCCCCCAACCAACAGCTGCCTATTTGTACCTGGCCGGACACAACAATATAGGGAAGCCCTTTTTTTCTTAATTATTTCATGAAATAATTTAAAGAAAATTGACGTGGGGCTTCGCCCTGTATTTGTGTCCAGCCAGGTACAACTAGGCAGCTGGCGGCTGGAATCCGTAGCGCAGGGAGGCCCAAGCTTTCTGGGCCACCCCCGCTGCAAATTGCAGTCCGCAGCCACCCCGGAAAATGGCGCGTTCATTGAAGCGCCATCTTCTGGCGCTGTACCCAACTCATCCAGGGCCCTGATGCGGTGGCTCACTGGGTAATAAAGGGGTTAGGGCCAGCTTGGCATTATCAGCTGGCCCTAAGCCCGAAATTCATGGGGTCACGCCAAAATTAGACATGACCACCATGAATTTCAAGTAAAGTATTTAAAAAAAACACAACACCCAGAAAAAAGTCCTTTAATTGAAATAAACACACAATTCTTTATTGTTCTAAATTAAACCATACTTACCGTCACGCCCATTCCAGCTGAAGCGAACGATGTCCTGAAATAAAAGAAAAATAATAAAGCAACATCATCCTTACCTTTCCATGGTTCCCATGACAGCTTCAGCTCTGCTACATCGAGATGACAGGCTGGACCGCAGCAGAACGCTGCCATCCAGCCTGTCATCCCGCAGACACTGAGAAGCGCAGGCTTGCTTGCGCTCCACAGTGTCTCTCTGTGAGGGCATCCAGATGAGCCGAGTTAATGTCCAATGAACTCGGCTCACCTCATGCATGTCACTGACAGCGTGGGAAAATTCTCCTGCACTCAGCGCTTCAGCTTGGGAGAATTCTCACGCTGAAGCGCTGAGTGCAGGAGAATTTTCCCACGCTGTCAGTGACGTGCATGAGGTGAGCTGAGATCATTGGACATGAACTCACCTCATGCACGTCACTTACAGCGTGGAAAAATTCTCACGCTGAAGCGCTGAGTGCAGGAGAATTCTCCCACGCTGTCAGTGACGTGCATGAGGTGAGCTCATGTCCAATGAACTCAGCTCACCTCATGCACGTCACTGACAGCGTGGGAAAATTCTCCTGCACTCAGCGCTTCAGCGTGAGAATTTTCCCACGCTGTCAGTGACGTGCATGAGGTGAGTTCATGTCCAGTGATCTCAGCTCACCTCATGCACGTCACTTACAGCGTGGGAGAATTCTCTCGCTGAAGCGCTGAGTGCAGGAGAATTTTCCCACGCTGTCAGTGACGTGCATGAGGTGAGCCGAGTTCATTGGACATGACCTCGGCTCATCTGGATGCCGTCACAGCGAGACACTGAGGAGCGCAATCAAGCCTGCTCTTCTCAGTGTCTGCGGGATGACAGGCTGGATGGCAGCGTTCTGCTGCGGTCCAGCCAGTCATCTCGATGTAGCAGACCTGAAGCTGTCATGGGAACCATGGAAAGGTAAGGTTGATGTTGGTTTATTATTTTTCTTTTATTGCAGGAGATCGTTGGCTTCAGATGGAATGGGCGTGATGGTAAGTATGGTTTAATTTAGAACAATAAAGAATTGTGTGTTTATTTCAATTAAAGGACTTTATTCTGGGTGTTGTGTTTTTTTTAAATACTTTACTAGAAATTCATGGTGGTCATCTCTAATACTGGCATGACCCCATGAATTTTGGGCTTAGGGCCAGCTGATAATACCATGCTGGCCCTAACCGCTTTATTACCCAGGGAGCCACCGGACCAGGGCCCTGGATGAGTTGGGTACAGCGCCAGAAGATGGCGCTTCTATGAACGCGCCATTTTCCGGGGTGGCTGCG
Organism: Phyllobates terribilis; assembly: GCF_046119375.1. Classification (NCBI taxonomy): domain Eukaryota; kingdom Metazoa; phylum Chordata; class Amphibia; order Anura; family Dendrobatidae; genus Phyllobates; species Phyllobates terribilis. The sequence goes on from NW_027362771.1 coordinate 171,234,150, forward strand.
GACTGCAATTTGCAGCTGGGTGGGGGCCCAGAAAGCTTGGGCCTCCCTGCGCTGCAGATTCCAGCCCCCAGCTGCCTAGTTGTACCTGGCTGGACACAAAAATAGGGCGAAGCCCCACGTATTTTTTTTTTAATTATTTCATGAAATTCATGAAATAATTAAGAAAAAAAGGCCTTCCCTATATTGTTGTGTCCGGCCAGGTACAAATAGGCAGCTGGTGGTTGGGGGCAGCCCGTTCCTGCCTGCTGTACCTGGCTGGACACAAATATAGTGCGAAGCCCCACTTCAATTTTTTTTAATTATTTCAGGAAATTTATGAAATAATTAAGAAAAAAAGGCCTTCCCTATGTTGTTGTGTCCGGCCAGGTACAAATAGGCAGCTGGTGGTTGGGGGCAGCCCGTTCCTGCCTGCTGTACCTGGCTGGACACAAATATAGTGCGAAGCCCCACTTCAATTTTTTTAAATTATTTCAGGAAATTCATGAAATAATTAAAAAAAAATTGACGTGGGTCTTCGCACTATATTTGTGTCCAGTCAGGTGCAGCAGGCAGGAACGGGCTGCCCCCAACCACCAGCTGCCTATTTGTACCTGGCCGGACACAACAATATAGGGAAGCCCTTTTTTTTTTTAATTATTTCATGAAATAATTAAAAAAAAATTGACGTGGGGCTTCGCACTATATTTGTGTCCAGCCAGGTACAGCAGGCAGGAACGGGCTGCCCCCAACCACCAGCTGCCTATTTGTACCTGGCCGGACACAACAATATAGGGAAGCCATTTTTTTTTTAAATTATTTCATGAAATAATTTTAAAAAAATTGACGTGGGGCTTCGCACTATATTTGTGTCCAGCCAGGTACAGCAGGCAGGAACGGGCTGCCCCCAACCAACAGCTGCCTATTTGTACCTGGCCGGACACAACAATATAGGGAAGCCCTTTTTTTCTTAATTATTTCATGAAATAATTTAAAGAAAATTGACGTGGGGCTTCGCCCTGTATTTGTGTCCAGCCAGGTACAACTAGGCAGCTGGGGGCTGGAATCCGTAGCGCAGGGAGGCCCAAGCTTTCTGGGCCACCCCCGCTGCAAATTGCAGTCCGCAGCCACCCCGGAAAATGGCGCGTTCATAGAAGCGCCATCTTCTGGCGCTGTACCCAACTCATCCAGGGCCCTGATGCGGTGGCTCACTGGGTAATAAAGGGGTTAGGGCCAGCTTGGCATTATCAGCTGGCCCTAAGCCCGAAATTCATGGGGTCACGCCAAAATTAGACATGACCACCATGAATTTCAAGTAAAGTATTTAAAAAAAACACAACACCCAGAAAAAAGTCCTTTAATTGAAATAAACACACAATTCTTTATTGTTCTAAATTAAACCATACTTACCGTCACGCCCATTCCAGCTGAAGCGAACGATGTCCTGAAATAAAAGAAAAATAATAAAGCAACATCATCCTTACCTTTCCATGGTTCCCATGACAGCTTCAGCTCTGCTACATCGAGATGACAGGCTGGACCGCAGCAGAACGCTGCCATCCAGCCTGTCATCCCGCAGACACTGAGAAGCGCAGGCTTGCTTGCGCTCCACAGTGTCTCTCTGTGAGGGCATCCAGATGAGCCGAGTTAATGTCCATTGAACTCGGCTCACCTGATGCATGTCACTGACAGCGTGGGAAAATTCTCCTGCACTCAGCGCTTCAGCTTGGGAGAATTCTCACGCTGAAGCGCTGAGTGCAGGAGAATTTTCCCACGCTGTTAGTGACGTGCATGAGGTGAGCTGAGATCATTGGACATGAGCTCACCTCATGCACGTCACTGACAGCGTCGGAGAATTCTCCTGCACTCAGCGCTTCAGCGTGAGAATTTTCCCACGCTGTCAGTGATGTGCATGAGGTGAGCCAAGTTCATTGGACATGAACTCGGCTCATCTGGATGCCGTCACAGAGAGACGCTGAGGAGCGCAAGCAAGCCTGCGCTTCTCAGTGTCTGCGGGATGACAGGCTGGATGGCAGCTTTCTGCTGCGGTCCAGCCTGTCATCTCGATGTAGCAGAGCTGAAGCTGTAGTGGGAACCATGGAAAGGTAAGGATTATGTTGCTTTATTATTTTTCTTTTATTGCAGGGGATCGTTGGCCTCAGCTGGAATGGGCGTGATTGTAAGTATGGTTTAATTTAGAACAATAAAGAATTGTGTCTTTATTTCAATTAAAGGACTTTATTCTGGGTGTTTGTGTTTTTTTTTAACTTTGACTATGGGGTTAGTAATGGGGGTGTCTTATAGACGCCTCTCCATTACTAACCTGGGCTTGATGTCACCTGGCATTATAAGCTGACATCAACCCCAGCCCTATTACCCCACTGCCACCGCTACAGGGCAGTGGGAAGAGCGAGGCTAAGTGCCAGAATTGGCGCATCCTATGGATGTGCCATTTCTGGGGCGGCTGACGGCTGGTGTTTCTAGCCTGGGAGGGGGCCAATATTCATGGCACCCTTCCTGGGCTATTAATATCAGCCCCCAGCTGTCTGCCTAGCCTTTGCTAGCTATTAAAATATGGGGGACCCCAAGTCAATTTTTTGGGGGGTCCCCCATTTTAATAGCTAGTAAAGGCTAGGCATTCAGCTGGGGGCTGATATTAGTAGCCTGGGAAGCTCCGTGGGTATTACCCCTTCCCAGGCTTCAAACATCTGCCCCAGCTGTCTGCTTAACCTCCGCTAGAGCCTAAAATTATGGGGAACCCCACGCCAATTTTTTTTTAATTATATCCTTTATTTTAACACTAAATGACAAGTACAGTAATCAACACTGTCACTGTACTTCATATATATGTGACTGACATGTTTCTATCTATCTAATCTATGTGTGATGCTCTATTGCTTCCATTCTAAATTGTCGGGTACCGCTGCTGAATTGCCAGCCCACTTTTTTAAAGAGACGGTGCATGAAAACACTAATATTTTTTTTAATAAATCCTTTACACTAAATGGCAAGTACAGTAATCAACACTGTCACTGTACTTCTTATATATGTGACTGACATGTTTCTATCTATCTAATCTATGTGTGATTCTCTATTCCTTCTATTCTAAATTGTCGGGTACCGCTGCTGAATTGCCGGCCGGCTTTTTTAAAGAGACGGTGCATGAAAACACTAATATTTTTTTTAATAAATCCTTTACACTAAATGACAAGTACAGTAGTCAACACTGTCACTGTACTTCTTATATATGTGACTGACATGTTTCTATCTATCTAATCTATGTGTGAAGCTCTATTCTTTCGGTTCTAAATTGTCGGGTACCGGTGTACGCCGCTGCTGAATTGCCAGCTTTTCATGTTTCACTGTGAGCACAGTTCCCATCGATTTGGGCAATCACTCTAATGCCACAACCACAATGGCTGTGGCATTACAGTGAGTGGCAGACAATCCCTGCTTGATTGGTGCTCTAAATAGCGCCAGACATGCAGGACACGCTTTTGGTGCACGAACAGTTATCGAACATAACCTCGAACAGCCGAATTTTTTGCAAATCGTTCGGGTTCGTCGAACAACTCGAACACCGCCCAAAACAGCTTGAATTTGAGATTGGCGAACAGTTCTAGTCGAACACCGCTCATCTCTACTGGTATCTTGATAATGGCATTCCATCAATGTGTGATAGGAAGAAATTACTTTGTGATCTGATGGTTAGATATATTTTTACTATTGTTACCTGACTCAGTGTACCGTTTGTGGGTTGTAGAAGTACCCAAGTGCCCCTGCCCACTGGAACCGTTTTCGATTTGTGTATGCGTAGACGCATTGCATTATTGGCTATGACTACGTCCTGGTGTAATAAGCCTCCACTGGTGGTAATTTTGGATTGAGGGACTAATTCGCTTATGCATAGCGCCCCGAAGAAGGCGATCACAAATGCAGTAGACAGTAGTGTTGCTTCAAATTGTGAGTGTCATGTTAATGGTGTTAGGGATTAGAGATGAGCGTTGTTCTACTCGAACTGTTCGCCAATCTAAAATTCGAGCTGTTTTGGGCGGTGTTCGAGCCGGTCGGCGAACACGAACAATTTGAGAAAAATTCGGCTGTTCGAGGTTATGTTCGATAACTGTTCGTGCACCAAAATCATAACTGGATTTTTTCTCAGTAATGATGAAAATTAATGTTAATACGCAGTTTGAGTGTACAGCGGGTCGGGGGGAGGGGCAGGGGATGGATCTCTGCAGGAACAATGAAGATCTCCATTTTTTTTTCTCTTTCCCGCATTTGCAGTGGGGAGGTGCAATCTGTCAGCCTATCAGCAGCGCACACACGGAGCGAAGTGCTTTTTTTCACACAAGCAAGGGCATGTGTGATTGGCAGTGTATGTCACATGTCCTTGCCCTATAAGACCAAGCCATTTTCCCCGTCGCCACCATTTTCTCACTGCTGCAGCTGCGTGTTAGACGGCACCGCTGTTGCTGTGTGCGCTATACCTTGTTAATTTCAAGCCAATTTTCGCACAAATATACAGATAGCTTGGGAGTAGGGAATAGTTGTGATTGCAGTCCTTTTAAGGACTAGGTTACAGCATTTCCTACGACTTTTATCAAGCAGGTCTGTGCTCTTAAATAGATAGATTGTGGGAGTAAAGACTAATTGTAATTGGAGTCCTTTTCAGGACTAGGTTACATCAGTTCCTATCAGTTTTTGCCAGGCAGGTCTGTGCCAGTGCTGTGCAAGTTTTTTTCACAGCATTTGGCTGAATCTAGCAAAGCTAATCCTTTTTGGCCTATTGCAGAGTGTGTTAGTCAGTGGAGTAGCCTATCTGTGTTGCAAGATATACCACCTGTGTATAGAATACCAATTTTTTTACTGCACCTAGTGAAGTAAAATCTTTTGGGCATAGCATCATTCTATTAGTCCATCTATACTGACCTCCATCAGGTTGCAAACTGAATATAATTTTTTTCTGCATCTAGCTCTGAAAAAATATTTGGGCTTCTAGCAGTGTGTGGGACTTGGTCTATTAGTCCATCTATACTGACTTCCATCAGGTTGCAAATTAAAAATAATTTTTTTCTTCATTTAGCTCTGAAAAAATATTTGGGCTTCTAGCAGTGTGTGGGACTTGTTCTATTAGTCCTTCTATACTGACCTCCAGCAGGTTGCAAATTGAATATAATTTTTTTCTGCATCTAGCTCTGAAAAAATATTTGGGCTTCTAGCGGTGTGTGGGACTTGGTCTATTAGTCCATCTATACTGACCTCCATCAGGTTGCAAATTAAAAATAATTTTTTTCTGCATCTAGCTCTGAAAAAATATTTGGGCTTCTAGCAGTGTGTGGGACTTGGTCTATTAGTCCATCTATGCTGACCTCCATCAGGTTGCAAATTAAAAATAATTTTTTTCTTCATTTATCTCTGAAAAAATATTTGGGCTTCTAGCAGCGTGTGGGACTTGTTCTATTAGTCCATCTATACTGACCTGCATCAGGTTGCAAATTAAAAATAATTTTTTTCTGCATCTAGCTCTGAAAAAATATTTGGGCTTCTAGCAGTGTGTGGGACTTGGTCTATTAGTCCATCTATACTGACCTCCATCAGGTTGCAAATTAAAAATAATTTTTTTCTGCATCTAGCTCTGAAAAAATATTTGGGCTTCTAGCAGTGTGTGGGACTTGGTCTATTAGTCCATCTATATTGACCTCCATCAGGTTGCAAATTGAATAAAAAAAATTTCTGCATTTAGCTCTGAAAAAATATTTGGGCTTCTAGCGGTGTGTGGGACTTGGTCTATTAGTCCATCTATACTGACCTCCATCAGGTTGCAAATTAAAAATAATTTTTTTCTGCATCTAGCTCTGAAAAAATATTTGGGCTTCTAGCAGTGTGTGGGACTTGGTCTATTAGTCCATCTATACTGACCTCCATCAGGTTGCAAATTAAAAATAATTTTTTTCTTCATTTATCTCTGAAAAAATATTTGGGCTTCTAGCAGCGTGTGGGACTTGTTCTATTAGTCCATCTATACTGACCTCCATCAGGTTGCAAATTAAAAATAATTTTTTTCTGCATCTAGCTCTGAAAAAATATTTGGGCTTCTAGCAGTGTGTGGGACTTGTTCTATTAGTCCTTCTATACTGACCTCCAGCAGGTTGCAAATTGAATATAATTTTTTTCTGCATCTAGCTCTGAAAAAATATTTGGGCTTCTAGCGGTGTGTGGGACTTGGTCTATTAGTCCATCTATACTGACCTCCATCAGGTTGCAAATTAAAAATAATTTTTTTCTGCATCTAGCTCTGAAAAAATATTTGGGCTTCTAGCAGTGTGTGGGACTTGGTCTATTAGTCCATCTATACTGACCTCCATCAGGTTGCAAATTGAATAAAAAAATTTTCTGCATCTAGCTCTGAAAAAATATTTGGGCTTCTAGCGGTGTGTGGGACTTGGTCTATTAGTCCATCTATACTGACCTCCATCAGGTTGCAAATTAAAAATATTTTTTTTCTGCATCTAACCCAGCCAATAGTTTTGGCCTAATACCACAGTTTGGCCACTCAGCTCTGCTCGGTTACCATCCATTGTTTTTTTGTGCAAACAACTCCAGAGTTGTGAATTAGTTAACCACCAAAATGAGTGGAAAAAGGCCTGCTGCTGGTGGAAAGGGGAATAGGCGTGTTGGGAAGGGGAAAAAAGGTTGTGTCCGTGGGGTAGGTGCAGAAGAAAGACCATCTTCCAGCCAAACTAAAATGTCTACTTCTTTTAGCGGACAATGTGATAAGATCCCTTTCTTACGGCCACGCCAATCGCTACAAATTCCAGATGAGGCACAAAAACAGCAGGTGCTTCAACGGATATCAAGTGCTCCTTTAAGTGGGCTCTCCTCCACATCAACTTCAACATCACAAATACTCCAGTCCTCAAAGGTGTCACCCAAATCGCACTTGCTTCCTCACAGCTCCCAAATCTCCAGCTGCCCGTCTGAGTATGAGGTAGAACAGATGGTTGAGTCTGCAGAGCTGTTTACTCATACTATAGCCTGGGAATCAGAGGTCGACTCCAGCGCTTCTGTGAATCCAGACGAGGAAATGATCTGCACTGATGTCCAGAATCTTTATGAGTCGGATCCAGGACCAGACGCAGAAGGTTCTGACCATAATGTAGACCCTCATTCCCAAACTGTAACTCCTGTTGGTGGAGACAATGAGGAAGACGATGATAAGACTCAAATACCTGATTGGAGCGACAACTTTAGTTTTTTGTCAGGGCAGGAACAGGTTGGCTCTGAGGACGACGGGTGTGATAACGCACAGGGTGATGATGATGAGGTCGGAGATCCCACTTACTGTCAACCCACAGTCAGCCAAGAGATGAGGTCAGCAGAGGAGGTGGAGGAAGATGCTAGTGACGACGAGGTCAGGTTGCGCCTTCCTGGACAGAGACGTAGTACTGGAAGCACGTCAACAACTGCATCCTCAAACACAACTCTGCCTCTCACCACAAGTCGTGGTGGCTCTTCAGGTCGCATGGGTGCTAAGCCTTGCATAGCCTGGGCATTTTTTCAGATCGATAAAGATGACCCAACTCGTGTTATCTGTAACATTTGTCAGCAAAAGCTAAGTAGAGGCCAAAAAATACATAGTTTGAGTACTTCATGCATGAACCGGCACATGGACATGAAGCATAAGTTGCAGTGGGAAGCTCAGTGTGCTACCATGCGGCCTAGCCGGCCGGGCCAACCACCGTCTGCCATATCTTGTGCATCCGCGGCCTCTTCATCCTCTGTGACTGGGGGGACAGCAGTCACACCTGTTTTGGGGCGCAGACCTGCCACCTCTTTACCCGCAACAGCCAGCGTGATTGGCAGGTCATCATTTTCTTTGGAGGTGGTAACACCAGCTGGTGTTGAGCGCTGTCCGACATCGATAGCACCACCTTTGGATCAAGGCAACCTAACATGTCCGCCTGCATCTTCCTCACAGACCGGCAGTTTGCCGGGGACACCCTTATCAACCCCGTCTAAGCACAATAGCCAGCCCTCGGTCCCTCAGATGTGGACAAGTAAAAGACCATTTCCTCCTAGCCATGAGAAAGCTAAGAGGTTGAATTTCACCATCTGCAAGCTCTTGGCTACAGAAATGCTGACTTTCCGCCTGGTGGACACAGAGGATTTTCGAGACCTTATGTCCGTCGCAGTGCCCCAGTACCAGATGCCCAGTCGGCACTACTTCTCAAAGAAAGGTGTGCCTGCGCTCCACCAGCATGTCGCACACAACATCACCGCTTCTTTGAGAAACTCTGTGTGTGACAGGGTGCATTTCACCACAGACACTTGGACGAGTAGGCATGGACAGGGGCGTTACATGTCGCTGACTGGGCACTGGGTAACTATGGTGACAGCAGGACAAGGGGCTGCTGTCCAAGTCTTGCCGTCCCCACGAGTTGTGCGTCAATCCTCTTTATGTCAAAGTTCCTCCACTGCTTCTGCCTCCTCAACCTCCTCTCGGTCTTCCACCTGCACCCAAAGCCTGTCTGGTCAGGCCACAAGCTTTCTAACTGCGCAGAAGGGATCCTGCACACCTCCTTACTATGCTGGCAGTAGGGCTCAACGTCATCAGGCGGTTTTTACATTGAAATGTCTGGGAAATGTGAGTCACACAGCTGAGGAGTTGTGGTCAGCTCTGGAGAACCAATTTCATGAATGGTTGTCTCCACTGGACCTGAAACCAGGGAAGGCCGTGTGCGACAATGCTGCAAACCTGGGTGCGGCCCTTCGCCGGGGCAATGTCACACACGTGCCTTGTATGGCTCACGTGTTGAACCTGGTTGTCCAGCAATTTTTAGCCCACTATCCCAGACTAGATGGCCTTCTGCAGAGGGCACGGTCGCTGTGTGCTCACTTCCGCCGTTCGCATCCCGCAGCTCAGCGACTTACATCTCTACAGAAGTCGTTGGGCCTGCCACTTCACCGGCTAAAATGCGATGTGCCTACCCGGTGGAATTCAACTCTGCACATGTTGCAGCGACTGTGGCAGCACCGGCAAGCCCTGGTGCAATACGTTCTGACGTATAGCCTGGGCCAACGAGATTCAGAGGTGGGGCAAATCACGCTGGAGGAGTGGTCTCAGATCAGGGACCTATGCACCCTTCTGCACAGTTTTGAAATGGCGACGAAGATGTTTAGTGCTGACGATGCCATTATCAGCATGACTATTCCGGTGATTTACATGCTGGAGCACATGTTAAACAGAATTCGGAGTCAGGTGGTGGCACAAGAGGAGGTGGAGGAAGTAGAGGAGGAGGAGTTGTATGCGGAAGGGCTAACATCTGCAAGGTCCAGACGGTCGGCAGCACCAAGGCGTCAGGCATGTGAGGGTGGGGGAGATGATTTTACCAGGGTGCATGGTAGCAGCCAAACTAGTGAGGAAGGTGCAGGAGCCCAGGAAGAAGTGGAGGACGAACTGATGGAAGACTCATCAGATGAGGGAGACCTTGATCACATTTCTGTTGTGCGAGGTTGGGGGGGGAGGACAGAGGAAGGAAGCATGATTCTTACCTCGCCACCAACACAACAGGGACTTGGTGCTCCTGGATGCGCAACACACATGAGTGCCTTCTTGCTGCACTACCTGCAACATGACCCTCGAATTGTGAGAATTAGAAATAATCCTGACTACTGGGTTGCCACACTGTTAGATCCCCGGTACAAAAGTAAATTTGCAGAAATTATTCCTGCCATAGAAAGGGATGCACGCATGCAGGAGTATCAGCAGAGACTGTTGCAGAATCTTACATATGCTTTTCCACAAAATACCAGTGGTGCACGTAGTGAATCTCACAGTTCCAACTTGCCAACCGTGGGACCGTCAAGTGTTCAGCACTCAAACCGTAACAGAACCACAGTATCTGCTGGTAACATCAATTTTGCGGAATCATTTCACCACTTTTTTAGCCCATCCTTTGCAAGGCCACAGGAGACAAGAAGTCTGACACATAGTCAACGCCTAGAGACGATGGTACAGGAGTATCTCCAAGTAAACATTGAAGCCACGACTGTGTCACTGGACCCTTGCTCTTTTTGGGCTTCCAATCTGGATAAATGGCCGGAGCTAGCCACTTACGCCTTGGAGATCTTGTCATGCCCCGCAGCCAGCGTTCTGTCTGAACGTGTGTTCAGCGCTGCTGGTGGTGTGCTGACAGATAAGCGCACGCGGCTCTCCACTGATAATGTAGACAGACTCACGTTCATAAAGATGAACAAATCATGGATCCGAAACGACTTTTCTACCCCTGTGTCATCCTGGGGAGAGTAAAAGCTTGATGATTGGTTAAAATCACCCTACCAACCGTTTTAAGCTTTCAAATTACTAATCATGTTTATCTGTATCTTGACTGGAAAATAATTTGGGCTTTGTAGCAGTGTGCAGCACTGATCCTATTAGGCCATCTATAATAAGCTTCACCAGATTTAAAATTAAAAATAATTTTTAGCTGCATCTAGCCCGGAAAATAATTTTGGGGCTCCGAGATGCGCAAGACACATAAGTGCCTTCTTGCTGCACTACCTGCAGCATGACCCTCATATTGTCAGAATTCGAAGTAATCATGACTACTGGGTTGCCACACTCTTAGATCCCCCAAACTTTTCGATCAACCTTTTCATTTTAATAAAGACCAAAAAAATGGTCATTTTTGAAATTATAAGCATTAGCAGGTTGTTAGAAACTGAAATCAAACAGTTTTCAACTCAAAACTTTATTCTAGGTGATGTTACATTTTCACATAGGACCCCTTGTTCGAAAGGAGCTTCTGAACTCTCTCGTCCATTGAATTTGTCAGGTTTTGGATGGTTTCTGCTTCAATTGTTTTGCATGAGGACAGAATACCCTCCCAGAGCTGTTGCTTAGATGTGAACTGCCTCCCGCCATCATAGACACTCCTTTTAATGATGCTCCAAAGGTTCTGAATGGGGTAGAGGTCAGGGGAGCATGGGGGTCACACCATAAGTTTGTCCCCTTTTATGCCCATATCAGCCAGAGATGCAGATGTTTTATGTGCAGCATGAGATGGTGCATTATCATGCAGAAAAATGATCTTGCTGTGAAATACACGGTTCTTCTTCTTGAACCATGGCAGGAAGTGCTGTTTGAGAAAATCCACATACATTATGGAGTTCATCTTTAGCGCCTTCAGGGATCCTAAAGGGGCCGACAATCTCTCTCCCCATGATTCCAGCCCAAAACATTACTCCACCTCCTCCTTGCTGGCGCTGTAGCCGTGTTTGCGTGGGGTGTCCATCAACCAGCCATCCTCCACTCCATTCATCTGGACCATCGAGCGCTGCACGGCACTCATCCGTGAACAAAACAGTTTTGAAATCAGTCTTCATGTAATGTTTGGCCCACTGGAGCCGTTTCTGCTTGTGTGAAGTGGATAGAGGAGGTCGACAGGATGGCGTATGCACAGCTGCAAACCTCTGAAGGACCCTGCATCTTGTTGTTCGGGGGACGTTGGAGGCACAAGCAGCTTCAAAAACTTGTCTGCTGCTATGACAAGGCTTTTTTGCCGCTGCTCTTTCAACCTGACGTAATTGCCTGTAGGAAAGAGTCCTCAATTTGCCCTTATCAGCACGCACACGTGTGTACTGTGGATCAGCTACATACTTCTTGATTGCCAAGACACTTCATCCTGATCATCGCACAATGTTGATTGTAGTCATGCCTTGACCTAAACACTCCACAATTTGTTGCTTCTCAGCAGCCGACACATCCTTTTTCTTTCCCATTTTGGCAGAAAATGTAGGCTGCTTAATAATGTGAGAGAGCCTTCTTAAGTAGTCTTGCCTTTCATTGGACACACCTGCCAAACTAATTAGCAGTGATATAAAGAGCCCTGACACACATCACCATCAATGAGTTTAACTGACAAACAAACAAATTCTTCCCTTATCACTCCTAAACACTTTTTGCATAATAATTTGGAACGCGGTGTACATGTGCTTTTCCACAAAACACCAGTGGATCACGTAGTGAATCTTACAGTTCTAACTTGCCAACCGTGGTCTGTATGGAATTGTTCAATAAAGGGCCCAAAATTAAGATAACATAGATGGGAGAGGTCTCTATGAATAGGAATTCCTAAGTATTTGATACCCTGTGAGGGCCAGGCAAAGGGAAAGTTGGACTGGATGGAATCCTATATGGATTTAGGGAGGGAGACATCGAGGGCCTCAGACTTCGCTGCATTGATTTTAAAATTTTACCATGTAACAAAGTGATCTATTTCAGCCATAACAGCAGGGATGGATATATGTGATTGAGTGATATATACTAGGACATCATCAGCAAATAGAGAGCACTTGTACTCGGTGCCTCCCACCTCAATCCACCTAATATTGGGGTTATGGCGAATTGATGAGAGCAGGTGCTCCGTCACTAGGATGTATAAGAGAGGGGACAGAGGACATCCCTGCCTTGTCCCATTGGTGATTGTGAAAGGTGATGAAAATGTTCTGACGCACCCCCTGGGCCTTGGGACACCCGGAGCCGGACCCTTTTTGGTGGATGCTGGTGGTTGTAGTCTTCGTGGCGGCGATCCGGTTCCGTGGCTCAGGGCGGTCAAACCAGTGGCGGAACTATTTATGTGGTTTTGATGTTTAAATGTCCGACTACGCCACCCGTGGATTGCGGTCAGAGTGAACCGCCGCTACAGGGCAGACCGCTAAGGCTGGTGTTGTGGGTGCAGCAGAGCGTAGCATAACTCCCCACGGGAGGAGTATAGCCTCAGGGCAGTGTATGCGGAGGATGGGGGTGATCGTGCAGGGCAGCAGCAGTAACGACACGGAGTCAGTGATGCAGTTCAGGGCCTTTACTCACAGTTCTTATTATCCAGACCACGTCTGCAGGTAACGGCTGCCCATGTCGTACTGTGCTCACCAGGTGAGGGGCTCAGACAACTCCCAGATAACTTTGGAGCGCTTCACAGGACCCCCTTTGTGTGTCCTTTCTTACCAACAGTTCTGTCCGGCTGCCTCGGGCCTCCTCTTGGTAAACTTGGCGCCAGTTTCCCTGACCCTATGTGGTGCCTTCCTAGCGGGTGGAGCAAGGGGCTGCGCCACATAAAATGTCAGAGCCTCCGGTTTCTAGCTGAGGGTCGTTTCCTGCCTCCACTAGTTCGGGGACCGGTCTCCCCCTTTGGCCTGACCCCTCCACGCAGGTGGATTCGGGCGTGCGGTGGCGACTCGCCCGTCCGCACCCCTGGGATCCCTTCATTCCTCGTTCCTGGAGCCTTCTCCGCTCCTCTTCCTTCCTTCTCCCTCTTGCAGGCCTGGGCCTCTGTTACTAGGCCCGCCTCCGGAGCAGAGCTCATGCAGAGCCCCTGCTCCCTGCCACTTCTGCTCAGACTTCTCTGCACTGAACTAAGATGGTGCCCAACTTTTATACTCCCTTCTCAATGCACCCAGGAACTGCTTCCTCCCTGCTCCTGCACTGCAGGGTTCCCCTTCCTCAGTGTTCCCTCCCCCCACTCCAGCCAGGGACAGGGACTGTCGTGCCCATCTCAGGGGCATATTGGTCGCCCTGCCCCACGGCAATGTGGTGTAATGCATGCAGGTGTCGGGTCCTGATCCACACTCCATCCTTATCTGAGAGTGAGATATCACACCTCTGGGTGAGATGCAATACGTCTGTAGCATCCGAGCCCTCGGTGCTACAGTTCCATTTATCTTCAGCCTAGGTGACGTATTGTGATACAGGGCCGTGATTTTGGCTATAAAAGGGTCCCCTAGACCCCTACCCCAAGCTTTTTAAGAGAATCATATATGGCGTGCCAGGAGACTCTATGGAATGCTTTCTCAGCATCCAACGAGAGTATCTACTTACAAATTTTTAACTGCATCTAGCCCAGGAAATACTTTGTGCCTAGTAGCAGTGTCTGCTAGTCAGCGGATTATCCCGGCTGTTAAGCAAGCTACACCATCTGTAGTTTGGACACTTAATTTTTTCAAAGGAAATGCTTCGGGACCACGGGATACTCAGTGAAGAGCATCAGGAGGCACCCCAAGGCATAGGGGCTGGGACTGGCACTAGGATGCCTTGCGGTGGACAGCCGAGCTCGATCCTTATAAAAGCTTTTTAACTGCAGCAGCTTTAGTGGACGCTACTGGAGCTGGAATTACGCGTCTGCTGGCATGAGACTTGCCCTCCAATAGATCCTTGTAAATGGATTTAAAGTGTATTCATTCAAATTAGAGGGACAATTTAAATTAAAAAGCTTAGAGCTGCCTCCACCACAGGGGGGCTCTCTCGACCCACCAGCGGACAGGCACCAGTATTGGGAGAGGGGGGCTGGCCGTCAGGGTTCACCGCGGCTCTGGCACAAACCCGGCGACACGGAGGTGGCACGGGCAGGAGCGGACTGGCCGTCTCGGCTTCTCACTTTTTGGATTTTAGAAGGGCATGACATGCCTATATCTGTGTCTCCCCCTCCTTTTACTCCTCCACCTCTTTTCTTTTCGCATGACTATATGTACTTGTCACTTTTCCATGTGTTAGTTGTGTCTTCTGAGCAGTTTGTCAGCTTTTGGACACCTTTGAAGGTGTTTTCTATGTGTTTCTATGTGTTTTTGTTTGCCTGCCATTGGTTTTAACGGTGTTCGAAGGTGTTCGACGAACAGTTCGACGAACAGTTCGGCGAACACACGGGTGTTCGACGAACCGAACCGAACTCGAACACTACGGGGGTGGCTCAACACTATTAGGGATATGATGTGAGAAATCAGTTTTAGTGACACTCCTGACTTGGCTGACCCCTTTTCCACCCTTTTATGGATTGTCTGCTGATGAACCTTTGTCACATCTCCCCAATTCAGTAGTTGGAAGTGAAATGCTACTCCGGTCAGACACCGCTGCGCTGACGCCCCTGATATGCCCCTCATAATTTGCTGGTGGAGAAATTCTATGGTGACTTGTGATCTGGCTTGTTCACAATGGTCAACCCGTCTGCCTGCTACTAGTCGTGTCCACTCTCCCCATGCCTTACCGTATGCTTGCCACGTCGACGGGGCAACTGACGCTCTGATTAATGGCATCAACTATTCGCCACTGTAACATACCTGGCGGCGTCCTTGCATGGTGGTCCATCTCCCACTGTGCAAGAGGGCGCACTTGATCTCCTGTCCAGAATGTCTCTCTGGCTTCCCTCCATGCTGTCTGTTTGTGTCTGTTTCTGCTGCTTAAGGGCGGCGCCCGATCACTTCCTGCCTTTTGTACCTGCTGTGGGTCACACCCCTTGTGCGTCCTCAGCCTATTGCTGTCTGTCACTTGGTATATAGCTCAGCAGCTCCCTTCTATCCCTGCCTGAGCATAGTGTTTCCTTCAGTGTGTGCTTGCACTCTGAAGGTGCCAGGTCCCGTCTCTTGTCTCCTGCTTTTTGTATCAGTTCC
Source organism: Phyllobates terribilis (assembly GCF_046119375.1). Taxonomy (NCBI): domain Eukaryota; kingdom Metazoa; phylum Chordata; class Amphibia; order Anura; family Dendrobatidae; genus Phyllobates; species Phyllobates terribilis. The sequence goes on from NW_027362771.1 coordinate 171,249,567, forward strand.
CGTGTCTGAACTGTGTCCTGTATGTCTCCTGCTTTGCGGTTTCAGCTCCCGTGTCTGAACTGAGTCCTGTATGTCTCCTGCTTTGCGGTATCAGCTCCCGTGTCTGAACTGTGTCCTTTTTGTGTTCTCTGGTCTGTCCTGTCTGAACACGCTCCTTGCCTGTTCGTTCCGCCTCTCTGGGGGCCGTATTCCCAGACCCGCTCCTGTATCCCTCTGCAGTGTCGGTCTCCTCCGTACACTCAGTTCCAGTCTGAACTCTCTCCTGTCCTTTACCTGTTTTGCCTCTATGTCCGTTCCCTTCCTTTTTCTGCAGAGTCTGAACTCGTACCTAACTCCTGCTTGTTGTCTCTGCAAGTACTGTGTGAGTATCTGGCTCTGTCTTTCTCTTCCTGTCTGTTCCGTGTGAACAGAGCCCTGTCCTCCCTGCTCAGCCTTGTCTGCACTCTAGCTGTGCTTGCCTGTAACCCTCTGCCTGTATTGTTCCTGAGTCCCGGTGTGTACTGGGTCCTATCCCGCCTGTGTTCCTACCTGCTAGTGCCTCCCTGTCTGCACTCTAGCTGTGCTTGCCTTTACCCCCCTGCCTGCATACCCGCCTGCCTGCATACCAGTCGTGCCTGCCTATACCCTCCAGTCTGTGTGCCAGCCTACCAGCCTGTTCCTGTATTCCCCTGTGTGGGTCAACAGCTGTGTCCGGGGTCTGTCCTGGAGTAGCACCTGGTCCCTCTGCTCGGTTCCTCCTTGGTGCACTGGCGTCGTATGCCGTCGTGCGACCCTGGTCGGATCGGGTGAATACTTAGTCACGCCCCTCCAGGCATTCACTCTCCGGCACGGTCCAGTGGAATCACTACCAATCACACGCACACGCCGCTTAGCCCGGGCGTGTGCATAACAGCCACTAGATCCCATAGGGAAGGTGGGCAACTGTTGCCCGATGGGTGGGCGTTGTGGAAGAGCTCTGTGAAAATCTGCCAATTGAATTGTTATAAAGCGTTAGCAGCAGCTTTAGACCACTCAGCATAGTGGCTAGCGCGGACCCATACATTGTGTTTTAGGCACAGGAATGCTAGCCTGGGTAGTAGGCCTAGCACTGGGAGAGACGATGATGCCATCTTATTAATGCAGTGCGCTAGGCTGGTGTTTTTTGTTATGAAGCGTATATTTTTGTAAGCCAGGCACGCGCCCCATATTTCTATTGCTACCACTATTGGGAAGAAAAATTATTTTCAGGGCTAGATGCAGCTAAAAATTATTATTAATTAAAAAGCTGGTGGAGCTTGGTATAGATGGCCTAATACAATGAGTCCCACACACTGCTAGAAGGCCAAATATTTTTTCAGAGCTAGATGCAGATAAAAATTATTTTTAATTTGCAACCTGATGGAGCTCAGTATAGATGGACTAATAGAGAAAGTCCCACACATAGCTAGAAGGCCAAATATTTTTTCAGAGCTAGATGCAGACAAAAAATTATTTTGAATTTGCAACCTGATGGAGGTCAGTATAGATGGACTAATAGAGAAAGTCCCACACACTGCTAGAAGGCCAAATATTTTTTCAGAGCTAGATGCAGAAAAAAATTATATTCAATTTGCAACCTGATGGAGGTCAGTATAGATGGACTAATAGAACAAGTCGCACACACTGCTAGAAGGCCAAATATTTTTTCAGAGCTAGTTGCAGATAAAAATTATTTTGAATTTGCAACCTGATGGAGGTCAGTATAGATGGACTAATAGAGAAAGTCCCACACACTTCTAGAAGGCCAAATATTTTTTCAGAGCTAGATGCAGATAAAAATTATTTTTCATTTGCAACCTGATGGAGGTCAGTATAGATGGACTAATAGAGAAAGTCCCACACACTGCTAGAAGGCCAAATATTTTTTCAGAGCTAGATGCAGACAAAAAATTATTTTGAATTTGCAAACTGATGGAGGTCAGTACAGATGGACTAATAGAGAAAGTCCAACACACTGCTAGAAGGCCAAATATTTTTTCAGAGCTAGATGCAGAAAAAAATTATATTCAATTTGCAACCTGATGGATGTCAGTATAGATGGACTAATAGAACAAGTCGCACACACTGCTAGAAGGCCAAATATTTTTTCAGAGCTAGATGCAGATAAAAATTATTTTTAATTTGCACCCTGATGGAGGTCAGTATTAGTGTTGAGCCACCCCCGTAGTGTTCGGGTTCGGTTCGTCGAACACCGGGATGTTCGAGGAACTGTTCGTCGAACTGTTCGTCGAACACCTTAGAACACCGTCGAACACCGTTAAAACCAATGGCAGGCAAACAAAAACACATAGAAACACATAGAAAACACCTGCAAAGGTGTCCAAAAGCTGACAAACTGCTCAGAAGACACTCTCTTTAAAAAAGCCGGCCGGCAAATTCAGCAGCGGCATACACCGGTACCCGACAATTTAGACAAGAAGGAATAGAGCTTCACACATAGATTAGATAGATAGAAACATGTCAGTCACACATATAAGAAGCACAGTGACAGTGTTGGTTATTGCACTTGTCATTTAGTGTAAAGGATTTATTAAAAAAAATATTAGTGTTTTCATGCACCGTCTCTTTAAAAAAGCCGGCCGGCAATTCAGCATCTGTACCCGACAATTTAGAACAGAAAGAATAGAGCTTCACACATAGATTAGATAAATAGAAACATGTCAGTCACATATATAATAAGTACAGTGACAGTGTTGGTTACTGTACTTGTCATTTAGTGTTAAAATAAAGGATTTATTAAAATAAAAATTGGCGTGGGATCCCCCATAATTTTAGGCTCTAGCGGAGGTTAAGCAGACGGCTGAAATAATTAAAAAAAAATTGACGTGGGGCTTCGCACTATATTTGTGTCCAGTCAGGTGCAGCAGGCAGGAACGGGCTGCCCCCAACCACCAGCTGCCTATTTGTACCTGGCCGGACACAACAATATAGGGAAGCCCTTTTTTTCTTAATTATTTCATGAAATAATTTAAAGAAAATTGACGTGAGGCTTCGCCCTGTTTTTGTGTCCAGCCAGGTACAACTAGGCAGCTGGGGGCTGGAATCCGCAGCGCAGGGAGGCCCACGCTTTCTGGGCCACCCCCGCTGCAAATTGCAGTCCGCAGCCACCCCGGAAAATGGCGCGTTCATAGAAGCGCCATCTTCTGGCGCTGTACCCAACTCATCCAGGGCCCTGATGCGGTGGCTCACTGGGTAATAAAGGGGTTAGGGCCAGCTTGGCATTATCAGCTGGCCCTAAGCCCGAAATTCATGGGGTCACGCCAATATTAGACATGACCACCATGAATTTCTAGTAAAGTATTTAAAAAAAAACACAACACCCAGAAAAAAGTCCTTTAATTGAAATAAACACACAATTCTTTATTGTTCTAAATTAAACCATACTTAACATCACGCCCATTCCAGCTGAAGCCAACGATCTCCTGAAATAAAAGAAAAATAATAAAGCAACATCATCCTTACCTTTCCATGGTTCCCATGACAGCTTCAGCTCTGCTACATCGAGATGACAGGCTGGACCGCAGCAGAACGCTGCCATCCAGCCTGTCATCCCGCAGACACTGAGAAGCGCAGGCTTGCTTGCGCTCCACAGTGTCTCTCTGTGAGGGCATCCAGATGAGCCGAGTTAATGTCCAATGAACTCGGCTCACCTCATGCACGTCACTGACAGCGTGGGAAAATTCTCCTGCACTCAGCGCTTCAGCGTGGGAGAATTCTCACACTGAAGCGCTGAGTGCAGGAGAATTCTCCCACGCTGTCAGTGACGTGCAGGAGGTGAGCTGAGTTCATTGGACATGAGCTCACCTTATGCACGTCACTGACAGCGTGGGAAAATTCTCCTGCACTCAGCGCTTCAGCGTGGGAGAATTCTCACGCTGAAGCGCTGAGTGCAGGAGAATTCTCCCACGCTGTCAGTGACGTGCAGGAGGTGAGCTGAGTTCATTGGACATGAGCTCACCTTATGCACGTCACTGACAGCGTGGGAGAATTCTCCTGCACTCACCGCTTCAGGGTGAGAATTTTCCCACGCTGTCAGTGACGTGCATGAGGTGAGCCGAGTTATTGGACATGACCTCGGCTCATCTTTATGCCGTCACAGAGAGACGCTGAGCAGCGCAAGCAAGCCTGCGCTTCTCAGTGTCTGCGGGATGACAGGCTGGATGGCAGCTTTCTGCTGCGGTCCAGCCTGTCATCTCGATGTAGCAGAGCTGAAGATGTCGTGGGAACCATGGGAAGGTAAGGATTATGTTGCTTTATTATTTTTCTTTTATTGCAGGGGATCGTTGGCTTCAGCTGCAATGGGCGTGATTGTAAGTATGGTTTAATTTAGAACAATAAAGAATTGTGTCTTTATTTCAATTAAAGGACTTTATTCTGGGAGTTTGTGTTTTTTTTTAACTTTGACTATGGGGTTAGTAATGGGGGTGTCTTATAGACGCCTCTCCATTACTAACCTGGGCTTGATGTCAGCTGGCATTATAAGCTGACATCAACCCCAGCCCTATTATCCCACTGCCACCGCTACAGGGCAGTGGGAAGAGCGAGGCTAAGTGCCAGAATTGGCGCATCCTATGGATGTGCCATTTCTGGGGCGGCTGACGGCTGGTGTTTCTAGCCTGGGAGGGGGCCAATATTCATGGCACCCTTCCTGGGCTATTAATATCAGCCCCCAGCTGTCTGCCTAGCCTTTGCTAGCTATTAAAATAGGGGGGACCCCACGTCATTTTTTTGGGGGGTCCCCCATTTTAATAGCTAGTAAAGGCTAGGTATTCAGCAGGGGGCTGATATTAGTAGTCTGGGAAGCTCCGTGGGTATTACCCCCTTCCCAGGCTTCAAACATCTGCCCCAGCCGTCTGCTTAACCTCCGCTAGAGACTAAAATTATGGGGGATCCCACGCCAATTTTTTTTTAAATAAATCCTTTATTTTAACACTAAATGACAAGTACAGTAATCCACACTGTCACTGTATTTCATATATATGTGACTGACATGTTTCTATCTATCTAATCTATGTGTGATGCTCTATTGCTTCCATTCTAAATTGTCGGGTACAGATGCTGAATTGCCGGCCGGCTTTTTTAAAGAGACGGTGCATGAAAACACTATTATTTTTTTTAATAAATCCTTTACACTAAATGGCAAGTACAGTAATCAACACTGTCACTGTACTTCTTATATATGTGACTGACATGTCTCTATCTATCTAATCTATGTGTGATTCTCTATTCCTTCTATTCTAAATTGTCGGGTACCGCTGCTGAATTGCCGGCCGGCTTTTTTAAAGAGACGGTGCATGAAAACACTAATATTTTTTTTTATAAATCCTTTACACTAAATGACAAGTACAGTAATCAACACTGTCACTGTACTTCTTATATATGTGACTGACATGTTTCTATCTATCTAATCTATGTGTGATGCTCTATTCCTTCGGTTCTAAATTGTCGGGTACCGGTGTACCGCTGCTGAATTCCCGGCTTTTCATGTTTCACTGTGAGCACAGTTCCCATCGATTTGGGCAATCACTCTAATGCCACAACCACCATGGCTTTGGCATTACAGTGAGTGGCAGACAATCCCTGCATGATTGGTGCTCTAAATAGCGCCAGACATGCAGGACACGCTTTTGGTGCACGAACAGTTATCGAACATAACCTCGAACAGCCGAATTTTTTGCAAATCGTTCGGGTTCGTCGAACAACTCGAACACCGCCCAAAACAGCTCGAATTTGAGATTGGCGAACAGTTCTAGTCGACCACCGCTCATCTCTAGTCAGTATAGATGGACTAATAGAGAAAGTCCCACACACTGCTAGAAGGCCAAATATTTTTTCAGAGCTAGATGCAGATAAAATTTATTTTTCATTTGCAACCTGATGGAGGTCAGTATAGATGGACGAATAGAGAAAGTCCCACACACTGCTAGAAGGCCAAATATTTTTTCAGAGCTAGATGCAGACAAAAAAATATTTTGAATTTGCAACCTGATGGAGGTCAGTATAGACGGACTAATAGAGAAAGTCCCACACACTGCTAGAAGGCCAAATATTTTTTCATAGCTAGATGCAGATAAAAATTATTTTTCATATGCAACCTGATGGAGGTCAGTATAGAAGGACAAATAGAAAAAGTCCCACACACTGCTAGAAGGCCAAATATTTTTTCAGAGCTAGATGCAGACAAAAAAATATTTTGAATTTGCAACCTGATGGAGGTCAGTATAGATGGACTAATAGAGAAAGTCCCACACACTGCTAGAAGGCCAAATATTTTTTCAGAGCTAGATGCAGATAAAAATTATTTTTCATTTGCAACCTGATGGAGGTCAGTATAGATGGACTAATAGAGAAAGTCCCACACACTGCTAGAAGGCCAAATATTTTTTCAGAGGTAGATGCAGAAAAAAATTACATTCAGTTTGCAACCTGATGGAGGTCAGTATAGATGGACTAATAGAACAAGTCCCACACGCAGCTAGAAGTCCAAATATTTTTTCAGAGGTAGATGCAGAAAAAAATTATATTCAATTTGCAACCTTATGGAGGTCAGTATAGATGGACTAATAGAATGATGCTATGCCCAAAAGGTTTTACTTCACTAGGTGCAGTAAAAAAATTGGTATTCTATACACAGGTGGTGTATCTTGTAACACAGATAGCCTACTCCACTGACTAACACACTCTGCAATAGGCCAAAAAGGATTAGCTTTGCTAGATTCAGCCAAATGCTGTGAAAAAAACTTGCACAGCACTCTCACAGACCTGCCTGGCAAAAAGTGATAGGAACTGATGTAACCTAGCCCTGAAAAGGACTGCAATTACAATTAGTCTTTACTCCCAACCTATACATTTAAGAGCACAGACCTGCCTGATAAAAGTCGTATGAAATGATGTAACATAGTCCTTAAAAGGACTGCAATCACAACTATTCCCTACTCCCAAGCTATCTGTAGATTTGTGCGAAAATTGGCTTGAAATTAACAAGGTATAGCACACACAGCAACAGCGGTGCCGTCTAACATGCAGCTGCAGCAGTGAGAAAATGGTGGCAACGGGGAAAATGGCTGGGTCTTATAGGGCAAGGACATGTGACATACACTGCCAATGACACATGCCCTTGCTTGTGTGAAAAAAAGCCCTTCGCTCCGTGTGTGCGCTTCTGATAGGCTGACAGATTGCACCTCCCCACTGTAAATGCGGGAAAGAGAAAAAAAAATGGAGATCTTCATTATTCCTGCAGAGATCCATCCCCTGCCCCTCCCCCCGCCCCGCTGTACACTCAGACTGCGTATTAACATTAATTTTCATCATTACTGAGAAAAAGTCCAGTTATGATTTTGGTGCACGAACAGTTATCGAACATAACCTCGAACAGCCGAATTTTTCTCAAATCGTTCGTGTTCGCCGAACGGCTCGAACACCGCCCAAAACAGCTCGAATTTGAGATTGGCGAACAGTTCGAGTCGAACAACGCTCATCTCTACTAATCATGTATTTTTATTTTTATTGCTTTATTTTGAATGGGGGAAAAAAGGGGGTAATTTGAACTTTTTTATATATTTTTTTTAAAAAATGTATTATTTATAAAAATATTTTTTTCAAATTTTTACTTGCTTCAATAGTCTCCTTAGGAGACTTAAAGCTGCAATCATCTGATCACTTTTTCTACTCATAGCAGGGCTTCAGACTTGCAATGTGTTGCAAAACTCATCATCTTCTATAGCAGATCAGCAATGACAAGCAAGGGTGTCTTCTGCAGACCCCTGGTTGTCATGCCAACTCATCAGCACCCCACGATCATGTGACAGGGGCACCAATGGGCGCAGTTTGTGATGCACCTCCGCCATGATCATGTTAAATGCCGCTGTCAGAGATTGCCAGTGGCATTTAACATGTTAACAGCCGTGAGCGGATCACTATTCTACCTGCTGTTAGGGGCATATGACAGCTAATCAAATCAGCTGTCATGTGCCGGAAAAGATGCCGGCTCAGTGCCGGAGCTTACTTCAAAGGGGTGATAAAGCATCCCTCAAATGATATGATGTAGAAAAGCATGGAACTGTTTCCTATGTCGTAGATGTAGCGAATGCATAATCTTTATAAGAGATATCAAATGCACCATCTTTAAATTGGAGACTTATCGAGATGAGATATTTACCCGCACGCAACCTCCGATCCTCACAAGATCTCCTTCTCTACTCCCCTCTTATCTCCTCCTCCCACAATCGCATACAAGATTTCTCCCGTGCTTCCCCCCTACTCTGGAACCCTCTACACCAACGTATCAGACTCTCGCCTACCGTGGAAACCTTCAAAAGGAACCTGAAGACCCACCTCTTCCGACAAGCCTACAACTTGCAGTAACCACCGCTCCACCGTACCGCTGCACGACCAGCTCTACCCTCACCTACTGTATCCTCACCCATCCCTTGTAGATTGTGAGCCCTCGCGGGCAGGGTCCTCGCTCCTCCTGTACCTGTCGCTGTCACATTGTGTTCAAGATTATTGTAATTGTTCTTGTATTATACCCCTTTTTTTATACCCCTTTTTCACATGTAAAGCGCCATGGAATAAATGGCGCTATAATAATAAATATTAATAATAATAATAATAAAAGCTTATATAGCAGCATCTTGTACTGTAGCATAAATAAAGATATACTGCATACTCTATGTACTGTACAGTATGTAATTAAAAAGTCAAGCAATGGTGAAATATAAAAAAGATATAGTAAGGAGTTGTACAGTATGTAAGAAGTGATAAAAGATGGAAATAATATGAAGAGGAGTAGTATAGTAAAATCAGAAAAGAATAGAGTAGGGACATTAGCTAACCAACATCTATCTGAATATTGCAGCTGCTGTATATTCTCAGAAGTTTATTTAATCTGCGGAGAAGGTATACAGTACTTTAAGTGTAAATAAGTAAAAGTATAAAACAATTGTATTACATATGTGAATCAGACATTCAGAATGTATATAAAGAAGTTATTAAAGGCAAACTAATCACAATGATAACATATCTTGTATTCTCTATTGAGACCAAATGGTTTCATAGTTTGCATGGATCCAAAATCATGATTCACAATCATGGCATCAGTCACATTTGGCTGTCACTGCATAGAGGCCTAAAAAGTGCTATCCTAGAATAGATCAACAATATGAAATAGGTTGGGGTCCAACAGCCTGCACTTTAGGTCAGGTCTTACAGTATTTGTCAATGCTCTTTTATGAACATTAAAGTGATCAAAGACCACCAACATACAGTAGACCAATGTTTTATACTTGGTAAACATGTAGTATTTTTTGTTGTGAAGAAGTCTGTGCATCTATGTTAAAGTGTATGTGTGAATAAGTCTAAATCAATTTTACTAGGTTAGAAAAGATAGACTTCTGCCAAAACATATGTCTTAGGGAAACTGAGCAGTAAATAATTGTGTGGAAACCATCTGTCAATAATAATAATAATAACAATAATAATTGTATTGATATAACGGCAAAATATTCCGCAGCACTTTACAATTAAGCAAGGGCAAGAACAGAAAATAAAGACAATACAAATTAACACATAGTTCAACAGTTACAGGAGTGAAAGCCCTGCTTGCTTACAATCTATAAGGAAATAAGGGGGACACAATAGATGTAATTGTCGGGTATGGTCCAGCCAGCAGTGTATAGAGGGAAAAGGAAGGGGCGTAGGCCTAAGCCTTCTACATATGTTGTTCTCCCCATGTAAGTCACTGTAGACAAGTGGTGATGTATGACAAGTATATACAGAGTGGGCCATTTATATGGATACACCTAAATAAAATGGGAATGGTTGGTGACATCAACTTCCTGTTTGTGGCACATTAGTATATGGGAGAGGGAAAACTTTTCCAGATGGGTGGTGACCATGGTGGCCATTTTGAAGTCGGCCATTTTGGATCCAACTTTATTTTTTTCAATGGGAAGAGGGTCATGTGACGCATCAAACTTATTGAGAATTTCATAAGAAAAACAATGGTGTGCTTGGTTTTAACGTAACTTTATTCTTTCATGAGTTATTTACAAGTTTATGACCACTTATAAAATGTGTTCAAAGTGTTGGCCATTGTGTTGGATTGTCAATGAAACCCTCTTCTCCCACTCTTGACACACTGATAGCAACACCGCAGAAGAAATGCGAGCACAGGCTTCCAGTATCTGCTGTTTCAGATACTGAACATCTTGTATCTTCATAGCATAGACAATTGCCTTCAGTTGACCCCAAAGATAAAAGTCTAAGGGGGTCAGATCAGGAGACCTTGGTGGCCATTCAACTGCCCCACGACAACCAATCCACTCTCCAGGAAACTGTTCATGTAGGAATGCTCGGACCTGACACCCATAATGTGGTGGTGCACCATCTTGTTGGAAAAACTCAGGGAACGTGCCATCTTCAGTGCATAAAGAGGGCAACACATCATCATGTAGCAATTTCAGATATCCAGTGGCATTGAGGTTTCCATTGATGAAGAATGGCCCCACTATTTTTCTACCCCATATACCACACCATACCATCAATTTTTATGTTCCAACAGTCTTGGAGGGATCTATCCACTGTGGGTTAGTGTCAGACTAATAGCGGTGGTTTTGTTTGTTAACTTCACCATTCACAAAAAAGTTTGCCTCATCACTGAACATACTGAGGTTCAGAGATGTACCAAGATGGTAGCAACAGGGGTGTTCCAGCTGCCATAGTTAGCCCATTAGCTCTCTGCGATCGTTTCATAGGGCGCCAATGAGAGACGGTATTTGTCAACAGTGTCTTAATGGTTAATAGTCACAGCCGGAGCTCATCTCTGGTTGCAGCTATTTAATATTGGCCATGTGCAGACAGAGCTCAACTCCTGAGCCCTCTCCACACCCAATCAAACCAGCAGTCACGTACATGTACGTCATATTGTGTTTAGGGGTTAAACAGCAGATATAAGTATCCTAGACAGCTCAGGTTGAATAATATATTACTATATAATCAGTAAAAAAACAATTCTAAAATGACATGTATGCCACACAGCAGTACTATCTACAAATGTGGCTTCAGGGTAAAACATTGAAAGTGGTCTATTGAACATATCAATCAAATTTCAGACAGGTATGTTTGCATCCTTCTTTATAAGACAATGTACCTACATTTTTATTATTGGGTCTAGAATACATTCTTATCTATTTTATCCACAGGGAGCAGCTTTAATTCGAATGCTGGCTAATTTTATGGGCCATAAAGTATTTCAGAGAGGACTACAGGTAAGTTAATTCTTATAAAAGTAGCATACTGCATATTATTGTATTGATTTATTTTAAATATTTAATAATTTCATTGCGGTATTAAAGCCGTGTCTTGGATGGGTGGAATATATAACAAATTAAGGCTATGTGGCACTTAGTAGAGTCAAGAAAAATGGTTTCTATTGCAATGTGAGAACAAGAAAAAGTTTTAATGCTGAAAATACACCTCTCATTTGTGAATAGACAAAAGTGAATGAGAAGCTATGAAATTGGTTTTCACTTTACTAATATGTGAAAAAATAAAGTATTTTTATGTTGGGGTAGTTTTTGAAAAAAAAGGAAGAATTACTCACAAGCAGGCAAGTCCAAAATATATTGATCACTGTTGTTTTTTTATTTCCAATTGGAAGGGTTGCATATAATATTAATGACCTATCGAGTGTATACTTCATTAATATCAGATATACTGGTTACCTATTCATTGGATAGATCATCAATATCAGATCATCTGTTATTAGCTTTGATGGAAGTCAGATGTAAAAACTGAATGCAGTTTTACAAAACATGTAGCGACCGCTGCCGAGAACTGCTGATTTGCTTATATTCAAGAGAATATTAGTTGATCTGCAACTCTCAGCATCAAAATACATCAAATATTGCAGTATTTTGTGTGCTTGCCTTCTGCTTTCATTGAAAGCCACATGCTACTTTAAAAATAAACTGCATTTTTAGGGTGTGCTTACTGCTTCTCATTATGAAGTTTGAGATTTTGTTTGTGGGGTGTCCAGCCCAGTGATATGCGATCATCAACAGATTTAGATGCAATTAAAAAGGAACCTGCCAGCAAGTTTTTAGACACTAAAATTAATGCTATCTATGTAAACATCTCAGATGTTCATTATGTGCATAACTTTGCATTACAAGTCTGTTTCTCCGTTTTACACAAATTCATAAGCAAATGTTTATGCAAATGAGTTAGCAAGTGCAAGGGGGCTTGGCTGCACTTTCTGCTCTCTCCCTTTTTCTCTGTCTACCGCCGCACGCACAACCTGAGATCTCGAGCAGGCTCAGTTATATCCAGGGGGTGGCTCCTGCGCAGATCAATAGTCTGGCTCCTGCAAAGTCATCAGGACTTTACTATCCATGCACTGTCCATGGGAATTACAGTGCCTGTATGAGATCTCAGGCTCAGGTGAAGGAGCAGGTCACAGAGAAGAGTGACCTGTCTGTCACTGATAGGAGGCTAGCAGTGGGCAGAGAATGAGGGAGAGAGGCCGGAGGATTGTAAGTGCACCATGCACTTGTGAGCTTGTTTGCATAAACATTTGCTGATGAACTTCTAGAAAACAGAGAAATGGACTAATAATACAAAGGTATGGACGTGACCAAAATTTCAGATGCTTTACATAGATGATATTAGTTTATAGTCTAAAAACCTGCTGACAAGTTCCCTTTAAACCTTTAAAGGATAAGGGCACCTTTGGTTATTTATGTCACCTAAATGCATGGAATTTGATTAAATTAAAATTTTGCAATTAGGTTACATTAAAGAAATTTGCAGTGTTTTGCTTTTTATATTGTTGGTATTGAATTGTCTTTTGCTGGCTGCAGAAGGAATTAATTGTGAGTCTGTCAGTAACCTTGTTCTGACAGAAGAGTAAGAAACTCTTGTCTTCCTACTTCTTATCTCCTTTCTGCTGATTTTTGACCACAAAATTCAGCTCAATTATCATGTGGTTAAAAGTAGTGTTGAGCCAATCCTGTAGTGTTTGAGTTCGGTTCGGTTCGTCGAACACCCGTGTGTTGGTCGAACTGTTCGTCGAACACCTTCAAACACCATTAAAACCTATGGCAGGCAAACTAAAACACATAGAAACACATAGAAAACACCTTCAAAGGTGTCCAAAACCTGACAAACTGCTCAGAAGGCACAACTAACACATGGAAAAGTGACAAGTACATATAGTCATGCGAAAAGAAAAGAGGTGGAGGAGTAAAAGGAGGAGGAGACACAGATATAGGCATGTCATGCCCTTCTAAAACCAAAAAAGTGTGAAGCCGATACGGCCTGTCCGTTCCTGCCTGTGCGACCTCCGTGTCGCCGGGTTTGTGCCAGAGCTGCGGTGGACCCTGACGGCCAGCCCCCCTCTCCCAATACTGGTGCCTGTCCGCTGGTGGGTCGAGCTAGTCCCCCTGTGGTGGAGGCAGGTCTAAGCTTTTTAATTTAAATTGTCTCTCTAATTTGAATGAATACACTTTAAATCCTTTTACAAGGATCTATTGGAGGGCAAGTCTCATGCCAGCAGCTGCGTAATTACAGCTCCAGTAGCGTCCACTAAAGCTGCAGCGGTTAAAAAGCTTTATAAGGATCGAGCTCGGCGGTCCACCGCAAGGCGTCCTACCGCCAGTCCCAGCCCCTATGCCTTGGGGTGCCTCCCGATGCTCTTCACTGAGTATCCCGGGGGCCCGAAGCATTTCCTTTGAAAAAATTGTGTCCAAACTACAGGTGGTGTAGCTTGCTTAACAGCTGGGATAATCCACTGACTAGCAGACACTGCTACTAGGCACAAAGTATTTCCTGGGCTAGATGCAGTTAAAAATTTGTAATTAGATACTCTCGTTGGATGCTGAGAAAGCATTCCATAGAGTCTCCTGGCACACCATATATTATTCTCTTAAAAAGCTTGGGGTAGGGGTCTAGGGGACCCTTTTATAGCCAAAATCACGGCCCTGTATCGCAATACATCACCTAGGCTGAAGATAAATGGAACTGTAGCACCCCAAGTGCTCGATTGCTACAGAGGTATTGCACCTCACCCAGAGATGTGATATCTCACTCTCAGGTAAGGATGGAGTGTGGATCAGGACCCCGACACCGGCATGCATTACACCACATTGCCATGGGGCAGGGCGACCAATATGCCCCGGAGATGGGCACGACAGTCCCAGTCCCTGGCTGGAGAGGGGGGAGGGAACACCGAGGAAGGGGAACCCTGTAGTGCAGGAGCAGGGAGGAAGCAGTTCCTGGGTGCATTGAGAAGGGAGTATAAAAGGTGGGCACCATCTTAGTTCAGTGCAGAGAAGTCTGAGCAGAAGTGACAGGGAGCAGGGGCTCTGCATGAGCTCTGCTCCGGAGGTGGGTCTAGTAACAGAGGCCCAGGCCTGGAAGAGGGAGAAGGAAGGAAGAGGAGTGGAGAAGGCTCCAGGAACGAGGAACGAAGGGATCCCAGGGGTGCGGACGGGCGAGTCGCCATCGCACGCCCCAATCCACCTGCGTGGAGGGGTCAGGCCAAAGGGGGAGACCGGTCCCTGAAACTAGTGGAGGCGGGAAACAACCCTCAGCTACAAACCGGAGGCTGTGACATTTCATGTGGCGCAGCCCCTCGCTGCACCCGCTAGGAAGGCACCCCATAGGTTCAGGGAAACTGGCGCTAAGTTTACCAAGAGGAGGCCCGAGGCAGCCGGACAGAAGCGTTGGTAAGAAAGGCCAGACAAAGGACACACAGAGGGGGTCCTGTGAAGCGCTCCAAAGTTATCTGGGAGTTGTCTGAGCCCCTCACCTGGTGAGCACAGTACGACGTGGGCAGCCGTTACCTGCAGAAGGGGTCTGGATAATAAGAACTGTGAGTAAAGGCCCTGGACTGCATCACTGACTCCGTGTCGTTACTGCTACTGCCCTGCACCATCACCCCCATCCTCCGCATACACTGCCCTGAGGCTATACTCCCGTGGGGAGTTATACTACGCTCTGCTGCACCCACAACACCAGCCTCAGCGGTCTGCCCAGCAGCGGCGGTTCACTCTGACCGCAATCCACGGGTGGCGTAGTCGGACATTTAAACATCAAAACCACATAAATAGTTCCGCCACTGGTTTGACCGCCCTGAGCCACGGAACCCGGTCGCTGCCACGGAGACTACAACCCCCAGCATCTACCAAAAAGGGTCCGGCTCCGGGTGTCCCAAGGCCCAGGGGGCGCGTCAGAACATTTTCATCACCTTTCATAATCACCAATGGGACAAGGCAGGGATGTCCTCTGTCCCCTCTCTTATACATCCTAGTGACGGAGCACCTGCTCTCATCAATTCGCCGTAACCCTAATATTAGGTGGATTGAGGTGGGAGGCACCGAGTACAAGTGCTCTGCATTTGCTGATGATGTCCTAGTATATATCACTCAATCACATATATCCATCCCTGTTGTTATGGCTGAAATAGATCACTTTGTTACATGGTCAAATTTTTAAATCAATGCAGCGAAGTCTGAGGCCCTCGATGTCTCTCTTCCCAAATCCATACAGGATTCCATCCAGTCCAACTTTCCCTTTGCCTGGCCCTCACAGGGTATCAAATACTTCTGAATTCCTACTCATAGAGACCTCTCCCGTCTATGTTATATTAATTTTGGGCCCTTTATTGAACAACTCCATACAGACCACGGTTGGCAAGTTAGAACTGTAAGATTCACTACGTGAACCACTGTTGTTTTGTGGAAAAGCACATGTACACTGAGTTCCAAATTATTATGCAAAAAGTGTTTAGGAGTGATAAGGGAAGAATTTGTTTGTTTGTCAGTTAAACTCCTTGATGGTGATGTGTGTCAGGGCTCTTTATATTACTGTAAGCAATTGCAGACACCTGTGCTAATTAGTTTAGCAGGTGTGTCCAATGAAAGGCAAGACTACTTAAGAAGGCTGTCCCACATTATTAAGCAGCCTACATTTTCTGCCAAAATGGGAAAGAAAAAGGATGTGTTGGCTGCTGAGAAGCAACAAATTGTGGAGTGTTTAGGTCAAGGCATGACTACAATCAACATTGCCAAGACACTTCATCCTGATCATCGCACAATCAAGAAGTATGTAGCTGATTCACAGTACACACGTGTGAGTGCTGATAAGGGAAAATTGAGGACTCTTTCTTACAGGCAATTACGTCAGGTTAAAAGAGCAGCGGCAAAAAAGCCTTGTCATAGCAGCAGACAAGTTTTTGAAGCTGCTGGTGCCTCCAATGTCCCCCGAACAACAAGATGCAGAGTCCTTCAGAGGTTTGCAGCTGTGCGTAAGCCATCCTGTCGACCTCCTCTATCCACTGCACACAAGCAGAAATGGCTCCAGTGGGCCAAACAATACATGAAGACTGACTTCAAAACTGTTTTGTTCACCGATGAGTGCCGTGCAACGCTCGATGGTCCAGATGGATGGATTGGAGGATGGGTGGTTGATGGACACCCCACGCAAACACGGCTACGGTGCCAACAAGGAGGAGGTGGAGTAATGTTTTGGGCTGGAATCATGGAGAGAGAGATTGTCGGCCCCTTTAGGATCCCTGAAGGGGTAAAGATGAACTCCATAATGTATGTTGAGTTTCTCAAACAGCACTTCCTGCCATGGTTCAAGAAGAAGAACCGTGTATTCCACAGCAAGATCATTTTCATGCATGATAATGCACCGTCTCATGCTGCACATAACACATCTGCATCTCTGGCTGATATGGGCTTAAAAGGGGACAAGCTTATGGTGTGACCCCCATGCTCCCCTGACCTCAACCCCATTGAGAACCTCTGGTGCATGATCAAAAGGAGTGTCTATGATGGCGGGAGGCAGTTCACATCTAAGCAACAGCTCTGGGAGGGTATTCTTTCCTCATGCAAAACAATTGAAGCAGAAAGCATCCAAAACCTGACAAATTGAATGGACGAGACAGTTCAGAAGCTCCTTTCGAACAAGGGGTACTATGTGCAAATGTAACATCACCTAGAATAAAGTTTTGAGTTGAAAACTGTTTGATTTCAGTTTCTAATAACCTGCTAATGCTTATAATTTCAAAAATGACAATTTTTTTGTTCTTTATTAAAATGAAAAGGTTGATCGAAGAGTGTGGGGGATCTAAGAGTGTGGCAACCCAGTAGTCAGGATTACTTCGAATTCTGACAATCTGAAGGTAATGTTGCAGGTAGTGCAGTAAGAAGGCACTCATGTGTCTTGCGCATCTAGGAGACCCAAAATTATTTTCCGGGCTAGATGCAGCTAAAAATTATTATTAATTTTAAATCTGGTGGAGCTTAGTATAGATGGCCTAATAGAATCAGTACTGCGCACTGCTACAAAGCCCAAATTATTTTCCAGCTAAGATACAGATAAACATGATTAGTAATTTTAAAGCTTAAAACAGTTGGTGAGGTGATTTTAACAAATCATCAAGCTTTTACTCTCCCCAGGATGACACAGGGGTAGAAAAGTCGTTTCGGATCCATGATTTGTTCATCTTTATGAAAGTGAGTCTGTCTACATTATCAGTGGAGAGCCTCGTGCGCTTATCTGTCAGCACACCACAAGCAGCGCTGAACACACGTTCAGACAGAATGCTGGCTGCAGGGCATGACAAGATCTCCAAGGCGTAAGTGGCGAGCTCCGGCCATTTATCCAGATTGGAAGCCCAAAAAGAGCAAGGGTCTAGTGACACAGTCTTGGCTTCAATGTTTACTTGGAGATACTCCTGTACCATCGTCTCTAGGCGTTGACTATCTGTCAGACTTCTTGTCACCTGTGGCTAAAAAATGGGCTAAAAAAGTGGTGAAATGATTCCGCAAAATTGATGTTACCAGCAGATATTGTGTTTCTGTTACGATTTGAGTGCTGAACACTCGACGGTCCCATGGTTGGCAAGTTGGAACTGTGAGATTCACTACGTGCACCACTGGTGTTTTGTGGAAAAGCACATGTAAGATTCTGCAACAGTCTCTGCTGATACTCCTGCATGTGTCCATCCCTTTCTATGGCAGGAATAATTTCTGCAAATTTACTTTTGTACCGGGGATCTAACAGTGTGGCAACCCAGTAGTCAGGATTATTTCTAATTCTCACAATTCGAGGGTCATGTTGCAGGTAGTGCAGCAAGAAGGCACTCTTGTGTCTTGCGCATCCAGGACCACCAAGTCCCTGTTGTGTTGGTGGCGAGGTAACAATCATGCTTCCTTCGTCTGCCCCTCCCCACAACCTCGCACAACAGAAATGTGATCAATGTCTCCCTCATCTGATGAGTCTTCCATCAGTTCGTCCTCCACTTCTTCCTGGGCTGCTGCACCTTCCTCACTAGTTTGGCTGCTACCATGCGCCCTGGTAAAACCATCTCCCCCACCCTTACATGCCTGCCGCCTTGGTGCTGCCGACCGTCTGGACCTTGCAGATGTTAGCCCTTCCGCATCCTCCTCCTCTATTTCCTCCACCTCCTCTTGCGCCACCACCTGACTCCGAATTATGTTTAACATGTGCTCCAGCATGTAAGTCACCGGAATAGTCATGCTGATAATGGCATCGTCAGCACTAAACATCTTCGTCGCCATTTCAAAACTGTGCAGGAGGGTGCATAGGTCCCTGATCTGAGACCATTCCTTCAGCGTGATTTGCCCCACCTCTGGATCTCGTTGGCCCAGTCTATACGTCAGAACGTATTGCACCAGGGCTTGTCGGTGCTGCCACAGTCGCTGCAACATGTGCAGAGTTGAATTCCACCGGGTAGGCACATCGCATTTTAGCCGGTGAAGTGGCTGGCCCAACGACTTTTGTAGAGATGTAAGTCGCTGAGCTGCGGGATACGAACGGCGGAAGTGAGCACACAGCGACCGTGCCCTCTGCAGAATGCCATCTAGTCCGGGTTATTGGGCTAAAAATTGCTGGACAACCAGGTTCAACACGTGAGCCATACAAGGCACGTGTGTGACATTGCCCTGGCGAAAGGCCGCACCCAGGTTTGCAGCATTGTCACACATGGCCTTCCCTGGTTTCAGGTCCAGTGGAGACAACCATTCATCAAACTGGTTCTTCAGAGCTGACCACAACTCCTCAGCTGTGTGACTCACATTTCCCAGACATTTCAAAGTAAAAAATGCCTGATGACGTTGAGCCCTGCTGCCAGCATAGTAAGGAGGTGTGCAGGATCCCTTCTGCGCAGTTAGAAAGCTTGTGACATGAGCAGACAGGCTTTGGGTGCAGGTGGAGGACCCAGAGGAGGTTGAGGAGGTAGAAGCAGTGGAGGAACTTTGAGATAAAGAGGATTGACCCACAACTCGTGGGGACGGCAAGACTTGGACAGCAGCCCCTCGTCCTGCTGTCACCATAGTTACCCAGTGCTCAGTCAGCAACATGTAACGCCCCTGTCCATGCCTACTCATCCAAGTGTCTGTGGTGAAATGCACCCTGTCACACACAGAGTTTCTCAAAGAAGCGGTGATGTTCTGTGCGACATGCTGGTGAAGCGCAGGCACACCTTTCTTTGAGAAGGAGTGCCGACTGGGCATCTGGTACTGGGGCACTGCGACGGACATAAGGTCTCGAAAATCTTCTATGTCCACCAGGCGGAAAGGAAGCATTTCTGTAGCCAAGAGCTTGCAGATGGTGAAATTTAACCTCTTAGCTTTCTCATGGCTAGGAGGAAATGGTCTTTTACTTGTCCACATCTGAGGGACCGAGGGCTGGCTGTTGTGCTTAGGCGAGGTTGAGAAGGGTGTCCCAGGCAAACTGCCGGTCTGTGAGGAAGATGCAGGCAGACATGTTAGGTTGCCTTGATCCAAAGGTGGTGCTATCGATGTCAGACAGGGCTCAACACCAGCTGGTGTTACCACCTCCAAAGAAAAGGATGACCTGCCAATCACGCTGGCTGTTGTGGGTAAAGAGGTGGCAGGTCTGCGTCCCAATACAGGTGTGACTGCTGTCTCCCCAGTCACAGAGGATGAAGAGGCCATGGATGCACAAGATGTGGCAGACGGTGGTTGGCCCGGCCGGCTAGGCCGCATTGTAGCACAGTGACCTTCCCACTGCAACTTATGCTTCATGTCCATGTGCTGGTTCATGCATGAAGTACTCAAACTATGTATTTTTGGCCTCTACTTAGCTTTTGCTGACAAATGTTACAGATAATACGAGTTGGGTCATCTTTATCGATTTGAAAAAATACCCAGGCTATGCAAGGCTTTGCACCCATGCGACCTGAAGAGCCACCACGACTTGTGGTCAGAGGCAGAGTTGTGTTTGAGGATGCAGTTGTTGACATCCTTCCAGTACTACGTCTCTGTCCAGGAAGGTGCAACCTGACCTCGTCATCACTAGCATCCTCCTCCACCTCCTCTGCTGACCTCATCTCTTGGCTGTGGGTTGACAGTAAGTGGGATCTCCAACCTCATCATCATCACCCTGTGTGTTATCACACCCGTCGTCCTCAGAGCCAACCTGTTCCTGCCCTGACAAAAAACTAAAGTTGTCGCTCCAATCAGGTATTTGAGTCTTATCATCGTCTTCCTCATTGTCTCCACCAACAGGAGTTACAGTTTGGGAACGAGGGTCTACATTATGGTCAGAACCTTCTGCTTCTGGTCCTGGATCCGACTCATAAACATTCTGGGCATCAGTGCAGATCATTTCCTCGTCTGGATTCACGGAAGCTCTGGAGCCGACCTCTGTATCCCAGGCTATAGTATGAGTAAACAGCTCTGCAGACTCAACCATCTGTTCTACCCCATACTCAGACTTGCAGCTGGAGACTGGGGAGCTGTGAGGAAGCAAGTGCGATTGGGGTGACACCTCTGAGGACTGGAGTATTTATGATGTTGAAGTTAAGGTGGAGGAGAGCCCACTTAAAGGAGCACTTGATATCCGTTGAAGCACCTGCTGTTTTTGTGCCTCATCTGGAATTTTTAGCGATTGGCGTGGCCGTAAGAAAGGGATCGTATCACATTGTCCGCTAAAAGAAGTAAACATCTTAGTTTGGCTGAAAGATGGTCTTTCTTCTGCAGATGTTACTGTTGCTTTAACACTTACCCCACGGACACAACCTTTTTTCCCCTTCCCAACACGCCTATTCCCCTTTCCACCAGCAGCAGGCCTTTTTCCACTCATTTTGGTGGTTAACAAATTCACAACTCTGGAGTTGTTTGCACAAAAAAACAATGGATGGGAACCGAGCAGAGCTGAGTGGCCAAACTGTGTTATTAGGCCAAAAGTATTGGCTGGGTTAGATGCAGATAAAAATTATATTGAATTTGCAACCTGATGAAGGTCAGTATAGATGGACTAATAGAACAAGTCCCACACACTGCTACAAGCTGAAATATTTTTTCAGAGCTAGATGCAGAAAAAAATTAGATTGAATTTGCAACCTGATGGAGGTTAGTATAGATGAATTAATAGAACAAGTCCCACACACTGCTAGAAGCCAAAATATTTTTTCAGAGCCAGATGCAGAAAAAAATTAGATTGAATTTGCAACCTGATGGAGGTCAGTATAGATGGACTAATAGAACAAGTCCCACACACTGCTACAAGCTGAAATATTTTTTCAGAGCTAGATGCAGAGAAAAATTAGATTGAATTTGCAACCTGATGGAGGTCAGTATAGATGAACTTATAGAACAAGTCCCACACACTGCTACAAGCTGAAATATTTTTTCAGAGCTAGATACAGAAAAAAAATAGATTGAATTTGCAACCTGATGGAGGTTAGTATAGATGGACTAATAGAACAAGTCCCACACACTGCTAGAAGCCGAAATATTATTTCAGAGCTAGATGCAGAAAAAAATTAGATTGAATTTGCAACCTGATGGAGGTTAGTATAGATGGAATAATAGAATAAGTCCCACACTGCTAGAAGCCAAAATATTTTTTCAGAGCTAGATGCAGAAAAAAATTTGATTGAATTTGCAACCTGATGGAGGTCAGTATAGATGGACTAATAGAACAAGTCCCACACACTGCTAGAAGCCTAAATATTTTTTCAGAGCTAGATGCAGAAAAAAATTATATTGAATTTGCAACCTGATGGAGGTCAGTATAGATGGACTAATAGAACAAGTCCCACACACTGCTGCAAGCTGAAATATTTTTTCAGAGCTAGATGCAGAAAAAAATTAGATTGAATTTGCGACCTGATGGAGGTCAGTATAGATGGACTAATAGAACAAATCCCACACACTGCTAGAAGCCGAAATATTTTTTCAGAGCTAGATGCAGAAAAAAATTATATTAAATTTGCAACCTGGTGGAGGTTAGTATAGATGGACTAATAGAATGATGCTATGGCCAAAAGGTTTTACTTCACTAGGTGCAGTAAAAAAATTTGTATTCTATACACAGGTGGTGTAGCTTGCAACACAGATAGGCTACTCCACTGACTAACACACTCTGCAATAGGCCAAAAAGGATTTGCTTTGCTAGATTTAGCCAAATGCTGTGAAAAAAACTTGCACAGCACTGGCACAGACCTGCCTGGCAAAAAAGTGATAGGAAATGATGTAACGTAGTCCTGAAAAGGACTGCAATTACAATTAGTCTTTACTCCCAACCTATCTATTTAATAGCACAGACCTGGCTGATAAAACTGATAAGAACTGATGTAACTTAGTTCTGAAAAGGACTGCAATTACAATTAGTCTTTACTCCCAGCCTATCTATTTAAGAGCACAGACCTGCCTGATAAAAGTCATAGGAAATGATGTAACCTAGTCCTTAAAAGGACTGCAATCACAACTCTTCCCTACTTCCAAGCTATCTGTAGATTTGCGCGAAAATTGGCTTGAAATTAACAAGGTATAGTGCACACAGCAACAGCGGTGCCGTCTAACACGCAGCGGCAGCAGTGAGAAAATGGTGGCGACGGGGAAAATGGCTGAGTCTTACAGGGCAAGGACATGTGACATACACTGCCAATGACACATGCCCTTGCTTGTGTGAAAAAAAGCACTTCGCTCCGTGTGTGCACTGCTGATAGGCTGACAGATTGCACCTCCCCACTGTAAATGCGGGAAAGAGAAAATAAATGGAGATCTTCATTATTCCTGCAGAGATCCATCCCCTGCCCCTCCCACGCCCCGCTGTACACTCAAACTGCGTATTAACATTAATTTTCAGCATTACTGAGAAAAAATCCAGTTAGGATTTTGGTGCACGAACAGTTATCGAACATAACCTCGAACAGCCGAATTTTTTTCAAATCGTTCGTGTTCGCCGATCGACTCGAACACCGCTCAAAACAGCTCGAATTTGAGATTGGCGAACAGTTCGAGTCGAACACCGCTCATCTCTAGTTATAACTCAACTGATAGAAGCTCAGGAGAAGTAAGTTAAGAGTTAATAACTCAATTGGTATAAAAGTTCACTGACAAGTTATAAGTTAACTGACCTTACTTAGAAATGTAATATACAAGGCAAAAATATGCTTTAGAAGGCAAACATTGCAAAAATATTAACAAAACCTAAATGAAAAAATATTTTTTAGGCAAAGATCATTAGCATTTTATTATATTGTGTTTCTCCCTCAAGATAAATATTTTCCAGAAATGATTTAGGATATTTTAACATTATCTGTACAGCAGTAATAAGACTTTAAGCAAAACAAAATCAGTAAATCAGATGTTATTATTCATTACCAAACTTGCTCTTTTTCCCCAATATGATAAGCAGATTTAGATGTTGTTCAAAAATTATTTCATCATTTGTTTCAAAGATTGTTTCACTGAAAGTTAGAGAAACATTAAAAGTAAAAGTGTCTAAAAGATAAAAGAAAAGCACAAGCCATGTTTGGCCGTTTGGGCCAGAATTCCTGTGCATTTTGCTCAGTAAATGTATTTTACTGAGGTCTAAGCCCATAACCCCTGGCCAATTTCCTTTTTTTTTTGATTTTTGATTTTTCATCCTCATCTTCCAAGGGCCATAACTATTTTATTATTCTGTATGAGGGCTTGGTTTTTTTGCGGGACGAGTTGTACTGGAAAATGGGGAAAAAAATCCAAATGCAGTGAAATTTCGAAAAGAACATTGTTTTTTGGTAATTGTTTTTGGAGCATACATTGTGTGATAAAAATAACCTGGCAGTATGATTACGGTGATGCCAAACTTGTCCAGTTTTTTTATTATTTTAGTAGTGAAAAAATTACATTTTTGAAAAAAAAAGATTTTTGATTGTGTCGGCACTTTCTGAGACATAACGTTTTCATTTTTTTGGTCAATAGAGCAGAGGGAAGGCTTATTTTTTGGAGGGTAAGACAATGTTTTTATTGATACTATTTTGGGATAGAA
The DNA here is from genome assembly GCF_046119375.1 of Phyllobates terribilis. Lineage (NCBI taxonomy): Eukaryota > Metazoa > Chordata > Amphibia > Anura > Dendrobatidae > Phyllobates > Phyllobates terribilis. The sequence continues at coordinate 171,273,900 of NW_027362771.1, forward strand.
AAGTTATATTGATGGCTTATTACAGTATTTTTTGCTGAATTGCGTGAACCAAAACACCCGCAATTTTGCCATTTTAAATTTTTTCCTGTTTACGGTGTTTACTGATTTGGTTAATTGCTTTTAAAGTTTGGTGGATTGAACTTTTCTGGATGCAACAATACCACATATGTGTATTTTTAATTTTCTTTATTATGAATATTTTTTTTTATAACTTTTTTTTTACTTTTCACTGTATTTATTAGTCTCGTTAGGGGACTTGAACCTGCACTTTTCTGCTTGCTTATACTATACACAGCAGTACCACAGTATTGCTGCATATAGCAAAAATCACAGTCTCTTTTGAAACTCAGCTACAGGTTGGGTTTCAAGGAAGCTCCGTAATGAAAGGCACAAAAGTCTTCAACAGGTTTCCGGCTGTTATAGCAACCCATTGGCACCTAACAATTGTATCGCAGGGGGCAAATGGGTGCATAGAATGATGTGCCACCATTGTTACTGCACAGTTAATGTTGCTGTCAGTTTGACAGCGGCATTTAACAAGTTATCAGTTGCAGGTGGAGCTCTGCTCCATTTGGCTGTTAGAGGCAGGACCTGGCTGTAACACGCAGCCATTACCTGCTGGGTAAGTTCACCCCATGAGCCCGTGTCATATACTCGTTACCAACATACATGTATGGCGGACGTTGAAAAATTGTTAAAAACATGCTTTGAGAGTGTTAACACTGGAACATAATTATTTAGGAAACCTATAGAGTGTAAATTAGGATTTCTTAATCTGTGAGGTTGGCCTTACTAGTGAAATCATCCTTTCATCGTAACATGCAGTTGGGCAGACAGTTTGGACAGAAGTGAATATATACTACATAGACCTTCCTATGGTTGAACCAATCACTATCGATTTCTCTGTGATGTAAAATATTTTGGTCAAAATGTCACTAAAAGCTTTGTCAAGTTTTTATTTGTCAGATAAAATTAAAATGAATGCAAGTCAAAGTTTATTTTCCTGCCATGTTTCATCAAAATTTGAGTTGTACATTTTTTTAGTATTGTGTGGAAGCAGGAAAATATTTTCAAATTCTTCAACATTACTTTAACAGCAAGAATGAAAATTGACTTTATGATAGTTATGTGACAGTTTTTGTAACAACGAAATCTACATTAACCAATTTAAAGCAAACAGAAAGAACATTAAAAATAAACAAAAACAATGAAAGTCATTTATTCTCGTGAAATCTGTTTTGGGGAAATCATTTTACAGGCGGCAGTGAATGATGAATTATTTATAATGTGGTATGCTACTTAGAAATGTCCCTTAAAGTAAATTGATGTTCACCTGAAATACAATTATGCTAAGATAGAGAGATCAATCAATCTTATCTCCTCTTGGTAAGCTTTTTTATTTGGAATTTTAAATAAACTACATTTGGGATCGGGTCACATTTAGCACCCTTGTCTTAACCCTTAAACCTAATGAAACACAAAAATTAACATAACAAAACAGCAATTATACAAGACTGCATGCTTAGAAGAAAGAATGTCTGCTTTAGAAATATAATTCTAATATGATTTGCTATGACTGTTTTTTAACTGCTCCTCATAATCTGCGGGAATACATTGCAGAGATTGCTATATAAATCTGCTTATTAGATGTTTCCCAAAGGGGGCAGTAGCAATAAGAATCTTTGATAAGCTAAGCCTAATTAAAGCTTTTATAGACACATACCATGAGAGCTAAATTCTATTGTAATGTTACACTAATTCCCATACCGTATACTTGTCTCCCATGCCAAAGAAGGTTAAGACTACAATTGAAAAGCTCTGTTGGCTTACTGAGTTTTAAAAAGGCTTTACTGTAATTCTGTTCTATTACACAATTCATACTGTATCTCCCAGAATAAACAAAACTACTGAGAATACTGTCACCTTTTTTCACAGCTATTTGGTTAAGTAGGTTGCAGATACATTGGGATATGTAGGGTAATTATGTTTTGAACTCTGCTTTTTACATGGACTTGACAGGGGGTGAACTTAATGAGGGGTGGATACATTTAATAGTCTCATTAGTACTGCATGCGGTCTATATTTGTATGTATACACCAGCATTCACAATGAAAGATATTGATTTACGTAATAGTATTAATATTATTAATATAACATTTTGTAACCTGGGATGTGTATAAAAAAAAAAAAAAAAAGTGTACCTATCATTAAAAAAAACTTTTCCATATTATCAGGGCTATTTATTGCTGCTGATCAGTGGGTATCTGGGTCTGATAACCCCTTTTTGCTCAGTCAGTACACTGCTCCGACGTGCACAGCCCCTGCATTAGTTATTCGTGCAGAGTGGTGTACGGGCTTGATAATAAGTCTATACATCCATTCACCACTCTCAAAGAAACATGAAAAATATAAAAATGTGCTATATTTTTACTGACCAACAAGATAAACTTACACAGTCATTTTTTACCATTTGTAAAACTGGAAAAATCAAACCCTAATAAAATTATATGGATGGAAAAGTGAGAAATCAATGACTCTTAGGAGACAAACGAAAGTAAAAAATTAAAAATGGCAACTGCTGGAATGAGTTAAGAAAATATTGCTAAAATAACATAATTATTATCACATTTGGTTGTTTTTCTAGTATGCTCTTTTTAAAGCCAAAATTGTGATCGATTTTTCTCAAAAAGTTAAAAATTGCCAGTAAAAGCACAGGGGGTAATTCACTGAGATGTCTATGCCAGAAATCTGGCATAAACACATTAATGAGTCACAATATTTTTTCTGTAACTCAGCAGTTATGCAAAAATATTGCGACTTTTGGTGTTTATATGTCAGTCCCAACCAGCTATGCCAATATGGCATGGGCAGGACATGAAATGCCTGTGATGATCATTTTAAGTTACACCACTAAAGGGCATAGCTTACTCTAGAAATGTAGTGTAAAATAAAGTCCAGCATCCAAAAGATCTTCTTTAAAAGTTCATATTTATTGTCAAAATTTAAAAAGATGAATCCATGTCAAAAGTGAAGTAAAACTTGAATTAAAAATACAAAGCCGCAGTGATGCATTTCGATATGATAAGAGATAAAAAAGCACCACATAAAGATGTGCACACCTGGTATAACAGTATGTAATACAAAAAGTTTATTGAGCACAAACAAAAGGACAATGGAGTTAAAAGCACTTAAAATACAACAACAAATGGTATAATACATCCCTGGGTAATGAAATATAAATATATCAATGTAAGCAGCAACCTACATGTGGGACCAAGACACTCAGAAAAAATGTATATAGATATGAATGATCTCTTAGCACAAATGGCAATATTCCTACAGGATAATATGATAATGTTCATAAACAATGATGGTAATCACAAAACAATTATTCAAACATTAAAAAGCCAGGCTCCTGGTAACAATGTGACATGGTTGTCCCAGATATGGTCAAGATGGTTATAAGATCACAGTCGTGGGTCAAGTAGAAGTACATGTCACATGTAAAGTGTTAGGTATTCCCGGATCCCCCAGAGAGAACTACTGACCAATAAATCATGAATTCTCAGTATGTGCCAAATCAAGGAAATATCCTGAATCTAATAATGGTACCAAGCAAAAAGACTCATGAATGGATAAAGCTTATAGACTTTACTCCCAGAGGTTTTACTGAAAAATACCAGAGAAGGGATATAGGGTTACAACCTGCTGTGGTATATAGGGGGATCACGAAGAGGAAGCTGCAAAAGTATAGAGATGGAGAGAAGCCCCATGCGTATCGCCATCAGCCAACGGCTTCGTCAGGGGAAGCGTTTCGAACTGAGTGATCTTAATTCTTGCTATAAGACATTGCTATGTTCAGAGAAAAAACTGCAAATGTACTCCACCTCCTAGCTGGTGTATATTTCTGGCAAAGGCACATTCTGGATATCAGACACTCCTGAGTCATTAAGTGGCCACTTAAGAATCAGGTCAGTGTACTCCTGCGACACAGGCACAATGCCAGTTTTAATGAATCAACCTCACAAAGTATACAGCACAGTCCAAATTACACATTCAAACAAAGAAAAGTGGATAAAGTCGAAGCACATTATGCAGTTTTACAACTTCAAGAAAATTAGGAAAACACAACAAAAACAAGCAATTAACCCCTTCATCCTCAGCCTGCTTTCACCTTCCTGCCTAGGCCAATTTTTTCAATTCTGAGCAGTGTCACTTAATGAGGTTATAACTCTGGAATGCTTCAATGAATCTCAATGATTCTGAGATTGTTTTTTCATGACACATGCTTCATGTTAGTGGTAAATTTTGGTCACTATGACTTGCGTACAATTATGAAAATCTTGAAAATTTTATCAAAAATATGAACATTTTGCAATTTTCAAACTTTGAATTTTTATGATCGTAAACCAGATAGTTATATCACACAAATATAATAAATAACATTTATCACATGTCTGTTTCACATTAGTATATTGTATATTTATCTGCAATTTTCCATTTTTCCAGCAAAATTTACAAAAACAATTTTTTTAGAGACCACATCCCATTTGAAGTGACTTTGAGGAGCCTATGTGACAGAAAATACCCAAATGTGACACCAGTTTAAAAACGACACCCCTCAAAGTGCTTAAAACCACATTCAAGAAGTTTATTAACCCTTTAGCGACTTCACTGGAATTCAAGAAATGTGGAAGGAAAAAAATCTAAATTTTACTTATTCCGGCAAAAATATTGCTTTATCCCTAAATTTTGCATTTTCAAAATTTTCAATAGGGTACCAGGAGGGTAATAAATGGACCATATAATTTGTTGTGCTGTTTCTCCTGAGTACCTACGGCAGGGAACAGAAGGGAAAGAACTCCAATCAACTTTTGGAGCGCAAAATTGACAGGAATAGATTGTGGATGTCATGTCGCGTTTGCAGAGCCCTTGATGTGCCTAAACAATGAAAAAAAAACCCACAAACGACCATTTTGGAAACTACAGCCCTCAAGAAACGTATCTAGAGGTGGGCGAGCACCTTGAACCCGCAGATGCTTCACAGAATATGTAATATTGAGTCGTGAAAATTAAAAAATACATTTTTCCCTCAGTCCCAAATTTTGTATTTCCACAAGGGTAACAGGAGAAAATGGACCATACAATTTGCAGTTAAATTTCTCCTGAGTACAGTGTTACCCTATATGTGGTGGAAAACAGCTGTTTGGGCGCACAGCGTGGCTTGGAAGGGAAAGAGCATCATTTTACTTTTGGAGCCTGCCACAAATTACCCCATTTTAGAAATTGCACCCTCAAGGAAGTTATTTAGAAGTGTGGTGAGCACCTTGAAATCACAAGTGCTTCACAGAATTTTAAAACATTGAGTCGTGAAAATGAAAAAATATATTTAATTACCTAAAAAAATATTAGTTTATCCCCAAAGTTTTCCTTTTCCGAAGATTAACAGAAGAAAATGGACCTCAAAATTTGTTGTGCAATTTCTCCTGAGTACATTGACATGCTTATGTGGTAGAAAACTACTGTTTGAGCACACAACAAGACTCGGTAAGGAGCGCCAAATGAAATTTGAAGCTGAATTTTGGCCGGAATAGACTGCTAATACCCAATATGTGATCAAAAACTACTTTTGAGGCACAGTGCAAAGCTAAGAAGGGACTGTACGCCATATTGGAGTTCAGATTTTGCTGGAATGGTTTGGAGGTGCCATTTCACATTGGCAGAGCCCCTGAAGTGCTAGAGCAGCACAACCCCTCCATAAATGACCCCATTTTACAAACTACATCTCTCAATGAATTCATTTAAGGGTGCACTGATCATATTGACAAAATAGGTGTGTCACAACATTTTATACTAAGGGGCAGTGAAGAAAATATAATTACATTTTTGCCACAAAAAATAGTTTTAGCCTCGGATTTTACATTTTCTCACTGGGAAATGGGTAAAAATTGCACTAAAATTTGTCACACAATTTCTACTGAATGTGGCAATATCCCATATGAGGCTGTAAAATACTGCCTGGTCACACAGCGAGACTAAGGAGGAAAGGAGAGCTATTTGACCCTCAAAGTGCAAATTTTCCTAGAATAGTTTGCGGATTCTATATACATAGCCCCTAAGTGCCAGAAGTGCAGAATCCCCCCTCAAGTGTCCCCTTATGGAAAAATTGTACCCCTCTGGGAATTTATCTACAGGTGTTTTGACAATTTTGACTCCATGGGTGTTTTCCAGAAACAAGCAGCAGTGTATGTTGCTGTGTTAAAATTGCAGATCTGCCATTGTAGTGACGGTACATTGCAGTGCCCAGTATGTTGTAGTGCCCAGTAAATTGTAGGGCACATAGATTGTAGTGCACATACATTGGGTCCAGCTTGTGCTTCTGGAGACATGCAATGCGTAAATTTGGAACTCAGCACCTAAGCCCTCAGTGGCACTGTTTCTGTAACTTTATCTGGTCTGATACCTTTTGGTTGAGTTGCTGAGATTCCTAATCCTTTCCACTTTTCCATAATACCATTAGCATTTGATTGTGGAATATTTAGGAGGTAAGACCTTTCACAAACTGACTGGAGCAGTTTATAAAAGGAGAGTGCAGTCTTTTCTGCACTGGAAAACAAACAGAAATAAACTTTAAAAATGGCCACATGTAAAATATATTAAAGGGGTTGTCCACTACTATTGAAAATAGCCCAATGTATTTTTATGATGAATAGAAGTTTCTTTGTAAATACCTTCCTCTGCTGTTTCTGCCTGTGAGCAGGCATCACGTGACCCCCGGCTGCAGCCGGCTCTGACATCCACTGATGGTTCCGGATGCAGCCGAGGGTCTCTGTCTTCTATGCTCCACAGTGGATGCTGGGCTGTGGGTGGGGTTACCCCACGCTTCACACCCGATATCCACCGTGCGCTCTCCCTCTCCCCATTCATTGGGAAAGCGTGTGGTGGATGCAAGGTGTGACATGGTGGGGTAACCTCACCCACAACCTAGCAGCCACCGTGGGGACCCCAGCGCTGAGTCACGCCTCACTTGATGTGGCGGGGGGTCATGTGCTGCCTGTGAGCGGCCAGTGATTGCACCGCTCACAGGCAGAAACAGCAGAGGAAGGTATTTATGAAGAAGCTTGTATTCATCATAAAAATACATTGGGCTATTTTTAATAGTAGTGGACAACCCCTTTAATATGCTATTTAGTTTTTTGAGTATATATTCTTGGTTTGTTTCATACTGTCTGTGTAAATCTTTAATCGTGTTGTCTCCTGCATTAATTTCCATATTCAGTACATAAACCATTGCTATACTGTACGCCTTGAATTCAATAGGTTTCTTGGTGCAGGGGCTACTTTACTGAATACAGGAACTAATGAGCCATGGGACACTATAAACACTATAAACATATTTAATACACTGTAAGAATAGAACAATTTTTTGGGGAGGCATAAGTGGTTTGAAAAGTATGATGCTAATTCACATTTATGAAGTCTGCCTATATCTACATTTTACATAAAATAGGAATTGTGCTTTTAATATATGGATTTTCCATTCTCTGATTTGCCTGTCCCAACGTTTTGTTATATTTCAATACTTAACTTTGAAATGTATTTACTTTTTTGTCTATGTAAGCCTAAGTTACATTGGAGTCTGTGGTAGCATCCCTATTACTTCATGTGCCAACAGTTGCACTTACACAAGTGGACACTCATGCAGCATTATTGTTTTTCTACATTACCTCCTCATAGAAGCTGATCAGATTAGTTTGATCTATCCCTCATAAACCCATATTCTGTTTTGTCTTTGAATATATTTCAATAAATGTTCGTTATTGTTGTTAAAGATCACCAAATTTTTCATCTTGAACTGGACATTCAATGAATTAGAGGCTGCAGAGAAGAATATAACGCTTGTTTGTTTTGCTTCTCTGTTGTAGAAATATTAGAAATCAAAGTTTTTAGTACTTAATAAGTTAACTTTTATTAAATCATAAAGGTTGTAATTAAATATTTTTCACTGGGTGTACTTCTCCTTGTATGAGTTGCTCAATCATAAGCAGGCTTCAACAGAAAAAACACCCCCCTCCACAGTAGCTTTGGGTTCTCAGTGTATTAGATGTAATGATTCAGCTCTGATCTCTGTGCAATTGTTACGAGATTAGAGCAAAGATGACTCACACCTTTAGCATAAGGTCCCTCTGAGGTGGGGATGCAGCATAACTGAGTTTAGTTGTGTGTAGAGATGAGCGGTGTTCGACTCAAACTGTTAGCCAATCTCAAATTCGAGCTGTTTTGAGCGGTGTTCGAGCCGTTCGGCGAACACCAACGATTAGAAAAAAATACGGCTGTTCGAGGTTATGTTCGATATCTGTTCATGCACCAAAATCATAACTGGATTTTTTCACAGTAATGCTGATAATCAATGTTAATACACAGTTTGAGTGTACAGCAGGGCGGGGGGAGGGCAGGGGATGGATATCTGCATAAATAATGAAGATCTCCATTTTTTTTTCTCTTTCCCACATTTACAGTGGGGAGGTGCAATCTGTCAGCCTATCAGCAGCGCACACACAGAGCGAACTGCTTTTTTTCACACAAGCAAGGGCATGTGTCATTGGCTGTGTATGTCACATGTCCTTGCCCTATAAGACCCAGCCATTTTCCCCATCGCCACCATTTTCTCACTGCTGCAGGTGCGTGTTAGACGGCACCGCTGTTGCTCTGTGCGCTATACTTTCAGTGTTAATTTCAAGCCAATTTTCTCAGAAATCTACAGATAGCTTGGGAGTAGGGAATAGTTGTGATTGCAGTCCTTTTGAGGACTAGGTTGCAGCATTTCCTACGACTTTTATCAGGGAGGTCTGTGCTCTTAAATAGATAGGTTGGGAGTAGGGACTAATTGTAATTGCAGTCCTTTTGAGGACTAGGTTACAGCATTTCCTAGGACTTTTTGCCAGGCAGGTCTGTGCCAGTGCTGTGCAAGTGTTTTTCACAGCATTTGGCTAAATCTAGCTAAGCAAATCCTTTTTGGCCTCTTGCAGTGTATGTTAGTCAGTGGAGTAGCGTATCTGTTTTGCAAGCTACACCACCTGTGTATAGAATACAATTTTTTTTACTGCACCTAGCCAAGTAAAACCTTTTGGGCATAGCATCATTCTATTAGGCCATTTATACTAAGCTCTACCAGCTTGCAAATTACTAATAATTTTTATCTGCATCTAGCTCGGAAAATAATATTTGGCTCGTAGCAATGTGTGGGACTTATTCTTAGTCCATCTATACTAAGCTCCTCCAGCTTGCAAATTACAAATTATTTTTATCTGCATCTAGCTCGGAAAATAATTTTGGGCTTGTAGCATTGTGTGGGACATATTCTTAGTCCTTCTATACTAAGCTCCTCCAGCTTGCAAATTACAAATAATTTTTATCTACATCTAGCTCGGAAAATAATTTTGGGCTTGTAGCAGTGTGTGGGACTTATTCTTAGTCCATCTATACTAAGCTCCACCAGCTTGCAAATTACAAATAATTTTTATCTGCATCTAGCTCGGAAAAAAATTTTGGGCTTGTAGCAGTGTGTGGGACTTATTCTTAGTCGATCTATACTAAGCTCCACCAGCTTGCAAATTACAAATAATTTTTAGCTGCATCTAGCTCGGAAAATAATTTTGGGCTTGTAGCAGTGTGCGGGACTTATACTTAGTCCATCCATACTAAGCTCCTCCAGCTTGCAAATTACAAATAATTTTTATCTGCATCTAGCTCGGAAAATAATTTTGGGCTTGTTGCAGTGTGCGGGACTTATACTTAGTCCATCTATACTAAGCTCCACCAGCTTGCAAATTACAAATAATTTTTAGTTGCATCTAGCTCGGAAAATAATTTTGGGCTTGTAGCAGTGTGTGGGACTTATACTTAGTCCATCTATACTAAGCTCCTCCAGCTTGCAAATTACAAATAACTTTTATCTGCATCTAGCTCGGAAAGTAATTTTGGGCTTGTAGCAGTGTGTGGGACTTATTCTTAATCCATCTACACTAAGCTCTTCCAGCTTGCAAATTACAAATAATTTTTATCTGCATCTAGCTCGGAAAATAATTTTGGGCTTGTAGCAGTGTTTGTGACTTATTCTTAGTCCATCTATACTAAGCTCCACCAGCTTGCAAATTACAAATAATTTTAATCTGCATCTAGCTCGGAAAATAATTTTGGGCTTGTAGCAGTGTGTGGGACTTATTCTTAGTCCATCTATACTAAGCTCCTGCAGCTTGCAAATTACAAATAATTTTTATCTGCATCTAGCTCGGAAAATAATTTTGGGCTTGTAGCAGTGTGTGGGACTTATTCTTAGTCCATATATACTAAGCTCCTCCAGCTTGCAAATTACAAATAATTTTTATCTGCATCTAGTTCGGAAAATAATTTTGGGCTTGTCGCAGTGTGTGGGACTCATTCTATTAGTCCATCTATACTAAGCTCCACAACCTGTGTATGTAATAAAATTGTTTTACTGCATCTAACCCAGCCAATCCTTTTGGGCTAATACCACAGTTTGGCCACTCAGCTCTGCTCGGTTCCCATCCATTGTTTTTTGCGCAAACAACCCCAGAGTTGTCAATTAGTTAACCACCAAAATGAGTGGAAAAAGGCCTGCTGCTGGTGGAAAGGGGAATAGGCGTGTTGGGAAGGGGAAGAAAGGTTGTGTCCATGGGGTAGGTGTTAAAGCAACAGTAGCATCTGCAGAAGAAAGACCATCTTCCAGCCAAATTAAGACGTCTACTTCTTTTAGCGGACAATGTGATACGATCCCTTTCTTAAGGCCTCGCTAATCGCTATAAATTCCAGATGAGGCACAAAAACAGCAGGTGCTTCAACGGATATCAAGTGCTCCTTTAAGTGGGCTCTCCTCCACCTCAACTTCAACATCACAAATACTCCAGTCCTCAGAGGTGTCACCCCAATCGCACTTGCTTCCTCACAGCTCCCAAGTCTCCAGCTGCCCGTCTGAGTATGGGGTAGAACAGATGGTTGAGTCTGCAGAGCTGTTTACTCATACTATAGCCTGGGAATCAGAGGTCGGCTCCAGAGCTTCTGTGAATCCAGACGAGGAAATGGTCTGCACTGATGCCCAGAATCTTTATGAGTCGGATCCAGGACCAGGCGCAGAAGGTTCTGACCATAATGTAGACCCTTGTTCCCAAACTGTAACTCCTGTTGGTGGAGACAATGAGGAAGACGATGATGAGACTGATTGGAGCGACAACTTGAGTTTTTTGTCAGGGCAGGAAGAGGTTGGCTCTGAGGACGACGGGTGTGAGAACACACAGGGTGATGATGACGAGGTTGCAGATCCCACTTACTGTCAACCTGCAGTCAGCCAGTCGATGAGGTCAGCAGAGGAGGTGGAGGAGGATGCTAGTGACGACGAGGTCAGGTTGCGCCTTCCTGGACAGAGACGTAGTACTGGAAGCACGTCAACAACTGCATCCTCAAACACAACTCTGCCTCTCACCACAAGTCGTGGTGGCTCTTCAGGTCGCATAGGTGCTAAGCCTTGCATAGCCTGGGCATTTTTTCAGATTAATAAGGATGACCCAACTCGTGTTATCTGTAACATTTGTCACCAAAGCTAAGTAGAGGCCAAAAAATACATAGTTTGAGTACTTCATGCATGAACCGTCACATGGATATGAAGCATAAGTTGCAGTGGGAAGCTCACTGTGCTACAATGCGGCCTAGCGGGCCGGGCCAACCACCATCTGCCCCACCTGTGTCATCCTGGGGAGAATAAAAGCTACTTCGTAGTCTTTTCCAAAAATTTGAGGGAATTACCTCGGGAATGGTTTGGAAGAGGTATAAGAGTTTAGGTAGGACTTTCATTTTTAGTATACTTATTCTGCCGAACCAGGAAAAATCCTTCACCGTCCAAGAAGTAAGATCTTTATGGAGTTTTTCAATAAAGGGCCCAAAATTAAGATAAAATAGACGGGAGAGGTCTCTATGAATACAAATTCCTAAGTATTTGATTCCCTGTGATGGCCAAACAAATGGAAAGTTGGACTGGATGGAATCTGTATGGATTTGGGGAGGGAGACATCGAGGGCCTCAGACTTCGTTGCATTGATTTTAAAATTTGACCATGTAACAAAGTGATCTATTTCAGCCATAACAGCAGGGATGGATATATGTGATTGAATGATATATACTAGGACATCATCAGCAAATGCAGAGCACTTATACTCGGTGCTTGTCCCATTGGTGATTATGAAAGGTGATGAAAATGTTCCATTTATCTTCAGCCTAGCTGACGGATTGCGATACAGGGCCATGATTTTGGCTATAAATGGTCCCCTAGACCCCTTCCCCAAGCTTTTTAAGAGAATAATATATGGCGTGCCAGGAGACTCTATGGAATGCTTTCTCAGCATCCAACGAGAGTATCTAATTACAAATTTTTAACTGCATCTAGCCCAGGCAATACTTTGGGCCTAGTAGCAGTGTCTGCTAGTCAGCGGAGTAGCCACCGCCTGTAGAACTAATTACAAATTTTTAACTGCATCTAGCCCAGGAAATACTTTGGACCTAGTAGCAGTGTCTGCTAGTCAGCGGATTATCCCACCTGTTACGCAAGCTACACCACCTGTAGTTTGGACACTTAATTTTTTCAAAGGAAATGCTTCGGGCCCCCGTGACACTCAGTGAAGAGCTTCGGGGAGGCACCCCAAGGCACAGGGGCTGGGACTGGTGGTAGGACGCCTTGCGGTGGACCGCCAAGCTCAATCCATATAAAAGCTTTTTAACTGCAGCAGCTTTAGTGGATGCTACTGGAGCTGGAATTCCCGCGGCTGCTGGCATCAGACTTGCCCTCCAATAGATCCTTGTAAAAGGATTTAAAGTCTACTCATTCAAATTACAGAGACAATTTAAATTAAAAAGCTTAGACCTGCCTCCACCGCAGTGGGGCTCGCTCAACCCACCAGCGGACAGTCACCAGTATTGGGAGAGGGGGGCTGGCCGTCAGGGTCCACCGCTGCTCTGGCACAAACCCGGCGACACGGAGGTCGCACGGGCAGGAACGGACTTGCCGTGTCAGCTTCTCACTTTTTTGGTTTTAGAAGGGCATGACATGCCTATATCTGTGTCTCCCCCTCCTTTTACTCCTCCACCTCTTTTCTTTTCGCATGACTATATGTACTTGTCACTTTTCCATGTGTTAGTTGTGTCTTCTGAGCAGTTTGTCAGGTTTTGGACACCTTTGAAGGTGTTTTCTATATGTTTCTATGTGTTTTTGTTTGCCTGCCATTGGTTTTAACGGTGTTCGACGAACAGTTCGACGAACAGTTCTACGAACATACGGGTGTTCAATAGAGATGAGCGGTGTTCGACTTGAACTGTTCGCCAATCTCAAATTCGAGCTGTTTTGGGCGGTGTTCGAGCCGTTTGGCGAACACGAACGATTTGAAAAAAATTCGGCTGTTCGAGCTTATGTTCGATAACTGTTCGTGCACCAAAATCATAACTGGATTTTTTCTCACTAATGATGAAAATTAATGTTAATACGCAGTTTGAGTGTACAGCGGGGCGGGGGGAGGGGCAGTGGATGGATCTCTGCAGGAATAATGAAGATCTCCATTTTTTTTTTCTCTTTCCCGCATTTACAGTGGGGAGGTGCAATCTGTCAGCCTATCAGCAGCGCACACACGGAGCGAAGTGCTTTTTTTCACACAAGCAAGGGCATGTGTCATTGGCAGTGTATGTCACATGTCCTTGCACTATAAGACCCAGCCATTTTCCCCGTCGCCACCATTTTCTCACTGCTGCAACTGCGTGTTAGACGGCACCGCTGTTGCTGTGTGAGCTATACCTTGTTGATTTCAAGCCAATTTTCGCACAAATCTACAGATAGCTTGGGAGTAGGGAATAGTTGTGATTGCAGTCCTTTTAAGGACTAGGTTACAGCATTTCCTACGACTTTTATCAGGCTGGTCTGTGCTCTTAAATAGATAGGTTGGGAGTAAAGACTAATTGTAATTACAGTCCTTTTCAGGACTAAGTTAGATCAGTTCCTATCAGTTTTTGCCAGGCAGGTCTGTGCCAGTGCTGTGCAAGTTTTTTTCACAGCATTTGGCTAAATCTAGCAAAGCTAATCCTTTTTGGCCTATTGCAGAGTGTGTTAGTCAGTGGAGTAGCCTATCTGTGTTGCACGCTACACCACCTGTGTATAGAATACCAATTTTTTTACTGCACCTAGTGAAGTAAAACCATTTGGGCATAGCATCATTCTTTTAGTCCATCTATACTGACCTCCATCAGTTTGCAAATTGAATATAATTTTTTTCTGCATCTAGCTCTGAAAAAATATTTGGGCTTCTAGCAGTGTGTGGGACTTGGTCTATTAGTCCATCTATACTGACCTCCATCAGTTTGCAAATTGAATATAATTTTTTTCTGCATCTAGCTCTGAAAAAATATTTGGCCTTCTAGCAGTGTGTGGGACTTGTTCTATTAGTCCATCTATACTGACCTCCATCAGGTTGCAAATTAAAAATAATTTTTATCTGCATCTAGCTCTGAAAAAATATTTGGCCTTCTAGCAGTGTGTGGGACTTGTTCTATTAGTCCATCTACACTGACCTCCATCAGGTTGCAAATTCAAAATAATTTTTATCTGCATCTAGCTCTGAAAAAATATTTGGCCTTCTAGCAGTGTGTGGGACTCATTGTATTTGGCCATCTATACCAAGCTCCACCAGCTTTTAAATTAATAATAATTTTTAGCTGCATCTAGCCCTGAAAATATTTTTTCTTCCCAATAGTGGTAGCAATAGAAATATGGGGCGCGCTCCTGGCTTACAAAAATATACGCTTCATAACACCAGCCTAGCGCACTGCATTAATAAGATGGCATCATCGTCTCTCCCAGTGCTAGGCCTACTACCCAGGCTAGCATTCCTGTGCCTAAAACACAATGTATGGGTCCGCGCTAGCCACTATGCTGAGGGGTCTAAAGCTGCTGCTAACGCTTTATAACAGTTCAATTGGCAGATTTTCACAGAGCTCTTCCACAACGCCCACCCATCGGGCAACAGTTGCCCACCTTCCCTATGGGATCTAGTGGCGAATAGTTGATGCCATTAATCAGAGCGTCAGTTGCCCCGTCGACGTGGCAAGCATACGGTAAGGCATGGGAAGAGTGGACATGACTAGTAGCAGGCAGACGGGTTGACCAATGTGAACAAGCCAGATCACAAGTCACCATAGAATTTCTCCACCAGCTAATGATGAGGGGCATATCAGGGGCGTCAGCGCAGTGGTGTCTGACCGGAGTAGCATTTCACTCCAACTACTGAATTGGGGAGATGTGACAAAGATTCATCATCAGACAATCCATAAAAGGGTGGAAAAGGGGTCAGCTAAGTCAGGAGTGTAGACGTCCCGTCCCGTGTCACTAAAACTGATTTCTCACATCATATCCCTAACACCATTAACATGACACTCACAATTTGAAGCAACACTACTGTCTACTGCATTTGTGATCGCCTTCTTCGGGGCGCTATGCATAAGCGAATTAGTCCCTCAATCCAAAATTACCACTAGTGGAGGCTTTTTACACCAGGACGTAGTCATAGCCAATAATGCAATACGTCTACGCATACACAAATCGAAAACGGTTCCAGCGGGCAGGGGCACTTGGGTACTTCTACAACCCACAAACGGTACACTGAGTCGGGTAACAATAGTAAAAACATATCTAACCATCAGATCACAAAGTAATGTCTTCCTATCACACATTGATGGAACGCCATTATCAAGATACCAGTTCCAAGCTATATTTAATAAATGCATAACATCGGCAGGGAACCACCCCAAAGATTACGGGACACACTCATTCCGCATAGGCGCGGCCACGGAAGCAGCAAGAGCAGGACTGTCAGAAACGGAAGTTCAGAGGATAGGGAGATGGCGATCCACGTGTTTGGCAAGATACATAAGACCGGACTTGTTATCCTAACGTGGTTTGTTTCTTTTACAGGTGACGCTAAGCCAACAGTGAGGGTGATAGGCCACTCGTATATATATTGGGCAGAAAAAAGGGCGAAAGTCCACCCAGGTGGGAGGAAATTAGAGTTTCATAACACATATTTCAACTGGAGTGGTATTAGAGGCCTGCTATGGCCACAGGTACTAATGGAGGTAATCAAGGTAGGGAGAGAGGCAAGATGTCCGGTCATCTTAGTAATACAGGCCGGGGGAAACAACCTAGGTCATCACAAGAGCGCATAACTAATGGAAATAATGAAACTAGACACTGAGCGCTTCAGAGAATTTTTCACAAAACTAGCTATAGTATGGTCAGAGATTGTGCCGATAGCGGTATGGCAAGGTGCGCGAGACATCACGGCCATCGAATGGACAAGGCGGGTAATAAATATTCGGATGGCAAAATTTAGAAGAGACAGAGGCGGTGTAGTGGTACGACACCGACAACTGGAAGGAGATAAAGCAGGCCTCATACGGCCCGACGGTGTTCACTTAATGGATATTGGACTGGACATATTCCTGTCAGGACTCCAGGACGGAGTGGAACAAGCGTTAAGAGTGATGGGTGGGGGTCAGAGTCCTGCATACGAGTACACAGGATCCTCCGTGGCCTGGAAATAGAAAGGACATGTTGGAGAGTTACACTTGTTGGCCAACTTGCCGGAGTGGAGACCCAGGGCATGCTGCAACAAGCTGAATTATTTTAGAAATAAAATGCCTTTCTAATGGAATGAGTATAAAGAGTTAATAAAGCTGTGACCGATCCTCACCCATCCAGTTGTAAGAGTTACATTATTGTATTGTCAAGGAAAGGAGGGCGGTAGGGGGGCTGAGCGTCTGGGTTTGGTTGGGGGTCCCCACAATCTGCCTAGGCTAGATGCATTTTAAAATTCTTATTAGATACACAGGCGGTGCAGCTTGCTTCGCAGCTGGGCTACTATGCCCAAAGTATTGCCTAGGCTAGATGCAGTTAAAAATTCTACGCTGACTAGCAGACACTGAAGATTTGGAGCAGACCTCAGAGTAAACAGCTCTTCAGACTCAACCATCTGTGTTACCCCAAGCCATAGTGTATGTAGTTTCTTACAGTTAAAAGGGGGGGGAGCGACCCAACCCACCTGGAATTGACGATGCCAACGTCACGTAAGACACAGCAAGGGGACTCCAAAAAGAGTCTCAATTTTTTCCCAAAACTGTGGCACAGACACCACTTAACCCTAGAACGCATACGTGGGGCCTCGCAGTCCCGCCCTGTTAATTGTTTTCTATTTTCTGCAAGATTACTTTAGTTAGAATTTTGAAACTCTAAGTATTCTTCATGTATATAGTTGTTTGTCATTTGAGTTTGAGTTATTCCATTTTATTTGCACACGGGCCTAAAAGGCCCCAGGTATATGAAAGTGTAGATTTTTATGGTTATGCGTTCTAGGGTTAAGTGGCATCAATTGCCCCACAGTTGCTTAAAACGGTTGGTGAGGTGATATTACCAAATCCTCAAGCTTTTAGTCTCCCAAGGATAACACAGGGGTAGAAAAGTCCTTGCGAATCCATGATTTGTTCATCTTTATGAACGTGAGTCTGTCTACATTCTCAGTGGACAGCCGCGTGCGCTTATCTGTCAGCACACCATCAGCAGCGCTGAACACACGTTCAGAGAGAACACTGGCTGCAGGGCATGGCAAGATCTCCAAGGCGTGAGTGGCGAGCTCCGGCCATTTTTCCAGATTGGAATACCAAAATGAGCAAGGGTCCAGTGACACAGTCATGGCTTCGATGTTCACTTGGAGATACTCCTGCACCATCCTCTCTAGGCATTGACTATGTGTCAGACTTCTTGTCTCCTGTGGCCTTGCAAAGGATGGTCTAAAAAAGTGGTGAAACGATTCCACAAAATTCCTGTTACCAGCAGATACTGTGTTACTGTTACGGTTTGAGTGATGAAGACTCGACAGTCCCACGGTTGGAAAGTTAGAACTGTGAGATTCACTTCATGCACCACTGGTGTTTTGTGGAAAAGCACATGTAAGATTCTGCAACAGCGTCTGCAGATACTCCTGCATGCGTCAATCCCTTTTTATGGCAGGAATTAATTCGGCAAATTTACTTTTGTACCGGGGATCTAAGAGTGTGGCAACCCAGTAGTCGGGATTACTTTGAATTCTGCAATCTGAGGGTCATGTTGCAGGTAGTGCAGCAAGAAGGCACTCATGTGTCTTGCGCATCCAGGAGGACTAAGTCCTTGTTGTGTTGGTAGCGAGGTAAGAATCATGCTTCCCTCCTCTGCCCTCTCCCCCCAACCTCGCACAACAGAAATGTGATCAAGGTCTCCCTCATCTGATGAGTCTTCCATGGCCATCGCCAGTTCATCCTCCACTTCTTCCTCGGCTCCTGCACCTTCCTCAACAGTTTGGCTGCTACCATGCGCCCTGGTTAATCCCTCTCCCCCACCCTCCCATGCCTGCTGCCTTGGTGCTGCCAACCGTCTGGACCTTGGAGATGTTATCCCTTCCGCATACGACTCCTCCTCTACTTCCTTCACCTCCTCTTGTCCCACCACCTGACTCTGAATTCTGTTTAATGTGTGCTCCAGCATGTAAATCACCGGAATAGTCATGCTGATAATGGCATCGTCGTCAGCACTAAGCATCATCGTCGCCATTTCAAAACTGTGCAGAAGGGTGTGTGGCGCCCCTGAGGGTTCAGTCGCCACAGAGTTACTGCATCTCACCCAGAGGTGTGGTATCTCACCCTCAGGAAAGGAAGGCGTATGGCTCGGGACCCTAACACCTGCATCCAACACATACCCGCAGTGGGGGTAGGGTGAGATTGCTCCTAAGGGAGAGCACAGTCCCAGGTCCCTAGCTGGTGGGAGGGTCCTATGTAGTGGGTGCTTAGGGGAGCCGCTTAGGGGAGCACATGACAGGGAGAGTATAAATAGGAAGCCATCTTAGAAAGAGCAAGCCAGTCAGAGGAGGAAAAGTGACAGGAGCAGAGGCTCGGCATGAGCTCTGCTCCGGAGGCGAGCCTAGCCTGGGAGGCCCAGGACTGAAGGAGAGAAGAGAGGAGTGGGAGCAGGAAGGCTCCAGGAACCGAAGGGACCCTAGGGCTACGGGCCGTGTAGAATGCCACCCGTACTCCCGCTGCTGCCAGGAGGTAGAGGGGTCAGGCTAGATAAGGGGAACCGGTCCCTCAACTAGCGGAGAAACAGCAAGGCTCAACTAGAATCCGGAGGCTGCAGCATTTCATGTACTGCAGGCAAAAGTTCACACCAGTCTCACTAAGAAGGTAGCCACCTAGGACCAAGGGGACGGAACACAAGTCGCCCGCCAAGGCCCGAGGATACCGGATAGAAGTGTCACTGGGTGTGAGGTGCAGGGAGAAGGCCAGAGAAAGGACACACAGAAGGGGGTCCTGCTAACTACTCCGGAGCTATCTGGGGGTGGACTGAGCCCCTCACTGAGTAAGCACAGCACGACGGGTGAGATTTCTCTGGTACCTGTAATCTGGACTGCAACAACTGTGAGTAAAGATCTTGGGACTGCATCACACGTACTCTGTGTCCATTACTGACAACCTGCACTACAACCACCATCATCCACCCACACTGCCCTGAAGCTACACTCTTCCTGTGGTGAGTAATAATACCATTGCTGCAAAACCAACAGATTCAGAGGACTGTTCCGCAGCGGCAGCCCCTTTGGCCGCACTCCACAGGTGGCGTAGTCGGACATCATAAAATCCATATATACAAATTACCGTTGGATTGACCCCCCTGGGTCACGGACCGGGTCACCGCCACAGTGACTACAACCCCCAGCGTCTACCGGCCCGGCTCAGGGTACCCCACGGCCCATGGGGCGCGTCAACTTCATAGGTCCCTGATCTGAGACCACTCCTGCAGCGTGATTTGCCCCACCTCTGGATCTCGTTGGCCCAGGCTATACGTCAGAACGTATTGCACCAGGGCTTGTTGGTGCTTCCACAGTCGCTGCAACATGTGCAGAGTTGAATTCCACCGTGTCGGCACATCGCATTTCAGCCAGTGAACTGGCAGGCCCACTGACTTCTGTAGAGATGTAAGTCACTGAGCTACAGGATACGAACGGCGGAAGTGAGCACACAGCGAATGTGCCCTCTGCAGAAGGCCGTCTAGTCCGGGATAGTGGGCTAAAAATTGCTGGACAACCAGGTTCAACATGTGAGCCATACAAGGCACGTGTGTGACATTGCCCCGGCGAAGGTCCGCACCCAGGTTTGCAGCATTGTCGCACACGGCCTTCCCTGGTTGCAGGTCCAGTGGAGACAACCATTCATGAAACTGGTTCTCCAGAGCTGACCACAACTCCTCAGCTGTGTGACTCACATTTCCCAGACATTTCAAAGTAAAAACCGCCTGATGATGTTGAGCCCTGCTACCAGCATAGTAAGGAGGTGTGCAGGATTCCTTCTGCGCAGTTAGAAAGCTTGTGGCATTACCAGACTTGCTTTGGGTGCAGGTGGAGGACAGAGAAGAGGTTGAGGAGGCAGAAGCAGTGGAGGAACTTCGAGATAAAGAGGATTGACACACAACTCGTGGGGACGGCAAGACTTGAACAGAAGCCCCTTGTCCTGTTATCACCATAGTTACCCAGTACCCAGTCAGCGACATGCAACGCCCCTGTCCATGCCTACTCGTCCAAGTGTCTGTGGTGAAATGCACCCTGTCACACACAGAGTTTCTAAAAGAAGCGGTGATGTTGTGTGCGACATGCTGGTGGAGCGCAGGCACACCTTTCTTTGAGAAGTAGTGCCGACTGGGCATCTGGCACTGGGGCACTGCGACGGACATAAGGTCTTGAAAATCCTCTGTGTCCACCAGGCAGAAAGGCAGCATTTCTGTAGCCAAGAGCTTGCAGATGGTGAATTTCAACCTCTTAGTTTTCTCATGGCTAGGAGGAAATGGTCTTTTACTTGCCCACATCTGAGGGACCGAGGGCTGGCTGTTGTGCTAAGATGGGGTTGAGTAGGGTGTCCCCGGCAAACTGCCGGTCTGTGAGGAAGATGCAGGTGGAAAAGTTAGGTTGCCTTGATCCAAAGGTGGTGCTCTCGATGTCGGAGAGCGCTCAACACCAGCTGGTGTTTCCACTTCCAAATGAAATGATGACCTGCCAATCACACTGGCTGTTGCGGGTAAAGAGGTGGCAGGTCTGCATCCAAAAATATGTGTGACTGCTGTCCCCCCAGTCACAGAGGATGAAGAGGCCGCGGATGCACATGATGGGGCAGACGGTGGTTGGCCCGGCCCGCTAGGCCGCATTGTTGCACAGTCAGCTTCCCACTGCAACTTATGCTTCATATTCATCTGACCGTTCATGCATGAAGTACTCAAACTATGGATTTTTTGGCCTCTACTTATCTTTTGGTGACAAATGTTACAGATAACACGAGTTGGGTCATCCTTATCGATCTGAAAAAATGGCCAGGCTATGCAAGGCTTAGAGCCCATGTGACCTGAAGAGCCACCACGACTTGTGGTCAGAGGCACAGTTGTGTTTGAGGATGCAGTTGTTGACGTGCTTCCAGTACTTCGTCTCTGTCCAGGAAGGCGCAACCTAACCTCGTCGTCACTAGCATCCTCCTCCACCTCCTCTGCTGACCTCATCGACTGGCTGACTGTGGGTTGACAGTAAGTGGGATCTCCAACCTCTTCGTCATCACCCTGTGTGTTCTCACACCCGTCGTCCTCAGAGCAAACCTCTTCCTGCCCTGACCGAAAACTCAAGTTGTCGCTCCAATCAGGTATTTGAGTCTCATCATCGTCTTCATCATTATCTCCACCAACAGGAGTTACAGTTTGGGAACGAGGGTCTACATTATGCTCAGAACTTTCTTCATCTGGTCCTGGATCCGACTTATAAAGATTCTGGGCATCAGTGCAGATCATTTCCTCGTCTGGATTCACAGAAGCTCTGGAGCCGACCTCTGATTCCCAGGCTATAGTATCAGTAAACAGCTCTGCAGACTCAACCATCTGTGCTACCCCATACTCAGACGGGCAGCTGGAGACTTGGGAGCTGTGAGGAAGCAAGTGCGATTGGGGTGACACCTCTGAGGACTGGAGTATTTGTGATGTTGAAGTTGAGGTGGAGGAGAGCCCACTTAAAGGAGCACTTGATATCCGTTGAAGCACCTGCTGTTTTTGTGCCTCATCAGGAATTTGTAGCGATTGGCGTGGCCGTAAGAAAGGGATTGTATCACATTGTCCGCTAAAAGAAGTAGACATCTTAGTTTGGCTAGAAGATGGTCTTTCTTCTGCAGATGTTACTGTTGCTTTAACACCTACCCCATGGACACAACCTTTTTTTCCCTTCCCCACACGCCTATTCCCCTTTCCACCAGCAGCAGGCCTTTTGCCACTCATTTTTGTGGTTAACTAGTTGACAACTCTGTAGTTGTTTGCACAAAAACCGATGGAGGGAAACCGAGCAGAGCTGAGTGGCCAAACTGTGGTACTAGCCCAAAAGGATTGGCTGGGTTAGAAGCAGTAAAAAATTTTATTACATACACAGGTGGTGGAGCTTGGTATAGAAAGCCTAATAGAATGAGTACCACACACTGCTACAGGCCCAAAATTATTTTCCGGGCAAGATGCAGCTAAAAATTATTATTAATTTCAAAGCGGGTGGAGCTTGGTGTACATGGCCTAATACAATGAGTACCACACACTGCTACTATGCCCAAAATTATTTTCCGGGCTAGATGCAGCTTAAAAATTATTATAAATTTCAAAGCTGGTGGAGCTTGGTATAGATAGCCTAATACAATGAGTACCACACACTGCTACTATGCCCAAAATTATTTTCCGGGCTAGATGCAGCTAAAAATTATTATTAATTTCAAAGCTGGTGGAGCTTTGTATAGATGGCCTAATACAATGAGTACCACACACTGCTACAGGCCCAAAATTATTTTCCGGTCTAAATGCAGCTAAAAATTATTATTAATTTCAAAGCTGGTGGAGCTTAGTATAGTTGGCCTAATAGAATGAGTACCACACACTGCTACTATGCCCAAAATTATTTTCCGGGCTAGATGCAGCTAAAAATTATTATAATTTCAAAGCTGGTGGAGCTTGGTATAGATGGCCTAATACAATGAGTACCACACACTGCTACTATGCCCAAAATAATTTTCCGGGCTAGATGCAGCTAAAAATTATTATTAATTTCAAAGCTGGTGGAGCTTGGTATAGATGGCCTAATATAATGAGTATCACACACTGCTACTATGCCCAAAATTATTTCCTGGGCTAGATGCAGCTTAAAATTATTATTAATTTCAAAGCTGGTGGAGCTTGGTATAGATGGCCTTATACAATGAGAACCACACACTGCTACTATGCCCAAACTTATTTTCCGGGCTAGATGCAGCTAAAAATTATTATTAATTTCAAAGCTGGTGGAGCTTGGTATAGATTGGCTAATAGAATGAGTACCACACACTGCTACAGGCCCAAAATTATTTTCCGGGCTAGATGCAGCTAAAAATTATTATTAATTTCAAGGCTGGTGGAGCTTAGTATAGATGGCCTAATAGAATGAGTACCACACACTGCTGCAGGTCCAAAATTATTTTCTGGGCTAGAGGCAGCTAAAAATTATCATTAATTTCAAAGCTGGTGGAGCTTAGTATAG
Organism: Phyllobates terribilis; assembly: GCF_046119375.1. NCBI lineage: Eukaryota > Metazoa > Chordata > Amphibia > Anura > Dendrobatidae > Phyllobates > Phyllobates terribilis. The sequence goes on from NW_027362771.1 coordinate 171,297,602, forward strand.
ATGGCCTAATAGATTGAGTACCACACACTGCTACAGGCCCAAATTATTTTCCAGGCTAGATGAAGCTAAAAATTATTTTAATTTCAAAGCTGGTGGAGCTTGGTATAGATGGCCTAATACAATGAGTACCACACACTGCTATTATGCCCAAAATTATTTTCTGGGCTAGATGCAGCTAAAAATTATTATTAATTTCAAAGCTGGTAGAGCTTGGTATAGATGGCCTAATACAATGAGCACCACACACTGCTACTATGCCCAAAATTATTTTCCGGGCTAGATGCAGCTAAAAATTATTATTAATTTCAAAGCTGGTGGAGCTTGGTATAGATTGCCTAATACAATGAGCACAACACACTGCTACTATGCCCAAAATTATTTTCCGGGCTAGATGCAGCTAAAAATTATTATTAATTTCAAAGCTGGTGGAGCTTGGTATAGATGGCCTAATAGAATGAGTACCACACACTGCTACAGGCCCAAAATTATTCTCCGGGCTAGATGCAGCTAAAAATTATTATTAATTTCAAAGCTGGTGGAGCTTAGTATAGATGGCCTAATAGATTGAGAACCACACACTGCTACTATGCCCAAAATTATTTTATGGGCTAGATGCAGCTAAAAATTATTATTAATTTCAAAGCTGGTGGACCTTTTTATAGATCGCCTAATAGAATGAGTACCACACACTGCTACAGGCCCAAAATTAATTTCTGGGCTAGATGCAGCTGAAAATTATTATTAATTTCAAAGCTGGTGGAGCTTGGTATAGATGGCCTAATACAATGAGTAACACATACTGCTACTATGCCCAAAAGGTTTCACTTGGCTAGGTGCAGTAAAAAATTTGTTTTACATACACAGGTGGTGTAGCTTGCAACACAGATAGGCTACTCCACTGACTAACACACACTGCAAGTGGCCCAAAAGGGTTTGCTTAGCTAGATTTAGCCAAATGCTGTGAAAAACAATTGCACAGCACTTAAACAGACCTGCCTGGCAAAAAGTCCTAGAAAATGCTGTAACCTAGCCCTCTAAAGGGCTGCAATTACAACTAGTCCCTACTCCCAACCTATCTGTCTATTTAAGAGCAAATTCGCTTGCAATTCACACAGTTAGAGAGTATAGCGCCCACAGCAGCAGCGGTGCCGTCTAACACTCAGCTGCAACAGTGAGAAAATGGTGGCAATGTGGAAAATGGCTGGGTCTTATAGGGCAAGGACATGTGACATACATAGCCAATGACACATGCCCTTGCTTGTGTGAAAAAAAGCACTTCGCTGCGTGTGTGCCCTGCTGATAGGCTGACAGACTGCAGCTCCCCACTGTAAATGTGGGAAAGAAAAAAAAATGGAGATCTTCATTATTTATGCAGAGATCCATCCCCTGCCCCTCCCCCCACCCACTGTACACTCAAACTGTGTATTAACATTGATTAACAGCATTACTGTGAAAAAATCCAGTTGCGATTTTGGTGCACGAACAGTTATCGAACATAACCTCCAACAGCCGGAATTTTTCAAATCGTTCGTGTTCATCGAACGGCTCGAACACCGCCCATAACAGCTCGAATTTGAGATTGGCGAACAGTTCGAGTCGAACACCGCTCATCTCTAATAGATAGTGGTACTCCAGGAGTATATAAATATATATCCATCTGAACTAACGGTCCTTCTGAGGACTAAACCAGCTGTATATTATATTAATACTGATAGCAGGAGTTAGGCAGGCAGGCAGGGTTTGTTGCAGTGTATACAGCACAAGAGGGTCCATTGCAGGTTCTGTCTGATGCTGCTGATACAGATATCCGTAGACATAGCCCCAGATATCACGGGCCAGGGCTAATTATTTTTTTTATCTTATTCCTGATTTTTTGCTTAAAAAGCAATCCAGTGTATACCATTTTCGTGCTCCATTTGCTTGTTAACACTGCAGAAAACAGCCAGATATTTTCCATCATTAGACGTGATCCCATATTACAGCGATAAAAAGCCACAAATTTGTACTGAACGTGGAAAATATTGTCCTCCATTTACAGTTTTGCATCAGTGTGTCAGTGAAGCTATTCACACATTATCGCTGTGAAGAATAGTAAACTACTGATCCGCTATTTAAAACCGTGGTTGTCTGTCAGACGTATCACATATAACTGCGCTACAAATTGAGCCATTTGTAGTGAACGTGGAAAATATTGTCCTCCATTTAGAGTTTTGCATCAGTGTCTCATTGAAGCTATTCACACGTGATCACTGTGGAGAATAGTAAACTACAGGGCCGCTATTTAAAACCGTGGGTGTCCGTCAGACATATCACATATAACTGCGGTTCAAATCCAGGCATTTGTAGTGAACGTGGAAAATATTGTCCTCCATTTAGAGTTTTGCATCTCTGTGTTAGTGAAGCTATTCACATGTGATTGCTGTGAAGATTAGTAAACTACAGGGCCACTATTTTAAACTGTGGGTGTCAGTCATACGTATGTAACTGCGGTTCAAATGCAGGCATTTGTAGTGAAAGTGGAAAATATTGTCCTCCATTTAAAATGGGCAGGCCATGTGGCAAGTGGTGGGGAAGGGGACGTGATGGTGATGGTGCATGCAGAGGCCCAGGCTGTGGGCAAGCTGAAATTGTGCCACAACAAACACCCACATCTATCTTGTCACTCGACCTTCCTGTCCCAATTGCTAGGGTACTGCAGTACACCACTATTGAGCCCAGAGCAGTGTCAAAAGGTTGTTGGTTGGATAGCAGATAATGCTTCCAGTCACTTTGCCACCACCACCCTGTCTTCCATATGGTCAAATCTCAATAGCCGTGAGTCTGGACCTCACATGAAGGCAACGATGGTAAAGTGCAATTATGTCACAAGTGGTGGATGATGATGATGAGACACAATTGCCAGAAAGACAGGAGGAGGACCAGGGTGCAGAAGTGGAAGACGAGGTGGTGGACATGCAGAGCAAGGACAGCAGCACACAGGAGGATGGAGGCGGAGCACCACAACAGGCAGGAACAAGCAGTGTGGTGGCCGCAGACACAAGGCGGGAAACCATTCCCCGGAACACCAACATGACGGAAGTTGCCAGTACAACTGTTAGGTCTTCCCGAGTCTGGTTGTTTTCTTAAAGACTCTGCAGGTAACCCCAAAAAGGCAATTTTCACCACCTGCCAGGCCAGCATCAGCAGGGGTAGCAAAACTAGCAGCCTAATCACCACCAGCATGATCAGGCACATCACAGCAAAGCACCCCCTACTACATGGGCCGAACACCAGGGTACAGAAATAGAGTCTGCGGGTGACACCACTGCCTGTTCCACTGTTGTGCGTGCATGCTAATCCCCTCTCCATGGCGCATGCGAAGATGCCTCCTGCCCTGCACATGTCATTGCACACTCTCAAATAACACCATCAGCAAGTATGACCACGTCCTTGTCCCAGCACAGCGCTCAGTTGTCCCTGAATACGCAGCCAATTCCCCACAGGCCACACTACTAAATTCACACATTTCGTGAATACTTGCACTCGAAATGTTGCCTTTTAGGCTCATGGAGGTGGAAGCTTTCCAGAAAAAGCCCTTGAAGCGGAATTATTAAAAAAATTCCCATTTAAAAACTCTGGCTGCAGAGGTCACAGTTCATTGGATAACCAAGGAGTACAGGCGAGAGAGACACAAATCCAATTCAGCAGAGGCAGGGGAACACTATCAAAATTCTGGGACAGTTTTCTCAGACCCTACCATCTCACAAGCCCAGATGCGCAGGGTAGTCTCACAAGGATGGAAAAGTTTGGGAAGATGATGAGGGAGTTTTTTTCTGACCGTACCAATGTCCTCCTTGTTTCCTTTGTGCCTTATAATTATTGGGTATCCAAGAACAGTATGGGAGACCCACTCCTTTCTAATGGGAACATGTCCTTACTGAGGCCAACCTCTATGTGTATTGCCCTTTAAGAATAGTAGGAGCCGCCTGATGGCCCTATAAAAATAGGCTTTGTGACTTTCAGAGTCCCTCCATCATAACTGAAACAGCACGTGTCTGATCATGTTTTACACACAACATGGCCAGATAAGGTAGTTAAAATGACATTTACTGGTGAATGTATTTTTCACCGTCTAAAGCAATGCAAAAGTGCAAAAATGCACCAAAAACACTACGTGTGAACATAGCCCAAGGTGTGGAGGAGCATTTTTGTTTTTGGTTATTTATTTTCCCTTATATACAAGTCATTACCCTGGAAAGGATGTTCCTTAACATTTTTCCCAGAAAAATCTATTTTGGTTTCGTTTTTGTATCTTTTATTGTGAGTCCGTAAAAGTGGGGTAATACTCTGACAACATTGTTGACAGCAGTGACCTGGGAGTCAGAGATGCTTCCAGGGGTATCCCCATGCTGTTCCCAAGTCATTTGAGCACTGTTCCAATCGATTTGGGCAATTTTTAGGCCCTCTGCAGACCGCCGGGGGGAGCCTCCTGAAAAAAGCTTGAGTTTCCCATAAACTTACATTGGGCTCGTTGCTCAGCACAGGCTGCTCTGGAGGTCTGTGCCAGCTTCGGAAGGAATGCTTCATTCAAAAGCTAGATGATGCTACTCTGATGACTTTATCTTTTATTCAACTGACTGCTGGAGTCAATCATAAACTATAGTGTTCCTCTAACTTCCAATCGGACCTGTTGTGGCTTCCAAAGTCAGTGCAGACCTCAGGACTGGCCCAAACTGGATTGACGGTAGTGCTGGAAAGTGAGTATGCCACCGTTTTAAATTTTAAGCACATCAATGAGAAAGGAATGTATTTGTCGAAATTGGACAACTCCTTTAAGGGTCCATGTTGAGTGTTTAGCACCTGCTATTGGTATGCATTTCCTTCATAATTCTGAACAGTAGGATAGTAAGGCATAAAGTTTGCAACTTATTATCTGTATATTGAGGCTGGAAGACATTTCATGTTGTTATGACAAGCCAAGAACACAAATGATGCTTAGATATGCTCTCCAGCATATCTGGGACTTTCTTTTTTATATAATCCCATTTTAGCCATAGGAATGAGCTCCTGTTATGTGGATTTCTCCTCAAGGTTGCCAACGTTATCCTTTAAACCTGTAATGGTCTTACTGAACTTGGATAAGGTTCCAACTGAATCGGGTTAAATGGCACCAGAAGAGTAGAGTTTTAAGGACTCTTTACTAGAGGATTGCAGAATTGTGGATTTTAGGATAATCTGATGAGTTGATGGGAGAAATAATGAAAGTTACTTTGAATGTAATGAACCTATCAAAAAACCATAAATGTTTCTGTTTAGATATGCATAGTGGAACAATATGTACATAGATAGATGGCTGCCAAAGTAGTAGCCAAAAATGTTTAGCAGGTAAGGTAATAAAAGTACAGTGAATAACACAAAATAATATTTCTGCTGTTGAGATATATATTTGGAATTCTGACATTGCGACTAATAACTTTTCTATTTATTCTGTACACGTCTCTTGATTGTATTCAGAATATTTGTGGATGTTGTACTTTCCATTTTCTCCATTTATCTTGCACTTGTGTCCCCTTTATATGTTAGACGGTTTAAGGTAATGACGTGTGATCACATGTTCTGCAATCATTTCCTATATATATTGTATTTTGCACTATTTGAGTATATTCCATGACTAAGGGCAGCTATGCCAGAAACGTGTTAGAATCACTTTCCATTTTAACCATGGATATCCTAGTTTTTAACAAGTGAAATAAATGGAAGTTTTATTCATTTCAGTACCGATCCTCATCTTCTTTTTTTGCCTAAATAAAAAAACAATATTTGTTAAATACATATACAGAAAAAAAACAGAGAAAAAAAAAGTAACTGCAGAGAAAAAAACATTCCGGTGATATCCTATTAAGAAATTAGTGTGCCTCCCATTAATTAAATATCCTCCCTGAGGCTCAAATTGCCTCAAAATAAATATTCTGAATGTTTTAAAAATTGTAAATAGTATCTCGTCAGAGAATGAAACTATAGCTCACATAGAGAAAAATGTATGAGATCAGATTATTTTGTAAAATAAGAACAAACCTGAGAAAAGGTTAATAGAACAACATATACTGTAATATGAGTAATTGAACTCCCACACACGAGATCCCTGTATGCCCACGTCACCACCACCGCCACTAGATCTTTGGGGTCACCTGCTCTATAGCTGAATGCAGAATGAACAGATTTTGCCCAATAGGATATTTCAGCTGCATGTCAGTTCTGATAAGATACCCTCCTAGTCACTCATGTCTGGTTCCCAAGTCTTGCCTATCACAGAATCATCATCATTCTAATCCCAAATTCAGCTGACAGTTGCCTCTGTGTGGAAAACAGCATATGTTCCTTTGCTCCCCTGTCTGATTCTCACCTCGAGTTTTGCTCTGGCTCTGAAATGTACTTCCATTGACAGTGCCACTATCACCATCGCTCACAACTCACAGTCAGTCACACAGCTTGGGTTAGAATTGGCTCCTTCGCCTCCTCCATCCCCATGTCTTCCAAATTGAAAGGCTGACTTTTCATTTCTTCCAATGAATCATCTGGTTGAAGTTGTTCTGATGCAGTATCTTCATTGGCACCCAGAGTGCTTTGGGATAGGTGACTAAAGGGCAGAAAAAAAAACAGAAGAGAAATTCTGATATGTACAAAATTAAGTGTTATGGAGTCGAGAGAAGAGGTGAACTCAGTAGAACACTAAGTCAAGTTCATATGATGCTGTAATGAGCTACATCATTATGTTGTGACTTGATCCTGGTGTCACATATATAACATTACGCTTTCCACTTCCTCCCCATTAGTATGCTTGACAAGGCAAGAAAGTCCACTTTTGACCTTGGTTTCACAATACTAGTACAGGGATGGTTGTTGCCTATACTCCCAGTAATGCTCACACATTTTTGCTGTGTTATGGGTAGTTTATTCTCTCACAGTACTTCATCCAATGACAGTGTCATGTTTTGGTTTAACATACATATTGGACGCAATTATAACATTTAAGTCCTTTACCAAAACTCGTTACCAATCACACCAAGCAAACCCTGGAAAACTATGGAATCAACCACAAATGCAAGGCAAGGCTCACCTAACAGCCCCAAAGGCCAATTCAACACCATAATTTTGGTGTGGCTTGTATGTGTCTCCAATTTGACAATTTAAACAATTGTGACATAAGAGACCTGCACTATTAATCTGCTCCTGACATCCGTCATACATATACAGCACAAGTTATCAGCGTGTGTATGAAAGCAGAAGCAAATAAAATCACAGCAAGTCGTTCCTTCGCTAAAGGCTTGTTCGCATGACAGTTTTTTCGATCCAAGTGCTACCCGTGAAAAAAATCAGACAGCAATTGGTCCAATGTTATTCAATCAGGCAGTGCAGATGAATGATTTTTTTTCACTGAACGAATTTGTATGTGAAACAAATCACAGCATACACTAGTTTATTTTGTAAATCAGTTGAGACTCACCCATTCAAGTCTATGGGTGGGTTAAAAATATTGGATGCCATACAGAGTCACAGTACAGCATCTGATTTTTACACATACATTTCAATTCTGTAACATAGGAAATTGTAAATGGTCTTGTAACTGATTAACATTTGCTGCTGTAAAAAAAATGTATTGTATAAGGGCTGCACATAGCTTGCACTTTTCTGGATGTAACTCTAAACGATTTTTTATACGTTCATGTGAATCTACCCTAACAGTCTCTGGTGGAGCAGAGTTCCTTCCATGACAATTAGACTTTTAGCATGTTAAATTACACTGTCACTCTCTAAAAGCAGCATTTGCATGGGCTGGGGTCTACCCTTAGCCATGCCATGCGTTGGCCAGCTTACGAGGTTTTTGTGTTTCACCAATGGGTTGCTTCAGTAGCCTAGGGTTTACTGAAGACCTAAGTGTCTTCTATCAAAGCTCTCCCATGGAAACCCAGATTTTTTTTTTTGTTTGTTTTGTTTTTCAGTACATTAAATGGTAAATTCAGTGGTGTCTTTCAAAATTACACATTATCCTGCTAAAAATAAGCCCTCATACTTCTATGTTAACAGAAAAATACAAACGTTATGGCACTTGGAAGAAGGGAGGCAAAAACAAAAACACAAAAACGAGAATTTACAGTGGCTGGAATAGGCTAAATGATTCATTCTACCCTAATAATTTGAATTCAAATTATTCATTAATGTGAATTAATTCCACCTGCTGAAATAAAACACTTAAAAACAACTGATGACAGGAGGTAGAAACACAGCCTAAAAATCCACCCCACAACCTACAGTATGGTTGTAGAGTGTATTGTTGCCAAATTAGAATAGTCAAACAGATATGCAAATAGTAAATAGTATGTAGAATTTTTTCAAGTTTCTATTTTTGTTTTTTTAAAACACTATCATCCTACGACCAAAAACCTATTCCAGAAGTTGTTTGTTAGATATATGCACGCTAAGTAATTTGCAGCAACTGCCAGCCCAGCAGTAATTTGACAACTAAAAAAGTTATAAAACCTTAACCTTTTTTTTTATTATTAGTATTATTTTTATTTTTTTGAGGCCGATCCATGTGTATGGAATCACAAACTTTTTGAATTCGCAGGCCGCTGTGAATTTGAATCAAAGTCCATTCTCTGCAGATAGATTTGATACCTCGCTACATGCAACCACAGAAATGGGATATGTGTTCTCTGCAGTGATTAATCATACTCTCTTTACGACAGTCTCTTGTACAAATCTTTGTTTGGAGGATGCTTGGAGAGCAATAGTTACCAGAAGACAGTGTAAAATGTGGTCTACTGTATCTCAATTTTGTTCTGGTGAAGGATTTTGCTAAAGTTACAGTATACATAGAGATTTAAAATAAGTAAATGCTTCAAGATTTGTATTAATAAATTATGGAATTCTGTTTTTTTTCATGGCCATATTTAGCGCTCATGCTGACTTAGTCACGTTAAAGGGTCTAAATCAGACTAAAAGTGCCCATATACTATATCCTTTAAGTAGTAGTTAAGGCCTCCATACACATTAGAACATCATGAACTAAACCAGCTAATACTAACAGGGTTGGCCAACAGTCTAATGTGTTTAGGGGATCCAGATAAATGATTTTTGGTGAAAATAAGGATATGGTATGTCCAATTTCAGACTGCAGATCATTTTGTTCTTTAAGTGATAAGCCACTGGCAGAAATGTTTGACAGTGGCTCTCTCATAGTTAACAAAGCAGAGACGGGAGAGTTGAGAGATATAGCTGCTGACCAATCAGCCCAACCTCCTTTGGCTGACAGCTATCGAGAGTATATGGATATGTAGTAGTATATAGTACAAAGTATATGTGCAACATTTATTCAGCTGACATATATGATCCCATTTAGACAGATGTACAGTATTTTGAGTTTGTGTTCTCCATGTGTGCAACGGACAGCACACTGACCCTATAATGATATATTGTCAAGTCTGACATATTATGGATAACCTCATCTACATTATTACACATCCATAACCATCATCAGTACTTGAATCCAGCCTCAGAATTACCATCAGATTATGAATACACATTAAGTTTGGTACAGCTGGCACTGCGAAGTCAACCCCTGCTTTACACAATTGTATTGAATGAACTTGCAAACTTTCAACTCCCAGATGGTCATTAACCATCATAAGCAGATAATCGGATTTGTTGTCGTCATCAGCCATCATCAGACCACAGACCAAAAAGGAACTACAGTAAGAACTAGACACAGGCAGTATACTATTAAAGTTTGCAGTTGAGTAGACAGAAGCCTATGAGTTTTACTACATAAGTACTCCTCCCTGTTCTCTTCTTTATTGTCACCTGTGCAATTTTAAAAGCGTCTTTAAGTGATTGGTGAAGGTCTCATTACAGGGCCCACAGTGACCTGCTCAGAATTAACGAGACATTTAAAAAATTATCCTCAAAGTTTAACTACTTTTTAAATGGGTGGGTTCTCAATTTCTTACATTTCTTTAATTAGTTGGACAGCATGAAAATAAGAAAGTTTGCAATTGACATGCTTTTTATATCTACTTTCATTCTCCTGCAATGACAGCGTTTTATCTTTTATAATATGGAGCTGGTTTCTATGGAACTTGGTCTCCAGACCCTTGCTGAGTGCACTGCAGAAGTTAACATCTCAGTTAAGTAGGAAAAGTTAACTCTTAACATCTCAGTCATCTGTCTCCTATTCATTGGTTTACATACAGAGGTTAGCTGCTCACCTCCCTCTATTTCACCTCTCTCTGTCTCTTATCTTCTGAAGAGATACAGTTATAAATCACCAGCAGCTTTTAGAGCAGGCCTGCTAATCAAGGCTCTCTGCTTTCGCTGTCTGGAGCTGTGTATTGGTTAAAAATCCCTGCTATCTCCTTAATGAATACATGAATAACAGTGTACATACTCAAACAAAACCGCTGATAGCTGAATGTGTTACGCAGAACTTGTGCTAAGCTTTATAGTTCTATTAATACTACAGTCCGACTATTCACTATAGCTGTCTCTCAAGGAGGAAGAGCCTTCCCTGCTGTTAACCAGTAAGTAAAGAAACTAAGGAGACTGCAGAGTTGTTTGCTGCTCAAGGCACAACTTGAGAATACCCCTTTAAGGTACTTTTACACTGGCTAATAATTGGAAACCGATTATAATTCAGCCTATCTAACCAGGCTGCCAATCACCTAATGCACAAGCAAAATATTCACTTGTTGGGTGAAATATTTTTTATGCTTGCTTAAGTATCATTACACTTGATGCTGCATAGTCCTGTGTAAAGATGCACTGCCAAGAACAATGCTATTCTAGTTGCACGGAACATACATGTTAACCATTGGTCTGTGCACATGAAAGTGCAGGCTGTAAAACAACGACGACTTATGAAAAAGCTATTGCTCTTTATGCTCCTCAAAACAGGGATAATTGTTGCACCCAATCATGTGAAAATGGCTCAGCTTCTTCAGCTTTCACTGCTTGTCTATAAACAACAGCAATGCGTGCATCTGCCCCTCCCCCAAAGGAATCATTTTTGCAGTAAATCATTTATATAATTCAGGTAGCCTAAAAAGACTGACACTGCAGTGTCATGTTAATGCTTTGTTCTTAACCTTACCACCCATTTCTCCTAACCAGATAGGTGAAAGTCATTTGGACATTAAAAAAGCCATGTTTGCATTACAGAGGTCAAAATGTGTTTGCTTTTCTCCAAGGATAACTCTTGATGTTTTAGGTATATTTACTGGGTAATTAGATAATTTTTAGTTATGTGCTGCAAGCAAATATGTTCCCTTCAAATCAATTATTGTGGGATATTCTTATCAAAGACAGCAAATTTGAATTTCAAAAGATCATCTCATCTCTAATATTGACTCAGTAAAAATAGGGGGGAGGGTCATCATAACTTATTGTAATACATTTATCACAAGCACAATATTCTTTTGAGTTATAAAGCTCCACTGAATCTGTTTGTGAACAATCCAAGTGTAAGGTAAAGAAAATGTCTTTCCCTGCATTATGGAGAGAACTAGACTATAAAGTCCTCCCAGAAGAGATGCACTGTAGACCCTCTCTGATGTTTCTGGCATCGTTTGTCACACTAAAATAGAAAAACAAATGGCCAATAGCAAAAAAGATTGCTGTATAAAGCAGATTGCTTAAGATTTGTTGTTCTTCAGGACACTTTCCTTACTGTCACAGTATAAAAGAAGTCTGTAATAAATATTATCGCTGCTGATTGCAGAGGAGGCTAAAATGTTATAGTCATTGTAGCCATCAGTCACTTACTTGGACTCTGTTCACTAAACTTTATGCTCTTGAAATATAACAGTCAAATATATGGTCACAATGGGGATAACTGGTGCTCATTATAGCAATCATATAAGCACTTTGCCTTAAGCTTTCCTGTTTCATTGCTGATTCAGAGAATTCACATAGGAGTCAGGTGTCGCTGCCTTGACTTAAATTCTCTTACATTTGATGTATTTCTAGTAAATAGTAAGTGTGGTAAAACATATTTCTGAAAGTAAAAATCAATCAGTTAAAATAAGTAACTTAAGAAGTAACGATGTTTACAAACCTATTGGTATGGAAATCAAAGTGTTAGTAAATGTACTTTAATCAGGCAAATATAAGAAAGCATAGTTGCATCTGGCATGATTTCCTTCATTTACTCTCAGAAAGTTGTGTTATTTGGAATAACTCACATAATCAGACAGTTATTTTAAGCAACTATATCAAATACAATTAGTGCGAGTCTTGAAAATATTGAAAATATTAAAAATATAAAGAAAGTTGTGTTAATTTTTTTAAACTTTTCACCTTTTTCTAAATCTTGTTTATCAATGAATGAAAGTTGTAGGTAAAACTGCCTATGGTAGACACTATTATTTATGTAATGCTCCTCTAACAAATTGCAATAATATCTTACATAATATCTGAAGAATAACTAGTATTGGTCTCCACTGACAGAGCCACAGGACCAGAAATTTCTGTATGTATGGCATTGATAACCTGCTCACGTGTTCCTTTTTGTAGTTCAGGAGGTGAGCAGTGTTAAAATGAGGAGCAGGTAAGTTATTTAGAGCACATGTTGTCTGGCTGCAAATAACTTGGAATCTTTTTGCTGATACATGACAATATAACTATTAAATGGGGCTTTGGCTGTCATTGTCAAATAAGCAGCTCTATCACTAGCATCAGTGCTTGCTATTTAAATGTGAATAATTTTTGTGGCATTCTGTATGAGTAATATGTTTGTATCTGAACTTTTATAGCAGAATTCATGCTTTGAAATGTAAAAAATAAAATCTGCAACAGACCTCAATGCAAATCCACGTCAAAATATTTAACAAAAGCAGACTATGGCTTTGCAGCAACTTCTGAATATGAAACTGTCTATTTGCACATTTTATGAATGTTATGACTTATATTATATGGACTAACAGTATTATACGGAGGCTATAGATGGGTATAATAGAACAGATGATCAGAATTATAATATGGTTACATTCACTGTCACCATTATTTGTGCACTTTTGCTGACAAATAGGCCTTATATGTAGCATTGTTAACAATTGATTTAAAAAAACTTCACGTATTTGTTAAAATGACAGTTTTTTGTCACCTAAAAATTCATATCAAGAAGAATAATTTCAGAACTATTTCTACCTATAATGTCACCCAGAATATGTACAATTCAATTGATTAATAAACTATTTTTTGTGCAGTTAAAGAAAAATAAAGAACTAAAATATTCTGATTGCATAAATATGCACACCACAAAGCTAATATTTTGTTGAAGCTTCATATGAATTTCTGACAGTATTCAGACTTTTGGGTAGGAGTCTATCAACATGGCACACTATATTTAGTAATCTTTGCCCACTGTTCCTTGCAGTAGTGTTGCAAATCTGCCAGACTGCTAGATCAACTCCTTTTTACAGCTCTCTTTAGGGTAAGCCCCTTCTTCTCAATTGGATTCAGGTATGGACTTTGTCTGTACTTTGATCTTCTTTTTGTAAATCTCCTGTTGATTTAGAGGTATGTTTTCTGTCGTTCTCATGCTGGCAGGTGAAATTCATCTTCATCTTAGGATTTTCAGTTGAGGCCTGAAGGTTTTGATGCAAAATTGACTAATATTTTAAGCTGTTCATAATTTCCTCCAACCTTGATTAAAGCCCAAGTTCTTGCTTGAAAAACAGCTTTAATGCATAATGCTGCCTCTACCATGCTACACTGTGGGTATAGGATTCTTTTAGTGATGTACAGTGTTGGCTTTTGGCCAAACATACCATTTAGAATTGTTAGCAAAAAGTTCAACTTTGGTTGCATTAAACCAAACAACATGTTTTTCCACATACTTTTGGCATGCTTGATGTAGGTTTTGGCAAAATATGTCTGAGCTTGGATGTTTTCTTTGTAAAATAAAATTCTGCCTTCCCTCCCTCCCCACCAGGCCAGACACTTGAAGCATATGGGAGAATATTGTTGCATGCAGAAGACAACCAGTACTTGTCAGAAATGTTGCTGTAGGGTTCTTGACAGCCACCCAGAACAATTTTCTTCTTGACATGAATACATTTTGCTGCACATTCAGTTCTAGGTAATATCACTGTTGAGCCAAATTTAAGTCACTTCTTGATGACCGTTTTCACAGTGTTCCTTGGTATTTCTAATGTCTTGGTAATTTTGATAACCTTAAACAATGAGATCCCTTTTCTGCGTTGAAAGCTGTTTATGAACCATGGCTTTTGCTGTAACTAAGAAAATGTCAGAAAAATTCTTCTAGAATAGCTAAACTTCATATGTATCATTTTATAATCATTTTAAATTATAGCAGCTGTGTACTGACTACTATTTAACATGAGCTTAAATGTAATTGGTTAATTCTGAGCACAACCACATCCCCCAGAGGATTTTTACACTTTTGCATCAGCATTTTTTTTAGATTAGTTAGTTTTATTTTTCCCTTCTAAATTATTTTAGCTTGTTTCTCAACGGATTTTGATGTTCACTGCGCCTTTAATTGTGCTTGTGTGTCGCACCTGTCGCGTCATTACTACCAGACACAGCTGCACAGCGCACAGCGCGCGGCCATGTCTGGAAAGTGACAGCACTGGGCCTGATTGGTGGAGCAGCAGCACACTGACCGCACACTGCTGCTGCTGCATGTAGCAGAGCAGGGCTTGAACAGCACCAGCGTTCCTGCACAGATGCTGGGGAAGCGGCCCGGGCCCTGATGGCGAGTGGGCCCCCCTGATGGTCCAGGGCCATGTGACACGCCTGAGGCCCTGCACTGCCACATGACTGAGGAGCTGGACGGGACACAGGCCAGGGGGCAGGTGAGTGAGCTTCCCCAATCCCCATATAAAAAATATTTCTTATGTGTGTGTGCATGTATGATGTGAATGTCTGTGTATGTCAGTGTGTATGACTGTGTATATATATTTATGTCTGTTTTATATGTGTTTTTAAGAATGTGTTCAAATATGTATGTGTATGTATCTGTGCTTGTCTACGTATTGTGTGTGTATATCTGTGTACCATGTTCATGTGTGTATGTGTGTGCATGCCTGCGTAACGTGTGCATGCACATATCTGTGCACTGTGTGTGCGTGTCTGCGTATTGTGTGCTTGTGTGCATGTCTGCGTATTGTGTGCGTGTCTGTGTATTGTGTGTGCGTGTCTGCGTATTGTGTGTGCGTGTCTGCGTATATTGTGTGTGTGCGTGTCTGCGTGTCTGCGTATTGTGTGTGTGTGCGTATCTGCGTAGTGTGTGTGTGTGTGTCTGTGTAGTGTGTGTGCGTGTCTGCATATTGTGTGTGTGCGCGTGTCTGCGTAGTGTGTGTGTGCGTGTCTGCGTATTGTGTGTGTGTGTGCGTGTCTGCGTATTGTGTGTGTGCATGTCTGCATATTGTGTGTGTGTGTCTGCGTATTGTGTGTGCGTGCGTGTGTATGTGTGCGTATTGTGTGTGTGTGTGTGCATGTCTGCATACTGTGTGTGTGCGTGCATGTTTGCATATGTGAAGGATAAGGTGGCAGGCTGGGCCCTGTGTTGTATACCTACAGTGCCTACAAGTAGTATTCAACCCCCTGCAGATTTAGCTGGTTTGATAAGATTCAAATAAGTTAGAGCCTTCAAACTGCAAACGAGAGTAGGTTTTATGAACAGAAGCATAAATCTTACAAAACAAAAAGTTATGTTGCTCAGTTGAATTTTAGTAAATTTTAAACATAAAAGTGTGGGTCAATTATTATACAACCCCTATGTTTAATATTTTGTGGAATAACCCTTGTTTGCAATTACAGCTAATAATCGTCTTTTATAAGACCTGCTCAGGCCGGCACAGGTCTGTGGAGTTATCTTGGCCCACTCCTCCATGCAGATCTTCTCCAAGTTATCTAGGTTCTTTGGGTGTCTCATGTGGACTTTATTCTTGAGCTCCTTCCACAAGTTTTCAATTGGGTTAAGGTCAGGAGACTGACTAGGCCACTCCAACACCTTGACTTTTTCCCTCTTGAACCAGGCCTTGGTTTTCTTGGCTGTGTGCTTTGGGTCGTTGTCTTGTTGGAAGATGAAATTACGACCCATATTAAGATCCTTGATGGAGGAGCGGAGGTTCTTGGCCAAAATCTCCAGGTAGGCCGTGCTATCCATCTTCCCATGGATGCGGACCAGATGGCCAGGCCCCTTGGCAGAGAAACAGCCCCACAGCATGATGCTGCCACCACCATGCTTGACTGTAGGGATGGTATTCTTGGGGTCGTATGCAGTGCCATCCAGTCTCCAAACGTCACGTGTGTGGTTGGCACCAAAGATCTCGATCTTGGTCTCATCAGACCATAGAACCTTGAACCAGTCTGTCTGAGTCCTCCAAGTGATTATGAGCAAACTGTAGACGAGCCTTGACATGACGCTTTGAAAGTAAAGGTACCTTACGGGCTCGTCTGGAACGGAGACCATTGCGGTGGAGTACGTTACTTATGGTATTGACTGAAACCAATGTCCCCACTGCCATGAGATCTTCCCGGAGCTCCTTCCTTGTTGTCCTTGGGTTAGCCTTGACTCTTCGGACAAGCCTGGCCTCGGCACGGGAGGACACTTTCAAAGGCTGTCCTGGCCGTGGAACGCTAACAGTAGTTCCATAAGCCTTCCACTTACGGATGATGCTCCCAACAGTGGAGACAGGTAGGCCCAACTCCTTGGAAAGGGTTTTGTACCCCTTGCCAGCCTTGTGACCCTCCACGATCTTGTCTCTGATGGCCTTGGAATGCTCCTTTGTCTTTCCCATGTTGACCATGTCTGAGTGCTGTTCACAAGTTTGGGGAGAGTCTTAAATAGTCAGAAAAGGCTGGCAAAAGAGATCTTTAATCCACACATGTGAAGCTCATTATTCTTGGTGCCTGAACTACTTCTTAATACTTTTGGGGGGCCAAACAGAATTCTTGTGGTTTGAGGGGTTGAATAATAAATGACACTCTGAATTAACTTTTAACGTTTTAAAAAACAAAAAAAACAAAAAAAACAAAAAAAATTTGCTGCAGTGCATTTCCCACTTCCAGGCTGATCTACAGTACAAATGTCACAATGCCAAGTTAATTCCGCATGTGTCAACCAGCTAAATCTGCAGGGGGTTGAATACTACTTGTAGGCACTGTATATTTCTCCGCCGTATCTGTGCATCATGAATCGTGGTATGTGCTAAAGGGGCCCACTGAGGCTCTTTCGCCCGGGGCCCACAAAAACCTGGAGCCAGCCCTGGTTCCCACGCTGTCACACTGAGGATAGCTTGTTATCCAGCAGCTGTGACCAATGGTGACAAGGTTACCAGCAGTCAGGCACCGACTGAAGACTATTACCGTCATCAACATCTCCTGCACTCGTTGATAGCAGCATGAGCAGGTGACCTGATGAGAATGGTCACTAGTTGGCACCTGTGCATAGCAGTAGCTTTACTGCTATCCACAGGTGCCAGAGACAAAGAAGAAGAAGAACATGGATTACTTGATGGGATAATTTTATTAATAAATTGATGAACGAGGGCTAGTGTGGGAAAGTCTTTATTCAAATAAAGTTTTTTTCTGTGTATGTGTTTATTTATTTTTACTATTATCCTATGGAGTCTCGTTGTGAGAAAGTTGTCAGAACGAGACTTCATAGTACACTGCCAATCAGTGATGGTATGGAAATTCTCATGTTCCTGCCTGCCGCTTACCATGAGTAACCCTATTGAGCCTAGTTCTCAGAACGTTCTCAGAACAAGACTCCATAGCGTTACTCTCTGTCAGTGGCAGGCAAGAGCATGAGAATCTCCATTCCTGCCAGTGAACGATGAAGCCTCGTTGTGAAAACTTTCTCAGAATGAGACTCCATAAGATTCAATGGGCTTCGTGGGACATTTCACTATTGGATTTCCGTCTGAACTTCCTGGATTTATTTTTAATTAATGGGTAAAAAAGTGAGTGTGTGGGAGTTTTTATTCAAATAAAGTCTTTTTTTCCTGTGTATCTCTGTTTTTTTTTAACTATTCACTTACCGGGTTAGTAATGGGGGTGTCTAATAGATGCCGCCTTATTACTAACCTTTGGGCTTGATCATTACCCAGATTACATCAACCTCAAGATATTACCCCACTTGCCACCACACCAGCGCAAGTTGTAAGAGATGGGCAAAGCACGAGAATTGGCGCATCTAATGGATGCACCTTCTCTGGAGCAGCTAGTGGCTGCTATTTTAGACTGAGGAGGGCCAAATATCCATGGACCTTCCCAGCCTGAGAATACCAGCCAACAGCTGTCTGCTTTACGTTGGTTGACTATCAAAAATTGGTGGGGGACCCCATGCCATTTTTTTAAATATTTATTTAAATAATTGGGGCCCGTCTATTATTGATAACTTGCCAAGATAAAGCAGACAGCTTAGGGCTACAGCCCACAGCCATGCCAAGACTTGGCATGGCTATGATGATGCAGGAAGTGCCGACAAAGGAAAAGCTTGTTGTTTGGCTGCCCTGCAGCCTTTCAACAAGATTTGTTTGGACTGCAGAACCAAACAGTAACACGGACTTTCATGAGAAGTCCGTCTTCATAGTCTGTGCACGGACAGTAGGTGTCTGGTACTGAACACCGAACTTTACCATTTGGCTTTGCCCATCACTAATCACATTTCATGGTCTAGCACAGCCAATCAAGAGGACTATTACAGCCATTACAAAAGATGACTACACCATTTTAGGATTTTACTGCCTAGGGATAAGAGGTCAGAGAGCACAGCTCATTACACATAGAAATAAAAAAAGTCTTAACCTAATAGTGGTTTACTATTACAATGCTTAAGCACATTAAAGATTAGAATGGTTGCCTCAGTCTGTGAATGATAATTGAAAAATGCAAAGGGTAAGGAGGTGCTGTACCGACATAGTCAGTGTTTGGCTGTGTGCCCACGATGCGTTTTTTAAGCGTTTCCGCAAAAACGCTGCAGAAACACTTAAAATATGCATGGTAGAAGGGCTGCCATGTTCCCCAATGATAATCCGCATGTGCTGTGCACATGCTGTGGAAATTTCTGCTGCGGATTATCATTGCGGAAAAAAACGCAGCACTACCAATCATTTTGCGGAAGTGCTGCGTTTTCGCCGCCATTGACTTGCATTAGAACGCGCCAATTCCGCAAGAATGCATCTGTACTTGCGTAATTGGCGCATTCTATTGTGCGGATGGTACCCGGGTGTGGAGGACAGGAAACTCTCCTCCGGACCCAGGTACCATTAAAAGCTGTAAAAAAAGAATAAAATAAAAAATAAAGATTATATTCACCTTCCGACGGCCCCTGGACTCCTTCCCTGTGCTGGCTGCCGACAGATCGCGCAGGACTGAAGGACCTGTGGTGACGTCACAGTCATGTGACGACAGGTCTTTCAGTACAGCGTACCGCGTTCTGCCGGCTGCCAGCACAGGAGCGCAGCAAGTCTCGGGGGCCATCAGAGGGTAAGTATAGGTTTATTCTTTTATTTTTTAACCTTTCTCTCGGGTCACACTATATAAATCCATGCTGTTTGCATGGATTTATATAGTGTGACCGAGTTGTCAAGCACTTTCCAAGTGATGCTAAAATCGCTTGGAAAGCGCTTGACACCCACATGCGGAAATGCCAGTGAAGAGCGCTTCATTTCCGCTTGTCCCAGGCAGGAAAATCGCATGTACAATCCGCATGTACAATCCGCATGTACAATCCGCATGCGTTTTTTTCAGCCAGGGAGATGCAGAAACGCTCAGGAAAAAATCCTGAGCATTTCTGCATCATGGGCACATAGCCTAACTGTGAAATTATTGATCTGTGACCTACTGTATTAACAGTATCTTAATAACAAGCATTTTTTTGCACACATTTCAAACAAGGAGGGATGTTTAATACCTCTATTCACATTTTGCTTGTGAAGAAAAATCCTTAAACCATTGCTTCAGTGAGAGAAAGTGTACTTTATGGCCTGTAAGATGGGCAAGCCATATTTTTTTCCTTTCAAGACAAAAATGAAAAAAGACAGAAATGAAAAAAATCAACTGACTTTCTCATAATGTGTTATTGTTGTAAAATAAATGTTATTTTTGCATATTTCCCAGTTTTAATAGTGCAAAATTACACCTTTTATGCCTTCAGAATAGAGTGGCCCTTTGCAGGAGCTCACTTGCATTTTGAATATGAATCTACTTAGTTTTTCTTGTCTTGTCCTTTTGATAATGATGGGAGCTTTTTAATCTTCCAGGCAAAGGACACATTTTAATTTTTGAATACTTGTTTGAATATTCCAATTTAGCAACCATGCACCCTAAAACTATATTGTATGTTGTTGCCACATGTTTGTTTCTAGGTATGAACCTACCTGTAGCTACTTAGCAACATACAAATACAAGACAAGGTTGCTGCATTTTATTTATGGTGAGAGTACATTCACAGAGACACAGTTTTTTTTACAAAAAATGTGGAATTGTTGTTAAAGGGAAGAAAAATTTAAACCAAAAAAATATATAAAAAGACATAAAAAGCTATTTTTGCATAATTGTTTTTAGTACATTGTACACAATGCAAAAATACTTCTGTCTGTTACTACAATACATGCTCCTTTCCATGCATGTACTTACCAACTTAACTACCAATGTAGCAGTCTTGGTTACAGTTTTTTTTTCCAGGAGAGGTAGGGTGTGTAAAAGAAAAAATTTTTAAAACATAACACACACATTTTACTCTTTGTATACCGTTTTTAATATTGCAATTTGGCAACTGTATACCACATTAGGTAGGTAGCAGTTGGAGATTGAAGGGGAGGGGGATATTAAATTGGCAAGGCTGACAGAGTGAAAATGTTGACAACGATGATGCTGACCTTGTTGAAAAATCATCACAGTTGAGTAATGAAAGTAAACTAATAGGGTCCACGGTTGCGCTGAAGAACTTGTTAAGCTGTATGTTGGAATCTTTGTGGAATAAATGCCATAAAGCAATTGAATGACTACTAGATAGCCATGCTTTTAGATTCTTGCTATAAAAGAAAAATGGAGATATTTTTTACCAACTTCTGAAAGGATTTTCAAATTGACTTATTACTAGTGTTGAGCGAGCACTAAAATGCTCGGGTGCTCGAAGCTCGGGCCGAGCTCGCCGTGATACTCGGGTGCTCGACCCGAGCAACGAGCCCAATGTTAGTCTATGGGAGACTCGAGCATTTTTGCGGTGGCACCCCCGGCAGTCTTTTAAAAGCCTAACAAGGGCCCAAAACGATAGTGACAGTGCTCAAATGACATGGGGACAGCATGGGGATTGCCCCAGGAAGTATTTCTGACCCCCAGGTCACTGCTGTCAACAACGTGGTCAGAGGTATTAAGCCACTTTTACGGGCTAACAATAAAACGTTCAAAAACTAAAGTGAAACTTTTTTCCTGTGAAATATGTTAAGGAAGTTCCTTTCCAGGGAAAAGACTTGTGTATAAGTTAAAATAAATCACCAAAAACAAAAATACTCCTCCACACCTTCGGCTATGTTCACAAGTAGCATTTTTTATGCGTTTTTGCACTTTTGTATTGCTTTCAACTATGACAAATGCATTCAACGGGAAATGTCATTTTAACATTTTACAACCTTATCTGGCCATGTGCTGTGTGACACATGCATAAAGTGCTGAAAAGACATGGGAAAAGCATGGGGAAGACCCCTGGAAGCATATCTGACTCCCAGGTCACTGTCTAAAAGTGTGCCCATCATAAGTGATCCTTGCCGCATCAGAAGATGCAGACTTGCAACTATCCCTATGCAGGTTCTAGTCCCAGGGCAGTGTTCAATTGTACCTCCCCCATTCCTTGCAAAACAAGCGCAAGTATGCAGCCTGCCACCCACCCACCCCCAGGCTGCAATACCATACTGCTTGCTTGCTTGAACTTGAAATTGGGCCTTTTAGGCATGTGGAGGCGGAATCTGGCCACCACGTCATGGCTGTGTTGGCGGCCTGGAATCCATACTCAGTCCCCAGCCGCACGGCGGCCGGGTGTCCATACTCGGTCCCCAGCCGCCCCGCGGCCTGGTGTCCACACACGGTCCCCAGCCGCCTGGGGGCAGCCGGGTGTCCATAAACGGTCCCCAGCCGCCCCTATTTCTCCTTGGAACATCCCCCCACACACTTTTCTTAGCCCGGCCTGCTTTAGGCAGCATTGGACGAGCCCACCAGAGAACCAGACTCCTCCGGTGGGCCCTGACTTCTCTATCGGTGGAGTTGAGAGTGCCAAGGTGACGAGCATGATGATGATGATGACAGAAGTTAGCATTTGCTATGTTTTCTTTTAATGCAAGTGTAAGTGTGCAGCCTGCCACCCACCCACCCCCAGACTGCAATTCCATACTGCTAGCTTGCACTTGAAATGGGGCCTTTAAGTTTGGAGGAGGCCGAAGCTGGCCACTACCTCATGGCTGCTTCGGCAGCGAGGTATCCATACTCAGTCCCCAGCCTCCGCTATTTGTCCTGGTGTGCCTTATACATAAGATTAAGCGCGTATACCAAAACATTACCAGTGCCCTCCCCAATGCATTTAGTGGGAAGGAGAGCCTATTCCGCTGTAGTGTGTGCATGCCAAACCCCTGTTCATCGTACATGCGAAGATGCCTCCCACCTTGCACCTGTCATTGCAGACTTGCAACTATCCCCATTCAAGTCCTTGTCCCAGGGCAGTGTTCAATTGTACCTCTCCCATTCCTTGCAATGCAAGCGCAAGTATGCAGCCTGCCACCCACCCACCAACAGGGTGCAATACCATACTGCATGCTTGCTTGCACTTTAAATTTGGCCTTTTAGGCATGTGGAGGCGGAATCTGGCCACAACGCCATGGCTGTGTCGGCGGCCTGGTATCCATACTCAGTCCCCAGCCGCATGGTGGCCGGGTGTCCCCGCTTGCTCCCCAGCCTCCAGGGGGTGGCCGGGTGTCCATACTCGGTCCCCAGCCACCCCTATTTGCCCCGGTAACCTTTCCCACACTTTTCTTAGCCTGGCCTGCTTTAGGGCAGCATTGGCCGAGCCCACCGGACTATCAGACTCCTCCGGTGGGCCCTGGCTTCTCCATCAGGGGAGTTGAGAGTGCCAAGGTGAGGAGCATGATGAGGATGATAAAAGTTAGCATCTGCTTTGTTTTGTTGTAATGCAAGCGCATGTATGTAGTAGCGGCTAGGCCTGAGGTGGTCAGCGTTTTGGCGCATATCCTACCTCCTCCGAGGATTGCTGGATGTTTTCCTGCTACTATCTAAGTTCTATGACTCCCGTTAGAACAAAGCTTCAAGTGATAAATGATGGATGAGGTAGTGGCAAAGGAGAAAGAGCAGGAGGAACAGGGACTATTCACATCAATATCAGGCCAGTCAACCAGATATGTCTTGTAGGATATGTTTCTGTAACAAAAGGAGTGGTTCGGCTACACAGTTATAGGGCATACAGTGAGTGCAATGCCTACCAAAATTTTCGAGGCACTCCAATGCCCCTTGGAAATGACATGGAGGTCAGAGGGTGTTAACTAAACCTTTTTTTCCATTTATAGCAACTGGGTTTCCGGTACACTGTTGTCCTAAGCAGTGAATGGAAGGCTTTCCAAAAATTATGAGGAACTGCAATGCCCCTTACAAGAGCCATGTGTGGCACCCCAGGGGTCTGGTCACCACAGTAATAGAGATATTACGTCGGAGAGCAAGTGAGAGGTTTCCTGGTCAGGATCCCTTAAACATGCAACATCCTCCTGCCCCAGTCCTGGGAGGGGAGAATTCTGCCTTTATAAACTGGATCTGGGGCGGGGTTGAGTGAGTCAGAGAGCAGAGAACAGTCAGAGTCAGAGTGAGAGCAAGGGAAAGTAACAGCAAGGAGCTCTGTAGGAGCTAGGAGCTAAAGACCAGGGGCTGGAAGCTGAGCAGAGCTCGCCCTGGCAGAAGACAATAGGAACCGGACACAGGAGTCCGAGGCTGTGAGGACTTATATATCTAGCAGCAGAAACCAGCCGGCAGGGGATTTCAGGTCCTCTGGCCATAGAAGCCCGGAGGCTCAGTCACAAGCAAGGGACCAGCACCGCCGTCGTGGAGCGGAGGCTAACAGAAGGCCCAAGTCACCAGCCATACGGGTGAGCACTACACGGCACACTCAGGGACGTGGGCTACTTCTACCCGCTTACAGCAAGGTAGCCAGGAAGAGTGCAGACAGACGCGGAGGCCTACAACTCCACCTGGCCAGGGGAACTCCTGTTGCTCACAGACTGACCAGGCCTCTTATGCTAGCCAGTACTCCCGGGAGGGTCTACCTTATAATCATCAGTAAAGACCCTGAACTGCACTGCAAAGACTCTGAGTCGTTCCTGCTGCGCTCGTGCACCATCACCCCCATCATCCACACTCACTGCCCTGAGGCTATTCTCCTCCCGTGGGGAGTTATCCCATTCTCTGCTGCACACACAACACCAGCCTCAGAGGTCTGCCTTGCAGCTGTGGTACTCCATGACCGCAATACACGGGTGGCGCAGTCGGACAATTAACCTCAAAACCTAAGAAAGACTGCCACTGGTTTGACCAGCCTGAGCCACGGGACCGGGTCACCGCCACGGAGACTACAGACCCCAGAGACCCGCCACCGGGTATCCCACACACGTGTACACACGGCCCAGGGGGAGAGTCACATGCAGTACAGCATATTACAAACATAAGTCCCATTATTGGGGAGTGGGTCTCCCATAGTATTTTCTTATGCCTTGCAAGCAAAAGCTGCCAAAAATTAGGATGGAGCAACTTGCAATACCCCTTACAAGAGCCATGCAGTACAGCATATTACAAACACAAGTCCCATTATTGGGGAGTGGGTCTCCCATAGTATTTGCTTATGCTTTCCCAGCAAAAGCTGCCAAAAATTAGGACGGAGCAACTTGCAATGCCCCTTACAAGAGCCATGCAGTACAGCATATTACAAACATAGGTCCCATTATTGGGGAGTGGGTGTCCCATGGTATTTGCTTATGCTTTCCCAGCAAAAGCTGCCAAAAATTAGGACGGAGGAACTGGCAATGCTGGCACCCTGGTGGTATAGTGGTGGTGGAGGCTGAGGATAAGGAGAAGAAGATTAAACAGCCGAAACGAGGAAGCGTATACCCATGTGTGGGTGTGAAGCGGTGCATGTGAATACACCTCCCGAAATAACACAGTGGATTTGACTTTATGTTACTCTGCTGTCATTTGGTGGTGATGAGAAGTCTGGCCCAATCCAGCCCTTGTTCATTTTGATAAGGGTCAGCTTGTCAGCTTAGTCAGTTGACAGGCGAGTGCGCTTATCAGTTATAATTCCCCCAGCGGCACTAAAAACACGCTCCGATAACACGCTAGCGGCAGGGCAGGCAAGGACCTCCAAGGCGCACAGAACGAGTTCATTCCAAGTGTCCAACTTGGATACCCAATAATTAAAAGGCACAGAGGAATCACGGAGGACGCTGGTACGATCGGCAAGGTACTCCCTCACCATCTTTTGAAACTTTCCACTCCTTGTGAGAGTACCCCGTGCCTCAGGGCCTGTAAGCTGGGCGGGTGTCAGAAAACTGTCCCAGAACGTTGACAGTGTTCCCCTGCCTCTGCTGGATTGGAGTTGCATCTCTCTCGCCTGTACGCCTTGGTTGGGCAACGAACTGTGACCTCTGCCGCTAGCGTGTTCAGATGGGAATTTTTTTAAGAGTTCTGCAGCAAGGGCCTTCTGGTATTGCCCCATTTTTGTAGACCTCTCCACCTCAGGAATAAGAGAGTGAAAGTTCTCCTTGTAGCGGGGGTCTACAAGTGTCACCAACCAGTAATGACTGTCACCCAACATTTTGACAACGCGAGGGTCACGGTTAAGGCAGCGTAACATAAAGTCAGCCATGCGTGCCAGACTGGTAACGGGCAAGATTTCCGTGTCCTCACCAAGATGACGACTGACCCTGCTCTCCTCCTCCTCTACCTCCTCCCCCCTGTCCTCAGGCCACCCACGCTGAACCGACGGTATGACACTTGTACAGGTACTACCGTCTACAACGCATGATAGCAGCTCCTGTTCTTCCTCCTCCTCCTCCTCTCCCTCATTGTCCCCCAATGCACGTTGGGATGAGATGAGGCTGGGCTGTGTGTAATCGCCCGCTATGGCTTCTTGATCCATCTCATCATACTCTGGCTGCAATGCCTCCTCTTTAATTCTCTGCAGAGAGCGTTGCAAAAGATAGACAAGTGGGATGCTGACACTAATGATGGCGTCATCGCCACTCACCATCTTGGTGGCCTCCTCAAAGTTTGTCAGGATGGTACATATGTCAGACATCCAGGTCCACTCCTGAGGTCTTATGTGTGGAGTCTGACCTGAATATCGACGGCTTTGTTGCAGCTGGTACTCCACAACTGCTCTCTTCTGCTCACAAATCCTTTGCAACATGTGGAGGGTAGAGCTCCAATGTGTGGGGACATCACACACCAGTCGGTGTGCCGGAAGCTGCAAACGCTGCTGCAACACAGCAAGGGCGGCGGAAGCTGTAGCCAACTTGCGAAAATGAGCTGACAGGCGGCGTACTTTCACGAGCAGATCTGGCAACTCGGGGTTCGATTTAAGAAACCGCTGAACCACGAGGTTAAGCACATGAGCCAGGCTTGGAACGTGTGTGATCTCACCTCGCCTCAGAGCCGCCACCAGGTTACGGCCATTGTCACACACGACCATGCCGGGATGTAGGTTCAGCGGTCTCAGCCACAGATCTGCCTGCTCTTTCACAGCTGTCCACAACTCACAAGCAGTGTGAGGTTAATCACCTAAGCTTATGAGTTTCAGCACAGCCTGTTGCCGCTTGGCGGAGGCAGTACTGCAATGCTTCCAGCTTGTAACTGATGTGGTGATATCTGAGATGGAGGCTGAACATGAGGAGGTGGAGGAGGAGGAGTATGCGCAGGATCTGTACACTGTGGGGGCAACTCTGACTGACATAGGGCCCGTAATCCTCCGTGTGGGGAGGATGTGTTCCGTCCCAAGGTCCGACTGGGTCCCGGCTTCCACTATGTTTACCCAGTGTGCCGTCAGAGAGATGTACCGTCCCTGGCCACAAGCACTTGTCCACGTGTCCATTGTCAGGTGGACTCTCCCAGTAACTGCGTTGTTGAGGGCACGGCAGATGCTTTAGAACACGTGCTTGTGTAGTGCGGGGATGGCACACCGGGCAAAATAGTGTCGGCTGGGGACCGAGTACCGAGGGACGGCCATCGCCATAAGATTGCAGAAGGATTCCGTCTCCACCAGCCTAAAAGGCAGCATTTTCAATGCAAGCAGTCGTGAAATGTGCGAATTTAGGACTGTGGCCTGTGGGGCGTTAGCTGTGAATTTCCGCTTTCGTTCAAAGGTCTGGGATATGGACAATTGAACGCTGCGGTGGAACGTGGACGTGGACGTTGATGCTGTTTCTTGAGAAACTGCCATAACAAGTGAAGACTGAGAGGAGGGGGCATCTTTACATGCAGTATGGACAGGGGATTGCCTTGCACACACAACAGGGGGTTCTATTGCACGCACAACAGTGGAAGAAGCAGTGGTGACACCCGCTGACACTGGTCGTGGACTCTGGGTTTCGCCCCACAAAGTCGGGTGCTTTGCTGCCATGTGCCTGATCATGCTGGTGGTGGTCAGGCTGGTAGTTTTGTCACCCCTGCTGATGCTGGCATGGCAGGTGGAACATATGGCCTTTTTGGGGCTATCAGCAGAGTCTTTAAAAAAATTCCCGACTCTGAAAGACCTACCGCTTGTACTGGCAACGTCCCTCGTGTTGGTGTTACGGGGAACGGTTGCCTGCCTTTTGTCTGCGGCCACCACACTGCTTCTTCCTGCCTGTTGGGGTACTCTGCCTCCCTCCCCGTGTGTGCTGCTGGCCTCACTCTGCATGTCCTCCTTCCACTTTGGGTCAGTTACTAGATCATCCACCACCTCCTCCTCTTCCACTTGCGCACCACGATCCTCCTCCTCACTTCCTGGCAATTGTGTCTCGTCATCGTCCACCTCTTGTGACAGATTGCCAACGTCGACTTCCTGTGGCCGTGGCTGTTCAAATATTTGGGCATCGCAACATGGGATCTCCTCTTCCACCACTTCAAGCGTATCAGGCGAGGGGCCCAAATATGGAAATGGACTAGTGAACAGCTCTTCAGAGTGTCCAAGTGTGGGATCACTTGCTGTCTGACGACACTCGGCATGGTGGGAGGAAGAAGCATCAGGGTGAGGAGGAGTATGCGGTCGAGACTCACGGCTACTAAGAGTTGACCGTGTGGAAGACAGACCAGAGGTGGTGGTGCCCAGGTAACTGGAAGTATTGTCTGCTATCCAATTAATAACCTGTTCACACTGATCAGTTCTCAATACTGGTGTTGTTCTGTGCTTCCCTAGTAATTCGGTCAAGAAGTGGGAGCGAGAAGATGTGGCTGTTGGTTGTGGCACATTTTCACCTTGGCCACAGCCCTGTCCTCTGCACGAACCATCACCAGAACGTCCACTTCCACGTCCCTTGCCACGCGCCTTGCCCATTGTAAATGAAGTAAAATAGCTTACACTTGCACTATCAATGGAAAAAGGGTAATAAAGAGTAGATTAGAACCGTGGAAGAGGAAAACCACAGTTATTGTTTACTGGGGTATACCACACTTTTTTAAATAGAGATATTTGCGGCTGAACAGTGAGCGACACACTCAAACTGCATTTTTTTTAGATACCAAAGGCCCAAAACTGGATAGTACAGCGATTTGACCCGTGGAACTGCGAAACCACACTGGGATGTCGGGCCTACACAAGACTATTTTCAACAGATATATTTTTGTGTCACAACAGTCAGGAGACACTACTGTTTTTCTTTACGGAAAAAACTACCAAAACCTGAATAATAGAGATTTTTTACCGTGGGATGGCAAAACCACAGTTATTGTTTACTGGGGTATACCACACTTTTTTAAATAGAGATATTTGCGGCTGAACAGTGAGCGACACACTCAAACTGCTTTTTTTTAGATACGAAAGGCCCAAAACTGGATAGTACAGCGATTTGACCCGTGGAACTGCGAAACTACACTGGGATGTCGGGCCTACACAAGACTATTTTCAACAGATATATTTTTGTGTCACAACAGTCAGGAGAAACTACTGTTTTTCTTTACGGAAAAAACTGCCAAAACCTGAATAATAGAGATTTTTTACCGTGGGATGGCAAAACCACGTTTATTGTTTACTGGGGTATACCACACTTTTTTAAATAGAGATATTTGCGGCTGAACAGTGAGCGACACACTCAAACTGCTTTTTTTTAGATACCAATGGCCCAAAACTGGATAGTACAGCGATTTGACCCGTCGAACTGCGAAACTACACTGGGATGTCGGGCCTACACAAGACTATTTTCAACAGATATATTTTTGTGTCACAACAGTCAGGAGACACTACTGTTTTTCTTTACGGAAAAAACTACCAAAACCTGAATAATAGAGCTTTTTTACCGTGGGATGGCAAAGCCACAGTTATTGTTTACTGGGGTATACCACACTTTTTTAAATAGAGATATTTGCGGCTGAACAGTGAGCGACACACTCAAACTGCATTTTTTTTAGATACCAAAGGCCCAAAACTGGATAGTACAGCGATTTGACCCGTGGAACTGCGAAACCACACTGGGATGTCGGGCCTACACAAGACTATTTTCAACAGATATATTTTTGTGTCACAACAGTCAGGAGACACTACTGTTTTTCTTTACGGAAAAAACTACCAAAACCTGAATAATAGAGATTTCTTACCGTGGGATAGCAAAACCACAGTTTTTTTTTACTGGGGTATACCACACTTTTGTAAATAGAGATATTTGCGGCTGAACAGTGAGCGACACACTCAAACTGGTTTTTTTAGATACAAATGGCCCAAAAGTGGATAATACAGAGGTTTGAACCGTGAAACTGCAAAGCCACACTTGTATTTCTCGGGCCTACACCAGACTATTTTCAACAGATATATTTGTGTCTGAAAAATCAGGGAGATACTATTTTTATTTTTATACAGCAAAAAATGCCAAAAACAGGATAATAGAGATGTTTTACCGTGGAACTTCAAAACCACAGTAATAATTTACTGGTGTATACCAGACTTTTTAAAATATATATATTTGCGCCTGAACAGTGAGCGACACTCTCAAACAGTTTTTTTTAGATACAAATGGCCCATAGAACTGCAAACCCACACTTCTATTTCTCTGGCCTACACCAGACTATTTTCAACAGATATATTTTTGTGTCACAACAGTCAGGAGACACTACTGTTTTTCTTTACGGAAAAAACTACCAAAACCTAAATAATTGAAAATAATAGAGATTTTTTACCATGGGATGGCAAAACCACAGTTATTGTTTACTGGGGTATACCACACTTTTTTAAATAGAGATATTTGCGGCTGAACAGTGAGCGACACACTGAAACTGTTTTTTTTAGATACAAATGGCCCAAAAGTGGATAATACAGAGGTTTGAACCGTGGAACTGTGAAACCACACTTGTATTTCTCGGGCCTACACCAGACTATTTTCAACAGATATATTTGTGTCTGAACAATCAGGAGACACTATTTATTTTTTACGGGAAAAAATGCCAAAAGCAGGATAATAGAGATTTTTTACTGTGGAACAGCAAAACCACAGTTATAATTTACTGGTGTATACCAGGCTTTTTAAAATATATATATATTTGCGTCTGATCAGTGAGCGACACACTCAAACTGTTTTTTTTAGATACAAATGGCCCAAAAGTGGATAATACAGAGGTTTGTACCGTGGAGCTGCAAAACCACACTTGTATTTCTCGGGCCTACACCAGACTATTTTCAACAGATATATTTGTGTCTGAAAAATCAGGGAGACACTATTATTTTTTTTTTTACAGCAAAAAATGCAAAAAGGAGGATAATAGAGATTTTTTACCGTGGAACAGCAAAAGCACACTTCTGTCTCTCTGGCCTACACCAGACTATTTTCAACAGATATATTTGTGTCTGAAAAATCAGGGAGACACTATTATTATTTTTATACAGCAAAAAAATGCCAAAAACAAGATAATAGAGATGTTTTACCGTGGAACATCAAAACCACAGTAATAATTTACTGGTGTATACCAGACTTTTTTAAATATATATATTTGCGGCTGAACAGTGAGTGACACACTCAAACTGTTTTTTTTAGATACAAATGGCCCATAGAACTGCAAAACCACACTTCTATTTCTCTGGCCTACACCAGACTATTTTCAACAGAAATATTTGTGTCTGAAAAATCAGAGGCACACTTTATTTTTTTGGGGGGGAGGGGGACACCAAAAGGTTAATAAGATGGGTATTTGTACATTGTGAAGGAGGAAAAAAAAAAGAGGATTTAGATTAAAAAAAAGGATTTTTCCTGGCCCCCAGGACCTGGAGCTAAGTCCAGCAATTTCACCAACAGGAGCAGCACACAGGACTGTAATGCAGCGTTTGCTGGTATAACCACTGCGTCTCCTATACAGCCTGCCTGCCTGCCTGATATACCTGGGATGGATATTAGTCCTGAGAAGGACTGTTTGTTTGATCTGGCAGCCTTTACAGACCCTACACTAACTATTTTGCAGGATATATCTCTCCCTAAATCAGCAGCGCTGTCCCTACACTGTCTGATCCGGAGCGACTGTGTCCAAGATGGTGGCGCCCGGTTTTAAATACTCGAGGTGACGCTGTGCGGCCAGCCAATCACTGTAATGCCCACAAACAACATGGCTGCAGCATTACAGTGACTGGCTGGCAATCCCTGCATGTTCATTGGCTCTGTAAAGAGCGCCAAACATGCAGGGCGGAGACCCGAGCTCCCGCCCGAGTAACCCGGAAATGCTCGGCGCTCGCCGAACATCCCGAGTAGCATGATGCTCGGGCGAGTACCGAGCAGTGTCGAGCATGTTCGCTCAACACTAATTAGGATCATTACCATATGTTCTTATTCTAGAATTTAAACTGCACAGACCAAAAGTCTCACTTTCTATAATGGACAATGTCAGTTTACAATAGTTTTTATAATTAAGCCTGCAACCGCAACATATACAATATTAAAATCTGTGTCCCTCATTTTTTAGCACCTTTTTCTGATTTTTAACTGTTTTTTAAAATAACTATTTAATAAAAAAAATAATTTTAAAGGAATATAGGTTTCACTTCTTCTTTACTGGGTAATATGTAAAGCCGGGTTTATGGTTGTATACAATTTCAAGTGAGAGCTGACTTGAGATTTAAAAAGTAGTAGAACTATGTCCATTTTCATTCATCCAGTGGTTTTATTTGCCTGACACTGATCAGTACAAGATAGTTTTAAAAATGTGGGCAAAATAAAATAGTTAAAGGTAAAGATTTATATTACTCATGTCTAGGTCAGTGAAGTGGAATACTGTAAAGTCCATTTGTATCCAGTAGACTTCCTAAGTATTCAGGTTTCTTGTTGTAACATTTAGATTTACAAAGTTAGGCTGCCTTTGGTGGATGACTTTTAGCTTTTTCTACCTCTTCTGCACTGCTCAAACAGATCAGTGATAGACAGGACTATATACAGAATGCTCACCTTAAATGAATGCTCTTCCTGGGTACTTAAGCTGACAGTTTGACAGATATACATATATGTTTATGTATATATATATATATATATATATATATATATATATATATATATATATATATACAGTACAGACCAAAAGTTTGGACACACCTTCTCATTTAAAGATTTTTCTGTATTTACATAACTTTGAAAATTGTACATTCACACTGAAGGCATCAAAACTATGAATTAACACATGTGGAATTATATACTTAACAAAAAAGTGTGAAACAACTGAAAATATGTCTTAGATTCTAGGTTCTTCAAAGTAACCACCTTTTGTTTTGCTGACTGCTTTGCACACTCTTGGCATTCTCTTGTTGAGCTTCAAGAGGTAGTCACTGGAAATGGTTTTCACGTCACAGGTGTGCCCTGTCAGGTTTAATAAGTGGGATTTATTGCCTTATAAATGGGGTTGGGACCATCAGTTGTGTTGTGCAGAAGTCAGGTGGATACACAGCTGATAGTCCTACTGAATAGACTGTTAGAATTTGTATTAAGGCAAGAAAAAAGCAGCTAAGTAAAGAAAAACGAGTGGCCATCATTACTTTAAGAAATGAAGGTCAGTCAGTCTGAAAAATTTGGCAAACTTTGAAAGTGTCCCCAAGTGCAGCTGCAAAAACCTTCAAGCGCTACAAAGAAACTGGCTCACATGAGGACCGCCCCAGGAAAGGAAGACCAAGAGTCACCTCTGTTTCTGAGGATAAGTTTATCCGAGTCACCAGCCTCAGAAATTCCAGGTTAACAGCAGACCAGATTAGAGACCAGGTCAATGCCACTCAGAGTACTAGCAGAAGACACATCTCTACAACAACTTTTAAGAGGAGACTTTGTGCAGCAGGCCTTCATGGTAAAATAGGTGCTAGGAAACCACTGCTAAGGACAGGCAGCAAGCAGAAGAGACTTGTTTGGGCAAAAGAACACAAGGAATGGACATCAGACCAGTGGAAATCTGTCCTTTGGTCTGATGAGTCCAAATTTGTGATCTTTGGTTCCAACCACCGTGTCTTTGTGCGACGCAGAAATGGTGAACGGATGGACTCTACATGCCTGGTTCCCACCGTGAAGCATGGAGGAGGAGGTGTGATGGTGTGGGGGTGTTTGCTGGTAACACTGTTGGGGATTTATTCAAAATTGAAGGCATACTGAACCAGCATGGCTACCACAGCATCTTGCATCGGCATGCTATTCCATCCGGTTTGTGTTTAGTTGGACCATCATTTATTTTTCAACAGGACAATGACCCCAAACACACCTCCAGGCTGTGTAAGGGCTATTTGACCAAGAAGGAGAGTGATGGGGTGCTACGCCAGATGACTTTGCCTCCACAGTCACCAGACCTGAACCCATTCGTGATGGTTTGGGGTGAGCTGAACGGCAGAGTGAAGGCAAAAGGGCCAACAAGTGCTAAGCATCTCTGGGAACTCATTCAAGATTGTTGGAAGACCATTTCCGGTGACTACCTATTGAAGCTCATCAAGAGAATGCCAAGAATGTGCACAGCAGTCATCAAAGCAAAAGGTGGCTACTTTGAAGAACCTAGAATATAAGGCATATTTTCAGTTGTTTCACACTTTTTTGTTAAGTATATAATTCCACATGTGTTAATTCATAGTTTTGATGCCTTCAGTGTGAATGTACAATTTTCATAGTCATGAAAATACAGAAAAAGCTTTAAATGAGAAGGTGTGTCCAAACTTTTGGTCTGTACTGTATATATATATATATATATATATATATATATATATATGAGTGTATATGTATATATATATATATATATATATATGTATTTATATTGTACATGTATAAATGCTTAATGAAGAATATATACGTTGCAATTCTTGATGTACAGTACAGACCAAAAGTTTGGACGCACCATCTCATTTAAAGATGTTTCTGTATTTTCATGACTTTGAAAATTTTACATTCACACTGAAGGCATCAAAACTATGAATTAACACATGTGGAATTATATACTTAACAAAAAAGTGTGAAACAACTGAACATATGTCTTATATTCTAGGTTCTTCAAAGTAGCCACCTTTTGCTTTGATGACTGCTTTGCACACTCTTGGCATTCTCTTGATGAGCTTCAAGAGGTAGTCACCAGAAATGGTTTTCACTTCACAGGTGTGCTCTGTCAGGTTTAACAAGTGGGATTTCTTCCCTTATAAATGGGGTTGGGACCATCAGTTGTGTTGTGCAGAAGTCTGGTGGATACACAGCTGATAGTCCTACTGAATAGACTGTTAGAATTTGTATTATGGCAAGAAAAAACAGCTAAGTAAAGAAAAACGTGTGGCCATCATTACTTTAAGAAATGAAGGTCAGTCAGTGCGAAAAATTGGGCAGACTTTGAAAGTTTCCCCAAGTGCTGTTGCAAAAACCATTAAGCGCTACAAAGAAACTGGCTCACATGAGGACTGCCCCAGGAAAGGAAGACCAAGAGTCACCTCTGCTTCTGAGGATAAGTTTATCCGAGTCACCAGCCTCAGAAATTGCAGGTTAACAGCAGCTCAGATTAGAGACCAGGTCAATGCCACACAGAGTTCTAGCAGCAGACACATCTCTACAACAACTGTTAAGTAGTGTTGAGCCACCCCCGTAGTGTTCGAGTTCGGTTCGGTTCGTCGAACACCCGTGTGTTCGCCGAACTGTTCGTCGAACTGTTCGTCGAACACCTTCGAACACCGTTAAAACCAATGGCAGGCAAACAAAAACACATAGAAACACATAGAAAACACCTTCAAAGGTGTCCAAAAGCTGACAAACTGCTCAGAAGACACAACTAAAACATGGAAAAGTGACAAGTACATATAGTCATGCGAAAAGAAAAGAGGTGGAGGAGTAAAAGGAGGGGGAGACACAGATATAGGCATGTCATGCCCTTCTAAAATCCAAAAAGTGAGAAGCCGAGACGGCCAGTCCGCTCCTGCCCGTGCCACCTCCGTGTCGCCGGGTTTGTGCCAGAGCCGCGGTGAACCCTGACGGCCAGCCCCCCTCTCCCAATACTGGTGCCTGTCCGCTGGTGGGTCGAGAGAGCCCCCCTGTGGTGGAGGCAGCTCTAAGCTTTTTAATTTAAATTGTCCCTCTAATTTGAATGAATACACTTTAAATCCATTTACAAGGATCTATTGGAGGGCAAGTCTCATGCCAGCAGCCGCGTAATTCCAGCTCCAGTAGCGTCCACTAAAGCTGCTGCAGTTAAAAAGCTTTTATAAGGATCGAGCTCGGCTGTCCACCGCAAGGCATCCTACTGCCAGTCCCAGCCCCTATGCCTTGGGGTGCCTCCTGATGCTCTTCACTGAGTATCCCGTGGTCCCGAAGCATTTCCTTTGAAAAAATTAAGTGTCCAAACTACAGGTGGTGTAGCTTGCTTAACAGCCGGGATAATCCGCTGACTAGCAGACAC
This sequence comes from Phyllobates terribilis, assembly GCF_046119375.1. Taxonomy (NCBI): domain Eukaryota; kingdom Metazoa; phylum Chordata; class Amphibia; order Anura; family Dendrobatidae; genus Phyllobates; species Phyllobates terribilis. The sequence continues at coordinate 171,333,716 of NW_027362771.1, forward strand.
TGCTACTAGGCACAAAGTATTTCCTGGGCTAGATGCAGTTAAAAATTTGTAAGTAGATACTCTCGTTGGATGCTGAGAAAGCATTCCATAGAGTCTCCTGGCACGCCATATATGATTCTCTTAAAAAGCTTGGGGTAGGGGTCTAGGGGACCCTTTTATAGCCAAAATCACGGCCCTGTATCACAATACGTCACCTAGGCTGAAGATAAATGGAACTGTAGCACCGAGGGCTCGGTTGCTACAGACGTATTGCACCTCACCCAGAGGTGTGATATCTCACTCTCAGATAAGGATGGAGTGTGGATCAGGACCCGACACCTGTATGCATTACACCACATTGCCGTGGGGCAGGGCGACCAATATGCCCCTGAGATGGGCACGACAGTCCCTGTCCCTGGCTGGAGTGGGGGGAGGGAACACTGAGGAAGGGGAACCCTGCAGTGCAGGAGCAGGGAGGAAGCAGTTCCTGGGTGCATTGAGAAGGGAGTATAAAAGGTGGGCACCATCTTAGTTCAGTGCAGAGAAGTCTGAGCAGAAGTGGCAGGGAGCAGGGGCTCTGCATGAGCTCTGCTCCGGAGGCGGGCCTAGTAACAGAGGCCCAGGCCTGCAAGAGGGAGAAGGAAGGAAGAGGAGCGGAGAAGGCTCCAGGAACGAGGAATGAAGGGATCCCAGGGGTGCGGACGGGCGAGTCGCCACCGCACGCCCGAATCCACCTGCGTGGAGGGGTCAGGCCAAAGGGGGAGACCGGTCCCCGAACTAGTGGAGGCAGGAAACGACCCTCAGCTAGAAACCGGAGGCTCTGACATTTTATGTGGCGCAGCCCCTTGCTCCACCCGCTAGGAAGGCACCACATAGGGTCAGGGAAACTGGCGCCAAGTTTACCAAGAGGAGGCCCGAGGCAGCCGGACAGAAGTGTTGGTAAGAAAGGCCAGACAAAGGACACACAAAGGGGGTCCTGTGAAGCGCTCCAAAGTTATCTGGGAGTTGTCTGAGCCCCTCACCTGGTGAGCACAGTACGACGTGGGCAGCCGTTACCTGCAGACGTGGTCTGGATAATAAGAACTGTGAGTAAAGGCCCTGAACTGCATCACTGACTCCGTGTCGTTACTGCTGCTGCCCTGCACCATCACCCCCATCCTCCGCATACACTGCCCTGAGGCTATACTCCTCCCGTGGGGAGTTATGCTACGCTCTGCTGCACCCACAACACCAGCCTTAGCGGTCTGCCCTGTAGCGGCGGTTCACTCTGACCGCAATCCACGGGTGGCGTAGTCGGACATTTAAACATCAAAACCACATAAATAGTTCCGCCACTGGTTTGACCGCCCTGAGCCACGGAACCGGATCGCCGCCACGAAGACTACAACCACCAGCATCCACCAAAAAGGGTCCGACTCCGGGTGTCTCAAGGCCCAGGGGGTGCGTCAGAACATTTTCATCACCTTTCACAATCACCAATGGGACAAGGCAGGGATGTCCTCTGTCCCCTCTCTTATACATCCTAGTGACGGAGCACCTGCTCTCATCAATTCGCCATAACCCCAATATTAGGTGGATTGAGGTGGGAGGCACCGAGTACAAGTGCTCTCTATTTGCTGATGATGTCCTAGTATATATCACTCAATCACATATATCCATCCCTGCTGTTATGGCTGAAATAGATCACTTTGTTACATGGTAAAATTTTAAAATCAATGCAGCGAAGTCTGAGGCCCTCGATGTCTCCCTTCCTAAATCCATATAGGATTCCATCCAGTCCAACTTTCCCTTTGCCTGGCCCTCACAGGGTATCAAATACTTAGGAATTCCTATTCATAGAGACCTCTCCCATCTATGTTATCTTAATTTTGGGCCCTTTATTGAACAATTCCATACAGACCACGGTTGGCAAGTTAGAACTGTAAGATTCACTACGTGAACCACTGGTGTTTTGTGGAAAAGCACATGTACACCGCGTTCCAAATTATTATGCAGAAAGTGTTTAGGAGTGATAAGGGAAGAATTTGTTTGTTTGTCAGTTAAACTCATTGATGGTGATGTGTGTCAGGGCTCTTTATATCACTGTAAGCAATTGCAGACACCTTTGCTAATTAGTTTGGCAGGTGTGTCCAATGAAAGGCAAGACTACTTAAGAAGGCTCTCTCACATTATTAAGCAGCCTACATTTTCTGCCAAAATGGGAAAGAAAAAGGATGTGTCGGCTGCTGAGAAGCAACAAATTGTGGAGTGTTTAGGTCAAGGCATGACTACAATCAACATTGTGCGATGATCAGGATGAAGTGTCTTGGCAATCAAGAAGTATGTAGCTGATTCACAGTACACACGTGTGCGTGCTGATAAGGGCAAATTGAGGACTCTTTCCTACAGGCAATTACGTCAGGTTGAAAGAGCAGCGGCAAAAAAGCCTTGTCATAGCAGCAGACAAGTTTTTGAAGCTGCTTGTGCCTCCAACGTCCCCCGAACAACAAGATGCAGGGTCCTTCAGAGGTTTGCAGCTGTGCATACGCCATCCTGTCGACCTCCTCTATCCACTTCACACAAGCAGAAACGGCTCCAGTGGGCCAAACATTACATGAAGACTGATTTCAAAACTGTTTTGTTCACGGATGAGTGCCGTGCAGCGCTCGATGGTCCAGATGAATGGAGTGGAGGATGGCTGGTTGATGGACACCCCACGCAAACACGGCTACAGCGCCAACAAGGAGGAGGTGGAGTAATGTTTTGGGCTGGAATCATGGGGAGAGAGATTGTCGGCCCCTTTAGGATCCCTGAAGGCGCTAAAGATGAACTCCATAATGTATGTGGATTTTCTCAAACAGCACTTCCTGCCATGGTTCAAGAAGAAGAACCGTGTATTTCACAGCAAGATCATTTTTCTGCATGATAATGCACCATCTCATGCTGCACATAAAACATCTGCATCTCTGGCTGATATGGGCATAAAAGGGGACAAACTTATGGTGTGACCCCCATGCTCCCCTGACCTCTACCCCATTCAGAACCTTTGGAGCATCATTAAAAGGAGTGTCTATGATGGCGGGAGGCAGTTCACATCTAAGCAACAGCTCTGGGAGGGTATTCTGTCCTCATGCAAAACAATTGAAGCAGAAACCATCCAAAACCTGACAAATTCAATGGACGAGAGAGTTCAGAAGCTCCTTTCGAACAAGGGGTCCTATGTGAAAATGTAACATCACCTAGAATAAAGTTTTGAGTTGAAAACTGTTTGATTTCAGTTTCTAACAACCTGCTAATGCTTATAATTTCAAAAATGACCATTTTTTTGGTCTTTATTAAAATGAAAAGGTTGATCGAAAAGTTTGGGGGATCTAAGAGTGTGGCAACCCAGTAGTCATGATTACTTCGAATTCTGACAATATGAGGGTCATGCTGCAGGTAGTGCAGCAAGAAGGCACTTATGTGTCTTGCGCATCTCGGAGCCCCAAAATTATTTTCCGGGCTAGAAGCAGCTAAAAATTATTTTTAATTTTAAATCTGGTGAAGCTTATTATAGATGGCCTAATAGGATCAGTGCTGCACACTGCTACAAAGCCCAAATTATTTTCCAGTCAAGATACAGATAAACATGATTAGTAATTTGAAAGCTTAAAACGGTTGTTAGGGTGATTTTAACCAATCATCAAGCTTTTACTCTCCCCAGGATGACACAGGGGTAGAAAAGTCGTTTCGGATCCATGATTTGTTCATCTTTATGAACGTGAGTCTGTCTACATTATCAGTGGAGAGCCGCGTGCGCTTATCTGTCAGCACACCACCAGCAGCGCTGAACACACGTTCAGACAGAACGCTGGCTGCGGGGCATGACAAGATCTCCAAGGCGTAAGTGGCTAGCTCCGGCCATTTATCCAGATTGGAAGCCCAAAAAGAGCAAGGGTCCAGTGACACAGTCGTGGCTTCAATGTTTACTTGGAGATACTCCTGTACCATCGTCTCTAGGCGTTGACTATGTGTCAGACTTCTTGTCTCCTGTGGCCTTGCAAAGGATGGGCTAAAAAAGTGGTGAAATGATTCCGCAAAATTGATGTTACCAGCAGATACTGTGGTTCTGTTACGGTTTGAGTGCTGAACACTTGACGGTCCCACGGATGGCAAGTTGGAACTGTGAGATTCACTACGTGCACCACTGGTATTTTGTGGAAAAGCACATGTAAGATTCTGCAACAGTCTCTGCTGATACTCCTGCATGCGTGCATCCCTTTCTATGGTAGGAATAATTTCTGCAAATTTACTTTTGTACCGGGGATCTAACAGTGTGGCAACCCAGTAGTCAGGATTATTTCTAATTCTCACAATTCGAGGGTCATGTTGCAGGTAGTGCAGCAAGAAGGCATTCATGTGTGTTGCGCATCCAGGAGCACCAAGTCCCTGTTGTGTTGGTGGCGAGGTAACAATCATGCTTCCTTCCTCTGTCCTCTCCCCCCAACCTCGCACAACAGAAATGTGATCAAGGTCTCCCTCATCTGATGAGTCTTCCATCAGTTCGTCCTCCACTTCTTCCTGGGCTCCTGCACCTTCCTCACTAGTTTGGCTGCTACCATGCGCCCTGGTAAAATCATCTCCCCCACCCTCACATGCCTGCCGCCTTGGTGCTGCCGACCGTCTGGACCTTGCAGATGTTAGCCCTTCCGCATACAACTCCTCCTCCTCTACTTCCTCCACCTCCTCTTGTGCCACCACCTGACTCCGAATTCTGTTTAACATGTGCTCCAGCATGTAAATCACCGGAATAGTCATGCTGATAATGGCATCGTCAGCACTAAACATCTTCGTCGCCATTTCAAAACTGTGCAGAAGGGTGCATAGGTCCCTGATCTGAGACCACTCCTCCAGCGTGATTTGCCCCACCTCTGAATCTCGTTGGCCCAGGCTATACGTCAGAATGTATTGCACCAGGGCTTGTCGGTGCTGCCACAGTCGCTGCAACATGTGCAGAGTTGAATTCCACCGGGTAGGCACATCGCATTTTAGCCGGTGAAGTGGCAGGCCCAACGACTTCTGTAGAGATGTAAGTCGCTGAGCTGCGGGATGCGAACGGCGGAAGTGAGCACACAGCAACCGTGCCCTCTGCAGAAGGCCATCTAGTCTGGGATAGTGGGCTAAAAATTGCTGGACAACCAGGTTCAACACGTGAGCCATACAAGGCACGTGTGTGACATTGCCCCGGCGAAGGGCCGCACCCAGGTTTGCAGCATTGTCGCACACGGCCTTCCCTGGTTTCAGGTCCAGTGGAGACAACCATTCATGAAATTGGTTCTCCAGAGCTGACCACAACTCCTCAGCTGTGTGACTCACATTTCCCAGACATTTCAATGTAAAAACCGCCTGATGACGTTGAGCCCTACTGCCAGCATAGTAAGGAGGTGTGCAGGATCCCTTCTGCGCAGTTAGAAAGCTTGTGGCATGACCAGACAGGCTTTGGGTGCAGGTGGAAGACCGAGAGGAGGTTGAGGAGGCAGAAGCAGTGGAGGAACTTTGACATAAAGAGGATTGACGCACAACTCGTGGGGACGGCAAGACTTGGACAGCAGCCCCTTGTCCTGCTGTCACCATAGTTACCCAGTGCCCAGTCAGCGACATGTAACGCCCCTGTCCATGCCTACTCGTCCAAGTGTCTGTGGTGAAATGCACCCTGTCACACACAGAGTTTCTCAAAGAAGCGGTGATGTTGTGTGCGACATGCTGGTGGAGCGCAGGCACACCTTTCTTTGAGAAGTAGTGCCGACTGGGCATCTGGTACTGGGGCACTGCGACGGACATAAGGTCTCGAAAATCCTCTGTGTCCACCAGGCGGAAAGGCAGCATTTCTGTAGCCAAGAGCTTGCAGATGGTGAAATTCAACCTCTTAGCTTTCTCATGGCTAGGAGGAAATGGTCTTTTACTTGTCCACATCTGAGGGACCGAGGGCTGGCTATTGTGCTTAGACGGGGTTGATAAGGGTGTCCCCGGCAAACTGCCGGTCTGTGAGGAAGATGCAGGCGGACATGTTAGGTTGCCTTGATCCAAAGGTGGTGCTATCGATGTCGGACAGCGCTCAAGACCAGCTGGTGTTACCACCTCCAAAGAAAATGATGACCTGCCAATCACGCTGGCTGTTGCGGGTAAAGAGGTGGCAGGTCTGCGCCCCAAAACAGGTGTGACTGCTGTCCCCCCAGTCACAGAGGATGAAGAGGCCGCGGATGCACAAGATATGGCAGACGGTTGTTGGCCCGGCCGGCTAGGCCGCATTGTAGCACACTGAGCTTCCCACTGCAACTTATGCTTCATGTCCATGTGCCGGTTCATGCATGAAGTACTCAAACTATGTATTTTTTGGCCTCTACTTAGCTTTTGCTGACAAATGTTACAGATAACACGAGTTGGGTCATCTTTATCGATCTGAAAAAATGCCCAGGCTATGCAAGGCTTAGCACCCATGCGACCTGAAGAGCCACCACGACTTGTGGTGAGAGGCAGAGTTGTGTTTGAGGATGCAGTTGTTGACGTGCTTCCAGTACTACGTCTCTGTCCAGGAAGGCGCAACCTGACCTCGTCGTCACTAGCATCTTCCTCCACCTCCTCTGCTGACCTCATCTCTTGGCTGACTGTGGGTTGACAGTAAGTGGGATCTCCGACCTCATCATCATCACCCTGTGCGTTATCACACCCGTCGTCCTCAGAGCCAACCTGTTCCTGCCCTGACAAAAAACTAAAGTTGTCGCTCCAATCAGGTATTTGAGTCTTATCATCGTCTTCCTCATTGTCTCCACCAACAGGAGTTACAGTTTGGGAATGAGGGTCTACATTATGGTCAGAACCTTCTGCGTCTGGTCCTGGATCCGACTCATAAAGATTCTGGGCATCAGTGCAGATCATTTCCTCGTCTGGATTCACAGAAGCGCTGGAGTCGACCTCTGATTCCCAGGCTATAGTATGAGTAAACAGCTCTGCAGACTCAACCATCTGTTCTACCTCATACTCAGACGGGCAGCTGGAGATTTGGGAGCTGTGAGGAAGCAAGTGCGATTTGGGTGACACCTTTGAGGACTGGAGTATTTGTGATGTTGAAGTTGATGTGGAGGAGAGCCCACTTAAAGGAGCACTTGATATCCGTTGAAGCACCTGCTGTTTTTGTGCCTCATCTGGAATTTGTAGCGATTGGCGTGGCCGTAAGAAAGGGATCTTATCACATTGTCCGCTAAAAGAAGTGGACATTTTAGTTTGGCTGGAAGATGGTCTTTCTTCTGCACCTACCCCACGGACACAACCTTTTTTCCCCTTCCCAACACGCCTATTCCCCTTTCCACCAGCAGCAGGCCTTTTTCCACTCATTTTGGTGGTTAACTAATTCACAACTCTGGAGTTGTTTGCACAAAAAAACAATGGATGGTAACCGAGCAGAGCTGAGTGGCCAAACTGTGGTATTAGGCCAAAACTATTGGCTGGGTTAGATGCAGAAAAAAATTATTTTTAATTTGCAACCTGATGGAGGTCAGTATAGATGGACTAATAGACCAAGTCCCACACACCGCTAGAAGCCCAAATATTTTTTCAGAGCTAGATGCAGAAAATTTTTTTATTCAATTTGCAACCTGATGGAGGTCAGTATAGATGGACTAATAGACCAAGTCCCACACACCGCTAGAAGGCCAAATATTTTTTCAGAGCTAGATGCAGAAAAAAATTATATTCAATTTGCAACCTGCTGGAGGTCAGTATAGAAGGACTAATAGAACAAGTCCCACACACTGCTAGAAGCCCAAATATTTTTTCAGAGCTAAATGAAGAAAAAAATTATTTTTAATTTGCAACCTGATGGAGGTCAGTATAGATGGACTAATAGACCAAGTCCCACACACTGCTAGAAGCCCAAATATTTTTTCAGAGCTAGATGCAGAAAAAAATTATTTTTAACTTGCAACCTGATGGAGGTCAGTATAGATGGACTAATAGACCATGTCCCACACACCGCTAGAAGCCCAAATATTTTTTCAGAGCTAGATGAAGAAAATTTCTTTATTCAATTTGCAACCTGATGGAGGTCAGTATAGATGGACTAATAGACCAAGTCCCACACACTGCTAGAAGCCCAAATATTTTTTCAGAGCTAGATGCAGAAAAAAATTATTTTTAATTTGCAACCTGATGGAGGTCAGTATAGATGGACTAATAGAACAAGTCCCACACGCTGCTAGAAGCCCAAATATTTTTTCAGAGATAAATGAAGAAAAAAATTATTTTTAATTTGCAACCTGATGGAGGTCAGTATAGATGGACTAATAGACCAAGTCCCACACACCGCTAGAAGCCCAAATATTTTTTCAGAGCTAGATGCAGAAAAAAATTATATTCAATTTGCAACCTGCTGGAGGTCAGTATAGAAGGACTAATAGAACAAGTCCCACACACTGCTAGAAGCCCAAATAATTTTTCAGAGCTAAATGAAGAAAAAAATTATTTTTAATTTGCAACCTGATGGAGGTCAGTATAGATGGACTAATAGACCAAGTCCCACACACTGCTAGAAGCCCAAATATTTTTTCAGAGCTAGATGCAGAAAAAAAATATTTTTAATTTGCAAACTGATGGAGGTCAGTATAGATGGACTAATAGACCAAGTCCCACACACCGCTAGAAGCCCAAATATTTTTTCAGAGCTAGATGCAGAAAATTTTTTTATTCAATTTGCAACCTGATGGAGGTCAGTATAGATGGACTAATAGACCAAGTCCCACACACTGCTAGAAGCCCAAATATTTTTTCAGAGCTAGATGCAGAAAAAAATTATTTTTAATTTGCAACCTGATGGAGGTCAGTATAGATGGACTAATAGAACAAGTCCCACACGCTGCTAGAAGCCCAAATATTTTTTCAGAGATAAATGAAGAAAAAAATTATTTTTAATTTGCAACCTGATGGAGGTCAGTATAGATGGACTAATAGACCAAGTCCCACACACTGCTAGAAGCCCAAATATTTTTTCAGAGCTAGATGCAGAAAAAAATTATTTTTAATTTGCAACCTGATGGAGGTCAGTATAGATGGACTAATAGAATGATGCTATGCCCAAAAGATTTTACTTCACTAGGTGCAGTAAAAAAATTGGTATTCTATACACAGGTGGTATATCTTGCAACACAGATAGGCTACTCCACTGACTAACACACTCTGCAATAGGCCAAAAAGGATTAGCTTTGCTAGATTCAGCCAAATGCTGTGAAAAAAACTTGCACAGCACTGGCACAGACCTGCCTGGCAAAAACTGATAGGAACTGATGTAACCTAGTCCTGAAAAGGACTCCAATTACAATTAGTCTTTACTCCCACAATCTATCTATTTAAGAGCACAAACCTGCTTGATAAAAGTCGTAGGAAATGCTGTAACCTAGTCCTTAAAAGGACTGCAATCACAACTATTCCCTACTCCCAAGCTATCTGTATATTTGTGCGAAAATTGGCTTGAAATTAACAAGGTATAGCGCACACAGCAACAGCGGTGCCGTCTAACACGCAGCTGCAGCAGTGAGAAAATGGTGGCGACGGGGAAAATGGCTTGGTCTTATAGGGCAAGGACATGTGACATACACTGCCAATCACACATGCCCTTGCTTGTGTGAAAAAAAGCACTTCGCTCCGTGTGTGCGCTGCTGATAGGCTGACAGATTGCACCTCCCCACTGCAAATGCGGGAAAGAGAAAAAAAAATGGAGATCTTCATTGTTCCTGCAGAGATCCATCCCCTGCCCCTCCCCCCGCCCCGCTGTACACTCAAACTGCGTATTAACATTAATTTTCATCATTACTGAGAAAAAATCCAGTTATGATTTTGGTGCACGAACAGTTATCGAACATAACCTCGAACAGCCGAATTTTTCTCAAATTGTTCGTGTTCGCCGACCGGCTCGAACACCGCCCAAAACAGCTCGAATTTGAGATTGGCGAACAGTTCGAGTAGAACAACGCTCATCTCTACTGTTAAGAGGAGACTTTGTGCAGCAGGCCTTCATGGTAAAATAGCTTCTAGGAAACCACTGCTAAGGACAGGTAACAAGCAGAAGAGACTTGTTTGGGCTAAAGAACGCAAGGAATGGACATTAGACCAGTGGAAATCTGTGCTTTGGTCTGATAAGTCCAAATTTGAGATCTTTGGTTCCAACCACCGTGTCTTTGTGCGACGCAGAAAAGGTGAACGGATGGACTCTACATGCCTGGTTCCCACCGTTAAGCATGGAGGAAGAGGTGTGATGGTGCGGGGGTGCTTTGCTGGTGACACTGTTGGGGATTTATTTAAAATTGAAGACATACTGAACCAGCATGGCTACCACAGCATCTTGCAGCGGCATGCTATTGCATCTGGTTTGCGTTTAGTTGGACCATCATTTATTTTTCAACAGGACAATGACCCAAAACACACCTCCAGGCTGTGTAAGGGCTATTTGACCAAGAGGGAGAGTGATGGGGTGCTATGCCAGATGACCTGGCCTCCACAGTCACCAGACCTGAACCTAATCGAGATGGTTTGGGGTGAGCTGGACCACAGAGTGAAGGCAAAAAGGCCAACAAGTGATAAGCATCTCTGGGAAATCCTTCAAGATTGTTGGAGGACCATTTCCGGTGACTACCTCTTGAAGCTCATCAAGAGAATGTCAAGAGTGTGCAAAGCAGTCATCAAAGCAAAAGGTGGCTACTTTGAAGAGCCTAGAATATAAGACATACTTTCAGTTGCTTCACACTTTTTTGTTAAGTATATAATTCCACATGTGTTAATTCATAGTTTTGATGCCTTCAGTGTGAATGTACAATTTTCATAGTCATGAAAATACAGAAAAATCTTTAGATGAGAAGGTGTGTCCAAACTTTTGGTCTGTACTGTATAGTTGCTAGGACACTGCACAAACCATCTGTCCTTTATGTCAAATGCTGTCATCTTAATGTTGTATCCACTAACCATCTTAAGTAAATCGTTCTGAGGGCTATACAGAAGGGAAATCTCTTGTTTTGAAATGTATACTTTGCAAGTATATTTCCTGTCTTTAGTCAAATATTTTGACAGCAGAATTCCCACATAAATATTGATTGAAATATTTAATAACAGCAAAAAAAGCAAACAAACACTTTAACAGTATGTATAATGTAAGGTACAAACAAAACAAATATATGGTTTACATCCTGTAAAACATCATCGTGAAACATTACTTTTACTTTAATTACAATCATTTAACTATCATTTAACTATTGTAATAGTTAGTGGTCTGTGGAGGCTTCACCACTGCTGATAATGTGATGAACCATTACATGTTAGCATAGCTCAATATCAATTGATTTTTTTCTTGCGTCTAAAGACTGATAAAAGCTATTTATAGATTAACCATAATCTGTAATTTTTCCCTTTGCTGGGCAATAGTACATTCGCCAAAGGATAAATTGTTCTGCAAAGTCTTGCAACAAAGGATCACGATCAATGCAAAGTTCCAATACAATGGTGCATGTAATGTAATATTCCCAGGGTAAATGAGCTTCATGATCGGTGGCCAAAATGTAATTCTGAATATTATTGTAAAATGTATTATATTTACATGGAATGGTCTGGGGTAAATTTAACTTTTATGTGTGATAAATGAAAAACATAGCTCTCTCAGTCAGGACCAGATTTACCTGTAGGCATAGTACATACAGTATATGACTTATGGAAGGATGCTTGCTAAACAAATAAAATGACCTGTTAATTAAATCATGTTACTATGTTAATCATATTTTTATGATTTGTTGGCAATTTTTTTATGAGACTATCTATAATAAGTTGTGACTCTGACCACTCAGTAGAGTCTTTTTTGAGCAAGACCTATTTATGAGTAAAACAGAATTACACAATACGCAATCATGTGAATGAGACACAAATATATTTGTTCACCCTCTAAATCATAGTTTCACAATTAGTCAGTAATCTTTGTAAAGGTTTTACACTTTTCTAATGAAAAATTATTTTTTTTAATTTGATAAATACACTATATGATGAAAAGTATTGGAACACATAGTTACAGTATTAACCCTAGTGGAGCATTTATGACATGTCACAATATTCGATCTCACTTTGCAGCTAATACAACGTTCATGCTTTAGGGAGGAATTTTTTACATTACTTTAGAGTGTGTCTGTCCGAATTTTTGACAATTTATCCAGAAGACCATTTTAAACACTGGTAGATAGGATATCTTGGCTCACATTCTCTGTTCTAGTTCATCCAAAAGGTGTTCAATGATAATGAGGTCTGTTCTCTGTGCGGGTCAGTCAAGTTTTTCCACACCAAATTCAACCAACCATGCCTTTATGAACCTTGTTTGTGGACTCGGACACAGTCATGATGGAAAAGAAAAGGTCCTTCCTAAACTGTTCTCACAAAAAAAGCATACAATTATTCCAAATTTCTTGGTATGATAAAGTATTAATATTTTCTTAAACTGAATCTTACAGTCCCATAGCTTTATCCCTTCTCCACCAAGCTTCACAGTTGGCATAATTCAGTCATGCAGGTAACATTCTTTTGGCATTTGCCAAATCAAGACTATGCATCAAATTGCCAGATAGTGAAAAATGACTCCTCTTGTCACAGAAAACATTTTCCACTGCTCCACAGCTCAGTTGGTGTGCTTTATACCACTCTATCCAACCAATAGCATTGTACTTTGTGATATAAGGCTTCTATGCAGCTGCTCAGCCACAAAAACATGTCATGAATCTCCCAGAGCACAATTTTTGTGTGATATTAAAGGGGTTGTCAACTACTTGTCCCCTGAGCGAAATAAAAATAACTTACACTTACCTCCTACACTACTGCCATTCCAGAAATGTTGGTGCCTGGTCTCCTGGCGCACATATGAGCTTTTTTTCCCATGTGAGTGCTGTAAACTTGCCACTGAAATCTATGAAATAACTCCTCTAAAAGTGGTGAATTTATTATTTTTTTTAAATTTACATGGGAGACTACAGCAATTAAGAAGTGTTTGTCCAAGTACTGCACAACTCCTTTAATGCCAGAGGTGGTTTGGAACTCTGCAGTTATTGAATTGCTTAGCATTTAGATCTTTGCTGTACTATGACACTCAGCACTCATTGCCTGTCACTTTGTTGCTGAGTTGCTGTAGCTCCTATGTGCTTTCACTTTTAAATAATACCACTCACAATTGATTGGGAAATATATAAGAGGAAAGACATTTCACAAACAAATGTATTGCCATGGTGGTATCCTGTTACATATATTATGCTCAAATGCCGTAAGCTCTTTAGAATGAGTTATTCTATCACATATGTTTGTAAAGGCAGACTGCTTGGATAGGGGCTTGATTTTATATGCCGGTAGCAATGGGAATGAGTAAAAAACTTGAATTCAGTGAGGAAGTGGTTTGTCCCAATATTTTTGTCCATAGTCATATGCCATACAAATTAGTGTAACAGACTTTTTTACACTGCCATTTTGCTCTGATTGTTCATTTATCCGCCACTGTTTGCAGAGGCATAGCTATCTTTCCTTCACAATCATTTATTCAGCACACCTCTTCATCTCAATCACAGAAAATGCTGTGTAATGGAACGGTAAAGTGTTAGTATGCCGACTAATCTACTCAAATGGGCTACAAGGGACCTTCATTGTTTTGATTAGTGAGGACCTTTAAGTATCACTCATTTATTAGCTAAATGCACTCATGTACTGTCTTCTCACTGTGACTACACTCATAGACTTTACTCTCACTATCACTATACGCATATACTATCCCCATGCTTGCAATAGATTCCAATACTGCCCTTTGCTATTGGCTTCTGCTTTGCCACATCTCAGCTAGCCTATCAAGTTCTCCAGCACTGACAATCAAAATCTCAACAGCTCCCTCTCCAGTTATCTAATAAAACATAGAGGAGGAGAATTAGGAGGTGAGATGAGTGCACAGTTCAACATACTTACTCAGGAAGCTCCATTCTCCTCTTGTCCTACTAGCCCAGAATGTAAAAAGAAAGAAGAGTCAATGATCATATTCCCAGGGGGCAGAGCAGGTGCAGCTAATATCTGTGCATCACTGGTTAATATGGTAACAACCCAGACTACTGATTAGTGTCACTAAATGACCAGCATGCCTACGTATCACTGATTAGTAAGCATGCTAATGTTAGCTGTTCTAATTAAATAATATTTTTATTTTAACCACTTAGTGACCAATAGACGTCTTTTTACTGACCTGAGATATAAGAGACTAGTGTTCCCTGACAGGTGACAATCCTGTAACTGTCACCTGTACACTATAGCTGACAACTTGCATCAGCCACGATCAGTGTTGGCACTGACCATGGACATTTAACCCCTTAGATGCTGCTGTCAATAGTGACTACAGAATCTAAATAGTTCACAGAGTGTGGGGGCTCCCTCTTTAACCTCATCGGCACACTGAAATCTTGATTGTGTGATCCTGATTTTTGCCATGGTCGGTAATGGCCAAATAATGGCCTCAGAGTCTGCCAGCTACAGCGGTCTGTTCAGAAGTTATCAAAATTTAGGTGGTAAAAATAAACTTTTTCATACTTGTCATGCCACTTTCCATTACTTCCTGAAAAGAACCAGAAGGGTTAATTAACTACCTGAAAGCAATTTTAAATACGTTGAGGGGTGCAGTTTTTAAAATGGTATCACTTTTGGGTAGTTTCCAACATATAGGACCCCCAAAGTCACTTCAAAACTGAACATGTCCCTATAAAAATAAGTTTTGTAAATTTCCGTGAAAAATTACTGCTACATTTTTAAATCTTCTAAAATGCTAATAAAATAAAACAACATTTTACAAATGGTGCTGATGTAAAGCAGACATGTGGGAAATGTTATTAATGTTTTGGTGTGGTATGACTATTGGGATTAAAGGGATAGTCATTCAAAGTTTAAAAATTGCATTTTTAAAAACATTTTTGATAAATTTTGGATATTTGTATAAATAAAAAAGCAAAATATAACCTAAATTTACCATTATTATCAAGTATCATGAGTCACAAAAAAAGCAGTGTCAAAATCACTGGGATATGTTGAAGCATTCCAGAGTTATAACTACATAAAGTGACACTGGTCAGATTTCAAAAAATTGGTCTGGTCATTAAGGGGTTAAATGTATTAAAGTACTTTACTAAAACATTTATGCCTCTTATAAGACAATTTCCTTATGCACAGTCAAAATGAATTAATATTCTGTATTGACAGCAGTATCATCAATCTGTTCTCAAAAGATGTGTCCACTAAAGGTTAGAAAGAGAAGGTGTCACAAATAGAAGGCGTCTGATTTCCATGTTAAATTATGATAAATTATTAGAATGAGTCTACAGAACAATCTGTACAATATCAGTGCATTCAATGATTTTAGAATAGCATCACCTTTTTCCTAGTCTTTGCATGTCTTGTATTTTGGGGATTATAGATGGAAAAGCGTTAACAACCTCTCTTGGGATTTGACAGAGAAGATGACCTATAACACATTTTTTTCTGTGCAGTAAGGTTATGTTATATCTTTATTGACTTTTCAAAGCCTTGTCTTTTCTTTTGCCTAAGCCTAAAATATGTCTTTAGGAAAAGGTATGTAAAGTGGTGAAGAATGAAAATGTTTTGCAAAAAAAGCTTACAGTGTTGGGTTGAATTGAGATAATGCTTACAATTTGCATCAATATAACAGTGCTCAAAGGCTAAGTAAATCCTCTCATACTATGGATTTATGTAATACATTGGTCCTGCGTTGTGCATAGAAATCAAATATCTTATATTTTACAGCTTTTAACTCATGAGTACTGATATAGGTCATTTTTAAAGGCTACCAAAAGACAAACTGGAAGCATTTGTAATGTTATATGTCAGCTCTATGTGGTGAACAGCACTGCACACTATATTTGGCTTTTTTTTGCTTTGTCTTTCATGACCATCCAATATTAATCTAATCCAAGACCAGTCTTTATGAACATTTGCCATTTTTTACCAGTAATTATGCTGGGCTTTAATTGTAGTGAAATTGCTTTGTAATCTCACATTATTTTTGCTTTTTACAGCAGTTGAATATTCCCTATTACACATTCATCTTATTTGACTATAATTGTTCTATATAACATAATGATTAGTGATGTGCGGGTGTGTAATGTTAACCCTTTCGGTGAGTACGCTAGGGTGCTCGCCGAGTATTTGCGGCATGCTCGGCATTTATGTTGGTTTCGCCGCGGCTGCATGTGTCAAGACTGTTAGACAGCCGGGACACATCCAGGGATTGCCTGTTTGTTCGCAATCTCTGCATGTGTCACGGCTGCCTAACAGCTGTGACACATGCAGCAGTGGCGACACTAAAATAAATGCCAAGCACGTCGCAAATACTTGTCGAGCACCAGAGTGTGCTCACCAAAAGGGTTAACAATAGACGCTCGCTCATCACTAATAATGATTATTTCCTATGGGTTAACAATGTACTATTGTACAGGAATGCATCAGTGAGGTGGAAATCTTAAAGAATGATAAGAAGCTCTCCACTGTACATTAGTGAGTTTCCTGTGTCATAGCTTAACTGGTTATCATTTACTTGGATGGCATTAGCTAATTATCTCTGTAACTATGTATTCTGTAAACATTACAGTATTTTAAATAAATGAAAACAGTAATTTTTTTTATTCTACCAGAGTTAACTTCTCTTAAGGGCATAAACATAAAAAACAAAGGAAAAGGTTTATTAAACCAGTTCACTGTTGTTGCCCAAGGCGTGTAGGAGCAGAGATCTCCATTGTGACCAAACATGATTAATACAGAGAAAAAAGAGTGGGTTAATTCCAGTTCCATTTAAAAATTAATACTTTAACCCCTTAAGGACCGAGACATTTTGTACATTAATGACCGAATTTCATTTTTAAAATCTAACATGGGTCACTTTATGAGGTAATAAAACTCTGGAACATTTCAACATATCCTAGCAATTCTGAGGTTCTTTTTCATGACATGTTGTACTTCTTGTTAGTGGTAAATTTTGATCGATATGATTTGCATTTATTTATGAAAATATCGAAAATTTGACAAAAAATTTGAAAATTTCACACTTTTCTAACTTTGAAGTTGTATTCCCTTAAATGGTTAATAAATAACATTTATTATACTGTAAGTCTACTTTACATTAGCATTATTTATGAAACATACTTTTTTTGCTAGGAAGGTAAAAAGGTTAAAAGTTTATCAGCAGTTTTCCATTTTTTCCAATAAAATTTGCAAAGCCTGTTTATTTTTACTGAACACAGGACATTTAAAGTGACTTTGAGGAGCTATATAACAGAAAATACCCAAAAGTGACACCATTTTGAAAGCTGCATCCCTCAAGGTGCTAACAACCACCACATCCAAGAAGTATATTAAAACTTTGGGTGAATCACAGGAATTAAAACAATGTGAAGGAAAAAATGAAAATTTTACTTTTTCCTACAAGAATGTTGCTTTAGCCCAAAAGTTTTCCTTTTCACAAAGGTAACTGGAGAAACTGGATCACATAATTAGTTGTGCAATTTCGCCTGAGTACACTAATTTTCCATATGTTGTCAGAAAGTCTTCATTGGGCACACGGTTGGGTTTGGAAGGGAGGGAGCGCTATTTTATTTTTGGAGCGCAAAATTGTCTGGAATAGATTGTGGATACAATGTCACATTTGCAGAGCCACCACGGTTTTAAATACAGCAGAAATCCCCCAAAATTACCCCATTTCTGAAACTATATCTTTTGAAGAATTCCTATAGTATCAATATGTAATGAGCACTTTAAACCCACACGTGTTTTACAGAATTGTATAACATTGGGCTGTGAAAATGAAAAGTTAAATTTTTTTCCACTAAAATGTTTTTTTAGCCCCAAGTTTTTAATTTTCAAATGCCTAATATGAGAAAATGGACAAAAAAAGTTATTAAGTATTGTCTCCTATGTATGGCAATGATCCATATATGGTCAAAAACTACTTTTGAAGCACAGTGCAAAGCTCAGAGGGGAAGGAGTGCCATATTGAAGTGCAGATTTTCCTGGAATGGTTTGCGGGTGCCATGTCACATTGGCAGAGCCCCTGAGGTGTCAATACAGCAGGACCTCCCATAAGTAACCCCATTTTACAAACTACACCTCTTAATAAAATCATCTAGTGATGCAGAGAGCATATTGATGCCATATGTGCTTCACAAAATTTTATACCATTTAGCAGTGAATAAAAAACAAAAAAATTTTACCACTAAAATGGTGCTTTAGCCCCAGATTTTACCATTTTAAAAGGAAAAATATGTAAAAATGACCACATAATTTGTTATACAATTTCTCATGAACGTTTCAATACTGCATATGTGACTGTGCAGTATTATTTGGCCACACAGCAAGACTAGGGAGACTACAGAGGGAAGGAGCGCCATTTGACTCTTGGAGAGCAAATTTTCGTAGAAGAGTTTGCAAACTCCATATACAGAGGCCCTAAGTGCCAGAAAAGCAGAAACCTCCCACAAATGACCCCAATTTGGAAATTACACCTGTCAGGGAATTCATCTACTGGTGTAGTGATGATTTTGACTCCATCAGTGTTTTCCATAAGCAAGCAGCAATGGATATTGCAGAGTGAAAATGTAAATATGGCATTATAGTGCCAATACATTGTAGTGCCTTTACATTATGCCCAGCTCGTACTTCAGGAGGTACACATCCCATAAATTAAGTGGGTTTGCCATGCTACAGTAATGCAAAACACGTGGATTCTAACTGCAGCTTAAACACACTGAAAGGTCAGAAGGAGGGGGCATTTGGATTTGGGAGCACATATTTCGCTGGATTTCTTTTGGTGAGAACCACATCATTTTTCCAGAGCCTTTGTGCAATCAGTAATGTGGACATCCCCTATATTTCTGTTAACTGATGATGAACCTGAGTGGGCACTTGTTTTCTATGGGTTAAGTAGAAGCTTTTTTTAGTGCTATTTTCAGGTACAGAACATTTTGGATCAGTTCACACTTGTCCTGTGCTTTACGCTGAGCACTTATATTGGGGTTTCCATCTAAATCTACAAAATGCGTGATTCGGATGAAACCCCTGAGGGATCCATTCACTATAATGAGGCAGCAGAATTACTCTGGACTCTGTGTGGCTTCAATTTAATGGTATCTGGCTTTTAAGAAGGACACAAAACTGTGGCCGACTGTGCTTTTATGCACACCTAAAAAAGATGGGCATGGACAAATCATAGGCTAGGCAAAGTCCACAGTGTCTCCATCTGCCTCATTATATGGAATCTTCCGCCAGGGGTTCCATCTGAATAACATGTTTAAGAGATTTACACTGAAATCCTGCTGTAAGTGCTCAGCATAGAACGCATGATAAATGTGAGATGAGCCTTACTGCGATCTTTGGGAGACTGAATGAACAAATCAACAGCAGGTTAAGAATTTCTTTTATTTATTTTTTATTCTGTTCCTCGAGCAGTATAAGTGATAAGATGGCCTTATTTATCTGGTCGGTGGGATTACAGCGATACCAGATGCATGGCTTTTTTTAGGTTTTGCTACTGTCACAAATTAAAAAAACATTTTTTTTACAAAAAATAGTTTTTGCATTGTCATATTTTGTGAGCTTTAATTTTTCTATATTTTTGCTGACAGTCATGTTAAGGCTTTTCTTTTGTGTAACTAGTTTATGATTTTATTTGTACCATTTTTTGGCTCATAACATTTTTTGATCGCTTTCTATTTAGATTTTTGGGAAGCAAAATGAAAAAAAAATCAGAAATTCATAAATTGTTGTTTTTTTATGTGTGGTCAAAGTGATAAGGCAGCTTTATTATTTGGGTCAGTACAATTACAGTGATACCACACTATGTCATTTTTTTATGGTTTGCCGTTTCTGCACAATAAAAGCAATTTTATAGAAAAAATATTGTTTTTGCATCGCAGTATTCTGAGAGCTATAGCTTTTTTATTTTTCAGCTGATGAAGCTGTTTGGCGGCTTTTTTTTTGTGGGACAAGATGACGTCTTCAGCTATACCATTTTCATTTACATTGGTCTTTTTGATCATATTTTATTCCACTTTTTTCCAGTGGTATGATAAAAATGCATAGTTTTTTGCCACGTTTTTATTTTTATTTTTTACCGCGTAGACTATAGGATTTAACTAGTTTGACAGTTTTATAAATTGGGTCGTTCCAAATGCTGCTATACCAAATATTTGTTGTTTTGTTTATTTTTGTTCTTACATAAATATGTGTATTTATTGCTGTAATATTTTTTGTTCTTTATTTTGTGGGATTTTTTGTTTTATTAATAATATTTTCAATTTTATTAACTTTTTTTGACTTTTTTGCTTAGTCCCTCTATGGGACTTTAATTTTTATTATTCTGATCACTGGTCTCATGCATTGCAATGCACCAGCACTGCAATTCATGTGAACTGTCAGGTTACACTGGCAGATCGCCTGTTAGACCCTGCTGGGTCTCACATGCCACCATACCTGGCACACCAGAAGATCTTTGTTTGACATCATTTGGCTCCCTGTGATTTCATCATAGGGTTGCCTATGGGGGCGAGATATGGAGCCCCCCTCAAAACCTTCCAAATGCCGTGATTGCTATTAATCATGGCATCTGAAGGGTTAGTCAGCCAGGGAAGATGAGGGACACCATCCCTAGCTATTACTGCAGGAGCTGGGCTATCAGCTTAGCCGAGCTCCCTGCAGTGATAGTGCAGGGAATTGCTGATATTTCAGCATTTCAGAGAGCTGGGACCACTGAAATGGGTCCCTTCATCTCTAGCCATGCCAGTCAGCTGTCAGTGACTGCTGTTGGCATGGAGCTGTCACTGTGTGTTTTGACTCAGTGACAGTTTAAAGACATGACATGTATAGCACATCATGATATGGGAGCTGACACCTGCTAATGAAGTGCTATACACATCATTGGTCATTAAGGGGTTAAGTTGCCATCTTTCTCTTGCAATATGGAACCTACTTTTAACTTAATTAAAATAACTCCAGTTCCACTCCTGATATGCCTCTACACCTTTCCTGGAATTCAGAGTGATAACATTCTGCTCATCATTCATATATGCAATAACTGATCTTGCCATACATGCGAGTTTTACCTATGGGATATGTGATTGGCTGCAGAGGTCACATCATTTACAACTTTTTAAAATAGCAGAAAGTAATAAAAATAAATGCTAAGTTTCAGAAACTATGCATTATTGGAGGGTTAATGAAAACAGTATAAAACTAAGCCCAAATGCTTGAAAAGAATTTGCGAAAAAGCCCAGAGCAAAATGTTTAAATGAAAACAGCTGTGAAATATGTATATGGTAGAGGCATGTGATGAAGGCTACACATTAGCATTTATGCTATGTGCCTATGTGTAGTATAGGTTTTTAGCATCATTATTTCATAAAATAAATACTTCTTTTTCAGAACACTAACATACCATGTTGTGCAATGAAATACGCTGTGATTTTTTTTTAGAAAATTGTTTATATTGATGCAGCCTGGCCCCAAAAGGCACATAAAACTTTGTAATTATGTGACTCCAAAAAATGAACAGATTTTGTAAATTATTTTCCATTTTGGGTGCCACAAGTTGTTGACCTCATTTACTTTCAAGAAAGAACAAAATAACACAATACAAAACATTTAACACCATCCATCAGGTTTAAAACTTGGATTTATGCAAAAAAATATATCCAAAATTCACCTGTCTTATAAAAAGTTGGGTTTTGCATTTGTATATGGTGATTCTTCAATGACTAGACATGACTCAGGGAAGGACCCAGGCTGAGCTCCAATTCCAGCTCTACTTCTAGCTTAGTGGGAGGTTTTTACATACAAGTTTACTAACTAATTTCCACAATTCTAATATAGTGTATGCATGGTGTAGCCAGAATGTGGTTGCTATTATACTTTCACGCCTCTCCAGCAGACTGGTTTCTGTATATACTGGTTGCTGCATACACATCAGGGTTTCAATTACTGCCCTTAAGGGAATGGAAAGTTTTAGAGAGACAGGGTGAACACTTTTTTGATTAATACATAGGACTGTTAAATCATGTTTCAATAGTATTCATTTAGCATTTCATAATTTTATGCCATTGTGGCTAATGGGAGCACAGATATGTAGCTGTACTTTACTGCCCTTACTACAGTATGTTAAGCTCAATGGTCAACTGTGAAAGGATGTTCACATGTAAAGATTTGCTGCATATTTTTTGCAACTTATCTGCTGCATAATCCACATGTATTACATGCTGATTCTGCTGCAGAATGCGTATAGATTTCATCCTCTGTATTGTAACAGAAATCTTGAATGAATTTTGGATAGAGAATTGACATTTTCCAATTTTTAAAATTTCACTGCCTTTTAATTTACATATAGAAATTTTCTGCAAAGTGAAGATAAGATTTGATAAAATCCCTGTTGACTTAACTGATATTGTAATATGTTGCTGATTTTCTGAAAATAAATATGCATGGAAAATCTCTTGCGAAAGCTCAGCATGTTAAAATACCCTTAAAAAATAAACGATTATCCACCTAGAGGTTTGTTGGTTAGTGAGCATAAACAAGCATTTTTTAATAGTTTAAAAATGGTGTGGCTCAGCTTTCTTTACAATTTATAGAAAGGAGACGGTTTAATTGTATCTCCGTCTTTGGTTGAAGTGAGTATCTAAATGCTGACTGCAGTTGTTTGTTTCTTGTTTGATCATAAAGTCAGTTTTAAGCAATATGGAAATCCAATTTTATGCACATGCTTATTTCAATAAAGAAAATAACAAGAGAAAGCCTATTGTTTGCCAAGCCATTTCTTGTAAGAGGATTAGAAATACTAGTGCATAATATAAAAATAAAAATATAGTTTTTTAAGCAGTGACACATAAAGTATATAACTGTTTAAGTTACAAAAAAATCAAGGTGTGTTTTTCCATGCCAAATGTGCTTATATTGTTAAAAAATATTGCAGTTTATATGTTTGATATATTCATGCAACAAACAAAATTACCAGAAAAGATGTCAATGTTTTCTTAGCAATTAGTTGTTCTTAGTTCAAGAGGATTTATTTATGTATTTTACTCACTTATATAACACCATTAATTACACAGCACTTTACAGACATTATTATCCCTGTCCCCATTGGGGCTCACAATCTACATTCACTATCAGTAAGTCCTTGGAGTGTGGGAGGAAACAAACAGGGAGAACATACAAACCCCTTGCAGATTTTGTCCTTGGTGGGATTTGAACCCAGGACCCCAGTTCTGCAAAGCAGCAGTGCTAACCACTGTGCTGTACAATCCTTAAATGATAAGTGTAACAGAGGTGGACACAGTGAGGGGTTGGCAGTTTTCACCTCTGTAATTGTCAACATAATTAACTTTATTCTGCAATTTGACACTAACCAATTTATTTATTTTGTTTCACTACATTTGCACAAAACATTTTTAATAAGTAATTTTCCTAAATGTCACCATATTGTGAGAGCCATAAGTTGTTTACATTTCTGTTACTGAAGCTGAAAGCTATTTTAGTGAGATGTAGTACCATTTGGGGCTTCATGCTTTTTAATCACTTTTTATTCCATTTTTTAGGAGAGACATAAATAAAAGATAATGAATTACCATGCGTGATAATAAGTAGATCAGTTGCATATAGTGGATTGTTATTGTTGCAGCTAGACTGATTACATGTGTTTTTTATTGTTTTATATTTTTGGATAGAATAAATGATTTTGGGAAAAAAAATTGTGTTTTTTCATTCTTTGTGTGTTTTTTCTTTCTTCCATTTTTAATAGTGATGAGTGAGCACTAAAATGCTCGAGTGCTCGAAGCTCGGGTCGAGCACATTGGAATACTCGAGTGCTCGACCCGAGCAACGAGTCCAATGTAAGTCTATGGGAAAATCGAGCATTTTTCTGGGGGCCACCCCCCCCCCGGCAGTCTGCAGAAGGTCAAAAATTGCCCAAATTGATGGGAGCAGTGCTCAATTAAACGTCAGGCAGGCAGAATATATAGTCAGACAGGCAGGCAGGGTATATAGGAGGGTGCATGAAAAATATAGCAGGGTACTCAGAACATACTAGTGCCCTCCGATTTTCATGCACCCATCTCTTTAAAAAAGACAGCCGGCAATTCATCAGCGGCATACACTGGTACCCGACAAATTAGAACAGATAGAATAGAGCATCACACAAAGACTAGATAGATAGAAATATGTCAGTCGCATATATAATAAGTACAGTGACAGTGTTGGTTACTGTACTTGTCATTTAGTGTTAAAATAAAGGATTTATTAAAAAAAAATTGGCATAGGGTTCCCCGTAATTTTAGTCTCTAGCGGAGGTTAAGCAGACGGCTGGGGCAGATGTTTGAAGCCTGGGAAGGGGGTAATACCCACGGAGCTTCCCAGGCTACTAATATCAGCCCCCAGCTGAATACCTAGCCTTTACTAGCAATTAAAATGGGGGACCCCAAAAAAAAATGACGTGGGGTCCCCCCTATTTTAATAGCTAGCAAAGGCTAGGCAGACAGCTGGGGGCTGATATTAATAGCCCAGGAAGGGTGCCATGAATATTGGCCCCCTCCCAGACTAGAAACACCAGTCATTAGCCACCCCAGAAATGGTGCATCCATAGGATGCGCCAATTCTGGCACTTAGCCTCACTCTTCCCACTGCCCTGTAGCGGTGGCAGTGGGGTAATAGGGCCGGGGTTGATGTCAGCTTATAATGCCAGCTGACATCAAGCTCAGGTTAGTAATGGAGAGGTGTCTATAAGACACCCCCGTTACTAAGCCCATAGTGAAAGTTAAAAAAACACACAAACACCCAGAATAAAATCCTTTAATTGAAATAAAGACACAATTCTTTAGTGTTCTAAATTAAACTCTACTTACCGTCACACCCATTCCAGCTGAAGCCAACGATCTCCTGCAATAAAAGTAAAATAATTAACCAACCTCATCCTTACCTTTCCGTGGTTCCCAGGACGGCTTCAGCTCTGCTACATTGACATGACAGGCTGGATCGTAGCAGAGCGCTGCCGTCCAGCTTGCCATGCCGCAGACCCTGAGAAGCGCAGGCATGCTTGCGCTCCTCAGTGTCTGGCTGTGATGGCATCCAGATGAGCCGAGTTCATGTGCAATGAACTCAGCTCACCTCATGCACGTCACTAACAGCGTGGGAGAATTCTCCTGCGCATGCGGTGCCGGCAAATGACGTCACCGCTTGAGCAGGAGAATTCTCCCACGCTCGGACGGCCTTGAGATGGTAGGCTGGATGGTAGCAGAACGCTGCCATCCAGCATGCCGTCCTTCAGAGACACTGCGGAGCGCAGGCATGCTTGCACTCTGCAGTGTCTCTGAAGGATGACAAACTGGATGGCAGCGTTCTGCTACCATCCAGTAGAACTAGAACTGTGGTTGGATATGGTGGGTGCAGCTGAACATCAGTATCAACTTTGGTTTTCACTTCTTTAGAGCTCATTAAAATCTGTAAACGTAAAAATATCCTTTGGTTTAATCATAAAACAGAAAAAAAGTTAGAATCATTATTTGACGAAGACACATAAATCTATGGATAAATTATGCTAGGTATCAGAGGTTTTAGTTGTGCCATGTATGTTTATTTCTTTTTTGAAAAATGAATCCCTGTTTTTGAAAAACAAATTCCCTTAATACCAATAAATTATTACTGATGCAATGCTTTTACCTATGACTTAGTTCCATAGATTATATTCCTATTGCATTTCTCAAGTGTAAAACACTATGTAAGAGTCAAACATTTAGTTAACAGATAACACTGGTGCTGTTGAATTCAATAAAGAACCAATGAAGTTGGTTTGAAATCAATATTTGCTTTCTGAGCCAAAAAATGTATTTATAAATATATAAAGCACAAACTTGAAGGCATTACAAATGTAAGCAATTAGCGTATTCTAAACTGTTTCGGAGGATGTTTTATTACTGATTGAAATAAATATATAAATGCTACAATTGTACAAAATGTTCTCTATTTTATATGAAACGGTTGACTATATATTAGTAATTTCCTTTACTTCTTTACACTTGAAAATGAAATAATTTACTTAATAAATAATGAAAAATAGTAATGCAATATTATTTGGTTTTGTTGTATATTTTTTTTAAATTAAGCCTTTCAGTAATATTTTAAATACATTTCCCTTGCACTTTAACACTAGAAGTCCCAGAGAGGGGTCATTTAACATTTCTACCTTTGGAACCCAGAGACGGGTCGAATGACCTGAAGGATTTTAGCTAACATCCTATAATCACCGTCTTTTGTTCTGTAATTAAGGCCATTACTGTCACACCACAGGAGGTTGTTGTTTTCCATTGAGTTTAGCCATTTAGTTTCTAGTTAGTCCTATTCAGTTTATTGTATTTGATAATAAAAAGACTATACATATTGTATTTAGTTTAGTTTTATTTGAGCAAAAAAGCACTGAAACAATGAATCATTTTTTATATATTTTAAATAGAGAATTAGAAATTTTAGAGCCAGGTACAGCTGTGAGTAATGAACAGAAGCATTTGTGTCTAAGGCCTCAAGCACACTAGCGAAAAAAAATTGCGCAAAAATCATGTGATTTTTTTTTCTGCGATTTGCCAATGTTTTCAATGGCACCAAGCACACCTGCGATTTTTTTCGTGTGATTTTTTTCATAGGTGCGATTTTCCTGCGATTTTTTTTTTTTGCTTTTTTTTTCGTGCGAAAAAATCCCAGAGGAGTGATCTATATGACCAATGGGACAGATCGCAAAAAAATCGCAAGTAGCTGCAATTTTTTTGCAATTTTTTCCACACCAATTGACTTGAATGGGCTGCGATTTTTTTCGTGCGATTTTTTTTCGCGTGAAATTCACAAAAGAGGACTGAAATTTCAGTGTGAAAAATATACAAAAGAACAACTGTTATTTGCTTCCATGCTTTTTATTTTTTTTTAATTTTTATTTTCAATAAAGGATTATTTCACACCAACATCAAACAATAGTCACATTTTCAAGATGAGCAGTGTATAAGCGGCATGGCCAAACAAATGTGACAAGACAGTGAACAAGAAAACAATATCATCAAATTATACAACAGGGAGGTATGTTGGGGGAGGAGAAGTGGGAAGAGGGGAGGGGGGGAGGGTAAAGACAAATACATGGGGGTAGGGGAGTAAAGGATGCTTTTTATTTTTGTTATAAAAATAATAAAAAAAATACAAGGAATAAAACAATTCCACACATATTTACAATAGGCTGCAGTGGGGGGCTGCGTGTGTGTGAGTGGCATGTCCTTCTTGTGTGACTAGCATTTCAGCACTCACTCAGCAGTCTGTCTGCACTATTGGAACATACCTGGCACTGCCTGGGTATGTCCCTGGTACATTTGCCACACGTGTATTTGTAGCAGTCAACACATCTCTCAGTTGCACAATTGTTCGTGCATCGATGGTTGACCTGACAGTTCGCCCTTTTGCCAGGGCTGGGTGTGGAAGGTTGTTACCGAAGGAGTTTCTCCTTGCGTGCCTTCTTTTCAGAAACATGAGAGCCACCTAACTCTTTTGCAAGCTCAACCAGGAAGTCCACCCGTCTCTCCTGCACCCCAGTGCATGCCTGATAAAGAACATGAGCATTCAGTGCTGCCATGTTAATCATGTTGTAGAACACGGCGACTGGCCATCTCCTTGTTCCTGCATGCACGCTGTATTCCCGCACCATTTGGTCCAGTGCATCCACACTGCACTTTGTGTGGTTGTATTGTGTGACTGTGTTTGGCTTCCTTTTGTTAGTATCCTCAGTCTCAAACATGCTGTGCATGCTGCTGAGAACGTAGACGGCCTTCTTTTGTTTGGGTGCATACACTGTAAGTGTGGCACCAGTGGTTGAAAACACCTGACTGGTGAATTCAGTGCGGTCCATCTGTCAAGCGGACTGAGGAATTTCCCGGCGACTGTTGTTGACTGTGCCGAGGATAGTGGTTTTCCGGCTAAGCAGTCGTTGTGCAAGTGACAATGATGTAAAGAAATTGTCCGTGGTTACAGTTCTGCCCTTGTCCATGAATGGTTCCATCAGCCTCATCACAACAGTTTATCTCCCTGCTGGGACGAATGGGGTCCTTGCCAAGATATGGCAGGACATTACAGATGTACATTGATTTCAAGTCGCAAGCCACCCAAACCTTGATGCCAAACTTGTCTGGTTTTGTTGCAATGTATTGCAGAAAACAGCAGCGAGTCTTTGATGGGAAAAGCTGTTCATCAATAGTGATGTGTCGGCCAGGGTTGTAGGATGCGATGCAGTTGGTGACAAACGATCTCCACACATCGGAGAGTGCAGCAAACTTATCGGTCTCCACTCACTCACTGCGTGTGAACATGTCATCAAAGCGTAGGTGTTGCATGATGTCCTGGAAGCGGTTTCGGGTCATAGTTGCAATGATCCTTGGGTTTGCCAGGTTTACTGACCAGCTGTCACGTAGTGATGGAACCTTGGTCATCCCCCGCAAGATAATGACTGAAATAAATGCCATTAGTTCCGGGAGACCCATGAACCAATCCACCTGCTCCGTGTGATGTGCATGTTGAGTAGTCCATTCTTGAATGCAATGAAGCATGTCAAGAGTGATAAAACAGAGGAAGCTGTGAAGGCGACTCCGGACACTTCGTCTGGCCTTAGCACTTGGCTCTCCATCTGTAGGGTACGGTTCTATTGGGGTGAAATGGAGACATTTCCCCACTTGTACTTCACGCCACACTGTGCCATCTTTTGTGGTCTCTGTCGGCTCACTCGCTAACCGAGCTCTCTTTTTTGGTAGAGGAGGAGTCTCCTCATCTGCAAGATAAATAATTTCAAATTAACATTTTGTTTTGGTTCTAAATAAAAAAGATAGTCAGGAAATAAAAATAGGTAATTTGAAAAATCTAACCTGAAGACAGCTCAGAATCTGAATCCGGTTGAAGGACTATGTCTTCTCCATCTGAGTCAGAAGGGTTGGTGTTGCTCACGATCAGTTCCAATGCCTGTTGAATGGTGTGCCTTCTCTGCATTTTGTTTCTTGTGAACAAAATAGGTGAAGCAGTCACCTATTTCTCCCCCACAGCACAAAAGGCTGCATGCAAATTTGCTAAGGTGTTAGCAACCTTATGCATATCCCCTGCACAACAATGTAGCTGGGGGGTGGGCAGACACACTCAGGAGCAGCTTACATTCTTTTGTTTACACTCTCTTACAAGACCTTTGTTGAGGTGGATCAACACAACACAATTGCCCCCTGCAGATTCCTCAGGCAATGGCCACATTTACAAAAGAAAGGATGCTAATTGGAGCCATCAGAGTTGTCAGTTTGGACTATGGGTCATTTGACCCTATTTCGGGACTTCAGCAGAGAGCTCAAAATTTCTGGGACTTCTAGTGTTAAAGAACCTGTCCACTGCTTGACAACTACTTGTCATATCAGACGCTTGGCCCCGATAAAATAAAAGGCTTATACTCATTTCCCATGCTGGTGCCATTCCCATTGTGTCGACACTCGCGCTCTCTGGGGTTCCCATGCTGTTGTTGTGACACTCTACCCCAGCGCCTAATCAGCACTGGTGTCACTGTACCAGCCTTCTGTCAAATTGAACATGAGTAGGCAGTCAGAGCTAAGCTGCAGCCGGAATTCCTCTGCATGTATGATTTGTTCGAAGGTGGGGACATTATTGGCCGCCGGGGTCACGTGTCACAACAGCCACACTAGAGCCCAGGGACAGCGAGTGCTGACACCACTGGAATGGCACCAGTATGGGAGATGAATATAAGCTTTTTTATTTTATTGAAGTTAAATATTTAGATCAAGAAGGGGTTGTCCAAGTACAATCATTGCAGTTATATAGACAGATGCAATTTGTAGATTCAAGTGTTTATTTTTAGTTTGTGTCATATTAACTCACATTATCTATCAATCTATCTATCTATAGGAATTATTTAAGATCAAAACTTTTTTCAAAAACCTAGATTTTTTTTCTATCCTTTTTTACTTTTCTGGTACCTAGATCTACTTTCTATTATGAAATATGTCAAGTGACACCAGAATAAAAAATGGTGAAAATATTTAATGCATGTAAATAGCTTTTCCTTTGTTCTTTCAACCCCTTTCTGACCCAGTGATTTTCTATTTTTGAGCTTTTGTTTTTATCTAAACATCTTTCAAGAGCCTTAACCTATTATCCTTTCGTTGTCAAAGCCACATAAGGGCTTGTCTTCTTGTGGGTTAAGTTGTACATTTGTATGCCACCATCCATTTTATCATGTGATGTACTAGAAAGCTGGAAATAAATCCAAGTGTGGTGAAATATCAAATAGAGTGTGATTCCGCACTTATTTTTGAGTTTTATGGTTACAACATTCATTATACCTTAAAAATGACTTGGCAATATAATTGTTGAGGCCAACACAATTACGCAGATATCAAACTTAGTTTTTGTACAATTTGGGAATTTGTACAAAAACCAAAATGTTTGCTTGTGTATGGATTAAAGGATCTTTTGAAATTCTAATTTGCCGTCTTTGCCAAATTTCCCCCCAAAAATTATTTTACGGCAAAGAAAATCATGTGGATCTCAATATTGGAAAGTTTGTAAGTGCTCAGAAAATACATGTGGGAGAGGAGAAAGAAATAAACCTGCTGACCATATGAGCTTGCACTCCACAGGAGAGAGATAGACAAACACTGACTAAAAAAGTTTACACTCTACTCTAAAGAAGAAAAAGAGAGGACTCTGTTTATAATAAGAGCCGACACTCTACAGGAGAGAGTTTGTGATCAACTTTCGGGCAGCACCAACTGCTCAGAGCCTTCCCCTTGCTGGGCAACCCAACAAATTAGTTGCAATCTTATGGGAAAATCTGTCAGTTAGTGTTTAATTTCATTGCAGTGCCATCTCAAGGGAAATCAGTGTCTTTTCAAATCAATATGTTGTCTAGGAAATACAGGACATGTCCTTTAGAGACAGAGATGCTCTTTGTTCTAGCTTCTACTCTGACCAATAAATTAGGATTCGTAATAGAAAACTCCCCAGAATTTTATTTTATGGGAGTACATTCCAGAAATGTTATTTCCTTAAATTTCTACTTTGCTTTTCTATGTGATAAACATGTTTACCATCAGGTTTGCTGAGGTTATATGTGCTAATTTGATACTATAATAGCCTTTTAGCATTTAGCATGGGAATCAAAAGCTTTACTAAGATAAAGTGGACTATATATTGATAGTTTTATTATGGACAGTTTGCATTTAATGATTTCTTCTATACCTGATGTCTTCTTATGTTCTCTCATTTTGGATTGACATCTGCTATTGATTTAAATACATGAGACTATAAATGTTTCTTTGAGACAAGCAAATACTATTGACTAGATGAACTCTTTATTTCCAATAATGCAGTTTTCTTCAAGTGACAACACTCAAAATCCCTTATGCACCTTAAGAGCCAAAGCATTTTATTATTTGTAATTAGTTGGCAAATATATATAGCTAAAGGGAATCTGTGATCAGACATTTTCATTGATGCATGTCAATTACATATATCCCTGAGGTGCATTGTTTTTATCCTTTTCTGTATTAGTGTGCTATTAGTATGAACATTTTTTTCTGTAGAAAGCTGTTCTTTACTGATGGCTAACTTACAGACAAGTTCAAAACATTGTAATAGATTTGTGTAAGGCATTTGATAGATATTTGCAAAATATAATGTAATTGAAATCCTGATTGCAATTGTTCAGATGAAAACCATAAATATCCTTCGAAAATATTTAGTACGCTTTTTAAAAAAATAATGTGACCAAAATCTTTTCAATTCATCCCATAAGTGATAAGATATTTAAAAATAAATACAATTTTTTAATAATTTTGGTCCAATCTTCCATCATGTATTGGGATGGATCTTGTCTACTTAAGAGTTTATTTGCTGATGTAAGTTTTTTGAATGGGAAAGACTGTCACAAAATTATAACTTTTAATTAGTCTTATATGGCAGCATAGGGAATGTTACCCAATTATAACCTTAAAGCAATCTCTTGACTATGTATCCTTCTGCTAGTTAGATACATGGTGAAAATTCTAATGGCAAAACCTGAATAATCTGTGTGCATTCTGGTGTTTTTTTATTCCAAGGAATGGCCATTTAATGTTGGTAGTGATGATAGGTTTCTACTTTATTTATGACCCCCTCCCTCTCAAGACTAGAGATGAGTGATTAAGTGATACTACTAATGGCTTAGTTAGTTGAGCCAATTGGGTCAATTAAATTATTCCAATTGGCTCAATAGCAGCTCATCAGCAGTTGTTTACTGACATTTTTACACAGGCAGGGTTACGATATTGTCAATCAAGGCTGTAACCCAATGGCCGGAGAATCACTAACAGGGTACAGCAAGCGGTAGTGGAAGTACTAGCAGGAAGCATTGGAGTTGTGGGAAAAAGTCCAGAGAGCAGAGGGAACAGTCTGGGTAAGACAGTTCTCAGGAGCAGGAGAGTGGAACTAGACAAACAGCTAGACACAATACTCAAGCAATGAGTGAGTGTTCCATGTGGATTTAAGTAGGCACAAACAGGGAACAAGATGGCTTCAACAGATTCAGAATCTTCCATCTTAGTAAAGAGAAATTGCAGAACACAACAGCAACCTCCAGTGGTAGGGAGTGGAAATGAACTACAGTTACCAAGGTGGTCAATAGCAGCCACTAGTAGTCTTTCCAGAGAAGGACAACAGGAACCCTGATTGAATGATTGTTAATACAATTGTGTCCATAGAATATTCTGTTATGTGCAGCATATCTCCTGTTTATGCAGGATAATATCCTCCCTATAATAAGCTTTTAAATAATTGCACCTGACACACTAGTGTTTTGCTAGTTCGTCAGATATTTGCCAGCTTCTTTATTAGGGCCAAAAGTTTAGAAAGAATATTTCTATGAGCACTCAATTCACAATTTTTGGCTGATCTAAATGAACCATGAGTGAGTAAAAAGCTTATTTTCAGTAACAGTAATTTTATTCATAAAAGAAAACAAAGTAGAAAATAGTGGAGAGGAAGGTTGATGAAGATGCAGTCTTACTTTTGACTCATGATGTGTGAAGGTATTGGAACAGCAAAGGGAAAGCATGTGATGAAATCACTTCTCCAGACCTAAGCAACCCTGCCCCACTCAGCTCAGTTATAGTAAAGAAGAACAAGGCAGAAAAAGTATTCTATTTCTGAATGCATTATATAGGAACAGCTAGATCTACAGAACTACATTTGGAATAGTCTGTATTATTCAGTAAGATTTTATCATTGAATTTCAAATAATGCATTGTTTTGATGGTGTGAAATGACAATTTATATAATTATTCTATTACACTAACTTTTGGAATCTGCTACAGCATTCAGTAGATTGAAGATATTTTAGCATTCAATAATGCAAAGAAAATGAACGCAGTACATTAACATCACTGTTATCTATGGCTCAATGGTTTTTCAAATTATCTTTGCAATGCACAAAATATTAAACAGATAAACTGCTTGCCATTTTTGTGGATAATGTATATAATATGTCAAATGACTATTGAGTTATATTAGTACATTCACATGACATTGTGTTCTTATTGTTTGGAATTTATCCAAACAATAAGAAAAAAGTAAATAAAACAAGCTGCTTTATTTTATATTATTTGGTTAGGCAAGCAGGAAAGTCACAGGCAATCAACAGAAAGTGTGTAATGAGAGGAGATGGAAGGACATAAGTTACAGGAGATGATGCTCTCAGTTTTGACAATATAGTATATTTAGATGTCCTTTAACTACATTTTGAACAGTCATTTGTGGTATTCTTGTTTACCTTTTTCTGCAGCACCACAATTCTTGCTGTTTTGAGTGTGAAAACATAAAAACTTTAGAATATTTCACAGTATGAAAAATCAATGACAACTCTAGTTCAGAAAACTAGTAACTAAATATAACTGTCTAGAAAATGCAACTCCCATATTATTTTTGCTCATTCATTTTAAAATACCTAGTAAGTTTCCCATTTCAGGACACATCTACAATGGGTCTCAAAGACATAATGAATTCTTTTCATTTTCGCATTACTGTGTTTCAAGATCAAGATGTTTGTTATTTTGTAAATAGCCATTTGAGGGCTGATTTTGCGCCAAACAAGTTGCATCTTTTATTATACCATTTTATGATGCTTTTTTTTTACTTTTTATTTGCTGCATTTATCATGTGGAATAAGTGACATGTTTCTGTAATTATAAATTAATATTTTTTATGTTTTGTTAAATTCCCCTTTTTAAAAATATAATTTCTTTTTATGCCGCCATATTGTCACAGCGAAAACGTTTTAATTTTCTTTCAACAGAGCTATATAGGGGAGAAGATTAAATTTTTACTCATTTTTGAATACATTTATTCTCCATCTTATGGGAGGTGGATAAAGAGTAAACAACAATTGTAGCATTGTTTTTTGTTTAGGCATGGATATTAAGTTGCAATACCAATTATTTGTGCTTTTATTTTATTTTTTAAGGGAGCTGTATTTTCAACAAACTTTGTATAAATTAATATTAGATGTCACTATAAGACATTTTGCAATATGTCTTATAAGAAAATGCTTTTTCTTCTCCACTTATTCCTCACTCCGGTGCCTTCTAAGCTCACCATCCACTCTGAAAATCAGCTGAACTGGAGCTTAAGAAGGCAAAATGGAAATATTTGCCAAATTACAAAGTCTATTAGACTCTATGGAGATGGAACAGGCAGAGAGAGACACTAAAATATTGTGCTGACCTATATAACAATTAGTTTTTACCTTGCCCTAACACTGGATTTACATATACATAGCTCTGGACTTGGGTATAATTTCCCCCATGCAGTTGATGCTTTTCTTTCTGCCTATTAAGAAATGAAGAGGAGGAATCCATCCCTGCTGTGCAGTGTATGGAAAATATCATAGCAAGTCATCTTCTTCCAACAGATCAGAGTCAATTGTAGAATAAAATATAGATTCTGCAGAAGTGAAAACTGGTGACAATGCAGACTACAAGCCAAAAAATGCAAAAATATGGTTATATTGCTCAAACACATTCAGACAAGTTACTTGAAAGTACAGTTACCTTTAACCCCTTTACGACCTTGTCAGTAACAGTATATAGCTGTGCCCTGGGCCTTATGGACCAGCTATGTACTATTAAGCGAGCTGCGATGGCGCCCGCACAAAAGCGGTGCGGGGCGATCGCTGCCAGGTGTCAGCTGATTGTTACAGCTGACACCCGATGCTATGCGCCAGTAGTGGTCCCCCACCGCTCCCGGCACATTAACCCCCGCAAAGCTGCGATCAAAGTCTATCGCAACATTGCGGAGGTAAGTGCGATAGTCACCTCCTCCCCCGGCGTCCCGCACATCTGAGTCTAATCCCAGGTGTTGTCATGATGACCAAATGTCATGATGACAACATCCGGTTCATCAGGAGGCAGGAAGTTACTTTGGTCATGCGCAGTGCAAAACCAAAGTAACTTCTCCCTGTGCAGCTGTGACAGCCTGTATAGCACAGGGATGGTGCTGGATTCCTGTGCTATACAGGCGATCTGAAAGTTAAAAGTGAAAGTCCCATAGTGGGACATAGTGTAAAAGTAAAAAAAGAATCAAAAAGTGAAAAAACAAATAAAAAAAAGTGTAAAAATGTAAAAAAAAATGAAAAAAATCATCCCCCGAAAATAAAAATGTAATGTAAATGTTATTCTGAAAAAAAAAACAACAAAATAATAAAAGTGCACATATTTGGTATAGCCGTGTCCATAACGACCTGACCTATAAAACTGTCCAACTAGTTAACCCCTTTAGTGAACACGATAAAAAAAAATAATTAAAAAAGAAGCAAAAAATTATGCTTTATCATCATTCCGCCAAACAAAAAATGGAATAAAGCGCAATAAAAAAACCAAATGTAAATAAAAATGGTACCACTGAAAACTTCATCTTGTCTCGCAAAAAAAAGCCATACAGCTCCATCAGCCAAACAATAAAAAAGTTACAGCTCTCAGAATAAACGATGCAAAAACAATTCTTTTTTCTTTTTTATTGTGTAAAAGCACCAAAATATAAAAAAAATATAAATGTGGTACAGCTGTAAACGCACTGACCCAAAGAATAACGCTGCATTATCAATTTCACCACATGCGGAACGGCATAAACCCACCCCCCAAAAAAATATCATTAATTGTTGTTTTTTGTTTATTCTGTCTCACAAAAATCGGAATAGAAAGCGATCAAAAAATTTCACGTGCCTGAAAATGGTATCAATAAAAACTTCGACTTGTCCCGCAAAAACAAGCTGTCACATGACTCAGTCGGCTCAAATATGGAAAAATTATAGCTCTCAAAATATTGCGATGCAAAAACTAGTCTGCAAAAAAATGTGTCTTTTAGTGTATGACAGCTGTCAATTATAAAAACCCGATACGAATCTGGTATCGCTGTAATCGCACAGACCCGAAGAATAAATTCGTCTAATCACTTATGCCGCACGAGGAATGGAGTAAAAAATAAACTCTAGCGTTAGGGTTGTGCTAGAGTTAGGGTTGTGCTGGGTTAGGGTTGTGCTAGGGTTAGGGTTAGGGTTGTGCTATGGCTAGGGTTGTGCTAGGGTTAGGGATGGGTTGTGCGAGGGTTAGGGTTGTGCTGGGGTTAGGGATGGGTTGTGCTAGGGTTGTGCTAGGGTTAGGGTTGTGCTAGTGTTGCAATTTTTTCAAAAGTGAAAAAAAAAAAATGATGATGATATGGTGACTAGTGTTGAGCGCAAGTGCTTGCTACTTGAGATTGCATTGGGTGCTTGGATATGCACGGTATCGCAGGTGCTCGAGTGACATGCTCGAGTCTCCGTCCCATATGCTTTGTGACCAAAAAAACCTCACAGGGATTGCCTGCCCTGCACGAGCGATCCCCGCATGTTTTCTTTTGGGTGTCTAATAACCGTGAATCATGTGGCGCGGGGACTCTAGCATGTCACTCGAGCAGCCGTGATGCATGTTGCATATCTGAGTACCTGATGCAAACTCAAATAGCGAGTACTTGAGCTCAAGACTAATGACAACTTTTTCAATTTGATGACCTAATGTTATCAATTTCTGTGTCATACGTCTGGGTTTAAAATGTTCACTATACCCCTTGATAAAATCCTTGAGGTGTCTAGTTTCCAAAATGGTGTCACTTGTGAGGGGTTTCCACTGTTTAGGCATATCAGAGGCTCCCCAAATGCAACATGGCGTCTGCTAATTATTCAAGCAAATTTTACAATCAAAAAGTCAAATGGATCTCCTTCCCTTCCAAACCCTGCCGTGCGCCCAAACAGTTGTTTTCTCCCACATATGGGGTATCGGCTTACTCAGGAGAAATGGCACAACAAATGGTATGGTGCAATTTCTCCTGCTACCCTTATGAAAATGCAAAATTGGGGGCTGAAAAACATTTTTGTGGGAAAAAAATTGAAAATTTTATTTTTACGGCTCAATGTTCTAAACTTCTGTGAAGCACCTGGGGGTTCAAGGTGCTCACCACACATCTATATAAGTTCCCTGAGGGGTCTAGTTTCCAAAATGGTGTCACTTGTGGGGGGTTTCCACTGTTTAGGCACATCAGGGGCTCTCCAATGCAACATATCATCCGCTAATTATTCAACAAATTTTACATTCAAAATGTCAAATAGCGTTCCTTCCCTTCCGAACCCTGCCGTGAACCCAAACAGTGTTTTTTCCCCACAAATGGGATATCTGCATGCTCAGGGGAAATTACACAACAAATTTTGTGGTCCATTTTTTCCTGTTACCCCTGCGGAAATAAAAAAAATGGGGTCTAAAGTAACATTTTTGTGAAAAAAAGTTAAATGCTCATTTTTTTTCTTCCACATTTCAAAAATTCCTGTGACGCACCTGAAGGGTTAATAAACTTTTCAAAATTTTCGCCAAATTTCTGATTTTTTCACAAATAAACACAAGTGATATCGAAGAAATTTTACCACTATCATGAAGTACAATATGTCACAAAAAAACATTCTCAGAATCAGTGGGATCCGTTGAAGCGTTTCAGAGTAATTACTTCATAAAGTGACAGTGTTCAGAATTGTAAAAATTGGCCTGGTCATTAACGTGCAAACCACTCTGGAGGTTAAAGGGGTTAAAGTAAAGAAACATAAATATTGAAATGTGCAAGGGGATGGTCACTATACACTCCCTGATTCAGACGTACAACCTCCAAGTCCAAAAAAAGTTGGAACGCTGTGTAAAATGTAAATAAAACAATAATGCAATTATTTGGAAATTATAGACTCTTCTAGTCATATTTATTCACAACAGAACATATAACACAAATAAAAACAACAAAGTTAGACATTTGAAAAAAGTTATCTCATTTAGAAATTTATTACCATCATGTTGATGCTAAAGTAATGTTACAATATAGAAATAAAAAATAAAATTGTTTACTGTGTAATTGTATTCTTATTTATTTATATTTATTTATGTTAAGCAGTAAAATATATAAATAAAAGAAAACACTGCATAAATTTGTTATATCATATTTTCCTGTATTCAGATTATGAAAAATATTCTACAAATCAGTTATAATTTATGTATAGTCTTCAGTTTCCAGATTTTATGCCTTAAAGGGCTTTTCCGGGATTAGAAAAATAAAATGTAGAGGTGATTGATTATGCCAAAATTCTAATTCACCAAATCTTTCCAGATCCCACACCATAATAAACATAAGATATAAAAAAAGATATTCATCGCACTGCTCACCTGTCTTACCTCTTCTATTCCTCTTTACCCATTACACGCTTACTCTTAAGCAGTTTTACTCTCTGCAGTGCCTTCCTGATTGACTAGACATCAGACATCATTGACTGCTGTGCAGTCATATAGGTGATGTAACAACACAGCAGAAGAGGAGATGAGGAATGTATGGTGAACTGTTGGGATGGAGGGACAGATTAGCGGTGAGGTATTATTATTTTTATATCTACATAGCAGTAAAATGAATAAATTATACAAAATATTTAGGAATTTATTTATAATGACATTTATTTTATTTATATATTTTCGACTCCTCTTTCATTAATACACTTATGCAACAGCCTTTTGTGGTGGCATCATGGGAAGGCCTTGTAGAAGGAGCACTAGCACTTGCACTGCCCAACTTCTATAGTGCACTCACAAAAAATACTGGAAAGCTTATAATTGCTTAGAAAATACACTTTGGGAGAGGACCATATGATCTTACACTTTACAGGCAAGAAAGAAATATGACCCCACTGACCATAAGAGCTTATTCTATACAGAAGAGAGAGATTTAACCAGTGACTCTGGCAATGGAAAATGACTGTCACACAAAATATGTTCCACTTGGAACCACTGATCTCAAATTGCCCAGGTATTTGACCACCACTCTAAAAGGTATGATAATCTGCTAGTTGTAATTGCTTCAGGCCATTTTTGTGAGTCCTATATGGTAATACAAAATGACATTAGCCTGCTCTTTGATGCTTTAGCAGTGTGGGAAATGGTACTGGGCATGTTTCTTTTTAAACTGCAAATTGTTATGTCTAGATGGGAGTCTGATCTGAGGATATGGGTCCACCCTGATAAATGGGAAAATGCTCTAACTTATACATATAGTTCCATAATATCAATGACACTCCATGAGT
The DNA here is from genome assembly GCF_046119375.1 of Phyllobates terribilis. Taxonomy (NCBI): domain Eukaryota; kingdom Metazoa; phylum Chordata; class Amphibia; order Anura; family Dendrobatidae; genus Phyllobates; species Phyllobates terribilis. The sequence continues at coordinate 171,373,470 of NW_027362771.1, forward strand.
CTTACTATAAATCATTTTCAAGATGGTATTACACCCCCTCCAAGCTCTCTTACATTAACCCTAATAATTCCCCACTTTGCTGGAGGAACTGTGGACTTCATGGAAATCTACTCCACATTTTCTAGAGTTGCCCTAAAATCCAGGCCTTATGGACCCAAACATCTGAATGTATTAAAAAATTAACAAAAAGCAAACTTACACTTACTTCTCAAATTGCCCTACTTTCAATAGGCCTGGAAGATACTCCATCTCCAGACAGACCCATTATAATCCACACTTTATTAGTAGTAAAAAATGCCTTTGCATCTTACTGGAAAAAAACAAATTTACCTACTGTATCTTTTCAGATATTAAAGAAAAAATGGCTCTACATAAATTATATGAATACAGATTTGCAAACTCTAATAATAACCTTAACAGATATTTAAAAAAATTGACAAATTGGCCTGAAATATATTCCTGATTGTTACTTAAATTACTAATACATATACTTATTAGGTTTAATTGGATATCTATTATATTATGACTAAGTTGTTCTATAACCATATTTTAATTTTCATCTTAATCTACTTGTTGTAAAACTATATATTCTACTGTTTATTCAATTTTGAGTTCTCCTTCCCCTTATCCATTTTCCCACACCTATCCTTTCCTCTCTCATCCCCCATATATTTCTCTATTCCCTAACCATATCCCTACCCCTTGAACTGTTATAAAATGTTAATAAAAATTATTGAAACATAAATTGCAAATTGAATCTCAACGTGCTTGAATTCGCTTGAAACCAAGAATTTCTGGAAATTTGACTCAAACTTGATCCTTCGATGATCGATCTGCTCATCTCTAGTCATGTTGCAAAATAATTGTTTAATTTGTATGTCTATGTATCAAATTTACTCTACAGGGTGGACCATTTATATGGATACACCTAAATAAAATGGGAATGGTTGGTGATATCAACTTCCTGTTTGTGGCACATTAGTATATGGGAGGGGGAAAACTTTTCCAGATGGGTGGTGACCATGGTGGCCATTTTAAAGCCAGCCATTTTGGATCCAACTTTATTTTTTTCAATGGGAAGAGGGTCAGTGACACTTAAAACTTATTGAGAATTTCATAAGAAAAACAATGGTGTGCTTGGTTTTAACGTAACTTTATTCTTTAATGAGTTTTTTACAAGTTTATGACCACTTATAAAATGTGTTCAAAGTGCTGTCCATTGTGTTAGATTTTCAATGCAACCCTCTTCTCCCACTCTTGACACACTGATAGCAACACCGCAGAAGAAATGCTAGCACAGGCTTCCAGTATCCGTTGTTTCAGATGCTGCACATCTCTTATCTTCACAGCATAGACAATGGCCTTCAGATGACACCAAAGATAAAAGTCTAAGGGGGTCAGATCGGGAGACCTTGATGGCCATTCAACTGGCCCACGATGACCAATCCACTTTCCAGGAAACTGTTTCCAGGAAACTGAGTTTTTCCAACAAGATGGTGCACCACCACATTATGGGTGTCAGGTCCGGACATTCCTACATGAACAGTTTCCTGGAAAGTGAATTGGTCGTCGTGGGCAAGTTGAATGGCCACCATGGTCTCCCTATCTGACCCCTTTAGACTTTTATCTTTGGGGTCATCTGAAGGCAATTGTCTATGCTGTGAAGATAAGAGATGTGCAGCATCTGAAACAACAGATGCTGGAAGCCTGTGCTAGCATTTCTTCTGCGGTGTTGCTATCAGTGTGTCAAGAGTGGGAGAAGAGGGTTGCATTGACAATCCAACACAATGTGCAGCATTTTGAACACATTTTATAAGTGGTCATAAACTTGTAAAAAACTCATGAAAGAATAAAGTTATGTTAAAACCAAGCACACCATTGTTTTTCTTATGAAATTCTCAATAAGTTTGATGTGTCACATGATCCTCTTCCCATTGAAAAAATAAAGTTGGATCCAAAATGGCCAACTTCAAAATGGCCACCATGATCACCACCCATCTGGAAAAGTTTTCCCCCTCCCATATACTAATGTGCCACAAACAGAAGTTGATATCACCAACCATTCCCATTTTATTTAGGTGTATCCATATAAATGGCCCACCCTGTATATTTCACTAAACTGTGTGATTTTGATATACTGTATTATTAAGGAAACTCCTTTATACATAAGGTAGTTGGCCTGTTATGTAAAAATTGTTAGGTTTTTCCAACCTTTATTATAAAGTGTCCAGGTGTCCAGAGTCTTATCAATTTGAATTTGAGACCAAATTTGTCCATTATAAGTTTAGGTATTTGTGATTTGTTTAAATAGAAAAATAACATTTAACTTCTGATGCATTCTGCTTAGTATAAGCAACTTTAACCCATTGACCTCCAATCCTGTTTTCACCTACCTGACCAGGCCAAATTTTACAATTCTGACAAGTGTCATTTTATGAGGTAATAACCCTGGAACGCTTCAACATATCCCAGTGGTACTGAAATTGTTTTTATTCATGACACATTGTACTTAAAGTTAATGGTAAATTTTGGTTAATATGATTTAGTTATGAAAATATCAAAAATTTGACAAATTGAAAAAATTGCAATTCTCAAACTTTAATTTTTTATGCCCATAAACAAGATAGTTGCATAACACAAAATAGATAATAAATAACGTTTACTGCATATCTACTTTACATCAGCATAATTTTTGAAACATATTTTTTGGGGGTTGGGAAGTTATAAGTGTTAAAAGTTAATCCGCAATTTTCATTTTACAACAACATTTGTACAACCAATTTTTTAGGGACCAATTCACATTTGAAGTAACTTTGAGGGGCCTACGTGACACAAAATACCCAACATGACTAAATTTTAAAAACTGCACCCCTCAAAGTGCTCAAAACCACATTCAAGAAGTTTATTAACCAATTAGGTGCTACACAGGAAGTAAAGCAATGTTAAAGGAAAAAATATACATTTAAATTTTTCTCAGAAAAATGTTGCTTTTTACCCAAATTTTTCATTTTCACAAGGGTAACGGGAGAAAATTGATCCTACAATTTGTTTTGCTATTTTTCTTGGATACACTGATACCCCATATGTTGTGGAAAACTACTGTTTGGACACAAGGCAGGACTCAGAAGGCATTTTGGAATATATACCCCTCAAAGAATTTACCTAGAGATGTGGTGAGCACCTTGAACCCACAGGTGTTTCTCAGAATTATATAACGTTGAGCCATGAAAATAAAAAAATCAAATTTTTCCCGCAAAAATGTTGTTTTAGCCCCAATTTTTTTCATTTTTACAAGGCTAACATGAGAAAATGAACCATACAATTTGTTGTGCAATTTCTCCTGAGTATAATGATGCCCAACCTGTGGTGGAAAACTACTGTTTGAGCACATGGCAGGGCTAGGAAGCGAAGGAGCACAGATTGATATAATGGAGTGCAATTTTGGCCAGAATATATGGTGAATGCCATGTCACATTTGAAGAGTCCTTGAAATGCCAAAACAGTAGAAACTCCCAGACGTGATGCCATTTTGGAAACTGCATCTCTTGAGGAATTATTCTAGAGGTGTGGCGAGCATTTTTAAACCTCAAACAATTTACAAAATTGTTTAACATTATGCTTAGTAAAAGGAAAATTAAATTTTTCCACCAAAAAGTTGCTTTGACCACAAGTTTTAGTTTTCAAAAGAGATAATAGCAGAAAATGAACAGTACAATTTGTTACCCAATTTCTCCTGCATATGCCAATACCCCATACATGGTCGAAAACTACTTTTGAGGCACAGTTCAAAGCTCAGAAGGGAAGAAGCGTCATATGAGAGTTTAGATTTTGCTCTAATCATTTAAGGGTATCATGTCACATTGGCAGAGCCCCTGAGGTGGCAGAAAAGCAGAACTGTCTATAAATGACACTATTTTACAAACTACACCCCTCAATGAATTCATATATGGGTACATTGAGCATATTGACACCACATGTTTCTCGCAGAATTTTGTACTATCGGACAATGAAGAAAAAATTATTACATTTTTACCACAAAAAATTGTTTAAGCCCCAGATTTTACATTTTCTCATGGGGAAATGGGGAAAAATGACATCAACATTTGTCATTCAATTTTTGCTGAATGTGATAATACCCCATATGTGGCTGTATAATACAGGCTAGCCACAAGGCGAGACTCCGGAGGGAAGTAGCGCTATTTGACTTTTGGAGAACAAATTATTGCAGAATAATTTGCTGACTCCATATTCAGATTCCCCAAGTGCCAGAAGAGCAGAAATCCCTCTTAAGTGACCCCATTTTGGAAATTATACCCCTCTGGGAATTTATCTACAGGTGTAGTGACAATTTTGACTCCATGGATGTTTTCCAGAAACAATCAGCAGTGGATGTTGCTGAGTGAAAATTGAAAATCTGCCATTATAGTGCCCAGTATGTTGTAGCGTCCATTACATTCTATTGCTTAATATATTGTAGTGTCAATGTAATTTGTCCAGTTCATTCTTTTGGAGTCATGAACTCATAAATTAAATGGGCTTTCATCACTACAGAAACTACAAACATGTGGACATAAAATGTGGTTTAAGCAAACTGTGGGGCTCACAAGAGAGAAGGGCATTTGGATTTTGGAGGCAAAAGTTGCTAGATTTCTTTTGATCAGCGAGGAGCCATATGGGTTTTCCAGAGCCTTTGTGCTACAAGTAATATGGAAGCCCTTTATGTTTCTAATGACAGATGAAGGAATTGAGTGGGGACTTACTTTTTTTGGGGATTGCGCTGAAGCTTTTATTGGGAACGTTTTACATAACATTTGGATCACATTTATACTGTGCTCTTCACTGAGCACTTACATAGGGGTTTCCATCTAAATCTCCAAATGAAGTGATTCAGATGAAACCCCTGAGATATCCTTTCACTATACCTAGGCAGTAGAGTTACTCTGGACTCCGTCTGGCCTCTGTTTAGTGGTATCCTTCTTTCAGAGGTGCACAAAACTGTGGCCACTTTTATGCACGCTTAAAAAGACGGACACCACTGGATCATAGGCCAAATTATTTCGACAGTGACTCCATTTGCCTTATAATAGGGAATCTTCTGTCTGTGGTTACGTATAAATCGTGTATTTCAGAGATTTTAATGGAAATACCACTGTAAATGCAGAGCTTAGAGCGCAGGGTAAATGTGAGCCAGGACTTACTGCAATTTTTGTTAGGTAGAATGAACAAATCAACAGCAGGACAGGAATTTTTCTATTTATTTTTTATGCCGTTCAAAGTGCGATATAAGTGATTAGACGACTTTATTCTTCAGGTCAGTGCTATTACAGCGATACTCGACTTATAATGTTTTTTTAATGTTTTGCTACTATCACACTTATTTTTAGGTATTTCTGCCTACAAAGTCATGTGAGGGCTTGTTTTTTGCGTGATGAGCTGACATTTTTATTGATAATATTTTCGGACACATAACATTTTTTGATAGCTTTCCATTCTGAATTTTTGGAGGCAGAATCAACAAACACCAGCAATTTAGGAAATATTTTTTTTAAGCCGTTCACCATGTGGTGAAAGAAAAATTACAACCTTATTCTTGGGGTCAGTGTGCTTTTTTATGTTTTGCCACTTTTACACAATCAAAACTATTTTATAGAAAAAATAATTGTTTTTGCATCGCTATATTCTGAGACCTTTAGTGTTAGGTGTTGGTCTGGTGCAGGATTTGAAATTAGTCCAGGACCTTCTGTGGCCTTCCATTTCAGTCCAGCCAGGGATGATGCTGCTCAGCATTGCCATCAGCCCCAACGCCTAGCTGGTCCACAAGCACTGTTTGTCTCCCAGGTAGTTGTGCCTAGCAATGTTAAGCCTGTGTTGCAGAAGGAGACAGGGCTTGTGGAATCTAAGTCCAGGATTTGCCGCACTGAGAATGTCTGTGACCTGGCGGATCATGATTGGTGGATTGGCACCCACCTGACCCGGTGACCTGGCACCGCCTGATTGGTCCACGGGTATCGTCACCAATGGCGCGTCGGTGGGCAGGGCTTAATCTTTAAAAGGCCCACCCACAAAGATGGCGACGCGCTCAGATCATTTGAGCTAGCTGTTTGTGGTGTGCACGCTTACTCTGGGCTCCTCGAAGAGCCATAGCTTTAGCTAGGCAGGTAGAAAAAGTAGGCAGGTAGCTTCGCCTCACTGACTGGCTCTAACCAAGGGGTTCACCTTACACCCCGAGCCGCCTGTGAGCTAAATAGAGCGGGTTTGCTCAGTCCGGTAGCTCGCCGGCTGAGTGCTCGAATACCCGGCGGGAATCACACCCGCACGCTAGCGCCGTCTCCTATAGCATAGCGTCTGTACCGAAGACAGGGCTTCTGCTCATAGTCCGGTCACACGTCTCCCTGCGGTTCTTGGAGATTGTGTGAACCGCTTTAGCGCCAATCCCCATAGCGTAGCGCCTGTATCAAAGACAGGGCTACTGCTGTTCCCACGGTCAAATGTCTCCCTGCAGTTCTTGGAGATTGTGCGAACCGTCTTACCCTTCCGTGTGCATTAACACAAAGGGCTAAGATAATTGTTAGGTGCGTCGCTGGTCGCTCTCTCCTCCGTGCAGTAAATGGAGATAGAGCATACCGCTATACCCTGCCCGGTGTGAAGTTAACACGGAAGGGTTTATCATTTAGTTGTTGTTTGCCTTTCCACCCGGAAAGTGTTCGGCAGCAGTCCTCTAGGCTGCATCGCGGACCCCGGGGTCGGTTGCCTTCCATTAAATAAAGTTGTCTGCAACCGCTCCCCTTAACAGTATCTGAGCGCCAGGGTCTTGCTGAACATGGCCGACAACAAACAACTGCAGCGGTACATACAGCAACTGGAGGCCAGACTTAAATCTCTGGAACAAACTGCTCCGGTCGCTGATATCACTGCAGTAGCTTCCCAGGCGGCTACTCTAGCAGCCAATATTATTAACTCGGCTGCGGTGAATGCTGCAACCACTGCAAGTGCCCCATTACCCCGGTTTGCTCTCCTGGAGAAATTTTCTGGGGATAGTAAACTCTGCAGAGGTTTTATTAACATATGCTCCATTCATTTGGAGATGATGGAGGCACGGTTCCCCTCCGAAAGAGCCAAAGTGGGATATATCATTTCATTACTCTCTCACAGGGCTCTGGAGTGGGCTACTCCTCTATGAGAGCGGAACGACCTGGTTGTAGTAAATGCGGGCCTTTTCCTTAAGACTCTAAAGAGTGTTTTTCTGGGTCCTCAGGTCACGCATGATACGGCTCTTAAGCTTCTTGCGTTGGTCCAGGGTTCAGCCACCGCCAGCCACTATGCCGTCCTGTTCAGAACCCTAGCGGTTGAACTGGATTGGTCTGAGCGGTCGCTTATCCCGGTATTCTGGAGGGGTCTGGCTGGGCATATTAAAGATGCTTTATCTACAAGAGAAATCCCAACCTCTCTGGAGGAGTTAATATCTCTCGCTGACCGTATTGACTTGCGTCATGCGGAACACAAGTTAGAGCTGGAGGTTGTCAGACCTCAGTATCTGTTGGCACCATCCGCCTTTAGACCCATTTTCAAACCCAAGACACTCGACCCGGAGCCTAAGGTTACGGGAGTACCCCGGTCTAAGTCTAGTTCCTCTCGTTCCCGTTCTGCACATATCTCGGAGCACCCCGTAAATAAGGGCTCCAAGCAGTCGGTAAAACGAGTAGGTCTTACCACCGTTGGAGGAGGGGTATTAAATTCCGGGACTTCTTCCTCCAAATTATTACATAATGTGACTTTGTCCATTGGTAAAACTGCAGTCACTGCCAAGGCGTGGGTGGACTCTGGTGCTGAGGGCAATTTTTTATCATCTACATTTGCCCAGACACATGCCATCTCTACTGAGCCACTCTCTAGTCCAATAAACATTAGTGTTGCCAATGGTTCACTCCTGGATGTGCAAATCACCCACCGGTCGATCCCTCTCACCATGTCATTTCCTCAGGGCCACCGGGAGGTTATCTCTTTTCTTATTATTCCCGGTGGATTAGACGAGGTGTTATTGGGTCTCCCCTGGTTACGTTGTCATACTCCACACATTGACTGGAATACGGGGAGAATTTCGTCCTGGAGTGAGAATTGTGCATCTCAGTGTTTGGGCAAAGTCACCCGGAGGATAGTCTCTAATCCTCCTATCATTGCGACATCCGGTACAGATTCTTTGTCTGTTTCCAGGACCCGGTCCGTGTCAGATTATGTCGCAAAGAACTCTCAAGAAGAGAGGGTGGAGTGTCCTCCAACCCGGTTCCGTCGGGGAGGACGTTTGTTTCCCCTAATCTACGGAGTATGGTGCTCTTCTGGGCTCATGGCACTAAGATCGAAGCTCACCTGGGGGTTAAACGTACCACTAAGTCCCTTCTACGGTCCTATTGATGCCCCCGGTGGCGCCAGGACGTCAAGGACTTTGTTCTCGCGTGTCCCGTCTGTGCGAGAGATAAATCTTTTCGCCAGAGACCGGCGGATCCTTCCTCCCTGTCACCCGTGAAGGATCCTACGCATAGAGAACCAGTTGTCACTGCTTCCCATCCTAAAAGAGGGTACCCTATACACCGGAGGGGTCACTGTTTCGTGAATCCTCTCTGTGACCCGTTGGACCACATCCTTGCCCCCCGGCTCATGGAGGAAAATGAGCATCAAGTGGAGGGGGATGATGTTAGGTGCGTCGGTCTGGTGCTGGATTTGAAATGGGTCCAGGACCTTCTGTGGTCTCTCATTTCAGTCCAGCCGGGGCTGATGCTGCTCAGAATTGCCGTCAGCCCCAACGCCTAGCTCATCCACGAGCACTGTTTGTCTCCCAGCTAGTTGTGCCTAGCAATGTTAAGCCTGGGTTGCAGAAGGAGCCAGGGCTTGTGGAATCTAAGCGGGTTTGCTCAGTCCGGTAGCTCGCCGACTGAGTGCTCGAATAATCACACCCGCACGCTAGCGCCATCTCCTATAGCGTAGCGCCTGTACCGAAGGCAGGGCTATAGCTCATAGTCCAATCACACGTCTCCCTGTGGTTCTTGGAGATTGTGTGAACCGCTTTAGCGCCAATCCCCATAGCGTAGCGCCTCTATGAAAGACAGGGCTACTGCTGTTCCCACGGTCGCATGTCTCCCTGCGCTTCTTGGAGATTGTGTGAACCGTCTTACCCTTCCGTGTGCGTTAACACAAAGGGCTAAGATAATTGTTAGGTGCGTCGCCGGTCGCTCTCTCCTCCGTGCAGTAAACGGAGATAGAGTGTACCGCTATACCCTGTCCGGTGTGAAGTTAACATGGAAGGGTTTATCATTTAGTGTTCGTTTGCCTTTCCACACGGAAAGTGTTCGGCAGCAGTCCTCTAGGCTGCATCGCGGACCCCGTGGTCGGTTGCGTTCCATTAAATAAAGTTGTCTGCAACCGCTCCTCTTAACATTTAGCTTTTATATTTCTCCGCTGATGGAGCTGTATGGCAGCTTGTGTTTTCTGGGCAAGATAATGTTTTCAGCTGTACTATTTTTATTTATCTTTGACTTTTTGATCGCATTTTTTCCACTTTTTTAGCAGCATAATAGAAAAGCATAGTTTTTTGCCACATATTTTTTTTACACTGTTTACTGAAGGGGTTAAATAGTGTGACAGTTTTATAGATCAGGTCATTCCAGACACAGCAATATCAAACATGTACTTTTGTTATTTTCGTTTTTTACATGAATATACGTATTTGTTGACATATTTTTTTCTTTATTTTATGATTTATTTAAAAAATATTTTTACAATTCCTTTTAACCTTTTTTTTTCTTTTTTACTTAATCCTTATATCTCTCTGTAAATGATACACTTACAGAATGCCTTTTAGACCATGCTCGTGGCATGATCTATCTGGCCACCATAGCTGACCCAGAGTTCATCATGTGACTTCCAGTTGCCATGACTACCATTGGTCCCCATGATCATGTTGCATGGGTGCCAATCGGGTGGGAGAGGGAGAGCCTCCCTCTTCCAGCCTTTTAAATGCTGTGATCGCAATTGATTGTGGCATTTATTGGGCTAAATGGTCTGGTGAGGAGTGACATCCAGGATTCGACTATCACTTAAGCCAAGCTACCGGCGCCAATTATATGAGCATAGCTTCTGCATGATCGCCATGATGTAAGTTTACATCCTTTTGTGGGAACCCTTTCCTGATCATGACGTAAACTTACGTCAAATATCGTGAATGGGTTAACCTTAAGTATTTTATCTTTATTTTGGAAAGTGAATTTGTTTGCATTTACCACAACTGAAAACTACAGTCACTTTTATGATAAACACATTTTTAAGTTCATAACTGCTTTAGGTATTATAAATGTTCCTTATTATGTCAATGTTACTTTGAATTTTTTTGATTCATAGTATATGTATCCTTTTTGGAACATATTGTTTTCTGGTGATAATGAATGAATTTCAGTCTAGGGCAAAGGAAAGTGCAACATATTACTATAGAGATTGACTACTGTTTGTTTAGAATGTTAAAAAAGTAGAAGATCGAAGACAATGATTTTACAGTGAACACAAAATATTCTCGTATTTTCACAGCTCCATGGGAATTGAGGTCTACAGAATATATTTCATACTGAAGTTTTCATTTTTTTTTTTTCATTTTTATGATACAGTCCTCATTGGGACCTAAATTCTTTAGGTTTAATGCCAATATACAATATGTGTCATAAAATAGCGTTTTAACTAGCATGAGGCGAATAACAGCACACCATAGAAGCAATAGTCTTTGATGTCAGAATTGCAAGTATACTGGGCTTACAGTCTGTTCTAAAAAATATTTTATATGTGAAACAGAAAAGTTTAAAAATTACCAAAACCAAACATGAGTAAAGAGTAAATGTGCTGTCAATTTGCCCAAAAACTTTCTTCAGCCTAAAAGTAGAGTTTTCCCACTTTCTAATAATTATGTCAGAGTAATAAGAGTATGAGAACATAGTTATTTTGCAGAATTGTGGCGCTAAAACGGCATTGAAACTACAAGTTTTTGAGTTTTGCATATTGGTGTAGTATTTACAGAGTTTCTGCTGTTTCCTCAGAGTTTCTATTTAAAAAATTCAGTGTGCACATATACTAAAAGGCATGAAGGCTCAGTCTAGTTTTAAAGAAATAAATGTACTGTATGGTTCTCCTCACACAATGTGGTACAAAATGTATGTCCTGATTTTGATGTTCCTACTTCATTGTAAAATTGTCATGCTGAATGTTTTATTATCTTTATTTAAATTCAGTAGACAAGATATTCTCAAGTAAACACAGAATTTTAATAATTACTGCAATTATTTAACCCCTTTCAAATAAAATTTTTGCACTTTTGTTTTTTCTTACCCTTTCTCAAGAATCATAACTTTTTTTTATTTTTCCATCAACAAATCCATATGAGGGCTTATTTTTGCAAGGCAACCTGTAGTTTTGAACTAGATCATTAATTTTACCATATAATGTGCTGAAAATCAGAAACAAATATTTCAAGTTTAGTTAAATGCTAACTCCCCCCATTTCTGAAATTGTTTTGTGGTTATTGTTTTTACAGTATTCAGTGTACAGTAAAAATGACGTGAAAACATAATTATACAGATTGGTAAGATTATGGTGATATCGTTTAATTTTTATGTCAGCAAATCACGACTTTGTAAAATATGTCCATGTCTTCATTTTCTGAGACCAATAATTGTTTTATTTTTCCATCAATGGAGCTTTGTAAGGCCTTATTTTTTCCATGATTAGCTATTATTTTCATTGAATATTTAGATTACTTTTTATTACATTAATTGGGGAAGACAAAAAAACATAAATTTTTGGGGTATCCATTTTTTTTGTGTTTTGTCAGGTGTCTGCTGATTTTGGCTATAAAAAAGTTATAGCTGTCAGAATAAAGTAATGCAAAAATACTTATATTTTCTATAAAATAGTTTTTATTGTGTAAAAGTGCCAAAACATAAAAACAATATAAATGTAGTATCGCGGTAATTGTACTCGAAGAATAAAGCTGTCTTATCAATTTTATCACATGTGGAATGTCATAAAAAACAAACAAACAAAAAATTCTGAATTGCTGTTTTTTCTACATTCTGTCTCCTAAAAATCGGAATAGAAAGCGATTAAAAAATGTCATGTGCCTGAAAATGGTACTAATAAAAATGTCAACTTGTCCCGCAAAAAACAAGACCTCATATGACTCAGTCAGATGAAATATGAAAAGATTATAGCTCTCCAAATATGGCAAAGCAAAAACTACTTTTTGCAATAAAAAGTGTCTTTTAGTGTGTGACAGCAGTCAAACATAAAAACTCAACATAATTCTGGTATAACTGTAATCTCACCTACCCGAAGAATAAAGTCACCTAATCACTTATACTGCAAGAGGAATAGCGTAAAAAATAGATAAAACTAATTCTTCACCAGCTGTTGATTTGTTCATTCAGCCTCCCAAAAATTGCAGTAGGGTTCAGCTCTCCTTTATCCTGCACTCTGCTTTGAACGCTTACACCAAGGTTTCCATGTAAATCTCTGAAATACGTGACTCAAACAGAAGCCCCGGTGGAAGATTCCCTGTAATGAGGCAGATGGAGACACTGTGGATGCCGTCAGACTTGTGATCGGGCGGTGTCCATCTTTTTATGCATGCATAAAAGTGCGATTGGCCACAGTTTTGTGCACTTCTGCAAAGGACAACACTGAAGAGAGGCCAGACGGAGTCCAGAGTAACTCAGCTACCTCATTATAGTGAATGGATCCCTCGGGGTTCATCTAAATGACGTCACTCGACTTTGGATGGAAATCGCAGTATAAATGCTCAGCGTAAAGCGCAGGATATATATGATCCAAAATGTTATGGAAAATGTTCACAACAAAAGCTTCAACTCAATCCAAAAAATAAAGCAAGTCCCCACTCAGGTCTGTCATCTGTTACCGGAAATATAGGTGCTTCCACGTTACAAAGGCTCTGGAAAGGCACAATGGCTCCTTGTCTCCCAAAAGAAATTCAGCAAATTCTGCACTCCCAAATAAAATGCCCTCTTCCCTTCTGAGCTCCAGTGTGTGACTAAACCGTAGTTAATGTCCACATTTGGCATTACTGTAGTGATGATAGCCTGATTAATTTACAGGTGCATGTCTCCAGAAGCATGAGCTGGGCAGTACCACGTACTGAAAAAACACAGCAAAAAAGGGCAACAGTGTTTACCTGCCCAGATCTTCTAAACCAAATGCACTACCAGGGTGCAGCAAACCCACATAAAGATGGCGGCTACACAGGCGCAAAATACTGATGAGACAACCACTCACAACCTACCATTTCATGGAGGGGGTGACTGCTTAGTATTTGAATTGCACACAAAAAGGCTTGTATAGGGTGCTGTTCACACTAGAGTAGTGCACAGTATCCTGCTTATAGCCTATTGGTTACGCCCATACTATAAGAGTAGGCTGGCTGCCCGGTACTATCTAGTGCACCCCATAGGAACAGACACCGCAGTTTACAATGCCCGCACTGATGGGCCTGGCTGCACCCTGGAATAAAAAAGTGCAAAAATACATATATATAATATATGAGGTATTAGTTGATATTTTGGCCAAAATACGTAAAATCGTAACCCACGACAAGGTCCTCATGCTTACAAGTCCTACTTTAAACACAAACAGCAAAGCCACACTAAGGAGAATTAAAATTCTCCCAAAAATTCAAGAAAAAACACAGCAAAAAAGGGCAGCAGTGTTTACCTGCCCAGATCTTCAAAACCAAATGCACTACGTACTGGGCACTACAGCGTACTTGTCACTACAATGCACTAGTTACTACATCGTGCTGGTCACTAGAATGGCAGTTTGCAATTTTCACTCAGCAACATCCGCTGCTACTTGTTTCAGGAAGATACCCTTGGAGTCAAAATCATCACTACACCTGTAGATAAATCCCCAAGGGGGTATAATTTCCAAAATTGGGTCACTTGAGGGGGAATTCTGCTATTCTATCACTTATGGGCTCTGTATATGGAGTCCGCATACTATTCTAGTAAAATCTATGCTCCAAGAGGCAAATAGCACTCCGTCCCTCCCGAGTCTCGCTGTGTGGCTAAGCAGTATGAGGTATTGCCACATTCAGCAGAAATGGTGGGACAAATTTTGGTGCCATTTTTACCCATTTACCAGTGTGAAAATGTAAAATCTGAGGTTACAGCAAAATGTAATTATTTTTTTCTTCAGTGCCCAATGGTATAAAATTCTGTTACCCACCTGTAGTGTCAACATGATCACTGCACCCCTAGATGTATTTAATGAGACATGTTGTTTGTAAAATGGGGTCTCTTATGGGGGGTTTGCTGTTCTGGCACCTCAGGGGCTTTGCCAATGTGAAATGGCACATTCAAACCAGTCCAGCAAAATCTGAACTCCAATATGGTGCTTCTTCCCTTCTGAGTTCTGCACTGTGCCTGAAAAGTGGTTTTAGACCACATATAGGAAAATGGTAAACACAGGAAAAGTTGCACAACAAATCTGGGGTCCATTTTCTCCTGCTATCCTTGAAAAAATGAAAATATGTGGGTCTAAAACATCATTTTTGTGGTAAAAATATATTTTTTTCATTTTTACAGATCCACGTTGTAAAATTCTGTGAAGCACCTGTGGGTTCAAAGTGCTCACCACACATCTAAATAAATTCCTTGAGGGGTCTTATTTCCAAAATGGGTTCACTTGTGGGGGGTTTCCACTGTTTAGGCATATCAGGGACTCTTCAAACGCTAATTATTCCTGCAAATTTTGCATCCAAAAAGTCAAATGGCGCTACTTCTCTTCCAAGCCCTGCTGTGTTCCCAAACAGCGTTTTTCCTCCACATATGGGGTTTCAGCTAGTGTTGAGCCACCCCCGTAGTGTTCGAGTTCGGTTCGGTTCATCGAACACCCGTATGTTCGCCGAACTGTTCGTTGAACTGTTCGTCGAACACCTTCGAACACCGTTAAAACCAATGGCAGGCAAACAAAAACACATAGAAACACATAGAAAACACCTTCAAAGGTGTCCAAAAGCTGACAAACTGCTCAGAAGACACAACTAACACATGGAAAAGTGACAAGTACATATAGTCATGCTAAAAGAAAAGAGGTGGAGGAGTAAAAGGAGGGGGAGACACAGATATAGGCATGTCATGCCCTTCTAAAACCAAAAAAGTGCGGAGCCGACATGGCCAGTCCGTTCCTGCCCGTGCGACCTCCGTGTCGCCGGGTTTGTGCCAGAGCCGCGGTGGACCCTGACGGCCAGCCCCCTTCATCCAATACTGGTGCCTGTCCGCTGGTGGGTCGAGCGAGCCCCCTGCGGTGGAGGCAGGTCTAATCTTTTTAATTTAAATTGTCTCTCTAATTTGAATGAGTACACTTTAAATCCTTTTACAACGATCTATTGGAGGGCAAGTCTGATGCCAGCATCCACGGTAATTCAAGCTCCAGTAGCGTCCACTAAAGCTGCTGCAGTTAAAAAGTTTTTATAAGGATCGAACTTGGCGGTCCACCGCAAGGCGTCCTACCGCCAGTCCCAGCCCCTGTGCCTTGAGGTGCCTCCCTGATGCTCTTCACTGAGTATCCCGGGGGCCCGAACCATTTCCTTTGAAAAAATTAAGTGTCCAAACTACAGGTGGTGTAGCTTGCTTAACAGCTGGGATAATCCGCTGACTAGCAGACACTGCTACTAGGCACCTGTTCTCATCAATTCGCCATAACCCCAATATCAGGTGGATTGAGGTGGGAGGCACCGAGTACAAGTGCTCTGCATTTGCTGATGATGTCCTAGTATATATCACTCAATCACATATATCCATCCCTGCTGTTATGGCTGAAATAAATCACTTTGTTACATGGTCAAATTTTAAAATCAATGCAGCGAAGTCTGAGGCTCTCGATGTCTCCCTCCCCAAATCCATACAGTATTCCATCCAGTCCAACTTTCCCTTTGCCTGGCCCTCACAGGGTATCAAATAATTAGGAATTCATATTCATAGAGACCTTTCCCATCTATGTTATCTTAATTTTGGGCCCTTTATTGAACAACTCCATACAGACCACGGTTGGCAAGTTAGAACTGTAAGATTTACTAAGTGAACCACTGGTGTTTTGAGGAAAAGCACATGTACACTGTGTTCCAAATTATTATGCAAAAAGTGTTTAGGAGTGATAAGCGAAGAATTTTTTTGTTTGTCAGTTAAACTCATTGATGGTGATGTGTGTCAGGGCTCTTTTTATCACTGTAAGCAATTGCAGACACCTGTGCTAATTAGTTTGGCAGGTGTGTCCAATGAAAGTCAAGACTACTTAAGAAGGCTGTCCCACATTATTAAGCAGCCTACATTTTCTGCCAAAATGGGAAAGAAAAAGGATGTGTCGGCTGCTGAGAAGCAACAAATTGTGGAGTGTTTAGGTCAAGGCAAGACTACAATCAACATTGTCAAGACACTTCATCCTGATCATCGCACAATCAAGAAGTATGTAGCTGATTCACAGTACACACGTGTGCGTGCTGATAAGGGAAAATTAAGGACTCTTTCCTACAGACAATTACGTCAGGTTAAAAGAGCAGCGGCAAAAAAGCCTTGTCATAGCAGCAGACAAGCTTTTGAAGCTGCTGGTGCCTTCAACGTCCCACGAACAACAAGATTCAGGGTCCTTCAGAGGTTTGCAGCTGTGCGTAAGCCATCCTGTCGACCTCCTCTATCCACTGTACACAAGCAGAAACGGCTCCAGTGGGCTAAACATTACATGAAGACTGACTTCAAAACTGTTTTGTTCACCGATGAGTGCCGTGCAACGCTCGATGGTCCAGATGGATGGACTGGAGGATGGCTGGTTGATGGACACCCCATGCAAACACGGCTACGGCGCCAACAAGGCAGAGGTGGAGTAATGTTTTGGGCTGGAATCATGGGGAGAGAGATTGTCGGCCCCTTTAGGATCCCTGAAGGGGTAAAGATGAACTCCATAATGTATGTGGAGTTTCTCAAACAGCACTTCCTGCCATGGTTCAAGAAGAAGATCCGTGTATTCTGCAGCAAGATCATTTTCATGCATGATAATGCACCGTCTCATGCTGCACATAACACATCTGCATCTCTGGCTGATATGGGCATAAAAGGGGACAAACTTATGGTGTGACCCCCATGCTCCCCTGACCTCAACCCCATTGAGAACCTCTGGAGCATCATCAAAAGGAGTGTCTATGATGGCGGGAGGCAGTTCACATCTAAGCAACAGCTCTGGGAGGGTATTCTGTCCTCATCTCATTCAAAACAATTGAAGCAGAAACCATCCAAAACCTGACAAATTCAATTGACGAGAGAGTTCAGAAGCTTCTTTCGAACAAGGGGTCCTATGTGCAAATGTAACATCACCTAGAATAAAGTTTTGAGTTGAAAACTGTTTGATTTCAGATTCTAATAACCTGCTAATGCTTATAATTTCAAAAATGACCATTTTTTTGTTCTTTAATAAAATGAAAGGTTGATCGAAGAGTGTGGGGGATCTAAGAGTGTGGCAACCCAGTAGTCAGGATTATTTCGAATTCTGACAATCTGAGGGTCATGTTGCAGGTAGTGCAGCAAGAAGGCACTCATGTGTCTTGCGCATCTAGGTGCCCCAAAATTATTTTCCGGGCTAGATGCAGCTAAAAATTATTATTAATTTGAAAGCTGGTGGAGCTTAGTATAGATGGCCTAATAGAATCAGTACTGCACACTGCTACAAGGCCCAAATAATTTTCCAGCCAAGATACTGATAAACATGATTAGTAATTTTAAATCTGGTGGAGTTTAGTATAGATGGCCTAATAGAATCAGTACTGCACACTGCTACAAGGCCCAAATTATTTTCCAGCCAAGATACAGATAAACATGATTAGTAATTTGAAAGCTTAAAAGGGTTGGTGAGGTGATTTTAACAAATCATCATGCTTTTACTCTCCCCAGGATGACACAGGGGTAGAAAAGTCATTTCGGATCCATGATTTGTTCATCTTTCTGAACGTGAGTCTGTCTACATTATCAGTGGAGAGCCACGTGCGCTTATCTGTCAGCACACCACCAGCAGCGCTGAACACATGTTCAGACAGAAGGCTGGCTGCGGGGCATGACAAGATCACCAAAGCGTAAGTGGCGAACTCCGGCCATTTATCCAGATTGGAAGCAAAAAAAGAGCAAGGGTCCAGTGACACAGTCATGGCTTTAATGTTTACTTGGAGAAACTCCTGTACCATCGTCTCTAGGCGTTGACAATGTGTCAGACTTCTTGTCTCCTGTGGCCTTGCTAAGGATGGGCTAAAAAGGTGGTGAAATGATTCCGCAAAATTGATGTTACCAGCAGATACTGTGTTTCTGTTACGTTTTGAGTGCTGAACACTCGACGGACCGACGGTTGGCAAGTTGGAACTGTGAGATTCACTACGTGCACCACTTGTGTTTTGTGGAAAAGCACATGTAAGATTCTGCAACAGTCTCTGCTGATACTCTTGCATGCGTGCATCTCTTTCTATGGTAGGAATAATTTCTGCAAATTTACTTTTGTACCGGGGATCTAACAGTGTGGCAACCCAGTAGTCAGGATTATTTCTAATTCTCACAATTCGAGGGTCATGTTTCAGGTAGTGCAGCAAGAAGGCACTCATGTGTCTTGCGCATCCAGTAGCACCAAGTCCCTGTTGTGTTGGTGGCGAGGTAACAATCATGCTTCCTTCCTCTGCCCTCTCCCCCCAACCTCGCACAACAGAAATGTGATCAAGGTCTCCCTCATCTGATGAGTCTTCCATCAGTTCGTCCTCCACTTCTTCCTGGGCTCCTGCACCTTCCTCACTAGTTTGGCTGCTACCATGCGCCCTGGTAAAACCATCTCCCCCACCCTCACATGCCTGCTGCCTTGGTGCTGCCAACCGTCTGGACCTTGCAGATGTTAGCCCTTCCGCATGCAACTCCTCCTCCTCTACTTCCTCCACCTCCTCTTGTGCCACCACCTGACTCCGAATTCTGTTTAACATGTGCTCCAGCATGTAAATCACCGGAATAGTCATGCTGATAATGGCATCGTCAGAACTAAACATCTTCGTCGCCATTTCAAAACTGTGCAGAAGGGTGCATAGGTCCCTGATCTGAGACCACTCCTCCAGCGTGATTTGCTCCACCTCTAGATCTCGTTGGCCCAGGCTATACGTCAGAACGTATTGCACAAGGGCTTGTCGGTGCTGCCACAGTCGCTGCAACATGTGCAGAGTTGAATTCCACAGGGTAGGCACATCGCATTTTAGCCGGTGTAGTGGCAGGCCCAACGACTTCTGTAGAGATGTAAGTCGCTGAGCTGCGGGATGCGAACAGCGGAAGTGAGCACACAGCGACCGTGCCCTCTGCAGAAGGCCATCTAGTCCGGGATAGTGGGCTAAAAATTACTGGACAACCAGGTTGAACACGTGAGCCATACAAGGCACGTGTGTGACATTGCCCCGGCGAAGGGCCGCACCCAGGTTTGCAGCATTGTCGCACACGGCCTTCCCTGGTTTCAGGTCCAGTGGAGACAACCATTCATGAAATTGGCTCTCCAGAGCTGACCACAACTCCTCAGCTGTGTGACTCACATTTCCCAGACATTTCAAAGTAAACACCGCCTGATGTCGTTGAGCCCTGCTGCCAGTATAGTAAGGAGGTGTGCAGGATCCCTTCTGCGCAGTTAGAAAGCTTGTGGCATGACCAGACAGGCTTTGGGTGCAGGTGGAGGACCGAGACGAGGTTGAGGAGGCAGAAGCAGTGGAGAAACTTTGAGATAAAGAGGATTGACGCACAACTCGTGGGGACGGCAAGATTTGGACAGCATCCCCTTGTCCTGCTGTCACCATAGTTACCCAGTGCCCAGTCAGCGACAAGTAACGCCCCTGTCCATGCCTACTCATCCAAGTGTCTGTGGTGAAATGCACCCTGTCACACACAGAGTTTCTCAAAGAAGCAGTGATGTTGTGTGCGACATGCTGGTGGAGCGCAGGCACACCTTTCTTGAGAAGTAGTGCCGACTGGGCATCTGGTACTGGGGCACTGCGACGGACATAAGGTCTCAAAAATCCTCTGTGTCCACCAGATGGAAAGGCAGCATTTCTGTAGCCAAGAGCTTGCAGATGGTGAAATTCAACCTCTTAGCTTTCTCATGGCTAGGAGGAAATGGTCTTTTACTTGTCCACACCTGAGGGACCAAGGGGTGGATGTTGTGCTTAGACGGGGTTGAGAAGGGTGTCCCCGGCAAACTGCCGGACTGTGAGGAAGATGCAGGTGGACATGTTAGGTTGCCTTGATCCAAAGGTGGTGCTATCGATGTCGGACAGCGCTGAACACCATCTGGTGTTTCCACCTCCAAAGAAAATGATGACCTGCCAATCACGCTGGCTGTTGCGGGTAAAGAGGTGGCAGGTCTGCGTCCCAAAACTGGTGTGACTGCTGTCCCCCCAGTCACATAGGATGAAGAGGCCGCAGATGCACAAGATGTGGCAGACGGTGGTTGGCCCGGCCTGCTAGGCCGCATTGTAGCACAGTGAGCTTCCCATTGCAACTTATGCTTCATATCCATGTGCCGGTTCATGCATGAAGTACTCAAACTATGTATTTTTTGGCCTCTACTAAGCTTTTGCTGACAAATGTTACAGATAACACGAGTTGGGTCATCCTTATCGATCTGAAAAAATGCCCAGGCTATGGAAGGCTTAGCACCCATGCGACCTGAAGAGCCACCACGACTTGTGGTCAGAGGCAGAGTTGTGTTTGAGGATACAGTTGTTGACGAGCTTCCAGTACTACGTCTCTGTCCAGGAAGGCACAACCTGACCTCGCTGACACTAGCATCCTCCTCCACCTCCTCTGCTGACCTCATCGACTGGCTGACTGTGGGTTGACAGTAAGTGGGATCTCCCACCTCGTCATCATCACCCTGTGTGTTATCACACCCATCGTCCTCAGAGCCAACCTCTTCCTGCCCTGATAAAAATCTCAAGTTGTCGCTCCAATCAGGTATTTGAGTCACATCAACGTCTTCCTCATTGTCTCCACCAACAGGAGTTACAGTTTGGGAATGAGGGTCTACATTATGGTCAGAACCTTTTGCGTCTGGTCCTGGATCCGACTCATAAAGATTCTGGGCATCAGTGTAGATCATTTCCTCGTCTGGATTCACAGAAGCTCTGGAGCCGACCTCTGATTCCCAGGCTATAGTATGAGTAAACAGCTCTGCAGACTCAACCATCTGTTCTACCCCATACTCAGACGGGCAGCTGGAGACTTGGGAGCTGTGAGGAAGCAAGTGTGATTGGGGTGACACCTCTGAGGACTGGAGTATTTATCATGTTGAAGTTGAGGGGGAGGAGAGCCCACTTAAAGGAGCACTTGATATCGGTTGAAGCACCTGCTGTTTTTTGCCTCATCTGGAATTTGTAGCGATTGGCGTGGCTGTAAGAAAGGGATCTTATCACATTGTCCGCTAAAAGAAGTAGACATCTTAGTTTGGCTGGAAGATGGTCTTTCTACTGCAGATGTTACTGTTGCTTTAACACCTACCCCACGGACACAAAGTTTTTTTCCCTTCCCAACATGTCTATTCCCCTTTCCACCAGCAGCAGGCCTTTTTCCACTCATTTTGGTGGTTAACTAATTGACAACTCTGGAGTTGTTTGCACAAAAAACAATGGATGGGAACCGAGCAGAGCTGAGTGGTCAAATTGTGGTAATAGCCCAAAAGAATTGGCTGGGTTAAATGCAGATAAAAATTATTTTGAATTAGCAACCTGGTGGAGGTTAGTATAGATGGACTAATAGAACAAGTACCACACACTGCTACAAGCCCAAACCCAAATATTTTTTCAGAGCTAGATGCAGATAAAAATAATTTTGAATTTGCAACCTGGTGGAGGTTAGTATAGATGGACTAATAGAACAAGTCCCACACACTGCTACAAGCCCAAGCCCAAATATTTTTTCAGAGCTAGATGCAGATAAAAATTATTTTGAATTTGCAACCTGGTGGAGGTTAGTATAGATGGACTAATAGAACAAGTCCCACACACTGCTACAAGCCCAAGCCCAAATATTTTTTCAGAGCTAGATGCAGATAAAAATTATTTTGAATTTGCAACCTGGGGAAGGTTAGTATAGATGGACTAATAGAACAAGTCCCACACACTGCTACAAGCCCAAGCCCAAATATTTTTTCAGAGCTAGATGCAGATAAAAATTATTTTGAATTTGCAACCTGGTGGAGGTTAGTATAGATGGACTAATAGAACAAGTCCCACACACTGCTACAAACCCAAGCCCAAATATTTTTTCAGAGCTAGATGAAGATAAAAATTATTTTGAATTTGCAACATGGTGGAGGTTAGTATAGATGGACTAATAGAACAAGTCCCACACACTGCTACAAGCAGAAGCCCAAATATTTTTTCAGAGCTAGATGCAGATAAAAATTATTTTGAATTTGCAACCTGGTGGAGGTTATTATAGATGGACAAATAGAACAAATCCCACAAACTGCTACAAGCCCAAGCCCAAATATTTTTTCAGAGCTACAGTGTAGATGCAGACAAAAATTATTTTGAATTTGCAACCTGGTGGAGGTTAGTTTAAATGGACTAATAGAACAAGTCCCACACACTGCTAAAAGCCCAAGCCCAAATATTTTTTTAGAGCTAGATGCAGATAAAAATTATTTTGAATTTGCAACCTGGTGGAGGTTAGTATAGATGGACTAATAGAACAAGTCCCACACACTGCTTCAAGCCCAAGCCCAAATATTTTTTCAGAGCTAGATGCAGATAAAAATTATTTTTAATTTGCAACCAGGTGGAGGTTATTATAAATCGACTAATAGAACACGTCCCACACACTGCTACAAGCCTACATATTTTTTCAGAGCTAGATGCAGATAAAAATTATTTTGAATTTGCAACCTGGTGGAGGTTAGTATAGATGGACTAATAGAATGATGCTATACCCAAAAGGGTTTACTTCACTAGGTGCAGTAAAAAAATTGTATTCTATACACAGGTGGTGTAGCTCGCAACACAGATAGGCTACTCCACTGACTAACACACACTGCAAGAGGCCAAAAAGGATTTGCTTTGCTAGATTTAGCCAAATGCTGTGAAAAAAACTTGCACAGCACTGGCACAGACCTGCCTGGCAAAAAGTGATAGGAACTGATATAACCTAGCCCTCAAAACGACTGCAATTACAATTAGTCTTTACTCCCAACCTATCTATTTAAGAACACAGACCTGCCTGATAAAAGTGATAGGAACAGATGTAACCTAGCCCTCAAAAGGACTGCAATTACAATTAGTCTTTACTCCCAACCTATCTATTTAAGAGCACAGACCTGTGTGATAAAAGTGATAGGAACTGATGTAACCTAGCCCTGAAAAGGACTGCAATTACAATTAGTCTTTACTCCCAACCTATCTATTTAAGAGCACAGACCTGCCTGATAAAAGTCGTAGGAAATGATGTAACCTAGTCCTCAAAAGGACTGCAATCACAATTATTCCCTACTCCCAAGCTATCTGTAGATTTGTGCGAAAATTGGCTTGAAATTAACACTGAAAGTATAGCGCACACAGCAACAGCGGTGCCGTCTAATACGCAGCTGCAGCAGTGAGAAAATGGTGGCGACGGGGAAAATGGCTGGGTCTTATAGGGCAAGGACATGTGACATACATTGCCAATGACACATGCCCTTGCTTGTGTGAAAAAAAGCAGTTCGCTCCGTGTGTGCTCTGCTGATAGGCTGACAGATTGCACCTCCCCGCTGTAAATGCGGGAAAGAGAAAAAAAAATGGAGATCTTCATTATTTCTGCAGTGATCCATCCCCTGCCCCTCCCCCCGCCCCGCTGTACACACAAACTGCATATTAACTTTAATTTTCAGCATTACTGAGAAAAAATCCAGTTATGATTTTGGTGCACGAACAGTTATCGAACATATCCTCGAACAGCCGAATTTTTTTCAAATTGTTCGTGTTCACCGAACGGCTCGAACACCGCCCAAAACAGCTCGAATTTGAGATTGTCGAACAGTTCGAGTTGAACACCGCTCATCTCTAGTTTCAGCATGCTCAGGAAAAATTGCTCAACAAATTTTGGAGTTCATTTTTTCTTGTTACCCTTGTGAAAATAAAAAAAATTGGGTCTAAAATAAAATTTTTGTGAAAAAAAAGTGAATTTTTTTTTTTCACATTCTAAGAAATTCTGTGAAGCACCTGAAGGGTTAATTAAGTTCTTGAATGTGGTTCTGCGCACCTTGAGGGGTGCAGTTTTTAGAATGGTGTCACTTTTGGGTATTTTCTGTCATATAGACCCCTCAAAGTTACTTCAAATGTGATGTAGTCCCTAAAAAATGGTTTTGTTAATTTTGTTGGAAAAATGAAAAATCACTGGTCAACTTTTAACCCTTATAACTTCCTTACAAAAAAAAATGATGTTTTCAAAATTGTGCTGATGTAAATTGACATAACTCTCTGATTTAAGGGCAAAAAAAAATGAAAGACTGAAAATTGCAAAATTTTCAACATTTTTGCCAAATTTCCATTTTTTTCACAAATAAACAGAAGTCATATAGAATAAATGTTATCACTATCATGAAGTACAATATTGTCATGAAAAAAAATCTCAGAATCAGTTGGATCAACTGAAGCATTCCAGAGTTATTTACTCATAAATGGTCAGAATTGTAAAATTTGGCCCAGTCATGAAGGTGAAAACAGGCTCGGGGGTCAATCCCTTTAGAGGACGTGAACCTGCAGTTGAATCCTTTTTCTTTATACTGCAAATTGATTATTTGTACTTACTGTTCAAATCTTAACTTTTGTAGTGCATAATGAAATTAGTGATCTTCTGAGAAGCCCAGCCACAGGCTCCCGGCATCCCAAAGACACATAGCAATCTTGTTGTTGGTAACTGACGGGCACCCAACTCTCCATTGGGGTTGTATCACTTAAATTATGCGGTCAGAAATTGGCAGTGGCATCTAAGTGGTTATAAAGCCATGATTGGAGATAATGCAGATCGCTTCTGTTAGAGGCCAGTGCTGGCTGTAAAACACAGCTTGCATCTGTCGCATATATATCTCTCTATACATTCACATCTGCCATGTACCATACATGCACAGCAGGTGTTGGAAAGAGGTGAAAAAACACATTTTTTAAAAAACAAACATCTATGGGAACAATAAATTGTGGCTTAAAGGTTTTGCTTGCTTTGTAAAATTCTTTATTGTCAGGAGACACTTAATAATAGTAATAATAATAATAATAATCTTTATTTATATAGTGCCAACATATTCCACAGCGCTTTACAATTCAGAGGTTCATATTCAACAGTCATAAGTAACATAGCTAAAGATAATACAATAATTACAGCAAAAATAATGATGGCCCTGCTCTTAAGAGCTTACAAACTACAATGAGGTGTGGGTGACACAAAGTACAGGGGCTTATTTACAATGGTGGTCCAGCCATCTTGAGAGGATAAGGGATAGATAAAGGCTGCATGAGCTCATCACCAGACAGTATCTTAGTGCTTTTGGGTTCGGTGGAGACTTATGTTTGGAAAAATAAGGAATGGACTATAAGAATATGAAAGGACTTTGATTAGGGAATGTGATAGGCTGCCCTAAACAGGTGTGTTTTTAGGAAGTACCTAAAACTGTGTAAGTTGTGGTTCATCCTAATTTCTTGGGGCAGACCATTCCAAAGAATAGGTGCAGCTCAAGAGAAGTCTTGAAGCCGGGAGTGGGAGGTACGGATTAGTGCGGATGTTGGTCTTAAGTCGCTTGTGGATCATAGAGAATGGGTAGGCCGATAAACAGAAATGAGGGAAGAGATGTAGGGGGTGCCGCACTATGGAGAGCTTTGTGGGTGAAAACAAGCAATTTAAATTGGATCCTATAATTCATGGGCAGCCAGTGCAATGACTGGCACAGAGCGGAGGAGTCTGAGTAACGATTAGCCAAATAGATGACCCTGGCTGCAGCATTAAGGATGGACTGGAGAGGGGAAAGTCGAGTGAGGGTGAGGCCAATTAATAGAGAGTGTAAGGCAGCGATAGTCATCATACTGGGGGATACTCGCTGCATCGGGTCAATTAAAGCACACCAGGCAACACCTTTCTGGTATTTCACAATCCAGCAGTTTATTATTTATCATAAACTGCTCATAACTGAGTCCATCTCAGTGTCTCACCTGCATGTTTACACACATAACATCCGGGAGCCTTTCAAGTGGCGGACAGGCCCACTTGGCTCCAGTTACAGCCTTCAGCAAAGCCACTTATATCAATGTCCATATAATGCAGCTTTTTTACCTTTTCTGGGTCGTAGCTTCTTCAGTCCACTTTGTTCTGCCTCAGCTGTGTCTCTAAGGCTTACCAAACATGGTCTCCAGCCCTTTTTGCCCTCCAAGGCTGCTGGCATCTCTCACACGGATCCAGCCTTCGTACCTTCCAGGCTTCACCAGGCTTCACCAGGCCTCATTAGGCCTCACCAGGCCTCACTTGGACTCACTAGGCCTCACTAGGACTCACTGGGCCTCACACTAATGGTGTTCCACACGGGAACAGGCTTCACGCCTTACACTAATGGTGTCCCACATGGGAACAGGCCTCACGCCTTACACTCCCTGTCTCAGATCTACCAGGGTTTAAATATCTTCCAGTTCACACACAGGACCTGTGCTGATGTCACAGTCATGTGATCAGACCTTCTGTCTGCACAGGTCCTGTGCTGATGTCACAGTCATGTGACCAGTAACCTGGGGGGAAGGTACATGGTCGGCCAAAACACACCCTGGACCATTACAGTAATTCCGCAAGCCGCTGCATTACAAGAGTTACAGTAGTCAAGAGTGGATCAGGGCAACAGTGAAGGTTTTTGTTGTTTCCAAGGTGTGAAAGGGTCGGATTCTAGTGATGTTCTTCAGGTGCAAGCAACAAGAGCGGGCAAGAGATTGTATATGGAACGTGAAGGAAA
Organism: Phyllobates terribilis; assembly: GCF_046119375.1. Taxonomy (NCBI): domain Eukaryota; kingdom Metazoa; phylum Chordata; class Amphibia; order Anura; family Dendrobatidae; genus Phyllobates; species Phyllobates terribilis. Next base: position 171,400,521 of record NW_027362771.1, read on the forward strand.
GATTGGTGTCAAACACAACGCCCAGACAACGCACCTGCTGGCTCGGCATTATTGTGGCGCCACATGGAGAGGGAGATGTCGGATTTTGGGAGGTGAGTAGATGGCGGGAGCAGAAGAAGTTCAGTTTTGGAAAGGTTGAGTTTCAGATAGAGAGCTGACATGGTTAAAAACTGCCGCCAGACAGTCACTGGTGTTCTGTAGTACAGTGGGGGTAAGGTCAGGGGATGAGGTGTATAATTGTGTGTCATCAGCATTAAGATGGTACTGAAAACCAAATTTGCTGATGGTCTATCCAATTGGGGCTGTGTAGAGAGAGAAGAGAAGAGGACCAAGGACTGAACCCTGAGGAACCCCAATAGTGAGAGGAAGGGGGGAAGAAGTGGAGCCAGCGAATGATACACTGAAAGAGCAGTCAGATAGGTAAGAGGAGAACCAGGAGAGAGCAGTATCCTTTATGCCGATTGAGTGGAGCATAGAGAGTAGGAGGTGGTGGTCAACGGTGTCAAAAGCTGCAGAGAGGTCAAGAAGAATGAGCAGAGAGTAGTCACCATTACGTTTTGCTGTCAAAAGGTCATTGGTTGATTTGATGAGTGCAGTTTCTGTAGAATGTAGGGGGCAGAAGCTGGACTGTGATGGGTCTAGATGAGAGTGAGTAGAGAGGTAACTGGTAAGGCGGGAGTAGACCAGGAGCTCCAAGAGTTTAGAGATGAAGGGAAGATTGGAGACTGATCTGTAGTTGTTTGTGCAGGAAGGGTCAAGAGAGGGCTTTTTTAATAATGGAGTAATGATGGAGTGTTTGAAGGAGGAGGGGAAGATACCAGAAGAGAGGGAGAGGTTGAAGATTTTAGTTAAGTGAGTAGTGATGACTGAAGAAAGAGACTGGAGTAGATCTGAGGGGATTGGGTCAGTGGTGCATGTAGTGGGATGAGAAGAAGAGAGGAGCCTGGAGACTTCTTCTTCTGTGACTTGGTCAAATGTGGAGAGTGATCCAGAGGGGATGTGGGGAGGGATGGGAGTCACGGCATTTGGTGGCTGGGAGCTGATTTCCTGACAGATGGTGTCTATTTTCTCTGTGAAGTAGGAAGCCAAGTCCTCTGCACAAATGTCCGTGATGGGGGCCTGGGCTTTAGGACTGAGGAGGGAGTGAAAGGTGTTGAAGAGTTTTTTGGGGTTGTTGGATAGTGAGGAGATCAGGGTGGTGAAGTAGGTCTGCTTGGCGAGGTGAAGGGCAGAGTTATATGTTTTTAACATAAATTTATAGCGGATAAAGTTTTCTAGTGTGCAAGTTTTTCTCCATAGGCATTCGGAACTACTAGAGCATCTCTGGAGAAATCGGGTTTGCGGTGTGAGCAAGGGCTGTTTTACTCTCTGTTTAGAGGTTCTGAGTGTGAGGGGCACTACTTGGTCCAACGTGCTTCTGAGCATGTCATTGTAGTGGTTTTCCAGCCAGATCAGGACAGGAAAAAGAGGAGATTGGAGACAGTGATGAGTGAAGAGAGTCTGTAAGTGTATGAGGGTTAATGGCTTGTAGATTTCTGAATGTGTTATAGGTAGGAGTGCGCTGGGGCGGGCAAAGATTTGTGAGCGTGAAGGAGAGAATGTTATGATCAGAGAGGGGAAGAGGGGAGTTATCTAGGTAGGGGATTGAACAAAGCCGGACAAAGACCAGATCAAGTGCGTTTCCATCTTTGTGTGTCTCAGAGGTTGAAAGCTATGAGAGGCCAAGAGAAGTGGTTAAAGATAGAAGCTGGGATGCGGATGAGGAGTTGGGGCGGTTTATGGGGATGTTGAAGTCTCTGAGGATAAGGATTAATAACTCTGAGGACATGAAGTGTGGCAGCCAGGCAGAAAAATGGTCAAGGACTCACTGGGTGGGTAAGCCTGGGGGATGGTATATGACCGCTACTCTGAGGTAGAGGGGATGGAAGCGCCTGATGATGTGGACCTCAAAAGAAGGGAATGAGAGTCATGGAACTGGGGGGAGGACCTGGAAGGTGCATTGTGGGGACAGGAGTAAGCCGACTCCACCACCAAGTCTGTTCGCAGGTCTCGGGTAATGCGAAAAATGCAAGCCGTCATGAGAAATAGCGGCAGGGGAGACAGTGTCAGAATCCTGGATCCAGATTTCAGTGAGGGCCAGCAGATTGAGAGAGTTGGTCAGAAAGTAATTGTGCAGGAAGGAATGCGTGTTGCATACAGACCATGGATTCCACAGTGCACAATTGAAGGAGGGAGATGCAGGAGTACAGCTGATATTAATAATGTTAGCAGTGTTTCGATGTGAGGTGGGGGAGAGGTTGAGGTTGGCGGAGGGTGAACTGGGGCTAGAAGAGATATCCCGCGAATGAGTAGAAGCAGTAAAAAGAGGAAGAGCAGATATTTTTTGGATTTGTGACGTGGTTTCTTGTGCAATACCTTTGGATAAGATAGAGTGAGATTTTTCAGGAAGTTCAAAAGAGCGTGGGAGCTGTACATGGGAGAGGGAAGGAGTGAGGGGCAGATGTGGATGAGTGGTGATTGAGGGGGGATGGGGCAGTGAATGTGGATGAAAAAAGCACACAGGAATATGGATGCAGGAATAAAATGCAGAGAAGAGAGTACAATGTGTGGGTTACCTGACGCCTGCCCTGAATGACTGCCATTGAAATGACTGTCAGACACTTGACGAATAGGGAACTTTGCTGAAGAGGACACCTGCATGCACCCCACACCATCACACTTCAAATAATAAGCTCCTCACAGGGCACAGAACACTAGCCAGTGGCAATAATCTATGGTACCAGAAATTGAACGGGTCATTGTTGTTTCAATAAACTTTGCATAAATCTATAGTACAAGAAACTGTGTAATAAATCTTATCAGATAAAAATGTATTATTTATTGCTATACTTTGTCATATAGCAACATTATAACCCGCAGCACTTTGCATACTTATCATTATTGTGCCTATTCGGTTTCACAATCTAAATTCCCTATCAGTATGTCTTTGGAATGCTGGAAGAAACCCATGCAAACATGTGGGGGAACGTGTAAAAGCCTTACAGTTGTTATCCTTGGTGCACTGCAAAACAATACTGCTAACTACTGAGCCATCATTCTTTTTTCTCTAATAAGCCAATAATCTCCTGTTACTGTCTTTGAACTTGTCAATAGCTCAAAAATATAGCTAAAATCCATTAGAACAAATTGAAATTCAAATTACAACCATCTATTGAAGTCTATGAAGTAGCAGTTAGAGGAAAAAAGATACATAGAGATTGTATTGCTTTTCAGGGCTTTAACAGCTACACTGCTCAATACTGTGCTACTGCTACATACAGAAAGGAAAGCAGGAATCCCTCATGTCTCTGGGTCTTTCTTGGATACTATATATATTTTATATATACAGTATAGACCAAAAGTTTGGACACACCTTCTCATTTAAAGATTTTTCTGTATTTTCATGACTTTGAAAATTGTACATTCACACTGAAGGCATCAAAACTATGAATTAACACATGTGGAATTATATACTTAACAAAAAAGTGTGAAACAACTAAAAATATGTCTTATATTCTAGGTTCTTCAAAGTAGCCACCTTTTGCTTTGATGACTGCTTTGCACACTCTTGGCATTCTCTTGATGAGCTTCAAGAGGTAGTCACCGGAAATGGTCTTCCAACTATCTTGAAGGAGTCCCCAGAGATGCTTAGCACTTGTTGGCCCTTTTTCCTTCACTCTGCGGTCCAGCTCACCCCAAACCATCTCGATTAGGTTCAGGTCTGGTGACTGTGGAGGCCAGGTCATCTGGCGTAGCACCCCATCACTCTCGTTCTTGGTCATCTAGCCCTTACACAGCCAGGAGGTGTGTTTGGGGTCATTGTCCTGTTGAAAAATAAATGACGGTCCAACTAAACGCAAACCGGATGGAATAGCATGCCGCTGCAAGATGCTGTGGTAGCCATGCTGGTTCAGTATGTCTTCAATTTTGAATAAATCCCCAACAGTGTCACATGCAAATCACACCCACACCATCACACCTCTTCCTCCATGCTTCACGGTGGGAACCAGGCATGTAGAGTCCATCCATTCACCTTTTCTGCGTCGCACAAAGACACAGTGGTGGGAACCAAAGATCTCAAATTTGGACTCATCAGACCAAAGCACAGATTTCCACCGGTCTAATGTCCATTCCTTGTGTTCTTTAGCCCAAACAAGTCTCTTCTGCTTGTTGCCTGTCCTTAGCAGTGGTTTCCTAGCAGCTATTTCACTATGAAGGCCTGCTGCACAAAGTCTCCTCTTAACAGTTGTTGAAGAGATGTGTTTGCTGCTAGAACTCTGTGTGGCATTGACCTGGTCTCTAATCTGAGCTGCTGTTAACCTGCGATTTCTGAGGCTGGTGACTCGGATAAACTTATTTTCAGAAGCAGAGGTGACTCTTGGTATTCCTTTCCTGGGGCGGTCCTCATGTGAGCCAGTTTCTTTGTAGCGCTTGATGGTTTTTGCAACTGCACTTGGGGACACTTTCAAAGTTTGCCCAATTTTTCGGACTGACTGACCTTTATTTCTTAAAGTAATGATGGCCACTCGTTTTTCTTTACTTAGCTGCTTTTTTCTTGCCATAATACAAATTATAACAGTCTATTCAGTAGGACTATCAGCTGTGTATCCACCAGACTTCTGCACAACACAACTGATGGTCCCAACCCCATTTATAAGTAGTGTTGAGCCACCCCCGTAGTGTTCGAGTTCGGTTCGTCGAACACCCGTGTGTTCGCCGAACTGTTCGTCGAACTGTTCGTCGAACACCTTCGAACACCGTTAAAACCAATGGCAGGCAAACAAAAACACATAGAAACACATAGAAAACACCTTCAAAGGTGTCCAAAAGCTGACAAACTGCTCAGAAGACACAACTAACACATGGAAAAGTGACAAGTACATATAGTCATGCGAAAAGAAAAGAGGTGGAGGAGTAAAAGGAGGGGGAGACACAGATATAGGCATGTCATGCCCTTCTAAAATCCAAAAAGTGAGAAGCCGAGACGGCCAGTCCGCTCCTGCCCGTGCCACCTCCGTGTCGCCGGGTTTGTGCCAGAGCCGCGGTGAACCCTGAGCCCCCCTCTCCCAATACTGGTGCCTGTCCGCTGGTGGGTCGAGAGAGCCCCCCTGTGGTGGAGGCAGCTCTAAGCTTTTTAATTTAAATTGTCCCTCTAATTTGAATGAATACACTTTAAATCCATTTACAAGGATCTATTGGAGGGCAAGTCTCATGCCAGCAGCCGCGTAATTCCAGCTCCAGTAGCGTCCACTAAAGCTGCTGCAGTTAAAAAGCTTTTATAAGGATCGAGCTCGGCTGTCCACCGCAAGGCATCCTAGTGCCAGTCCCAGCCCCTATGCCTTGGGGTGCCTCCTGATGCTCTTCACTAAGTATCCCGTGGTCCCGAAGCATTTCTTTTGAAAAAATTAAGTGTCCAAACTACAGGTGGTGTAGCTCGCTTAACAGCCGGGATAATCCGCTGACTAGCAGACACTGCTACTAGGCACAAAGTATTTCCTGGGCTAGATGCAGTTAAAAATTTGTAAGTAGATACTCTCGTTGGATGCTGAGAAAGCATTCCATAGAGTCTCCTGGCACGCCATATATGATTCTCTTAAAAAGCTTGGGGTAGGGGTCTAGGGGACCCTTTTATAGCCAAAATCACGGCCCTGTATCACAATACGTCACCTAGGCTGAAGATAAATGGAACTGTAGCACCGAGGGCTCGGTTGCTACAGACGTATTGCACCTCACCCAGAGGTGTGATATCTCACTCTCAGATAAGGATGGAGTGTGGATCAGGACCCGACACCTGCATGCATTACACCACATTGCCGTGGGGCAGGGCGACCAATATGCCCCTGAGATGGGCACGACAGTCCCTGTCCCTGGCTGGAGTGGGGGGAGGGAACACTGAGGAAGGGGAACCCTGCAGTGCAGGAGCAGGGAGGAAGCAGTTCCTGGGTGCATTGAGAAGGGAGTATAAAAGGTGGGCACCATCTTAGTTCAGTGCAGAGAAGTCTGAGCAGAAGTGGCAGGGAGCAGGGGCTCTGCATGAGCTCTGCTCCGGAGGCGGGCCTAGTAACAGAGGCCCAGGCCTGCAAGAGGGAGAAGGAAGGAAGAGGAGCGGAGAAGGCTCCAGGAACGAGGAATGAAGGGATCCCAGGGGTGCGGACGGGCGAGTCGCCACCGCGCGCCCGAATCCACCTGCGTGGAGGGGTCAGGCCAAAGGGGGAGACCGGTCCCCGAACTAGTGGAGGCAGGAAACGACCCTCAGCTAGAAACCGGAGGCTCTGACATTTTATGTGGCGCAGCCCCTTGCTCCACCCGCTAGGAAGGCACCACATAGGGTCAGGGAAACTGGCGCCAAGTTTACCAAGAGGAGGCCCGAGGCAGCCGGACAGAAGTGTTGGTAAGAAAGGCCAGACAAAGGACACACAAAGGGGGTCCTGTGAAGCGCTCCAAAGTTATCTGGGAGTTGTCTGAGCCCCTCACCTGGTGAGCACAGTACGACGTGGGCAGCCGTTACCTGCAGACGTGGTCTGGATAATAAGAACTGTGAGTAAAGGCCCTGAACTGCATCACTGACTCCGTGTCGTTACTGCTGCTGCCCTGCACCATCACCCCCATCCTCCGCATACACTGCCCTGAGGCTATACTCCTCCCGTGGGGAGTTATGCTACGCTCAGCTGCACCCACAACACCAGCCTTAGCGGTCTGCCCTGTAGCGGCGGTTCACTCTGACCGAAATCCACGGGTGGCGTAGTCGGACATTTAAACATCAAAACCACATAAATAGTTCCGCCACTGGTTTGACCGCCCTGAGCCACGGAACCGGATCGCCGCCACGAAGACTACAACCACCAGCATCCACCAAAAAGTGTCCGGCTCCGGGTGTCCCAAGGCCCAGGGGGTGCGTCAGAACATTTTCATCACCTTTCACAATCACCAATGGGACAAGGCAGGGATGTCCTCTGTCCCCTCTCTTATACATCCTAGTGATGGAGCACCTGCTCTCATCAATTCGCCATAACACCAATATTAGGTGGATTGAGGTGGGAGGCACCGAGTACAAGTGCTCTCTATTTGCTGATGATGTCCTAGTATATATCACTCAATCACATATATCCATCCCTGCTGTTATGGCTGAAATAGATCACTTTGTTACATGGTAAAATTTTAAAATCAATGCAGCGAAGTCTGAGGCCCTCGATGTCTCCCTCCCTAAATCCATATAGGATTCCATCCAGTCCAACTTTCCCTTTGCCTGGCCCTCACAGGGTATCAAATACTTAGGAATTCCTATTCATAGAGACCTCTCCCATCTATGTTATCTTAATTTTGGGCCCTTTATTGAACAATTCCATACAGACCACGGTTGGCAAGTTAGAACTGTAAGATTCACTACGTGAACCACTGGTGTTTTGTGGAAAAGCACATGTACACCGCGTTCCAAATTATTATGCAAAAAGTGTTTAGGAGTGATAAGGGAAGAATTTGTTTGTTTGTCAGTTAAACTCATTGATGGTGATGTGTGTCAGGGCTCTTTATATCACTGTAAGCAATTGCAGACACCTGTGCTAATTAGTTTGGCAGGTGTGTCCAATGAAAGGCAAGACTACTTAAGAAGGCTCTCTCACATTATTAAGCAGCCTACATTTTCTGCCAAAATGGGAAAGAAAAAGGATGTGTCGGCTGCTGAGAAGCAACAAATTGTGGAGTGTTTAGGTCAAGGCATGACTACAATCAACATTGTGCGATGATCAGGATGAAGTGTCTTGGCAATCAAGAAGTATGTAGCTGATTCACAGTACACACGTGTGCGTGCTGATAAGGGCAAATTGAGGACTCTTTCCTACAGGCAATTATGTCAGGTTGAAACAGCAGCGGCAAAAAAGCCTTGTCATAGCAGCAGACAAGTTTTTGAAGCTGCTTGTGCCTCCAACGTCCCCCGAACAACAAGATGCAGGGTCCTTCAGAGGTTTGCAGCTGTGCATATGCCATCCTGTCGACCTCCTCTATCCACTTCACACAAGCAGAAACGGCTCCAGTGGGCCAAACATTACATGAAGACTGATTTCAAAACTGTTTTGTTCACGGATGAGTGCCATGCAGCGCTCTATGGTCCAGATGAATGGAGTGGAGGATGGCTGGTTGATGGACACCCCACGCAAACACGGCTACAGCGCCAACAAGGAGGAGGTGGAGTAATGTTTTGGGCTGGAATCATGGGGAGAGAGATTGTCGGCCCCATTAGGATCCCTGAAGGCGCTAAAGATGAACTCCATAATGTATGTGGATTTTCTCAAACAGCACTTCCTGCCATGGTTCAAGAAGAAGAACCGTGTATTTCACAGCAAGATCATTTTTCTGCATGATAATGCACCATCTCATGCTGCACATAAAACATCTGCATCTCTGGCTGATATGGGCATAAAAGGGGACAAACTTATGGTGTGACCCCCATGCTCCCCTGACCTCTACCCCATTCAGAACCTTTGGAGCATCATTAAAAGGAGTGTCTATGATGGCGGGAGGCAGTTCACATCTCAGTAACAGCTCTGGGAGGGTATTCTGTCCTCATGCAAAACAATTGAAGCAGAAACCATCCAAAACCTGACAAATTCAATGGACGAGAGAGTTCAGAAGCTCCTTTCGAACAAGGGGTCCTATGTGAAAATGTAACATCACCTAGAATAAAGTTTTGAGTTGAAAACTGTTTGATTTCAGTTTCTAACAACCTGCTAATGCTTATAATTTCAAAAATGACCATTTTTTTGGTCTTTATTAAAATGAAAAGGTTGATCGAAAAGTTTGGGGGATCTAAGAGTGTGGCAACCCAGTAGTCATGATTACTTCGAATTCTGACAATATGAGGGTCATGCTGCAGGTAGTGCAGCAAGAAGGCACTTATGTGTCTTGCGCATCTCGGAGCCCCAAAATTATTTTCCGGGCTAGATGCAGCTAAAAATTATTTTTAATTTTAAATCTGGTGAAGCTTATTATAGATGGCCTAATAGGATCAGTGCTGCACACTGCTACAAAGCCCAAATTATTTTCCAGTCAAGATACAGATAAACATGATTAGTAATTTGAAAGCTTAAAACGGTTGGTAGGGTGATTTTAACCAATCATCAAGCTTTTACTCTCCCCAGGATGACACAGGGGTAGAAAAGTCGTTTCGGATCCATGATTTGTTCATCTTTATGAACGTGAGTCTGTCTACATTATCAGTGGAGAGCCGCGTGCGCTTATCTGTCAGCACACCACCAGCAGCGCTGAACACACGTTCAGACAGAACGCTGGCTGCGGGGCATGACAAGATCTCCAAGGCGTAAGTGGCTAGCTCCGGCCATTTATCCAGATTGGAAGCCCAAAAAGAGCAAGGGTCCAGTGACACAGTCGTGGCTTCAATGTTTACTTGGAGATACTCCTGTACCATCGTCTCTAGGCGTTGACTATGTGTCAGACTTCTTGTCTCCTGTGGCCTTGCAAAGGATGGGCTAAAAAAGTGGTGAAATGATTCCGCAAAATTGATGTTACCAGCAGATACTGTGGTTCTGTTACGGTTTGAGTGCTGAACACTTGACGGTCCCAAGGTTGGCAAGTTGGAACTGTGAGATTCACTACGTGCACCACTGGTATTTTGTGGAAAAGCACATGTAAGATTCTGCAACAGTCTCTGCTGATACTCCTGCATGCGTGCATCCCTTTCTATGGCAGGAATAATTTCTGCAAATTTACTTTTGTACCGGGGATCTAACAGTGTGGCAACCCAGTAGTCAGGATTATTTCTAATTCTCACAATTCGAGGGTCATGTTGCAGGTAGTGCAGCAAGAAGGCACTCATGTGTGTTGCGCATCCAGGAGCACCAAGTCCCTGTTGTGTTGGTGGCGAGGTAACAATCATGCTTCCTTCCTCTGTCCTCTCCCCCCAACCTCGCACAACAGAAATGTGATCAAGGTCTCCCTCATCTGATGAGTCTTCCATCAGTTCGTCCTCCACTTCTTCCTGGGCTCCTGCACCTTCCTCACTAGTTTGGCTGCTACCATGCGCCCTGGTAAAACCATCTCCCCCACCCTCACATGCCTGCCGCCTTGGTGCTGCCGACCGTCTGGACCTTGCAGATGTTAGCCCTTCCGCATACAACTCCTCCTCCTCTACTTCCTCCACCTCCTCTTGTGCCACCACCTGACTCCGAATTCTGTTTAACATGTGCTCCAGCATGTAAATCACCGGAATAGTCATGCTGATAATGGCATCGTCAGCACTAAACATCTTCGTCGCCATTTCAAAACTGTGCAGAAGGGTGCATAGGTTCCTGATCTGAGACCACTCCTCCAGCGTGATTTGCCCCACCTCTGAATCTCGTTGGCCCAGGCTATACGTCAGAACGTATTGCACCAGGGCTTGTCGGTGCTGCCACAGTCGCTGCAACATGTGCAGAGTTGAATTCCACCGGGTAGGCACATCGCATTTTAGCCGGTGAAGTGGCAGGCCCAACGACTTCTGTAGAGATGTAAGTCGCTGAGCTGCGGGATGCGAACGGCGGAAGTGAGCACACAGCGACCGTGCCCTCTGCAGAAGGCCATCTAGTCTGGGATAGTGGGCTAAAAATTGCTGGACAACCAGGTTCAACACGTGAGCCATACAAGGCACGTGTGTGACATTGCCCCGGCGAAGGGCCGCACCCAGGTTTGCAGCATTGTCGCACACGGCCTTCCCTGGTTTCAGGTCCAGTGGAGACAACCATTCATGAAATTGGTTCTCCAGAGCTGACCACAACTCCTCAGCTGTGTGACTCACATTTCCCAGACATTTCAATGTAAAAACCGCCTGATGACGTTGAGCCCTACTGCCAGCATAGTAAGGAGGTGTGCAGGATCCCTTCTGCGCAGTTAGAAAGCTTGTGGCATGACCAGACAGGCTTTGGGTGCAGGTGGAAGACCGAGAGGAGGTTGAGGAGGCAGAAGCAGTGGAGGAACTTTGACATAAAGAGGATTGACGCACAACTCGTGGGGACGGCAAGACTTGGACAGCAGCCCCTTGTCCTGCTGTCACCATAGTTACCCAGTGCCCAGTCAGCGACATGTAACGCCCCTGTCCATGCCTACTCGTCCAAGTGTCTGTGGTGAAATGCACCCTGTCACACACAGAGTTTCTCAAAGAAGCGGTGATGTTGTGTGCGACATGCTGGTGGAGCGCAGGCACACCTTTCTTTGAGAAGTAGTGCCGACTGGGCATCTGGTACTGGGGCACTGCGACGGACATAAGGTCTCGAAAATCCTCTGTGTCCACCAGGCGGAAAGGCAGCATTTCTGTAGCCAAGAGCTTGCAGATGGTGAAATTCAACCTCTTAGCTTTCTCATGGCTAGGAGGAAATGGTCTTTTACTTGTCCACATCTGAGGGACCGAGGGCTGGCTATTGTGCTTAGACAGGGTTGATAAGGGTGTCCCCGGCAAACTGCCGGTCTGTGAGGAAGATGCAGGCGGACATGTTAGGTTGCCTTGATCCAAAGGTGGTGCTATCGATGTCGGACAGCGCTCAACACCAGCTGGTGTTACCACCTCCAAAGAAAATGATGACCTGCCAATCACGCTGGCTGTTGCGGGTAAAGAGGTGGCAGGTCTGCGCCCCAAAACAGGTGTGACTGCTGTCCCCCCAGTCACAGAGGATGAAGAGGCCGCGGATGCACAAGATATGGCAGACGGTGATTGGCCCGGCCGGCTATGCCGCATTGTAGCACACTGAGCTTCCCACTGCAACTTATGCTTCATGTCCATGTGCCGGTTCATGCATGAAGTACTCAAACTATGTATTTTTTGGCCTCTACTTAGCTTTTGCTGACAAATGTTACAGATAACACGAGTTGGGTCATCTTTATCGATCTGAAAAAATGCCCAGGCTATGCAAGGCTTAGCACCCATGCGACCTGAAGAGCCACCACGACTTGTGGTGAGAGGCAGAGTTGTGTTTGAGGATGCAGTTGTTGACGTGCTTCCAGTACTACGTCTCTGTCCAGGAAGGCGCAACCTGACCTCGTCGTCACTAGCATCTTCCTCCACCTCCTCTGCTGACCTCATCTCTTGGCTGACTGTGGGTTGACAATAAGTGGGATCTCCGACCTCATCATCATCACCCTGTGCGTTATCACACCCGTCGTCCTCAGAGCCAACCTGTTCCTGCCCTGACAAAAAACTAAAGTTGTCGCTCCAATCAGGTATTTGAGTCTTATCATCGTCTTCCTCATTGTCTCCACCAACAGGAGTTACAGTTTGGGAATGAGGGTCTACATTATGGTCAGAACCTTCTGCGTCTGGTCCTGGATCCGACTCATAAAGATTTTGGGCATCAGTGCAGATCATTTCCTCGTCTGGATTCACAGAAGCGCTGGAGTCGACCTCTGATTCCCAGGCTATAGTATGAGTAAACAGCTCTGCAGACTCAACCATCTGTTCTACCTCATACACAGACGGGCAGCTGGAGATTTGGGAGCTGTGAGGAAGCAAGTGCGATTTGGGTGACACCTTTGAGGACTGGAGTATTTGTGATGTTGAAGTTGATGTGGAGGAGAGCCCACTTAAAGGAGCACTTGATATCCGTTGAAGCACCTGCTGTTTTTGTGCCTCATCTGGAATTTGTAGCGATTGGCGTGGCCGTAAGAAAGGGATCTTATCACATTGTCCGCTAAAAGAAGTAGACATTTTAGTTTGGCTGGAAGATGGTCTTTCTTCTGCACCTACCCCACGGACACAACCTTTTTTCCCCTTCCCAACACGCCTATTCCCCTTTCCACCAGCAGCAGGCCTTTTTCCACTCATTTTGGTGGTTAACTAATTCACAACTCTGGAGTTGTTTGCACAAAAAAACAATGGATGGTAACCGAGCAGAGCTGAGTGGCCAAACTGTGGTATTAGGCCAAAACTATTGGCTGGGCTAGATGCAGAAAAAAATTATTTTTAATTTGCAACCTGATGGAGGTCAGTATAGATGGACTAATAGAACAAGTCCCACACGCTGCTAGAAGCCCAAATATTTTTTCAGAGATAAATGAAGAAAAAAATTATTTTTAATTTGTAACCTGATGGAGGTCAGTATAGATGGACTAATAGACCAAGTCCCACACACTGCTAGAAGCCCAAATATTTTTTCAGAGCTAGATGCAGAAAAAAATTATTTTTAATTTGCAACCTGATGGAGGTCAGTATAGATGGACTAATAGACCAAGTCCCACACACTGCTAGAAGCCCAAATATTTTTTCAGAGCTAGATGCAGAAAAAAATTATTTTTAATTTGCAACCTGATGGAGGTCAGTATAGATGGACTAATAGACCAAGTCCCACACACCGCTAGAAGCCCAAATATTTTTTCAGAGCTAGATGCAGAAAAAAATTATTTTTAATTTGCAACCTGATGGAGGTCAGTATAGATGGACTAATAGACCAAGTCCCACACACTGCTAGAAGCCCAAATATTTTTTCAGAGCTAGATGCAGAAAAAAATTATTTTTAATTTGCAACCTGATGGAGGTCAGTATAGATGGACTAATAGAACAAGTCCCACACGCTGCTAGAAGCCCAAATATTTTTTCAGAGATAAATGAAGAAAAAAATTATTTTTAATTTGCAACCTGATGGAGGTCAGTATAGATGGACTAATAGACCAAGTCCCACACACTGCTAGAAGCCCAAATATTTTTTCAGAGCTAGATGCAGAAAAAAATTATTTTTAATTTGCAACCTGATGGAGGTCAGTATAGATGGACTAATAGACCAAGTCCCACACACTGCTAGAAGCCCAAATATTTTTTCAGAGCTAGATGCAGAAAAAAATTATTTTTAATTTGCAACCTGATGGAGGTCAGTATAGATGGACTAATAGACCAAGTCCCACACACCGCTAGAAGCCCAAATATTTTTTCAGAGCTAGATGCAGAAAATTTTTTTATTCAATTTGCAACCTGATGGAGGTCAGTATAGATGGACTAATAGACCAAGTCCCACACACTGCTAGAAGCCCAAATATTTTTTCAGAGCTAGATGCAGAAAATTTTTTTATTCAATTTGCAACCTGATGGAGGTCAGTATAGATGGACTAATAGACCAAGTCCCACACACTGCTAGAAGCCCAAATATTTTTTCAGAGCTAGATGCAGAAAAAAATTATTTTTAATTTGCAACCTGATGGAGGTCAGTATAGATGGACTAATAGAACAAGTCCCACACGCTGCTAGAAGCCCAAATATTTTTTCAGAGATAAATGAAGAAAAAAATTATTTTTAATTTGCAACCTGATGGAGGTCAGTATAGATGGACTAATAGACCAAGTCCCACACACTGCTAGAAGCCCAAATATTTTTTCAGAGCTAGATGCAGAAAAAAATTATTTTTAATTTGCAACCTGATGGAGGTCAGTATAGATGGACTAATAGACCAAGTCCCACACACTGCTAGAAGCCCAAATATTTTTTCAGAGCTAGATGCAGAAACAAAATATTTTTAATTTGCAACCTGATGGAGGTCAGTATAGATGGACTAATAGACCAAGTCCCACACACCGCTAGAAGCCCAAATATTTTTTCAGAGCTAGATGCAGAAAAAAATTATATTCAGTTTGCAACCTGATGGAGGTCAGTATAGATGGACTAATAGAATGATGCTATGCCCAAAAGATTTTACTTCACTAGGTGCAGTAAAAAAATTGGTATTCTATACACAGGTGGTATATCTTGCAACACAGATAGGCTACTCCACTGACTAACACACTCTGCAATAGGCCAAAAAGGATTAGCTTTGCTAGATTCAGCCAAATGCTGTGAAAAAAACTTGCACAGCACTGGCACAGACCTGCCTGGCAAAAACTGATAGGAACTGATGTAACCTAGTCCTGAAAAGGACTCCAATTACAATTAGTCTTTACTCCCACAATCTATCTATTTAAGAGCACAGACCTGCCTGATAAAAGTCGTAGGAAATGCTGTAACCTAGTCCTTAAAAGGACTGCAATCACAACTATTCCCTACTCCCAAGCTATCTGTATATTTGTGTTAAAATTGGCTTGAAATTAACAAGGTATAGCGCACACAGCAACAGCGGTGCCGTCTAACACGCAGCTGCAGCAGTGAGAAAATGGTGGCGACGGGGAAAATGGCTTGGTCTTATAGGGCAAGGACATGTGACATACACTGCCAATCACACATGCCCTTGCTTGTGTGAAAAAAAGCACTTCGCTCCGTGTGTGCGCTGCTGATAGGCTGACAGATTGCACCTCCCCACTGCAAATGCGGGAAAGAGAAAAAAAAATGGAGATCTTCATTGTTCCTGCAGAGATCCATCCCCTGCCCCTCCCCCGCCCCGCTGTACACTCAAACTGCGTATTAACATTAATTTTCATCATTACTGAGAAAAAATCCAGTTATGATTTTGGTGCACGAACAGTTATCGAACATAACCTCGAACAGCCGAATTTTTCTCAAATTGTTTGTGTTCGCCGACCGGCTCGAACACCGCCCAAAACAGCTCGAATTTGAGATTGGCGAACAGTTCGAGTAGAACAACGCTCATCTCTATTTATAAGGCAAGAAATCCCACTTATTAAACCTGACAGGGCACACCTGTGAAGTGAAAACCATTTCCGGTGACTACCTCTTGAAGCTCATCAAGAGAATGCCAAGAGTGTGCAAAGCAGTCATCAAAGCAAAAGGTGGCTACTTTGAAGAACCAAGAATTTAAGACATATTTTCAGTTGTTTCACACTTTTTTGTTAAGTATATAATTCCACATGTCTTAATTCATAGTTTTGATGCCTTCAGTGTGAATGTACAATTTCCATAGTCATGAAAATACAGAAAAATCTTTAAATGAAAAGGTGTGTCCAAACTTTTGGTCTGTACTGTATATATTGCTAGTTTTCAATAACTGAAAATATTTTTTCCTTCTTTTGTTATATTCTTTTATTTACTTCAAAATGATATTCATACACTTTGCCCATTCAATCTGTCATAAATATGTGTATGTATTTATTGCTAAATAAACCAGACTACGTTCATCTATTTACATTTCTGTATTTGTTTCCTGAATTTAGTTGATAAGAGGGAATAATTAGTTGTAATTCATTACATTTTAAACCAAATCCCTAAAATTGATTCACTTATAATGAGTGTAAATATAATAGTCCATTGCTTATCTTTAGAAAATGAACAGGAATTTACAAAAAAGTACAGTACATATACAAATAAAATATGGGAAAATTGTGATTAAAAAGTGGGGCTTGTTGCATATTTATAGTTTAATATCTCAATAAATGTCAAGCAATAAAGCCAGGACAAGATTATATACTTATCATAATGGAAAGTGTATAGTTAATCATTTAAAAGATAAGAAGAGGTTCACACAATGCATAAACAGTGTCCATTGCTATATTTTTAGTTTGTATAAATTGGCTACCAAACTTTGTTCCAAAATGATACATGAACCTGGTCAATCACAGTATAATATTCTGAATGGAAACAGTCATCACGGTGTTATCATAACTAATTGTCTTAAACATTGCAAGGTTAACATATTAATTGTCTGACCCTTAAATGCATAAAATATGTATTAGTAAAGGTATTTTGAAATTACCTGAGCATCATAATGTAACTACTTTAAGACAATATTTGCTTTCAAAAGGATAATTTCACCCAAAGATTAATTAACAGCATCCAATTCAAATCAGTGGACAGAAACCATAGCGTCAGATGGAAAACATTGCAAGATTATTTAATACATGTTCCTTTCTTTAATTTCTGTCAGTAGCCATGATAAATAGGAACTGGTGAAATGTAATAAAAATTAAATCTTTTAAAACTATTTAATCTTTATTGATGACCATTTTTAAATATTCCTTGTTTAAAAAGAAATAGCAAGTACGGACAGAAAGCTAACAGTTTGTGAACAGATTTGACCTTTTTTTATTTGAAAAGTGTTTTTTTGTTTGAAAAGCTACTTTATTTTCCATTTTTCTACACTTCGTAAGAAAAGGCCAAAAGTAGATTTATGCAAGTACTTCAGTTGCTCCTTTAAACTGAGTTGATGTTTTATCATAGCAGACAATATTTGACAGTATAGTCAGTTTTAGTTAACAATGTATCAAACAATAGAATAATACAATTACATTTAAATATAGCAGATCGATAGACAGAGAGATAGACTGATCGATAGATAGATAGATAGATACAGTGGGTACGGAAAGTATTCAGACCCCTTTAAATTTCTCACTCTTTGCTTCATTGCAGCCATTTGGGAAATTCTAAAAAGTTCATTTTTTTTCTCATTAAAGTACAATCTGCGCCCCATCTTGACTGAAAAAAACAGAAATGTAGAAATTTTTGCAAATTTATTAAAAAAGAAAAACTGAAATATCTCATAGTCATAAGTATTCAGACCCTTTGCTCAGACACTCATATTTAAGTCACACGCTGTCCATTTCCTTGTGATCCTTCTTGAGATGGTTCTACTCCTTCATTGGAGCCCAGCTGTGTTTAATTAAGCTGATAGGACTTGATTTGGAAAGGCACGCACCTGTCTATATAAGACCTCACAGCTCACAGTGCATGTTAGCCCAAATGAGAATCATGAGCTCAAAGGAACTGCCCAAGGAGCTCAGAGTCAGAATTGTGGCAAGGCACAGATCTGGCCAAAGTTATAAAAGAATTTCTGCATTACTTAAGGTTCCTAGGAGCACAGTGGCCTCCATAATCCTTAAATGGAAGAAGCTTGGGACCACCACAAGTCTTCCTAGACCTGGCCGTCCAGCCAAGCTGAGCAATCGTGGGAGAAGAGACTTGGTGAGAGAAGTAAAGAACAACCCCAAGATCACTGCGGCTGAGCTCCAGAGATGCAGTAGGGAGATGGGAGAAAGTTCCACAAAGTCAACTATCACTGCAGCCCTCCACCAGTCGGGCCTTTATGGCAGAGTGGCCCGATGGAAGCCTCTCCTCAGTGCAAGACATATGAAAGCATGCACAGAGTTTGCTCAAAAACACATGAATGACTCCCAGACAATGAGAAAGAGGATTCTCTGGTCTGATGAGACAAAGATAGAACTTTTTGGTGATAATTCTAAGTGGTATGTGTGGAGAAAACCAGGCACTGCTCATCACCTGCCCAATACAATCCCAACAGTGAAACTTGGTGGTGGCAGTATCATGCTATGGGGGTGTTTTTCAGCTGCAAGGACAGGATGACTGGTTGCAATTGAAGGAAACATGAATGCGGCCAAGTACAGAGATATCCTGGATGAAAACCTCTTCCAGAGTGCTCTGGACCTCAGACTTGGCCGAAGGTTCACCTTCCAACAAGACAATGACCCTAAGCACACAGTTAAAATAACAAAGGAGTGGCTTCAGAACAACTCTGTGACCATTCTTGACTGGCCCAGCCACAGACCTGACCTAAACCCAATTGAGAATCTCTGGAGAGACCTGAAAATGGCTGTCCACCAACGATCACCATCCAACCTGACGGAAGTGGAGAGGATCTGCAAGGAAGAATGGCAGAGGGGATCCTCAAATCCAGGTGTGAAAAACTTGTTGCATCATTCCCAAGAAGACGCAAAAGGGTGCTTCTACTCAATACTGAGCAAAGGGTCTAAATACTTATGACCATGTGATATTTCAGTTTTTCTTTTGTAATAAATTTGCAAAAATTTCTACATTTCTGTTTTTTTTCAGTCAAGATGGGGTGCAGAATGTACTTTAATGAAAAAAAAAAAGATCTTTTTACAATTTCCCAAATGGCTGCAATGAAACAAAGAGTGAAAAATTTAAAGGGGTCTGAATACTTTATGTACCCACTGTAGATAGATAGATAGATAGATAGATCTTTGTACAGATAGATAGATCTTGAAAAAGTCCAACAATAAGTGGTTTTGACTTGGACTTGTATTTTAGTAGTATCATAGTGGAATATATATAGCCTTTTCCAACATATACTAATTATTCTCTACACAACATGTGGGTCATCTGGTAGATAACCTTTTCATATTTGTGGCAGTAAGAATGCATTTGCTTCAAAATGTAATACACTACCAGAGTATAGGGAATTAATTATATATGTTTTTAGAGTTTGTACTTGGAACAACAGCTTCTGTTTTCTGGGAGAACAGTGGGTTATTTTTATTAATAGCAGTGAGTGTCTTCCCATGGAACTCCAAAGCAGAGTTTTCACAAATGTATTCTTCACATTTAACAGTAGGAGCTGTACCAGTTTTTTTTGTCTAAGTTCAGATGTTATCAGTCAGCATGATGTATACTGCTGTGCACTGGGTAGCTTGATTGATTCTCCACAGTACAGGCTGACTATAGTGCCCAACATGTGTTTCAGCATGACAGCTTCTTCCAGGGGCACTGCAAGTCATTCTTCATTGCATGCCTTATTTATAGTCTGGCAGGATCCAGAAATAATCTTATATGTCCTTTGTAAAAATTGTCAAATTAATCAAGAAAGCATTAGCAATGTATTGTTAAAATGAAGTATTTTGCACAGTACTCATGGGAATCTTTTTTTTTTCTTCCATAGTGAAAGTGAACCTGATACATTATAGTAATATTGCTCTTTGGGAATGAAATTAAAATTGCTTCAAATATTTTCTCAGGAAGCTATATCAAGACCTAAAAATGAGTATGAGTGTATGCTGCATGTTTATTAGTATACAGCTATAATCAGAGACTACACTTGAATTACATACATGTGCTTGTCTGAAATTGATCACTACCTCAAGCTGATACCCAGTCCCCCCAACATGGCCCACACTGCTGCTATATTGTGATGAAATACATATAATTATTAGGTACCTGTGACGCATAAACTTGATCAAATAAACCTTAGACTAAGGGAAGAGTCAGGTGGCCATATAACTCGGCCAAGGATCACAACTAGTGTTGAGCGATACCTTCCGATATCGGGAAATATCGGATCGGATTGGATCAGACCGATACCGAAAAAGTATCGGATATCGCCGATTCCGATACCGGAAACCAATGCAAGTCAATGGGACAGAAATATCGGAATGAAAATAAACCCTTTCTTTCCTTGTAGGTTAATTCTACATGAAGGAAAACAACTAAGAATAATGTAGAATGTATTGTAGGAGGTGGGGGAGACAATAAAGCATAGAGGTTTAGCCCAATCAAATGGAATAGCAGGAATTAATATTTTTTTTTAAGACGTTCTGAGTTACGGAAATATTGACTATGTTAAGTATTTTTATATTTTGTCAGATATTTATGTTTCACTACTTCCATGCTCTTCACCTTCTTTTTTACTTCTCCCACACTTACTCCTTCATCATCTTAGGCATCTTTTTCATCCACTTCTTCTTCACCTTCTTCATCTTCTTCTTCTTCACCTTCTTCGTATTATTCTTTTTTTTTACATTCTTCATATTCTACTTCTTCATCTTCTTCTTCATCTTCTTCTTCTTCATCATATTCTTATTTGTGGCAGGCATTCCTGTAGTTGTTATCTATAAAAGGTTGGACATTACACCTTTCGTTCTGCCCGTCACAAAAGATTTACAACAGGATTTGTCCGCGTTCAGTTTGGCCTTCAGCAGCAGGTCTTTTCCAGGGGCACCACGAGGAGGAACGGACTCACCCCCATACACTGCTTAGTCATCTTCTGCTTATAATTTAGATATTATCTTTTGCTCTGATTTTTAGTCTTATGCTTAATGTTCTTCCGCTTTTTGTTCTGCAGCTTCTTGTATTTCTGCTTCTTAGTTTTCTGTCTCTTGTTCTTCTGTATCTTGGTGCTTGTCTTCTCTTCTTTGTCCTCTTGGTCAACTTCTTCAGGGTCATCTTCTTGGTCTTTTTCGGGTTGGTCTTCTGGGTCCTCGTCTTCGGGGTCCTCGTCTTCTTCGGGGTGGTCTTCAGGGTCCTCGTCTTCTTCGGGGTGGTCTTCAGGGTCCTCGTCTTCAGGGTCCTCATCTTCGGGGTCCTCATCTTCTTAGGGTTGGTCTTCAGGGTCCTCATCTTCAGGGTCCTCGTCAGGAAGATCTAGAGTGATTACCAAGAACCATTTCAAAAAGCTTGAACTTGGAAATGTAGCAGAAGGTACAAGAAAGCTGAGGAACTACCGAGGACCTGCTGACGGTACTGGAACCTGGATGGGTAGCAGAAGGTACAAGAGCCAATGGAACTGCCGAAGACCAGATGACGGTACTGGAACTCGGTTACTAAGCAGGAGGTACCTGTGCCAGAAAGCACTACCAAGGACCAGCAGACGTTGGTGGAACTTGGATACCGAGAAGGAAGCACCTAATCCAAAGGCACTGCCGAGAACCAGCTGACGGTACTGGAACCCGGATGGGTAGCAGAAGGTACCCATGTAAAAAAAAGTTCAAGGCCGCGAGCCGGCCGCAGTTACCAAAACCCACAGTCCTACAGGGGGTGCTTGTCCTATTGGCACTATGGAACCAGCCTTCATTGCCAGATCCCGCTGCCCACATAGGAGTCACCTAAACTGCAGGCAACATAGAGTCGGCTAACCCGACCGCAACACGACAGGACAACGCATTGGAGACAAAGTGACGTTGACACTACCCAGAAACAGCTGGCGTGCTGGAACCAGGCTGGGCAGGAGGGAGTACCCGTGCCAAAGTCACTGCTGAGGACCAGCTGACGGTACTGGAACCCGGATGGGTAGCAGAAGGTACAAGAGCCAATGGAACTGCCGAAGACCAGCTGACGGTACTGGAACTCGGTTACTAAGCAGGAGGTACCTGTGCCAGAAAGCACTACCAGGGACCAGCAGACGTTGGTGGAACTTGGATACCGAGAAGGAGGCACCTAATCCAAAGGCACTGCCGAGAACCAGCTGACGGTAGTGGAACCCGGATGGGTAGCAGAAGGTACCCATGTAAAAAAAAGTTCAAGGCCGCGAGCAGGTCGCAGTTACCAAAACCCACAATCCTACAGGGGGGTTGCTTGTCCTATTGGCACTATGGAACCAGCCTTCATTGCCAAATCCCGCAGCCCACATAGGAGTCACCTAAACTGCAGGCACCATAGAGTCGGCTAACCCGACCGCAACACGACAGGACAACGCATTGGAGGCAAAGTGACGTTGACACTACCCGGAAACAGCTGGCGTGCTGGAACCAGGCTGGGCAGGAGGGAGTACCCGTGCCAAAGTCACTGCCGAGAACCAGCTGATGGTACTGGAACCCGGATGGGTAGTAGAAGGTACAAGAGCAAATGGAACTACCGAGGACCAGCTGATGGTACTGGAACCCGGATGGGTAGCAGAAGGTACAAGAGCCAATGGAACTGCCGAAGACCAGCTGACGGTACTGGAACTCGGTTACTAAGCAGGAGGTACCTGTGCCAGAAAGCACTACCAAGGACCAGCAGACGTTGGTGGAACTTGGATACCGAGAAGGAGGCACCTAATCCAAAGGCACTGCCGAGAACCAGCTGACAGTACTGGAACCCGGATGGGTAGCAGAAGGTACCCATGTAAAAAAAAGTTCAAGGCCGCGAGCCGGCCGCAGTTACCAAAACCCACAGTCCTACAGGGGGTGCTTGTCCTATTGGCACTATGGAACCAGCCTTCATTGCCAGATCCCGCAGCCCACATAGGAGTCACCTAAACTGCAGGCACCATAGAGTCGGCTAACCCGACCGCAACACGACAGGACAACGCATTGGAGGCAAAGTGACGTTGACACTACCCGGAAACAGCTGGCGTGCTGGAACCAGGCTGGGCAGGAGGGAGTACCCGTGCCAAAGTCACTGCCGAGGACCAGCTGACGGTACTGGAACCCGGATGGGTAGCAGAAGGTACAAGAGCCAATGGAACTGCCGAAGACCAGCTGACGGTACTGGAACTCGGTTACTAAGCAGGAGGTACCTGTGCCAGAAAGCACTACCAAGGACCAGCAGACATTGGTGGAACTTGGATACCGAGAAGGAGGCACCTAATCCAAAGGCACTGCGGAGAACCAGCTGACGGTACTGGAATCCGGATGGGTAGCAGAAGGTACCCATGTAAAAAAAAGTTCAAGGCCGCGAGCCGGCCGCAGTTACCAAAACCCACAGTCCTACAGGGGGTGCTTGTCCTATTGGCACTATGGAACCAGCCTTCATTGCCAGATCCCGCTGCCCACATAGGAGTCACCTAAACTGCAGGCACCATAGAGTTGGCTAACCCGACCGCAACACGACAGGACAACGCATTGGAGGCAAAGTGACGTTGACACTACCCGGAAACAGCTGGCATGCTGGATCCAGGCTGGGCAGGAGGGAGTACCCGTGACAAAGTCACTGTCGAGAACCAGCTGACGGTACTGGAACCCGGATGGGTAGTAGAAGGTACAAGAGCAAATGGAACTACCGAGAACCAGCTGGTGGTGCTGGAACCCAGGGTAAATACTAAAAACAGAGTGGAGCCAGAGGTGTAATTGGAGCATGTTTTAAATCCGTAGTACAGTGAATGTGGACAAAGCAGGAGAATTTGCCGGACACACAGCTGGGGATCAGCTGACGTTACTGAACCCCAATAACACTGGAGCAAGCGTAGACTGTGCAGACGGCACTTCTGAGCAGCAACTAGCGGTATTGGAGCCCATGGTAAATACTAAAAACGGAGGAGCCAGAGGTGTATTTGGAGGAGGTTTTAAATCCGTAGTACAGTGGATGTGGACAAAGCAGGAGAATTTGCCGGACACACAGCTGGGGATCAGCTGACGTTACTGAACCCCAATAACACTGGAGCAAGCGTTGACTGTGCAGACGGCACTTCTGAGCAGCAACTAGCGGTATTGGAGCCCAGGGTAAATACTAAAAACGGAGGAGCCAGAGGTGTATTTGGAGGAGGTTTTAAATCCGTAGTACAGTGGATGTGGACAAAGCAGGAGAATTTGCAGGACACACAGCTGGGGATCAGCTGATGTTACTGAACCCCAATAACACTGGAGCAAGCGTTGACTGTGCAGACGGCACTTCTGAGCAGCAACTAGCGGTATTGGAGCCCAGGGTAAATACTAAAAACGGAGGAGCCAGAGGTGTATTTGGAGGAGGTTTTAAATCCGTAGTACAGTGGATGTGGACAAAGCAGGAGAATTTGCCAGACACACAGCTGGGGATCAGCTGACGTTACTGAACCCCAATAACACTGGAGCAAGCGTTGACTGTGCAGACAGCACTTCTGAGCAGCAACTAGTGGTATTGGAGCCCAGGGTAAATACTAAAAACGGAGGAGCCAGAGGTGTATTTGGAGGAGGTTTTAAATCCGTATTACAGTGGATGTGGACAAAGCAGGAGAATTTGCCGGACACACAGCTGGGGATCAGCTGACTTTACTGAACCCCAATACAACTGGAGCAAGTGTTGACTGTGCAGACGGCACTTCCGAGCGCCAACTGGCGGTGTTGGAGCTCAGGGATAATACTGAAAACAGAGGAGCCAGAGGTGTAATTGGAGCAACTTTAAAATCTGTAGTAGTGAGAATGTGGACAGAGCAGGAGAAATTGCCGTCCGCACAGCAGGGGAACAGCTGACGTTACTGAACCCCAATAACACGGCAGCAAGTGTTGACTGTGCAGACGGCACTTCTGAGCGCCAACTGGCGGTGTTGGAGCTCAGGGATAATACTGAAAACAGAGGAGCCAGAGGTGTAATTGGAGCAACTTTAAAATCTGTAGTAGTGAGAATGTGGACAGAGCAGGAGAAATTGCCGTCCGCACAGCAGGGGAACAGCTGACGTTACTGAACCCCAATAACACGGCAGCAAGTGTTGACTGTGCAGACGGCACTTCCGAGCTCCAACTGGCGGTGTTGGAGCTCAGGGATTACAGTTCAGGTGGTAGAAACATGAACAGAACAGGAGACCTGGATACTGTTGCCAACCAATTATTTATTCTGGAAGAGGACTGGCAAATTCATGAGAGATCCAGGCCTTGTTCATTTTGAGAAAAGTAAGCCGGTCAACGTTATCGGAGGATAGTCGCATGCGACGGTCTGTTAGTACACCACCTGCGGCACTAAAGACGCGTTCCGATAATACACTAGCAGCAGGGCAAGCTAGCACCTCCAATGCATACTGACTAAGCTCTGGCCATGTATCCAGCTTACAGACCCAAAACTTGAAGGGAGAAGAGCCGTCTGGGAGTACACTAAGAGGGCAAGACATGTAGTCTGTCACCATCTGACGGAAACGTTGCCTCCTGCTGACTGGAGCCGTCTGTGATGGTGTAGACATTTGTGGCGGCGGGGACAAAAAACTTTGCCACATTTCGGCCATACTGGTCTTGCCTTGTGCTGAGGCGCTGCTTCTGCTCCCTCTTTGTGCAGAGCTTCCTCCACTGCCTCGACGCACTGAGCTGCTTTGTAAAGCACTAGCAGCACTGCTCTCGGTTGGAATGGAGAACATGATGGAATGCACCAGTGCGTCTTGGTACTCCCGCATTTTACGCTCCCGGTTCAACGGTGTTATGAGGCTTTGTAAGTTGTCCTGGTAGCGAGGATCTAGGAGGGTGGACACCCAATAATCAGCCGTGTTGAGAATGTGGGCGATGCGGCGGTCGTTTCTCAGGCACTGCAGCATGAAATCAACCATGTGCTGCAGACTGCCAACTGGCCAAGAAACGCTGTCCCCTGCTTGAGGCGTGATCTCTGCCTGCTCTGCATCACCCCACCCTCGCTCTAGATACTGACTACTAGAGCATTGTGTACCTCCCTCCTCTGGACAGATGTCTTCCTCATCCATTGACTCCTCCTCATCCTCCTCACAAAGTGTCCCCTGCCTAGGCCTTTGTGAGGAACCACGTTGCGCAGACTGTAGAGAAGCAGATGGCATTTGTGACTCCTCATCCTCCTCCTCTTCCAAAACCTCGTCCCTTAGTGCTTGCAGTGTTTTTTCAAGCAGGCAGATAAGGGGGATAGTCATGCTGACTAGTGCATCATCTGCACTCGCCATCCGGGGGGATTAATCAAAGGCACGCAAAACGTGGCAAATGTCCTTCATAGAGGCCCACTCAGTGGTGGTGAAGTGTGAACGGCGCGCACTGCGACTTGTTTGCGCCTGCTGCAGCTGGTACTCCATTACTGCTGCCTGCTGCTCACACAACCTCTCCAACATATGTAACGTTGAATTCCACCTGGTGGGTAGGTCACATATGATGCGATGTTCCGGAAGACGTAATCGGCGCTGCAGAGCTGCAATGCGTGATCTTGCATTGCTGGAACGCCGCAAGTGAGCGCACTCTATGCGGACCTTGTGAAGCAGTGCATCAAGATCCGGATAGTCCCTCAAAAAACTCTGCACGACCAAGTTGAGCACATGTGCCAGACATGGGATGTGAGTGAGGTTGCCTAGGCCCAGAGCTGCCACCAGATTTCGGCCATTGTCACACACTACCATGCCTGGCTGGAGATTCGCTGGCACAAACCACATGTCGCTCTGCTGCTTGATGGCATTCCAGAGCTCCTGCGCTGTGTGGCTTCGATTCCCCAAAGAAATTAATTTTAATACGGCCTGTTGACGTTTGGCCACGGCTTTGCTCATATTGGTCACCATAACAGGTAACCGTTCACGGGTCGATGTGGAGGTAGACCGTGACGGCTCCTGCAGCGCTGATTCAGAGGAACTGGAGTATGAGGAGGAGTCAATGTGTACAGACTGGATTCCTGCAATCCTTGGAGTTGGCAGAACACGTACAGCGCCACTCTCAAGATTTGTACCCGGCTCCACAACATTTACCCAATGGGCAGTGAGGGAAAGGTATCGTCCCTGTCCATGCTTACTGGTCCACGCATCGGTGGTCAGGTGGACCTTGCTACTGACGGCGTTTTGTAGCACATGTTTAATTTTTCCCTCCACATGATGTTGCAGGGCAGGGACGGCTTGCCTGCTGAAATAAAAGCGGCTGGGCACGTTGTATTGTGGGACTGCCAATGCCATAAAGTTACGGAATGTGTCAGTCTCCACCAGCCTGAAGGATAGCATTTCAAGGGCCAGTAGTTTAGCAATGCCAGCATTCAGAGCCTGTGCTCGGGGGTGGTTTGTCGAGTATGGGCGTCTTTTCTCCCATGCCTGTGCTAACGATGGCTGTAGACTGGCCTGGGAGTGTGAGGATGACTGGGAAAGTGGTGCTGTGGGTGGAATTACACTGTGTCTCTGTACAACAGTGCCAGAGATTCTTCCATGGCGATCCTGTGAGGAAGCCGAACCAGCTGTGTGTGAGCTGGAGGAAGAGGCTACAACACGAGCTGAAGAGGTGGTAGGTGGCGCTGTAGGTTGGCCTAGGTCTTCAGTGTGTTTTTGTAACTCCACCACGTGCTTGGTCTGCAC
Source organism: Phyllobates terribilis (assembly GCF_046119375.1). Taxonomy (NCBI): domain Eukaryota; kingdom Metazoa; phylum Chordata; class Amphibia; order Anura; family Dendrobatidae; genus Phyllobates; species Phyllobates terribilis. Next base: position 171,427,874 of record NW_027362771.1, read on the forward strand.
ATGTTTCCACATATTTGTGGTATTGAGGTTGCTGACACTTTTCCCTCTTTTCACCTTCTGATTACACAGCTTGCATTTGACAAAGCAAATGTCATCTGCAACTGTGTCAAAAAAAGGACCAGGCACTGCAAGTCTTGGGAGCGCCCGCTTTGGATTTTGGAAGAGCCATGCTCCTAATGGGTGCCGAAGTGGAGGCTACAGGCAACCAAGTCTGCCCCCTCCCTCTCCCTCCTTTTTGGGCCGTTCGGGGAATCTCTTCCTCAGAGCTGCTCCCACCACCTTCCTGTCCCTCATGCCATGATGGGTCAAGGACCTCATCATCTACACCACCCTCTTCAAACAACTGCTTCTCCTGGGTAGTCTCGACACCACAGTACGCACCAGAAAGTGGCACCTGAGTCTCATCATCAGATGCGTACTGAGGTGTGCTGCTGACCATAGGCACTGGCCCACCCGCCTCTTCAGATTCAGAGAGACAAAACGGTTGCGCATCACTGCATACTACCTCTTCTTCAAATTCTCGAATTCTGCTTGGCTGGCCCCCTCTTTCCAAGCCAAGAGATTCAGAGAACAGAAGTAGAGATGGCTCCTGTCCAGGGCTCTCTGACTGCCTGGGCAATTTGGCAGGTGGTGAAGAGACAGATGGGTGCTCTTCAGTGCTCAGGACCTGAGAGGATCTGGAACTAATTGAAGTCGATGCGTTAGCTGCCATCCATCCGACAACGGCTTCAATTTGGTCCTCGCGCAGCAGTGGGGTACGGCTAGCTCCTACAAAGCTGCGCATAAAGGACTGTTCCCTGGTAAAACTGGGGGATGCTGAGTCACTGGTGCCCGCAGCAGGCACAGAATCCCCACGTCCTCTCCCTGCAGGCACAGAATCCTCACGTCCTCTCCCTGCAGAAACTCCACGCCCACGCCCACGACCACATGCCTTACTCCCTGCCTTCTTCATCTTGGTAGACTGATAAAGATAGGCAGAAAAGTACTAAGGGCTTAGTGTGCTTATTCCTGAACAGCTGCTAACAGGTATAAGAAGTACTAATTTTATAAAGTGTGGACTAGACTTTAATATGAGCTAATGTGGCCTACACAACTGTAAAGTGGAGTGTTTGGTGAACTTTATTTAGGTTTTTTTTGTCACAAAAAGACACTGGATGTGCCTAAAAGATGTAATAACGATAGTATCACAAACTTTTTGAAGCTATTACAATGTAGGAAGGTAACCTACATTGCAATAGATGAGGCTGCAAAAAATAGGCCAGTACTAATCTGGCTGGGGCTGCAGGGCCCAATGCTGCAGAAAGGCTCCTCTAACTACTCCTATATAGTGTGTTTGGAACAATGTATGAGGCAGTGACACACACTGAGTGCACTACAACCAGACGTGGTTGAAGCTCACACTACAGGGTGAGCTGCACTCACACACCAGACCTTGCAGACAGCGGTGAACAGTACAGATGCAGAGCACTGTGCACTAGCGCTGCAAGACCAAAAAAATTTCTCTATCTACTCCTATATAGTGTGTTTGGAACCAATTTAGCTGAATACGGATGGAACCACCACACTAATAGGAGAAATCAGGAAAAATTATGAATTGGCAAAAAAGGACAATGTATGAGGCAGTGACACACACTGAGTGCACTACAACCAGACGTGGTTGAAGCACACACTACAGGGTGAGCTGCACTCACACACCACACCTTGCAGACAGCGGTGAACAGTACAGATGCAGAGCACTGTGCACTAGCGCTGCAAGACCAAAAAAATTTCTCTATCTACTCCTATATAGTGTGTTTGGAATCAATTTAGCTGAATACGGATGGAACCACCACACTAATAGGAGATATCAGGAAAAATTATGAATTGGCAAAAAAGGACAATGTATGAGGCAGTGACACACACTGAGTGCACTACAACCAGACGTGGTTGAAGCACACACTACAGGGTGAGCTGCACTCACACACCAGACCTTGCAGACATCGGTGAACAGTACAGATGCAGAGCACTGTGCACTAGCGCTGCAAGACCAAAAAAATTTCTCTATCTACTCCTATATAGTGTGTTTGGAACCAATTTAGCTGAATATGGATGGAACCACCACACTAATAGGAGATATTAGGAAAAATTATGAATTGGCAAAAAAGGACAATGTATGAGGCAGTGACACACACTGAGTGCACTACAACCAGACGTGGTTGAAGCACACACTACAGGGTGAGCTGCACTCACACACCAGTCCTTGCAGACAGCGGTGAACAGTACAGATGCAGAGCACTGTGCACTAGCGCTGCAAGACCAAAAAAATTTCTCTATCTACTCCTATATAGTGTGTTTGGAACCAATTTAGCTGAATACGGATGGAACCACCACACTAATAGGAGATATCAGGAAAAATTGTGAATTGGCAAAAAAGGACAATGTATGAGGCAGTGACACACACTGAGTGCACTACAACCAGACGTGGTTGAAGCACACACTACAGGGTGAGCTGCACTCACACACAGAGACCTTGCAGAAAGCGGTGAACAGCAGAGAACTGTGCACTAGCACTGCAAGGCACAGCGATTTATAAAGTAGCTTGGGTAAAGCAGAATAGACCAAATAGGTAGCTAAAACTGTCCCTCAGAACAACAGCGTCCTATCCCTAACTGAATTCACAGCAGAGTGAGCTCAAAATGGCGGCGGCGGCTTTTATAGTGCATCATGACATCATTTCAGCAGCCAATCACAGCCATGCCATTAGTTAAGATGCCTACATGCCTAACAGGATGTGCCCACACTTCTTAGGATCCTCATTGGCTGAATAAAATGAAAATGGCTCATTGCATTATGGGAACTTCCGATTCCGGTATACGATATTGCAAAAGTATCGGAATTAAGTATCGGAATTCCGATACCGCGAATATCGGCCGATACCCGATATTTCAGTATCGGAATGCTCAACACTATTCACAACACAATGCTTGGACCGGCTGGCGGCTTTCCTGACCTGAGCGTAACTGCTTCATTGAAATACATGCTGATATGCTCGAGTCGAGAGAGACACCGGCCAGTCTGAGCATGGCATTGCGATCCTCGTCAGAGTTATACGGCCATCTGACTCTTCTCTAAGAGGAGTTGGAGGTCCACTTTAATAAGGTAAAAAAGCACTGATCTTTAATAAAGGGCTATCCTTACCATGCATAATAATGACATTGAGCTAAGATACACTATCACTTTTTAATATTGTGGTCTGGTTTACTGCTCCTCCACAATCTCTGGATAGAAGGAGCTGCAGTGCTGCTTTATCACTATACCATCTTCAAGGTTTTTCCTGCAGAATGACAGTCCCAGTAATCAGCTGTGCAGGGAACTGCAGCAGAGCCCTTTTCACTTGGATTAAGCTGTACTACCTTTCTCAGTACAGTGGGTAGCCCTGATGTGACCTTGATCTATTGTGCTGGAATATAGATAGTCGGAGCCCACCAATCATAAACTGATGGCATACCCTAGTGATGCATTATTATTTTGTGGGGTGGGAATAATCATTTAAAATACAATGGCTTAAAAGTCTGTAAAAATACAGCATAAAAGCATTATGTGACTGACATGCTGATCACGGAGTCTTTTCTTCCTGAGTGCAGATTTCATAAAAATATTTGAAGTATATATTAATTTATTCTCATCTGGCATACAGGAGGGAAAACCAGATTTAGAGTATATAAGAAATATCTTTAGTAAATTATTTTTATCCTGCTTAGGATGTAGCTCCATCTTGCAATGACAGTTTTTGTTAAACATTTGTTGCTGTATGTATCATTTTCACAGAATAAATTGATCCAGAGATTTATTTACATATTAAAATAGTTTGATTCATTTTAGCAACTGAAGGAAACAATTACATTGAAGGCATATGAGATGTTTTGCGGTTAACTAATTAAGGATGTGTTTTCATATTATTTGGGAACGGAGTCAAGCTAAATCAGACAAAGGGAATTAGTTATGTTTCTCATGCTTGATTTTATTATTGTGTATTTACTCTACAGTTTATTTGTTTGATGGTTTAATGGTATTTGCACAAACATATTAGAAGCCAGAAAGTGTATTATTAGTCTGCCTTTATGAAATGTGGTTTCTTTATTGGAGAAAATAAATATGCCACGAAGCATAATAAACATTCTATGCTTCTTCTTCCCATCATCCTCTATTGTGAGATACAAATGGCTTAGTAAGGATATGTTCACACATTCAAAATTTGCTTATGGCAAATCTAATGTGTATTTACAATTTGCAGTATAAATCTGAGGCTGAAACTCATTTATACCACTGATGTGCAGGTATCCGGACAGTTCCACGTGAGGATAAGCTAATCCATGGCTTTTCTCTGTGGAATTCAATAGAGGATTAAAGATGCTCTTTGTTCTTGATTAGGATTTTTTCATTTTACAGACAAAAATCTGCACTCATTTTTACTACTTACTACTTCCTATTTAGAAATCCCTTATTACCAAAGTCCTGTACTAATAGCCATTTATATCCTCTGCACCAATGTTAGGACATTGCTTGAGTCATCACAGCATTTTATCTTAGATTTAACTTGTACATATACCGTGATGTCTGCAATTATACTTATTAAGGCACAAATGTTAAAGGGAGCCTGTCACATCCAAAAATGTTGATTACCTGCAGGTACAAGGGTAATCTACAGATTTAAATCCTGTGTAGTTGGCTTAAAGAGTGGAGGCTATAGGGAGAAAATAAGTTTATTTCCTCCTGTAGTCTCACTTTTCCTGTCATTGGGGTGGGGCCCGAAGCTGTTGCAGTCCCCACTCACTATATGTTACAGGGCGATATTCCATATACTAATTATTAATGTCAGGCTTGACTATCAATAATCAATATCTGAATAATACCTCACCAAGATGTGTATTACACACAAGTCTACAGTTAATATACTACTAAATTAACACATTGACACAAAATATAACAATAATAGCACACAATACTAATATACAATTAGCTCCATAATAACCTAATTATACTTCCCACCCACTCTACATAGCACATACAGTACATACATCAATAATTATTTCCCACCCGCCTTTCACTACACTATCCATATGGAGAACAAAGGGTTAACAGTAGTGATACTTAGCCAAATCCAGGTACAGTGAGGAAATCAGATACGATGATCCTGTTTGAGTGAGAGGGCACACACAGTGGGAGAGAGGGCACTTGATGCGGGAGGAGCACAAGGGGACAGAGGGGATGCTGCAGTCAGACAGCAGTAGCAGATGGACCAGGGAGAGAGGAGGAGCTGAGGATGTGGAGCAGGGGCTTTGTGGAGAGCTGAGGGAACTGCACACAGAGGCTGCAGGACAAGGGGACAGAGGAGGCTGCAGACAGACCAGGCAGAGATTAGGAGACACAGAGGGCAGAACTGAGGATGTAGAGAGCAGCTGCGGTGAGTAGCAGCAGGGCTAAGGAAACGAGGGGCTAGAAGGGGGCACAGAGGGGAGAACAGCAGCAGGGCAGGCAGGGAACACATGGGGCAGAAAGGGAAGAGAGGACACTTGGAGGTAGGGAGAGAGAGAGGAAGGGGGTCACTGAGGGGCTGTGAGGAAGAAAGAGCAGAAGAAGAGAGAGCGAGTGACGCTGCTGCTGGATATTTAAATCCTGCATTGCATGCTCCCATTTGACCACACCACCACCCTCCTTCTGCATGTGTGCAGGCAGGGTGCGAGCGCCGTCGCATTGAATATGACGTCACTGCTCCGGGAACACGCATCCCTGCATGCACCCGTGTACGCACTGGCGGCAGGACGCTTTGAAGTGCCTGGCGCCTGGACTGATATAATCATATCAGTACCAATGTCAGGACCTCTGAGGGCAGCAGCTGCTGCCAGGACAAAGGATCTTTTTGATCCTTTTTGTCCTAGCAGTCTGTGGCTATCTACTGACATGGTAAGTAACCATGTCAGCACATAGCCATAGACAACAGATTGACATCTGTCCATCTTTTGAAATGCCCAGACTTTTCAGTCTTGTCCTGGGCATATCTCAACAGTGGGGGCATTATTATTAGGAGGCATATATATGTGTGGGAGAATTATGGGGGGCTGTGGTGGCATATTTATGAGTGGGGGGGAACATATGAACACTAGAGGGTATATTACACATGGGGAGATGTAGGGGCATATACCAGGTGGAAGGCATTATATACACACATGTACATATGCATCTACACACATGTCTAGAACGCAAATACATATGTATATATGTACAACCTGGGGCACTTCCCTTTACACTATATAATGATCAAAACTGTATTAATTCCCTGGAAATTTGACAACCTGCTCTGCACACAGACACACACAGCACACACACAAACTGCACACATGCTCATAAGATGCAGAGCAGGCTGTCAATAAAAGTGCCAGGGTGTGATTACAGCCGTTCTCACTGTATAGTGAGCTTTAATGGTAACCGCTCACTAAACCATTTTGATGACTGGTAGCGAGCTTCTGAAGGGAAAATACACCATCATTTTATTCCTATAGCCACTACTCAAGTAAGGGTTATTGCCCTTTATTTACTATTCTATTTGTAAATAAATGTTTTGTTATTAAATTAAGTGTATAATTGATATTGGGCACTATGTAGCTGGGTGAGAAAGCCTCTGTGAGAGCTAAAACATTGCACATGCCCTTGGGATGAAAAGATCAAAACTTCTTTATGATTATAAAGTCATTCCGTGGTTTTCCAATCTCTCTCTTTGAAGAGGTTCAAAGGATTTCATTCCAACCTAGTGGTAAAGTGCATACAGCCTTTAACCCTTTAAGGACTGTAAGTTTATTCAATTGTAATGAAGGCAGTTTAAAACTATGGGACAAGTACTGTATGTCTCTTTGTGCTCAAAGGAATAATTAGTGTCAGGAGAGTGCTTTATCTATTGCAATTTTGAAATAAATAAAATACCCTATTCACTTTCATGGAACGAGGAATGTTAGGAGATTAAATGGAGATTTAGGTGTGGAAAATACACCTAACTCTACCTTAATATGTGTATGGGATTCAGTTTGATAATATTTTGTGCACTGATTTTATCAACAACATATATTATATGGACAAAATATTGGAACCAACATTTTAATAATTGGAATTCATGTTTTTCTTTCAGTCCTATTGCCACATGTGAATATGAAGCATCTAGCCATACAATTTACCATACAGCGATTTGTGAAAGAATGGCTAATTTTAAAGAGCACACCTAATTCAAGCATTGTACCATCATAGGAAGCCACTGTTGAAAAGGTCACCTTCCGACATAGAGCTTAAAAGTCATCAATATTCTGCTGACCCAATAACGTTAGAGCTCCAAATCTCATAGTCATTAATATCTTAATAAATATAGTTTTCCTGTTAATTCAGACTCTTTTCAAATTGCTGATATCTCTTTGGCCTGTTGGAAACCTTAGAGATCAGTTATTTTGGGGGAAAAATGTGTGAATCCCATTCACCCTACTTTTTTCTTTTTCCAATTTTAATGGATTTTGGTATACATTTGTGGTATTACCAAATACTAGACACCCCAATATGGCCTAAAGGTAAACTTATAATCACCATCAACATTATGATTATTAATTATGAAGTCTTAAGATTTTCTAACAATTCCTCTTGTTTTTGGCTGTGTTTGGTTAACAGATTTTTGAGTACTTTAACATGAATACCATTGGCAGTGGGTTTCTTGGAACAATTTCAGTTTTCTTATGGTGTAAAATATGTGTTACCTGTTCGTTGTTGGTGTCAATATTAAATATGCAATATCTAAGTGGCTCAGAAAAGATTATTTTACCCTCAGTTTTAGAGCATGAATTATATTTTTTTAATAATTATTATTCTTTTAAAATCTAAACAGATTCTGAAAGTAAATATTTATTGTTTACCAAAAGTAATTAAATTACTTACTACAATAATGATAAATGTAAAGCATTCATATTATAAATGAACCCCAAAATATATTATACTTATCCTAGAAATAATAACTAAAGCTTACCTCCAATTATTTTAAAAGAACAGTTAAGTTTTTAGACAAGTGAAATTTCTGTATGTGTGCTATCCATGTGTAAAATGGAAAGCATTTTGATAACAGATGGACCAATGCAAGACAATTGGTTAGTTTATTACAAGCGTTTTTACAACTGGATCAATGGTCTCCATGAATGAAGAAGCCAGCCTGTGTGTGTGAAATGGAGCCAGATATTGTATTTTTTTTTTTACGATCCTCAAAAATCATAGCACAGATTGTTCTAATTCGTGGAGATCTGCGAATTGTAAGAAATTTGACGAAAACTCGACGCTCCATAGATTGATCTGCTTGTCTCAAGCAGTAATGCTTTAATTTTAGTGTAAAATCCCAATATGTTTCTGGAATCTACAGTACCTACCGCTTTTAGAAATGAGCATGTGTTATGCTTGAAAAAAGGACTATTAAAGCCTTAGAATACATTGCCATTTTATGCTACAAATAAAACTCTTTATAGTAACCATGTAATTCTGCACCTAAAGTCCAGGTTGTAAGCATCAGCACCATTAGACTCCTCATTCATTTTTTAATACCCATTGCCTGAATAGCAATGGATTCAACAAGAACAATAGATAATTGTAAGTGAGAAAACTCTGCAGTTACTCCACTGGAAAATGTTGCAGATGCAATACTGGAAGTAGATTTTTCTTATGTTTATGTGCTACATCTTAATGCACATTATTATTATTATTATTATTATTATTATTGTTGTTGTTGGTATTATTACTATTCTTATCATTTAAAGGGAATGTGGTGTGATTTAGATTTTTGCATTAATAATTTTTAATTATATAATAATTTATTTTAAAAACAATATAAAATGTCATGTTTTAACATGTATGTATTTATTATTTTTTTCGGCATCCACTGGGGATGTCATTTTTATTTGCTTGTGTATAATTGTCTGAGCACCATACTTACACACCCCAAATATAGCAGCCCCAGGCCATAGGAGGCTGCCTTAACTGTGAACTTGGCATGACTTAACTCTCCATGTGCTAAAGCAGCCTCATGTGAATGAAGAGTGACTTTAATTTGCTGTAAGATTGTTCTGCTCTTTATTGGACATACTCCTTGAAAAAGCCAAAAGGCAAAACGTGTGTTGGAGTTTTTGTGGTGCTTTCATATCATTTTTTTTTTTTTCAATTCTTTTTTCCCTCTTATTTGAATACTATGTACTATGTTTATGTGATAGTGTGTATTTTGCAGCATGATTATATGTAGACTATCCATTTGGACTATTTTTTCTATTTATATATTTAAATTTATATTTAAATGTCTTATATACATATCGGCTATATTACATGCAATATGACGTTGAGGAGATTGTAAGTTGCTGTGAAAAAGTCATCTTAATTAAAATTAATCTGTTTTCTGTGCCAAAAAGATCTAAATTGGCTTTGGGAATTTGTGAGAATACAGAATTGGATTCTATTTAATGCCTTGATAGTCCACATACGACACCTTTAAGATAGCTATAACACAGCTTTCTGTGATGGTAAGGTAGTTTGCCTTTTGCTAGGTATAAGATGACTGTTATGGAGACTGAATTGCTTTTTAGTCTCTGGAGACTCTAGCTCCTGTAAATCACCCTCAGGTTGCTAACTCGACAGTGTCAATGTTATTACAATAGCTACAGGACAAATCAATGTCCTGTGTTATTTTACTCGTCCTTAATTCTTAACGTGCATCATGCAATGATAGTTTTTACTGTCAAATACTACAATATACATGTATATGTTATGACTTTATGTTTAGTTGATATATTATATTCTCAGTTTCTTTTATGTCATCATTTTGCATTTGTTTGACAATGATATTTGGTGTGTTTATCAAACAGCAATTTGCAGTCAGTAGCTTCCTAATAAATTTGGATATGTAAGTTGTAAAAGTTGAAGCATGAGACTATAATTAATAATTGACATTTAAAAAATTATTTGAAAAGTGGGAGCCTTTTTCTAATCATTGACGGAATAACATGCCCTCATAACAATGGACTCTATATTGCCACCAATAACAACACCAGACATGTCTGCCATCTAACAGTATCAGGTACAATTTCTCCCATCTAATATATGGCTTCCAAAAGCTTATGCCCCAAATGCTTGTCATATATATTATTGCAACAATAAAAAAGAAAATGGGTGCTGTTGATGGCAGACTTCCAAAGAGAATCATTGAATAATTCCTCAGAATAGCTGATAACATGTGAACCACCACTCCATTCATTGTCTTCTGGACTTCAAGAGGAAAGTTAGGTGCTATATGCTACTAACTACAGCAGTCCCGTAGATAATAAATAAAAGGGTGAAGGACATGCAAGACCATTTACATGGAGCATTTCATAGCCTCATTCTATGGATCGGAGAAGAAACCCAATGCTCTGACACCAACTAATCTTCAGATTATCACTTATTCACAAAATAATTAATAACTTTTAATATTGGCAATAACCCTTAACCCCTTTACCCCCGAAGGTGGTTTGCATGTTAATGACCAGGCCAATTTTTACAATTCTGACCACTGTCACTTTATGAGGTAATTACTCTGGAACGCTTCAACGGATCCCCCTGATTCTGAGAATGTTTTTTTTGTGGCATATTGTACTTCATGATAGTGATAACATTTCTTCTATATGACTTCGGTTACTTTGGAGAAAATTTTGCAATTTTCAAACTTTGAATTTTAATTCCCTTAAATCAGAGAGATATGTCACACAAAATAGTTAATAAATAACATTTCCCACATGTGTACTTTACATCAGCACAGCTTTGGAACCAATTTTTTTTTTCAGGAGGTTATAAGGGTTAAAAGTTGACGAGTGATTTCTCATTTTTTCAACAAAATTTGCAAAACCATTTTTTTATTGACCACATCACATTTGAAGTGACTCTTAGAGGCCTTTATGACAGAAAATACCCAAAAGTGACACCATTATAAAAACTGCACCCCTCAAGGTACTCAAAACCACATTCAAGAAGTTTATTAACCCTTCAGGTGCTTCAAAGGAATTTTTGGAATGGGGAAGAAAACAATGAACATTTAACTTTTTTTCACAAAAATGTCACTTTAGACCCAATTTGTATTATTTTCGCAAGGGTAAGGCTATGTGCCCACGATGTAGAAATGCTCAGGATTTTGTTGTGCTATTTCTCCTGAGTAATGTGGATAAAACCACTGTTTGGGTGCACGGCAGGGTTTGGAAGGGAAGAAGCACCATTTGACTTTTTGAATGTAAAATTTGCTTGAATAATTAGCAGATGCCATGTCATGTTTGGAAGTGGAGAATTGAGCATGTCACTCGAGTACCCGCGATACTCAGTACATACCGGAGCATCCGATACAAACTCAATTACTGAGCACTTGTGCTCAACACTAGTCGCCATATCAACTTTATTTTTCGGGTCAGTGCGATTACAGCAATACCAGATTCACATAGTGTTTTTATGTTTGGCAGCTGTCACACACTAAAAGACGCTTGTTTTTGCAAAGACTAGTTTTTGCAATCATTTTTCCATATTTTGGCCGACAGAGTCATGTAAGGGCTTGTTTTTTGCTGGATAAGTTGAAGTTTTTATTTTTACCATTTTTGGGCAAATGACGTTTTTGATCGTTTTCTATTTCAATTTTTGGGAGGAAGAATAAACACTGTGCACGATCTATCTAACTTCCTGGTACCTGGTGACCCACTATGGGACTTTCACTTTTTTTAACCTGATCGCTTATAAAACATAGTGATGTAGGAAAATTCCTATGCCTTATAAACTGTCAGTGCTGCACTGGCACACACAGTTGCTAGATCATGCACTGCACATAATCTACCAACTTTGCTAGCTCTGGTGACCTGGATATCATCATGACGACATCGGGTCACCATTAGTGATGAGTGAGTACCATAATATTCGTAATCGCTATACTCGTAACGAATACTTATAATAATTGTGTATTCGTTCCGAATAGCGAGTACAATGCAAGTCAATAGGAAATGCGAGTAGTTTTCTTCTGGACCCTACAAAGATGTCTGGGGGCCTGAGGAAAAGACTGAAATGGATGGGAAAGTGATGAAACAGAAAGGGAAGAGCCTGGGAATGTGCCTGCATGCATTTCTGACTCACATATGGCTTCTGGTTATTAGTTTGTCACAGTATTACGCCACTTTTACAGACACACAAGAATAACTAGCAAACCTAACCTAAATTGCATTTAACACGCCAAAAAGGTTAAGAAACAGTTTTTCCTGCACAATCACTTGTATATAAGGTTAAATAAACCGGAGAAACCCCAAAAATATCAATTTTAGCCTTTGTTCACACATACTGTTGTGGCTTTTTTTCACCTTTTACAATTGGGAGGGCCCTGACTTATACATTTTATAGGTCCCTCTGTCATACATAATTTTTAGTTTGCTATTCCCCAGCACTTTACAAGCACAGCTAGAACATATTAGTAGGTATGTTGATCTTTGACCTGAGAGGCCTCAGGTGGCTCTGTAGCATGCGTTTTGAACGGACAGCTGTTACTTAGACATTTGGGCGGTCCCTCCATCATTGACACTCAGATAGTGGAATACATGTTCAATAGCAGTTTACAATGTGCCCATTGTAGCATTGGGCTTGACCCTCCTGCTCCTCCACCACCATGTGATACTGCAGCCCTAAATTCAAATGCTCAGAGGCCCTGCAGTAGGCAGGAAAGCTGAGTTTTGTGAGAGCCCTCGTGCGGCCCCGTAACATACATTTTGAAGTGCCCTCCTCTAGAGATTTTTGAGGTCCCTCTTGTGTTCAAAACATTTGAGAGTGCCCTCTGGAGTAGGAATACTGTCCTAGTTTGTCCACTGCACAATGTGCATAGGGTTTGTAAAAATTAGCCCTATGGGCTGAGTCATGGTTGACGTAGGCAGCCACCATCCCAAGGGCCTCCAATCACAAATAGTAGTTAGGCTGGAGTAGGAATACTGTCCTGGTTTGTCCACTGCACAATGTGCATAGGGTTTGTGAAAATTAGCCCTATGGGCTGAGTCATGGTTGATGCAGGAAGCCACCATCCCAAGGGCCTCCAATCACAAATAGTAGTTAGGCTGGAGTAGGGATACTGTCCAGGTTTGTCCACTGCACAATGTGCATAGGGTTTGTAAAAATTAGCCCTATGGGCTGAGTAATGGTTGATGAAGGAAGGAAACGGGTTTTTATGGGAAGGGGGTGACGTTAACAGCAATAGCATGAATCTGCATTTTTGGTGAATAAGGATGTACGTATGGTGACTTAAATACCCCTTGACCATGTTCTGCAACTTATCCCTCCTTTGCATTGTTATAGGCACAGATAGCCCTTGCTCTTGTACTAGTTTATTGAAAATTGCCAAATTTGTGCACATTTTCCCCCCACCTCTGTTGGAGCTGGTGTTCGTGTCTCTCCACATTATCTCTTGGTGTTGAAAAGAGCCGGTACCTCTGCCACCAGCATTGTCTGAGGGTGATGTTTTCAGCAACTGATCTACAATGGCTCTCTTCAATGATTCCTTTATAAAACTCTTTGGTGACTCTAAAAGGAGAGAAGGATATTTCTCCTTGTACCGTGGATCGAGAAAGGTGGCCAACCAGTATATCTTGTTGGATAAAATGTATATCACGCGAGGGTCTTGCCACAGACACTTACACATGAACTGTGCCATGTGGGCCAAGCTGAAAAAAGGAAAATGTTCTGTGTCCCCAACAGTAGAAAAAGTACCCATCCACTCCTCACACTGACTCGACTCCTCCCCTCCAGCCCATCCAGCCTGGACAGACATGAAGCATGGGTTGGGTGTCCCCTCTATAGCATTACGAGTCCACTTGGTGGCACAGAAAAACAAGTCTTCTCCCTCCTCATCCTCCTCATCTTCCTCCTCATCACCCATTGTTGCTTCAGAATATTGGCTGGGCTGAGTAGTAACACCCATTGGGAAATCGGGCTTCATACCAACATGCTGGGCACTCAAAGCTTCCTCTTTGAGATTATGCAGTGATTGTTTCAAGAGACACAGCAGCGAGATGGTAACACTGATATTAGCCTGATCACCGCTCACGAGGTTGGTGCAGTACTCAAAGTTCTCAAGAACCTCACAAATGTCAGCGATCCACACCCACTCGACAGTTGTTATGTGTGGTGTCTGACTCTCAGTCTGACGGGCATGCTGAAGCTGGTATTCAACTACTGCCCTCTGCTGTTCACTAATCCTCTCCAACATATGAAAGGTGGTGTTCCACCGCGTGAGCTGGTTGCAAATGAGTCGGTGGCTTGGCAAATTCAAGCACTTTTGCAGTGCTGTAAGAGCAGCAAAAGAGGTAGAGGAATGGCGGAAATGGACGCTAATACGGCACACCTTCTCAAGTAGGTACGCCAAGTCACGGTAAGTTTTCAGAAATGTAATGGCAAAATAGTCGTGCCTGGGAACACTGTATCGTGGGGCAGTCACAGCCAAGAGATCACAGAAAGACTGTGTTCCCACAAGCCTAAATGGCAACATCTCCACAGCTAGCAATTTGGCAATGTGCGAGTTTAGTATTTGTACCTGTGGGTGCGTGGCTGGGTATTTACGCTTTCTTTCCAAGCTCTCAGGCACGGACAATTGGACGCTTTGCTGAGACAAGGAAGTGGATGTGGTTGATGTTTGTTGTGTGTGAGCAACCGCAGCTTATGGGCAAAAGGTATGAGCGCCTGCTTCCTAAACAGCAGACATAGCCCATTGTTTTGACCCGCAGATGCAGATTTGGTACCTTGGTGTTCTAACCACCTACTGGGGTGCTTTCCTGCCATGTGATTTTGCATACTGGTGGTGCTTAGGTTGCCTTTTCCTTGGCCTCTGCTCAACTTGGTATGGCAGATGCTACAGACTAGACTACAATGTTTTTTTCTGAAGGATTTTCAGAAAAAAATTCCACACAGCAGCTGAACGCCCCCTGGCCCTGACTTGGCACACAGCGGGGTGCTCTTGGGAACAGTTGACCCAGTTCTCACTGTGGGCAAACCACGACACCTTGGTGCCTGTGTTGGTGCTACATATCCATCTTCTTCTGAGTTGCTGTCATGGCTATATAATGCCAACGATCCACGTCGGATCAGTGGACTCATCATCGACCACTTCGTCTTCCATCTCATCCTCCTTCCCAGTTGACATTGTAGGCTGACCAGATGGTAACTGTGTCTCATCATCATCAGCCTCCACCTCTGGAGACAGTAAATTAAATTACGCCAAGTAGCTTTCGTCTGGCTGTAGGTCATCAAATACTTGAGCATTAATGCACGACACATCCTCTTGTCCCTCTTCAATGCTGCCCGGTGATAGGCCAGAGTCAACCATGGGATACGTATCAAACAGATCCTCGGAGTGGTCAAGCTTGGGGTCATACGTCTCCTGTGACTGATAATGGCGGGAGGAAGGAGAATCAGCTTCAGGATTGGATGGGCCAGCCTGCTGTATATCCACAGTAGACTGTGTGGTCGTGGAAGATTTGTTGCTGCTTGACAAATTCATAGAGACCTTGTCTGCTATTCAAGACAGAATCTGCTCTAGCTCTTCTGGCTTCCACACACGTTTACATTCCAGAAATTTTTCCAGGAACATAGTGGATGCATCAAGCTTCTTCTGATCTGATATAGACTGAGTGCCTTCTCGTGCACCACTGACAAAACCACGTCCTCGTCCATGTCCCTTAGCAACAGGCTTTTTTTTGGCATTTTGGGTTTTGTTGACAGATTTTCAGATGTTGATGGCACAAGCTAAGCTAGCTGTCACAGCCTAAATAGTAGTTAAAATGGGCTGGGGCGTGCTTTGTAGCAGGCAGTAGGAAATGTTTGGACTACTGCTTTGTGCAGGGCACGCAATGATTTTAAAAGTGGACTAATATGGACAGAAGGCAGGCTGACACCCCAAAATAGTGATTAAAATGGGTTGGTGCGTGCTTTGTAGCAGGAAGTGGAAAATGTTTGGACTACTGCTTTGTGTAGGGCACAAAACGCTTTTTTAAGTGGACCAATATGGACAGAAGGCAGGCTGACACCCCAAAATAGTGGTTAAAATTGGCTGGTGCGTGCTTGGTAGCAGGCAGTAGGAAATGTTTGGTCTACTGCTTTGCGTAGGGCACCAAACACCTTTTTAAATGGTCTAATGTGGACAGTAGAAGCCAGTCTCTGACCACTAAAACAGCAAGGAAAATAGACCGGTGCTAAAAAAAAAAAGCAGCACAAAATGCTACTTCAGTGTGTGCTGGAAAAACATTGCTTTGCCTCTGACAAGAACTGTTTTAAGATGGACACTGGAAGAACACTACCTAATGCACTCCCTACCTAATACACAATCTCTCTCTCCCTGTACTCTGACTTTGTTTTGTGCATTCAGCTCTAAAAAGAGCTATTTTTTGGTGGTATTATGGAGCTAGTGAGTGGCTCCTTTAAACACAAAACTAGTATACACTGCAGGTAGCCCTTAAAAGGGCTTTTGTTTTATTAAGAGGCCTAAACACTCCCTAGCAGCTCAGTGATCTCTCCTTAGGCTATTACAATGCAGGCTCCAGATGCAATGTGCACAAAATGGCGGCAGCAGAGCTTAAATAGCCAATCACAGTAATGCCACAACTGAGATGTCTGCGGCATTACCGTGATTGGTTAAAAAACCCAGCATGTTTAGTGGCTGCAAAGAAGGTGCCAAAACTGCAGGGCGGGACATCCGAATATAGCGAGGCAAGTACACAAATACTCGCAGAATAACGAGTAACCCGAATACCGTACTATCCGTGCGAATAGTGAATAGTAACGAAAACACTCGCTCATCACTAGTTACCATGGCAACGATCGGGACCCCGCGTGCACAGCGTGGGGTCTCTGATCCAAGGTAAGAGGGGCGCTCTTACCTCTGCCTGCTCCCGCAATGCCTTGATCAAGGGGTTTATGTGGGACAGCTCCTGGCATATAGTACCAGGTGTCAGCTGATAGAATCAGCTGACACCCGATGGCAATCGTGCCCGCACAGCCTCTGTGTGGGCGCGATCGCCAAGACATAATATGTACCTGGTCAATAAGGCCCAGGGCGCAGGTACGTATTATTATGCCCCACGTCAATGGTGTTAAACATAAAAAATATTAAGCAATGTGTTATTTTTAATAGCATATTCTCTTTAAGATGGCACTGGAATAACTAAACATCAAATGTTGTCAGTGAATGGCTATGAGGCTGAAAGTAGTTGCCTAAGTTAGCTCCTGACATAAATTATTATTATTATTATTATTATTATTTTGCAGACACTTAGAAAAATGTATTTTGAGTGACAATATACATTCACTAATATGTGGTATATAGTTTTCAGCAAATAGATTTAAAAAAAATATTTTCTTTGCTTCAGTCCTCCATGGCAGCTTGCCAAGGACAGTCTTTACCTCTGTGGTCATCATCCTTAGCCCGTCATCTTTGCTTGCTCTGAAGTTTACTAGGCCTCGCAACATGATGTTGTAGCATGATGCACATCATGATGTTATGGGGCCTAGTAAATGCTAAGGGCATCCAGAATTCTGGCCATAGAAGGGAATAAACATTGCCCTGGGCTGTCTGCGAGAAGGAACCAGGCTAAGTTTCGTACCAGGAGAGCAGAATCTTTTTACTCAACTCTAAACTTGTCAACACAATCCTATTTGGGCCTTCCACTTTTTTCCATTTTTCTTGCACAGCAGTGAAAAATACATCAAAGTGTGAATAAAATTCCATATTTATTTTGATTAAAAGTGCCTGCTCATCACACTGCTTGCATGTTCCTTATGCAAGTCTAAATCAGCTGCCTCATCATTTTTAGGGTAGTGCCCAGTATTACTGCAGGTAGTTTAGAAGCTGCTGTGATTTTTACATTTTCTCTTCATGTAAATTCTACTTCTCTGACTCAGGACATTTGGTGAAGGGGTCTTTGTGGCTCTCTATGCTTTCATTTTAGTATTTTTTTCTAAATGTAGTCTGTCCCAGGATTCTGTTAACTTTATTATGTTGCCTTTTGCAAAAACAGAATGCATATTGATCTTAAATCATTTTTCTATTTGTAGGATTACTTAACAACCCACAAATATGGTAATGCTGCAAGGAAAGATCTGTGGAACATCCTCTCAAAGGTAAATAAAGCACATAGTATTAATGAATAACAGTCAAAATAAATAATTTTATCTTGCAACAATTGCTCCTGTCAAGGGGTGAACGATAAGAAGCATCAAGATAACAATTAGTTCTGAAAGTTGATTTGTTGAAGGTAGGAGAAATGGGTAAGTATAAAAATCTGGCAAAAAAGCAATAGATTTAGCGGGGGTTCCTGGTGTGTGTAAATAATTACCAAGAGTGGGCTGGGGAAGGACAGCAAGTAAACTGTCTACATGGAGATCCAGAGTTCTTTGGGAATGGGAAGAGAAGTTAGCCTATCTGTTTCTGATCCCACTGAAAAGATGGGCCTAAAATTGTCAAACATGTCTACAATTGGCACATAAGCATCCAAACTGGATCATGAAACAGTAGAAGAAGAAGGCTTGGTCTGATAAAATATATTTCTTTTACATCCTGTAAATGTAATGTGTGCCACCTACTTAAGTGCACTATTTCATGGCAAAAATATTCCCTAATGTCTGTGTCTTCTTTAGTAGGTTAATGCATCCTGCACACCACAAAAAATGTTCAGCAATAGTTTGAGGCACATGGCAAAAGTTCAGTGTGATGACTTGGTCTGGTTTGCCAACATTGTTCTATTCTATAGCTGATCATTATATATCACGTCACAGAAAGATATCACAATGCAAACAGCTGTACCTGGACTCTTAACACAGCAACACCATTAAATAAGTTAGGTTTTGAATTACTTTTTTCTGCATCAGGTTATCTTTTCTGCATCGTCTTCTGGTAGTAAATACTACAAATTTATAGATAGTCTATACTGTATTATATGTATAACTATGCATGTATCTATGATCCATATATGATGTCTGCAATTTCCATTGAATTCAATGGAATTAGAATCATATAATGTTAGAGTTGGAAGGGACCTCCTGGTCATCGTGCCCAACCCCCTGCTCAATTCAGGATTCACTAAACCATCTCAGACAGATGTCTGTCCAGTCTCTATTTGAAGACGTCCATTGAAGGAGAACTCACCGCCTCTCGTGGCAGCCTGTTCCACTCATTGATCACCCTCGTTGTCAAAAAGTTTTTTCTAATATCTAATCTGTATCTTCTCCCTTTCAGTTTCATTCCATTGCTACTTGTGCTTCCATGTGGAAATGAGAATAAGGATGATTCCTCTATACTGTGACATCCTGTTACATGTCCGGGTGGTGGAACCTCTGTGCCGCGGTGCAAGGAGGGACCCAGAGGGGCGTAACTAAGTATCAACCCGAACCGACCCAGGTCGGACGGCGGCTAATGACTCAGTGACCAGGGAGGATCCGGGCAGAGGGACCAGGTGCTACTCTGGGGACGACCTTGTAAGAGAGCAGGTGGCACCCACGGGTCAGATGGCTGGGACTGACCGGTACAACGGATGGACACAGCAAGCAGGCAGAAGTCTCTGGTTAGCAGACAGGTGGTCACGGTACGTGACAGCAGAGCAAGTAGTAGTCTCTAGGTTTACCAGGCAGGTGGTCACAGCAAGTGACGGCAGAGCCTCCAGGTAGGCTAGCAGGTAACAGACGGGTGCTCCCAGGTGAGCGGGCTGACAGACAAGGCAGGTAACAGGCAGGTAACAGGTGAGCGCTCCCAGGTGAGCGCTCCCAGGTGAGCGGGCTGACGGACACAGCAGGTAACAGACGGGTAGCGGGCGAGCGCTCCCAGGTGAGCGGGTTAGCAGGCACGGCAGGTAACAGACAGGTGCTTCCTGGTAAGCAGATGGACTTGCCCATAGACAGACTGGTGGATGACCGGAGACAGACTGTCGGGCTGGAGAGTAGATAAGCTGGCAGACAGGACTGGTAGTCAGGCTGGCAACGGGACCTGAGGGCTGAAGCAGAGGTAAGTATACTTGTGCAACAACTTTTGCTCGGGCACCTCCATTTTGGAGGAGGTGCCTTAAATATGGGAGGTCCTCCGGCTATTGGCCGGGGACTCCTTATCACAGCGTGCTTGGCCCCTTCAAGAGAGAGGGAGCGCGCGCGCCCTAAGCACAGTGCCCGGGAAGGAGCACGCACCGGCTGCTGCAGGAAGAGGAGCGCTGGAGTACGCCGCAGATGGAGCGTGGAGGTGAGAGGGATGGCGTCTCTGCCTAGCAGGAGGTAGAGACGCCGATGCTACAGTACCCCCCCTTTACGCCCCCTCTATTTTAGGCTGGCAAGACATTTTTCAAGGAGAAGAGGGGCGTGGATGTTCTCCCTGGGTTCCCAAGTTCTCTCCTCTGTGCCAAACCCCTTCCAATCCACCAGAAAAAAGGTTTTCCCTCCTACCCTCTTGGTGGCCAGAATATTCTCTACCTCAAAAGCATCCTCAGCAGCAACCGGAGCAGGAGGAGTACCTGAATTATTGGAGAAAGAGTTAAAGACAGCAGGTTTGAGGAGAGATACGTGGAAGGAATTGGGAATGCGTAGGGTGGGTGGAAGCTTCAACTTGTAGGCCACTGGATTGATCTGTTTAAGGACCTCAAATGGACCGATGAACCGAGGACCCAGCTTGTAGGAGGGTATTTTGAGCCGCACATGTTTGGAGGAGAGCCAAACCTTGTCTCCCGGACGGAATTGAGGTTGATCCAGACGTCTTTTGTCAGCAAATCTCTTCATCCGCTCGGAAGACTGAAGAAGTGCGGACCTAGTATTCTCCCAAATAGTGGAAAAATCACTGACCAGGGACTCCGCAGCAGGGTTGTCAACAGAAGCGGAGACGGGAAACGGAATCCGGGGGTGTTGGCCATAGACAATAAAGAACGGGGACTTGGAAGTGGATTCGCTCTCATGATTGTTATAAGAGAATTCGGCCCATGGTAGAAGGTCCACCCAATCAGTATGGTGGGCATTGACAAAGTGCCGGAGGTAGCTGGTAAGGATCTGGTTGATCCGCTCTACTTGACCATTGGACTGAGGGTGGTAAGCGGAGGAGAAATCCACGGTGACCTCCAGCAGCTTACAGGTAGCTCTCCAAAAGCGTGATGTGAACTGAACCCCTCGATCCGACACGATGTGGAGGGGTAGGCCATGGAGACAAAAGATATGGTGAAAGAAGTCCTTAGCTAGCTCAGATGCAGATGGGAGACCAGGTAGAGGAATGAATAGGGCCATTTTAGAAAAGCGGTCCGCGACCACCCAAATGACTGTACAACCAGCAGAAACTGGGAGATCGGTAATAAAGTCCATAACAATGTTTTGCCACGGGGCAGCAGGTATGGGAAGAGGCAGGAGATGTCCGGCTGGTAAATGTCTGGGTTCTTTGTTGCGGGCACAAGATGAACAGGCTGAGACAAAGTCTACCACATCCTTACGCAGGGTATGCCACCAGTAAAGCCGGGTAATGAGCTGGAAGGTCTTCTTTTGGCCAGCATGGCCGGCTAGTTTAGAAGAATGACCCCAGCGAAGAACCTTCTCACGGTCTGGAACCGCTACAAATGTCTTACCGGGTGGAAGACGAGTTACATCCAAGGGGGCCACATTCATCACCTTGGAGGGATTGATGATGTGCATAGGCTCCTCCTCTAGATCAGAGGACAGGAAGGATCGGGACAAGGCATCGGCTTTGACATTCTTGTCCGCCGGGCAGAAATGTAGGATGAAGTCGAAGCGGGCAAAGAACAAAGACCACCGGGCCTGACGTGGATTGAGTCTTTGGGCATTCTGGAGCTATGCCAGATTTTTGTGATCCGTATAGATGATCAATGGGTATAGAGCCCCCTCAAGCAGGTAGCGCCACTCCTCCAGCGCCAATATGATGGCTAGCAATTCTCGGTCTCCTATGGAGTAGCTGCGCTCAGATGAGGAGAAGATTTTGGAGGAGAAGCCGCAGGTTACCATTCTCCCGGAAGAAGATTTTTGGGTGAGCACCGCTCCGGCTCCGGAGGAGGAAGCATCAACCTCCAGGTAGAATTGTTTATTGCAGTCCGGACGGTGCAGTACTAGGGCAGAGGAGAAGGCTTGCTTTAAGGAAAGGAAGGCTTCCTCGGCTTCGGGCAACCATACCTTGTAATTTGCTCCCTTACGGGTGAGCGCAGATATGGGAGCCATTCCGGGACGAGAAGTGTGGAATGAAGGAGACGATAGTAATTGGCGAAGCCCAGGAATCGATTAATTGCCTTCAACCCCTCCGGACGGGGCCACTTTAGGACAGCAGAGAGTTTCTCGGGATCCATTCGCAAGCCTTTCTGGGAAATAACATAGCCCAGGAATGGAAGAGAGGTCTGCTCGAAGAGGCACTTTTCATATTTGGCATAGAGGTGGTTCTGCCTGAGCCTAAGCAGAACCTGACGAACATCCCTCTGGTGTGTGGGAAGATCCGGAGAGAAGACCAAGATGTCGTCCAGGTATACCACCATGTAGGAGTAAAGAAGATCACGGAAGATGTCATTGACCAGTTCTTGGAAGATGGCAGGAGCATTGCAGAGACCGAAGGGCATCACAAGGTACTCATAGTGATCGTCCCGGGTATTGAATGCCGTCTTCCACTCATCTCCTTGCTGGATACGGACCAGGTTATATGCTCCACGTAGATCCAGCTTGGAAAAGATCCTGGTGCCTTTAAGGCAGTCAAATAACTCGGAGATGAGTGGCAGGGGGTATTTATTCTTTACTGTGATCTGATTGAGTCCTCTATAGTCAATACAGGGGCGTAGCGAGCCATCTTTTTTTTGACAAAGAAGAATCTGGCTCCAGCCGGGGAGGTACACTTCCGGATGAATCCCCTAGCCAGATTCTCTTCAATGTACTCAGACATGGCCCGGGTTTCGGCCGCAGACAACGGGTAAATACGGCCACGGGGTGGAGTGGCACCAGGTACCAGGTCGATCGGGCAATCATATGGCCTATGAGGTGGCAATGTCTCTGCTTCCTTTTTACCGAAGACATCAGCATAGGGCCAGTAAGGAGCCGGAAGACCGGGTAAATTAGCTGGGGTAGGTGGTGGACGAACCGGACGAATCGGAACCAGGCAGGTCTTATGGCAGTCCGGCCCCCACCGGAGTACTTCACCGGATTGCCAGTTCAACATGGGTTCATGTGTCTGGAGCCAAGGTAGGCCTAGCTATAGGGAGTGAGAGAGTCCGGGTAGCACATGGAAGGAGATTTCCTCAGAGTGCAGCATTCCCACCTGCAGGGTTATGGGTTCCGTGACGAGCAGCATGGTCACCGGAAGGAGTCTTCCATCCACGGAGGCGACTGACAATGGTTCAGCCAGAGACTTGAATACGATATTTCTCAACCAGGGACTGGGAAATGAGGTTTCCAGCAGCTCCAGAATCCAGGTGGGCGAGTTCAAAGTGATGGTTCTCTCCCCAGGAGATAGAGACAGACAAAGTCAGGGATGGAGAGGGCTTACTTTTGTCTAGGGCGACCTCTCCGAGCGGTCCTAGACACTGGAGTTTCCCGGCCTCTCCGGGCAGGAACGGATCAGGTGCTCCTTACTGCCACAATAGAAACAGCTCCCCTCGGCTCGGCGTGACTCTTGGCGAGATTTGACCATCTTGGTCTGGTCGATCTGCATGGGCTCGGGTGAGTGCGCCCGGGGAGTGACAGATGAGGAGACAGGTCTCTGGAAAGTAGGAGCAAGGAGGGGAAACCTTCTCTCACGGGTGGTCTCTTTGGTGCGCTCTTGAAACCGGATGTCAATACGGGTAGCCAGTGACACCAGGTCATCCAGGGTGGTAGGAATGTCCTGACCGGAGAGCTCGTCTTTAATCCGACCAGAAAGGCCCTCCCAGAAGACGGACACCAGGGGCTCGCTATTCCAGGCAAGCTCAGAAGCGAGGGTGCGGAACCGTATGGCATATTGGCCCACGGTGAGACTCCCTTGGCGGAGACGTAGCAGAGAGGAGGTCTTACGTCCCGGTTCATCGAAGAAGCAGCGAGGAAAGATGACAGGTCGGACACCAGGGGATCCTCTCTCTCCCACAGGGGATTTAGCCAAGCCAGTGCCTCCCCAGTGAGATGGGACATGATGATTGCCACTTTGGCCCGGTCGTAGATAAACTGATGTGCCAAGAGTTCATAGTGCAGAGTGCACTGGTTTATGAAACCTCGAGCCAAGGCGGGGTCTCCACCAAAACGAGGTGGTGCAGAAAGCCGAGGACCGGGGCCGGATACCATGGTATGGATGAGCAGCGGTGCTGCCGGGGTGCGAGTCGTGCAACTGGAGGCGGGTACTGGTGGAGCAGTCAGTGTGTCCAGGCGGGAGTTGACATTCCGCAGGTGGTTCAGGATGGATTCCTGTTGGGATCTCTGACGGGAGACTTCGTGGTATAAGTCAGAGAGTGAGGGAGCTTGGGTGCCACTGGGTTCCATGGCCCGAGCAAACTTTTACGGGTCCGGGTGGTGGAACCTCTGTGCTGCGGTGCAAGGAGGGACCCAGAGGGGCGTAACTAAGTATCAACCCGAACCGACCCAGGTCGGACGGCGGCTAACGACTCCGTGACCAGGGAGGATCCGGGCAGAGGGACCAGGTGCTACTCTGGGGACGACCTTGTAAGAGAGCAGGTGGCTGCCACGCGTCAGATGGCTGGGACTGACCGGTATGACGGATGGACACAGCAAGCAGGCAGAAGTCTCTGGTTAGCAGACAGGTGGTCACGGTATGTGACAGCAGAGCAAGTAGTAGTCTCTAGGTTTACCAGGCAGGTGGTCACAGCAAGTGACGGCAGAGCCTCCAGGTAGGCTAGCAGGTAACAGACGGGTGCTCCCAGATGAGCGGGCTGACAGACAAGGCAGGTAACAGGCAGGAAACAGGTGAGCGCTCCCAGGTGAGCGGGCTGATGGACACAGCAGGTAACAGATTGGTAGCGGGTGAGCGCTCCCAGGTGAGCGGGTTAGCAGTCACGGCAGGTAGGAGGCAGGTAACTGGCAGGTGCTTCCTGGTAAGCGGATGGACTTGCCCATAGACTGACTGGCGGATGACCGGAGACAGACTGTCGGGCTGCAGAGTAGACAAGCTGGCAGACAGGACTGGTAGTCAGGCTGGCAACGGGACCTGAGGGCTGAAGCAGAGGTAAGTATACTTGTGCAACAACTTTTGTTCGGGTACCTCCATTTTGGAGGAGGTGCCTTAAATATGGGAGGTCCTCCAGCTATTGGCCGGGGACTCTTTAGGACGGCGCGCGCGGCCCCTTTAAGAGAGAGGGAGCGAGTGCGCGCCCTAAGCACAGTGCCCGGGAAGGAGCGCGCACCGGCCACTGCAGGAAGAGGAGCGCTGGAGGACGCAACGCGGGGAGCAGGGAGGTGAGAGGGACGGCGTTTTTGCCTAGCAGGAGGCAGAGACGCCGATGCTACACATCCCTTCAGATATTTGTAGACATAGTAATATAATAACATAGTAACGTAGGTTGAATAAAGACCTAGGCCCATCAAGGTCAACCTCCCTCCCCCAATTGTACTCCCTACACTAACACTACACTAACTTACTAACTAACTGGGACTAGTCCTCACAAATGTATTATTATTAGTACCATTTTTATTATTGCTGCATCGTTAGAGTTAAAAATGTACCCGTTTATGATTTAATTTTTTTTTAAATTTTATATTTTATATTACTCTTGTGATTCTAATAATAATATTACTAAAATACCTATGCCTAAATCTGTTGATCCAGAAGAAGACAAAAACTCCAGGACACATTCAGTCAATTTGCATCACGGGGAAAAATTCCTTCTTGACCCCGAGAAAAGGTGATCAGTCCTAGAACCCTGGATCAAACCTAATTAAGTTACTAATTATGTAATTACTGTTACATTACTAAATGTACTACTATAGGTGTAATATTTTGTGTAATTTAACTGTAACTCACAATGTTATGTGTATCGAAGAAATCTTCCGGCCCTTTTTTGAAAGCTGTTAAAGTATCTGCTATCACTACCTCTTGAGGTAGTGCATTTATGGTCTTTGGAAGGAATAAGTCATGTGCTAGTCCTTTGTAGTGACAACACATATATTTATACATGTAAATGAGATCCCCTCTGAAGTGTCGTTTTTCTAAGCTAAACAAGCTCAACTTTTTCAACCTCTCATTATATGAGAGGCCTTTCATAGACAGCTATTAAATCTCCTCTTAGCCTTCTTTTTTGCAAGCTAGAGGAAGAATATTTAGAAGTTAGTCTACAACAGAGCCATCTCAATTTTATTTATATTCATGATGCAGATGTACCATATATTCTTAATCTTTCTATCATGCATTAAAGCAATAAAATAAAGAAATAAAAAAAAAAACAAATTAAAGTTTCTACATGCCTGTAGACTTTGCTGTTATTCTAGAAAATGTAATTTAATTTATCTTTAAGGTACTGAAAAATGAAGGTAAATCTGTAAACATTCAAGAAGTGATGGATCAGTGGACTCTACAAATGGGGTATCCTGTCATAACAATAATAAGAAATGAGACTGTGGATGATGGCATAACAGTTACTCAGGAGCACTTCTTATATAATGCAGATGCAAATATCCGTGACCTAGAGCAAAAGAATAATAGGTACAGTGACTTTAATGCTTCTGACATTTTTTTAATACTGATTGTTTACAATGTATGCATTGCCAAATACATCAATATGCATTTCATTTTCCCTATATATTTCTATTTTATAGCATGAATAATGAATCTGATTTTAACTTAAACATGTTATTTATGATGTTTGATGTTTCTTCATTTTTTTGCTCCCTTTTAGTTTATGAAGTTTTCTTACAAATGAGTGTGACAACTTTTGCAGTTAACTTTTGGCAGTTAGAAATCTAAAGTCTAAATATAAAATTACACTTTCAATTAATATTCAAATGTCTATATTGGCTTCCAACCTTTAATTGATATTCCATATGGGATTAATCCCTTAACAACATATGATGTACCTTTATGTCACTACAGAAAAGGTTTTCCCAGCATATGGTATAACGGTACATTATGGTGATTATGGGGACACAGGAAATGTGACCGCATTATCACCACTGGGAGCTCAATTTCGTTGACAGCTGAGCTCCTGCAGTAACAGCCATGGTCAGTGCCAATACTGTCCCTGTCTGATCAACCATCTAAAAGAAGTGGTCAATAGAAATGGTGCCATTTAAAAGACTTTGAGAGGAGGTGGTTACACTCTAATCCCATCTGTCCTGCCCCACTGAGATGCAATCGTAGGGTGCCAATGGTTATTATGGTGATCGTAGGTCAAGCAATGACCTCCAATGAATGAACTGCATGTTGGCAACTTGAGGTTGCCTGTTAGGGCCTGCTATAAGCAAGATCTAATAGGCCTGCTGTCAATGTAAGGCTGTTAGTTCTAAAGCATTGCAATATATGTGTATTGCAAGTCATTAGACAAGTGATCAAACTGTTCAGTATTCATGTCTCATAGAGAGACTAAGTAATAAAGTAAAAAAGAAAATAAAAAAATTGTAAAACTGTAAACAAACACGCTCCTTCCTAACCTGCCATGTGCCCAAAAGTAGTTTCCAACCAAATGTGGAGTGTTGCCGGGTCCAGGAAGAATTGTGTAATACAATTTTTTGTCCATTTTCTTTCATTTACCTATGGGAAAATGAAAAAAATAATGGTTTAATTGAGAAAAAAAACTCAATTTGTCATTACTAGGCCCGAGGATCATGAAGTTGTATGAAACACCATTGGGGTAATTTGTGAGGGGTATCTGCTGTCTTGGAACTACCAGAGCTTTGCAAATGTGGCATAGCATTCACAATCTATTCCAGATAAAATTATACTCCAAAAATTCAAAAACGCTTCTTCCCTTCCTATCCCTGACATATGCCCAAACAGTACTTTTCAACCACATACTATATGCAGTATCGGCATACTTAAAAGAAATTGCAAAACAAATTGTGCATTCCATTTTCTCCGGTTACTGTTGTAAAAATTT
Organism: Phyllobates terribilis; assembly: GCF_046119375.1. Taxonomy (NCBI): domain Eukaryota; kingdom Metazoa; phylum Chordata; class Amphibia; order Anura; family Dendrobatidae; genus Phyllobates; species Phyllobates terribilis. Next base: position 171,455,962 of record NW_027362771.1, read on the forward strand.
AAAATTGGTGGCTAGATCAACAATTTCATGGAAAAAAATTAACTTTTTAATTTTTTTCATTCTAGTTTTCAATAATTCCTGTTTAGTACTTGAAGAGTTAACAAACTACCTTAATATGGTTTTGAATAATTTGAATACTTTTTTGTGGGTTTTTTGTGTTTTTTTTTGCATTTATACTTTGAAGAGTGCAGTTTTTAGAATAGGTCTTACTTTGGGATTTTCTGCTATGTAGTCCACTCAAAGTCACTTCAAATGTGAAGTGGTCTCTAAAAAAATAGGTTTAGTAAATTTTATTGAAAAAACAAAAAAATTGTTGCTATACTTTTAACCATTCTAGAATCCTAAAAAAAATTCAAAAACAATGCTGGTGTAAAGTAGATATACAATAAATATTATTCATTAACTATGTAGTCTATGTGCTACTATCTGTTTTTGAAGAACGCAAATTCAAAGTTCAAAAATTGCAAATCATTCTACATTTTTGTCAACTTTATTAGATTTTCATAAATAAATACAAATCACATCACCCTAAATTTACCATTAACAAAAAGTACAATGTATCATGAAAATACAATCTCAGAATCACTGTGGAATCATATGTAGAAGCGTTTGAGAGTTATTGCCACAAAAAGTGACACGTTAGAATTTAAAATTTGGCCTGTTCAGTAAAGTAAAGTTCACCATAGGCGGAAAGGGGTTAACTGAAATATGCAAATAAACTGATACCTATAGAAATAAATACTTTACAAACGTTTGGTGACCCTACCTAACAAGAGCAGACCTCAAGTGTAAGCTAACGTACCCCACCACAGCAGGAAAATCTATTCTGTATATGAATTCTATCCCTATGCGTTTTGTCCCCCGTGTGGAAAACTCATCAGTAGATAATGGGTACAGGTTCCTGCAGTGGTAGGTAACCAGTGATAGGATCTACATAACTAGCGTGGTTACTGCTAGTTACAAGTGGTTCAACAGAACCATTTGTAGCTAGCAATAACCACGCTAATTAGATCCTACCACTGCAGGAACCCTTACCAATTATCTATTTTATCACCTGATGAGTCTTCCACATGGGGGATGAAAAGCGTAGGTATAGAATTCATATACAGGATAGGTTTTCCTGCTGTGGTGGGGTACATGATCTTATACTTGGGGTCTGCCCTTGTTAGGGCGGGAGCAATGCAGGGGCACGGCAAGGGAGTTTGATGTGTCCTTTAAATTCCCAGTTCTATGTGCCCATCATGGGTACTGTCTGCTCCTGATTTACCAGTCTCCTCCTCCTGGAATGAACCATCTACGTGGTGAGATCCAACCATTTTTTATTGAGCACTGGTTGATAATTTAAGCACTTGCACTTTAGGCTTTTCTTTGTGTCAAGATTCCTGGGTATTGTCTTTTAATATACAGTATATTATTAAAGGTTACATTTTATTGTATTTACATATTCTACACTCTCTCCTGCCGAATACTCCAAGGTTCTGAATGGGAGATTTCGCAGATCTGAACATTGTTTAATGGCCATTGCTTACCACTGCTCTTTATCATCCATTCAGTTAAAGGGAAAATAAAGCACAGGTCTTGGCAGTGGCTACTAAGCAATGTTCAGGGATGTTGAGTTGCGCTTCAAGTGAATGGAAGATAAAGCACAGTACTTGGCAGCAATCATTAGGCAACTTATGATGCTATAGAGCTCTTTCCCATATATTGCTTAATTCTGGCTGCTGCCAGATCGGTTTTCAATGGTGGGGCTCCCTGGATACGGAACTCTCCTGATTTCATATTAATGACCTATCCTGGAACCCCGCTATCCATTTTGATAACCTATTCTATGTGTCACTGTGTGAAGATGATGTAAAAAGAGATGGTAAAAGATACAAACTGCCAATGGGAAAGTACAGTGGCTAATGAACGTATTCACCCCCTTGGCTTTTTACCTATTTTATCACATTACAACTTGTGTTTAAATGTTTATGTTATCTGATTTGTGTGTGATGCATCAGCACTAAATAATTCAAGTTGGTAAAGTAAAGTGAGAAAAATCTAGACATAAATTAAATTTATGGGATCGAATAACTTAAAATTGGCATGTGCATATGTATTATCCCTTTTGCTATGAAGCTACTAAACATTTCTGGTGCAAGGAGTGACTTCATAAGACACATGCTTAGTAAAGTAAATACACCTGCGTGCAATCTAAGAGTCACATGGTCTGTCGGTATATACACGCCTTTTCTTAAAGGCCACGGAGGCTGAAACACCATTAGGCTAGAAGGACCACTAACCAAAAAACATCATGAAGACCCAGGAGATCTCCAAACAAGTCAGGGACAAAGTTGTTGGGAAGTACAAGTCAGTGTTGGGTTATAAAAGAAATATCCCAATCTCTGATGACCCACGGAGCACCATCAAATCCATTATCATCAAATAAAAAGAACATCGTACCACAACAAACTTGTTACAGAGAGCCGGGCCCACCAAAACTCTTTGCACAGGCAAGGAGGGCATTAATCAGAGAAGCAGCACAGAGACCAAATTTAACCCTGAAGGAGCTGCAGAGTTCCCAAGCAGAGACTGGCGTATCTGTCCATACGACCACAATAAGCTGTGCACTCCATAGAGGTGTCCTTTATGGAAGAGTGGGCAGAAAAAAGCTTTTACTTACACACAAAAATTGTACGGATCATTTTGATTTTGCCAAAAGACATGTGGGAGTCTCCGCAAATATATGGAAGAAGGTGCTGTGGTCAGATGAGACCAAAATTTTACGTTTTGGATAACAAGGTAAAGGCTATGTCTGGGATCAAACCAACACAGTTCTTTACCCCAAGAACACCATCCCCACAGTGAAACATGGTGATGGCAGCGTAATGCTGTTGGGATGTTTTTTGGCAGCACATAAAGGGAAAATTGTCCGAGTCGAGAGGAAGATGGATGGTGCAAAATACAGGGATATTCTTGAACAAAACCTGTTTCAGTCTGTCAGTGATTTAAGACTGCGATGGAAGTTCACCTTCCAAAAAGTCAATGACCCAACGCATAATGCTAAACCAACACTCGAGTGGTTTAAGGGGAAATGTGTAAATGTTTTGAAATGGCCTATTCAAAGCCCAGACCTTAATCCAATTGAGAATCTGTGGTCATACTTGAAGATTGCTATTCACCAGAGGAAACCATCTAACTTGAAGGAGATGGAGCAGTTTTTCCTTGAGGAATGGGCAAAAATCCCTGTGGCAAGATGTGGAACGGTCATAGAGACTTATCCAAAGCGACATGCATATGTACAGTAATTGCCGCAAAATGAGACCCTACAAATTACTGACTTTAGGAGGGAGAATAGCTATGCACACTGAAGTTTTCAGTAATTTTGCCCTATTTGTTGTTTGCTGCACAATAAAAAGAAAATGTTTACAGTTGTAGGCATGTTTTTTACATGAACTGATGTAGTCCTTAAAAACAACAGGGAACTTCGAGGTTGTGAGGTAGTAAAACACCAAAAATGCCAAGGGTGTGAATACTTTCGCAAGCCACTGTAAATGGTCTATTTAATTATTACACTTCCAGAAACAGCATTAATTTGTTAACATTTTATAAATATCATTAATTACAAGAATAATTAATTTATAATAAATATTTATGCTATATGACATAAGAATTATGCTATAAATGTATGTAAAAAATGGACTTCTGCTGAATCTTTCAAATTTTAGCTATATATATATTCTGTATGTGATAGTAAATTCATCAAAATAGCATAATGACATTGATTTCAGTCATTTAAACCTTTTTATCAATTAACATTAATTGAAATGAGGCTAAAAGAGTAACAGTAACTCTTGCCTGAGGTTCTTGACCTTTAAGCTGATCTAAAGCTATCACCTCTGGGGGTTATTACTAAGAAATTAAAGTTTTCCAGGTAATATAATTTGTCACTTTTCATAAGTAGCATAAGTGTCAATTAATGATGGCTATGATAAATTTGCAACATTTTAGTGAATAATAACTCACTGGCAAAGTATTTGACAGAATGATCTTTCTAACCTCCTGTACTTAATATAAAAAGTTGTGTAGTCCATGGATTTTAGAAAAATCAGATAATCTTTAAGTAAATTTATACTTGGTGAGCTAACATAGTACCTTAGAATGATACAGTATGATGCATTGAAAAGTTTAAATAAAAAAGTTCTAAAAAAAAGACATAAAATTACCAAAATGCTTTTTATATTAATTTTTATATGTGATATAAAAGCAAATATTTTACATTAAGAAATTAAAGCTCTGAAAGTGTGACTACTAAGTCATTTTTTGCGCGAAACTATTTGCTTTGCCAAATAGCTGCAATGAGCAAAAAAAATATTCCATTATTACAATCTCATAAACATCTACAGCATATTCAATATATTTCCTTCCTTTAACCTTATTATTGAAGTCTTAGTCTCTTCCCTTTTGTCAAAATTTGCTGAATTTGAGAAGATGATGATGATTTTCTGTTGGACAAAACCTGAGAAACTGACAGGGCTGACGAGAAATTGAGGTTATCAGAGGAGCAGGTTCTTGGCATTGGTGATACACAGCTCAGGCAATGTGCTTCAAAAACATTCTCTGGTACATCCTGTCTCACATGGAATACGAAATATACATCATTCCATCTGCACATGAAACATTACCTGCTCATGTGGAGAAAACAAACTAACCAGCGAGATGAGCAAGGCTCAAGCTCTCCTCCTTAATCTCTTCCTTTTTATTTTTTTGGTAACCAGTCTACATCCACATCTAGTACTTTGCTGTTTTCATGAACACCATCTTCATCCTCACCTAATGCTTCCCATTAACTTTCTCCTCTACCTCCATTGCATTGTCAGTTTTCCTTTTTGTGCTCAATAAATATGCATTCAATTTTCCAATTACATGGAAATTTACTTCTATGTGTCTAAGTTCACCACAATTGATGCTAGACTACCATGATTGTATTGCATTTTGTGAAACAATCAGGATTATATGTTTTGACAAAAAGACATTTTTGCCAAGTTTGGACACAAAATACAATATTTTTTTGAACAGCAAAATTTATCGTATTAGGTGCAGCAATTATTTTTGACGCAACAAACTGATATTCTTTCTAATTTTGGCTGAAATGAATATTTATTGTAAATATGTGTGGCTTGAATTTTCTCAGTAGAACCATAATTGGGATTGTGAGAAAGGGCAAAATTGTGAAAAATTATCAAACCAAAATTCTTTAAAAAAAAATTACCAATTTTTCAAAAATTGCTAAGAAATTTTTGGGTTGGTGGAATTGGCATATAACATCAGTGTTCCCTAATCAGTGAAATTTTTGCATTGAGAACGGTTGCCAGACCATATGTATGACCAGGGAAACCCTTTTAACTCTCTGTAAAATCAATATTTCCCTACCTGTGCAGGCCCTGTGAAGAAATCAGAAAGAGAAGACTATCATAAAGGGCAAAATTGTTTACAATTATCAAACCAAATTTCTTTGACTTCCCTGGCTGCAATCTTCTTTACCAAAATTATCAATTTATTGCAAAATTGTTAATTTTTAGGGGTGGAGGAATTAAAATATTGCTATGAAATTTGTGTTCCCTAATTAAGGAAGCTTTAGCAAACTGAACATTTGTCTATTACATGTATGACTAGGCAGCTCCCATATCATCCAGCAGAGGCAACACTTTTCCGCTTATGTGGCCCCTAAGCAAATCAGGTCAGAAGGGGAAAATTTGTCAGAAAGCGCTAAATTGTTGAAAATTATCAAACCTAAATTCTTTGAACTTCATGACTGATTTTTTTAAAAATTGCTAAGAAATGCTTGGGTTGGTGGAATTGGCAAATTAGCAGGAAAATCAGTGTTCTCTAGTCAGTGAAGATTTTGTACCGAGAACAGTTGATGGACGATATGTCTGACCAAGAGAATCCTTTTCTCTATCTCCAAAGTCAATACTTTCCTGCGCTATTTTTATTTTAAATCATCAAACCAAAATTCTAATAATTATGTAAAAGCAGTTTTCTTTCACAAAATAAAAATAAATTACAAATACCCAAGGCAGCAACAGCACTAATTATAATACATATGACATGATTGACCAGATAGTTGATCTGCCTGTATAACAAATTGATGCACATCAGCAAACAGCATTGCACCACTTGAACGGACAAGCTTATTCATACCTCTACTCTATCCTTTCTACAGCAGATACTCTTAGCACTCAAACCATGGACTTCTGGCTCAGCAGACTGAATCAGTGGAAAAAAGTGAAAATAAAACAGACATGAGTCAGTGGTGAATTTCATCCACCTACGGCTGATGCCAATTATTACATCTGTCATATTATCGGCCTCCATGACTGTCCATTATCTGTTTTCTACACCATTCTGCTCCTGTCAGTGCCTGTGTCCCACACACAGTAATCTACACTCTGTCCATCAAGTAATATATAATGTACTGTAGAGCTAATGCTGCTGTTGCTACCAATTCTGGCCCTAAACTTCCACACATTTCCATGCTTGCCCCATCATAATTCTCTACTATGCTGTTGTGGCTGCAGTAACTGCATATCCACTCCAGTTAGACACCTCCTTGCTTCCCACTGTGTTTCGTAGTGTGACAATACTGCTGCTGTTGTGGCTGCAATTGCTGGCCCTAAACTGCCAAACATCTTGCCTGATTTGTGCTAGCACTCTAACATGCTGCTCCTGCCACATCCACTGCACAGCCATGCCAGTCACACATCTTCTAGCTGTCCGCTATGTTTTATAGTGCTAGACAGTACTACTGATGCTAGGAAACAAACACTCATGTTTGTGTACCCTCCAGAAACTGCTTTTAAAATATGGCTAATTTGTGAAAAGGCTTGATGACAACAAACCATAACTGTTTCATGTTCAAAACAGTATTCATGTTCAAAATGGGGTGATTTTTGGAAGGCTTGATTAAAAGTTTTTGTTATTGCCTATTCATTTTGTGATTAGCAAAGCACTTATGGACCCCCAAAAAAGATAATTTTTCATTCCTAACTGAGAAACAATAACTTCTTCACATCCAAAATAATACACTTGTTTTGTTTCCCTAGTTAAAGGGATAATTTTTGGTTGGCTTCAGAAAAAGCTATAGACTCTTTATACTCTGAAACAGAAATAACTGTTGCTCCCAACTATGTGAAAATTCTACAAATTCTTTCTTTTCCACTGCCAGTCTATAAACAACAGCAATGCGTGCATCTGCCCCCTCCTTCAATGTATATTTTTTTAGAGTAGTTATACAATTTAAGTAGCTTAAAAACTTTGGTGCTGCAGTTTGTTGTTATTTGTTTTGGTTATCTCTGTTTAATATCTATTTTTCTGTAGCCAGAAAGGTTGAAGTCATTTGGACATGCTAAGTCAGGATTACCAATTTTCTGGGGATAACTTCTATACTAGCATAACTCTTCAAGTCCATCTCTGCCAAAGGTATTGCAGCATGCCATACTTTGTGTAAAAATCAGAGTGGCCTTTCTAAGTTAATAATAATAAAATTGTTCAGAAAATGTGAGAGCATAGCCCAATGTAGTGATAATATGCTGTTGGTCAATTATAAGGACAAGTGGAATGTTTTAGTCTTGACCATGGGAATTTGAGCACACCCAACACATTATGAGATGGAACTACACAAAATCTCAAACCAGACTGCATCCTGAGGTGCAATACTAACATAGCAGGAGTGAATGATCTGTCTATTCAAGTCCTCAGACCTTAATGGTAAATGGGAAAACAAAGATGTGGTACAATTAGCTTGCCGTAAATATCATACAGACTGCACAGTATAACTCTTACATGCACCATGAGGTGCAGACCAGATTGACACATCCCTTCACTTTCCAGAATGTTGGAATCAATATTGGGAAATATTGAAGAGGTATGCCTCAGTGCCCCTGGAACTGAAGGTGCCTGTATTGCATCAGGGCAACATTTCCCTACTAAGGTCCTCCAATCTGGAAGTTGAGGTGTAAATTGTGTAAGAAAAGGGGTATAAGAAAAGGCACAATTTTTCTGTGTGGCACTTGCCCCGACAAACCTAGCCTAAGTTATAAAGGAATATTTTACAGTGTACCAAGCATCCATGCATTACTAAATTTATTTTTGATTTATCATGTTATTGCACCACTTCATTAAACCTTAGTGTACCCCACACAAATGACCATATTTTTTGGATTATAAGATGCACTTTTTCCTCATAATTTGGGAGGAAAATGGGGGTTCTTCTTATAATCCAAAGTTAGCTTACCTGGAGACAGCTGCAGTGGAGTAGGGTCACAGAAGGCAGGGTCGCTGCTTCAGGAGACCGGTGGTGGTGGCAGGAGTGGGGCAATGCTGCGGTCCCCGAACAGGGAGGAGTTGGTGTCCTGGCACTGCGAGGCTGTGGGCTCTGGATTCTCCTGAGATGTTGATGCAGAGTGGAGTCCCCTTCCTTTTGATTTCCCTGCGCTGGGCTTCAAGAAAATGGCTGCCAGAGGCGGCGCATACAAAGATTGAGATTTTGGGAGATCTCAGTGCCAACATCTTAGAAGAGCCCAGTTCTCACAGCCTTGCTGTGCTGAGTCAGCCATTTTCCCAGCGAAAGGCCCACAGCATCCCCCCACTCCTGTCGCCAGCCTCCTAAAGCAGCTACCCTGCCCCCTTTGACCCTGCTACACCACCGCTGACCCTCAGGTAAGCTAACGCAAAATGGGACTATAAGACGCACCACCATTTTATTTATTTTTTTAAATTCCTAATTTAGATTCCCAATTTTATGGTGTGTCTTATGGTCAGATACGTCTTATAATCAGCAAAATACGTTTCATATGCCACCATATTATCAATGAAAATACCAGTAAAACCCTTAAAAAACTGCTATCTCATTATACAGTGGGTACGGAAAGTATTCAGACCCCTTTAATGTTTTCACTCTTTTTTTCATTGCAGCCATTTGGGAAATTCTAAAAAGTTCATGTTTTTCCTCTTTAATGTACACTCTGCAACCCATCTTGACTGAAAAACAACAGAAATGCAGAAATTTTTGCAAATGTATTAAAAAAGAAAAACTGAAATATAACATGGTCATAAGTATTCAGACCCTTTGCTCTGTATTGAGTAGAAGCACCCTTTTGAGCTAGTACAGCCATTAGTCTTCTTGGGAAAGAAGCAACAAGTTTTTCATACCTGGATTTGGGGATCCTCTGCCATTCTTCCTTGCAGATCCTCTCCAGTTCTGTCAGGTTGGATTGTGAACGTTGGTGGACAGCCATTTTCAAGTCTCTCCAGAGATGCTCAATTGGGTTTAGGTCAGGGCTCTGGCTGGGCGATTCAAGAATGCTCACAGATTTGTTCTTGGCCGCATTCATGTTTCCTTCAATTGTAACCAGTCGTCCTGTCCCTGCAGCTGAAAAACACCCCCATAGCATGATGCTGCCACCACCATATTTCACTGTTGGGATTGTATTGGGCAGGTGATGAGCAGTGCCTGGTTTTCTCCACACATACCGCTTAGAATTTTCACCAAAAAGTTCTATCTTCCTCTCATCAGACCAGAGAATCTTATTTCTCATAGTCTGGGAGTCCTTCATGTGTTTTTGAGCAAACTCTATGCAGGCTTTCATATGTCTTGCACTGAGGAGAAGCTTTCGTCGGGCCACTCTGCCATAAGGGCCCGACTGGTGGAGGGCTGTAGTGATAGTTGACTTTGTGGAACTTTCTCCCATCTCCCTACTGCATCTCTGGAGCTCATCCACAGTGATCTTGGGGTTCTTCTTTTCCTCTCTCACCAAGGCTCTTCTCCCACAATTACTCAGTTTGGCTGGATGGCCAGGTCTAGCAAGACTTCTGGTGGTCCCAAACTTCTTCCATTTAAGGATTATGGAGGTCACTGTGCTCTTAGGAACCTTGAGTACTGCAGAAATTCTTTTGTAACCTTGGCCAGATCTGTGCCTTGCCACAATTCTGTCTTTGAGCTCCTTTGGCAGTTCCTTTGAGCTCATGATTCTCATTTGGTCTGACATGCACTGTGAGCTGTGAGATTTTATATAGACAGGTGTGTACCTTTCCAAATCAAGTCCTATCAGTTCAATTAAACACAGCTGTACTTTAATGAAGGAGTAGAACCATATCAAGGAGGATCACAGGGAAATAGACACCATGTGACTTAAATATGAGTGTCTGAGCAAAGGGTCAGAATACTTATGAACATGTGATATTTCAGTTTTTCTTTTTTAATAAATTTGCAAAAATTTCTACACTTCTGTCTTTTTCAGTCAAGATGGGTTGCAGAGTGTACATTAATGAGAAAAAAAATTAACTTTTTAAAATTTACCAAATGGCTGCAATGAAACAAAGAGTGAAAAATTTAAAGGGGTCTGAATACTTTCCGTACCCACTGTACTCCTAGATCTATTTATAAATATAGCCATTTTTAGAGCGTTTTTGTTGTTCTGGCACATGAAGGGCTCTTCAAATGTGACATTGTACCCGCAAATTATTCTAAGTCTGCACTCCAAACAGCAATTCTTTCTCTCCAATGTGTCCAAAATGTAGTTTCTAGTGTTGAGCGAGCACTAAAATGCTCGAGTGCTCGAAGCTCGGGCCGAGCTCACCGTGACACTCGGGTGCTCGACCCGAGCAACGAGCCCAATGTTAGTCTATGGGAGACTCGAGCATTTTTGCGGTGGCACCCCCGGCAGTCTTTTAAAAGCCTAACAAGTGCCCAAAACGATAGTGACAGTGCTCAAATGACATGGGGACAGCATGGGGATAGCCCCAGGAAGCATTTCTGACCCCCAGGTCACTGCTGTTAACAACGTGGTCAGAGGTATTAAGCCACTTTTACAGGCTCACAATAAAACGTTCAAAAACGAAAGTGAAACTTTTTTCCTGTGAAATATGTTAAGTAACATCCTTTCCAGGGTAAAGACTTGTGTATAAGTTAAAATAAATGACCAAAAACAAAAATACTCCTCTACACCTTCGGCTAAGATCACAAGTAGCATTTTTTATGCGTTTTTGCACTTTTGTATTGCTTTCAACTATGACAAATGCATTCACCGTGAAATGTCATTTTAACATTTTACAACCTTATCTGGCCATGTGCTGTGTGACACATGCATAAAGTGCTGAAAAGACAAGGGAACAGCATGGACCCCTGGAAGCATCTCTGACTCCCAGGTCACTGTCTAAAAGTGTGCCCATCATAAGTGATCCTTACCACATCAGAAGATGCAGACTTGCAACTATCCCCATGCAAGTTCTAGTCCTCGGGCAGTGTTCAATTGTACCTCCCCCATTCCTTGCAATACAAGCTCAAGTATGCAGCCTGCCACCCACCCACCCCCAGGCTGCAATACCATACTGCTTGCTTGCTTGAACTTGAAATTGGGCCTTTTAGGCATGTGGAGGTGGAATCTGGCCACCACGTCATGGCTGTGTTGGCGGCCTGGAATCCATACTCAGTCCCCAGCCGCCCGGCGGCCGGGTGTCCATACTCGGTCCCCAGCCGCCCCTATTTCTCCTTGGAACATCCCCCCACACACTTTTCTTAGCCCGGCCTGCTTTAGGCAGCATTGGACGAGCCCACCAGAGAACCAGACTCCTCCGGTGGGCCATGACTTCTCCATCGGTGGAGTTGAGAGTGCCAAGGTGAGGAGCATGATGATGATGACAGAAGTTAGCATCTGCTATGTTTTCTTTTAATGCAAGTGTAAGTGTGCAGCCTGCCACCCACCCACCCCCAGACTGCAATTCCATACTGCTAGCTTGCACTTGAAATGGGGCCTTTTAGTTTGGAGGAGGCCGAAGCTGGCCACTACCTCATGGCTGCTTCGGCAGCGAGGTATCCATACTCAGTCCCCAGCCGCCCATATTTGTCCTGGTGTGCCTTATACATAAGATTAAGCGCTTATACCAAAACATTACCTGTGCCCTCCCCAGTGCATTTAGTGGGAAGGAGAGCCTATTCCGCTGTAGTGTGTGCATGGCAAACCCCTGTTCATGGTACATGCGAAGATGCCTCCCACCTTGCACCTGTCGTTGCAGACTTGCAACTATCCCCATTCAAGTCCTTGTCCCAGGGCAGTGTTTAATTGTACCTCTCCCATTCCTTGCAATTCCTTTAAATTGGGCCTTTTAGGCATGTGGAGGCGGAATCGGGCCACCACGCCATGGCTGTGTCGGCGGCCTGGTATCCATACTCAGTCCCCAGCCGCCTGGTGTCCGGGTGTCCCCGCTTGCTCCCCAGCCTCCAGGGGGTGGCCGGGTGTCCATACTCGGTCCCCAGCCACCCCTATTTGTCCCGGTAACCTTTCCCACACTTTTCTTTAGGGCAGCATTGGCCGAGCCCACCGGACTATCAGACTCCTCCGGTGGGCCCTGGCTTCTCCATCAGGGCAGTTGAGAGTGCCAAGGTGAGGAGCATGATGAGGATGATAGAAGTTAGCATCTGCTTTGTTTTGTTGTAATGCAAGCGCATGTATGTAGTAGCGGCTAGGCCTGAGGTGGTCAGCGTTTTGGCGCATATCTTACCTACTCCAAGGATTGCTGGATGTTTTCCTGCTACTATCCAAGTTCTATGACTCCCGTTAAAACAAAGCTTCTGGTGATAAATGATGGATGAGGTAGTGGCAAAGGAGAAAGAGCAGGAGGAACAGGGACCATTCACATCAATATCAGGCCAGTCAACCAGATATGTCTTGTAGGATATGTTTCTGTAACAAAAGGAGCGGTTCGGCTACACAGTTATAGGGCATACAGTGAGTACAATGCCTACCAAAAATTTCGAGCCACTCCAATGCCCCTTGGAAATGACATGGAGGTCAGAGGGCATTAACTAAACCTTTTTTTTCATTTATAGCAACTGGGTCTCCCGTGAACTGTTGGCCTAAGCAGTGAATGGAAGGCTTTCCAAAAATTATGAGGAACTGCAATGCCCCTTACAAGAGCCATGTGTGGCACCCCAGGGGTCTGGTCACCACAGTAATAGGAGAGCAAGTGGGAGGTTTCCTGGTCAGGATCCCTTAAACATGCAACATCCTCCTGCCCCAATCCTGGGAGGGGAGAATTCTGCCCTTATAAACTGGATCTGGGGCGGGGTTGAGTGAGTCAGAGAACAGTCAGAGTCAGAGTGAGAGCAAGGGAAAGTAACAGCAAGGAGCTCTGTAGGAGCTAGGAGCTAAAGACCAGGGGCTGGAAGCTGAGCAGAGCTCGCCCTGGCAGAAGACAATAGGAACCGGACACAGGAGTCCGAAGCTGTGAGGACTTATATATCCAGCAGCAGAAAAGAGCCGGCAGTGTCCTCTGGCCATAGAAGCCCGGAGGCTCAGTCACAAGCAAGGGACCAGCACCGCCGTCGTGGAGCGGAGGCTAACAGAAGGCCCCAAGTCACCAGTCATATGGGTGAGCACTACACGGTACACTCAGGGACGTGGCCTACTTCTACCCGCTTACAGCAAGGTAGCCAGGAAGAGTGCAGACAGACGGGGAGGCCTACAACTCCACCTGGCCAGGGGAACTCCTGCTTGCTCACAGACTGACCAGGCCTCTTATGCTAGCCAGTACTCCCGGGAGGGTCTACCTTATAATCATCAGTAAAGACCCTGAACTGCACTGCAAAGACTCTGAGCCATTCCTGCTGCGCTCGTGCACCATCACCCCCATCATCCACACTCACTGCCCTGAGGCTATACTCCACCTGAGGGGAGTTATCCCATTCTATGCTGCGCACACAACACCAGCCTCAGCGGTCTGCCTCGCAGCAGTGGTACTCCCTGACCGCAATCCACGGGTGGCGCAGTCAGACAATTAACCTCAATACTTAAGAAAGACTGCCACTGGTTTGACCAGTCTGAGCCACGGGACCGGGTCACCACCACGGAGACTACAGACCCCTGAGACCCGGCACCGGGTATCCCACACACGTGTGCACATGGCCCAGGGGGCGCGTCACATGCAGTACAGCATATTACAAACATAAGTCCCATTATTGGGGAGTGGGTGTCCCATGGTATTTGCTTATGCTTTCCAAGCAAAAGCTGCCAAAAATTAGGACGGAGCAACTTGCAATGCCCCTTACAAGAGCCATGCAGTACAGCATATTACAAACATAAATCCCATTATTGGGGAGTGGGTGTCCATAGTATTTGCTTATGCTTTCCCAGCAAAAGCTGCCAAAAATTAGGACGGAGCAACTTGCAATGCCCCTTACAAGAGCCATGCAGTACAGCATATTACAAACATAAATCCCATTATTGGGGAGTGGGTGTCCCATAGTATTTGCTTATGCTTTCCAAGCAAAAGCTGCCAAAAATTAGGACGGAGCAACTTTCAATGCCCCTTTCAAGAGCCATGCAGTACAGCATATTACAAACATAAGTCCCATTATTGGGGAGTGGGTGTCCCATAGTGTTTGCTTATGCCTTGCAAGCAAAAGCTGCCAAAAATAAGGATTGAGGAACTTGCAATGCTGGCACCCTGGAGGTATAGTGGTGGTGGAGGCTGAGGATAAGGAGAAGAAGATTAAACAGCCGAAACGAGGAAGCATATACCCATGTGTGGGTGTGAAGCGGTGCATGTGAATACACCTCCCGAAATAGCACAGTGGATTTGACTTTATGTTACTCTGCTGTCATTTGGTGGTGATGAGAAGTCTGGCCCAATCCAGCCCTTGTTCATTTTGATAAGGGTCAGCTTGTCAGCATTGTCAGTTGACAGGCGAGTGCGCTTATCAGTTATAATTCCCCCAGCGGCACTAAAAACACGCTCCGATAACATGCTAGCTGCAGGGCGGGCCAGGACCTCAAAGGTGTACATAGCGAGTTCATTCCAAGTGTCCAGCTTGGATACCCAATAATTAAAAGGCACAGAGGAATCACGGAGGACGCTGGTACGATCGGCAAGGTACTCCCTCACCATCTTTTGAAACTTTCCACTCCTTGTGAGAGTACCCCACGCCTCAGGGCCTGTAAGTTGGGCGGGTGTCAGAAAACTGTCCCAGAACGTTAACAGTGTTCCCCTGCCTCTGCTGGATTGGAGTTGCATCTCTCTCACCTGTACGCCTTGGTTGAGCAACGAACTGTGACCTCTGCCGCTAGCGTGTTCAGATGGAAATTTTTTTAAGAGTTCTGCAGCAAGGGCCTTCTGGTATTGCCCTATTTTTGTAGACCTCTCCACCTCAGAAATAGGAGAGTGAAAGTTCTCCTTGTAGCGGGGGTCTACAAGTGTCACCAACCAGTAATGACTGTCACCCAACATTTTGACAACGCGAGGGTCACGGTTAAGGCAGCGTAACATAAAGTCAGCCATGCGTGCCAGACTGGTAACGGGCAAGATTTCCGTGTCCTCAACAAGATGACGACTGACCATGCTCTCCTCCTCCACCTCTTCCTCCTCCCCCCTGTCCTCAGGCCACCCACGCTGAACCGACGGTATGACACTTGTACAGGTACTACCGTCTACAACGCATGATAGCAGCTCCTGTTCTTCCTCCTCCTCCTCCTCCTCCTCTCCCTCATTGTCCCCCAATGTACGTTGGGATGAGATGAGGCTGGGCTGTGTGTAATCGCCCGCTACGGCTTCTTGATCCTTCTCATCATACTCTGGCTGCAATGCCTCCTCTTTAATTCTCTGCAGAGAGCGTTGCAAAAGACAGACAAGTGGGATGCTGATACTAATGATGGGGTCATCGCCACTCACCATCTTGGTGGCCTTCTCAAAGTTTGTCAGGATGGTACATATGTCAGACATCCAGGTCCACTCCTGTGGTCTTATGTGTGGAGTCTGACCTGAATATCGACGGCCTTGTTGCAGCTGGTACTCCACAACTTCTCTCTTCTGCTCACAAATCCTTTGCAACATGTGGAGGGTAGAGTTCCAGCGTGTGTGGACATCACACACCAGTCGGTGTGCCGGAAGCTGCAAACGCTGCTGCAACACAGCAAGGGCGGCGGAAGCTGTAGCCGACTTGCGAAAATGAGCTGACAGGCGGCGTACTTTCACGAGCAGATCTGGCAACTCGGGGTACGATTTAAGAAACCGCTGAACCACGAGGTTAAGCACATGAGCCAGGCATGGTACTGTGTGATCTCACCTCGCCTCAGAGCCGCCACCAGGTTACGGCCATTGTCACACACGACCATGCCGGGATGTAGGTTCAGCGGTCTCAGCCACAGATCTGCCTGCTCTTTCACAGCTGTCCACAACTCACAAGCAGTGTGAGATTTATCACCTAAGCTTATGAGTTTCAGCACAGCCTGTTGCCGCTTGGCGGAGGCAGTACTGCAGTGCTTCCAGCTTGTAACTGATGTGGTGATATCTGAGATGGAGGCTGAACATGAGAAGGAGGAGGAGGAGGAGGATGCGCAGGAGCTGTACACTGTGGGGGCAACTCTGACTGACATAGGGCCCGCAATCCTCGGTGTGGGGAGGATGTGTTCCGTCCCAAGGTCCGACTGGGTCCCGGCTTCCACTATGTTTACCCAGTGTGCCGTAAGAGAGATTTACCGTCCCTAGCCAAAAGCACTTGTCCACGTGTCCGTTGTCAGGTGGACTCTCCCAGTAACTGCGTTGTTGAGGGCACGGCAGATGCTTTGGGACACGTGCTTGTGTAGTGCGGGGATGGCACACTGGGCAAAATAGTGTCGGCTGGGGACCAAGTACCGAGGGACGGCCACCGCCATAAGATTGCGGAAGGATTCCGTCTCCACAAGCCTAAAAGGCAGCATTTCCAATGCAAGCAGTCGTGAAATGTGCGAATTTAGGATTGTGGCCTGTGGGGCGTTAGCTGCGAATTTCCGCTTTCGTTCAAAGGTCTGGGATATGGACAATTGAATGCTGCGGTGGGACGTGGACGTGGACGTTGATGCTGTTTCTTGAGAAACTGCCATAACAAGTGAAGACTGAGAGAAGGGGGCATCTTTACATGCAGTATGGACAGGGGATTGCCTTGCACACACAACAGGGGGTTCTATTGCATGCACAACAGTGGAAGAAGCAGTGGTGACACCCGCTGACACTGGTCGTGGACCCTGGGTTTCGCCCCACAAAGTCGGATGCTTTGCTGCCATGTGCCTGATCATGCTGGTGGTGGTCAGGCTGGTAGTTTTGTCACCCCTGCTGATGCTGGCATGGCAGGTGGAACATATGGCCTTTTTGGGGTTATCAGTAGAGATGAGCGTTGTTCTACTCGAACTGTTCGCCAATCTCAAATTCGAGCTGTTTTGGGCGGTGTTCGAGCCGTTCGGCGAACACGAACAATTTGAGAAAAATTCGGCTGTTCGAGCTTATGTTCGATAACTGTTCGTGCACCAAAATCATAACTGGATTTTTTCTCAGTAATGATGAAAATTAATGTTAATACGCAGTTTGAGTGTACAGCGGGGTGGGGGGAGGGGCAGGGGATGGATCTCTGCAGGAACAATGAAGATCTCCATTTTTTTTTTCTCTTTCCCGCATTTACAGTGGGGAGGTGCAATCTGTCAGCCTATCAGCAGCGCACACACGGAACGAAGTGCTTTTTTTCACACAAGCAAGGGCATGTGTCATTGGCAGTGTATGTCACATGTCCTTGCCCTATAAGACCAAGCCATTTTCCCCGTCGCCACCATTTTGTCACTGCTGCAGCTGCGTGTTAGACGGCACCGCTGTTGCTGTGTGCGCTATACCTTGTTAATTTCAAGCCAATTTTCGCACAAATCTACAGATAGCTTGGGAGTAGGGAATAGTTGTGATTGCAGTCCTTTTAAGGACTAGGTTACAGCATTTCCTACGACTTTTATCAGGCAGGTCTGTGCTCTTAAATAGATAGATTGTGGGAGTAAAGACTAATTGTAATTGGAGTCCTTTTCAGGACTAGGTTACATCAGTTCCTATCAGTTTTTGCCAGGCAGGTCTGTGCCAGTGCTGTGCAAGTTTTTTTCACAGCATTTTGCTGAATCTAGCAAAGCTAATCCTTTTTGGCCTATTGCAGAGTGTGTTAGTCAGTGGAGTAGCCTATCTGTGTTGCAAGATATACCACCTGTGTATAGAATACCAATTTTTTTACTGCTCCTAGTGAAGTAAAATCTTTTGGGCATAGCATCATTCTTTTAGTCCATCTATACTGACCTCCATCAGGTTGCAAATTGAATATAATTTTTTTCTGCATCTAGCTCTGAAAAAATATTGGGCTTCTAGCTGTGTGTGGGACTTGTTCTATTAATCCATCTATACAGACCTCCATCAGGTTGCAAACTGAATATATTTTTTTCTGCATCTACCTCTGAAAAAATATTGGGCTTCTAGCTGTGTGTGGGACTTGTTGTATTAGTCCATCTATACTGACCTCCATCAGGTTGCAAACTGCATATATTTTTTTCTTCATCTACCTCTGAAAAAATATTAGGCTTCTAGCTGTGTGTGGGACTTGTTGTATTAGTCCATCTATACAGACCTCCATCAGGTTGCAAACTGAATATATTTTTTTCTGCATCTACCTCTGAAAAAATATTGAGCTTCTAGCTGTGTGTGGGACTTGTTGTATTAGTCCATCTATACTGACCTCCATCAGGTTGCAAACTGAATATATTTTTTTCTGCATCTACCTCTGAAAAAATATTGGGCTTCTAGCTGTGTGTGGGACTTGTTCTATTAATCCATCTATACAGACCTCCATCAGGTTGCAAACTGAATATATTTTTTTCTCCATCTACCTCTGAAAAAGTATTGGGCTTCTAGCTGTGTGTGGGACTTGTTCTATTAATCCATCTATACAGACCTCCATCAGGTTGCAAACTGAATATATTTTTTTCTGCATCTACCTCTGAAAAAATATTGGGCTTCTAGCGGTGCGTGGGACTTGTTGTATTAGTCCATCTATACTGACCTCCATCAGGTTGCAAACTGAATATATTTTTTTCTGCATCTTCTTCTGAAAAAATATTGGGCTTCTAGCTGTGTGTGGGACTTGTTCTATTAATCCATCTATACAGACATCCATCAGTTTTGGCCTAATACCACAGTTTGGCCACTCAGCTCTGCTCGGTTCCCATCCATTGTTTTTTTTGTGCAAACAACTCCAGAGTTGTTAATTAGTTAACCACCAAAATGAGTGGAAAAAGGCCTGCTGCTGGTGGAAAGGGGAATAGGCGTGTTGGGAAGGGGAAAAAAGGTTGTGTCCGTGGGGTAGGTGTTAAAGCAACAGTAACATCTGCAGAAGAAAGACCATCTTCCAGCCAAACTAAAATGTCTACTTCTTTTAGCGGACAATGTGATAAGATCCCTTTCTTACGGCCACGCCAATCGCTACAAATTCCAGATGAGGCACAAAATCAGCAGGTGCTTCAACGGATATCAAGTGCTCTTTTAAGTGGGCTCTCCTCCACATCAACTTCAACATCACAAATACTCCAGTCCTCAAAGGTGTCACCCCAATCGCACTTGCTTCCTCACAGCTCCCAAATCTCCAGCTGCCCGTCTGAGTATGAGGTAGAACAGATGGTTGAGTCTGCAGAGCTGTTTACTCATACTATAGCCTGGGAATCAGAGGTCGACTCCAGCGCTTCTGTGAATCCAGACGAGGAAATGATCTGCACTGATGCCCAGAATCTTTATGAGTCAGATCCAGGACCAGACGCAGAAGGTTCTGACCATAATGTAGACCCTCATTCCCAAACTGTAACTCCTGTTGGTGGAGACAATGAGGAAGACGATGATAAGACTCAAATACCTGATTGGAGCGACAACTTTAGTTTTTTGTCAGGGCAGAAACAGGTTGGCTCTGAGGACGACGGGTGTGATAACGCACAGGGTGATGATGATGAGGTTGGAGATCCCACTTACTGTCAACCCACAGTCAGCCAAGAGATGAGGTCAGAAGAGGAGGTGGAGGAAGATGCTAGTGACGACGAGGTCAGGTGGCGCCTTCCTGGACAGAGACGTAGTACTGGAAGCACGTCAACAACTGCATCCTCAAACACAACTCTGCCTCTCACCACAAGTCGTGGTGGCTCTTCAGGTCGCATGGGTGCTAAGCCTTGCATAGCCTGGGCATTTTTTCAGATCGATAAAGATGACCCAACTCGTGTTATCTGTAACATTTGTCAGCAAAAGCAAAGTAGAGGCCAAAAAATACATAGTTTGAGTACTTCATGCATGAACCGGCACATGGACATGAAGCATAAGTTGCAGTGGGAAGCTCAGTGTGCTACAATGCGGCCTAGCCGGCCGGGCCAACCACCGTCTGCCGTATCTTGTGCATCCGCGGCCTCTTCATCCTCTGTGACTGGGGGGACAGCAGTCACACCTGTTTTGGGGCGCAGACCTGCCACCTCTTTACCCGCAACAGCCAGCGTGATTGGCAGGTCATCATTTTCTTTGGAGGTGGTAACACCAGCTGGTGTTGAGCGCTGTCCGACATCGATAGCACCACCTTTGGATCAAGGCAACCTAACATGTCCGCCTGCATCTTCCTCACAGACCGGCAGTTTGCCGGGGACACCCTTATCAACCCCGTCTAAGCACAATAGCCAGCCCTCGGTCCCTCAGATGTGGACAAGTAAAAGACCATTTCCTCCTAGCCATGAGAAAGCTAAGAGGTTGAATTTCACCATCTGCAAGTTCTTGGCTACAGAAATGCTGCCTTTCCGCCTGGTGGACACAGAGGATTTTCGAGACCTTATGTCCGTCGCAGTGCCCCAGTACCAGATGCCCAGTCGGCACTACTTCTCAAAGAAAGGTGTGCCTGCGCTCCACCAGCATGTCGCACACAACATCACCGCTTCTTTGAGAAACTCTGTGTGTGACAGGGTGCATTTCACCACAGACACTTGGACGAGTAGGCATGGACAGGGGCGTTACATGTCGCTGACTGGGCACTGGGTAACTATGGTGACAGCAGGACAAGGGGCTGCTGTGCAAGTCTTGCCGTCCCCACGAGTTGTGCGTCAATCCTCTTTATGTCAAAGTTCCTCCACTGCTTCTGCCTCCTCAACCTCCTTTCGGTCTTCCACCTGCACCCAAAGCCTGTCTGGTCATGCCACAAGCTTTCTAACTGCGAAGAAGGGATCCTGCACACCTCCTTACTATGCTGGCAGTAGGGCTCAACGTCATCAGGCGGTTTTTACATTGAAATGTCTGGGAAATGTGAGTCACACAGCTGAGGAGTTGTGGTCAGCTCTGGAGAACCAATTTCATGAATGGTTGTCTCCACTGGACCTGAAACCAGGGAAGGCCGTGTGCGACAATGCTGCAAACCTGGGTGCGGCCCTTCGCCGGGGCAATGTCACACACGTGCCTTGTATGGCTCACGTGTTGAACCTGGTTGTCCAGCAATTTTTAGCCCACTATCCCAGACTAGATGGCCTTCTACAGAGGGCACGGTCGCTGTGTGCTCACTTCCGCCGTTCGCATCCCGCAGCTCAGCGACTTACATCTCTACAGAAGTCGTTGGGCCTGCCACTTCACCGGCTAAAATGCGATGTGCCTACCCGGTGGAATTCAACTCTGCACATGTTGCAGCGACTGTGGCAGCACCGACAAGCCCTGGTGCAATACGTTCTGATATAGAGCCTGGGCCAACGAGATCCGGAGGTGGGGCAAATCACGCTGGAGGAGTGGTCTCAGATCAGGGACCTATGCACCCTTCTGCACAGTTTTGAAATGGCGACGAAGATGTTTAGTGCTGACGATGCCATTATCAGCATGACTATTCCGGTGATTTACATGCTGGAGCACATGTTAAACAGAATTCGGAGTCAGGTGGTGGCACAAGAGGAGGTGGAGGAAGTAGAGGAGGAGGAGTTGTATGCGGAAGGGCTAACATCTGCAAGGTCCAGACGGTCGGCAGCACCAAGGCGGCAGGCATGTGAGGGTGGGGGAGATGATTTTACCAGGGCGCATGGTAGCAGCCAAACTAGTGAGGAAGGTGCAGGAGCCCAGGAAGAAGTGGAGGACGAACTGATGGAAGACTCATCAGATGAGGGAGAGCTTGATCACATTTCTGTTGTGCGAGGTTGGGGGGAGAGGACAGAGGAAGGAAGCATGATTGTTACCTCGCCACCAACACAACAGGGACTTGGTGCTCCTGGATGCGCAACACACATGAGTGCCTTCTTGCTGCACTACCTGCAACATGACCCTCGAATTGTGAGAATTAGAAATAATCCTGACTACTGGGTTGCCACACTGTTAGATCCCCGGTACAAAAGTAAATTTGCAGAAATTATTCCTGCCATAGAAAGGGATGCACGCATGCAGGAGTATCAGCAGAGACTGTTGCAGAATCTTACATGTGCTTTTCCACAAAACACCAGTGGTGCACGTAGTGAATCTCACAGTTCCAACTTGCCAACCGTGGGACCGTCAAGTGTTCAGCACTCAAACCGTAACAGAACCACAGTATCTGCTGGTAACATCAATTTTGCGCAATCATTTCACCACTTTTTTAGCCCATCCTTTGCAAGGCCACAGGAGACAAGAAGTCTGACACATAGTCAACGCCTAGAGACGATGGTACAGGAGTATCTCCAAGTAAACATTGAAGCCATGACTGTGTCACTGGACCCTTGCTCTTTTTGGGCTTCCAATTGGATAAATGGCCGGAGCTAGCCACTTACGCCTTGGAGATCTTGTCATGCCCCGCAGCCAGTGTTCTGTCTGAACGTGTGTTCAGCGCTGCTGGTGGTGTGCTGACAGATAAGCGCACGCGGCTCTCCACTGATAATGTAGACAGACTCACGTTCATAAAGATGAACAAATCATGGATCCGACACGACTTTTCTACCCCTGTGTCATCCTGGGGAGAGTAAAAGCTTGATGATTGGTTAAAATCACCCTACCAACCGTTTTAAGCTTTCAAATTACTAATCATGTTTATCTGTATCTTGACTGGAAAATAATTTGGGCTTTGTAGCAGTGTGCAGCACTGATCCTATTAGCCCATCTATACTAAGCTCCACCAGATTTAAAATTAATAATAATTTTTAGCTGCATCTAGCCCGGAAAATAATTTTGGGGCTCCGAGATGCGCAAGACACATAAGTGCCTTCTTGCTGCACTACCTGCAACATGACCCTCATATTGTCAGAATTCGAAGTAATCATGACTACTGGGTTGCCACACTCTTAGATCCCCCAAACTTTTCGATCAACCTTTTCATTTTAATAAAGACCAAAAAAATGGTCATTTTTGAAATTATAAGCATTAGCAGGTTATTAGAAACTGAAATCAAATAGTTTTCAACTCAAAACTTTATTCTAGGTGATGTTACATTTTCACATAGGACCCCTTGTTGAAAGGAGCTTCTGAACTCTCTCGTCCATTGAATTTGTCAGGTTTTGGATGGTTTCTGCTTCAATTGTTTTGCATGAGGACAGAATACCCTCCCAGAGCTGTTGCTTAGATGTGAACTGCCTCCCGCCATCATAGACACTCCTTTTGATGATGCTCCAGAGGTTCTGAATGGGGTAGAGGTCAGGGGAGCATGGGGATCACACCATAAGTTTGTCCCCTTTTATGCCCATATCAGCCAGAGATGCAGATGTTTTATGTGCAGCATGAGATGGTGCATTATCATGCAAAAAAATGATCTTGCTGTGAAATACATGGTTCTTCTTCTTGAACCATGGCAGTAAGTGCTGTTTGAGAAAATCCACATACATTATGGAGTTCATCTTTAGCGCCTTCAGGGATCCTAAAGGGGCCGACAATCTCTCTCCCCATGATTCCAGCCCAAAACATTACTCCACCTCCTCGTTGGCGCTGTAGCCGTGTTTGCGTGGGGTGTCCATCAACCAGCCATCCTCCACTCCATCCATCTGGACCATCGAGCGCTGCACGGCACTCATCCGTGAACAAAACAGTTTTGAAATCAGTCTTCTTGTAATGTTTGGCCCACTGGAGCCGTTTCTGCTAGTGTGAAGTGGATAGAGGAGGTCGACAGGATGGCATATGCACAGCTGCAAACCTCTGAAGGACCCTGCATCTTGTTGTTCGGGGGACGTTGGAGGCACCAGCAGCTTCAAAAACTTGTCTGCTGCTATGACAAGGCTTTTTTGCCGCTGCTCTTTTAACCTGACGTAATTGCCTGTAGGAAAGAGTCCTCAATTTGCCCTTATTAGCACGCACATGTGTGTACTGTGAATCAGCTACATACTTCTTGATTGCCAAGACACTTCATCCTGATCATCGCACAATGTTGATTGTAGTCATGCCTTGACCTAAACACTCCACAATTTGTTGCTTCTCAGCAGCCGACACATCCTTTTTCTTTCCCATTTTGGCAGAAAATGTAGGCTGCTTAATAATGTGAGACAGTCTTCTTAAGTAGTCTTGCCTTTCATTGGACACACCTGCCAAACTAATTAGCACAGGTGTCTGCAATTGCTTACAGTGATATAAAGAGCCCTGACACACATCACCATCAATGAGTTTAACTGACAAACAAACAAATTCTTCCCTTATCACTCCTAAACACTTTTTGCATAATAATTTGGAACACAGTGTATATGTGCTTTTCCACAAAACACCAGTGGTTCACGTAGTGAATCTTACAGTTCTAACTTGCCAACCGTGGTCTGTATGGAGTTGTTCAATAAAGGGCCCAAAATTAAGATAACATAGATGGGAGAGGTCTCTATGAATAGGAATTCCTAAGTATTTGATACCCTGTGAGGGCCAGGCAAAGGGAAAGTTGGACTGGATGGAATCCTATATGGATTTGGGGAGGGAGACATCGAGGGCCTCAGACTTCGCTGCATTGATTTTAAAATTTGACCATGTAACAAAGTGATCTATTTCAGCCATAACAGCATGGATGGATATATGTGATTGAGTGATATATACTAGGACATCATCAGCAAATAGAGAGCACTTGTACTCGGTGCCTCCCACTTTAATCCACCTAATATTGGGGTTATGGCGAATTGATGAGAGCAGGTGCTCCGTCACTAGGATGTATAAGAGAGGGGACAGAGGACATCCCTGCCTTGTCCCATTGGTGATTGTGAAAGGTGATGAAAATGTTCTGCTGCACCCCCTGGGCCTTGGGACACCCGGAGCCGGACCCTTTTTGGTGGATGCTGGTGGTTGTAGTCTTCGTGGCGGTGACCCGGTTCCGTGGTCAAACCAGTGGCGGAACTATTTATGTGGTTTTGATGTTTAAATGTCCGACTACGCCACCCGTGGATTGCGGTCAGAGTGAACCGCCGCTGCAGGGCAGACCGCTGAGGCTGGTGTTGTGGGTGCAGCAGAGCGTAGCATAACTCCCCACGGGAGGAGTATAGCCTCATGGCAGTGTATGCGGAGGATGGGGGTGATGGTGCAGGGCAGCAGCAGTAACGACACGGAGTCAGTGATGCAGTCCAGGGCCTTTACTCACAGTTCTTATTATCCAGACCACGTCTGCAGGTAACGGCTGCCCACGTCGTACTGTGCTCACCAGGTGAGGGGCTCAGACAACTCCCAGATAACTTTGGAGTGCTTCACAGGACCCCCTTTGTGTGTCCTTTGTCTGGCCTTTCTTACCAACCCTTCTGTCCGGCTGCCTCGGGCCTCCTCTTGGTAAACTTGGCGCCAGTTTCCCTGACCCTATGTGCTGCCCTCCTAGCGGGTGTAGCGAGGGGCTGCGCCACATAAAATGTCACAGCCTCCGGTTTCTAGCTGAGGGTCGTTTCCTGCCTCCACTAGTTTCGGGGACCGGTCTCCCCCTTTGGCCTGACCCCTCCATGCAGGTGGATTCGGGCGTGCGACTCGCCCGTCCGCACCCCTGGGATCCCTTCGTTCCTCGTTCCTGGAGCCTTCTCCGCTCCTCTTCCTTCCTTCTCCCTCTTCCAGGCCTGGGCCTCTGTTACTAGGCCCGCCTCCGGAGCAGAGCTCATGCAGAGCCCCTGCTCCCTGCCACTTCTGCTCAGACTTCTCTGCACTGAACTAAGATGGTGCCCACCTTTTATACTCCCTTCTCAATGCACCCAGGAACTGCTTCCTCCCTGCTCCTGCACTACAGGGTTGCCCTTCCTCAGTGTTCCCTCCCCCCACTCCAGCCAGGGGCAGGGACTGTTGTGCCCATCTCAGGGGCATATTGGTCGCCCTGCCCCACGGCAATGTGGTGTAATGCATGCAGGTGTCGGGTCCTGATCCACACTCCATCCTTGCCTGAGAGTGAGATATCACACCTCTGGGTGAGGTGCAATACCTCTGTAGCAACCGAGCCCTCAGGGTGCTACAGTTCCATTTATCTTCAGCCTAGGTGACGTATTGCGATACAGGGCCGTGATTTTGGCTATAAAAGGGTCCCCTAGACCCCTACCCCAAGCTTTTTAAGAGAATCATATATGGCGTGCCAGGAGACTCTATGGAATGCTTTCTCAGCATCCAACGAGAGTATCTAATTACAAATTTTTAACTGCATCTAGCCCAGGAAATACTTTGTGCCTAGTAGCAGTGTCTGCTAGTCAGCGGATTATCCCGGCTGTTAAGCAAGCTACACCACCTGTAGTTTGGACACTTAATTTTTTCAGAGGAAATGCTTCGGGACCACGGGATACTCAGTGAAGAGCATCAGGAGGCACCCCAAGGCATAGGGGCTGGGACTGGCAGTAGGATGCCTTGCGGTGGACAGCCGAGCTCGATCCTTATAAAAGCTTTTTAACTGCAGCAGCTTTAGTGGACGCTACTGGAGCTGAAATTAAGCGGCTGCTGGCATGAGACTTGCCCTCCAATAGATCCTTGTAAATGGATTTAAAGTGTATTCATTCAAATTAGAGCGACAATTTAAATTAAAAAGCTTAGAGCTGCCTCCACCACAGGGGGGCTCGCTCGACCCACCAGTGGACAGGCACCAGTATTGGGAGAGGGGGGCTGGCCGTCAGGTTTCACCGCGGCTCTGGCACAAACCCGGCGACACGGAGGTGGCACGGGCAGGAGCGGACTGAACGTGTCGGCTTCTCACTTTTTGGATTTTAGAAGGGCATGACATGCCTATATCTGTGTCTCCCCCTCCTTTTACTCCTCCACCTCTTTTCTTTTCGCATGACTATATGTATTTGTCACTTTTCCATGTGTTAGTTGTGTCTTCTGAGCAGTTTGTCAGCTTTTGGACACCTTTGAAGGTGTTTTCTATGTGTTTCTATTTGTTTTTGTTTGCCTGCCATTGGTTTTAACGGTGTTCGAAGGTGTTCGACGAACAGTTCGACGAACAGTTCGGCGAACACACGCTTGTTCGACGAACCGAACCGAACTCGAACACTACGGGGGTGGCTTAACACTAGTTATCAGCAGAGTCTTTAAAAAAATTCCAGACTCTGGAAGACCTACCGCTTGTACTGGCAACGTCCCTCGTGTTGTTGTTACTGGGAACGGTTGCCTGCCTTCTGTCTGCGGCCACCACACTGCTTCTTCCTGCCTGTTGGGGTACTCTGCCTCCCTCCCCCTGTGTGCTGCTGGCCTCACTCTGCATGTCCTCCTTCCACGTTGGGTCAGTTACTAGATCATCCACCACCTCCTCCTCTTCCACTTGTGCACCACGATCCTCCTCCTCACTTCCTGGCAATTGTGTCTCGTCATCATCCACCTCTTGTGACAGATTGCCAACGTCGACTTCCTGTTGCCGTGGCTGTTCAAATATTTGGGCATCGCAACATGGGATCTCCTCTTCCACCACTTCAAGCGTATCAGGCGAGAGGCCCAAATATGGAAATGGACCAGTGAACAGCCCTTCAGTGTGTTCAAGTGTGGGATCACTTGCTGTCTGACGACACTCGGCATGGTGGGAGGAAGGAGCATCAGGGTGAGGAGGAGTATGCGGTCGAGACTCACGGCTACTAAGAGTTGACCGTGTGGAAGACAGACCGGAGGTGGTGGTGCCCAGGTAACTGGAAGTATTATCTGCTATCCAATTAATAACCTGTTCACACAGATCAGTTCTCAATACTGGTGTTGTTCTGTGCTTCCCTAGTAATTCGGTCAAGAAGTGGGAGCGAGAAGATGTGGCTGTTGGTTGTGGCACATTTTCACCTTTGCCACGGCCCCGTCCTCTGCAAGAACCATCACCAGAACATCCACTTCCACGTCCCTTGCCACGCGCCATGCCAATTGTAAATGAAGTAAAATAGCTTATACTTGCACTATCAACGGAAAAAGGGTAATAAAGAGTAGATTAGAACTGTGGAAGAGGAAAACCACAGTTATTGTTTACTGGGGTATACCACACTTTTTTAAATAGAGATTTTTGCAGCTGAACAGTGAGCGACACACTCAAACTGCTTTTTTTTTAGATACCAAAGGCCCAAAACTGTATAGTACAGCGATTTGACCCGTGGAACTGCAAAACCACACTGGGATGTCGGGCTTACACAAGACTATTTTCAACAGATATATTTTTGTGTCACAACAGTCAGGAGACACTACTGTTTTTCTTTACGGAAAAAACTACCAAAAGCTGAATAATAGAGATTTGTTTCCATGGGATGGCAAAACCACAGTTATTGTTTACTGGGGTATACCACACTTTTTTAAATAGAGATATTTGCGGCTGAACAGTGAGCGACACACTCAAACTGCTTTTTTTTTAGATACCAAAGGCCCAAAACTGGATAGTACAGCGATTTGACCCGTGGAACTGCGAAACCACACTGGGATGTCGGGCCTACACAAGACTATTTTCAACAGATATATTTTTGTGTCACAACAGTCAGGAGACACTACTATTTTACTTTACGGAAAAAATTACCAAAAGCTGAATAATAGAGATTTTTTACTGTGGGATGGCAAAACCACAGTTATTGTTTACTGGGGAATACCACACTTTTTTAAATAGAGATATTTGCGGCTGAACAGTGAGCGACACACTCAAACTGCTTTTTTTTTAGATTCCAAATGCCCAAAACTGGATAGTACAGCGATTTGACCCGTGGAACTGCGAAACCACACTGGGATGTCGGGCCTACACAAGACTGTTTTCAACAGATATATTTTTGTGTCACAACAGTCCGGAGACAATACTGTTTTTCTTTACGGAAAAAACTACTAAAAGCTGAATAATAGAGATTTTTTACCGTGGGATGGCAAAACCACAGTTATTGTTTACTGGGGTATACCACACTTTTTTAAATAGAGATATTTGCGGCTGAACAGTGAGCGACACACTCAAACTGCTTTTTTTTTTTAGATACCAAAGGCCCAAAACTGGATAGTACAGCGATTTGACCCGTGGAACTGCGAAACCACACTGGGATGTCGGGCCTACACAAGACTATTTTCAACAGATATATTTTTGTGTGACAACAGTCAGGAGACACTACTGTTTTTCTTTACGGAAAAAAATACCAAAACCTGAATAATAGAGATTTTTTACCGTGGGATGGCAAAACCACAGTTATTGTTTACTGGGGTATACCACACTTTTTTAAATAGAGATATTTGCAGCTGAACAGTGAGCGACACACTCAAACTGCTTTTTTTTTAGATACCAAAGGCCCAAAACTGGATAGTACAGCGATTTGACCCGTGGAACTGCGAAACCACACTGGGATGTCGGGCCTACACAAGACTATTTTCAACAGATATATTTTTGTGTCACAACAGTCAGGAGACAATACTGTTTTTCTTTACGGAAAAAACTACCAAAAGCTGAATAATAGAGATTTTTTACCGTGGGATGGCAAAACCACAGATATTGTTTACTGGGGTATACCACACTTTTTTAAATAGAGATATTTGCGTCTGAACAGTGAGCGACACACTCAAACTGCTTTTTTTTTAGATACCAAAGGCCCAAAATTGGATAGTGCAGTGATTTGACCCGTGGAACTGCGAAACCACACTGGGATGTCGGGCCTACACAAGACTATTTTCAACAGATATTTTTTTGTGTCACAACAGTCAGGAGACACTACTGTTTTTCTTTACAGAAAAAACTACCAAAAGCTGAATAATAGAGATTTTTTACCGTGGGATGGCAAAACCACAGTTATTGTTTACTGGGTTATACCACACTTTTTTAAATAGAGATATTTGCGGCTGAACAGTGAGTGACACACTCAAACTGTTTTTTTTTTAGATACAAATGGCCCAAAATGGATAATACAGAGGTTTGAACCATGGAAGTGCAAAACAACACTTCTGTTTCTCTAGCCTACACCAGACTATTTTCAACAGGTATATTTGTGTCTGAAAAATCAGAGACACGCTTTTTTTTGGGGTGGGGGGGGACACACCAAAAGGTTAATAAGACGGGTATTTGTACAGTGTGAAGGAGGAAAAAAAAAGGAGGATTTAGATGAAAAAAAAGGATTTTTCCTGGCCCCCGACACCTGGTGCTAAGTCCAGCAATTTCAGCAACAGGAGCACACAGGACTGTAATGCAGAGTTTGCTGGTATAACCACTGTGTCTCCTATACAGCCTGCCTGCCTGGTATCTGGGATAGATATTAGTCCTGAAAAGGACTGTTTGTTTGTTCTGGCAGCCTTTACAGACCCTACACTAACTATTTTGCAGTTTATATCTCTCCCTAAATCAGCAGCGCTGTCCCTACACTGTCTAATCCGGAGCGACTGTGTCCAAGATGGCGGCGCCCCGTTTTAAATACTCGAGGTGACGCTGTGCGGCCAGCCAATCACTGTAATGCCCACAACCAACATGGCTGCAGCATTACAGTGACTGGCTGGCAATCCCTGCATGTTCATTGGCTCTGTAAAGAGCGCCAAACATGCAGGGCGGAGACCCGAGCTCCCGCCCGAGAAACCCAGAAATGCTCGGTGCTCGCCGAACATCCCGAGTAGCGTGATGCTCGGGCGAGTACCGAGCAGTGTCGAGCATGTTCGCTCAACACTAGTAGTTTCCCATCACATAGGAAGTATCAGTGTACTCATGAGAAATTGTACAACAAATTGTGCCATCCATTTTCTCCTTGTGAAATCATTTTACCCTTGGGAAAATTAAAAAATTTGAGCGAAAGCAATATTTTTGTGAAAATAATTAAATTTTTCATTTTTATGGACCAGTGTTAAAAAATTCTATTAAACACTTTTGAGTTCAAAATACTCACTACAACTTATATTTAATTCCTTGAGTACTATTCTTTACAGATAGGGTCACTTGTGGGCGTTTCAGATGTTTGGGGATGTCAGGGTCTCTGCATGTTTTACAGTACTATTTGAACTCTAAGTTGCGTTCACACAATCAGTATTTTACATCAGTATTTGTCAAAATCATGATTAGAACAATCAGAGGAAAATTATAATACAAACACATGCACTATTTTTGCACTTTTCACCCAGTCCTGGTTTTGGCTTAAAAATACTGATTTAAAATATTGACCAAATACTGAACCTTTGAATGCGTCCTCAAAGTTAATTAGCTGTCCTTCTCTTTCAACCACATATGTGGCATCAGTGTACTCAATAGAAATTGAATGACAAATTGTGGGTTAATTTTTTCCTTCTACCCTTGTGAAAATTATAAATTTGGGGCTAAAAGAACATTTTTGTGCAAAAAATGTATCTGTTCATTTTCTTGTCATAATAATGTTTTAAAATTCTGTAAAGCACTTTTGGTATCATGATGCTCACCACAACCCAAGATGAATTCTATGAGGAGTATAGTTTCCTAAATGGGTTCACTTGTTGTGCCAAAACAGTTGTTTCCAACCATATACAGGTGCTTCTCACAAAATTAGAATATCATCAAAAAGTTAATTTATTTCAGTTCTTCAATACAAAAAGTGAAATTCATATATTATATAGAGACATTACAAGTGTTTATTTCTGTTAATGATGATGATTATGGCCTACAGCCAATGAAAACACAAAAGTCATTATCTCAGTAAATTAGAATAATTAACAAAATACACCTTCAAAGTCTTCTTACCCTTTTAAAAAGGTCCCCTAGTCTGTTTCATTTGGCTCCACAATCATGGGGAAGACTGCTGACTTGACACATGTCCACAAGGCAGACATTGACACACTCCACAAGGAAGGTAAGCTACAGAAGGTCATTGCTAAAGAAGCTGGCTGTTCAGAGTGCTATATCCAAGCATCTTAATGGAAAGTTGAGTGAAAGGAAAAAGTGTGGTATAGAAAAGTGCACAAGCAACCAGGATAACCACAGCCTTGAAAGGATTGTTAAAAAAAAAGGCTATTCAAAAACTTTGGGATATTCACATGGAGTGGACAGCTGCTGTATAGTGTTGAGCCACCCCCGTAGTGTTCGAGTTCGGTTCGGTTCGTCGAACACCCGTGTGTTCGCCGAACTGTTTGTCGAACTGTTCGTCGAACACCTTCGAACACCGTTAAAACCAATGGCAGGCAAACAAAAACACATAGAAACACATAGAAAACACCTTCAAAGGTGTCCAAAAGCTGGCAAACTGCTCAGAAGACACAACTAACACATGGAAAAGTGACAAGTACATATAGTCATGCGAAAAGAAAAGAGGTGGAGGAGTAAAAGGAGGGGGAGACACAGATATAGGCATGTCATGCCCTTCTAAAATCCAAAAAGTGAGAAGCCGAGACGGCCAGTCCGCTCCTGCCCGTGCCACCTCCGTGTCGCCGGGTTTGTACCAGAGCCGCGGTGAACCCTGACGGCCAGCCCCCCTCTCCCAATACTGGTGCCTGTCCGCTGGTGGGTCGAGAGAGCCCCCCTGTGGTGGAGGCAGCTCTAAGCTTTTTAATTTAAATTGTCCCTCTAATTTGAATGAATACACTTTAAATCCATTTACAAGGATCTATTGGAGGGCAAGTCTCATGCCAGCAGCCGCGTAATTCCAGCTCCAGTAGCGTCCACTAAAGCTGCTGCAGTTAAAAAGCTTTTATAAGGATCGAGCTCGGCTGTCCACCGCAAGGCATCCTACTGCCAGTCCCAGCCCCTATGCCTTGGGGTGCCTCCTGATGCTCTTCACTGAGTATCCCGTGGTCCCGAAGCATTTCCTTTGAAAAAATTAAGTGTCCAAACTACAGGTGGTGTAGCTTGCTTAACAGCCGGGATAATCCGCTGACTAGCAGACACTGCTACTAGGCACAAAGTATTTCCTGGGCTAGATGCAGTTAAAAATTTGTAAGTAGATACTCTCGTTGGATGCTGAGAAAGCATTCCATAGAGTCTCCTGGCACGCCATATATGATTCTCTTAAAAAGCTTGGGGTAGGGGTCTAGGGGACCCTTTTATAGCCAAAATCACGGCCCTGTATCACAATACGTCACCTAGGCTGAAGATAAATGGAACTGTAGCACCGAGGGCTCGGTTGCTACAGACGTATTGCACCTCACCCAGAGGTGTGATATCTCACTCTCAGATAAGGATGGAGTGTGGATCAGGACCCGACACCTGCATGCATTACACCACATTGCCGTGGGGCAGGGCGACCAATATGCCCCTGAGATGGGCACGACAGTCCCTGTCCCTGGCTGGAGTGGGGGGAGGGAACACTGAGGAAGGGGAACCCTGCAGTGCAGGAGCAGGGAGGAAGCAGTTCCTGGGTGCATTGAGAAGGGAGTATAAAAGGTGGGCACCATCTTAGTTCAGTGCAGAGAAGTCTGAGCAGAAGTGGCAGGGAGCAGGGGCTCTGCATGAGCTCTGCTCCGGAGGCGGGCCTAGTAACAGAGGCCCAGGCCTGCAAGAGGGAGAAGGAAGGAAGAGGAGCGGAGAAGGCTCCAGGAACGAGGAATGAAGGGATCCCAGGGGTGCGGACGGGCGAGTCGCCACCGCACGCCCGAATCCACCTGCGTGGAGGGGTCAGGCCAAAGGGGGAGACCGGTCCCCAAACTAGTGGAGGCAGGAAACGACCCTCAGCTAGAAACCGGAGGCTCTGAAATTTTATGTGGCGCAGCCCCTTGCTCCACCCGCTAGGAAGGCACCACATAGGGTCAGGGAAACTGGCGCCAAGTTTACCAAGAGGAGGCCCGAGGCAGCCGGACAGAAGTGTTGGTAAGAAAGGCCAGACAAAGGACACACAAAGGGGGTCCTGTGAAGCGCTCCAAAGTTATCTGGGAGTTGTCTGAGCCCCTCACCTGGTGAGCACAGTACGACGTGGGCAGCCGTTACCTGCAGACGTGGTCTGGATAATAAGAACTGTGAGTAAAGGCCCTGAACTGCATCACTGACTCCGTGTCGTTACTGCTGCTGCCCTGCACCATCACCCCCATCCTCCGCATATACTGCCCTGAGGCTATACTCCTCCCGTGGGGAGTTATGCTACGCTCTGCTGCACCCACAACACCAGCCTTAGCGGTCTGCCCTGTAGCGGCGGTTCACTCTGACCGCAATCCACGGGTGGCGTAGTCGGACATTTAAACATCAAAACCACATAAATATTTCCGCCACTGGTTTGACCGCCCTGAGCCACGGAACCGGATCGCCGCCACGAAGACTACAACCACCAGCATCCACCAAAAAGGGTCCGGCTCCGGGTGTCCCAAGGCCCAGGGGGTGCGTCAGAACATTTTCATCACCTTTCACAATCACCAATGGGACAAGGCAGGGATGTCCTCTGTCCCCTCTCTTATACATCCTAGTGACGGAGCACCTGCTCTCATCAATTCGCCATAACCCCAATATTAGGTGGATTGAGGTGGGAGGCACCGAGTACAAGTGCTCTCTATTTGCTGATGATGTCCTAGTATATATCACTCAATCACATATATCCATCCCTGCTGTTATGGCTGAAATAGATCACTTTGTTACATGGTAAAATTTTAAAATCAATGCAGCGAAGTCTGAGGCCCTCGATGTCTCCCTCCCTAAATCCATATAGGATTCCATCCAGTCCAACTTTCCCTTTGCCTGGCCCTCACAGGGTATCAAATACTTAGGAATTCCTATTCATAGAGACCTCTCCCATCTATGTTATCTTAATTTTGGGCCCTTTATTGAACAATTCCATACAGACCACGGTTGGCAAGTTAGAACTGTAAGATTCACTACGTGAACCACTGGTGTTTTGTGGAAAAGCACATGTACACCGCGTTCCAAATTATTATGCAAAAAGTGTTTAGGAGTGATAAGGGAAGAATTTGTTTGTTTGTCAGTTAAACTCATTGATGGTGATGTGTGTCAGGGCTCTTTATATCACTGTAAGCAATTGCAGACACCTGTGCTAATTAGTTTGGCAGGTGTGTCCAATGAAAGGCAAGACTACTTAAGAAGGCTCTCTCACATTATTAAGCAGCCTACATTTTCTGCCAAAATGGGAAAGAAAAAGGATGTGTCGGCTGCTGAGAAGCAACAAATTGTGGAGTGTTTAGGTCAAGGCATGACTACAATCAACATTGTGCGATGATCAGGATGAAGTGTCTTGGCAATCAAGAAGTATGTAGCTGATTCACAGTACACACGTGTGCGTGCTGATAAGGGCAAATTGAGGACTCTTTCCTACAGGCAATTACGTCAGGTTGAAACAGCAGCGGCAAAAAAGCCTTGTCATAGCAGCAGACAAGTTTTTGAAGCTGCTTGTGCCTCCAACGTCCCCCGAACAACAAGATGCAGGGTCCTTCAGAGGTTTGCAGCTGTGCATACGCCATCCTGTCGACCTCCTCTATCCACTTCACACAAGCAGAAACGGCTCCAGTGGGCCAAACATTACATGAAGACTGATTTCAAAACTGTTTTGTTCACGGATGAGTGCCGTGCAGCGCTCGATGGTCCAGATGAATGGAGTGGAGGATGGCTGGTTGATGGACACCCCACGCAAACACGGCTACAGCGCCAACAAGGAGGAGGTGGAGTAATGTTTTGGGCTGGAATCATGGGGAGAGAGATTGTCGGCCCCTTTAGGATCCCTGAAGGCGCTAAAGATGAACTCCATAATGTATGTGGATTTTCTCAAACAGCACTTCCTGCCATGGTTCAAGAAGAAGAACCGTGTATTTCACAGCAAGATCATTTTTCTGCATGATAATGCACCATCTCATGCTGCACATAAAACATCTGCATCTCTGGCTGATATGGGCATAAAAGGGGACAAACTTATGGTGTGACCCCCATGCTCCCCTGACCTCTACCCCATTCAGAACCTTTGGAGCATCATTAAAAGGAGTGTCTATGATGGCGGGAGGCAGTTCACATCTAAGCAACAGCTCTGGGAGGGTATTCTGTCCTCATGCAAAACAATTGAAGCAGAAACCATCCAAAACCTGACAAATTCAATGGACGAGAGAGTTCAGAAGCTCCTTTCGAACAAGGGGTCCTATGTGAAAATGTAACATCACCTAGAATAAAGTTTTGAGTTGAAAACTGTTTGATTTCAGTTTCTAACAACCTGCTAATGCTTATAATTTCAAAAATGACCATTTTTTTGGTCTTTATTAAAATGAAAAGGTTGATCGAAAAGTTTGGGGGATCTAAGAGTGTGGCAACCCAGTAGTCATGATTACTTCGAATTCTGACAATATGAGGGTCATGCTGCAGGTAGTGCAGCAAGAAGGCGCTTATGTGTCTTGCGCATCTCGGAGCCCCAAAATTATTTTCCGGGCTAGATGCAGCTAAAAATTATTTTTAATTTTAAATCTGGTGAAGCTTATTATAGATGGCCTAATAGGATCAGTGCTGCACACTGCTACAAAGCCCAAATTATTTTCCAGTCAAGATACAGATAAACATGATTAGTAATTTGAAAGCTTAAAACGGTTGGTAGGGTGATTTTAACCAATCATCAAGCTTTTACTCTCCCCAGGATGACACAGGGGTAGAAAAGTCGTTTCGGATCCATGATTTGTTCATCTTTATGAACGTGAGTCTGTCTACATTATCAGTGGAGAGCCGCGTGCGCTTATCTGTCAGCACACCACCAGCAGCGCTGAACACACGTTCAAACAGAACGCTGGCTGCGGGGCATGACAAGATCTCCAAGGCGTAAGTGGCTAGCTCCGGCCATTTATCCAGATTGGAAGCCCAAAAAGAGCAAGGGTCCAGTGACACAGTCGTGGCTTCAATGTTTACTTGGAGATACTCCTGTACCATCGTCTCTAGGCGTTGACTATGTGTCAGACTTCTTGTCTCCTGTGGCCTTGCAAAGGATGGGCTAAAAAAGTGGTGAAATGATTGCGCAAAATTGATGTTACCAGCAGATACTGTGGTTCTGTTACGGTTTGAGTGCTGAACACTTGACGGTCCCACGGTTGGCAAGTTGGAACTGTGAGATTCACTACGTGCACCACTGGTATTTTGTGGAAAAGCACATGTAAGATTCTGCAACAGTCTCTGCTGATACTCCTGCATGCGTGCATCCCTTTCTATGGCAGGAATAATTTCTGCAAATTTACTTTTGTACCGGGGATCTAACAGTGTGGCAACCCAGTAGTCAGGATTATTTCTAATTCTCACAATTCGAGGGTCATGTTGCAGGTAGTGCAGCAAGAAGGCACTCATGTGTGTTGCGCATCCAGGAGCACCAAGTCCCTGTTGTGTTGGTGGCGAGGTAACAATCATGCTTCCTTCCTCTGTCCTCTCCCCCCAACCTCGCACAACAGAAATGTGATCAAGGTCTCCCTCATCTGATGAGTCTTCCATCAGTTCGTCCTCCACTTCTTCCTGGGCTCCTGCACCTTCCTCACTAGTTTGGCTGCTACCATGCGCCCTGGTAAAATCATCTCCCCCACCCTCACATGCCTGCCGCCTTGGTGCTGCCGACCGTCTGGACCTTGCAGATGTTAGCCCTTCCGCATACAACTCCTCCTCCTCTACTTCCTCCACCTCCTCTTGTGCCACCACCTGACTCCGAATTCTGTTTAACATGTGCTCCAGCATGTAAATCACCGGAATAGTCATGCTGATAATGGCATCGTCAGCACTAAACATCTTCGTCGCCATTTCAAAACTGTGCAGAAGGGTGCATAGGTCCCTGATCTGAGACCACTCCTCCAGCGTGATTTGCCCCACCTCTGAATCTCGTTGGCCCAGGCTATACGTCAGAACGTATTGCACCAGGGCTTGTCGGTGCTGCCACAGTCGCTGCAACATGTGCAGAGTTGAATTCCACCGGGTAGGCACATCGCATTTTAGCCGGTGAAGTGGCAGGCCCAACGACTTCTGTAGAGATGTAAGTCGCTGAGCTGCGGGATGCGAACGGCGGAAGTGAGCACACAGCGACCGTGCCCTCTGCAGAAGGCCATCTAGTCTGGGATAGTGGGCTAAAAATTGCTGGACAACCAGGTTCAACACGTGAGCCATACAAGGCACGTGTGTGACATTGCCCCGGCGAAGGGCCGCACCCAGGTTTGCAGCATTGTCGCACACGGCCTTCCCTGGTTTCAGGTCCAGTGGAGACAACCATTCATGAAATTGGTTCTCCAGAGCTGACCACAACTCCTCAGCTGTGTGACTCACATTTCCCAGACATTTCAATGTAAAAACCGCCTGATGACGTTGAGCCCTACTGCCAGCATAGTAAGGAGGTGTGCAGGATCACTTCTGCGCAGTTAGAAAGCTTGTGGCATGACCAGACAGGCTTTGGGTGCAGGTGGAAGACCGAGAGGAGGTTGAGGAGGCAGAAGCAGTGGAGGAACTTTGACATAAAGAGGATTGACGCACAACTCGTGGGGACGGCAAGACTTGGACAGCAGCCCCTTGTCCTGCTGTCACCATAGTTACCCAGTGCCCAGTCAGCGACATGTAACGCCCCTGTCCATGCCTACTCGTCCAAGTGTCTGTGGTGAAATGCACCCTGTCACACACAGAGTTTCTCAAAGAAGCGGTGATGTTGTGTGCGACATGCTGGTGGAGCGCAGGCACACCTTTCTTTGAGAAGTAGTGCCGACTGGGCATCTGGTACTGGGGCACTGCGACGGACATAAGGTCTCGAAAATCCTCTGTGTCCACCAGGCGGAAAGGCAGCATTTCTGTAGCCAAGAGCTTGCAGATGGTGAAATTCAACCTCTTAGCTTTCTCATGGCTAGGAGGAAATGGTCTTTTACTTGTCCACATCTGAGGGACCGAGGGCTGGCTATTGTGCTTAGACGGGGTTGATAAGGGTGTCCCCGGCAAACTGCCGGTCTGTGAGGAAGATGCAGGCGGACATGTTAGGTTGCCTTGATCCAAAGGTGGTGCTATCGATGTCGGACAGCGCTCAACACCAGCTGGTGTTACCACCTCCAAAGAAAATGATGACCTGCCAATCACGCTGGCTGTTGCGGGTAAAGAGGTGGCAGGTCTGCGCCCCAAAACAGGTGTGACTGCTGTCCCCCCAGTCACAGAGGATGAAGAGGCCGCGGATGCACAAGATATGGCAGACGGTGGTTGGCCCGGCCGGCTAGGCCGCATTGTAGCACACTGAGCTTCCCACTGCAACTTATGCTTCATGTCCATGTGCCCGTTCATGCATGAAGTACTCAAACTATGTATTTTTTGGCCTCTACTTAGCTTTTGCTGACAAATGTTACAGATAACACGAGTTGGGTCATCTTTATCGATCTGAAAAAATGCCCAGGCTATGCAAGGCTTAGCACCCATGCGACCTGAAGAGCCACCACGACTTGTGGTGAGAGGCAGAGTTGTGTTTGAGGATGCAGTTGTTGACGTGCTTCCAGTACTACGTCTCTGTCCAGGAAGGCGCAACCTGACCTCGTCGTCACTAGCATCTTCCTCCACCTCCTCTGCTGACCTCATCTCTTGGCTGACTGTGGGTTGACAGTAAGTGGGATCTCCAACCTCATCATCATCACCCTGTGCGTTATCACACCCGTCGTCCTCAGAGCCAACCTGTTCCTGCCCTGACAAAAAACTAAAGTTGTCGCTCCAATCAGGTATTTGAGTCTTATCATCGTCTTCCTCATTGTCTCCACCAACAGGAGTTACAGTTTGGGAATGAGGGTCTACATTATGGTCAGAACCTTCTGCGTCTGGTCCTGGATCCGACTCATAAAGATTCTGGGCATCAGTGCAGATCATTTCCTCGTCTGGATTCACAGAAGCGCTGGAGTCGACCTCTGATTCCCAGGCTATAGTATGAGTAAACAGCTCTGCAGACTCAACCATCTGTTCTACCTCATACTCAGACGGGCAGCTGGAGATTTGGGAGCTGTGAGGAAGCAAGTGCGATTTGGGTGACACCTTTGAGGACTGGAGTATTTGTGATGTTGAAGTTGATGTGGAGGAGAGCCCACTTAAAGGAGCACTTGATATCCGTTGAAGCACCTGCTGTTTTTGTGCCTCATCTGGAATTTGTAGCGATTGGCGTGGCCGTAAGAAAGGGATCTTATCACATTGTCCGCTAAAAGAAGTAGACATTTTAGTTTGGCTGGAAGATGGTCTTTCTTCTGCACCTACCCCACGGACACAACCTTTTTTCCCCTTCCCAACACGCCTATTCCCCTTTCCACCAGCAGCAGGCCTTTTTCCACTCATTTTGGTGGTTAACTAATTCACAACTCTGGAGTTGTTTGCACAAAAAAACAATGGATGGTAACCGAGCAGAGCTGAGTGGCCAAACTGTGGTATTAGGCCAAAACTATTGGCTGGGTTAGATGCAGAAAAAAATTATTTTTAATTTGCAACCTGATGGAGGTCAGTATAGATGGACTAATAGACCAAGTCCCACACACCGCTAGAAGCCCAAATATTTTTTCAGAGCTAGATGCAGAAATTTTTTTTATTCAATTTGCAACCTGATGGAGGTCAGTATAGATGGACTAATAGACCAAGTCCCACACACTGCTAGAAGCCCAAATATTTTTTCAGAGCTAGATGCAGAAAAAAATTATTTTTAATTTGCAACCTGATGGAGGTCAGTATAGATGGACTAATAGACCAAGTCCCACACACCGCTAGAAGCCCAAATATTTTTTCAGAGCTAGATGCAGAAAAAAATTATATTCAACTTGCAACCTGCTGGAGGTCAGTATAGAAGGACTAATAGAACAAGTCCCACACACTGCTAGAAGCCCAAATATTTTTTCAGAGCTAAATGAAGAAAAAAAATTATTTTTAATTTGCAACCTGATGGAGGTCAGTATAGATGGACTAATAGACCAAGTCCCACACACTGCTAGAAGCCCAAATATTTTTTCAGAGCTAGATGCAGAAAAAAAATATTTTTAATTTGCAACCTGATGGAGGTCAGTATAGATGGACTAATAGACCAAGTCCCACACACCGCTAGAAGCCCAAATATTTTTTCAGAGCTAGATGCAGAAAAAAATTATATTCAATTTGCAACCTGCTGGAGGTCAGTATAGAAGGACTAATAGAACAAGTCCCACACACTGCTAGAAGCCCAAATATTTTTTCAGAGCTAAATGAAGAAAAAAAATATTTTTAATTTGCAACCTGATGGAGGTCAGTATAGATGGACTAATAGACCAAGTCCCACACACTGCTAGAAGCCCAAATATTTTTTCAGAGCTAGATGCAGAAAAAAAATATTTTTAATTTGCAACCTGATGGAGGTCAGTATAGATGGACTAATAGAACAAGTCCCACACGCTGCTAGAAGCCCAAATATTTTTTCAGAGATAAGTGAAGAAAAAAATTATTTTTAATTTGCAACCTGATGGAGGTCAGTATAGATGGACTAATAGACCAAGTCCCACACACTGCTAGAAGCCCAAATATTTTTTCAGAGCTAGATGCAGAAAAAAATTATTTTTAATTTGCAACCTGATGGAGGTCAGTATAGATGGACTAATAGAATGATGCTATGCCCAAAAGATTTTACTTCACTAGGTGCAGTAAAAAAATTGGTATTCTATACACAGGTGGTATATCTTGCAACACAGATAGGCTACTCCACTGACTAACACACTCTGCAATAGGCCAAAAAGGATTAGCTTTGCTAGATTCAGCCAAATGCTGTGAAAAAAACTTGCACAGCACTGGCACAGACCTGCCTGGCAAAAACTGATAGGAACTGATGTAACCTAGTCCTGAAAAGGACTCCAATTACAATTAGTCTTTACTCCCACAATCTATCTATTTAAGAGCACAGACCTGCTTGATAAAAGTCGCAGGAAATGCTGTAACCTAGTCCTTAAAAGGACTGCAATCACAACTATTCCCTACTCCCAAGCTATCTGTATATTTGTGCGAAAATTGGCTTGAAATTAACAAGGTATAGCGCACACAGCAACAGCGGTGCCGTCTAACACGCAGCTGCAGCAGTGAGAAAATGGTGGCGACGGGGAAAATGGCTTGGTCTTATAGGGCAAGGACATGTGACATACACTGCCAATCACACATGCCCTTGCTTGTGTGAAAAAAAGCACTTCGCTCCGTGTGTGCGCTGCTGATAGGCTGACAGATTGCACCTCCCCACTGCAAATGCGGGAAAGAGAAAAAAAAATGGAGATCTTCATTGTTCCTGCAGAGATCCATCCCCTGCCCCTCCCCCCGCCCCGCTGTACACTCAAACTGCGTATTAACATTAATTTTCATCATTACTGAGAAAAAATCCAGTTATGATTTTGGTGCACGAACAGTTATCGAACATAACCTCGAACAGCTGAATTTTTCTCAAATTGTTCGTGTTCGCCGACCGGCTCGAACACCGCCCAAAACAGCTCGAATTTGAGATTGGCGAACAGTTCGAGTAGAACAACGCTCATCTCTACTGCTGTAGTCATTGCTTAAAGAGCCACCACACACAGACCTATCTAGGACATGGGCTACAAGTGTTGCATTCCTTGTGTCAAGCCACTCATGACCAATAGACAACATCAGAAGCGTCTTACCTGGGCCAAGGAGAAAAAGACTTGGACTGTTGCTCAGTGATCCAAGGTGTTGTTTTCAGATGAAAGTAAATTTTGCATTTCATTTGGAAATCAAGGTCCCAGAGTCTGGAGGAAGAGTGGATAGGCCACAATCCAAGCTGCTTGAGGTCTAGTGTGAAGTTTCCACAATCAGTGATGTCATCTGCTGGTGTAGGTCCACTGTGTTTTATCAAGACCAAAGTCAGCGCAGCTATCTACCAGGAAATTTTAGAGCACTTCATGCATTTACTGAACATACATTTCAGTAGGCCAACATTTCGGAATTTAACATCTTTTTTCAAGCTGTTGTTATAAAGTATTCTACTTTACTGAGATAATGACTTTTTTGTTTTCATTGGCTATAAGCTATAATCATCAAAATTAACAGAAATAAATACTTGAAATAGATCACTCTGTTTGTAATGACTCTATATAATATATGAGTTTCACTTTTTGTATTGAAGAACTGAAATAAATTAACTTTTTGATGATATTCTAATTTTGTGAGAAGCATCTGTATAGTGTATTAGTATACCTAGGAGAAATCGCACAACAAATTGTATGATTCATTTTCTCTTGTTACCCATTATGAAAATGAAATAGTTGAAGTAAAAGCAACATTCTTGTGGAAAATAAATTATTCATTTTTTCAGCCCAATGTTTTAGAATTATATGAAGCACCCATTTATTCAAGATGCTCACCACATACCTAGATGAATTTCTTGAGGAGTGTAGTTTGGGGGTTTGCTGCTGTTTGGGTATGTCCCGGACTCTGCAAATGCGACATGCTGTTGACTATTTATTTCAGTCAAATCTGCACTCCAAAAGTCAAACAGCAATCCTTCCCTTCTGTGCTTTGTCTTGTGACAAAACATTAGTTTCTGATCACATATGGGGTATCAGATTACGCAAAAGAAATTGAGCAACACATTTTTGGCCCAAAACCTCTTGAAAATGAAAAATGTGGGGCTAAAGCAACATTTTTGTGGAAAAAAATGAAATGTTTCACTTATTTCTTCCACTTTCTCATTACAGTTTTGAATACCATCAGGGGTTTAGTATTTAAAACTGCATCTTGTG
The DNA here is from genome assembly GCF_046119375.1 of Phyllobates terribilis. NCBI lineage: Eukaryota > Metazoa > Chordata > Amphibia > Anura > Dendrobatidae > Phyllobates > Phyllobates terribilis. Next base: position 171,499,699 of record NW_027362771.1, read on the forward strand.
TTTGGAGTTTCTAATATATTTGCTCCTCAAAATCCCTTCAGATATTTGAAGTGATTGCTAGAAAAAAAATTATTTTGAAAATTTTGATGAGAAAATGTTGCTAAACTCTTAACGCTTCTTTTTAATGAATTCATTTATAAACATGATGCACACATGATTCATGTTATGTATTAATTTTGTGAAGCCTGTTTTAATGACATAAAAAGTTAAAGTTTAAAAATTGTGAAATTTTTAAAAAGTCGCATTTTTGATATTTTTATAAATAAATGCTAATCACATTAACCTAAACTTACCATAAACAAAAAGTACATTGTTTCACAAATGCCCAGTCTCAGAATCACTTGGGATATATTTAACTTCTTCACGACATTTGACATACCAATACGTCATGGTCGGATAGAGGTTCCCAACCAATGACATATAGGTATGTCATGCAGATCGTGTGCAGCAAAGGAGCTGTGCCCGCTCAATAAGCGCCGAGAGCATGGTTTACATGACAGCTGAGCTGCGGCTCTCACAGCCAGGAGTGGTGCCCGCAACGCTCTGGGCTGTTTAACTCCCTAAATGCCGCTATTGATATTGATCACAACATTTAGGAGACTGGGAGAAGAAGGGGGCTCCCTCTCCCGTCCTATCATTGCCCTGTGACATCATCACGAGGTCCTGATAGTCGTCATGGAAACCTGAGGTCGTCATTATGACCCCTGAAACTTCCAGCTATGGCAAACCTGTTAGACCATGTTGAGAGCACGGTCTAAGCGGCTTCTGTCAGTTAAACACTGACAGGTATAATGTATTACAGTGCTGGCAAATTGCAATGCATTATACCAGCGATTACAGTGATAAAAGTTAAAGTCCCATAGAGGGATTAAGTAAACAAGTAAAAGTAAAGTAAAAAAAATATATAAAAATATTTTAAAAAATCACAAAATAAGAGCAAATGAAAAAAATATTATACCCATAAATGCATATTTTTATGTAAAAACAAAAGTAAACAAAAAAATGCACATATTTGGGATCCTTTTTCATACAGCCGAACAAAAACTGGAATAAAATGGGTTCAAAAAGGCGAATGAAAATAAAAATGTTACTGTTGAAAATGCCATCTTGTCCCAGAAAACAAAAACAGCCATACAGCTCCATCAGTCAAAAAGTAAAAAAGCTATAGCTCTTAGAATACAGTGATGCAGAAACAATTCATATTTCTAAAAAAATACTTTTTATTATGTAAAAGTGGCAAAATATAAAAAAATATATAAACGTGGTATTGCTGTAATTGTACTGACCTGAAGAATAAAGTTGTCTTATCAATTTTATCACACACGTAACGGCATAAAAAAACCTCAAAAAAACAATTCCTGCATTGTTGTTTTTTTTCATTCTACCTGACAAAAATCGAAATAGAAAGCGATCAAAAAATCTTATGTGGAAATGGAACCAATAAAAACATCAACACGTCCCTCAAAAAACAAACCCTCACATGACTTTGTCTGTATCAGGTATCACTGTAATTGCACCGACCCGAATAATAAAGTCAGCTAATCAATTATACAGCTTGAGAAACTGTGTAAAAAATAAGTAAAAACAATTCTTGACCTGTTTTTGATTTGTTTATTATGCCTCCCAAATATCGTAGTAAGGCTCAGCTCATATTTATCCTGTGCTCTATGCTGAGCGCTTGCACTGAGGTTTCCATGGAAATCTCTGAAATATGTAATTCAGTCAGAACCCCTAGTGCAAGATTTCCTATTATGAAGCAGATGGAGACACTGTAGACTCTGTCTTGCCTATGATCCGGTGGTGTCCATCTTTTTAAGTCTGCATGAAAGCGTGGTCGGGCCATAATTTAGTGCACTTCTGAAAAGAAAGACAATGCTGAACAGAGGCCAAACGGAGTCCAGAGTGACTCTGCTGCCTCTTTATATGTGATTTAGATGAAAACCCCAATGTGGGTTCTCAGCATAGAGCGCAGGATAAATGAGATCCAAAATGTTATGTAAAATGTTCCGAATGAAAGCTTCATCTCAATCCACAAAAGAAAAGCAAATCCCCACTCAGGTCTGTCATATGTCAATGGAAATATAGGAGGCTTCCACATTACTGGTAAAACAAAGGCTCTGGAAAAGTTAAATAGCTCTCCCCAAAACAAATTCAGCAAATTCTGCGCATCCAAATCCAAATGTCCCCCTCCCTCCTGAGCTCCAGTGTGCCTAAACTAAATTTAAAGTCCACATGTTTGGCATTTACATAGCTATTAGGGACACTTAACCCTAGAGCGCATACCTGGAGACTCGCAGGCCCGCCCTGTTAATTGTTTTCTATTTTCTGCAAGATTACTTTAGTTAGAATTTTGAAACTCTAGGTATTCCTCAGTTATATAGTTGTTTGTCATTTTTGTTTGAGTTATTCCATGTTATTTGCACACGGGCCTAAAAGGCCCCAGGTATGTGAAAGTGTAGATTTTTATGGTCATGCGTTCTAGGGTTAATTTATGGGTGCATGTCTCCAGAAGCACGAGCTGGGCATAATGTATGGGTGCTACAATGTCCTGGGCACTACAACATACAGGCACTAGAATGGTAGATTTGCAATTTTCACAACATCCACTGCTGCTTGTTTCTGGAAAATTTCCATGGAGTTAAATCATCACTACACCTGTAGATAAGTTCCCAAAATAGGGTCACATGATAGGGGATTCTGCTCTTCTAGCCCATAGGGGCACTGTATATGGAGTCTGCACTATTCCAGGGAAATCTGTGCTCCAGGAATTAAATAACACTCCTTCTTTCCCTAGTATTGTCGTGTGGCTAAAGAGTACTGTACAGCTACATATGGGGTATTTCTGAATTCAGCAGAAATTGTGTGACAAATTTTGTTGCCACTTTTACCCATTTCCCCATGAGAAAATGTAAAATATGGGGCTAAAACAACATTTTTGTGGTAAAAATGAAATTGTTTTTCTTCACTACCCAATGATATAATATTTTGAGACACACTCGTGGTGTCAATATGTTCACTGCACCCTTAGATGAATTCATCGATGTGGTTCTACTGTTCTTGCACCTCAGAGGCTCTTCCAGTGGATCATGGCATCCACAAACCTTCTGCACTATATTATGGCATATAATTGACTATATATGACTATAAATCTGCAATATATTATGGCACTCCTCCCTCTCTGAGCTTTTCACAATGCCTGAAAAAGTGTTTCCTGATTACATGTAGGGCATTGGCACACTCAAGAGAAATTGCACAAACAACTGTGACATATATATTTTTTTTATTAGCCATTAAAAATTAAAAATGTGCGGCTAAATTTTATTGGTAAAAATGTAATTATTCTTTTTTCACTGCCCAACGATATAAAATTCTGGGAGGCATCTGAGGGGTGTAGTTTGTAAAATGGGGTCACTTATGGCAGGTTCTACTGTTTTGACATCTCAGGTGCTCTTTAAATGTGACATGCCATTCTCAATCTGGCCAATGTGACATGGCACCCTCATACCATCCCAGGGACATCTGAACTCCAATATGACGCTCTTTGCTTTCAGAGCTTTGCACTGTGCATCAAAAGTAGCTTTTGACCACATATGGGGTAGTGTCGTACTCAGTAGAAATCGCTCAACAAATTGTACCATTCAATTTCTTCTATTATCCATTTTGAAAATTAAAAACCTTTGACCAATACATCATTTTAGTGGAAAAAATGGTAATTTTCCATTGACAGAGTCTAATGTTATACAATTCTGTGAATCACTTGAGGGTTAAACATGCTCACTACACCTCTAGAAGAACTTCCAAATGGTGTATTTTCCAAATGCGGTCATTTGTGGGGGGTTCCTGCTCTTTTGGCATGTCAAGGGCTCTTCAAATATGACATGCCATTCGCAGTTTATTCCAGCCAAAATTGTGCTTCAAAATTCAATTGGCACTCTTTCCCTTCTGAGGCCTGCCGTGTGCCAAAACAGTAGTTTTACACCAAATATGGTATATTGGCATACTCAGGAAAAATTGCACAATAAATTGTATGATCTATTTTCTTCTGTTATCCTTGTGAAAATGAAAAATTTGTGGCTGAAGCAACATTTTTGTGGGAAAAATTTATTTTTTCATTTTCGCTGCTCAACATTATACAATTCTGTGACCACCTGTGGGTTTGAGGTGCTCACTAGAGCTCTAAGTAAATTCCTTAAGGAGTTTAGTTTCCAAAATGGGGTCACTTGTGTGGAGTTTCCACTGTTTTGGCACATCAGGGGCTCTGCTAACACAATATTGCGTCCTCTATCCATTACAGCCAATTTTGCACTACAAAATTCAAATGGCTCTCCTTCCCTTCCTAGCCCTGCCATGCTCCCAAAATAGTAGTTTTCCACCACATATGGGGTATCAGCAGGCCCACCATCAGGGCATTACTGCCATTACTTGTGTTATGGCCTGGTGAGCAGAAGCAAAGATGTGAGTCCAGACTGGGTGAGACACGTTTCAGAGCCTGCACTAAGGCAGCACAGTCGAGCCATTGTATAAATTGCCTGGAATACTGTGTGGCAAGCTGGAGCCCAGATTAATTACTTTACTTTGTGTTATTAAGCCCTGGGGACCCAGTCACAGCCACAGCCACTTACATTGTATGGCCGCTGCAGAGGGAGGTGGTCGCATCTGAAATCAGTGATGTCAGACACTGCTGGCCAGACCTTTGTTCCTAAGCTGCTGGCGTGACCAGGTCCCTTCTGTTGGTAATGGAACCATGGAACGTTTGAAGGGTGGAGGCGGAGCTGAGGTGAAGCCTAGGCGGAATCTCAAGGGGGCCCTAAAATGTTGCTAGTATGGGGCCCTGAAATTCCTGGTGGCAGCCATGTGTATCAGTGTACGCAAGAAAAATTGTGCAACAAACTGTAAAGTCCATTTTCTCCTCTAACGATTGTGAAAATGGCAAATTTATGGCTAAAACAACATTTTTGTGGGAAAAAGTAACATTTTCATTTTTTCTTCCACATTGCTTTAATTCCTGTGAAGCACCTGAAGGATTAATAAACTTCTTGAATGTGGTTTTGAGCACTTTGAGGGGTTCAGTTTTTAAAATGGTGTCACTTTTGGGTATTTTCTGTCATATAAGCCCCTAAAAGTCATTTCAAATGTGATGTGGTCCCAAAAAATTTTTTTTGTAAATTTTGATAGAAAAATTAGAAATTGCTGATAAATTTTTAACCCTTCTAACTTCCTTGTAAAAAAAAAATTATGTTTAAAAAATGAAGCTGTTGTAAAGAAGATGTGGTAAATGTAATTTATAAACTATTTTGTTTGATATAATTATCTAGTTGAAAGACATAAAATTTAAAAGTTTGAAAATTGCAAAATGTAAATTTTTTTGTCAAAATTCTGATATTTTCACAAATAAATGCAAAAGATATTGACCTAAATTTACCACTACCATAAAGTACCATATGTAACGAGAAAACATTTTCAGAATCCCTGGGATTCGTTGAAACTGTGCAGAGTTATTACTAGTGTTGAGCCACCCCCGTAGTGTTCGGGTTCGGTTCGGTTCGTCGAACACCGGGATGTTCGAGGAACTGTTCGTCGAACTGTTCGTCGAACACCTTAGAACACCGTCGAACACCGTTAAAACCAATGGCAGGCAAACAAAAACACATAGAAACACATAGAAAACACCTGCAAAGGTGTCCAAAAGCTGACAAACTGCTCAGAAGACACTCTCTTTAAAAAAGCCGGCCGGCAAATTCAGCAGCGGCATACACCGGTACCCGACAATTTAGACAAGAAGGAATAGAGCATCACACACAGATTAGATAGATAGAAACATGTCAGTCACACATATAAGAAGCACAGTGACAGTGTTGGTTACTGCACTTGTCATTTAGTGTAAAGGATTTATTAAAAAAAATATTAGTGTTTTCATGCACCGTCTCTTTAAAAAAGCCGGCCGGCAATTCAGCATCTGTACCCGACAATTTAGAACAGAAAGAATAGAGCTTCACACATAGATTAGATAGATAGAAACATGTCAGTCACATATATAATAAGTACAGTGAGAGTGTTGCTTACTGTACTTGTCATTTAGTGTAAAGGATTTATTTAAAAAAATATTAGTGTTTTCATGCACTGTCTCTTTAAAAAAGCCGGCCGGCAATTCAGCAGCGGTACCCGACAATTTAGAACAGAAAGATAGAGCATCACACATAGATTAGATAGATAGAAACATGTCAGTCACATATATATGAAGTACAGTGATAGTGTTGGTTACTGTACTTGTCATTTAGTATTAAAATAAAGGATTTATTATTAAAAAAATTGGCGTGGGGTTCCCCTTAATTTTAGGCTCTAGCGGAGGTTAAGCAGACGGCTGGGGCAGATGTTTGAAGCCTGGGAAGGGGGTAATACCCACGGAGCTTCCCAGGCTACTAATATCAGCCCCCAGCTGAATACATAGCCTTTACTAGCTATTAAAATGGGGGACCCCCCCAAAAAAATGACGTGGGGTCCCCCCTAATTTAATAGCTAGCAAAGGCTAGGCAGACAGCTGGGGGCTGATATTAATAGCCCAGGAAGGGAGCCATGAATATTGGCCCCCTCCCAGGCTAGAAACACCAGCCGTCAGCCGCCCCAGAAATGGCGCATTCATAGGATGCGCCAATTCTGGCACTTAGACTCGCTCTTCCACGCTGCCCTGGTGCGGTGGCAGGGGGTAATAGGGTTGGGGTTGATGTCAGCTTATAATGCCAGCTGACATCAAGCCCAGGTTAGTAATGGAGAGGCGTCTATAAGACACCCCCATTACTAACCCCATAGTCAAAGTTAAAAAAAACACAAACACCCAGAATAAAGTCCTTTAATTGAAATAAAGACACAATCCTTTATTGTTCTAAATTAAACCATACTTACCATCACGCCCATTCCAGCTGAAGCCAACGATCTCCTGCAATAAAAGAAAAATAATAAAGCAACCTCATCCTTACCTTTCCATGGTTCCCACGACAGCTTCAGCTCTGCTACATCGAGATGACAGGCTGGACCGGAGCAGAACGCTGCCATCCAGCCTGTCATCCCGCAGACACTGAGAAGCGCAGGCTTGCTTGCGCTGCTCAGCGTCTCTCTGTGACGACATCCAGATGAGCCGAGTTCATGTCCAATGAACTCGGCTCACCTCATGCACGTCACTGACAGCGTGGGAAAATTCTCACGCTGAAGCGCTGATTGCAGGAGAATTTTCCCACGCTGTCAGTGAGGTGCAGGAGGTGAGCTGAGTTCATTGGACATGAGCTCACCTCATGCACATCACTGACAGCGTGGGAGAATTCTCCTGCACTCAGCACTTCAGCGTGAGAATTTTCCCACGCTGTCAGTGACGTGCATGAGGTGAGCCGAGTTCATTGGACATGACCTCGGCTCATCTGGATGCCGTCACAGCGAGACAGTGAGGAGCGCAAGCATGCCTGCGCTTCTCAGTGTCTGCGGGATGACAGACTGGATGGCAGCGTTCTGCTGCGGTCCAGCCAGTCATCTCGATGTAGCAGAGCTGAAGCTGTCGTGGGAACCATGGAAAGGTAAGGATGAGGTTGGTTTATTATTTTTCTTTTATTGCAGGAGATCGTTGGCTTCAGCTGGAATGGGTGTGATGGTAAGTATGGTTTAATTTAGAACAATAAAGAATTGTGTCTTTAAAGGACTTTTTTCTGGGTGTTGTGTTTTTTTTAAATACTTTACTAGAAATTCATGGCGGTCATGTCTAATACTGGCGTGACCCCATGAATTTTGGGCTTGGGGCCAGCTGATAATACCAAGCTGGCCCTAACCCCTTTATTACCCAGTGAGCCACCGCACCAGGGCCCTGGATGAGTTGGGTACAGCGCCAGAAGATGGCGCTTCTATGAACGCGCCATTTTCCGGGGTGGCTGCGGACTGCAATTTGTAGCGGGGAATGCAGATTCCAGCCCCCAGCTGCCTAGTTGTACCTGGCTGGACACAAATATAGTGCGAAGCCCCACTTCAATTTTTTTTAATTATTTCATGAAATTCATGAAATAATTAAGAAAAAAAGGGCTTCCCTATATTGTTGTGTCCGGCCAGGTACAAATAGGCAGCTGGTGGATGGGGGCAGCCCGTTCCTGCCTGCTGTACCTGGCTGGACACAAATATAGTGCGAAGCCCCACTTCAATTTTTTTAAATTATTTCAGGAAATTCATGAAATAATTTAAAAAAAATTGACGTGGGGCTTCGCACTATATTTGTGTCCAGCCAGGTACAGCAGGCAGGAACGGGCTGCCCCCAACCACCAGCTGCCTATTTGTACCTGGCCGGACACAACAATATAGGGAAGCCCTTTTTTTCTTAATTATTTCATGAAATAATTTAAAGAAAATTGACGTGGGGCTTCGCCCTGTTTTTGTGTCCAGCCAGGTACAACTAGGCAGCTGGGGGCTGGAATCCGCAGCGCAGGGAGGCCCAAGCTTTCTGGGCCACCCCCGCTGCAAATTGCAGTCCGCAGCCACCCCGGAAAATGGCGCGTTCACAGAAGCGCCATCTTCTGGCGCTGTACCCAACTCATCCAGGGCCCTGATGCGGTGGCTCACTGGGTAATAAAGGGGTTAGGGCCAGCTTGGCATTATCAGCTGGCCCTAAGCCCAAAATTCATGGGGTCACGCCAATATTAGACATGACCACCATGAATTTCTAGTAAAGTATTTAAAAAAAACACAACACCCAGAAAAAAGTCCTTTAATTGAAATAAACACACAATTCTTTATTGTTCTAAATTAAACCATACTTACCATCACGCCCATTCCAGCTGAAGCCAACGATCTCCTGAAATAAAAGAAAAATAATAAAGCAACATCATCCTTACCTTTCCATGGTTCCCATGACAGCTTCAGCTCTGCTACATCGAGATAACAGGCTGGACCGCAGCAGAACGCTGCCATCCAGCCTGTCATCCCGCAGACACTGAGAAGCGCAGGCATGCTTGCGCTCCTCAGTGTCTCTCTGTGAGGGCATCCAGATGAGCCGAGTTAATGTCCAATGAACTCGGCTCACCTCATGCACGTCACTGACAGCGTGGGAAAATTCTCCTGCACTCAGCGCTTCAGCGTGGGAGAATTCTCACACTGAAGCGCTGAGTGCAGGAGAATTCTCCCACGCTGTCAGTGACGTGCAGGAGGTGAGCTGAGTTCATTGGACATGAGCTCACCTTATGCACGTCACTGACAGCGTGGGAAAATTCTCCTGCACTCAGCGCTTCAGCGTGGGAGAATTCTCACGCTGAAGCGCTGAGTGCAGGAGAATTCTCCCATGCTGTCAGTGACGTGCAGGAGGTGAGCTGAGTTCATTGGACATGAGCTCACCTTATGCACGTCACTGACAGCGTGGGAGAATTCTCCTGCACTCACCGCTTCAGCGTGAGAATTTTCCCACGCTGTCAGTGACGTGCATGAGGTGAGCCGAGTTCATTGGACATGAACTCGGCTCATCTGGATGTCGTCACAGAGAGACGCTGAGCAGCGCAAGCAAGCCTGCGCTTCTCAGTGTCTGCGGGATGAGAGGCTGGATGGCAGCGTTCTGCTGCGGTCCAGCCTGTCATCTCGATGTAGCAGAGCTGAAGCTGTCGTGGGAACCATGGAAAGGTAAGGATGAGGTTGCTTTGTTATTTTTCTTTTATTGCAGGAGATCGTTGGCTTCAGCTGGAATGGGCGTGACGGTAAGTATGGTTTAATATAGAACAATAAAGGATTGTGTCTTTATTTCAATTAAAGGACTTTATTCTGGGTGTTTGTGCTTTTTTTAACTTTGACTATGGGGTTAGTAATGGGGGTGTCTTATAGACGCCTCTCCATTACTAACCTGGGCTTGATGTCAGCTGGCATTATAAGCTGACATCAACCCCAACCCTATTACCCCCTGCCACCGCACCAGGGCAGCGTGGAAGAGCGAGGCTAAGTGCCAGAATTGGCGCATCCTATGAATGCGCCATTTCTGGGGCGGCTGACGGCTGGTGTTTCTAGCCTGGGAGGGGGCCAATATTCATGGCTCCCTTCCTGGGCTATTAATATCAGCCCCCAGCTGTCTGCCTAGCCTTTGCTAGCTATTAAATTAGGGGGGACCCCACGTCATTTTTTTTGGGGGGTCCCCCATTTTAATAGCTAGTAAAGGCTATGTATTCAGCTGGGGGCTGATATTAGTAGCCTGGGAAGCTCCGTGGGTATTACCCCCTTCCCAGGCTTCAAACATCTGCCCCAGCCGTCTGCTTAACCTCCGCTAGAGCCTAAAATTAAGGGGAACCCCACGCCAATTTTTTTAATAATAAATCCTTTATTTTAATACTAAATGACAAGTACAGTAACCAACACTATCACTGTACTTCATATATATGTGACTGACATGTTTCTATCTATCTAATCTATGTGTGAAGCTCTATTCTGTCTGTTATAAATTGTCGGGTACCGCTGCTGAATTACCGGCCGGCTTTTTTAAAGAGACGGTGCATGAAAACACTATTATTTTTTTTGATAAATCCTTTACGCTAAATGACAAGTACAGTAAGCAACACTGTCACTGTACTTCGTATATATGTGACTGACATGTTTCTATCTATCTAATCTATGTGTGAAGCTCTATTCTGTCTGTTATAAATTGTCGGGTACCGCTGCTGAATTGCCGGCCGGCTTTTTTAAAGAGACGGTGCATGAAAACACTATTATTTTTTTTGATAAATCCTTTACGCTAAATGACAAGTACAGTAAGCAGCACTTTCACTGTACTTCGTATATATGTGGCTGACATGTTTATATCTATCTAATCTATGTGTGATTCTCTATTCTTTCGGTTCTAAATTGTCGGGTACCGGTGTATGCCGCTGATGAATTGCCGGCTTTTCATGTTTCACTGTTGGCACTGTTCCCATCGATTTGGGCAATCACTGTAATGCCAGAACCACCATGGCTGTGGCATTTCAGTGAGTGGCAGACAATCCCTGCATGATTGGTGCTCTAAATAGCGCCAGACATGCATGACACGCTTTTGGTGCACGAACAGTTATCGAACATAACCTCGAACAGCCGAATTTTTTGCAAATCGTTCGGGTTCGTCGAACAACTCGAACACCGCCCAAAACAGCTCGAATTTGAGATTGGCGAACAGTTCTAGTCGAACACCGCTCATCTCTAGTTATTACCACATAGTTACATACAGTACAAACCAAAAGTTTGGACACACTTTCCCATTTAAAGATTTTTCTGTATTTTCATGACTATGAAAATTGTACATTCACACTGAAGGCATCAAAACTATGAATTAAGACATGTGGAATTATATACTTAACAAAAAAGTGTGAAACAACTGAAAATATGTCTTATATTCTAGGTTCTTCAAAGTAGCCACCTTTTGCTCTGATGACTGCTTTGCACACTCTTGGCATTCTCTTGATGAGCAGTCATCAAAGCAAAAGGTGGCTACTTTGAAGAACCTAGAATATAAGACATATATTCAGTTGTTTCACACTTTTTTGTTAAGCATATAATTCCACATGTGTTAATTCATAGTTTTGATGCCTACAGTGTGAACGTACAATTTTCATAGTCATGAAAATACAGAAAAATCTTTAAATGAGAAGGTGTGTCCAAACTTTTGGTCTGTACTGTATCTTGAAAAAGACCTAGGTCAATCAAGTTCAACCTTCCTCCACCAATTCTACATTTTGTCACTAATTTAACCATAACCCACAATATTATGTGTAGTGTTGAGCGAATTTGTTCGGCAAATGTTCAAAAGTTTCAAATTCGTAACGAATATGGCACATTCGTATTCGTGATCGCAAAGGCAAGCAAATCTTCTTAAAATCGGAAAAGTCTGATGAATTTGCACGGGACCACGAATACAGGGCAACCACAGCTTTTTAACAGTTTTGTTAGCATAGTGCAAGTGTATGATGAGCGGTGACATGTGCCAGGTGAGTGTGGGGGCTGTGGAGAGCTTTGAACAGGTCAGATCAGATGCGCAATGTTTTTTTTTTCCTGTGGGCAGTAACTTTAACTGAGGAAAGCGAGGCCAGCCAATCATAGCGCAGGAAGCATCTACACTGTCCAGACTTAAGGGCTTCTGCAATTGGCTGTAGAAATCGCATATCCTCTCAATATAAAAAGCGGCCATGTTCCCTCAGCGCCATTATATCCATGTCACTGCTGGAGACAGACGCAGCTCAGTGTTCTCCTGTGTAATGAGAGATATTAGCTAGATAGATGAGCGCTTGTGTGGTAGTCAGATAGTGTAGATAATTCCTGGCCTATGTAACTCTGCCACCGCTGTTGCAGCACATTTTTGATGTTCTTGTGCAAGTACTGAGATTCTGACAGACACAGAGGGCCCATGCCATACAATAGTGCTGTGCACCGCTGGTATAGAGTTCCATGTCTAAGTATACCTTGAATCTTTTTTTCCACTGCTAATGTGATCAAGCAAGCGTAGTGCACCTTTTCATCTAGTGGGGTTTTCTTCCTATTGCAGAGCACAAAATCTGTTTTTTTTTCTGTTGATATTGTGATATTGAAAGCTGTGTGCACTTAAGTTTTTTTAGTGTCAGATACTATTTTAGTGGAGATGAACTTCAGGTGGTTTCAGAGTAAAAAAATGTTTTTTTCTCTTGCTATGCCCAGTCCAACCTATATATATATTTGGTTGGAGGGCAAAGTCCACCAAAGATGTTTTACTGTGGCAAAGTTGATCCAGTCTACTAAAAGGCAGGTTCTATTTTAGTGGCGTTGAACTTGTCCTGGTTTCACAGTAAAAAAATAATAACTTCTCTCACTACGCCCAGTCCAAAAAATATTTTTTCCTGTGCCAAGTCATACAGTGCTATAAGCCAGCTATTATGTCAGTGGTGGTCAAAGTCAGCTAGATGCAGAGCTTATGCAAAGTAACCCAAAAATATTTATTGCTCTGAGTAAAGTGATACAGCTGGCTAGATCTGAGTTTGAAATATTTTGGAGCATATATTCTATGTCATACTGGCCTCATCCACATTGAAAAGAAAAATTTCTTCTGTTCCAAAAGAAATACAGGAGGGGACATCTCAGTTTGAAATTGTTTGGAGAATATCTCGTAGGTTTTATCGGCCTCATGCACACTAACAAATTTCTTCTTTCTGTTAGTAACGTTATATGGCAGGCCATATCTTACCTTGTCATTTAGTGTCGCTGAAATTCGGGTGTGTGCTGAGCTATTGCACAAGAAAAAAAACTATTTTTCTTTAGTTAATTGTGTGCTCCTACCACTGTATCTGACCAGCATGAGTGAGAAAAAGGGAGGGCATGGTGGAAGGGGGAATAGGCTTGGTTTTCAAGGTGTACGTGATAATGTTAATGAAAGCACTGGTGAACCAACACAAACAGGTCGTATCCAAAGACTACTGACAACTTATGTTCACGGATGGCCTACTGCACTCCCTTCCTTTGGCAGCTGCACAGTGATACACCTTGTTGATAAGGCCCAGAAAGAGCAGGTGCTCCAGTGGATGGCAAGCTCTGCTTCCAGTGCCCTCTCCTCTTCTTCCTCCACCTCAACATCACACACAGTACAGTCCACAGAGATGGCACCCCAATTACCCATGCTTCCCCACGCGTCACAATTGGCTAACTGCCTAAATGACTGTAGCGAACCACAGATGGGCGAGTCTGTAGAACTCTTCACCCATTCTACACCATGGGCATCAGAAGTATGCTCCAAACAGTCACAGAGTCAAGGGGAGGAAAGCATCTGCACCGATGCACAAAATTTTTTTAGCTTGGATTCGGAGCAGGACGAAGTAGGGTCCGAGCAGGTTCCTGACCCTCATCACCAGACGTTAACCGCAGGGGAGGGAGGTGATCCCGATGAGACTCAGATACCTGAGGCTCATTCGGACTGTATTCTGCTGTCAGGGCAACAAGAGGAGAAGGCTGACTCTGAGGGCAAGGAATGGGATAACACATTGGATGATGATGAGGTTGAAGATTTGAAGATCCTACATGGTGTGAACCCAGAGTCACGCAGCCGAGTAGCTCATCTGAGGAGGTGGAGGAGGAAGACGAGGAGGTTACATTTTGCCCTGCAGCGCAGACTCGGAGTGATGCTAGCACGAGGAGCACTGCATCCTTAGCAAAAACTGTGGCTGTGGCCAGCAGCAGTCACGGGTCTGCAGCTCGCAGGGGCAGCAAGGGCTGCCTAGCATGGGCCTTTTTTGTCACTGCAAAGGATTCACGTTATCTGCAAACTCTGTGAGAAAAATCTCGGTAGAGGGAAAAACTGCAATAATTTGACTACTACATGCATAAACGTTCCATGCTCAAACAATGTTCTTTACACTGGGAATTTTACCGCACTGAAATGCGGACCAGCGCACTTCAACAACCATCAGCTGCCCCATCAAATCCATCCGCTGCTTCTTCCTCCTTCTCTGTTATCATGCCAAGTATTGTCACGCAGGTCTCCCATCGCAGAAACTCCGGTTCTTTACCCACTCCAGTCAGGCTGAGTGACAGCCCGTCAGCTGTAATGGAAGGGGACATGCCTGCTGTGTTTGTTTCACCGAGCACACTGCATGTTTCTCAATCCACCATAACATCTGCATTTCACTCACACTCTACCAGCTTTTCCGGTTCACAATACTCCACCGTCTCTCCAAACCTTAGCCAGCCCTCAGTCCCGTAGTTGTGGTTACGTAAAAGATTGTTTCATCCTACGCATGACAAAGCTAAGGGGTTGAACTCCACCATCTCCAATATGTATGCCACGGAAATGCTGCCTTTCCGCCTCGTAGATACAGACGGTTTCCGAAAACTGATGGCCGTCGCAGTCCCCCAGTACCAGTTGCCATTACTTCATTAAGAAAGCTGTGCCTGCGCTACACCAGCATGTCGCAGACAGCATCACCCATTCCTTGTCTAAATCTACGTGTACCAGGGTGCATTTCACCAAAGATACCAGGATGAGTAAGCATGGCCAAGGGCATTATTTCTCGCTGACTGATCACTGGGTGACTCTGGTGGCAGTGGGGGCAGGCGGAGAAGGGGCTGCTCCACAAATCTTGGAATCCCCAAGGCTTGCAGAAGAAACCTCTGCATTTCCCACTTCCTCTGCTGCTTCTGGGTCCTCCACCTCCTCTAGGGCCTCCACCTGCGCACTCAGCCTCTGCCTTAACAAGACACGTATTCCAAGGGTGCGGAGCGAATCCACACCACCTCTGTACTGCGCAGTCAGGGCTTACCGTAATCAGGCAGTCTCCAAATTAATATGCCTTGGAGGTCACAATCATACAGGTGAAGAGTTGTGAGCAGCTCTCGAGGCTCAGTTTGAGCAATGGCTGTCTTCACTGAACCTAGAGCCAGGGAAGTCAATGTGCGATAAAGATGCGAACCTGTTAGCGGCCCTAGGCCGAGGCAATCTCTCACACGTACCTTGCATGGCTCTCTTCCTCAACCCGGTGGTACAGCGATTTCTCTGCCACTATCCTGGCCTGGATGAGCTGCTTCACAAAATATGGAAGCTGTGTGTTCACTTCCGCCGTTCGCACCCCTCATGTCATCGACTTGCATTGATACAGAGATCTTTGTTTGACGGGGTGGAATTCCGCTCTGCACATGTTGCAGCGACTGTCCCAGCAGCAACAAGCTCCGACGCAGTATGTCATGACGTATAGCTTGGGGCATCACAGTACAGACTTGGGGCATATCACATTTGCGGAGTGGGAACAGATTAAGGACCTCTGCACCCTTCTGCACAGTTTTGAAATGGCTACTAAACTGGTTAGTGCTGACGATGCCATCATCAGCATCACTATTTTGGTCATATACATGCTGGAGCAAAGTTTGAATAACCTGCGGCAGGAGGTGGTAGCCCCAGAAGAAGAGGAGGATTCGGAAGGGATACCAATGTCTCAAATTTCCAGACTATCGTCACACAGGCGGGTGCCAAGTGACGTTGGATTACAGCGATCGACGGGGTTTGGTGATACCAGGCAAACTGTTAGTGAAGGTGCAAGAGCCGAGGAACTAATGGAGGAGGAAGAGGTGATGGGCGAGCAGCTGTCAAAGGATGAAGAGGATAATCATCCCCTCTCGTTTGAACGTGGTTGGCAGGAGGGGACAGAGGAAACAAGCATCAGTGTTACGCAGCCTACAATACAGCCTGGCTTTGGACCTCCTGGAAGAGCCCGACATATGCAACATGATCCCCATATAGTTAGGATTCGAAATAATGCTGACTACTGGGCTGCCACTCTGTTAGATCCATGTTATAAGAGTCAATTTTGCCAGATGCTTCCTGCCCAGGAAAGGGACTCGCTTATGTTGGAGTATAGAAACAAGCTTTTAAGCAACCTTAATAGAGGTTTTCCCCAAGATAACAGTGAGGCACAGAGTGTTCATTGCAGCTGTAGTCTTTCAACCTTTGGCAGTTCATCAACGCCAAAACATTAGCAGCAGCAGAGTAAGTAGCAGAAGCAATTTCTGGGAGTCCTTTCACACATTTTTTACACCAGCTTGTGCACCAGCACAACAGAGTACAAGTCTGACACATGGTGAACGACTGGAGAGGATGGTGCTGAATTATCTAGAGTTCAATATCAATACCATCAGGGAGGGTTTGGACCCTTTTACATTTTGGTCTTCAAAAATAGTTAAATGGCCTGAGCCTCTCACACTTTGAAGGTTTTATCATGCCCGGCAGCCAGCATTTTCTCTGAACGTGTCTTCAGCTGGTAGTGTCTTGATGGATAAGCGTACCCGGCTGTGCCATGAAAGTGTAGACCGCCTAACTTTCATCAAGATGAACAAGTCATGGATCTCCAAGGACATTTGCACCCCAATTGCAGACTGTACAGAGTAGGCGATGTTGTCTTTTGGAGTGTGCTGCATTGACCTCTTGAAATTGCAGTCTGTGATATGGCTTCTGTGCCTGCTCTTGCTGCTGCTGCTACAGGTTTTACGCCCTAATTTTGGGAAATATGGAGAATTCTGATTGTGTCTCCATCCATTGGGTTGGCTTCAGTGGGACAGGTTTGGGTCTGCGTTAAACTACTTGTAGTCTGATGACATTAATGCCACTTCGGTGATGTTAGGCCCTCATTTAGGGCAATGTCAAGACTCCTAGTCAGGTCTCCATGACCTGGGTTGGCTGTGCTGAAAGAGGTGTGGGTCTTATTTACACTATTTGTACAGTAGTGAAATTGATGCCACTTTTGTAGCATCGGCGTCGCTGCCCCCTGCCAGGCAGAGACGCCGTCCCTCTCACCGCCGCGCTCCCCGCCCAGCGTCCTCCAGCGCTCCTCTTCCTGCAATTGCCGGCGTGAGCAGCTTCCCAGGCACTGTGCTTAGGGCACGTGCGCTCCCTCCCTCTTAAAGGGGCTGCACGCGACGCCATAAGGAATCCCCGGCCAATTGCCGGAGGGCCTCCCATATTTAAAGCTCCTCCTCCAATATGGAGGTGCCCGAGCAATAGTTGATGCACAGTTTACTTACCTCTGCTTCAGCCCTCAGGTCCCGCTGCTAGTTTGACCACTAGTCCTGCCAGCCAGCCTGACTATCAGTCCAGTCCGCCAGCCTGACTACTCTCCAGCCCAACAGTCTGCCTTCTGTTCAGTCCGCCAGTCTGTCTATGTGCTTTTCCTGCCTGCTTACGTGGAAGCACCTGCCTGTTACCTGTCAGCATACCTGGAGGCTCCCGCCTGTCTCTTGCCATGACCACCTGCCTACCTGGAGGCTCCTGCCCATCACTTGCCGTGACCACCTGTCTGCCTACCTGGAGGCTCCTGCCCGTCACTTGCCGTGACCACCTGACAGCCTACCTAAAGGCTTCTGCCGGTCACTTGCTGTGACCGCCTGACAGCCTACCTAGAGGCTCCAGCTTGTCACCTGCTGTCTCTGCCAGTTCATCTACCCAGATCTCTCGTCAGCCTGCCTGCTGTGCCCATCGGCAGTATCGGTCAGTCAAAGCCATCTGACCCATGGGAGTCACCTGCTCTCTTACAAGGTCAACCCCAGAGTAGCACCTGGTCCCTCTGCTCGGTACCTCCCTGGTCACGGAGTGAATAGCCGCCGTACGACCTTGGTCGGTCCGAGTTGATACTTAGTTACGCCCCTCTGCGTCCCTCCTTGCACCGAAGCACAGAGGTTCCACCACTCGGATCCATAACAACTTTGCTGGCGTCTACCACTAATTTTTTTAAATGTGGGGAATCATGATTGGGTCTCCATCTTTTGGGTTGGATGTAGTGGAACTGGTTTAGGCCTCCTTTGCAATACTTATACTCTAAACATACCTATAAATGTGACACCCAGTCAGATATGATAAAATATTGTACATTTTATTAGAGAAGTTAAAAATACCAAAACAATAATAAATAGAGGAAGAAAATACCCAGGTATTGTGGACGTCCGGGGTCAACAGGTGAAATGACAAAAAGACACTGATCTCAATAAATAAGGTACACCATTAAACTCACCAATCTAATATTGCTCAAATTCAATCTAAGAGTGCAGTAAAGTGCATAGTGCTATGGATATTTAACCCACATGGGTTTAAGGGCACTCACAAGTAACAATTATAGTAGTACATTGTATATGTACACATAGTAAGGCACATAGTAGGTGTATATATCGAGCCCCGTGGTTAGAAAGAGATTATAATAGTACGTATGAGTCTACACATGTGGCTCAAAATGTCGTATGGATCTAAGTGTCATAGAGGATAGTGTAATACCTGTCAATCCCACAGGGTCCGCAAAAATCCGACGCGCATTTTGCCGATGGCTTTAACGAGGATGTGATGTCAGATGTATGGGGAGGGTATATAAAGAGGGACAAGCCAATAGGAGGCCTATGATCATAATTAATTAGTAGGACACACCTGTATATGCATGGCGCCATGCTTGAAATAGATCCACTGTGGTCACAACAGAAGGGGCGCGTCTCCAGAGAGCGCAGTACAACCAGAAGTGACGGCGCTGGCATGCGTGTCATGCTGGAACGCAAACCACGGAAGTGACGTGTGTAATATGTCCGATGTCAAATTAAACCGTAAAAACGGAAGTGACGTGACAAATACTACATGTGAAGCAGTGCCAAATGTGAGACGCAAGTATATTGGACATAGAAAAGTGAAGATAAAAAATAATAAATGCCATATATAACATACAGTACAGACCAAAAGTTTGGAGATACCATCTCATTTAAAGATTTTTCTGTATTTTCTTGACTATTAAAATTGTACATTCACACTGAAGGCATCAAAACTATGAATTAACACATGTGGAATTATATATAAACAAAAAAAAGTGTGAAACAACTGTAAATATGTCTTATATTCTAGGTTCTTCAAAGCAGCCACCTTTTGCTTTGATGACTGCTTTGCACACTCTTGGCATTCTCTTGATGAGCTTCAAGAGGTAGTCACCGGAAATGGTTTCCACTTCACAGGTGTGCCCTGTCAGGTTTAATAAGTGGAATTTCTTGCCTTATAAATGGGGTTGGGACCATCAGTTGTGTTGTGCAGAAGTCTGGTGGATACACAGCTGATAGTCCTACTGAATAGACTGTTAGAATTTGTATTATGGCAAGAAAAAGGCAGCTAAGTAAAGAAAAACGAGAGGCCATCATTACTTTAAGAAATGAAGGTCAGTCAGTCCGAAAAATTGGGAAAACTTTGAAAGTGTTCCCAAGTGCAGTTGCAAAAACCATCAAGCGCTACAAAAAAACTGTCTCACATGAGGACCGCTCCAGGAAAGGAAGACCAAGAGTCACCTCTGCTTCTGAGGATAAGTTTATCCGAGTCACCAGCCTCAGAAATCGCAGGTTAACAGTAGCTCAGATTAGAGACCAGGTCAATGCCACACAGAGTTCTAGCAGCAGACACATCTCTTCAACAACTGTTAAGAGGAGACTTTGTGCAGCAGGCCTTCATGGTAAAATAGCTGCAAA
Organism: Phyllobates terribilis; assembly: GCF_046119375.1. Classification (NCBI taxonomy): domain Eukaryota; kingdom Metazoa; phylum Chordata; class Amphibia; order Anura; family Dendrobatidae; genus Phyllobates; species Phyllobates terribilis. The sequence continues at coordinate 171,519,655 of NW_027362771.1, forward strand.
GAAACCACTGCTAAGGACAGACAGCAAGCAGAAGAGACTTGTTTGGGCTAAAGAACACATGGAATGGACATTAGACCAGTGGAAATCTGTGCTTTGGTCTGATGAGTCCAAATTTGAGATCTTTGGTTCCAACCACCGTGTCTTTGTGCGACACAGAAAGGGTGAACGGATGGACACTACTTGCCTGGTTCCCATCGTGAAGCATGGAGGAGGAGGTGTGATGGTGTGGGGGTGCTTTGCTGGTGACACTGTTGGGGATTTATTCAAAATTGAAGGCATACTGAACCAGCATGGCTACCACAGCATCTTGCAGTGGCATGCTATTCCATCCAGTTTGCTTTTAGTTGGACCATCATTTATTTTTCAACAGGACAATGACCCCAAACACACCTCCAGGCTGTGTAAGGGCTATTTGACCAAGAAGGAGAGTGATGGGGTGCTACGCCAGATGACCTGGCCTCCACAGTCACCAGACCTGAACCCAATCGAGATGGTTTGGGGTGAGCTGGACAGCAGAGTGAAGGCAAAAGGGCGAACAAGTGCTAAGCATCTCTGGGAACTCCTTCAAGATTGTTGGAAGACCATTTCCGGTGAGTACCTCTTGAAGCTCATCAAGAGAATGCCAAGAGTGTGCAAAGCAGTCATCAAAGCAAAAGGTGGCTGCTTTGAAGAACCTAGAATATAAGACATATTTTCAGTTGTTTCACACTTTTTTGTTAAGCATATAATTCCACATGTGTTAATTCATAGTTTTGATGCCTTCAGTGTGAATGTACAATTTTCAAAGTTAACAAAATGCAGAAAAAAATTTAAATAAGAAGGTGTGTCCAAACTTTTGGTCTGTACTGTATATGACAATATGATTATAAATGTGACATGTGCAAAATCTGTACCAAGCATAATAGAGTATATATAAGTAAATAAATAACTAAATTAGTGTTACATGTAGTATATATTAAAGTGTACAGTGCAAGATAAAAGATGAATCCTATCAATATATATACCCCATGATTCATATAAAAAGTGAAAAAATACAAAAATTTGTTAGACATAATATGACATCAAATAAACACAATTTACAAGTGGCTCAACATAACAGATCTAATGTGTAGATTCGCTACATCCACCTAAAGCAAAACCAGATACACCATACAGGGGCAGTAAGTTCTAAAGGTAGCACATAGCAATGTAATACATTGTGAAGACACATGATAAAAAATAAATAAGAAATACATAATAAATAAAATAGCAGGCACAGACGCATATCCCATATATAAACTGGCGCTGATGGCAAAGTCTGGACAGTTGGCTCAAAGAGCTATACAGCCACAATCAAGATGAAAAACTCCAACGGTCCCACGTATAAGTCCCATATAGAAACAGTCGAAAGAACTATAGAAAAAAGAAGAAAGAAATACAATAAATACAACAACTAACATTTTTTTTATATATATGAAAGAGGGAAGACATTAAAAAATCATATTAAATAGACCAGTAAAATCAATGAATAAACCTGTGTCTAACACAAAATTACGGGTTATAGGAATGGAGCAAAGCTATATGACTCATTGAGTCCATATGGTACTATCGTATTAAGAATTGTGATCCATTTAACTTCCTTCTGAGCCAATGCCTTTCTCCAATTCCCACCCCATATCCCTGTATAAACCCGATCTATCCCTCTAACCTTTAAGAGGGAAGCATCACATCCATGGAACTTCTTAAAATTGCGGGGCAATGTTTTCAATTCTTCCACATCATTGCTGTTAATTGCTGCTTTTATATCCAGGACATGTTCTCTCGCCTTGTGGCTCGTGTGTTGCATGCCCAAACATAACCTCCACTAGAGAATTTACAAATATAGATCAAACTAAAAATTACAAGATAACCCATACCATCTCCTGCAATACGATAGGTGTTATCTATAGTGCAAGATGCTCCTGTGGTAAAATATATATTGGCATGACAACTAGGGAACTCCGCAGACGAACGAGAGAACATGCCTGGATATAAAAGCAGCAATGGACAGCAATGATGTGGAAGTATTGAAAACATTGCCCTGCAATTTTAAGAAGTTCCATGGATGTGATGCTTCCCTCTTAAAGGTTAGTGGGATAGATCGGGTTTATATAGGGATACGGGGTGGGAATTGGAGAAAGGCATTGGCTCAGAAGGAAGTTAAATGGATCACAATTCTTAATACGATAGTCCCATATGGACTCAATGAGTCAAATAGCTTTGCTCCATTCCTATAACCCGTAATTTTGTGTTAGACACAGATTTATTCATTGATTTTACTGGTCTATTTAATATGATTTTTTAATGTCTTCCCTCTTTTATATATATAAAAAATTTTTAGTTGTTGTATTTATTGTATTTCTTTCTTCCTTTTTCTATAGTTCTTTCGCCTGTTTCTATATGGGACTTATATGTGGGACCGTTGGAGTTTTTCATCTTGATTGTGGCTGTATAGATCTTTGAGCCAACTGTCCAGACTTTGCCATCAGCGCCAGTTTATCTATGGGATATGCGTCTGTGCCTGCTATTTTATTTATTATGTATTTCTTATTTATTTTTTATCATGTGTCTTCACAATGTATTACTTTGCTATGTGCTACCTTTAGAACTTACTGCCCCTGTATGGTGTAAGGCTGAGTTCACACGATGCGTTTTTCATGCGTTTCCGCGGCGTTTTTGCAGTTGCGTAAACGCCGCGGAAACGCATGAAAAACGCATGGTAGAAGGGCAGCAATGTTCCCCAATTGAAATCCGCATGTGCTGTGCCCATGATGCGGATTTTTCTGCAGCATGTCAATTAATTTTGCGAAACGCTGCTCTTTTGCCGCCATTGACTTGCATTAGACCGCATGGAATCCGCATCACTGTATATGTTTATGCGCTTTTCATGCGGTCTAATGTGCGGATGGTACCCGGGTGTGGAGGAGAGGACTCTCATCCAGACCCAGGTACCATTAAAAAAAAAAAAGAATAAAATAAAAAATATACATATTCTCACCTTCTGACGGCCCGCGCTGCGTCCTGCTGGCTTCCCGGGCACTTCGCGGTTGAATGAAGGACCTTCGCTGACGTCAGAGTCATGTGACCGGGTCACGTGACGCTGACGTCGGAAGGTCCTAAAGTCTTCACTGCCGGCAGCCGGGACCGATGAAGCAGGACACCGGGGGCCATCAGAGGGTAAAGTATAGATTTATTTTTTATTTTTTGACATTCACACACTATATAAATCCATGCCGGTTGCATGGATTTATATAGTGTGAAGTTGACAAGCACTTTCCAAGTGATGCTAAAATCGCTTTGGAAGCGTTTGTCAACCCGCATGCGGAAATGAAAGTGAAGACCGCTTCATTTCCGCATGTCCCTGGCAGGAAACCGCATGTACAATCCGCATGTACAATCCGCATGCGTTTTTTCCTGCCAGAGAGATGCAGAAACGCTCAGGAAAAAATCCAGAGCATTTCTGCATCGTGTGCACATACCCTAACTGGTTTTACTTTAGGTGGATGTAGCGAATCTACACATTAGATCTGTTATGTTGAGCCACTTGTAAATTGTGTTTATTTGATGTCATGTTATGTCTAACAAATTTTTCTATTTTTTCACCGTTGATATGAATCATGAGGTATATGTAATGATAGGATTCATCTTTTATCTTGCACTGTACACTTTAATAAATACTACATGTAACATTTATTTATTTATTTATATATACTCTATTATGCTTGGTACAGATTTTACACATGTCACTTTTATAATCATATTGTCATATATGTTATATATGGCATTTATTATTTTTTATCTTCACTTTTCTGTGTCCAATATACTTGCGTCTCACATTTGGCACTGTTTCACTTGTAGTATTTGTCACATCACTTCCATTTTTACGGTTTAATTTGACATCGGACATATTACACATGTCACTTCCGCGGTTTGCGTGCAAGCATGACATGCACACCAGCGCCGTCACTTCCGGTTGTACTGCGCTCTCTGGAGACGAGCTCCTTCTGATGTGACCGCGGTGGATCTATTTCAAGCATGGTGCCATGCATATACAGGTGTGTCCTACTAATTAATTACGATCGTAGTCCTCCTATTGGCTGGTCCCTCTTTATATACCTTCCCCATACATCTGATATCACATCCTCGTTAAAGCCATCGGCGAAACGCGCGTCGGATTTTTGCGGACCATGTGGGATTGACAGGTATTACATTATCCACTATGACACTTAGATCCATACGACATTTTGAGCTATATGTGTAGACTCATAGGTACTATTATAATCTCTTTCTAACCACGGGGCTCGATATATACACCTACTATGTGCCTTACTATGTGTACATATACAGTGTACTACAATAGTTGTTACTTGTGAGTGCCCTTAAACCCATGTGGGTTAAATATCCATAGCACTATGCACTTTACTGCACTCTTAGATTGAATTTGAGCAATATTAGATTGGTGAGTTTAATGGTGTAACTTATTTATTGAGATCAGTTTCTTTTTGTCATTTCACCTGTTGACCCCAGACGTCCACAATACCTGGGTATTTTCTTCCTCTATTTATTATTGTTTTAGTATTTTTAACTTCTCTAATAAAATGTACAATATTTTATCATATCTGACTGGGTGTCACATTTATAGGTATGTTTAGTTTTGGCGGACACACAGTTATTCAATACTGTTAATTGCCGGATTGGAATACTTATACTCTAGTGAAATTGATGCCACTTCTGTAGTGTTAGGCCCTCATTTAGGGCAATGTGAACACTCCTGGTTAGGTCTCCATCTCCTGGGTTGGCTGTACTGGAAGAGGTGTGGGTCTTAGGCTGTGTGCCCATGATGTCCTTTTTAAGCATTTCCGCAGCAGCAAAAACGCTGCAGAAACGCTTAAAAAATGCATGGTAGAAGGCCTGCCATGTTCCCCAATTATAATCCGCATGTGCTGTGCACATGCTGCGGAAATTTACGCTGCGGGTTATCATTGCGGAAAAAAAAGCAGCACTACCAATTATTTTGCGGAAGCGTTGTGTTTTCGCTGCCATTGACTTGCATTGGAACGCATGTAATCCGCATCACTGGATCTGTACATGCTGAAAACATGTGTTTAAATGTGCGGATGGTACCCGGGACTGGAGGAGTGGAGACTCTCCTCAAGACCCAGGTACCATAGAAAAAAAGAATAAAATAAAAAATAAATATTATACTTACCTTCTGATGGCCCCCGGTGTGCTTGTCTTCGCTTGCCGGCAGATCGCCGTGGACTGAAGGACCTGCACTGACGTCATTTAGTCATGTGATGGCAGGTTCTTCAGTTTAGTGTACCGTGAGTTGCTGGCAAGCCAGGACGGAGTGAAGCAAGACTCCGGCGGCCATCAGAAGGTATGTATAGATTTTTTTTTTTTTGCCATTCTTTACGGTTACACTATATAAATCCATGCCATTTGCATGGATTTATATAGTGTGACCAAGTTGTCAAGCACTTTCCAAGTGATGCTAAAATCGCTTGTCAACCCGCATGCGGAAATGCATGTGAAGAACGCTTCACATCCGCCTGTCCCTAGCAGGAAAAATGCAAGTACAATCCGCATGTGTTTTTCCTGCCAGGGAGATGCAGAAATGCTCAGGAAAAAATCCGGAGCATTTCTGCATCGTGGGCACATAGCCTTATTTACACTATTTGCACAATAGTGAAATTGATGCCACTTTGCTGGTGTCTGCCACTATTTTTTTTAAATGAGGGGAATCCTGATTGGGTCTCCATCTATTGGGTTGGCTGTAGTGGAACCTTCCTGTTCTGCAGTCTAAGTTGTGTAAGGTTGCGTACCCGTCCTTGCTGCACTCCTGATACAGACTCTGCCTGCTTCACTCCTGATACAGACTCTGCCTGCTGCAGTCTGATACAGACTCTGCCTGCTGCACTCTGATACAGACTCTGCCTGCTGCACTCCTGATACAGACTCTGCCTGCTGCACTCCTGATACAGACTCTGCCTGCTGCACTCTGATACAGACTCTGCCTGCTGCACTCCTGATACAGACTCTGCCTGCAGGACTCCTGATACAGACTCTGCCTGCTGCAGTCTGATACAGACTCTGCCTGCTGCAGTCTGATACAGACTCTGCCTGCTGCACTCCTGATACAGACTCTGCCTGCTGTACTCTAATACAGACTCTGCCTGCTGCACTCCTCATACAGACTCTGCCTGCTGCACTTCTGATACAGACTCTGCCTGCTGTACTCCTGATACAGACTCTGCCTGCTGCACTCTGATACTATTCTAGACGTGGCCTCACCAGTGAATTATAAAGGGCTAACAGTACGTTGGGATTGCGGGATTTTATTTTATATAAGTCACATTAAGTGACACTGGTCAGAATTGTAAAATTTGGTCTGGTCATGATGGTGAAAACAGGCTTGAGGGTGAAGTGGTTAGCATTCTTGAGCAATTACCACATTAATTTTTCTTTGGCTCGAAAGAGTTAAGATTAACTGTATTGAGCCCAGGAAAAATGCAGAGAGCCCATGAGCCTCTTTTGCTCACTGGTAAGCAAAAATTATGTCTAACATAAAACAAATTCTGTAAATAGGGTTCAATCTGTTGAAAAAAACATGGTATTACCAATTACTAATATATATGCCCATTGCGTTTTATTTTTTATGCTACTTTCTAATACAACTAACTTATTGCTTAATTTTATTTTGTAGTTACATTTGGCAGATTCCATTGACTATTGCAGTAGGAAATAGCACCCACATTGCCCCACAGACAATTTTATGGGTCTCTAACAAATCAGGTAAGGACATATCTCACTGCCTGCAGATACAATAATATCACTATTAAAACTATACAGTTAAAATTATATAAATATTGTATTTTCAAATAGTGTCTGAATGAGTGTTGCATGTTTTCCACCTTCCATATATATTGTAAAATGAACTGTATCTTTTATTGGAATTAAAGTGGTTGTTTGGAACTCGAGAATTGATGACTAGTGTTGAGCGATACCTTCCGATATCAGGAAATATCGGATCGGATTGGATCGGGCCGATACTCAAAAAGTATCGGATATCGCCGATTCCGATACCGGAAACCAATGCAAGTCAATGGGACACAAATATCGGAATGAAAATAAACCCTTTCTTTCCTTGTAGGTTCATTCTACATGAAGGAAAACAACTAACAATAATGTAGAATGTATTGGGGGAGGTGGTTGCCCAAATCGATGGGAACAGTGCTCACAGTGAAACTTGAAAAGCCGGCAATTCAGCAGCGGCATACACCGGTACCCGACAATTTAGAACAGAAAGAATAAAGCTTCACACATAGATTAGATAGATAGAAACATGTCAGTCACATATATAAGAAGTACAATGACAGTGTTGGTTACTGTACTTGTCATTTAGTGTAAAGGATTTATTTAAAAAAAATATTAGTGTTTTCATGCACCGTCTCTTTAAAAAAGCCGGCCGGCAATTCAGCAGCGGTACCCGACAATTTAGAGCAGAAAGATAGAGCATCACACATAGATTAGATAGATAGAAACATGTCAGTCACAAATATAAGAAGTACAGTGATAGTGTTGATTACTGTACTTGTCATTTAGTGTTAAAATAAAGGATTTATTAAGAAAAAAATTGGCGTGGGGTTCCCCGTAATTTTAGTCTCTAGCGGAGGTTAAGCAGACGGCTGGGGCAGATGTTTGAAGCCTGGGAAGGGAGTAATACCCATGGAGCTTCGCAGGCTACTAATATCAGCCCCCAGCTGAATACCTAGCCTTTACTAGCTATTAAAATGGGATACCCACCAAAAAAATGATGTGGGGTCCCCCCTATTTTAATAGCTAGCAAAGGCTAGGCAGACAGCTGGGGGAAGATATTAATAGCCCAGGAAGGGTGCCATGAATATTGACCCCCTCCCAGGCTAGAAACACGAGCCGTCAGCCGTCCCAGAAATGGCGCATCCATGGGATGCGCCAATTCTGGCACTTAGCCTCGCTCTTCCCACTGCCCTGTAGCGGTGGCAGTGGGGTAATAGGGTTGGGGTTGATGTCAGCTTATAATGCCAGCCCCACGTATTTTTTTTTTAAATTATTTCATGAAATTCATGAAATAATTTAGAAAAAAAGGGCTTCCCTCCCTATATTGTTGTGTCCGGCCAGGTACAAATAGGCAGCTGGTGGTTGGGGGCAGCCCGTTCCTGCCTGCTGTACCTGGCTGGACACAAATATAGTGCGAAGCCAGACTTCAATTTTTTTTTAATTATTTCATGAAATAATAATAAAAAAAGGGCTTCCCTATATTGTTGCGTCCGGCCAGGTACAAATAGGCAGCTAGTGGTTGGGGGCAGCCCGTTCCAGCCTGCTGTACCTGGCTGGACACAATTATAGTGCAAAGCCCCACTTCAATTTTTTTTAAATTATTTCATGAAATAATAAATAGAGATGAGCGTTGTTCTACTCGAACTGTTCGCCAATCTCAAATTCGAGCTGTTTTGGGCGGTGTTCGAGCCGTTCGGCGAACACGAACAATTTGATAAAAATTCGGCTGTTCGAGGTTATGTTCGATAACTGTTCGTGCACCAAAATCATAACTGGATTTTTTCTCAGTAATGATGAAAATTAATGTTAATACGCAGTTTGAGTGTACAGCGGGGCGGGGGGAGGGGCAGGGGATGGATCTCTGCAGGAACAATGAAGATCTCCATTTTTTTTTCTCTTTCCCGCATTTGCAGTGGGGAGGTGCAATCTGTCAGCCTATCAGCAGCGCACACACGGAGCGAAGTGCTTTTTTTCACACAAGCAAGGGCATGTGTCATTGGCAGTGTATGTCACATGTCCTTGCCCTATAAGACCAAGCCATTTTCTCACTGGTGCAGCTGCGTGTTAGACGGCACCGCTGTTGCTGTGTGCGCTATACCTTGTTAATTTCAAGCCAATTTTCGCACAAATATACAGATAGCTTGGGAGTAGGGAATAGTTGTGATTGCAGTCCTTTTAAGGACTAGGTTACAGCATTTCCTACGACTTTTATCAGGGAGGTCTGTGCTCTTAAATAGATAGGTTGTGGGAGTAAAGACTTATTGTAATTGGAGTCCTTTTCAGGACTAGGTTACATCAGTTCCTATCAGTTTTTGCCAGGCAGGTCTGTGCCAGTGCTGTGCAAGTTTTTTTCACAGCATTTGGCTGAATCTAGCAAAGCTAATCCTTTTTGGCCTATTGCAGAGTGTGTTAGTCAGTGGAGTAGCCTATCTGTGCTGCAAGATATACCACCTGTGTATAGAATACCAATTTTTTTACTGCACCTAGTGAAGTAAAATCTTTTGGGCATAGCATCATTCTATTAGTCCATCTATACTGACCTCCATCAGGTTGCAAATTAAAACTAATTTTTATCTGCATCTACAGTACCTCTTCTAGCTGTGTGTGGGACTTGTTGCATTAGTCCATCTATACTGACCTCCATCAGGTTGCAAACTGAATATATTTTTTTCTGCATCTACCTCTGAAAAAATATTGGGCTTCTAGCTGTGTGTGGGACTTGTTGTATTAGTCCATCTATACTGACCTCCATCAGGTTGCAAACTGAATATATTTTTTTCTGCATCTACCTCTGAAAAAATATTGGGCTTCTAGCTGTGTGTGGGTCTTGTTCTATTAATCCATCTATACAGACCTCCATCAGGTTGCAAACTGAATATAATTTTTTTCTGCATCTACCTCTGAAAAAATATTTGGCCTTGTAGCAGTGTGTCGGACTTTCTCTATTAGTCCATCTATACTGACCTCCATCAGGTTGCAAACTGAATATATTTTTTTCTGCATCTAACCCAGCCAATAGTTTTGGCCTAATACCACAGTTTGGCCACTCAGTTCTGCTCGGTTACCATCCATTGTTTTTTTGTGCAAACAACTCCAGAGTTGTGAATTAGTTAACCACCAAAATGAGTGGAAAAAGGCCTGCTGCTGGTGGAAAGGGGAATAGGCGTGTTGGGAAGGGGAAAAAAGGTTGTGTCCGTGGGGTAGGTGTTAAAGCAACAGTAACATCTGCAGAAGAAAGACCATCTTCCAGCCAAACTAAAATGTCTACTTCTTTTAGCGGACAATGTGATAAGATCCCTTTCTTACGGCCACGCCAATCGCTACAAATTCCAGATGAGGCACAAAAACAGCAGGTGCTTCAGCGGATATCAAGTGCTCCTTTAAGTGGGCTCTCCTCCACATCAACTTCAACATCACAAATACTCCACTCCTCAAAGGTGTCACCCAAATCGCACTTGCTTCCTCACAGCTCCCAAATCTCCAGCTGCCCGTCTGAGTATGAGGTAGAACAGATGGTTGAGTCTGCAGAGCTGTTTACTCATACTATAGCATGGGAATCAGAGGTCGACTCCAGCGCTTCTGTGAATCCAGACCAGGAAATGATCTGCACTGATGCCCAGAATCTTTATGAGTCGGATCCAGGACCAGACGCAGAAGGTTCTGACCATAATGTAGACCCTCATTCCCAAACTGTAACTCCTGTTGGTGGAGACAATGAGGAAGACGATGATAAGACTCAAATACCTGATTGGAGCGACAACTTTAGTTTTTTGTCAGGGCAGGAATAGGTTGGCTCTGAGGACGACGGGTGTGATAACACACAGGGTGATGATGATCAGGTTGGAGATCCCACTTACTGTCAACCCACAGTCAGCCAAGAGATGAGGTCAGCAGAGGAGGTGGAGGAAGATGCTAGTGACGACGAGGTCAGGTTGCGCCTTCCTGGACAGAGACGTAGTACTGGAAGCACGTCAACAACTGCATCCTCAAACACAACTCTGCCTCTCACCACAAGTCGTGGTGGCTCTTCAGGTCGCATGGGTGCTAAGCCTTGCATAGCCTGGGCATTTTTTCAGATCGATAAAGATGACCCAACTCGTGTTATCTGTAACATTTGTCAGCAAAAGCTAAGTAGAGGCCAAAAAATACATAGTTTGAGTACTTCATGCATGAACCGGCACATGGACATGAAGCATAAGTTGCAGTGGGAAGCTCAGTGTGCTACAATGCGGCCTAGCCGGCCGGGCCAACCACCGTCTGCCATATCTTGTGCATCCGCGGCCTCTTCATCCTCTGTGACTGGGGGGACAGCAGTCACACCTGTTTTGGGGCGCAGACCTGCCACCTCTTTACCCGCAACAGCCAGCGTGATTGGCAGGTCATCATTTTCTTTGGAGGTGGTAACAGCAGCTGGTGTTGAGCGCTGTCCGACATCGATAGCACCACCTTTGGATCAAGGCAACCTAACATGTCCGCCTGCATCTTCCTCACAGACCGGCAGTTTGCCGGGGACACCCTTATCAACCCCGTCTAAGCACAATAGCCAGCCCTCGGTCCCTCAGATGTGGACAAGTAAAAGACCATTTCCTCCTAGCCATGAGAAAGCTAAGAGGTTGAATTTCACCATCTGCAAGCTCTTGGCTACAGAAATGCTGCCTTTCCGCCTGGTGGACACAGAGGATTTTCGAGACCTTATGTCCGTCGCAGTGCCCCAGTACCAGATGCCCAGTCGGCACTACTTCTCAAAGAAAGGTGTGCCTGCGCTCCACCAGCATGTCGCACACAACATCACCGCTTCTTTGAGAAACTCTGTGTGTGACAGGGTGCATTTCACCACAGACACTTGGACGAGTAGGCATGGACAGGGGCGTTACATGTCGCTGACTGGGCACTGGGTAACTATGGTGACAGCAGGACAAGGGGCTGCTGTCCAAGTCTTGCCGTCCTCACGAGTTGTGCGTCAATCCTCTTTATGTCAAAGTTCCTCCACTGCTTCTGCCTCCTCAACCTCCTCTCGGTCTTCCACCTGCACCCAAAGCCTGTCTGGTCATGCCACAAGCTTTCTAACTGCGCAGAAGGGATCCTGCACACCTCCTTACTATGCTGGCAGTAGGGCTCAACGTAATCAGGCGGTTTTTACATTGAAATGTCTGGGAAATGTGAGTCACACAGCTGAGGAGTTGTGGTCAGCTCTGGAGAACCAATTTCATGAATGGTTGTCTCCACTGGACCTGAAACCAGGGAAGGCCGTGTGCGACAATTCTGCAAACCTGGGTGCGGCCCTTCGCCGGGGCAATGTCACACACGTGCCTTGTATGGCTCACGTGTTGAACCTGGTTGTCCAGCAATTTTTAGCCCACTATCCCAGACTAGATGGCCTTCTGCAGAGGGCACGGTCGCTGTGTGCTCACTTCCGCCGTTCGCATCCCGCAGCTCAGCGACTTACATCTCTACAGAAGTCGTTGGGCCTGCCACTTCACCGGCTAAAATGCGATGTGCCTACCCGGTGGAATTCAACTCTGCACATGTTGCAGCGACTGTGGCAGCACCGACAAGCCCTGGTGCAATACGTTCTGACGTATAGCCTGGGCCAACGAGATTCAGAGGTGGGGCAAATCACGCTGGAGGAGTGGTCTCAGATCAGGGACCTATGCACCCTTCTGCACAGTTTTGAAATGGCGACGAAGATGTTTAGTGCTGACGATGCCATTATCAGCATGACTATTCCGGTGATTTACATGCTGGAGCACATGTTAAACAGAATTCGGAGTCAGGTGGTGGCACAAGAGGAGGTGGAGGAAGTAGAGGAGGAGGAGTTGTATGCGGAAGGGCTAACATCTACAAGGTCCAGACGGTCGGCAGCACCAAGGCGGCAGGCATGTGAGGGTGGGGGAGATGGTTTTACCAGGGCGCATGGTAGCAGCCAAACTAGTGAGGAAGGTGCAGGAGCCCAGGAAGAAGTGGAGGACGAACTGATGGAAGACTCATCAGATGAGGGAGAGCTTGATCACATTTCTGTTGTGCGAGGTTGGGTGGAGAGGACAGAGGAAGGAAGCATGATTGTTACCTCGCCACCAACACAACAGGGACTTGGTGCTCCTGGATGCGCAACACACATGAGTGCCTTCTTGCTGCACTACCTGCAACATGACCCTCGAATTGTGAGAATTAGAAATAATCCTGACTACTGGGTTGCCACACTGTTAGATCCCCGGTACAAAAGTAAATTTGCAGAAATTATTCCTGCCATAGAAAGGGATGCACGCATGCAGGAGTATCAGCAGAGACTGTTGCAGAATCTTACATGTGCTTTTCCACAAAATACCAGTGGTGCACGTAGTGAATCTCACAGTTCCAACTTGCCAACCGTGGGACCGTCAAGTGTTCAGCACTCAAACCGTAACAGAACCACAGTATCTGCTGGTAACATCAATTTTGCGGAATCATTTCACCACTTTTTTAGCCCATCCTTTGCAAGGCCACAGGAGACAAGAAGTCTGACACATAGTCAACGCCTAGAGACAATGGTACAGGAGTATCTCCAAGTAAACATTGAAGCCACGACTGTGTCACTGGACCCTTGCTCTTTTTGGGCTTCCAATCTGGATAAATGGCCGGAGCTAGCCACTTACGCCTTGGAGATCTTGTCATGCCCCGCAGCCAGCGTTCTGTCTGAACGTGTGTTCAGCGCTGCTGGTGGTGTGCTGACAGATAAGCGCACGCGTCTCTCCACTGATAATGTAGACAGACTCACGTTCATAAAGATGAACAAATCATGGATCCGAAACGACTTTTCTACCCCTGTGTCATCCTGGGGAGAGTAAAAGCTTGATGAGTGTTTAAAATCACCCTACCAACCGTTTTAAGCTTTCAAATTACTAATCATGTTTATCTGTATCTTGACTGGAAAATAATTTGGGCTTTGTAGCAGTGTGCAGCACTGATCCTATTAGGCCATCTATAATAAGCTCCACCAGATTTAAAATTAAAAATAATTTTTAGCTGCATCTAGCCCGGAAAATAATTTTGGGGCTCCGAGATGCGCAAGACACATAAGTGCCTTCTTGCTGCACTACCTGCAGCATGACCCTCATATTGTCAGAATTCGAAGTAATCATGACTACTGGGTTGCCACACTCTTAGATCCCCCAAACTTTTCGATCAACCTTTTCATTTTAATAAAGACCAAAAAAATGGTCATTTTTGAAATTATAAGCATTAGCAGGTTGTTAGAAACTGAAATCAAACAGTTTTCAACTCAAAACTTTATTCTAGGTGATGTTACATTTTCACATAGGACCCCTTGTTCGAAAGGAGCTTCTGAACTCTCTCGTCCATTGAATTTGTCAGGTTTTGGATGGTTTCTGCTTCAATTGTTTTGCATGAGGACAGAATACCCTCCCAGAGCTGTTGCTTAGATGTGAACTGCCTCCCGCCATCATAGACACTCCTTTTAATGATGCTCCAAAGGTTCTGAATGGGGTAGAGGTCAGGGGAGCATGGGGGTCACACCATAAGTTTGTCCCCTTTTATGCCCATATCAGCCAGAGATGCAGATGTTTTATGTGCAGCATGAGATGGTGCATTATCATGCAGAAAAATGATCTTGCTGTGAAATACACTGTTCTTCTTCTTGAACCATGGCAGGAAGTGCTGTTTGAGAAAATCCACATACATTATGGAGTTCATCTTTAGCGCCTTCAGGGATCCTAAAGGGGCCGACAATCTCTCTCCCCATGATTCCAGCCCAAAACATTACTCCACCTCCTCCTTGTTGGCGCTGTAGCCGTGTTTGCGTGGGGTGTCCATCAACCAGCCATCCTCCACTCCATCCATCTGGACCATCGAGCGCTGCACGGCACTCATCCGTGAACAAAACAGTTTTGAAATCAGTCTTCATGTAATGTTTGGCCCACTGGAGCCGTTTCTGCTTGTGTGAAGTGGATAGAGGAGGTCGACAGGATGGCGTATGCACAGCTGCAAACCTCTGAAGGACCCTACATCTTGTTGTTCGGGGGACGTTGGAGGCACAAGCAGCTTCAAAAACTTGTCTGCTGCTATGACAAGGCTTTTTTGCCGCTGCTCTTTCAACCTGACGTAATTGCCTGTAGGAAAGAGTCCTCAATTTGCCCTTATCAGCACGCACACGTGTGTACTGTGAATCAGCTACATACTTCTTGATTGCCAAGACACTTCATCCTGATCATCGCACAATGTTGATTGTAGTCATGCCTTGACCTAAACACTCCACAATTTGTTGCTTCTCAGCAGCCGACACATCCTTTTTCTTTCCCATTTTGGCAGAAAATGTAGGCTGCTGAATAATGTGAGAGAGCCTTCTTAAGTAGTCTTGCCTTTCATTGGACACACCTGCCAAACTAATTAGCACTGGTGTCTGCAATTGCTTACAGTGATATAAAAAGCCCTGACACACATCACCATCAATGAGTTTAACTGACAAACAAACAAATTCTTCCCTTATCACTCCTAAACACTTTTTGCATAATAATTTGGAACACAGTGTACATGTGCTTTTCCACAAAACACCAGTGGTTCATGTAGTGAATCTTACAGTTCTAACTTGCCAACCGTGGTCTGTATGGAGTTGTTCAATAAAGGGCCCAAAATTAAGATAACATAGATGGGAGAGGTCTCTATGAATAGGAATTCCTAAGTATTTGATACCCTGTGAGGGCCAGGCAAAGGGAAAGTTGGACTGGATGGAATCCTATATGGATTTGGGGAGGGAGACATCGAGGGCCTCAGACTTCGCTGCATTGATTTTAAAATTTGACCATGTAACAAAGTGATCTATTTCAGCCATAACAGCATGGATGGATATATGTGATTGAGTGATATATACTAGGACATCATCAGCAAATAGAGAGCACTTGTACTCGGTGCCTCCCACCTCAATCCACCTAATATTGGGGTTATGGCGAATTGATGAGAGCAGGTGCTCCGTCACTAGGATGTATAAGAGAGGGGACAGAGAACATCCCTGCCTTGTCCCATTGGTGATTGTGAAAGGTGATGAAAATGTTCTGACGCGCCCCCTGGGCCTTGGGACACCCGGAGCCGGACCCTTTTTGGTGGATGCTGGTGGTTGTAGTCTCCGTGGCGGCAACCCGGTTCCGTGGCTCAGGGCGGTCAAACCAGTGGCGGAACTATTTATGTGGTTTTGATGTTTAAATGTCCGACTACGCCACCCGTGGATTGCGGTCAGAGTGAACCGCCGCTCCAGGGCAGACCGCTGAGGCTGGTGTTGTGGGTGCAGCAGAGCGTAGCATAACTCCTCACGGGAGGAGTATAGCCTCAGGGCAGTGTATGCGGAGGATGGGGGTGATGGTGCAGGGCAGCAGCAGTAATGACACGGAGTCAGTGATGCAGTCCAGGGCCTTTACTCACAGTTCTTATTATCCAGAACACGTCTGCAGGTAACGGCTGCCCACGTCGTACTGTGCTCACCAGGTGAGGGGCTCAGACAACTCCCAGATAACTTTGGAGCGCTTCACAGGACCCCCTTTGTGTGTCCTTTGTCTGGCCTTTCTTACCAACCCTTCTGTCCGGCTGCCTCGGGCCTCCTCTTGGTTAACTTGGCACCAGTTTCCCTGACCCTATGTGGTGCCTTCCTAGCGGGTGTAGCGAGGGGCTGCGCCACATAAAATGTCACAGCCTCCTGTTTCTAGCTGAGGGTCGTTTCCTGCCTCCACTAGTTTCGGGGACCGGTCTCCCCCTTTGGCCTGACCCCTCCACGCAGGTGGATTCTGGCGTGCGGTGGCGACTCGCCCGTCCGCACCCGTGAGATCCCTTCGTTCCTCGTTCCTGGAGCCTTCTCCGCTCCTCTTCCTTCCTTCTCCCTCTTCCAGGCCTGGGCCTCTGTTACTAGGCCCGCCTCCGGAGCAGAGCTCATGCAGAGCCCCTGCTCCCTGCCACTTCTGCTCAGACTTCTCTGCACTGAACTAAGATGGTGCCCACCTTTTATACTCCCTTCTCAATGCATCCAGGAACTGCTTCCTCCCTGCTCCTGCACTACAGGGTTCCCCTTCCTCAGTGTTCCCTCCCCCCACTCCAGCCAGGGACAGGGACTGTCGTGCCCATCTCAGGGGCATATTGGTCGCCCTGCCCCACGGCAATGTGGTGTAATGCATGCAGGTGTCGGGTCCTGATCCACACTACATCCTTACCTGAGAGTGAGATATCACACCTCTGGGTGAGGTGCAATACCTCTGTAGCAACCGAGCCCTCAGGGTGCTACAGTTCCATTTATCTTCAGCCTAGGTGACGTATTGCGATACAGGGCCGTGATTTTGGCTATAAAAGGGTCCCCTAGACCCCTACCCCAAGCTTTTTAAGAGAATCATATATGGCGTGCCAGGAGACTCTATGGAATGCTTTCTCAGCATCCAACGAGAGTATCTAATTACAAATTTTTAACTGCATCTAGCCCAGGAAATACTTTGTGCCTAGTAGCAGTGTCTGCTAGTCAGCGGATTATCCCGGCTGTTAAGCAAGCTACACCACCTGTAGTTTGGACACTTCATTTTTTCAAAGGAAATGCTTCGGGACCACGGGATACTCAGTGAAGAGCATCAGGAGGCACCCCAAGGCATAGGGGCTGGGACTGGCAGTAGGATGCCTTGCGGTGGACAGCCGAGCTCGATCCTTATAAAAGCTTTTTAACTGCAGCAGCTTTAGTGGACGCTACTGGAGCTGGAATTACGCGGCTGCTGGCATGAGACTTGCCCTCCAATAGATCCTTGTAAATGGATTTAAAGTGTATTCATTCAAATTAGAGAGACAATTTAAATTAAAATGCTTAGAGCTGCCTCCACCACAGGGGGGCTCGCTCGACCCACCAGCGGACAGGCACCAGTATTGGGAGAGGGGGGCTGGCCATCAGGGTTCACCGCGGCTCTGGCACAAACCCGGCGACACGGAGGTGGCACGGGCAGGAGCGGACTGGCCGTGTCGGCTTCTCACTTTTTGGATTTTAGAAGGGCATGACATGCCTATATCTGTGTCTCCCCTTCCTTTTACTCCTCCACCTCTTTTATTTTCGCATGACTATATGTACTTGTCACTTTTCCATGTGTTAGTTATGTCTTCTGAGCAGTTTGTCAGCTTTTGGACACCTTTGAAGGTGTTTTCTATGTGTTTCTATGTGTTTTTGTTTGCCTGCCATTGGTTTTAACGGTGTTCGAAGGTGTTCGACGAACAGTTCGACGAACAGTTCGGCGAACACACGGGTGTTCGACGAACCGAACCGAACTCGAACACTACGGGGGTGGCTCAACACTAATAATAAATAAAAAAAGGGCTTCCCTATATTGTTGTGTCCGGCCAGGTACAAATAGGCAGCTGGTGGTTGGGGCAGCCCGTTCCTGCCTGCTGTACCTGACTGGACACAAATATAGTGCGAAGCCCCACGTCAATTTTTTTTTAATTATTTCATGAATTTCCTGAAATAATTTTAAAAAAATTGACGTGGGGCTTCGCACTATATTTGTGTCCAGCCAGGTACAGCAGGCAGGAACTGGCTGCCCCCAACCACCAGCTGCCTATTTGTACCTGGTTGGACACAACAATATAGGGAAGCCCTTTTTTTCTTAATTATTTCATGAATTTCATGAAATAATTAAACAAAAAATACGTGGGGCTTCGCCCTATTTTTGTGTCCAGCCAGGTACAACTAGGCAGCTGGGGGCTGGAATCCGCAGCGCAGGGAGGCCCAACCCCATAGTCAAAGTTAAAAAAATCACAAACACCCAGAATAAAGTCCTTTAATTGAAATAAACACACAATTCTTTATTGTCCTAAATTAAACCATACTTACCATCACGCCCATTCCAGCTGAAGCCAACGATCTCCTGTAATAAAAGAAAAATAATAAAGCAACATCATCCTTACCTTTCCATGGTTCCCACGACAGCTTCAGCTCTGCTACATCGAGATGACAGGCTGGATCGCAGCCGAAAGCTGCCATCCAGCCTGTCATCCTGCAGACACTGAAAAGCGCAGGCATGCTTGCGCTCCTCAGTGTCAGGCTGTGACGTCATCCAGATGAGCCGAGGTCATGTCCAATGAACTCAGCTCACCTCATGCACGTCACTGACAGCGTGGGAAAATTCTCCTGCGCTCAGCGCTTCAGCAGGAGAATTCTCTCACGCTCACAGCATGCGCAGGAGAATTCTCCCACGCTGTCAGTGACGTGCATGAGGTGAGCTGAGTTCATTGTCGGCTCATCTGGATGCCGTCACAGCCAGACACTGAGGAGCGCAAGCATGCCTGCGCTTCTCAGTGTCTGCGGCATGGCAAGCTGGATGGCAGCTTTCTGCTGCGGTCCAGCCTGTCATGTGAATGTAGCAGAGTAGGAGCCATCGTGGGAACCATGGAAAGGTAAGGATGATGTTGCTTTATTATTTTACTTTTATTGCAGGAGATCGTTGGCTTCAGTTGGAATCGGCGTGATGGTAAGTATGGTTTAATTTAGAACAATAAAGAATTGTGAGTTTATTTCAATTAAAGGACTTTATTCTGGGTGTTTGTAGTTTTTTTTAACTTTGACTATGGGGTTAGTAATGGGGGTGTCTTATAGACGCCTCTCCATTACTAACCTGGGCTTGATGTCAGCTGGTATTATAAGCTGACATCAACCCCAGCCCTATTACCCCACTGCCACCGCTACAGGGCAGTGGGAAGAGCGAGGCTAAGTGCCAGAATTGGCGCATCCTATGGATGCGCCATTTCTGGGGCGGCTGACGGCTCGTGTTTCTAGCCTGGGAGGGGGCCGATATTCATGGCACCCTTCCTGGACTATTAATATCAGCCCCCAGCTGTCTGCCTAGCCTTTGCTAGCTATTAAAATAGGGGGGACCCCACGTCATTTTTTGGGGGGGTCCCCCTTTTTAACAGCTAGTAAAGGCTAGGTATTCAGCTGGGGGCTGATATTAGTAGCCTGGGAAGCTCTGTGGGTATTACCCCCTTCCCAGGCTTCAAACATCTGCCCCAGCCGTCTGCTTAACCTCCGCTAGAGACTAAAATTACGGGGAACCCCACGCCAAATTTTTTTTTTAATAAATCCTTTATTTTAGCACTAAATGACAAGTACAGTAACCAACACTGTCACTGTACTTCTTATATATCTGACTGACATGTTTCGATCTATCTAATCTATGTGTGATGCTCTATCTTTCTGTTCTAAATTGTCGGGTACCACTGCTGAATTGCCAGCCGGCTTTTTTAAAGAGACGGTGCATGAAAACACTAATATTTTTTTTAAATAAATCCTTTACACTAAATGACAAGTACAGTAACCAACACTGTCACTGTACTTCATATATATGTGACTGACATGTTTCTATCTATCTAATCTATGTGTGAAGCTCTATTCTTTCTGTTCTAAATTGTCGGGTACCGGTATATGCCACTGATGAATTGCCGGCTTTTCATGTTTCACTGTGAGCACTGTTCCCATCGATTTGGGCAACCACTGTAATGCCACAACCACCATGGCTGTGGCATTAACATCTTAAAAAATATTAATTCCTGCTATTCCATTTAATTGTAATGTAAGGGAGATAATGTAATGTCAGCGCTTGAGCAGGAGAATTCTCCCACGCTGGGATGGCATTTTGATGACAGTCTGGATTGCAGCTGAGCGCTGCCATCCAGCTTGTCATCCTTCAGAGACACTGCAGAGCGCAGGCATTATGTGAACTTCCGATTCCGGTATTCGATATTGTAAATGTATCGGAACTCAGTATCGGAACTCCGATACAGCGAATATCGGTCGATACCCGATATTTCAGTATCGGAATGCTCAACACTATTGATGACCCTTCAATAAGATATGCCATTAATATGAGATTGGAGACGGTTCAACATCCAAAGACAGACAAGAAATGTATGGGTCTGTTCCCATGCCTCGCTTGTATAAAATACAGTAGTTTGGATCCTGAGACCCTCAAAAATCAGTCTGTTCTATGAGAGTAAATGTACAGACCCTTACATTTACTATTGAGTCTATACACCTCTCTGTGGAGGTGCAGAGTTCAGAGCAGTGTTTTGACAAGACTGGTGGAAGTCTGGACCACACCTAACAGCAACACTATGTGGTTGCAATATATAAAACTTCTACAAAATGACAGTTACACCTTAAGTTTTTATTTTCAAGTTTCATTCAATTATGCAGAATTAATCCAGAGGAAAGCAAAAACTCATTTTAGGTCGATCCTTATTGCCTCCATAATTATGGCAATTAGAATAAATTCCTGCAGAAATCAAAGAAATGTATCCAGTTTATTCATTTGTTCAGAGTATTAACCATTACAACATAATATGGCAGGGAGTTCCAAAGTTTTACTACTTATAAGAAGGCTCATCAAGGAGGTATACTTCTTTTCATATTGTCCTTTTTAAAATGTGCTCTGGTTCAGCCACCATATTCTAAAGCATATAGTGCCAAAGGATTCCACAAGTAGTCTGATTAGAGATTTCCATTATATGGAGATGTATCTGCTGTATGTTCTTCTTTTTTACATCTGCACCTTCATTGATGCATCACATGTAGAGATGAGAGGATCTTTTAAAGTTTTAAATCGCCGGCTTCTTCATAGTTTCCTAAAGAATTGATTTGTGGGCTATCGTATTACTAAAAAGCCTCTGATTGACTGGAAACGATGTGTGTACCATTCTGAGTTCCCCTTTGAGACTATTAAGCCTGTTTTGAGCTTTTTAATTCCTTTTTAATGTCCAAGTGACCTCAACCTACCTGGCTGGTGGAAAACAAATGATAAGCAATGGTAACTATCAGCTTATTTAACCACACACAGATGTCTGACTTTTTATCCTACTTATACTGTATAAAAAGACTATAAATTGCTGCCTTGCTGTTGTTATAACACAGACGGTGCAAACAGAAAAACCTTTTGCCTAGTTGAGTAGAAAAATTATATCTGTTTGAGGAGTATCAATAGTTTAGCACTTTGCCAAATGAAGAAGCATTAGCTTTTTCACTAGTAGTTCAAAATGTATGCCTTTAATTATGGAGATAAATAGGTCTGTTGTTTTGAAAGTGAAGAATTTATTGTTTCTCAACCAGGAATGGAAATTAATCTCATTTGTAGGAATATTTTGTAGTATAATATCCCATAAAAAAATATTGATTTGAAAGGAAGCTAAAAGTTTTCTGATAAATCTGTTGGAGTATACTCATTTACTCATGCATGCTGAGCGCTGTAAATCAGCAGAAGTTGTGGAGACGTTGAAAAAAAAAGATACAAGAGAATGACAAGATATTTTCTTTTTAGTCATTTACTGGATATCTATTACAATAAGCTCCAAAATCATACATATTTTAGACCTTAAGCGTGAAAAACTGGTCAAGGTCTAAATATATACCTTTTAAAAGAGAAAAAGGAAACTACCAAATGAAAATAAAGAGGAAAAAGAAACTAACAAATGAAAATAAAGTGGATATTTACTGTAAAATGAATAATATTTGATAAATGATAATTCTGTAATACAATAATTATAAGTCACTTATAGAACAACAAAAGTAAACAGGAAAATCTCAGCACTATGCAAAAAAATCAGAATTTCTTATCGTTCCAAATCAAGATGTATTAAAACTGTTGTTTACTCATCTAACATGTCATTTTGGGATCCAAGTAGAACAATTTAGAATTTCTCCTTAGAAATTGTATTGTAAATGATAAAAAATATTCTTAAGCAGTAACTTTCATTTTAATTTTTATTTCATAAATACATTACACATGAAAATAAAATAAAAAAATTGTAATATATCTTATCAGAGAAATTTGCTTCTTTCTCCACGAGGAATCATCATTTATTCTCAAAATTCTCAATTCATACGTAAAATCTGTATTCAGTGAAAACAGACTTTTATATTACTTGCAAAGTTTCTTATTTTTACATGTGCTATTCATTTATAAAATCGAAAAAATCAAACCTAAAATGCCAATTACTTTTTAAGGAAATAATCTAAATGTAGCCTTTCTATTAGTTCACTAACATACTTCTTGTTTCCACATTAGGATAGTGCAGTTTAGCTTTTTTTCCTCAACTACACAACCAAAAAATAATTAATTTGTAGGTAGCATATATTTTGTGACTTATACATATTTTTCACGTGTTCACTATTTTATTATTTCAATGAATAAGAATGCTAAGAAAAACTTGTTTTACTTTATATGACATTTACATTCCACTGTGTATATTTTAAGATGACCTCTCATCTCTCCTGATATACCTATTTTAATAAATGTTCACTATAAATTAAGGGTAACAGTTCTCCTTGTTGAGAGTGACATACCGGCCCTGAAATGCCAATGTAAGGAGGCTTATTTGCCTTGCAATGCTCCTCTGGAAATTAAATATGCAAATTGCCTCTTCAGAGAGAAAGGGGACTAGAACTCTTTAGAGCTACCATTTGGAAGCAGCGATCCTACAAGTCACTATCGGCCCTTTAACAAGCGTTGCAATAAGCCTCTCACCTAGCCAAATCAGATCTCATACTTTCCACTGATGAGGGGCAATATCCTGAAACACTGTATCTGCAAATTGGGATTCTGGATTGGCTTTTATCCTGTCATATTGCAAGGCTCCATAAAGGGTGGATAGTGACTTGTAGGATCACTGCTTCCATTAGGTGGCGGTGTAGAGTTCTAATACTCTTCCTCTATGAAAAGACAATTTGCTCTATAAATTAGCAACTTGGGATCTTTGTGCCTTTCCTCTGTTTTACCCACGGTAATACATTGAAACTGGGTGTTACTATTTACCATTCTTGTAACAGGGGCTTGTTCTAACACACTCTCACACTGTTCAATCAATGATAACAGTGTCAGTGTGTGGGGACAAATAGCAACATCCAGCTGTCATTTTATTCATAAAAGTATTTTAGGAATAATGAGAGAGCTGTGCAATACTAACTCTAAAAGGAGGCACTCCAGCTTTGTTATTTCTAAAGGAAAGCAAGCATGAAACAGAATTATCAGAAAACAAGACATATCCTCATTAAAGTAGCATTTTAAGTCAACAATGTGCTGAAAAGAGACAGATATGAAGAAAAACTTTTTTGCATTAATACTATATCATTATTAATATAAAGGATGAATTGAAGATCACAGGCTCCTCATCAAAATGGCAAGATACATACATCGATAGTGTGAAGAGCTGGCCACTTACTAAGACTAATTGGACTTTTTTCCAGCACGGAGCACCGGTTCCGTCAATATTATTGTGTTTTATTAGTGATTTTGCTTGTTGTGTTTTATTAATGTTCTGCTTGCTCATCAGTGTTTGTGCACTAATTTCACTTGTAAAGTGTCCAGTATTCCAGTAATCTCATTAGCATCTCAGGAGCCTCCAGCCATTGTTCTAATCAGCCACTAAGCCCTTTGTGTGATGGTCTACTAAGACCTAGTGGAGCCATCGCCACATAGGATCTCACATGCAGCCTCAGGTGATAGATTCAGCCTGAGAAAAAATACCTCCACTAATGCACATATAACTTTGGAGGGAGGGGGCTGACCCCAGGCAGGCAGGACAATAAGACACATGTTTAGTGAGAGAGTTGGCAAAAATGATGTAGAAGGGATAGAATCTAGTCTGATGACCTAGACCATGGATAGATTGATGGCATATGGAGTAGAGATCGGCTGCCGACTGGGCTGGATAAGTTGTGGGATCTGTGGTTTGGATTTGATAAACTTTCTTAAAGGACTGTTGCTACTGGATACCTGTGCTTCTATCATTTCATCTGTCATCTGGAGGATCGTGGAATGTGAATAAGGACTATACTAGCTGGAAATACAAAATCTGTGGGCCAACCAAAAGTTGGGAGACAGTGAGTATCGTCTGATACAAAGGCAGTGGAACTACTGAATATTGTTGCATTGTTAACCTGATTAGGTGATTATTTACATCCCACAACCTCAGATCCTCACAGATAGATAAACAAATACATAGATTGATAGATACAACTTACAATTTCCAACAGTATATTTTGTGTTTCATATACTTTTTGCTACATCAAGTTAGTTTTAATGAAGTTTAATAATTTGCACTACTGATTCTTGTTTTGCCAACTGAGAACTATATATACTATATATACAACATATGTAATTGAACATTAATGAGCTATCTGCTGAGGAAAATTTAGCATGCAACATGTTACTCATCTTTTGAAGAAAGCTAGCAGAAAGTGCTTCAGAGTTTATATCATACAACAATTGTACACTTGGTGCCTTGCCTCAGTAATATAAGTCCTGGAAATGAATGTTCCAGCAAGAATAAGTTGCTGAGAAGTTTTTCATGGGATTGGATTTTTGGTTTCGAGTTTTAGAAGTGGCCAGAAGAACAGGGTGGGACTGGCCATTCCGATATCTTCACTCCGGGATTAGAAAGGCCTATTTAAAGTAGCTTAGCTGACTCAGAGCTGTCTTGTGTGGGAGGAGGGAAGGATTCTAAGCTTGATTTGTCTCTGCAAAACCTGTTAAGCATTGGACTTGTATGTGAGTAGGTGAGCTTGTGTCTGCCATATAAACTGTTTTGTTTCTTTTTACAGTTGTGCCAAGGAAAGGCTGTTTTGTTTGGAGTCCTGTGGAAGTTTATGAAAGCAATAAACTTCACCTGTTTGGACCCAAACTGATTGACTGTGTATACGCTATGGCTACCAAAGAGCACTAATTCCCTGCTATGTATATATACAGTACAGACCAAAAGTTTGGACACACCTTCTCATTTAAAGATTTTTCTGTATTTTCATAACTATGAAAATTGTACATTCACACTGAAGGCATCAAAACTATGAATTAACACATGTGGAATTATATACTTAACAAAAAAGTATGAAACAACTGAAAATATGTCTTATATTCTAGGTTCTTCAAAGTAGCCACCTTTTGCTTTGATGACTGCTTTGCACACTCTTGGCATTCTCTTGATGAGCTTCAAGAGGTAGTCACAGGAAATGGTTTCCACTTCACAGGTGTGCCCTGTCAGGTTTAATAAGTGGGATTTCTTGCCTTATAAACGGGGTTGGGACCATCAGTTGTGTTGTGCAGAAGTCTGGTGGATACACAGCTGATAGTCCTACTGAATAGACTGTTAGAATTTGTATTATGGCAAGAAAAAAGCAGCCAAGTAAAGAAAAATGAGTGGCCATCATTACTTTAAGAAATGAAGGTCAGTCAGTGCGAAAAATTGGGAAAACTTTGAAAGTGTCTCCAAGTACATTTGCAAAAACCATCAAGCGCTACTAAGAAATTGGCCCCAGGAAAGGAAGACCAAGAGTCACCTCTACTTCTGAGGATAAGTTTATCCGAGTCACCAGCCTCAGAAATCGCAGGTTAACAGCAGCTCAGATTAGAGACCTGGTCAATGCTACACAGAGTTCGAGCAGCAGACACATCTCTTCAACAACTGTTAAGAGGAGACTTTGTGCAGCAGGCCTTCATGGTAAAATAGCTGCTAGGAAACCACTGCTAAGGACAGGCAACAAGCAGAAGAGACAAGGAATGGACATTAGACCAGTGGAAATCTGTGCTTTGGTCTGATGAGTCCAAATTTGAGATCTTTGGTTCCAACCACCGTGTCTTTGTGCGACACAGAAAAGTTGAACGGATGGACTCTACATGCCTGGTTCCCACCGTGAAGCATGGAGGAGGAGGTGTGATGGTGTGGGGGTGCTTTTCTGGTGACACTGTTGGGGATTTATTCAAAATTGAAGGCATACTGAACCAGCATGGCTACCACAGCATCTTGCAGCAGCATGCTATTCCATCCGGTTTGCATTTAGTTGGACCATTTTTTATTTTTCAACAGGACAATGACCCCAAACACACCTCCAGGCTGTGTAAGGGCAATTTGACCAAGAAGGAGAGTGATGGGGCGCTACACCAGATGACCTGGCCTCCACAGTCACCAGACCTGAACCCAATTGAGATGGTTTGGGGTGAGCTGGACCGCAGAGTGAAGGCAAAAGGGCCAACAAGTGCTAAGCATCTCTGGGAACTTCTTCAAGATCATTGGAAGACCATTTCCGGTGACTACCTCTTGAAGCTCATCAAGAGAATGCCAAGAGTGTGCAAAGCAGTCATCAAAGCAAAAGGTAGCTACTTTGAAGAACCTAGAATATAAGACATATTTTCAGTTGTTTCACACTTTTTTGTTAAGCATATAATTCCACATGTGTTAATTCATAGTTTTGATGCCTTCAGTGTGAATGTACAATTTTCATAGTCATGAAAATACAGAAAAATCTTTAAATGAGAAGGTGTGTCCAAACTTTTGGTCTGTACTGTATATATTTTACAGAATTTCAACTTTAAGAAGTACCCAATTTTTCATGATTTATATTATGGGATTACCCTTTCACCTTTAAATCCTAGCAATCATTTTGGGAAGGTGGCTATCACATAAAACTACTTGCAGCAAGATTAGAGACTAGTGAAATTTTGATCAATACAAAAAACATCAGAATAGCCCTAACTTAAAGTGGGCATATGCTATAGCTTTCTTTGATCATGGTGTACAGTAAAAAAAAAACATACAGTTTGCTTTGAAAAAAACCTATACGCACAGAAAATGTGAAAGTAATGGTAAAATGCAGATCCAAGCAAACATACATAAATATTAATAAATATTAAATATTAAATGTAAATAGTATATGCCTAAAATATTTCAGTTTAGGATCCCATTTAAAGATTCCTTTATTTTTTTCTGGCTATATATTTTCCTACTTGAACTCTATGCCTATTATTGTTGAGGAGGGATTTACAAGGCATTCTATCTTTTACTCTTTTACTACATTAAATGTTGAGGTTTATAGTGAAATGTCTTCTCATAAATCTCAATGTTAGTAATAGCCTTCTAGTGTCAAGAACATTAAAAACAAAGAAATATGTTTCCCAGAGAGATATCAAATTTTAGCAGGTTCTTTCTAAATACATTGGAGCAACATCTACAGTGTTCTCATAATTTTAACATAAGGAGAAAAATGTTTTTCGTCTTTGGAAAATTTCAGGTCATAGACATATTTGGTAATGCCTTTATTTTTTTTTAGATAATTGGGAGTACAATTAATTGTAATCTACAATTGTGTCCAGTATGGGAGGTTCAGAGGTTATCACTTTTGTATTGCAGCAATTTGAATGTGACCATGGATAACATTTGCATGGAGTATGTATGTTTTCTTTATGTTTACCTGGCTTTGCTTGGCACTTTAAAAAAAGAAATTGATAAATATAAAACTGACTCAAAAATAGGTGAAAAGGTGCAGGGACTAGAGATGAGAGAATTTATTTGAGTGGAATTTAATTATACTCAAATTGTACAAAAATCACATTCACCAAAATGTGGATTTTATGTAATTTGTTTTCGCATACATTCAGGAAAAATGGTGGCCTGCTGTATAGTGAAAGGCCATCTGAAAGTTAAAAATAAAGTGATAATTTTACTTTGTTAGTTACTTTTACTCACCTTACTGCTTACCTCTCCAGCCTCTCTGTTACTCAACTTCCCCTGTCTGGTCCTGGTTGCATCTTCATGAAATTCCTGGCCTCTTGATGTTAAAAGGGGACTTCCAAATCTGATGAGGTCCAAAATGATTCTATGCATGTGCACATAAGGTCACAATGTCACAATTGTTCTGCACACGCCCGGACAGACTGGCGTGAGCGTGGTTAGTGATCCCACTGGACCATGAACCGAGGAGTGCCTGAAGGGGCGTGACTAAGTATCAACTCGGTCTGACAAAGGTCACATGGCGGCTCAGTCGACTCCGTGAACCAGGGAGGAACCGAGCAGAGGGACCAGGTGCTACTCTAGGTCACACCCTGTCACAGATGTTGACCCACACCGGGGAATGCAGGAACAGACAAGTTAGGCTGGCATACTGACAGGTGGGTACTGCCAGGCACGGCAGGTTTGCAGACAGGTACTGGCAGGTAGGAACGCAGGCAGGATAGGGACCAGAACAGACTGGGATGCAGGAACAGAGCCGCAGGTGCGGTAGACAAGCAGAGCAGAGCAAAACCCGCAGATGCGGTAGACAAGCAGAGCAGAGCAAAACCCGCAGGTGCGGTAGACAAGCAGAGCAGAGCAAAACCCGCAGGTGCTGTAGACAAGCAGAGCAGAGCAAAACCCGCAGGTGCGGAAGACAAGCAGAGAAGTGTAAAACCCGCTGGTGCGGTAGACAAGCAGAGCAGAGCAAAATCTACAGATTCGGTAGACAAGCAGAGCAGAGCAAAACCCGCAGGTTCGGTAAACAAGCAGAGCAGAGCAAAACACGCAGGTGCAGTAGACAAGCAGAGCAGAGCAAAACCCACAAGTGCGGTAGACAAGCAGAGCTGAGCAAATACACACAATGTACTTACAATGAAGTAGCGAGTGGACACTAAACTCACAAACAGAAGTACAGAGACAACGAGTTGGAGTTAGGTGCAGGTTCAGACACTGCAGGAAAAGGGAAGATACGGACTTAGAGACAAACAAGTAACGGGCTAGGACACTGTTCAGACAGGAACTGAACCAGGAACAAGATACAGGAACAAGCCTGGGAACTCAGCCCCCAGGGTGGCGGAAACAGACTAGAAGTCACAGATACAGGTAACAGGCCTGGGTATACAGCCCCCAGGGTGGCGGAAACAGACAAGATACAGGACAGGACCTGGCAACTCAGTTGCACAGAACACACTGAAAGAAAGAGTTGCTCAGGCCCCTCCTTCTGGGTGGAGGGGGTTAAAGTATCCAGTGACTCACAGCAATAGGCTGGGGAGGCATTAGGAGTGCGAACACAGTAACTATAAGAATCAGGCAGTAACCACGCTGCCGCCCTAAGCAATCAGACAAGAGACATGCACACAGCAGGTACTGGAGCAAAGTGTGCAGCCTGGACTGATAGGTAAAATGGCGGTCTTGCATGGTGGGAGGTGGTAAGCCATGCCAGCACGCCGCCAGGGATGTTACAGTACCCCCCCTTTACGCCCCCTCTTCTTCAAGCCTGCAAGGATTTTCTGCAGAGAATTTGGAGGATGATCCTTCTCTTCAAGAAGATTACCTCTTTTGTCCACTAGAGGGCACGAAACTGGTCTCACCATCTTGGTGACTAGGATGCGTCCCCCCATTGAGCCATCCTCAGTAACAGATGAAGTGAGTGAAGTACCAGGAACAAGACACAGGAAAGTCTCTCTCCATTTGTTAATATAGGGTAGCACCCCAAAGGATTCACGGGACAACTGGAGATCCTCCACCGGGTTGGAGGGGTGAAGAGACTTGGGGGTAACCACTGCCTTGACGTACACTTTTCCAAGCTTACTGGATGAAGTGGGAGAAGTACCAGATACAAGGTGCAGAAAAGTCTCTCTGCATTTGTTATCAGGTAGCACCCCAGAAGATTCAGGAGGCAACTGGAGGTCCTCCACCTGTTTGGAGGGGTGCAGAGACTTGGAGGTAGCCACCGCCTTGATGGACTTATTACCCGATTTGTTAGAAATGGGGATCCTTGCTTAGGGACCAACTTCAGTCTGGTTTCTGAGATGACACGTCTGCGAGGCAGGCCGGTGCCTAAAGCCAGATCATTGGTACAATCGTCGAGACTGTGTGGAGACAATGCCTCCGCTTCCCTTCCTTCAGAGACTTCAGCGCACTGCGAGTCAGCGACTAGCAGATCTGATGAAGAAGAAGAAGAAAACACTGCTGACTGTCCTGAAGATATGGGGACTGGACACCCCTTGTACCCAGCAGTCCCCCAGGAAACACCATACAGGATCTCCAGACCCGAGCGGGCACTAGATCTCTCGGCTCTGGACGACCTGTGGGTAAACCAGACAGCACCTGGAATGTGAACTTCTTCATGTGTAATGGTCCAATCTGGAGCTTAATTTGTACAGACATATTTTGACTGTTTCTGAGTAGGGCTCGTCCTTCCGCTGACAATGCCCCAACCGGATTCTGCAGTTGTCGGACGGGAATCAGACACCGACTCTTCAAGGCTTTAAGCCCAAAACTTCCGGATAATCTGAGGCCTTCACTTGCCACGGAGACAGTCATGGTCATCTGTGGAGAGGAAACACTAATGCCACGGGCAGCCTCTCCTATAGGCCAAATGTCTTGGGATTCTCCAACCTTCGCTGGACAAAGACCATCAGAGGGTCCCAAACAACAGCAGCGGGACTGCAATCCGATTTTGTGACTGAGTTCCGGTCTCTGCTTTGCCTGACAAACATGGTCATCCTTCATGGATTCTGTGCGGATAGCTGCCTCTACAGACTAGGGAACAGGAGGTCGTTGGGAGGACAGAACCTGGCGTGACGGTTTACCTCTATGTCTTGCACGTCTGGACTGCCTGTTGAGGTTGGGAAGAGAAGTATTCTGTTGAGCATTGTCATCCTGTGTGGATTCTGTGTGGACAGCAGTCTCTTCAGGCTGGAGAGCTGGTGGGCTACCTACACGCATCACCCATCGGGACAGCTCCATGATATTGGGAAGGGAAGCTTTAGCAGAAAACCTACAAGCTGGCCATAAAAAATATATATGGTCAATGATCCCTAGAAAACTAGAAAAACTGATGAAAAGCCTATTTTGGGGAAAGGAGAAGTTATATGGGAGGGAAAAATCACCCTTGTAGTCTATATCTCAATCCACGTATTAGTAGACCCCAAAATGACAAGAAAGGGATTTTAATCCAAAAGTATCAATTTTATTAGAAAATGTAAAAATTACATCACAATATAAAAGAAGGGAAGGAAAAAAGATGGTAGGTCAACTATAGGGGCAGGGTTAAAGAATGAAATCCTGCCAGGAGACTAACATCCCTGAACCAGCATAGGAAGTAAACCAGGTACACATACTGGCTGCTATTTAAAAGATCATGGGGTAAAGGCAGGCATGGATCATGTCAGTCTATGTCCACACTAATAATAGAATTCGTAACAAATGTAAAGTATGAAGCATAGTATACAAAATAATAGTATTGATGTGTGGACATATGACAGCATGCATCAGATCATTTTGCAATAATACATGAGTAATAGCACTAAACAGATAGCATTAAACAAGTAAAATTAGAGTGTACAGCAGTGATACATCCCTTTCTTGTCATTTTGGGGTCTACTAACATGTGAATTGAGATATAGACTACAAGGGTGATTTTTCCCTCCCATATAACTTCTCCTTTCCCCAAAATAGGCTTTTCATCAGTTTTTCTAGTTTTCTAGGGATCATTGACCATATATATTTTGTATGGCCATCTTGTAGGTTTTCATGCTTTAACTGTACCATTGTTTACAGATTCCTTAAGAGGATTCATGGATTTTAGGAAGAGTGACAAAACTCGTGTCACACAACTAGGGACGGTATTTGGTGAGAGGCCGACTATTGATAAGGAGACTAGTAATATAAAAGACATGAAACTGAACATCAAAGAATTAATTAAAAAACTAATTAAAGTATGGTGGAATAAGGCCACCTTGGAAAACTATCTACATAAAGAAATTATCCCAAGGGGACTGCGTATTCAATTATTTCCGACACTTGAGTCTGATGATCAAACATTTATCACAAAGTGGGAAGAGACTCTGACGAAATGCTCTCGTACTCTATTAGAACTTCTAATAGACACAGATAAAAGGAGTCTGGAGAATATAGAGAAAGAAATTGACTCAACACGTGAAAAAATATCAAATACCCTCACACCGGATGAGTACAAAGTATTTGACTCATCTTTGGAACAGGAATTGACGAAGTGGTAAACTGACATACAGAAAATAAAAACGAAAAAATATATGAGAAATCTCAGCGACTATCAAAACAATAAAGTCTATCGTTGGCATATTAAGACCAACAAAAATAGACCTCGCTCACAATCAGTTTCCAATCTTTCCACTGCCTCTGAAGAAGAATGTGGCGGGTCTTTTTTAGGCAAGCGAGCCACAGGGGCCGAAGAGGGTACATCAACCGGTCTATTTCAATTTGTACAAACACCAACCACAAAAAGAAAACACTACCCGTACAATTTCAGGACGAAAACGGCCAAACTAAAGAAAATTTAAAGGTAATTAATTTGTCACACTATACTCTGTCTAAACCTCAAAATGAGGTCCTTTCTAAAGGACTCTCCTTTTCTCCTGTCGATAAATATGATCACTTTACCACTATCAAAGATTTAGAATTGTTTGCCCGTAAATTAATCTTCAAAAAATACTTCAAACCTCCATTTGAACAATTCCCTACAGACACTGAAAAACAAGCTCTACAAGATCTGGAAGATCTTGCACGAGAGAGTGAAACTACTCAGTCTACGATTATGCCTAAACATTTATACCCACGATCAACTGCGTTCCCTCCTTTGTCCGCCAGTCCACAGGTTGAGATATTCGTTAAACTAGTGAAAAAAGACCTCTCATATCTTGAGGGGAATAAAATACGAGACAACCTGTCCCCTTCACAAAGAAAAGCATTACGGGAACTATGCCAACTTAAAGACGTGGTCATCAAAAGAGCGGACAAAGGAGGAAATGTAGTTATCTGGCCTTCACAGGAATATGAAAAAGAGGCTTTCAAACAACTAAATAACAAAACTTGCTATAAAAGACTGTATAATATCCCTCTCCAGACTTTTCAGAGAGAACTAATCAATTTACTCGATGATGGAGTAGAGTCAACTGCTATATCTGAAAAGATGAAAGGGGCCTTGTCACCCGAATTCCCAGTGATCCTCACCTTCTACCTGCTCCCTAAGGTTCACAAAGACCCCCTTTGCCCACTGGGGAGACCCATTGTCTCTGGCATGGGGGGTCTTTGTGAACCCATTAGCCAATTTGTTGACTTTTTTCTCAAACAATGTGTTGAGACTATTCCATCATTTATACAAGATACTACTGACGTCCTCAGGAAGCTAGATGGGATTACGCTAGATGCCAATATGTGGTTTGTAACCTGCGACGTGGAGTCCCTGTATACTTCCATACAACATTCTGATGGAATCACAGCTGCTAGGTTTTTTTCTGGAAATGACCAATTTTGAACCAGCACTTATTGAATTCATTCTGGGACTTCTAGAATTTCATCTAACGCATAATTTTTTTGTGTTCAAGGACCGCCCCTACCTACAGCTTCAGGGGACAGCGATGGGGGCGTCTTGT
Source organism: Phyllobates terribilis (assembly GCF_046119375.1). NCBI lineage: Eukaryota > Metazoa > Chordata > Amphibia > Anura > Dendrobatidae > Phyllobates > Phyllobates terribilis. The sequence goes on from NW_027362771.1 coordinate 171,553,662, forward strand.
GCGCCCTCATACGCTAACCTCTTCCTGGGGCTGTGGGAAAGGGATACGGTCCTTGAAACACCCGGTCACGGATCAGTCATCTTTTGGTCACGTTATATAGATGATATTTTGTTTATTTGACAGCGCTCTACGTCGCAACTTGACAAATTCCTCCACCATCTTAATGATAATAAACTCAACATCAAATTAACCTATAAATATAGTCAGTCCCATATAGACTTCCTGGACCTATCCATTACTAGAACAGAGAGTGGCAGAATAGGTACAGATATTTTCCGTAAAGAAACTTCCACAAACTCTCTACTGCATTTTACGTCATCTCACCCCCCAAAACTCAAAAGCTCTATCCCCATCGGACAATACCTAAGAGCTCGTCGTATCTGTTCGAGCGAAGATAGTTTTGATCTTCAGGCACGAGATCTTTCTAAAAGATTCCTTAACAGAGGCTATAAAATTAATGACATCAATATCAAAAATTTCTCTTGGTGCACGTATTCACCAGACAAGGATTCAAATGTCTCCGAGAGCGAAAGGCCGTGGCGCTCAATGGGGACCATGGCCTGAGCAAACTGTTCCGCACACGCCCGGACAGACTGGCATGAGCGGGGTTAGTGATCCCACTGGACCATGAACCGAGGAGTGCCTGGAGGGGCATGACTAAGTATCAACTCGATCCGAACAAGGTCTCACATTGGCTCAGTCGACTCCGTTAACCAGGTGCTACTCTAGGTCAGACCCTGTCACAGATGTTGACCCACACCGGGGAATGCAGGAACAGACAAGTTAGGTTGATATACTGACAGGTGAGTACTGGCAGGCACAGCTGGTATGCAGACTGGTGGGTACTGGCAGGCACGGCTGGTATGCAGACAAGTGGGTACTGGCAGGTAGGAACGCAGGCAGGTTAGGGACCAGTACAGACTGTGATACAGGAACAGAGCTGCAGATGTGGTAGACAAGCAGAGCAAAACCCGCAGGTGTGGTAGACAAAAATAGAAAATGAACCGAACATCATGGTGCATTATCATAGTCAGTAAACAGGATACTCCTCAATTAAACATAAGGCCTAGAAAAATGGAGTAAAACGCCCTACAGATCAAGTATAGGACAAAATTGATGTATTTAAAAAGACACACTTTTATTTAGTAGAAACGTTAAAATACATGATATACATAACAAGAATAAAGAAGGTCATCCGGGGTCAGAATACACAAAAAGCAGTTACGGCAGTTTGTTAGTGGGTCCCCCCAGAGGGGAGAAAAGGTATCCCTTCAATAAGCTGGTAATTCATAGAACACGTAAAATAGTACGTATATAATACACACACCTATATAGCATGTGTGCAAACACAAAGACCTAAATAGGAAGGTATAGTTAGGTATACATAGTAACCAGTGATCAAAATGAGAGGTCAGATGGCAAAGGCCAGGAATCAGATCACAATCAGGGACCCATGGGGACTAAGTGACCACACCGCCGTGCTGCAGCCCGACGCGCGTTTCGCGTGGCTTCCTCGGGGGGCTGTGGCTGTGGATAAGATGGGTGCCATTAAATATCCTCCTGACAGGGCCGCTGATTGATGCAGCGCATGCGGAGTGACGGCGTCCCCCCGTACCGCGTCACATCCGGCCATTTTCCCAGGGGATTGCGGGCAGGGACGTACTACGATGACGTCACTACCCACAATCCCCACGTACGGAAGCCCGACGGGACGCGACCAGAAGGGGATGGCGCTGCGCATGTGCGGCTCAGCGGTGGCCATAACAAAAGAGGGCAAGGATAGGGACAAGAGTGTTTCCATGCACAGAAAATGCAAATTGTCATGATGGAGGCAGTGCAAGGAGGTACAGATGAAATGATTACCCCATTCATACAACAGAGACAATAGTGTCATCATAAATGCGTTTTAAGGTGGTGCTATGAATAAGTATGCATTATTATGGGAGAGATGAATGATAAATCAGACAAGGGGCAGCATTATACATACATTATACATTTCATTATATTATAAGAAACGATTGTACATATTCGAATACATCAGACAATAGATCAATTGTCATAATAGCAGCAGATACAAGATATGTACAGATACAGCAGTTGCCCAATTCCTATCTCAAAAGATAGTAGGATCAAATTTGTCAAGGGGCAAAATATACATATAGATGGACATGATAGATAACCATCAGTCGAATCCTCAGAAGTGATTTGCAGAGCTGAATGTTCATTATGATTATTAATGCCCGTCTCATATATGTCCAAAAACAATCCTAAATGGTATGGAGGTACAAATGATGGCGCCTGAAATACGGAAGATGATAGAAAGAAAAAAGGAAAAAATTAGACAATGATAAATAAAATGAAAACCCACAATTAAAAACAAAGGAGAGGAGAACCTACAAAAGTGAAGAAAAACTATTATGTTCATTAAGACCCCCAGGGGTCACTGTGTCCAGCGTTGCGATCCAGCAGCACTCCAGCTGCGCCAAAATGCGTTTATAGTTACCTCCCCTGGTGTCTAAACGCACCATATCAATACCAATGAATTTAAGAAGTGAAGGATCACAATTATGGCGCAGTCTGAAGTGCCGCGGGATAGTCTTGAGTATTGATACATCCAACGCATCCCTTGCCGCCACCACATCCCTAACGTGTTCCCTAACACGAACCCGAAGTTCACGGGACGTGAGTCCCACGTAATTCAAATTGCATGGGCAGGTGGCCAGGTAGACAACATGCGTGAAACTGCAGGAGATATGGTGAGTAATTTTGAATTCCCTGCCCTGGCTGGCAGAGAATGATTTAGCACGGACAATGTTTCGGCAGGCCATACACGATCCACAGGGATAACATCCCCATCGTGATTTCGTAACCCCAAAAGGAGTAGAAATAGGGGCGACATAATGACTCCTGACTAGTGAGTCCTTCAAACTTTTCCCCCTTCGGGCCGTCATTAGTGGTTTGTCAGGCAAGATTTTACTAAGTACAGGTTCCGTTTTAAGGATGGACCAATGTTTGTTGAGAATCCCTCGGATGGTCTGCCAGTGGCTGTTATACGTTGATATGAATCTAATCGGAGGGTCTCTATCATGTAGTCTACCAGCATTGGTCAAGAGGAGATCACGTGGAGTCCTCGTAGCCCGTCTGTAACCCCTCTTGATATTACGTGCACTGTAGCCCCGTTCCTGAAATCTTTGATGAAGGTCCCGAGACTGAGCCTCAAACGCCAACTCAGTGGAACATATGCGTTTGGCCCTAAGGTACTGTCCAACTGGAATAGCCCGAATAGTAGCCGGTGTGTGCGCTGATGTCGCATGAAGAAGTGCATTGACCGATGTCTTTTTGCGAAAGACATCAGTCTGCAACAGGCCATCCCGCTGGACAGTAATGCCAATGTCTAAGAAGTCAATATGGGTGGAATCCCATTTATATGTAAGTCTTATATTGACTTCATTGATGTTCAAAGAAGTGATACAATTATGAAGCTCAGTCTCGGAACCCTGCCAGATAATAAAAATATCGTCTATTTATCTATACCAGCACTGCGCATGGGTGGCGGCACACGCGCCATCCCCAAAGATCTCCCTCTCCCAAAAACTGAGAAAGAGATTAGCATAGGATGGCACGCATGCCGCGCCCATCGCAGTGCCGCGTTTCTGAATAAAAAAACGATCTTTGAATGTAAAGAAATTATGGGTGAGTATAAATTCCAATAATTTCAAGACCAGTGCACGGAGAGATGTATCCAGACTACTGGTCTCGAGAAAGAACTCCACCGCACGTAATCCATCTGTATGACCAATGCTGGTGTACAGAGACTCAACGTCAACAGCCACCAACAGACCACCCGAATCGAGATACACACCATCAATTTTCCTGAGGACGTCCCCAATGTCCCTGACATAGGAGGGCAGCGTCTCCACAAGTGGATGCAAATAGTGCTCAATAAATTTGCAAATGGGGTCGCACAGTCCTCCAATGCCAGAGACAATGGGACGTCCTGGTGGATCCAAAAGATTTTTGTGGACCTTGGGGAGCAAGTAGAAGGTGGGAATTACCGGGTGTTTAGTACAGAGGCCATCAAAAACTTTTTTGGGGATAATACCCTGTTCGTATGTTCGCTCTAAGATGTCAAAGAGGTCGGCGCTGAAGGATGTCATGGGATTATCAGGTAACGCGCTATAAGAAGCGCGATCCCTGAGGAGTTTGAAGGCTTCCTTCTCATACTTCATGACCGGCCAGATCACAACATTTCCCCCCTTATCGGCGGGTTTAAAAACCACATCTTTGAAAGATTGTAATTCATTTAGAGCTTTTCTCTGTTCAATCGTGAGGTTGTGGCATTTAGATCCCCCGGATAGAGCCCTGAGGTCTCTACTAACCAATTTGTTAAATATCTCCACCTGTGGGCAGAGGGGAAAGGGGGGGAAAGTTGAAGATCTGGCCAAGACAGAACACGGGAAAGTACCTGTTTTATTTGAAGTGCCTTCTCCCTCTAACTCCTCCAGAGCCGCCAGAGCTTCTCTCTCCAGGGTCGTATCTAAATTCATGTCAGACGTTGATTTCATATGTAATTTGCGTAGAATCACTTTTCTGAGAAAGAGCTGTAAGTCCTTCAGAACTGTAAAAAAATTATAACCGTTAGTCAGAACAAAGGTCAGGCCCAAAGAGAGGACTTCTATCTGGCTATCAGAGAGGGTATGTGTGGACAAATTGATTACCTCTAAATTGTTTGATTTCGATTTTTTCTCCAAAGAGTAAGGAGGTGTCAATTTGCGTTTAGAGTAAGTTTTACCCCTTACTTGTCCAGACTGTTTGTTACTCGTGAATTTGGTGCCACCAGCATTAGATTGATTAATTGTGGAGGTCTCTTCATCCATAGAAGATAGTGATGACACTGAATTCCACCGGTTGCCATATGTTTGTTTGTTGGGGCCCTTTTTCCCTCTCCACCTATAGACCCGCTTGAGATTAAAGTCAGAGAGATCCCTCTGATATTTTTTCATTTTGGTGGTCACTATTTCCTTCTCTCATTTAAGAAAATCAGTGTCCAAATCAGTATTAAATTTATTCCATGCCTCAGGAGTCAGTTTAATAGATATAATATTTTGGAGACGACTGATCTCTGTCTCAATGGTCTGTAAAGAAGACTCATTAGATTTGATCAGGAGCTCCATATAGCCCCTGGAGCATGTAGAGGATAGGTTTTCCCACTGTGTCTTCAACACATCATCGTCAAAACTATATGCTGGAAATACCTGGACGCGTAGACCCCTTGGGATCAGCCCCCTGGTAATGTAGCGTTCAAGGAACGCTTTGTTCCACCAAAGGCGGATTTTTTTATTATGCAAGGTTCTTAATTCATCAAGTAGGTCCTCATTCTCCTTTGTGTTTAAAACCACGGTGGTTTCCTCCCCGAAGACCTTGTTAAGTTGCGTGAGCCAAATCTGCTCACGTATTTTGTGATCCATCTGTTCGGATCCACACGCTGTGAAAAGACACATTACTAGCCATAAATAGAAAATGAAACGAACATCATGGTGCATTATCATAGTCAGTAAACAGGATACTCCTCAATTAAACATAAGGCCTAGAAAAATGGAGTAAAACACCCTACAGATCAAGTATAGGACACAATTGATGTATTTAAAAAGACACACTTTTATTTAGTAGAAACGTTAAAAAACATGATATACATAACAAGTATAAAGAAGGTCATCCAGGGTCAGAATACACAAAAAGCAGTTACGGCAGTTTGTTAGTGGGTCCCCCCAGAGGGGAGAAAAGGTATCCCTTCAATAAGCTGGTAATTCATAGAACACGTAAAATAGTACGTATATAATACACACACCTATATAGCATGTGTGCAAACACAAAGACCTAAATAGGAAGGTATAGTTAGGTATACATAGTAACCAGTGATCAAAATGAGAGGTCAGATGGCAAAGGCCAGGAATCAGATCACAATCAGGGACTCACCCATAGGGACTAAGTGACCACACCGCCGTGCTGCAGCCCCGACGTGCGTTTCGCGTGGCTTCCTCGGGGGGGCTGTGGCTGTGGATAAGATGGGCGCCATTAAATATCCTCCTGACAGGGCCGCTGATTGATGCAGCGCATGCGGAGCGACGGCGTCCCCCCGTACCGCGTCACGTCCGGCCATTTTCCCGGGGGATTGCGGGCAGGGACGTACTACGATGACGTCACTACCCACAATCCCCACGTACGGAAGCCCGACGGCATGCGGCCAGAAGGGGACGGCACTGCCCATGCGCGGCTCAGCGGTGGCCATAACAAAAGAGGGCAAGGATAGGGGCAAGAGTGTTTCCATGCACAGAAAATGCAAATTGTCATGATGGAGGCAGTGCAAGGAGGTACAGATGAAATGATTACCCCATTCATACAACAGAGACAATAGTGCATCATAAATGCGTTTTAAGGCGTGCTATGAATAAGTATGCATTATTATGGGAGAGATGAATGATAAATCAGACAAGGGGCAGCATTATACATACATTATACATTTCATTATATTATAAGCTGCATCAATCAGCGGCCCTGTCAGGAGGATATTTAATGGCGCCCATCATATCCACAGCCACAGCCCCCTGAGGAAGCCACGCGAAACGCGCGTCGGGGCTGCAGCCATCTGACCTCTCATTTTGATCACTGGTTACTATGTATACCTAACTATACCTTCTTATTTAGGTCTTTGTGTTTGCACACATGCTATATAGGTGTGTGTATTATATACGTACTATTTTACGTGTTCTATGAATTACCAGCTTATTGAAGGGATACCTTTTCTCCCCTCTAGGGGGAACCACTAACAAACTGCCGTAACTGCTTTTTGTGTATTCTGACCCTGGATGACCTTCTTTATACTTGTTATGTATATCATGTTTTTTAACGTTTCTACTAATTAAAAATGTGTCTTCTTAAATACATCAATTTTGTCCTATACTTGATCTGTATGGTGTTTTACTCCATTTTTCTAGGCCTTAGGTGTGGTAGACAAGCAGAGCAGAGCAAAACCCACAGGTGCGGTAGACAAGCAGAGCAGAACAAAACCCGCAGGTGTGGTAGACAAGCAGAGTAGAGCAAAATCCGCAGGTGCGGTAGACAAGCAGAGCAGAGCAAAACCCGCAGGTGCGGTAAACAAGCAGAGCAGAGCAAAACCTGCAGATTAGGTAGAAAAGCAGAGCAGAGCAAAACCCGCAGGTGCGGTAGACAAGCAGAGCAGAGCAAAACTCTTAGGTGTGGTAGACAAGCAGAGCAGAGCAAAATCCGCAGGTGCGGTAGACAAGCAGAGCAGAGCAAAACCTGCAGATTCGGTAGACAAGCAGAGCAGAGCAAAACACGCAGGTGCGGTAGACAAGCAGAGCAGAGTAAAACCCGCAAGTGCGGTAGACAAGCAGAGCAGAGCAAATACACACAACGTACTTACAATGAAGTAGCGAGTGGACACTAAACTCACACAGAAGTACGGAGACGAGTTGGAGTTAGGTGCAGTTTCAGACACTGCAGGAAAAGGGTAGATACGGACATAGAGACAAACAAGTAACGGGCTAGGACACTGTTCAGACAGGAACTGAACCAGGAACAAGATACAGGAACGAGCCTGGGAACTCAGCCCCCAGGGTGGCGGAAACAGACTAGAAGTCACAGATGCAGGTCACACGCCTGGGTATACAGCCCCCAGGGTGGCGGAAACAGATGAGATACAGGACAGGACCAGGCAACTCAGTTGCACAGAACTTACTGAAAGAAAGTGTTGCTCAGGCCCCTCCTTCTGGGTGGAGGGGGTTTAAGTATCCAGTGACTCACAGCAATAGGCTGGGGAGGCATTAGGAGAGCACACACGGTAACTATAAGAATCAGGCAGTAACCACGCCGCCTCCCTAAGCAATCCAACAAGAGACATGCACACAGCAGGTACTGGAGCAAAGTGTGCAGCCTGATAGGTAAGATGGCGGTCTTGCATGGTGGTAGGTGATAAGCCATGCCAGCACGCCGCCAGGGATGTTACAACAATGCATACGTAGAAATATTTTTTCAGAGCTACATGCAGAAAAAAATTATTTTTAATTTGCAACCTGATGGAGGTCAGTATAGATGGACTAATAGAACAAGTCCCACACGCTGCTAGAAGCCCAAATATTTTTTCAGAGATAAATGAAGAAAAAAATTATTTTTAATTTGCAACCTGATGGAGGTCAGTATAGATGGACTAATAGACCAAGTCCCACACACCGCTAGAAGCCCAAATATTTTTTCAGAGCTAGATGCAGAAATTTTTTTTATTCAATTTGCAACCTGATGGAGGTCAGTATAGATGGACTAATAGACCAAGTCCCACACACTGCTAGAAGCCCAAATATTTTTTCAGAGCTAGATGCAGAAAAAAATTATTTTTAATTTGCAACCTGATGGAGGTCAGTATAGATGGACTAATAGACCAAGTCCCACACACTGCTAGAAGCCCAAATATTTTTTCAGAGCTAGATGCAGAAAAAAATTATTTTTAATTTGCAACCTGATGGAGGTCAGTATAGATGGACTAATAGACCAAGTCCCACACACCGCTAGAAGCCCAAATATTTTTTCAGAGCTAGATGCAGAAAAAAATTATATTCAGTTTGCAACCTGATGGAGGTCAGTATAGATGGACTAATAGAATGATGCTATGCCCAAAAGATTTTACTTCACTAGGTGCAGTAAAAAAATTGGTATTCTATACACAGGTGGTATATCTTGCAACACAGATAGGCTACTCCACTGACTAACACACTCTGCAATAGGCCAAAAAGGATTAGCTTTGCTAGATTCAGCCAAATGCTGTGAAAAAAACTTGCACAGCACTGGCACAGACCTGCCTGGCAAAAACTGATAGGAACTGATGTAACCTAGTCCTGAAAAGGACTCCAATTACAATTAGTCTTTACTCCCACAATCTATCTATTTAAGAGCACAGACCTGCCTGATAAAAGTCGTAGGAAATGCTGTAACCTAGTCCTTAAAAGGACTGCAATCACAACTATTCCCTACTCCCAAGCTATCTGTATATTTGTGCGAAAATTGGCTTGAAATTAACAAGGTATAGCGCACACAGCAACAGCGGTGCCGTCTAACACGCAGCTGCAGCAGTGAGAAAATGGTGGCGACGGGGAAAATGGCTTGGTCTTATAGGGCAAGGACATGTGACATACACTGCCAATCACACATGCCCTTGCTTGTGTGAAAAAAAGCACTTCGCTCCGTGTGTGCGCTGCTGATAGGCTGACAGATTGCACCTCCCCACTGCAAATGCGGGAAAGAGAAAAAAAAATGGAGATCTTCATTGTTCCTGCAGAGATCCATCCCCTGCCCCTCCCCCCGCCCCGCTGTACACTCAAACTGCGTATTAACATTAATTTTCATCATTACTGAGAAAAAATCCAGTTATGATTTTGGTGCACGAACAGTTATCGAACATAACCTCGAACAGCCGAATTTTTCTCAAATTGTTCGTGTTCGCCGACCGGCTCGAACACCGCCCAAAACAGCTCGAATTTGAGATTGGCGAACAGTTCGAGTAGAACAACGCTCATCTCTATCCAAGAGTCAAGGGAGCTTTGCACTGCAGAAAAAAAGATGAGAATAATTATTTTATAAAAACTAACTGAGCAATTAATGTCATTTGACCCAGCATTCACAGTGGAAATGACAAATGTTGTAGGCTACATTCTTGTATGGCTTAGCTTAAAACACAAGTTAACAGACACAAAAGTGAGCAGAAAACTGAGCACATATAAAAACAAATGCACAAGTTTTATTGTCAGTTTTCCTTCAGCACTTTGTACTATGCCAGAGAGAAAAAAGCCTATAATATGTAAGAAACAATCCTAAATAGTATTCAATAAAGGTAGTGCAGAAAAAAAATGATTTCCAAAAATGTCATAGGAATCAGACATATTGTTGCTATTGCACTATTACACTTTCTATCAATGTACTGCTACAGTTCTTCAAGACTGAAAAGTAGAATTAAATTTACTTTAATGATACATTAACAGTGAGCTTGCATTATTTTGCATTCATTTACATTTTTAGCAAAATGTGCCATAAATAAATATAAAAATATATCCAATTGAATTCATTACACTAATCTTGATGCTTGACGATTAAATTTTTTAAAACCTGAATAGTTTTTCACTGTTCTCCCTGATTTTTGTCTGATCAAATCTTGGAAAAATATAGGGCTCTACCTATACTATTACATGGACTTAGCCTTGGGCAATCAGTCATAGTGCTGTCTGTCTCAACTTTTAGTTCTGTCATGTAGGGTTTCTAGTGCAGGCAAATACTACTTTGTAAGGGTAGCAAACTTTAGTGACACGAGATGCTTAGTTCTGCTCTGTAAGTTAAAAGATGATTGCAAATGCATCAAATTCCTAAAGTTCTAGTCATGATTTCTATAAAAAAAATCTCTAAATATGTCTTTAAATGTGAACTTTTCTTTTTTTAATATGAAGTTCTTTTTCACTTTAGCTCACCTTGATTTGTTATTTTTAGATGATTTTCTCTCTCACTGACAGGTACTTTACAAGGAAAATAGTTTCCATAGCAAGATTATGTGGGAGGCTGTTTATGTCATGCTCAGAATCACAGACTATGACAAAAGGCTGCAACTATATATTAGAAAAGTAATAAGTTAGAGTAGCATAAAACCATTGTTTATAATTCAGTGAAAAGTTGTTTTATGACTTGAATTTAAGAACTTTTGATGGATTAATACTAATGCACTTGACACACATACATTACTTTGTATCACATAAGTTGAGCAATCAGCATGTCAGCACTTTATTATTACTTACATAGCTGCTACATGTTGCTGATATTATTAAAAAATTTTAACTGTGGTTCAGCTGAATATTTCTCCTTTATACAAATTGATCGCTCGCATAAAAATAAATCCATACAAAGAGACAGAGTAAATAAATGCCACTTGCAATGTGCTTAGGACACAGTCCAGCAGAAATAATAACAACATTGCAAAAAGTTTGCTGATGATTTAAAAAAAATATATATGCATTTATCTTGCTAGAAATGTTATTAACCGTGACATTTTATTGAACTACGAATATATATCCACTGCTAGACTGTATTAGGCAGTGAGTAGAGATTGTACAGAATTTATAGGTAGGTAGAGGTTTTTGAAGATTAGATTGGACCAGATAACTCTTCAGGATCTTAGTTGAACTCTCAAGAAGAAAATCAAGGAATTGAATGCTTAAAATAGTGTTCACAATAAGATAACATTAGTGAGTTCATGTATTCTTAGATATACTGTATATTCAGACATATAATAAGATAACATTAGTGAGTTCATGTATTCTTAGATATACTGTATATTCAGACATATACTGTATGTAGATCTACTCTAAACATGAAGCTGTAGGTGAGTCCTAACTATATTCTAGTAGAGTGATAATTGGTACTAAGGGATTTGCACAGATCCACTGGCGGCTTGATACATCTGCAGATCAGTAAACCTTTACCTATTATCAGTCATTTTAATGCCCTTTTACACACGCAGACCAAAGTAAATGATGTGCGCTGAGCGATTTATACTAGATTGCTCAGTGTGCATAGGCTGCTATTATTCTCAGCAGCACGAGTCCTGTTTGCACAGGATAATGCAGCGTCAAGAATGATGATCTTTTAAACTGCCCCAAAAGATTATTTCACATTTTGCTTATTCATTGGGTGATCGGCAGCTTGTTTACACAGCAAGATAATTGTGTAACGAGCATTAATAACGTTTGTTCACAATTATTTTGTTGTGTAAAAGCCCAATTAAAGAGCTTCATAGGGATAACTCACTGTTCCAACATAAAAGAAAGGCTAAGCAGCTGTCACAGGTGTGTCAGAAGGGACAGACAGTCACCCTGCAGTTAGTTGCAGGAGATCTCTTTGTTTGGCATTAAAGACAACTTCGTAGAAGCTGTCGCACTAGGACCCAGCGGCTACCTTCCTCTGGCTAATTAACACCCTGGCCTGGTGTATAAATACCTGCTGTATGCCAGAGGGAGGTGCCGGCGATATTCATTACTCCTTGTGAAGACTTCAGCAAGAGCAGTACTTCTTCCTCTCTGGTGCTAGAGGACATGTGCACATTTGTCTGGAGTTGACTAAAGCAAAGCTATTTCCCCTTGTCTGTTCCCCCTTTTGTCTTTAGTGTTCAGTGGGGATTGATTAGCGCTCATCCCCTCCCTTCCCTTGCTAGGGCCATACGTCAGGGAAAGACAGGGCGAGGTACGCATGAGGCGATTGGTGAAGAACCAATATAGGGACGTTAGTGGAGACACTGTGATAATAGATCAGCCTAGGAGGTCTCCACTATCCCCTTTCCCTAGAGTCTCGGTTCCCTTTCCCTCTTCCCTTTGTGTTGCACACACCTTGTGTGACAGCAGCTGATCTTGAATTGTGCAATTCAGATGGCAGCCTCTAAAAGGTATTTTCATTGCAAAAACTTTGAAGAGTTAGGGGCACATGAGAGTTTTAGGAATTTCTGAGAACAAATCTTCCAAGCAGTTGAAATGACAGAGTTAGATAATGTTAGGCTTGAGAAGGCACTGAAGTGAGATAATAAAAATAAGTACATGATTCTGAAAGTTACAAAATATAACTTCATAAAATGTTTCTGGTGATGGTTAAACCTACTTGATCAGCAGATCAGACATTACACTCAAACAGAAATAAAAAATGTGGAACTTAACCCACTTAATTCTCTTTTAGACATATAACTGACAAATGCACAACATGAGGGAGGATTGTCTAGAGACAAGAGAAGTAAAATGATTACATTACACAAAAGAAAGCAAGGGTACATGACGATTTCCAAATAACAGTTATTAGGCTGAAACACAAAGCTGCTAAAATGACAAATTGGATTTCTTCATAACATAGTAAGATGCATCCTACATAGAAGTTTAATGAATGGTTATCGTAAATGAAAGTCACTGCTGTTGCCAAAGCTCAAAAAATCCATTTGGTAAGTGTTAAGGCTTATATACTTAAGTGTCAAGAATTTCAGGGGTTAATACCAAGGTTTGAGTGTAGCAAATTCAATCTATTTTAATATTGATAATAGCAAAAAGAATACAACAGGGTTATGACAGTCCTCAGGGTTTTCAGTAGGGACAGCATCTGATTGAGTATTGACGGTGATCAGGAATCTGAGGGACGCAACTAAAGATCCCCAAGACAATGTCAGAACATCTCCATGGGTAAGACCATTTGATATTATGTACCCACATTGTTTTGTATTGGCATTCTTCTACTGATATGATTCATAGGAGGTTATGACCCCTTATGTTTTGGGGCAGTTACATTAATGTGTGAACTACCTCTGCTAGTACTGACCTCTGTCAGACAGTGATTATTCTTTATGTACGGTATATGTGAATCTTAACACTTCACAACCAATGATGTAATTTTAAATCATCGGCCGTTTCCCTTCCTTTGATATGGTCTCTGATGTCAAAGCCGGCATCTGTCTCTACACTTGATGGCTGATTTAATCAGTCATAAAGTGACTCTAACAGCTACGGGTGGATCCAAGATCATGCCACAGATGTTAACTAGCGAAATGCCGCTGTAAACCACTAAAAACGTCATTTAAAGCATCTGGAAGTGTGTCACAAGTGTGTCGGCGCCTCTGTCATGTGATTGTGGGGCACCAATGGGTGTCTACAGAAGATACTCGTGCCTGTTATCACAATGCTCCTGTGAATGCCACCTCTTGGCCGGCTTTCTTAGAAGATTGTGATTTTTTCTGAAGCCCTGCTATGTACAACACAGGTAATGGGATGATCCCTGCTTCAAGTCTCCTAAAGGGACTATTAAATAAAGTAAAAAGTAAAACAAAAAATAAATAAATAAATATTAAAAAAACAAAAAAAAAAAACAAGTTTAAATAAAGTTAAAAAGTTTTTGCCCCATTAAAAATAAAACATAAAAAAACTAAAATATTTGGTAGCGCTGTATTCAGAAATGTCCGAGCTATCAAAATAAAAATGAAATTAATCCAATCCGTAAACAGTGCATCAATACAAAAAATTGAAAAACCCTAAAATTAAATTTTTTTTGTTACTACAACACTACAATAAAAAGCAATAAGAGGCAATCAACACATTGTATCTCTGCCAAAATGGTATCAATAAAAACATCAGCTCAGGGCACAAAAAATAAGCCATCACATAGCCCCAGATCTTGACAAATTAAAATGCTACGGGTCTCAGAAAATGGCAACAAACAAAAACTTTTTTTCATACAAATTTTGTAATTTTTTTCCACCACTTAAATAAAAAAGAACCTATACATGTTTGGTATCTGTATACTCATGCTGACCTGTGGAATCATATTACCAGGTCAATTTTACCTTATAGTGAACATGGTAAATATAAAACACTAAAAACAATTGTGGAATTGCACTTGTCATCTTTTGGAAGGGGCTAATCATCCGGTGACTGTCCTTACTGACCACAAAAATTTAGAATTCATACATACAGCTAAGAGGTTGTCTGCAAGACAAGCACGCTGGGCCTTATTTTTCTCCAGGTTTAATTTTGTAATTTCTAACAGGCCTTGTTCAATAAACGGCAAGGCTGACGTGTTGTCCAGGATATCTCCTGAACCTCAGGAGAGATTTAACACATACTATACCATTCTTCGTCCAAAATTCTTTTGGGGAATACTGGACACTAAAGAATTTTTTACCAAAATTAACTTTTTTTTTAACCATGCTTCTAAAGATGTTGATCCTTCTTTTAAGGAGGGGTTTTGGATGCTGAAGCATCAAGTATATGTCCCCGAATCTGCTCGACTTGAAGTCCTCAAATTTGTCCATGATTCCAAACTTGTAGGGCACCCTGGAGTCATGAAAACTGAAGAACTACTGCTCCATTCTTTTTGGTGGCCTAATTGTAGGACAGATGTAAAAAAATGTGTTTTTCCTGCTTAACATATGCACGGTACAAGACACTACTGTCTTTTTCTTTAGGGCTCCTTCAACCTCTTCCAGTTCCATCCAAGCCTTGGGGATCAATCTCAATGGATTTTATCGTGGACCTACCTCCATCTAAAGAATGGACTGTTATCTTTGTTGTGGTGGATTAGCACACAAAGATGGCCCATTTTATTCCAACTAAAGGGATTCCTACTGCTGAAAAAAACGCAGAATTAATGGTCAGAGAGATATTGAAGCTGCATAGAATTCCTAACAATCTAATTTCTGATAGAGATGTTCAGTTTACATCAAAATTTTGGAAAAGCTTCTGTACAGCTTTAGGAGTTATTGTCAATTTGTCTACTGCCTTCCATCCACAATCCAATGGTCAGACTGAAAGAAATAATCAAACTATTGAACAATATCTGCGCTGTTTTATTTCTTACCTGCAGGATGACTGGGTGGGCTTTTTACCAATAGCAGAATTTGCCTACAATAATTCCAAACACAGTTCAACATTTCAAAGTCCATTTTTTGCTAATTATGGCTTGCACCTAGTATTCATTCTGAATCTTCAATGTAATACTTTGGTTCCTGCTGTTTCTGACAGAATGACAAAGTTACAGGAAGCTCAGAAGGAATTAATTGAGCTGTTACAGAAGACCCAAGAAGATAATTAAAAAAACAGAACATCGCAAAGCCCCTCCTTCCTTTCAGGTCGGTGACAAGGTGTGGCTATCTACCAAGAACCTGAAAACAAATGTACCATCATCGAAATTTGGTCAAAATTTCATAGGACCTTTTCAAATTTCTGCACAAATTAACCAAGTTGCCTTCCATTTAAAGCTTTCTAACAGCATGAAAATTCACCCTGTGTTCCATGTATCCTTGCTCAAACCTTTCAGTGAGAACCCGCTTCAAGGAAGAACTCAGCCACCTCCTCCACCAGAAATCATGTACTCTTCTTCACCATGGTGAAGAAGAGTACATTGTGGATAAAATTCTGGACTCTAGAAGATTTAGAGGAAGATTGCAGTATTTGGTGCAATGGAAGGGCTATGGATAAGAAGATAATTCCTGGGAGTCGGAGTGCAATATCCATGCACCCAGGCTTACAAAAGACTTTCATCTGAAACATCAAGAGAAAACAGTGCCTGAGATATCCAGAGACCATCCTGGAAAGAGGGGACTACTGTCAGGACTCGAACCCAGCACCTCTTGTGCATCAGGTGGCAGCTCTTCTCACTCAGCTATTCAGCTCACTGGTCAGTTCCTGGCTAACCTAGATTCTAGTACCTGTGTTCTTCCTGAGTAGCCCACCCTATGTTTTACCTGATTGGCTTCATCCTGATTGAACACCCTACTTAAACCTGGCCTGGCGCCTCCCTCCTTGTGAGACTATTGAGCTCCCAGCCTCTAGTCAAGCTCTTCCTTCTCCTGCTTTTTCCTGCAAAGACAATACGTCTTTCCTGCTTGCCGAATTCCTGGCTTTCCTGACTATGCTACCTGCTAAACCCTGCAAGATAATACTGCTTTCCTGTGTTACGAATTCCTAGCTTCCCTGACTACGCTTCCTGCTAAACCCTGCAAAATAATACTGCTTTCCTGTATGCTGAATTCCTGGCTTCCCTGACCATGCTACCTGCTAAACCCTTCAAGATAATACTGATTTCCTGTGTACCGAATTCCTGGTTTCCCTGACTAGGCTACCTGCTAAACCCAGCAAGATAATACTGCTTTCCTGTGTGCTGAATTCCTGGCTTCCATGACCATGCTACCTGCTAAACCCTTCAAGACAATACTGCTTTCCTGTATACCAAATTCCTGGCTTCCCTGACTGCGCTACCTGCTAAACCCTGCAAGATAATATTGCTTTCCTGTGTGCTGAATTCCTGGCTTCCCTGACCATGCTACCTGCTAAATCCTTCAAGACAATGCTGCTTTCCTGTATACCGAATTCCTGGCTACCCTGACTATGCTACCAACCAGTGCTGCCCTAGTGGTTGCAATATCACTCCTGCAACCCTGCTCAGTTCCAAACACTACTCTGCTATGCTAACCTATCTGTGGTTATTAAGCTGGTAAGCCCTGGGCTAGATTATGGGAACAATCTTTTTCACCCAGACTCTTTTGATTGCTCCTAAATCCCTAAAAGTTACTTATTAACTTTTTGTGTGATATAATTATTTGATTTAAGGACTTAAAAATGTAAAGTAAGAAAATCACTACATTTTCACATCTTTTGTCAAATTTTTGATATTTTCATAATTAAACACAAATTATATTGACCTAAAGTTACCACTAACATGAAGTACAACGTGTAACAAAAAAACCCTCTGAATCACTGGGATACTTAGAAGCGCTTCAGAGTTATAACCACATAAATTGACACTGGTCATAATTGAAAAAATTGGTCTGTTGAAAACAGGCTGGGGGTGAAGGGGTTAAAAACATATACATAGCTTCCTGGTCTATGACACGCAAACCTATATTTCAGGATTCTTGCTTACCAGCATGATTAAGACATAAGGTATAGTGATGAGTGAGCACTAAAATGCTCGGGTACTCGTTGCTCGAGTCAAGCAAATTGGAATGCTCGAGTGCTCGATCTGAACAAAGAGCCCAATATAAGTCTATGGGAAACTCAAGCATTTTTCCGCTTGCCCATCCCCCAGGGGCCTAAAAATTGCCAAAATCTATAGGAACAGTGCTGAAATTACATGAGAACAACATGGAGAAGACCCCTGGAAGCATCTCTGACTTCCAAGTCACTGCTGTGAACAATGTTGTCAAAGTATTATGCCACTTTTACAGACTCACAATAAAACATGAAAAAATGAAACCAAAATGGATTTTCCTGGGAAAAATGTTAAGGAACATTCTTTCCAGGGTAATGACTTGTATATAAGGCAAAATAAATAAACATGAATAAAAATTAACCTCCACACCTTGGGCTATGTTCACATGTAGCGTTTTTGATGCATTTTTGCACTTTTGCATTGCTTTCAACAGTGAAAAATAAATTTACCAGTAAATGTCATTTTAACATTTTACTACCTTATCTTATCTGAAGGCAATTGTCTATGCTGTGAAGATACGAGATGTGCAGCATCTGAAACAACGGATACTGGAAGCCTGTGCTAGCATTTCTTCTGTGGTGTTGCTATCACTGTGTCAAGAGTGGGAGAAGAGGGTTGCATTGACAATCCAACACAATGGGCAGCACTTTGAACACATTTTATAAGTGGTCATAAACTTGTAAAAAACTCATGAAAGAATAAAGTTACGTTAAAACCAAGCACAACATTGTTTTTCTTATGAAATTCTCAATACTTTTGATGTGTCACATGACCCTCTTCCCATTGAAAAAAATAAAGTTGGACCCAAAATGTCCGACTTCAAAATGGTCGCCATGGTTGCCACCCATCTTGAAATTTTCCCCCTCCCATATACTAATGTGATACAAACAGGAAGTTGATATCACCAACCATTCCCATTTAATTTAGGTGTATCCATATAAATAGCCCGCCTTGTATACTCCTGAAATAACACTACCTATATCTAACTATTACACCATCAATTCTGTGCCTCACACAGTGGCACCTCTCCCTACTCTGCCTGTTTCCGGGATAGACTGTGACGAGCCTAGCGTCACCAGGTCTTATATAGACCTGATGACGCTATGCGGTCACCCAATCACTGTAATGCCAAAACCAACATGACTATGGCATTACAGTTCATGACAAGCAATCCCTTCATGTTCAATAGCTCTCTAAAGAGTGGCAGACATTCAGGGCGGGGACCTGAGCTCCCGCCAGAGCAACCGGTAATACTCGCCGAGCATGTCGAGCAATGTGATGCTCGGGCGAAAATACCCTCCCCCTGGTTTCTATTTACAGTTGGATTCACTTGAATGCTTGGATTAATATTTACAAATTCACTACCACTCCCATTTTCAATCTGCTTAAACATTAATGCAAAAAGAATAGGAAACAGCTGTGCGCTCAATACCTACATTGTAAAAGCATAAAATGGCCCTCATTTTTTATATTGGCAGTGATAGCCATATTGATTGGCACTGCTAAACCATGTGATGTAATAACTTCAGGTAATTATAGAGGAGCTCATCAGGCCATAGCCTTTCATCATTAGCCCGCTTTGATTGTTCAGCAGTCTGTGAAATGGTGCCAGACATTTTTTTTTTTTTTCTGAATCGAAAACTGTTCAAATTGACAGGATCGGCAAACTTCTGGAAATTAGACTTAAAGCTGATTCTCTGTGGAATTATTCCATCATCTCTAATCACAAATATATAATATTGAGAAAGATAAAAACTAGGAAAAGAAAGGAGCGCTATCTGAGCGCAGTAAATAACATCACATATAGAATTTTGAAAAGGTAACTGGAGAGGCTCACCTTTGTGGGTTGTGCAGATCCAGGCACAACTCTAGTAGAGATTTAATAAAATGTTTTACAGGGTCTCCACCAACGGTCAGCCCCTCATCCAAAAGCCATGGTTGCATACCTTGTCCTGGCCCGACAGGTTGCCTCTACGTGGGTTTGTGACAAGAGATTACCGGAGGCGCTACCATGGATAATGATAGAGCCTCCACTGTAAGTTTAGTGGAAACATTCCAATAGGCTCGCAGGTGACTGCTCAAAAGCGCATAGGTTCAAGATATAAAAAATTATTTTGAATTAAAAACCACTCAAGGGATGAGTGGTTGACATATAATAGCATATAAAGGCATAGCATAGGCATAGCTTGTGCCAGAGGTCAGGAAATAAATCAGAAAGACATAAAAAAAATGGAAATGGATATAGGGATATTTAGGGACATTATCCTTAAGCATTTATGGCAAAACCGTAACTGAGTGTAGAGTGTATCAGAGTTGTGACTTTTAATTAGCTAACTGTACTGAGTAATATACTAATTTTAGACATGCTTGCTTGATAGTAGCGTCCGAGTAGGCAAAAAAAAAAGAAAAACCAAACCTGCATGAGGCAGAAATAAATGTTATTTATTTACTGCACCATGCAGTGCATTGTGGGCCTCAGTAAGGTTGCTGACATTTGGATTTGGGAGCACTGAGTTCTCTGGATCTTTTTTGTGGAGGAGTCATGTCACTTTTTCAAAGCCTTTGTGCTACTGGTAATGTAGATACCTCCTATATTTCTGTTGACAGATAATAGACCTGAGTGGGTATTGTTTTTTGTGTGTTTAAGCTTTTATTAGTACCATTATTAGTACCATTTTGGGGTAGATAACATTTTGGCTCACTTTTAAAGCAAAATTCACTTTTTTCCTGTACTGTACTGAGCATTTACATTGGAGTTTTATACTATATCTAAAAAATGCATGATTCAGATGAAACCATTCAATATAAAGAGACAAGCAGAGTTACTCTGGACTCAGTTTGGTCTGTGTTCTGCCAATGTTCATTTTTTTAAAATATGCACAAAACTGTGGTTGACCATCCTTTTGTGTTTGCCTAAAAGATGGGACACCACCTGGAAAGATGTCAGATGGAGTCTAAAGTAACTCTGTCTGCTTCATTTCAATGAATGGTTTCTTTTGAGGTTCTTTATTAGTGTTGAGCGAGCACTAAAATGCTTGGGTGCTCGAAGCTCGGGCCAAGCTCACCGTGATACTCGGGTGCTCGACCCGAGCAACGAGCCCAATGTTAGTCTATGGGAGACCCGAGCATTTTTGCGGCGGATCCTCCGGCAGTCTGTAGAAAGCCTAAAAAGTGCCGAAAACGATAGTGACATTGCTCAAAAGACATGAGGACAGCATGGGCATCGCCCCAGGAAGCATTTCTGACCCCCAGGTCACTGCTGTCAACAACGTGGTCAGAGGTATTAAGCCACTTTTACGGGCTCACAATAAAACGTTCAAAAACGAAACTGAAAAGGTTTTCCTGTGAAATATGTTAAGGAACTTCCTTTCCAGGGTAAAGACTTGTGTATTAGTTAAAATAAGTAACCAAAAACAAAAATACTTCTCCACACCTTGGGCTTTGTTCACAAGTAGCATTTTTTATGCATTTTTGCACTTTTGTATTGCTTTCAACCGTGACAAATGCATTCACCGGGAAATGTCATTTTAACATTTTACAATCTTATCTGGCCATGTGCTGTGTGACACATGCATACAGTGCTGAAAAGACATGGGAACAGCATGGGGAAGACCCCTGGAAGAATCTCTGACACCCAGGTCACTGCCTAAAAGTGTGCCCATCAGAAGTGATCCTTGCCGCATTAGAAGATGCAGACTTGCAACTATCCCCGTGCAAGTCCTTGTCCCAGGGCAGTGTTCAATTGTACCTCCCCCATTCCTTGCAATGCAAGTGCAAGTATGCAGCCTGCCACACACCCACCCCCAGGCTGCAATACCATACTGCTAGCTTGCACTTGAAATGGGGCCTTTTAGTTTGGAGGAGGCCAAAGCTGGCCACTACCTCATGGCTGCTTTGGCAGCAAGGTATCCATACTCAGTCACCAGCCGCCCGGCGGCCGGGTGTCCACACATAGTCCCCAGCCGCCACGGGGCGGCCGGGTGTCCATAAACGGTCACCTGCCGCCCCTATGTCTCCATGGAACTTCCCCTCACGCATTTCTTAGCCTGGCCTGCTTTAGGGCAGCTTTGGACAAGCCCACCAGAGAACCAGACTCCTACGGTGGGCCCTGGCTTCTCCATCAGGGGAGTTGAGAGTGCCAAGGTGAGGAGCATGATGATGATGATAGAAGTTAGCATCTGCTTTGTTTTCTTGGAATGCAAGTGTAAGTGTGCAACCTGCCACCCACCCCCAGGCTGCACTACCATACTGCTAGCTTGCTTGCACTTGAAATTGGGCCTTTAAGGCATGTGGAGGCAGACGCTGGCCACCATGTCATGGCTGCGTCGGCGGCCTGGTATCCATACTCAGTCCCCAGCCGCCCGGCGGCCGGGTGTCCACGCTCAGTCCCCAGCCGCCATACTCCGTCCCCAACTGCCCCGCGGCCGGGTGTCCACACACGGTCCCCAGCCACCTGGGGGCAGCCGGTTGTCCATAAACGGCCCCCAGCCACCCCTGTTTCTCCTTGGAACATCCCCCCACACTTTTCTTAGCCTGGCCTGCTTTAGAGCAGCATTGGACGAGCCCACCGGAGAACCAGACTCCTCTGGTGTGCCCGGGCTTCTCCATCAGGGGAATTGAGAGTGCCAAGGTGAGGAGCATGATGATGATGATAGAAGTTAGCATCTGCTTTGTTTTCTTGGAATGCAAGCGCATGTATGTAGTAGCGGATAGGCCTGAGGTGGTCAGCGTTTTGGTGCATATCCTACCTCCTCCGAGGATTGCTAGATGTTTTCCTGCTACTATCCCAGTTCTATGACTCCCGTTAAAACAAAGCTTCAAGTGATGAATGATGGATGAAGTGGTGGCAAAGGAGAAAGCACGAGGAACAGGGACCATTCACATCAATATCAGGCCAGTCAACCACACATGTCTTGTAGGATATGTTTCTGTACCAAAAGGAGCAGTTAGGCTACACAGTTATAGTGAATGCAGTGAGTGCAATGCCTACCAAAAATTTCGAGGCACTCCAATGCCCATTGGAAGTGACATGGAGGTCAGAGGGGCTTAACTAAACCGTTTTTTCCATTTATAGCAACTTGGTCTCCTGTGCACTGTTGGCCTAAGCAGTGAATGGAAGGCCTTCCAAAAATTATGAGGAACTGCAATGCCCTTTGAAACAGACGTGGATTACAGCATACTAAAAACCTTCTTGCCATTATTGGGGAGTGGGTCTCCTTTAGTGTTCGCCTATGCATTGAAAAAGAAAAGCTGACTAAAATTAGGAGGAAATGCAATGCCCGTTGGAAGAATGGTGGAGTTCGCAGTGTAATAAAAAGACAATATCAATGCCCCTGGGAAAAGATGTGGAGGTCGCAGTAGCTTAACAAGACGGTTTTAATGCCCCTTGGAAGAGACATGGAGGTCGCAGTAGCTTAGCAAGATGGTTTTAATGCCCCTTGGAAGAATAGTGGGGGTCGCAGTATCTTAACAAGACGGTTTAATGCCCCTGGGAAAAGTGGTGGAGGTCGCAGTGGAATAAAAAGACAATATCAATGCCCCTGGAAAAAGTGGTAGAGGATGCAGTAGCTTAACAAGACGGTTTTAATGCCCCTTGGAAGCGTCGTGGAGGTCGCAGTGGAATAAAAAGACAATATCAATGCGCCTGGGAAAAGTGATGGAGGCCGAAGTAGATTAAAAAGATGGTTTTAATGCTCCTTGGAGGAGACGTGGAGGTCGCAGAGGAATAAAAAGACAATATCAATGCGCCGGGGAAAAGTGGTGGAGGTCGCAGTAGATTAATAAGACGGTTTTAATGCCTATTGGAAGAGACGTGGAGGTTGCAGTAGCTTAACAAGACGGTTTTAATGTGCCTTGGAAGAGACATGGAGGTCGCAGTAGCTTAACAAGATGCTTTTAATGCCCCTTGGAAGAATAGTGGGGGTCGCAGTTGCTTAACAAGATGGTTTTAATGCCCCTGGGAAAAGTGGTGGAGGTCGCAGTGGAATAAAAAGACAATATCAATGCCCCTGGGAAAAGTGGTGGAGGTCGCAGTAGCTTAACAAGACGGTTTTAATGCCTCTTGGAAGAGACGTGGAGGTCGCAGTAGCTTAACAAGACGGTTTTAATGTGACTTGGAAGAGACATGGAGGTCGCAGTAGCTTAACAAGACTGTTTTAATGCCCCTTGGAAGAATAGTGGGGGTCGCAGTATCTTAACAAGACGGTTTTAATGCCCCTGGGAAAAGTGGTGGAGGTCGCAGTGGAATAAAAAGACAATATCAATACCCCTGGAAAAAGTGGTGGAGGACGCAGTAGCTTAACAAGACGGTTTTAATGCCCCTTGGAAGCGACGTGGAGGTCGCAGTGGATTAAAAAGACAATATCAATGCACCTGGGAAAAGTGATGGAGGCCGAAGTAGCTTAAAAAGATGGTTTTAATGCTCCTTGGAGGAGACGTGGAGGTCGCAGTGGAATAAAAAGACAATATCAATGCGCCGGGGAAAAGTGGTGGAGGTCGCAGTAGGTTAACAAGATGGTTTTAATGCCTCTTGGAAGAGACGTGGAGGTTGCAGTAGCTTAACAAGACGGTTTTAATGCGCCTTGGAAGAGACATGGAGGTCGCTGTAGCTTAACAAGACGGTTTTAATGCCCCTTGGAAAAATAGTGGGGGTCGCAGTAGCTTAACAAGACGGTTTAAATGCCCCTGGGAAAAGTAGTGGAGGTCGCAGTGGAATAAAAAGACAATATCAATGCCCCTGGAAAAAGTGGTGGAGGACGCAGTAGCTTAACAAGACGGTTTTAATGCCCCTTGGAAGCGACGTGGAGGTCGCAGTGGATTAAAAAGACAATATCAATGCGCCTGGAAAAAGTGATGGAGGCCGAAGTAGCTTAAAAAGATGGTTTTAATGCTCCTTGGAGGAGACGTGGAGGTCGCAGTGGAATAAAAAGACAATATCAATGCGCCGGGGAAAAGTGGTGGAGGTCGCAGTAGATTAACAAGATGGTTTTAATGCCTCTTGGAAGAGACGTGGAGGTTGCAGTAGCTTAACAAGACGGTTTTATTGCGCCTTGGAAGAGACATGAAGGTCGCTGTAGCTTAACAAGACGGTTTTAATGCCCCTTGGAAGAATAGTGGGGGTCGCAGTAGCTTAACAAGACGGTTTTAATGCCCCTCGGAAAAGTGGTGGAGGTCGCAGTGGAATAAAAAGACAATATCAATGCCCCTGGGAAAAGTGGTGGAGGTCGCAGTAGCTTAACAAGACGGTTTTAATGCCCCTTGGAAGCGACGTGGAGGTCGCATTGGAATAAAAAGACAATATCAATGCGCCTAGGAAAAGTGGTGGAGGCCAAAGTAGCTTAAAAAGATGGTTTTAATGCCCCTTGGAAGAGACGTGGAGGTCGCAGTGGAATAAAAAGACAATATCAATGTGCCTGGGAAAAGTGGTGGAGGTCTCAGTAGCTTAACAAGACGGTTTTAATGCCCCTTGGAAGAGACGTGGAGGTCGCAGTAGCTTAACAAGACGGTTTTAATGCGCCTTGGAAGAGACATGGAGGTCGCTGTAGCTTAACAAGATGGTTTTAATGCCCCTTGGAAGAATAGTGGGGGTCGCAGTAGCTTAACAAGATGGTTTTAATGCTCCTGGGAAAAGTGGTGGAGGTCGCAGTGGAATAAAAAGACAATATCAATGCCCCTGGGAAAAGTGGTGGAGGTCGCAGTAGCTTAACAAGAAGGTTTTAATGCCCCTTGGAAGAGACGTGGAGGTCGCAGTAGCTTAACAAGACGGTTTCAATGCGCCTTGGAAGAATGGTGGAGGTCGCAGTAGCTTAACAAGAAGGTTTTAATGCCCCTTTGAAGAGACGTGGAGGTCGCAGTGGAATAAAAAGACAATATAAATGCCCCTGGGAAAAGTGGTGGAGGTCGCAGTAGCTTAACAAGACGGTTTTAATGCCACTTGGAAGAGACGTGGAGGTCGCAGTAGCTTAACAAGTTGGTTTTGATGCCCCTTGGAAGAGACGTGGAGGTCGCAGTAGCTTAACAAGGTGGTTTTAATGCCCCTTGGAAGAATGGTGGAGGTCGCAGTTGCTTAACAAGACGGTTTTAATGCCCCTGGTAAAAGTGGTGGAGGTCGCAGTAGCTTACCAAGACGGTTTTAATGCCCCTTGGGAGAGATGTGGATGTCACAGTAGTTTAACAAGACGGTTTTAATGCCCCGTGCAAGAGATGTGGAGGTCGCAGTGGAATAAAAAGACAACATCAATACCCCTGGGAAAAGTAGTGGAGGTCGCAGTAGCTTAACAAGACGGTTTTAATGCCCCTTGGAAGAGACGTGGAGGTCGCAGTAGCTTAACAAGATGGTTTTAATGCCCCTTGGAAGAATGGTGGAGGTCGCAGTAGCTTACCAAGACGGTTTTAATACCCCTGGGAAAAGTGGTGGAGGTCGCAGTAGCTTAACAAGGCGGTTTTAATGCCCCTTGGAAGAGACGTGGAGGTCGCAGTAGCTTAACAAGACAGTTTTAATGCCTCTTGGAAGAGACGTGGAGGTCGCAATGGAATAAAGATGGTTTTAATGCCCCTGGGAAAAGTGGTGGAGGTCGCAGTGGAATAAAAAGACAATATCAATGCCCCTGGGAAAAGTGGTGGAGGTCGCAGTAGCTTAACCAGATGGTTTTCATGCCTCTTTCAAGAGCCATGCAGTACAGCATATTAAAAACATTATTCCCATTATTGGGGAGTGGGTCTCCCATAGTCTTTGCCTATGCCTTCCAAGCAAAATCTGCCAAAAATTAGGACAGAGGAACTTGCAATGCTGGCAACACAGACAACGGTCACCCTGGTGGTATAGAGGTGGTAGAGGCTGAGGATAAGGAGAAGAGCAAAATACAGCCGAAATGAGGAAGCGTATACTCATCTGTGGGTGTTAAGCGGTGCATGGGAATACACCTCACGAAATAACACAGTGGATTTGACTTTATGTTACTCTGCTGTCATTTCGTGGTGATGAGAAGTCTGGCCCAATCCAGCACTTTTTCATTTTGATAAGGGTCAGCTTGTCAGCATTGTCAGTTGACTGGCGAGTGCGCTTATCAGTTATAATTCCCCCAGCGGCACTAAAAACACGCTCCGATAACACGATAGCGGCAGGGCAGGCCAGGACCTCCAAGGCGTACAGAGCGAGTTCATTCCAAGTGTGCAGCTTGGATATCCAATAATTAAAAGGCACAGAGGAATCACGGAGGACGCTGGTACGGTCAGCAAGGTACTCCCTCACCATCTTTTGAAACTTTCGACTACTTGAGAGAGTGCCCCGTGCCTCAGGGCTTGTATGCTGGGCGGGTCACAGAAAGCTGTCCCAGAATGTTGACAGTGTTCCCCTGCCTCTGCTTGATTAGAGTTGCGTCTCTCTCGCCTAAACGCCTTGGTTGGTCAACGAAATGTGACCTCTGCCGCTATCGTGTTCAGATGGGAATTTTTTTATCAGTTTTGCAGCAAGGGCCTTCGGGTACTGCCCTATTTTTGTAGAGCTCTCCACCTCAGGAATAAGAGAGTGAAAGTTCTCCTTGTAGCGGGCGTCTAAAAGTGTCATCAACCAGTAATGACTGTCACCCAACATTTTGACAACGCGAGGGTTACTGTTAAGGTAGCGTAACATAAAGTCAGCCATGCATGCCAGACTGGTAACGGGCAAGACTTCTGTGTCCTCACCAAGATGACGACTGACCATGCTCTCCTCCTCCTCCTCCTCCTCCCCCCTGTCCTCAGGCCACCCACACTGAACCGACTGTATGACAAATGTACAGGTACTGCCGTCTACAGCATATGATACCAGCTCCTGTTCTTCCTCCTCCTCTCCCTCATTGTCCCCCAATGCACGTTGGGATGAGATGAGGCTGGGCTGTGTGTAATCGCCCATTACGGGTTCTTGATCCATCTCATCATACTCTGGCTGCAATGCCTCCTCTTTAATTCTCTGCAGAGAGCGTTGGAAAAGACAGACAAGTGGGATGCTGATGCTAATGATGGCGTCATCGCCACTCACCATCTTGGTGGACTCCTCAAAGTTTGTCAGGATGGTACATATGTCAGACATCCAGGTCCACTCCTGAGGTCTTATGTGTGGAGTCTGACCTGAATATCGACGGCCTTGTTGCAGCTGGTACTCCACAACTGCTCTCTTCTGCTCACAAATCCTTTGCAACATGTGGAGGGTAGAGTTCCAGCGTGTGGGGACATCACACAACAGTCGGTGAGCTGGAAGCTGCAAACGCTGCTGCAACACAGCAAGGGTGGCGCAAGCTGTAGCCGACTTCCGAAAATGAGCTCACAGGCGGCGTACTTTGATGAGCAGATCTGACATCTCGGGGTACGATATAACAAACCGCTGAACCACGAGGTTAAGCACATGAGCCAGGCATGGTATGTGTGTGATCTCGCCTCGCCTCAGAGCCGCCACCAGGTTACGGCCATTGTCACACACGACCAAGCCTGGATGTAGGTTCAGCGGTCTCAGCCACAGATCTGCCTGCTCTTTCACAGCTGTCCACAACTCACAAGCAGTGTGAGGTTTATCACCTAAGCTTATGAGTTTCAGCACAGCCTGTTGTTGCTTGGCTGAGGCAGTACTGCAGTGATTCCAGCTTGTAACTGATGTGGTGATATTTGAGATGGAGGCTGAACATGAGGAGGAAGAGGATGATGCGCAGGAGCTGTACACTGTGGGGGCAACTCTGACTGACATAGGGCCCGCAATCCTCGGTGTGGGGAGGATGTGTTCCGTCCCAAGGTCCGACTGGGTCCCGGCTTCCACTATGTTTACACAGTGTGCCGTCAGAGAGATGTACCGTCCCTGGCCACAAGCACTTGTCCACGTGTCCGTTGTCAGGTGGACTCTCCCAGTAACTGCGTTGTTGAGGGCACGGCAGATGTTTTGGGACACGTGATTGTGTAGTGCGGGGATGGCACACCAGGCAAAATAGTGTCGGCTGGGGACCGAGTACCGAGGGACGGCCACCGTCATAAGGTTGCGGAAGGATTCCGTCTCCACCAGCCTAAAAGGCAGCATTTCCAGCTCAAGAAGTCGTGAAATTTGCGAATTTAGGACTGTGGCCTGTGGGGCGTTGGCTGCTAATTTGTGCTTTCATTCAAAGCTCTGGGATATGGACAATTGAACGTTGCGGTGGGACGTGGATGTGGACGTTGATGCTGTTTCTTGAGAAACTGCCATAACAAGTGAAGACTGAGAGGAGGGGGCATCTTTGCATGCAGTATGGACAGGGGATTGCCTTGAACACACAACAGGGGGTTCTATTACACGCACAACAGCGGAAGAAGCAGTGGTGACACCCGCTGACACTGGTCGTGGACCCTGGGGTTCGCCCCATAAAGTCGGGTGCTTTGCTGCCATGTGCCTGATCATGCTGGTGGTGGTCAGGCTGGTAGTTTTGTCACCCCTGCTGATGCTGGCATGGCAGGTGGAACTAGATCATCCACCTCCTCCTCTTCCACTTCCGCACCACGATCCTCCACACTTCCTGGCAATTGTGTCTCGTCATCGTCCACCTCTTGTGACAAATTGCCTGCGTCGACTTCCTGTGGCCGTAGCTGTTCAAATATTTGGGCATCGCTACATGGGATCTCCTCTTCCACCACTTCAAGCGGAGCAGACGAGGGGCACAAATATGGAAATGGACCAGTGAACAGCTCTTCAAAGTGTCCAACTGTGGGATCAGTTGCTGTCTGATGACACTCGGCATGGTGGGAGGAAGTAGCATCAGAGTGAGGAGGATTATGTGATCGAGACGCACGACTACTAAAACTTGACCGTGTGGAGAACAGACCGGAGGTGGTGGTGCACAGGTAACTGGAAGAATTATCTGCTATCCAATTAATAACCTGTTCACACTGATCAGTTCGCAATACTGGTGTTGTAGTGTGGTTCCCTAGTAATTCGGTCAAGAAGTGGGAGCGAGAAGATGTGGCTGTTGGTTGTGGCACATTTTCACCTTGACCACGGCCCCTTCCTCTACACGCACCATCATGTCCAGTTCCATGTCCCTTGCCACGCGCCTAGACCATTGTAAATTAAGTAAAATAGCTTACACTCGCACTATCAATGGAAAAAGGGTAATAAAAGGAGATTAGAACCGTGGAAGAGGAAAACCGCAGTTCTATTTCTCTTGCCTACACCAGACTCTTTTAAACAAATATATTGGTGTCTGACCAGTCAGGGAGACACTATTACAGGTTATTTTTTTACGGCAAAAAATGCCAAAAGCAGGATAATACAGAGATTTGACCCGTGGATCTGCAAAACCACAGTTCTATTCCTCTGGCGTACACCAGACTCTTTTAAACAGATATATTGGTGTCTGATCAGTCAGGGAGACACCATTCCAGTTTTTTTTTACAGCAAAAATGCCAAAAACAGGATAATACAAAGATTTGACCCGTGTAACTGCAAAACCACAATTATAGTTATGTGGCCTACACCAGACTCTTTTAAACAGATATATTGGTGTCTGACCAGTCAGGGAGACACTATTACAGTTTTTTTTTACGGCAAAAAATGCCAATAACAGGATAATACATAGATTTGACCAGTGGAACTGCAAAACCACAGTTGTAGTTATGTGGAGTACACCAGAATCTTTTAAACAGATATATTGGTGTCTGACCAGTCAGGGAAACACTATTACAGTTTATTTTTACGGCAAAAAATGCCAAAAGCAGAATAATACAGAGATTTGACCCGTGGAACTGCAAAACCACAGTTCTATTTCTCTGGCCTACACCAGACTATTTTAAACAGATATATTGGTGTCTGACCAGTCAGGGAGACACTATTACCATTTTTTTTAAGGCAAAATATGCCAAAAACAGGATAATACAGAGATTTGACCCGTGGAACTGCAAAACCACAGTTATAGTTATGTGGCATACACCAGACTCTTTTAAACAGATATATTGGTGTCTGACCAGTCAGGGAGACATTATTACAGTTTTTTTTTTTACGGCAAAAAATGCCAAAAGCAGGATAATACAGAGATTTGACCCGTGGATCTGCAAAACCACAGTTCTATTCCTCTGGCGTACACCAGACTCTTTTAAACATATATATTGGTGTCTGATCAGTCAGGGAGACACTATTCCAGTTTTTTTTTACAGCAAAAATGCCAAAAACAGGATAATACAAAGATTTGACCCGTGTAACTGCAAAACCACAATTATAGTTATGTGGCATACACCAGACTCTTTTAAACAGATATATTGGTGTCTGACCAGTCAGGGAGACACTATTACAGTTTTTTTTTTTACGGCAAAAAATGCCAAAAACAGGATAATACAGAGATTTGACCCGTGGAACTGCAAAACCAGAGTTCTATTTTTCTGGCCTACTCCAAACTTTTTTAAACAGATATACTGGTGTCTGACCAGTCAGGGAGACACTATTACAGTTTTTTGTATGGCAAAAAATACCAAAAAAAGGATGATACAGAGATTTGACCCATGGAACTGCAAAACCACAGTTATTGTTATGTGGCGTGCACCAGAATCTTTTAAACAGATATATTGGTGTCTGACCAGTCAGGGAGACACTATTACAGTATTTTTTATGGCAAAAAAAATCCAAAAACAGGATAATACAGAGATTTGACCTGTGGAACTGCAAAGCCACAGTTCTATTTTTCTGACCTACACCAGACTCTTTAAACAGATATATTGGTGTCTGAACACTCACAGACACACTAATTTTTTTATTTTTTTGGGGGGGGGCTGGGCGGAATACCAGAAGGTTAATAAGAAGGGTATTTGTACAGTCTGACTGAGGAAAAAAAAAATACAGGATTTAGATGAAAAAAAAAAAAATTTCCTGGCCCCTGAGACCGGGGTGATAAGTCTAGCAATTTGACCAACAGAAGCACACAGGACTGTAATGCAGCATTTGCTGGTATAACCACTGCGTCTCCTATTCAGCCTGCCTGCTTGCCTTATATCTGGGATGGATATTAGTCCTGAGAAGGACTGTTTGTTTGATTTTGCAGGCTTTAGAGACCCTATACTACCTATTTCGCACTATATATCTCTCCCTAAATCAGCAGCGTTGTCCCTACACTGTCTGATCCAGAGCGACTGTGTCCAAGATGGCGGCGACCGGTTTTAAATACTCGAGGTGACGCTGTGCGGCGAACCAATCACTGTAATGCCCACAAACAACATGGCTGCGGCATTACAGTGACTGGCTGGCAATCCCTGCATGTTTATTGGCTCTATAAAGAGCGCCAAACGTGCTGGGCGGAGACCCGAGCTCCTGCTCGAGTAACCCGGAAATGCTCGGTGCTCGCCGAACATCCCGAGTAGTGAGATGCTCGGGCGAGTAACGAGCAGTGTCGAGCATGCTCGCTCAACACTATTCTTTGTGAATAGTCTTTTTTGGAGGTTTAGACAGAAACCCTAATGTAAATGCTCAACGAAGAGTGCAGCATAAATGTTTTATACTGATTTTTTGGAGGCCTTATGCACAAATAAATAGCAGCTGTATGGTGGTGTGATGACAAAAGAGTATTTTTGCTGTTTTCTATTTATTTTTTAAATTGTTGATTGTAAGGGTTAAATAATGTGACAGTTTTATGGATTTTATTGTTCAGCATGTGGCCATACAAGCTGTTTGTACTTTTTTATACAGTACAGACCAAAAGTTTGGACACACCTTCTCATTTAAAGATTTTTCTGTATTTTCATGACTATGAAAATTGTACATTCACACTGAAGGCATCAAAACTATGAATTAACACATGTGGAAATATATACTTAACAAAAAAGTGTGAAACAACTGAAAATATGTCTTATATTCTAGGTTCTTTAAAGTAGCCACCTTTTGCTTTGATGACTGCTTTGCACACTCTTGGCATTCTCTTGATGAGCTTCAAGAGGTAGTCACCGGAAATGGTTTTCACTTCACAGGTGTGCCCTGTCAGGTTTAATAAGTGGGATTTCTTGCCTTATAAATGGGGTTGGGACCATCAGTTGTGTTGTGCAGAAGTCTGGTGGATACACAGCTGATAGTCCTACTGAATAGACTGTTAGAATTTGTATTATGGCAAGAAAAAAGCAGCTAAGTAAAGAAAAACGAGTGGCCATCATTACTTTAAGAAATGAAGGTCAGTCAGTGCGAAAAATTGGGAAAACTTTGAAAGTGTCCCCAAGTGCAGTTGCAAAAACCATCAAGCGCTAGAAAGAAACTGGCTCACATGTGGACCGCCCCAGGAAAGAAGACCAAGAGTCACCTCTGCTTCTGAGGATAAGTTTATCCGAGTCACCAGCCTCAGAAATCGCAGGTTAACAGTAGCTCTGATTAGAGACCAGGTCAATGCCACACAGAGTTCTAGCAGCAGATACATCTCTTCAACAACTGTTAAGAGGAGACTTTGTGCAGCAGGCCTTCATGGTAAAATAGCTGCTAGGAAACCACTACTAAGGACAGGCAACAAGCAGAAAAGACTTGTTTGGGCTAAAGAACACAAGGAATGGGCATTAAACCAGTGGAAATCTGTGCTTTGGTCTGATGAGTCCAAATTTGAGATCTTTGGTTCCAACCACCGTGTCTTTGTGCGATGCAGAAAAGGTGAACGGATGGACTCTACATGCCTGGTTCCCACCGTGAAGCATGGAGGAGGAGGTGCGATGGTGTGGGGGTGCTTTGCTGGTGACACTGTTGGGGATTTATTCAAAATTGAAGGCATACTGAACCAGCATGTCTACCACAGCATGTTGCAGTGGCATGCTATTCCATCCAGTTTGCGTTTAGTTGGACCATCATTTATTTTTCAACAGAACAATGACCCCAAACACACCTCCAGGCTGTGTAAGGGCTATTTGACCTAGAAGGAGAGTGATGGGGTGCTATGCCAGATGACCCTGCCTCTGCAGTCACCAGACCTGAACCCAATCGAGATGGTTTGGGGTGAGCTGGACTGCAGAGTGAAGGCAAAAGGGCCAACAAGTGCTAAGCATCTCTGGGAACTCTTTCAAGATTGTTGGAAGACCATTTCTGGTGACGACCTGTTGAAGCTCATCAAGAGAATGCCAAGAGTGTGCAAAGCAGTCATCAAAGCAAAAGGTGGCTACTTTGAAGAACCTAGAATATAAGACATATTTCAGTTGTTTCACACTTTTTTGTTAAGTATATAATTCCACATGTGTTAATTCATAGTTTTGATGCCTTCTGTGTGAATGTACAATTTTCATAGTCAAGAAAATACTGAAAAATCTTTAAATGAGAAGGTGTGTCCAAACTTTTGGTCTGTACTGTATAATTTGATTTTACATTAAAAAATGTGATTTAAGTGGTGAAGCATTTTTTTTTCATGATTTTTCTGTTATTTACTTTGTGGTGGCTTTTTTATTCGCATAAAAAGAGTTGTAATGTTTTTACTTCTCTATAGAACCTCAACTACTATTTGTCTCATCTGTGGTTTAATATCCTGCAACATTTCTTTACTGCAAGGTACTAGACCATACCTGCATGAACTTGAGATCTTTCTTTAACTTTTGGGTGGCATGTCAACTGTCTGCACCCCTGTGTCGAGAACCCACTCTCTCTCACAACCCTTTAGCTGATTCAGTTGCTATTAATCACAGCATCTAGAATGTTAACCAGACAGGGATGGTGCTGGAGGTGATGATGTGACTTGCTGTTACTGCAGGAGCTTGGCTGAAAGTGAAACCAAGTACCTCGTGGTGATCATTAAGACACCGCTTCTGTGCCTTCATGATCACCATGGTGTAACTGTGCATCAATTCACATTTACTCCTTCCCAATCATGCCATATATTTAGGTCAAATGTCAGGAATAGAGATGAGCGTTGTTCTACTCGAACTGTTCGCCAATCTCAAATTCGAGCTGTTTTGGGCGGTGTTCGAGCCGGTCGGCGAACACGAACAATTTGAGAAAAATTCGGCTGTTCGAGGTTATGTTCGATAACTGTTCGTGCACCAAAATCATAACTGGATTTTTTCTCAGTAATGATGAAAATTAATGTTAATACGCAGTTTGAGTGTACAGCGGGGCGGGGGGAGGGGCAGGGGATGGATCTCTGCAGGAACAATGAAGATCTCCATTTTTTTTTCTCTTTCCCGCATTTGCAGTGGGGAGGTGCAATCTGTCAGCCTATCAGCAGCGCACACACGGAGCGAAGTGCTTTTTTTCACACAAGCAAGGGCATGTGTGATTGGCAGTGTATGTCACATGTCCTTGCCCTATAAGACCAAGCCATTTTCCCCGTCGCCACCATTTTCTCACTGCTGCAGCTGCATGTTAGACGGCACCGCTGTTGCTGTGTGCGCTATACCTTGTTAATTTCAAGCCAATTTTCGCACAAATATACAGATAGCTTGGGAGTAGGGAATAGTTGTGATTGCAGTCCTTTTAAGGACTAGGTTACAGCATTTCCTACGACTTTTATCAGGCAGGTCTGTGCTCTTAAATAGATAGATTGTGGGAGTAAAGACTAATTGTAATTGGAGTCCTTTTCAGGACTAGGTTACATCAGTTCCTATCAGTTTTTGCCAGGCAGGTCTGTGCCAGTGCTGTGCAAGTTTTTTTCACAGCATTTGGCTGAATCTAGCAAAGCTAATCCTTTTTGGCCTATTGCAGAGTGTGTTAGTCAGTGGAGTAGCCTATCTGTGTTGCAAGATATACCACCTGTGTATAGAATACCAATTTTTTTACTGCACCTAGTGAAGTAAAATCTTTTGGGCATAGCATCATTCTATTTGTCCATCTATACTGACCTCCATCAGGTTGCAAATTAAAAATAATTTTTTTCTGCATCTAGCTCTGAATAAATATTTGGGCTTCTAGCGGTGTGTGGGACTTGGTCTATTAGTCCATCTATACTGACCTCCATCAGGTTGCAAATTAAAAATAATTTTTTTCTGCATCTAGCTCTGAAAAAATATTTGGGCTTCTAGCAGTGTGTGGGACTTGGTCTATTAGTCCATCTATACTGACCTCCATCAGGTTGCAAATTGAATAAAAAAATTTTCTGCATCTAGCTCTGAAAAAATATTTGGGCTTCTAGCGGTGTGTGGGACTTGGTCTATTAGTCCATCTATACTGACCTCCATCAGGTTGCAAATTAAAAATAATTTTTTTCTGCATCTAGCTCTGAATAAATATTTGGGCTTCTAGCGGTGTGTGGGACTTGGTCTATTAGTCCATCTATACTGACCTCCATCAGGTTGCAAATTAAAAATAATTTTTTTCTGCATCTAGCTCTGAATAAATATTTGGGCTTCTAGCGGTGTGTGGGACTTGGTCTATTAGTCCATCTATACTGACCTCCATCAGGTTGCAAATTAAAAATAATTTTTTTCTGCATCTAGCTCTGAAAAAATATTTGGGCTTCTAGCAGTGTGTGGGACTTGGTCTATTAGTCCATCTATACTGACCTCCATCAGGTTGCAAATTGAATAAAAAAATTTTCTGCATCTAGCTCTGAAAAAATATTTGGGCTTCTAGCGGTGTGTGGGACTTGGTCTATTAGTCCATCTATACTGACCTCCATCAGGTTGCAAATTAAAAATAATTTTTTTCTGCATCTAACCCAGCCAATAGTTTTGGCCTAATACCACAGTTTGGCCACTCAGCTCTGCTCGGTTACCATCCATTGTTTTTTTGTGCAAACAACTCCAGAGTTGTGAATTAGTTAACCACCAAAATGAGTGGAAAAAGGCCTGCTGCTGGTGGAAAGGGGAATAGGCGTGTTGGGAAGGGGAAAAAAGGTTGTGTCCGTGGGGTAGGTGCAGAAGAAAGACCATCTTCCAGCCAAACTAAAATGTCTACTTCTTTTAGCGGACAATGTGATAAGATCCCTTTCTTACGGCCACGCCAATCGCTACAAATTCCAGATGAGGCACAAAAACAGCAGGTGCTTCAACGGATATCAAGTGCTCCTTTAAGTGGGCTCTCCTCCACATCAACTTCAACATCACAAATACTCCAGTCCTCAAAGGTGTCACCCAAATCGCACCTGCTTCTTCACAGCTCCCAAATCTCCAGCTGCCCGTCTGAGTATGAGGTAGAACAGATGGTTGAGTCTGCAGAGCTGTTTACTCATACTATAGCCTGGGAATCAGAGGTCGACTCCAGCGCTTCTGTGAATCCAGACGAGGAAATGATCTGCACTGATGCCCAGAATCTTTATGAGTCGGATCCAGGACCAGACGCAGAAGGTTCTGACCATAATGTAGACCCTCATTCCCAAACTGTAACTCCTGTTGGTGGAGACAATGAGGAAGACGATGATAAGACTCAAATACCTGATTGGAGCGACAACTTTAGTTTTTTGTCAGGGCAGGAACAGGTTGGCTCTGAGGACGACGGGTGTGATAACGCACAGGGTGATGATGATGAGGTCGGAGATCCCACTTACTGTCAACCCACAGTCAGCCAAGAGATGAGGTCAGCAGAGGAGGTGGAGGAAGATGCTAGTGACGACGAGGTCAGGTTGCGCCTTCCTGGACAGAGACGTAGTACTGGAAGCACGTCAACAACTGCATCCTCAAACACAACTCTGCCTCTCACCACAAGTCGTGGTGGCTCTTCAGGTCGCATGGGTGCTAAGCCTTGCATAGCCTGGGCATTTTTTCAGATCGATAAAGATGACCCAACTCGTGTTATCTGTAACATTTGTCAGCAAAAGCTAAGTAGAGGCCAAAAAATACATAGTTTGAGTACTTCATGCATGAACCGGCACATGGACATGAAGCATAAGTTGCAGTGGGAAGCTCAGTGTGCTACAATGCGGTCTAGCCGGCCGGGCCAACCACCGTCTGCCATATCTTGTGCATCCGCGGCCTCTTCATCCTCTGTGACTGGGAGGACAGCAGTCACACCTGTTTTGGGGCGCAGACCTGCCACCTCTTTACCCGCAACAGCCAGCGTGATTGGCAGGTCATCATTTTCTTTGGAGGTGGTAACACCAGCTGGTCTTGAGCGCTGTCCGACATCGATAGCACCACCTTTGGATCAAGGCAACCTAACATGTCCGCCTGCATCTTCCTCACAGACCGGCAGTTTGCCGGGGACACCCTTATCAACCCCGTCTAAGCACAATAGCCAGCCCTCGGTCCCTCAGATGTGGACAAGTAAAAGACCATTTCCTCCTAGCCATGAGAAAGCTAAGAGGTTGAATTTCACCATCTGCAAGCTCTTGGCTACAGAAATGCTGCCTTTCCGCCTGGTGGACACAGAGGATTTTCGAGACCTTATGTCCGTCGCAGTGCCCCAGTACCAGATGCCCAGTCGGCACTACTTCTCAAAGAAAGGTGTGCCTGCGCTCCACCAGCATGTCGCACACAACATCACCGCTTCTTTGAGAAACTCTGTGTGTGACAGGGTGCATTTCACCACAGACACTTGGACGAGTAGGCATGGACAGGGGCGTTACATGTCGCTGACTGGGCACTGGGTAACTATGGTGACAGCAGGACAAGGGGCTGCTGTCCAAGTCTTGCCGTCCCCACGAGTTGTGCGTCAATCCTCTTTATGTCAAAGTTCCTCCACTGCTTCTGCCTCCTCAACCTCCTCTCGGTCTTCCACCTGCACCCAAAGCCTGTCTGGTTATGCCACAAGCTTTCTAACTGCGCAGAATGGATCCTGCACACCTCCTTACTATGCTGGCAGTAGGGCTCAACGTCATCAGGCGGTTTTTACATTGAAATGTCTGGGAAATGTGAGTCACACAGCTGAGGAGTTGTGGTCAGCTCTGGAGAACCAATTTCATGAATGGTTGTCTCCACTGGACCTGAAACCAGGGAAGGCCGTGTGCGACAATGCTGCAAACCTGGGTGCGGCCCTTCGCCGGGGCAATGTCACACACGTGCCTTGTATGGCTCACGTGTTGAACCTGGTTGTCCAGCAATTTTTAGCCCACTATCCCAGACTAGATGGCCTTCTGCAGAGGGCACGGTCGCTGTGTGCTCACTTCCGCCGTTCGCATCCCGCAGCTCAGCGACTTACATCTCTACAGAAGTCGTTGGGCCTGCCACTTCACCGGCTAAAATGCGATGTGCCTACCCGGTGGAATTCAACTCTGCACATGTTGCAGCGACTGTGGCAGCACCGACAAGCCCTGGTGCAATACGTTCTGACGTATAGCCTGGGCCAACGAGATTCAGAGGTGGGGCAAATCACGCTGGAGGAGTGGTCTCAGATCAGGGACCTATGCACCCTTCTGCACAGTTTAGAAATGGCGACGAAGATGTTTAGTGCTGACGATGCCATTATCAGCATGACTATTCCGGTGATTTACATGCTGGAGCACATGTTAAACAGAATTCGGAGTCAGGTGGTGGCACAAGAGGAGGTGGAGGAAGTAGAGGAGGAGGAGTTGTATGCGGAAGGGCTAACATCTGCAAGGTCCAGACGGTCGGCAGCACCAGGGTGGCAGGCATGTGAGGGTGGGGGAGATGATTTTACCAGGGTGCATGGTAGCAGCCAAACTAGTGAGGAAGGTGCAGGAGCCCAGGAAGAAGTGGAGGACGAACTGATGGAAGACTCATCAGATGAGGGAGACCTTGATCACATTTCTGTTGTGCGAGGTTGGGGGGAGAGGACAGAGGAAGGAAGCATGATTGTTACCTCGCCACCAACACAACAGGGACTTGGTGCTCCTGGATGTGCAACACACATGAGTGCCTTCTTGCTGCACTACCTGCAACATGACCCTCGAATTGTGAGAATTAGAAATAATCCTGACTACTGGGTTGCCACACTGTTAGATCCCCGGTACAAAAGTAAATTTGCAGAAATTATTCCTGCCATAGAAAGGGATGCACGCATGCAGGGGTATCAGCAGAGACTGTTGCAGAATCTTACATGTGCTTTTCCACAAAATACCAGTGGTGCACGTAGTGAATCTCACAGTTCCAACTTGCCAACCGTGGGACCGTCAAGTGTTCAGCACTCAAACCGTAACAGAACCACAGTATCTGCTGGTAACATCAATTTTGCGGAATCATTTCACCACTTTTTTAGCCCATCCTTTGCAAGGCCACAGGAGACAAGAAGTCTGACACATAGTCAACGCCTAGAGACGATGGTACAGGAGTATCTCCAAGTAAACATTGAAGCCACGACTGTGTCACTGGACCCTTGCTCTTTTTGGGCTTCCAATCTGGATAAATGGCCGGAGCTAGCCACTTACGCCTTGGAGATCTTGTCATGCCCCGCAGCCAGCGTTCTGTCTGAACGTGTGTTCAGCGCTGCTGGTGGTGTGCTGACAGATAAGCGCACGCGGCTCTCCACTGATAATGTAGACAGACTCACGTTCATAAAGATGAACAAATCATGGATCCGAAACGACTTTTCTACCCCTGTGTCATCCTGGGGAGAGTAAAAGCTTGATGATTGGTTAAAATCACCCTACCAACCATTTTAAGCTTTCAAATTACTAATCATGTTTATCTGTATCTTGACTGGAAAATAATTTGGGCTTTGTAGCAGTGTGCAGCACTGATCCTATTAGGCCATCTATAATAAGCTTCACCAGATTTAAAATTAAAAATAATTTTTAGCTGCATCTAGCCCGGAAAATAATTTTGGGGCTCCGAGATGCGCAAGACACATAAGTGCCTTCTTGCTGCACTACCTGCAGCATGACCCTCATATTGTCAGAATTCGAAGTAATCATGACTACTGGGTTGCCACACTCTTAGATCCCCCAAACTTTTCGATCAACCTTTTCATTTTAATAAAGACCAAAAAAATGGTCATTTTTGAAATTATAAGCATTAGCAGGTTGTTAGAAACTGAAATCAAACAGTTTTCAACTCAAAACTTTATTCTAGGTGATGTTACATTTTCACATAGGACCCCTTGTTCGAAAGGAGCTTCTGAACTCTCTCGTCCATTGAATTTGTCAGGTTTTGGATGGTTTCTGCTTCAATTGTTTTGCATGAGGACAGAATACCCTCCCAGAGCTGTTGCTTAGATGTGAACTGCCTCCCGCCATCATAGACACTCCTTTTAATGATGCTCCAAAGGTTCTGAATGGGGTAGAGGTCAGGGGAGCATGGGGGTCACACCATAAGTTTGTCCCCTTTTATGCCCATATCAGCCAGAGATGCAGATGTTTTATGTGCAGCATGAGATGGTGCATTATCATACAGAAAAATGATCTTGCTGTGAAATACACGGTTCTTCTTCTTGAACCATGGCAGGAAGTGCTGTTTGAGAAAATCCACATACATTATGGAGTTCATCTTTAGCGCCTTCAGGGATCCTAAAGGGGCCGAGAATCTCTCTCCCCATGATTCCAGCCCAAAACATTACTCCACCTCCTCCTTGTTGGCGCTGTAGCCGTGTTTGCGTGGGGTGTCCATCAACCAGCCATCCTCCACTCCATTCATCTGGACCATCGAGCGCTGCACGGCACTCATCCGTGAACAAAACAGTTTTGAAATCAGTCTTCATGTAATGTTTGGCCCACTGGAGCCGTTTCTGCTTGTGTGAAGTGGATAGAGGAGGTCGACAGGATGGCGTATGCACAGCTGCAAACCTCTGAAGGACCCTGCATCTTGTTGTTCGGGGGACGTTGGAGGCACAAGCAGCTTCAAAAACTTGTCTGCTGCTATGACAAGGCTTTTTTGCCGCTGCTCTTTCAACCTGACGTAATTGCCTGTAGGAAAGAGTCCTCAATTTGCCCTTATCAGCACGCACACGTGTGTACTGTGAATCAGCTACATACTTCTTCATTGCCAAGACACTTCATCCTGATCATCGCACAATGTTGATTGTAGTCATGCCTTGACCTAAACACTCCACAATTTGTTGCTTCTCAGCAGCCGACACATCCTTTTTCTTTCCCATTTTGGCAGAAAATGTAGGCTGCTTAATAATGTGAGAGAGCCTTCTTAAGTAGTCTTGCCTTTCATTGGACACACCTGCCAAACTAATTAGCACAGGTGTCTGCAATTGCTTACAGTGATATAAAGAGCCCTGACACACATCACCATCAATGAGTTTAACTGACAAACAAACAAATTCTTCCCTTATCACTCCTAAACACTTTTTGCATAATAATTTGGAACGCGGTGTACATGTGCTTTTCCACAAAACACCAGTGGTTCACGTAGTGAATCTTACAGTTCTAACTTGCCAACCGTGGTCTGTATGGAATTGTTCAATAAAGGGCCCAAAATTAAGATAACATAGATGGGAGAGGTCTCTATGAATAGGAATTCCTAAGTATTTGATACCCTGTGAGGGCCAGGCAAAGGGAAAGTTGGACTGGATGGAATCCTATATGGATTTAGGGAGGGAGACATCGAGGGCCTCAGACTTCGCTGCATTGATTTTAAAATTTTACCATGTAACAAAGTGATCTATTTCAGCCATAACAGCAGGGATGGATATATGTGATTGAGTGATATATACTAGGACATCATCAGCAAATAGAGAGCACTTGTACTCGGTGCCTCCCACCTCAATCCACCTAATATTGGGGTTATGGCGAATTGATGAGAGCAGGTGCTCCGTCACTAGGATGTATAAGAGAGGGGACAGAGGACATCCCTGCCTTGTCCCATTGGTGATTGTGAAAGGTGATGAAAATGTTCTGACGCACCCCCTGGGCCTTGGGACACCCGGAGCCGGACCCTTTTTGGTGGATGCTGGTGGTTGTAGTCTTCGTGGCGGCGATCCGGTTCCGTGGCTCAGGGCGGTCAAACCAGTGGCGGAACTATTTATGTGGTTTTGATGTTTAAATGTCCGACTACGCCACCCGTGGATTGCGGTCAGAGTGAACCGCCGCTACAGGGCAGACCGCTAAGGCTGGTGTTGTGGGTGCAGCAGAGCGTAGCATAACTCCCCACGGGAGGAGTATAGCCTCAGGGCAGTGTATGCGGAGGATGGGGGTGATGGTGCAGGGCAGCAGCAGTAACGACACGGAGTCAGTGATGCAGTTCAGGGCCTTTACTCACAGTTCTTATTATCCAGACCACGTCTGCAGGTAACGGCTGCCCACGTCGTACTGTGCTCACCAGGTGAGGGGCTCAGACAACTCCCAGATAACTTTGGAGCGCTTCACAGGACCCCCTTTGTGTGTCCTTTGTCTGGCCTTTCTTACCAACACTTCTGTCCGGCTGCCTCGGGCCTCCTCTTGGTAAACTTGGCGCCAGTTTCCCTGACCCTATGTGGTGCCTTCCTAGCGGGTGGAGCAAGGGGCTGCGCCACATAAAATGTCAGAGCCTCCGGTTTCTAGCTGAGGGTCGTTTCCTGCCTCCACTAGTTCGGGGACCGGTCTCCCCCTTTGGCCTGACCCCTCCACGCAGGTGGATTCGGGCGTGCGGTGGCGACTCGCCCGTCCGCACCCCTGGGATCCCTTCATTCCTCGTTCCTGGAGCCTTCTCCGCTCCTCTTCCTTCCTTCTCCCTCTTGCAGGCCTGGGCCTCTGTTACTAGGCCCGCCTCCGGAGCAGAGCTCATGCAGAGCCCCTGCTCCCTGCCACTTCTGCTCAGACTTCTCTGCACTGAACTAAGATGGTGCCCACCTTTTATACTCCCTTCTCAATGCACCCAGGAACTGCTTCCTCCCTGCTCCTGCACTGCAGGGTTCCCCTTCCTCAGTGTTCCCTCCCCTCACTCCAGCCAGGGACAGGGACTGTCGTGCCCATCTCAGGGGCATATTGGTCGCCCTGCCCCACGGCAATGTGGTGTAATGCATGCAGGTGTCGGGTCCTGATCCACACTCCATCCTTATCTGAGAGTGAGATATCACACCTCTGGGTGAGGTGCAATACGTCTGTAGCAACCGAGCCCTCGGTGCTACAGTTCCATTTATCTTCAGCCTAGGTGACGTATTGTGATACAGGGCCGTGATTTTGGCTATAAAAGGGTCCCCTAGACCCCTACCCCAAGCTTTTTAAGAGAATCATATATGGCGTGCCAGGAGACTCTATGGAATGCTTTCTCAGCATCCAACGAGAGTATCTACTTACAAATTTTTAACTGCATCTAGCCCAGGAAATACTTTGTGCCTAGTAGCAGTGTCTGCTAGTCAGCGGATTATCCCGGCTGTTAATCAAGCTGCACCACCTGTAGTTTGGACACTTAATTTTTTCAAAGGAAATGCTTCGGGACCACGGGATACTTAGTGAAGAGCATCAGGAGGCACCCCAAGGCATAGGGGCTGGGACTGGCACTAGGATGCCTTGCGGTGGACAGCCGAGCTCGATCCTTATAAAAGCTTTTTAACTGCAGCAGCTTTAGTGGACGCTACTGGAGCTGGAATTACGCGGCTGCTGGCATGAGACTTGCCCTCCAATAGATCCTTGTAAATGGATTTAAAGTGTATTCATTCAAATTAGAGGGACAATTTAAATTAAAAAGCTTAGAGCTGCCTCCACCACAGGGGGGCTCTCTCGACCCACCAGCGGACAGGCACCAGTATTGGGAGAGGGGGGCTGGCCGTCAGGGTTCACCGCGGCTCTGGCACAAACCCGGCGACACGGAGGTGGCACGGGCAGGAGCGGACTGGCCGTCTCGGCTTCTCACTTTTTGGATTTTAGAAGGGCATGACATGCCTATATCTGTGTCTCCCCCTCCTTTTACTCCTCCACCTCTTTTCTTTTCGCATGACTATATGTACTTGTCACTTTTCCATGTGTTAGTTGTGTCTTCTGAGCAGTTTGTCAGCTTTTGGACACCTTTGAAGGTGTTTTCTATGTGTTTCTATGTGTTTTTGTTTGCCTGCCATTGGTTTTAACGGTGTTCGAAGGTGTTCGACGAACAGTTCGACGAACAGTTCGGCGAATACACGGGTGTTCGACGAACCGAACCGAACTCGAACACTACGGGGGTGGCTCAACACTAGTCAGGAAGTGGTTAAAAATGAAACAATATATTATGTACTGGCAGGAAACTATAAAACAGTGCTTTCCAATTCCAGTCCTCAAGAGCTACCAACAGGTCATGTTTTAAGGATTTCCTTAGTGTTGCACAGGTGATGTAATTAACTCTTGGGCAATACCAAGGAAATCCTGAAAACAAGACATGTTGGTGGCTCTTGTGGTCTGGAGTAGGGGAGCACTGCTATAGAACATGTATGTGCTTAGAAGAAAGCGTGTTTCTCCTTAACATCTTAGTTTCTGAATGTTTTTGTTCATGATTGTGAGAACAGCTGCTGTATAAATAATTTCCAATACACTGTTATTTAGGC
Organism: Phyllobates terribilis; assembly: GCF_046119375.1. Taxonomy (NCBI): domain Eukaryota; kingdom Metazoa; phylum Chordata; class Amphibia; order Anura; family Dendrobatidae; genus Phyllobates; species Phyllobates terribilis. The sequence goes on from NW_027362771.1 coordinate 171,598,426, forward strand.
TGAGAAATTTTCATTCTTAATGACAAAGTAATTGCCTCAGACAATTAGTTAGCTTAATGAGCACAAAGTACTGTTTATCATCCATTTCTGTTTCTATTATAACATCTCCACTAATTGTTTAGAAATAGCACAGTTTATATATATATAAATCTATATATTTATAGATATATGTATATGTTTATATGTATATATATATACACAGTGGGTACGGAAAGTATTCAGACCCCTTTCAATTTTTCACTCTTTGTTTCTTTGCAGCCATTTGGCAACTTCTAAAAAGTTCATTTTTTTCTCATTAAAGTACACTCTACACCCCATCTTGACTGAAAAAAACAGAAATGTAAACATTTTTGCAAATTTATTAAAAAAGAAAAACTGAAATATCACATAGTCATAAGTATTCAGACCCTTTGCTCAGTATTGAGTAGAAACACCCTTTTGAGCTAGTACAGCCATGAGTCTTCTTGGTAATGATGCAACACGTTTTTCACACCTGGATTTGGGGATCCTCTGCCATTCTTCCTTGCAGATCCTCTCCAGTTCCGTCAGGTTGGATGGTGAACATTAGTGGACAGCCATTTTCAGGTCTCTCCAGAGATGCTCAATTGGGTTTAGATCAGGGCTTTGGCTGGGCTAGTCAAGAATGCTCACAGAGTTGTTCTGAAGCCACTCCTTTGTTATTTTAGCTGTGTGCTTAGGGTCGTTGTCTTGTGGGAAGGTTAACCTTTGGCCAAGTCTGAGGTCCAGAGCACTCTGGAAGAGGTTTTCATCCAGGATATCTCTGTACTTGGCCACATTCATGTTTCCTTCAATTGCAACCAGTCATCCTGTCCCTGCAGCTGAAAAATACTCCCATAGCATGATGCTGCCACCATCATATTTCACTGTTGGGATTGTATTGGGCAAGTGATGAGCCGTGCCTGGTTTTCGCCACACATACCGCTTAGGATTATTACTAAAAAAGTTCTATCTTCATCTCATCAGACCAGAGAATCTTATTTCTCATAGTCTGGGAGTCCTTCATGTGTTTTTGAGCGAACTCTATGTGGGCTTTCATATGTCTTGCACTGAGGAGAGGCTTCTGTCGGGCCACTCTGCCATAAAGGCCCAACTGGTGGAGGGCTGCAGTGATAGTTGACTTCGTGGAACTTTCTTCCATCTCCCTACTGCATCTCTGGAGCTCAACCACAGTGATATTGGGGTTCTTCTTTACCTCTCTCACCAAGGCTCCACTCCCACGATTGCTCAGTTTGGATGGACAGCCAGGTCTAGGAAGACTTCTGGTGGTCCCAAACTTCTTCCATTTAAGGATTATGGAGGCCACTGTGCTCTTAGGAACCTTGAATAATGCAGAAATTATTTTGTAACCTTGGCAAGATCTGTGCCTTGCCACAATTCTGTCTCTGAGCTCCTTGGGCTGTTCATTGGAGCTCATGATTCTCATTTGGTCTGACATGCACTGTGAACTGTGAGGTGTTATATAGACAGGTGTGTGCCTTTCCAAATCAAGTCCTATCAGTTTAAATAAGCACAAATGGACTCCAATGAAGGAGTAGAACCATTTCAAGGAGGATTACATAGAAATGGACAGCATGTGACTTAAATTTGAGTGTCTGAGCAAAGGGTCTGAATACTTATGACCATGTGATATTTCAGTTTTTCTTTTTTAATAAATTTACACAAATTTCTACATTTCTGGTTTTTTTCCAGTCAAGATGGGGTGCAGAGTATACTTTAATGAGAAAAAAAATGAACTTTTTAGAATTTACCAAATGGCTGCAATGAAACAAAAAGTGAAAAATTGAAAGGGGTCTGAATACTTTTCATACCCACTGTATATATACAGTATTCTGTATATACACACATACTAATAATATACTTTCTTTTTTACATTTTTAGAATACCACCATATTCCCACATTGGATGAAAGCAACTGGATACTTGGGAATATTGATCAGATTGGCTACTTTAGAGTTAACTATGATGTCAAGAACTGGAGATTACTGATTGACCAGCTAATGAAGAACTGTGAGGTACTGTAAGTTCTTGTTAAGCTTCTTTTGCAGGGTTTTGTTTTGATCCAAGGCTCCTGACTAGCATTATAATCCTAAATGGTTCCATTTTTCTCATAGGTCATTTCTGTCAGTAATCGTGCTGGACTGATCGATGATGCTTTCAATCTGGCAAGGTATGTTTTCTTGCAGATGTCCAGCTTAATGAGCAATCTTGTCAACTATTGTTTGAAAGCTTCAGTGGAGAATGCACCACTTTTCCGTTCAATTTATGTGGATGGGTTTTCACACTTGAAGAGACGTGATTTTTCTCCTGACTTTCCATGCATAACACTCCTTTTGTTTCTTTCTGATGCTATCATTCCACAGTCTGAAGCACTCACTCCATTACTGTTCAATAGCCGCTTCAGGTTATTTCCGTAGATGCAAAGACTTGATCAATTTCTTAGCAGGTTTATTCTGAAGATTAATGATCCACTACTTTTTCTTTACCTAATGAACTGATTTAAAAATGACCAAGATGCTATATTACATTTTTTCAAAGGAAACACCTTCATGCTTCAATTACTCTGTTTTGTTTTCACCATGCACGAAGATACTGAAGACTGATCATTTTGATCACCAAAAAAATGATGTCTTTATGATTAGTTTAGGCTTGCAGAATTAAGTGCTAAAACTCTCATATCATCGCCTTGTTCAAAAGTTTATTTAACAAGATACATATTTAAAATATTGTATTATGTTGTTTATTGTTTTTATGACATAACATTAATTACATAATATGTTCATCACAGAAAACAAAAAGAAAATGGTTTGCCTTTGACATGTATTGGATACCAAACTTATGCTAGTTTAAACATTAGTCCTAAATTACACTTCATCTCCATTATTCTTGTGCACAAGTAGAAAATGTTAATTCACTGTAAAGCAGGAGTTATGGGGATCACACCAGTAATCAAGCTTGAGTACAACCTGCTTCTTCATTTTTATGTAGATGTATTACTTCTTCATCGTCCTGTCTGCATTGTTTTATTATAAAATGTGCATACGTGCACCTGAAAAAGATTGTTTTAGATTAGTAATAATGAGTTGATTTTATTACCACATATTGTAGTACTCTAGTTCATGAGCTTTCCCCAGTTGATCAGCACAGCCTATTAATAAGTTTATAAATAAGAGAACTGCTAACTTTTGTTAAAAGTGAACCTCTTTCTTGTAATTATCTTATGCAACCCCTGTTGTATTTTGCATCTTTAAAGGAAAAGTGCATAAAAGTGTGCATAAATTACAAATCTTCAATTTTTTTCTTACATTTTTTAAAAATTATTTCATGATTTCAGATAGAATTATATCAAAATGTTTGTAATTATTTTTACTTGCAAAAAAAATGAAATGTATTTGTTCAAAATATTTTCATACCAAAGCTACTACCATTTTCCACAAAACTGTCAGTTGGGGACAAACTAAAAATATCAAATGAACAAAATGTTTATATCCCTCTGCAATTATTGCTATCTGTGAGTATGGGAGTGCTCATTCTAAAATGTGTAACTGAAAACACTGTTAAAATTTTAGAGTCCTCAGTATTGTCCACTGATTGACGTCCGATCAAGGGTTGTGATGCCCCCCAAATTGTCTAAGGAGCAAATACCTTAATTGATATAGAAAGACATAAATCCATGTGACACATTCATTCCACCTCTAAGTACGTCAAAGGTCATCTTAAATTGACAGAAAAGTCTGGGAGTACAAACTTATGATGACCTTTGACATATTCAGAGCAGGAATTAACATTGACATCTAATGATTTGTTTATTTAAGATAACAGAAAGTTACTGAATTCATTCTTAATTCTCGAGTAGTTTTGAATTGTGCTCGGGCATTGTAGGACTGCCTGACCGTGACGTAGACGGAAACAGTCTATATAGGGGAAACATGGGGCTCTTATTTTCAGCCAAAATGTAGCAAATAATAAAGCAACCGAAAAATAACAAAGACTTGCTTGTCTAGATGATAACTAATACATCGTATCTCTGACTCATTCTACCATGGACATATGAGGGGCTTGGCTCTCCAGTACCTTGTATTTAGCTTTTTAACCCCTTACTGACTGAGCCAATTTTGCCCTTAATGACCGGGCCAATTTTTAGAAATCTAACAGTGTCAATTTATGTGGTAATAACTCTGGAAAGTTGCTTTAGCACATTTTTTTTCCCTTTTACAAATGGTAACACCAAAAAGTTGACTGCACAGTTTGTTACCCACTTTCTTTCGAGTGCAGTGATACCCGACATGTAGTCAAAAAGTTATGTTTGGACAAATGTCAGGGTTCAAAACGGGAGGAAGAATATTTGAATTTTGGACACAAATTGTCTGGAATAGATTGCTGGTGACATGTCAACTTTACAGGGCCCTAAGTTGCCTAAACACCAGAAGCCCCCTACAACTGACCCCATTAAGTAAACTGCACCCCTCTAGGATTTTATGCAGGGGTATAATGAGAATTTTTTAACCAAAGGTACGACACAGAATTTGATAACATTAGGTTTTCATATTAAATATGTCATCATTAGTAATGAGCTCAAGTGAGCTCTACACAAGTTTGCATCAGGTGCTCGGGTATGTATTGAGTATTGTGGGTGCTCGAGTGACATGCTTGAGTCCGTGCCCTACATGTTTCGTGGCTGCTACGCAGCCAAAAAAACATGCAGGGATTTCCCGTGCATGGCAGGCAATCCCTGCATTTTTTTTGGTTGTTTACAGCCGCAAGAAATGTGGGGCATGTCACTCGAGCACCCATGATACACGGTGCATACCTGAGCACCTGATGCAAACTCAAGTAGCAAGCACTTCCACTCAACACTAGTCATCATATCGTCAACATTTTTTTTAACTTTTGAAAAAACCCTAACCCAAAGCCCATCCCCAACTCTAAGCCTTTCCCTAATGCTAAGCCCAACCCTAACAGCAAAGAATGAAAGAAATAAAAATTGTAAAATAATGAAAAAGTAATTTGACTAAGGGGCTGACACAGGGGGAAATGATTTACTAATTATTAGCTTTTGATCAGTATGATAGAGTCTATCACAGCAATTAAGTCAGAAACCAATGGGAAAATTCCCTGCTGTTGCAGGGTGCTGGTCGGCAGATCTTAGCGGGCGCAATGAGCATGCACTCGCCATTTTTTTCAGGCATGGAACAGGAGGTTCCGGGGAGGGCGGAGGTATCGGGGGTGGGCTTTGGTACATAATTTCTCTCTTCCCTGACATGTATATCATGTGAGAAGAGAGAGAAATGATTTTAATGGCAGACACACTTTTTTTTGTTACACATTCATTGAATAACGGCGATCAAATGATTGAGGATAGGAAAATTCAGCCCTGATCGTGCTCTCCAGCGCCTCAGCTACCCCTGGTAGCTTAAACCCTGGAGTTTTTGGTCTCTGGGGGGCGCTATTCCCTTATTCATGATTGCCGTTTTAAAACAGCGATGAAGGAATAAGGCCCCTTAGCGGCTGACGTTTTAATGAGTATCAGCGGTCGTTAAGGGGTTAAGCGCCGTGCAGATCCTTCTCAGAAATACACCATATCACTCCAGAGGCTGTGTTTCCTCTCCTGAGGCTTTCGTCAGCACTTTATGTATCTGAAATGAGGTGACCTCCCTCAGCTGAACTGGCTAAGCCTTCAGTACTGCCCATACTGGAACAGGGATGGAAGTAGGAGTGGTAGTGATGAGTCCCACTATCAAATCAGTATAATAAAACCAGCCTGGAACTAACATGAAAAAAATGGCTCAGCACCAAAGCTGTTGCACCAACCCGTACTACCCAGCGTTTAATATCTCACTAAGCTTAACTTTCTGGGAAAGATATATACTCCATCCAGTATCCTCCTGTTGGCTGCCTGCAATATCTATCTATCTATCTATCTATCTATCTATCTATCATCTATCTATCTATGTACATATAAAGAGAGAGAAAGAATTAAATATATGTAACTGCATTATAATGGAAATTATTTTTGTATACTCTTCTTCATGCTATTTATAAACTATTTGCACAAAGCTAAATATTTTAATTGTTTTGTTGACATTAAGGAGCAGTATGTTAATTTCGTTTCTAGGAATTTATTGTGTGGCTTTTCAATATCTGTTTTTTTTCTTTAAAGGGAGCATATTAATTCATTAGTTAACTGTACTCTTTATAAAATGATGTGGTTAGGCATAGTTATCTGCAGTTCCTAATATGTAAGAGCATATAAAGTTATGAGGTCTCTCTGAAGTTTGCTCTTCTGAACCCTTGTACCAAAACAGCACCTCTGTGTATTACTAACTGTAGTCAGCTTCATTAAATATTTTCAAAGTAAAGCATCTTTATTAATCAGTGGCATTTTATTTCATTGTGAATATCTCTGCAGAGCAAAGTATTCCAAAGGGCATACATGTATTTTAGATAACCTCTCATAATCTCTCAGTGTGGGTCCGGACCTGTCCATCTCATTGATGATAATAATTATGAGTAAACAAATATATACTGTATAAAAAACAGATAAAAGAGACACTGCTGTCAGACAAATGAAATATACATTGTTTAAAGTAAACCACCCTAAGTATTCATTATAGTGAATAATAATTGTACCTAATGTACACTACCGTTCAAAAGTTTGGGGTCATTTAGAAATTTCATTATTTTTGAAAGAAAAGCACATTTTTTTTCAATGAAGTTAACATTGTAACATACCTGGCGGCGTCCTTGCATAGTGGTCCATCTCCCACTGTGCAAGAGCGCGCACTTGATTTCCAGTCCAGACTGCCACTCTGGCTTCTTTCCATACTGTCTGCTTTGCTCTTCTCTGGCTGCTTAGGGCGACGCCCGCTGAACATCCTGTTTCTTGTAGCTGCTGCAGACACACCGCTAATGCGTCCTCAGCTTATTGCTGTCTGTCACCTGGTGTTTAAACCAGCTCCTCCTTGGAATCCTTGCCTGAGCATCTTGTTCTGTCAGTTGGCTTCTAGTCACTGATGTGCCAGGTCCTGTCTATGTTTCCTGCCTTGCGGTATCAGTTCCCGTGTCTGAACTGTGTCCTGTCTGTGCACTCTAGCCAGCTGTCTTTCTGCCTTTCCTGGAGGCTATAATTCCAGGCCTGTGTGAACACGCTCTTAGCCTGTTCCTTCTGCCCTCTAGGGGCCGCATACCTAGATCTGTTGTCTGTGTATTTTCCCAGTGTCTGTTCCTGCCCTAACTATCTTCCAGCCTGCTTCCCGTTTCTCTCTACGCCCATATCTTCCCTTTTTCTGCAGAGTCTGAACTCGTACCTAACTCCTGCTCGTTGTCACTGTACTTCCGTTTGTGAGTTTGTGGCCCACTCACTACTTCACTGCAAGTAACCTGTGGGTATCTGGTTCTGCCTTTCCCTTCCAGTCTGTTCCGTGTGAATAGAGGCCTGTCCCCTCTGCTCTGCCTTGCTCGCCGCTCCAGTGGATTTTGCCCGCTCTGCCTTGTTCGCCGGTCCGGCGGTTTCTGCCCGCTCTGCCTTGTTTGCCGCTCCGTTGGTTTCTGCTTGTTCGCCGCTCCGGCGGTTCTTGCCTGCTCTGCCTTGCTCACCGCTCCGGCAGTTCTTGCCTGCTCTGCCTTGCTCTCCGCTCCGGCAGTTCTTGCCTGCTCTGCCTTGCTCTCCGCTCCGGCGGTTCTTGCCTGCTCTACCTTGCTCACCGCTCCGGCGGTTCTTGCCTGCTCTGCCTTTGCTCACCGCTCCGGCGGTTCTTGCCTGTTCTGCCTTTGCTCACCGCTCTGGCGGTTCTTGCCTGCTCTGCCTTGCTCACCGCTCCGGCGGTTTCTGTCTGCTCTTCCTTGCTCACCGCTCTGGCGGTTTCTGCCTGCTCTGCCTTTTCTCACTGCTCCGGCAGTCTCGCTCTGCTCTGACCCTTTGCTCACTGCTCCGGCAGTCTCGCTCTGCTCGGACCCTTTGCTCATTGCTCCGGCAGTCTCGCTCTGCTCGGACCCTTTGCTCACTGCTCCGGCAGTCTCGCTCTGCTCTGACCCTTTGCTCACTGCTCTGGCAGCCTCGCTCTGCTCGGACCCTTTGCCCACTGCTCCGGCAGTCTCGTCCTGCTCCACTCTTGCTCACCGCTCCAGGCGGCCTCATCCTGCTCTTCTCTCGCTCACCGCTCCAGGCGGCCTCGTCTTGCTCTGCTCTTGCTCGCCGCTCCGGGCGGCCTCACTCTGCTGTGTTTGTCCATCGCATCTGTGGTTCTGTTCCTGAGTCCCAGTCTGTACTGGGTCCTATCCACTCTGTGCTCCGACCTGTCTTACCTGCCAGTGCCTCCCTGCCTGCATACCAGTCGTGCTTGCTGGCATCCACCCGTCTGCATACCAGCCGTGTCTGCCTATATCCACCAGTCTGTGTGCCAGCCTAACCTGCCTGTTCCTGTATTCCCCGGTGTGGGTCAACAGCCGTGTCCGGGGTCGGACCTGGAGTAGCACCTGGTCCTTCTGCTCGGTTCCTCCTTGGTGCACTGGCATCGCATGCCGTCGTGCGACCTTGGTCGGATCGGGTGGATACTTAGTTACGCCACTCCAGGCATTCACTCTCCGGTACGGTCGAGTAGAATCCCTACATATACACGCACACGCCAGTCAGTCCGGGCGCGTGCATAACAAACATTAAATGAATCAGAAATACACTCTATACATTGTTAATGTGGTAAATGACTATTATAGCTGCAAACGTCTTGTTTTTATTTCAATATCTGCATAGGTGTATAGAGGCCCATTTCCAGCAACCACCACTCCAGTGTTTTAATGGTACATTGAGTTTGCTAACTGTGTAAGAAGGCTGATGGGTGTTTAGAAAACCCTAGAAAACCCTTGCACAAGTATGTTAGCACAGCTGAAAACGGTTTGGCTGATTTAAGAATCTATAAAATTGACCTTCCTTTGAGCTAGTTGAGAATCTGGAGCATGACATTTGTTTGTTTTATGAAACTCTCAAAATGGCCAAAAAAAGAGAACTTTCATGTGAAACTAGACAGTCTATTCTTGTTCTTTGAAATGAAGGCTATTCCATGCGAGAATTTGCCAAGAAACTGAAGATTTCCTACAACGGTGTGTACTACTCCCTTCAGAGGAGAGCACAAACAGGCTCTAACCAGAGTAGAAAGAGAAGTGGGAGGCCCCACTGCACAACTGAGCAACAAGACAAGTACATTAGAGTCTCTAGTTTGAGAAATCGACGCCTCACAGCTCCTCAACTGGCTGCTTCATTAAATAGTACACGCAAAATGCCAGTGTCAACGTCTATAGTGAAGAGGCGACTCCGGGATGCTGACCTTCAGGGCAAAGTGGCAAAGAAAAAGCCATATCTGAGACTTGCTAATAAAATGAAAAGATTAGTATGGGCAGAAGAACACAGACACTAGTCAGAGGAAGATTGGAAAAAAGTTTTATGGACAGACGAATCAAAGTTAGAGGTGTTTAGATCACACAGAAGAACATTTGTGAGGTGCAGAACAACTGAAAAGATGCTGGAAGAGTGCCTGACGCCATCTGTCAAGCATGGTGGAGGTAATGTGATGGTCTGGGGTTGCTTTGGTGCTGGCAAAGTGGCAGATTTGTACAAGGTAAATGGGATTTTGAATAAGGAAGGCTATCACTCCATTTTGCAACGCCATGCCATACTCTGTGGACAGCGCTTAATTGGAGCCAATTTCATGCTACAACAGGAAAATGACCCAAAGCACACCTCCAAATTATGCATGAACTATTTAGGGAAGAAGCAGGCAGCTGGTATTCTATCTGTAATGGAGTGGCCAGCGCAGTCAACAGATGTCAACCTCATTGAGATGTTGTGGGAGCAGCTTGGCCATATGGTACGCACAAAGTGCCCATCAAGCCAATCCAACTTGTGGGAGGGGCTTCAGGAAGCATGGGGTGAAATTTCTCAAGATTACCTCAGCAAATTAACAGCTAGAATGCCAAAGGTCTACAATGCTGTAGTTGCTGCAAAGGGAGCATTCTTTGACGAAAGCAAAGTTTGAAGGAGAAAATTATTCTTTCAAATATAAATCATTATTTCTAACCTTGTCAATGTCTGGACTATATTTTCTATTAATTTTGCAACTCATTTGATAAATAAAAGTATGAATTTTCATGGAAAACACAAAATTATCTGGGTGACCCCAAACTTTTGAACGGTAGTCTATGTGACATAAAAACTAACCCAGAGGGTAAGAACATGTGCTAATAAACCAATTTATATATCCAGATAGCATTTAGCATTCATAGCTCAATATAATTAGAAAATATAAAAATTAAGAGTTAATACCATTTGATAGTCTAATGAAATGGTAATGACAAACAGCTAACTTTTGAGACTATTTAGTCATGGTTTACTACAAAAATTGAGGAGTCACCTTTACTCACAAAAATAGAATAAGAGGTTATAAATCTGAGCATTAGAGATGATCGACTCTTTTTAATTTTGAATTTGCCAGGTTCAATATATTTTTGGAAAAAAAAAATTGCATTGAATCAATACTGTGAGAACTGTGGGTACTCTAATTGCTTAAAATGTGTATTTGTGTATAATACTCTGAGGTCTCACAGGGCTCTATCGATCCAAGTTCAATTTTTTAATGTAAACTCAGTCTTAGAAATGTCAATAAGACCTCATCACAGAAATGAATAATAACGCTGCAGTAACCAACAGCCCAATTAATAATACAGTGTACTGACAAACTTTTCATGTTTTTAAAGCGCATACCTCATAATCATTTGTGAAGAACATTGACTTGAACTGATGGTGCCACTGGTAGAGGTAACATCATTCTGCTGTGGCTGAGATGAATGATGTATTATTTATTTCATAATACACTCAGCTTTGTCCCTACTAATATGCATGCAGAAAGAAAAGGAAGCCAAGTGAGTACTACCTTTGGTAGTGCAACTGCCCAGATTGTTGTGCCATTGCTGGCGGTGTTGCAAGGCATCATGATGTCACAAAGTGTGCTGTTGATCTCCCATGCTCAAGGCACCTTGACACCTTGAACTCTGGCTCAAAGCGAGAGGGCTGAACATTCCCACGCTATTGGTGGGAAATCAAAACTTGTGGCGAGGACTGGATGAGTGGTGGTGAGTAGAGGAGGGACTGGAGAGGGTAATGGAGAGGTAAGTATAAGAATTTTTTTTTACATGTAATGGTTATTATGCTCTTGGGTCTGGAAATATCCCAGAAAATAATAAAGGACATTAAATTCATGGAGAAAAACTTGTCTGTGAGTCTAATTTCCTGGGATAAAAACATGCGAGCAGGTGAATTTGAGTTCTGCCATATCCGCTAATCTCTAATCAAATTGATTTGATCATGTATAAGTATACAAAAGTGTGACTATGGAATAAGTGATTGGTTAAATTATAATGAACAGACCTATACAGCGTTGGCCACTTATATGGATACACCTAAATTAAATGATAATAGTTGATGATATCAACTTCCTGTTTGTGGCACATTAGCATATGGGAGGGGGAAAACTTTTCCAGATGGGTGGTGACCATGGCGGCCATTTTGAAGTCGGCTATTTTGGATCCAACTTTATTTTTTTCAATAGGAAGAGGGTCATGTGACAAATCAAACGTATTGAGAATTTCATAAGAAAAGCAATGGTGTGCTTGGTTTTAACATAGCTTTAGTCTTTCATGAATTTTTTACAAGTTTATGACCACTTATAAAATGTTTTCAAAGTGCTGCCCATTGTGTTGGATTGTCAATGCAACTTTCTTCTCCCACTCTTGACAGACTGATAGCAACACCGCAAAAGAAATACTAGCACAGGCTTCCAGTATCTGTTGTTTCAGATGCTGCACATATGTTGATAAAATCTAAAATAGGGTTTTTAATTTAGAATAATGCTTGATATACATGAATCTATTCACAATTCTCCATACAGCACATTCTTTTAACATGCTGGTTGCTCTTATTGAGCCCCCACTAAAGTGCCTAAGAAATAAGTTATATCTCTGTTAATTTAAACTTGTCAGATATGTATGATTTTTCCCATTTTCACTGCCAAAATACTATATACTAGGTAGATATTAACTCTATTAAAAAATATGCATTTGGGAGATTAATAACAATTGCTTTGAAGTGTCTAACACAATAACTACCCCTAGAGTATACACAGTAATGATTTTGTACTAAATGCTCAACGTTCATGTTCTGTAGTATTGTAGCAATTAGTGCCATTCTGCTTCATAAATAATTGTCTCTATTAATTTAAATTATATTTCAAATTTAGAATGGTGGAGGATAGTAAGTATATTCTAACTTCATATGGCTTGTTAACATTGCAAAAAAAATGTTAAGTAAGTGCATATTTCTAGCTTTAGCTGTAGAGACTAGAATTAGAACATAACAAAATGTGCCACAATGTGCAAATCTAAACAAAACTGCCACTTTGCCCTGAAAAAGCCATTACAACTGCCTACTTTACACCGCCAGTCAATGTAGCAATGTTTTTATAGTATACATTAGTGCCGCCATTAAAACAAACTTCAACTAAACCTCATACAAAGCTCAATTTCACCAGGTAGTTAATAATAGAGATAGTCAGCAACAATACCAGAGAGAAGAGGAAGTTTTGGAAAGTAGAATTGCCCTGGGCTAACGCAAGTACTTCGTAGACCTATGGTTTGTTATGTATCCTTTATAATATATAATGTACAGTATAGGTTAAAGACCTATGACCTAGAGAAATGAGACAGATTTCATTTGACTGGTTGGAAAATAAAAGCAGGGACTTTATTATTTGCTACATATTGTCCTTAATGTTTTCATTGCACACATTTCTCTGATTTATCAACTTTTTATGAAAAAAAGAAGAGGTTTATACTGCCCTGTTTCTGGTTATACTATAACTGAATATTATGTTATTATAAGGAATTTTAAAAGTGTACACCTTCCAAATCATTGTGGTAATTTTAGCAACAAACACCACTTTAACACAATACTAATTTACCTGTCATTGGCAGCCATACTGACTGTCTCTTCAAATATAGTCTTATCAACAGGCAGTAACATGGCATATGGCTGTTAGCTATCAGACCTCATTTTTGTTATTGCCTGACAAAAAATATGACCATGTTATTCTTGCATACACTAAGGTGAATAACTTACTACCACGAGGTTACACAGACTCACTAAAAGTAAAATTAACCACATATACATAAATACACAAAATAAATGTGTCTTTCTTAATGCTCATCCAAGACATGTACAGTACAGACCAAAAGTTTGGACACACATTCTCATTTAAAGATTTTTCTGTATTTTCATGACTTTGAAAATTGTACATTCACACTGAAGGCATCAAAACTATGAATTAACACATTTGGAATTATATACTTAACAAAAAAGTGTGAAAGAACTGAAAATAAGTCTTATATTCTAGGTTCTTCAAAGTAGCCACCTTTTGCTTTGATGACTGCTTTGCACACTCTTGGCATTCTCTTGATGAGCTTCAAGAGGTAGTCACTGGAAATGGTTTTCACTTCACAGGTGTGCCCTGTCAGGTTTAGTAAGTGGGATTTCTTGCCTTATAAATGGGGTTGTGACCATCAGTTGTGTTGTGCAGAAGTCAGGTGGATACACAGCTGATAGTCCTACTGAATAGACTGTTAGAATTTGCATTATGGCAAGAAAAAAGCAGCTAAGTAAAGAAAAACGAGTGGCCATCATTACTTTAAGAAATGAATGTCAGTCAGTCCGAAAAATTGGGCAAACTTTGTATGTGTCCCCAAGTGCAGTTGCAAAAACCATCAAGCGCTACAAAGAAACTGGCTCACATGAGGACCGCCAGAGGAAAGGAAGACCAAGAGTCACCTCTGCTTCTGAGGATAAGTATATCCGAGTCACCAGCCTCAGAAATCGCAGGTTAACAGCAGCTCAGATTAGAGAGCAGGTGAATGCCACACAGAGTTCTAGCAGCAGATACATCTCTACAACAACTGTTAAGAGGAGACTTTGTGCAGCAGGCCTTCATGGTAAAATAGCTGCTAAGAAACCACTGCTAAGGACAGGCAACAAGCAGAAGAGACTTGTTTGGGCTAAAGAACACAAAGAATGGACATTAGACCAGTGGAAATCTGTGCTTTGCTCTGATGAGTCCAAATTTGAGATCTTTGGTTCCAACCACCGTGTCTTTGTGTGACGCAGAAAAAGGTGAATGGATAGACTCTACATGCCTGGTTCCCACCGTGAAGCATGGAGGAGGAGGTGTGATGGTGTGGGGGTGCTTTGCTGGTGACACTGTTGGGGATTTATTCAAAATTGAAGGCATACTGAACCAGCATGGCTACCACAGCATCTTGCAGCGGCATGGTATTCCATCCGGTTTGCAGTTAGTTGGACTATCATTTAGTTTTCAACAGGACAATTACCCCAAACACACCTCCACACTGTGTAAGGGCTATTTGACCAAGAAGGAGAGTGATGGGGTGCTACGCCAGATGACTTGGCCTCCACAGTCACCAGACTTGAACCCAATCGAGATGGTTTGGGGTGAGCTGGACCGCAGAGTGAAGGCAAAAGGGCCAACAAGTGCTAAGCAACTCTGGGAACTCCTTCAAGATTGTTGTAAGACCATTTCCGGTGACTACCTCTTGAAGCTCATCAAGAGAATGCCAAGAGTGTGCAAAGCAGTCATCAAAGCAAAAGGTGGCTACTTTGAAGAACATAGAATATAAGACATATTTTCAGTTGTTTCACACTTTTTTGTTAGGTATATAATTCCACATGTGTTAATTCATAGTTTTGATGTCTTCAGCGTGAATGTACAATTTTCAAAGTCATGAAAATACAGAAAAATCTTTAAATGAGAAGGTGTGTCCAAACTTTTGGTCTGTACTGTATATTCAATTGGGGGGACTTATTCCTTTTTGCCTCCTGTTTAGTTTTGTCTACAGACTGCATGATTTTTAGTCTGTTTTTGTTTATTTGAACTTCATTGAATTTACAGGTTATTTCACAAGGAAGTTTTTTGATAGGCATCCATTGTGTGTTGTTAACATTTATTATTTAGTTTTGTAAATATGGACACGCTTACTAATGACTGGGTCTGTTACGCATTTTCAGAATTTATGGTGGAGATAATTCGCATCTCAGCGATAATTTTCCCTTGGCAATTATACCACCATTTGGTACTTTGTCCAGAGGGAAAATGAATGCACTAGG
Organism: Phyllobates terribilis; assembly: GCF_046119375.1. NCBI lineage: Eukaryota > Metazoa > Chordata > Amphibia > Anura > Dendrobatidae > Phyllobates > Phyllobates terribilis. The sequence continues at coordinate 171,613,661 of NW_027362771.1, forward strand.
ATATATTCCTGAGTTCAGCAGCTTGTTTTAAAGAACAAAGCAAGGTCAAAATGCTGCAGAATATATTGAGGCTTAATTCTGTCTCTGTCTGTCTCATTAGCAGCTCATGCGGTTAGAAAATAGAATGGTAAGAGGTCAAGTATTTCAAGAGAAAGCACCTTAGAAGAGATTGTATTTATAGCATTCTTTTACACATAAGGAGTTCTCCGTCCTTTATACTTTGTAGTCTCATTGGGAATATATTACAAGAATATATTGTTTCTGTGTGCTGATATTAATAATTGAGTGAACATGCTGGCATGCAAGAAAGATATGTAACCATGCAGTGCCACTATTTCCTCAAACTGGTTTTTCCTTTGCGATGTATCATTTTGCGCAGTGAATGATGACTGTATTACACTGCATAAGTAAAGGCCTGGTTTATGTATTTGGTATAATGACTTGTTTGTGTATTCTGCAATATACACTGTGCTGTCCATTATTCAGCTCGAACTTCATACAGACTATGGTGAAACATAGCAGAATTGCAAAATGAAGTGTCTCAGAATATGAGCCTATTAATTATGTTTTACTTAGTATCAGTAAATCCTTGTCATTAAACATGTTTATGTTGTCAAATTTAAAGTAATGATCTTTGCTTATTTCTACTATAATTTGGAAGCTCTCAATGATATTTGCTATTAATCATGATAGAGTTGAAAGCAAACATAAAGGTTATATTCTCATGTAACACTAACTTGCGAGCTCATAAAATTTATAATCGGGTCATGTGCATGGATTAAATTTACATTTGAATGACAGAATACAAACACCAGGAGCTGTACATACTGTAAAATTCAACTATGAATCCCTTGCAGCAAGTTAAGAACTAATTTCTTTCCTACTCAAAGAGTATGTAAAATAAGTCAATCACATAAAATATACAAAATATAGTTTTCATTAATTATTATTATTATTTTTTAGTGCAGGAAGTTATTTACAAGACCAGGTAAATCATAAATACCAGTTTACTTTTCTGTCTTTATGCGTTAATGCTTTCATTGAGGCTATGCAGAAGACTCGTGTCACCATCTTATTATCCATGAAAATTATGTTTTGTTTTTGGAGAGTAACGTTAGATATAAGGACATAAGAACTTTTTAGGCTACTAAAATTCTAAAAACAGTCCAAAAATTATCCCTTTTTTGGGCAAACGTCTTCTTCATTGATGTTTATGCACAGGTAATGCAAACTGAAGAAGCTGTGCATCTTTCAAACAGAGGGTTAAAGATACAAAGCAAAAGCTTTTCTACAAAATGTCAAAGCATTATTCCCATATTTTAAAACAAAAGCAGGATAGATTTTTTGAGCATGAAAAAGTAACGACTTCTCAACTAGGGAGATAAAAATTATCATTTTTTTGGGATCCACAACAGGTTTGCTAATCTCTAAATGATTAAGCCATTAAAAGGGTTTTCTCATAAACAAAGCTCATTTTAGTCAATAGATCTTGGTATAAAAAATAAGTTCCACAATTGGATGTATTAAATAACATTGTTCCTCTGCTGAGATAATCTTATAAATGTACCCCTGCTGTGTACTGTGTAATGGCTGTGTCTGACCATTCAGGAACATGGTCTAAACATACCACAGCTCCTGGGCAGAGGAATTATCAAAAAAGTATACAGACATTATAGCATGAGATCGCAGATTATACTTTTTTGAGGTAAAATATTGCTTAAAAACAGCCAGGAAAATGTTTTACCTCACAGAAAGAATCAACTGCTTAGAGGAACCCATAACTGCTGTTTTTTGGCATAAAGTTAAATGAGTCAGGATTTTTAAAAAGCTGGGAAATTTGCATCACCTGGCCTTTCTTTATGATGATACTGAACGGCTTGTTCACCCGAACAGGCTAATTAAGGTCTGAATCTCCAAGGATGCCCAAACTTTTGTATCAGCCCATTTTCCTTTTCGCAATTTTTAAAATGTAACAGATGAAAATATATATTTTTTTGCCTAAAATACAAATGTGTCATCTTTAACTTTAGGCCTTTTAGAGATCATTTCATCTTCAACTTGCTTAACTGTTCGCAATAACAGTAATTTTGCCCAAGGGTGTTTTTTTATCACATGCGTTTACCTCCATTGGCAAGATCATGTTTTGGTTTAAAATAAATTGTGGACACAAGTATACCATTTACATTGTTTACAAAAGATTATTATCACACTTGTTCAACCTTGAAAAAATATGTAATTAGCCAGAAATACTAAGTAGGGTTTACGCGATGGCCAAAATGGCTAATGTAATAACTACATTATTGGTGTGGCGTATATATGTTTACAATTTTATATTTTCAACCGGTATGCTAAATCAGACGTGCAAAGTTTCTTGTCTTGATTTACTATACTATAATAATTTGTTTGCATATTTTTATTAAACCTGATTATTATCCCCTGCTCAAAAAAGACCACTTAATAATAAATGCCAGGAGGTAGAAGAATTGCATTAAAATGCTGCAATAGACCACAGTTATGCTGTGCGGTGTATGGTTGCCAAATTGGAATGTTAGAACAGGTATACAAAAATTGAAACTTGTATAATTTTTTTTTAAGCACTATTATTCCCTCTCATTTAACGCCATGTCCAATTTCCGCTTTTTGTTTTAGTTTTTTCCTCCCCTTCTTCCAAGAGCCATAATGTTTTTATTTTTCCATAAATATAGCCATATGAAGTGCAAAGTGCGTTGAAATTGCAAAAAAGTGCAATTTTACAATTTTTTTATTTTTTTATTTACCTTTATTTACCTTGTTTACTATACAGTAAAACTGACCTGGCAAGAGGATTTTCCAGATCATTACAAATATGCAGATACAAAATGAGCTGACATTTTTACTGATAGCATTTTGGAGTAGATAAAACATTTTGATCACCTTTTATTGCATTTTATTACAATGTTGCGACCTCCCCCTTAGACCTATGTAGGCACACAAATGGAAAGTATTGTTTTCGAGCCTACAATTTCTAAATTTGACTAATAAAATAGCCAAACCTTTTTTGTACATTATATTTTAAAATGTATTATTTCTACTACTTCCTATGAAAAAAAAAATGTAACGCATCCCTGAAATGTTATGTTCGCAAAGTAGCTACACGTAGGTTCATGACTGTACATAAATATTCTGCAACAGCATGCAGTATGATTATGGGGTGTATTATTGCTAAATTGAAGGCAAAAAAAGCACAAGGCGACACACCATGTAAGTGTATACATACTGTGGCCATTAATATATAAATATAAATTAGAATAAAAATAGTGCAGTAAGTAAAAGAAATAGTAACTAATGTAAAAAAAAACAGAAGTTACTTCACTGACATTTACTTTTAATCAAAAAAGCGTAAAAGCCATCTCACCATGGATGCTGTAGTGAGATGGCTTTACGCTTTTTTGAAAAGCAAAATTTAAAAGAAGCACTCTATGTTTTTTACATGTGTTGCTATTTATTTATTTCTTGCAGTCTTTGAACACATTGTTTAAATTTTAGATTATATATGATTTCTAGATTGGACAAATAAAACAGGTATTCTAAAATTAAAATGTGCCCTTTCTTTAACACAATAAAAAAAAAAAAAAACAAAGAAAAAAAAGAACTCTGGCCTTTACCAAAAAAACAAGAAAAGAAAAAAAAAGCAAGGAAGATTCATGTCCTAAAAGCAAGCACCTGCAACAGGGCATTGTATTTGGGAGGTATGTACAGGTTTATTATTTTATTAAAACAATATAGAAATTTACAAAAAATATATACAGTACAGACCAAAAGTTTGGACACACCTTCTCATTTAAAGATTTTTCTGTATTTTCATGACTATGAAAATTGTACATTCACACTGAAGGCATCAAAACTATGAATTAACACATGTGGAATTATATACTTAACAAAAAAGTGTGAAACAACTGAAAATATGTATTATTCTCTAGGTTCTTCAAAGTAGCCACCTTTTGCTTTGATGACTGCTTTGCACACTCTTGGCATTCTCTTGATGAGCTTCAAGAGGTAGTCACCGGAAATGGTTTTCACTTCACAGGTGTGCACTGTCAGGTTTAATAAGTGGGATTTCTTGCCTTATAAATGGGGTTGGGACCATCAGTTGTGTTGTGCAGAAGTCAGGTGGATACACAGCTGATAGTCCTACTGAATAGACTGTTAGAATTTGTATTATGGCAAGAAAAAAGCAGCCAAGTAAAGAAAAACGAGTGGCCATCATTACTTTAAGAAATGAAGGTCAGTCAGTCCGAAAAATTGGGAAAACTTTGAAAGTGTCCCCAAGTGCAGTTGCAAAAACCTTCAAGCGCTGCAAAGAAACTGGCTCACATGAGGACCGCCCCAGGAAAGGAAGACCAAGAGTCACCTCTGCTTCTGAGGATAAGTTTATCCGGGTCACCAGACTCAGAAATCGCAGGTTAACAGCAGCTCAGATTAGAGACCAGGTCAATGCCACACAGAGTTGTAGCAGCAGACACATCTCTTCAACAACTGTTAAGAGGAGACTTTGTGCAGCAGGCCTTCATAGTAAAATAGCTGCTAGGAAACCACTGCTAAGGACAGGCAACAAGCAGAAGAGACTTGTTTGGGCTAAAGAACACAAGGAATGGACATTAGACCAGTGGCAATCTGTGCTTTGGTCTGATGATTTCAAATTTTAGATCTTTGGTTCCAAAGGACTCTACATGCCTGGTTCCCACCATGAAGCATGGAGGAGGAGATGTGGTGGTGTGGGGGTGCTTTGCTGGTGACACTGTTGGGGATTTATTCAAAATTGAAGGCATACTGAACCAGCATGGCTACCACAGCGTCTTGCAGCGGCATGCTATTCCATCCAGTTTGCGTTTAGTTGGACCATCATTTATTTTTCAACAGGACAATGACCCCAAACACACTTTCAGTCTGTGTAAGAGCTATTTGATCAAGAAGGAGAGTGATGGGATGCTACGCCAGATGACCTGGCCTCCACAGTCACCAGACCTGAACCCAATCGAGATGGTTTGGGGTGAGCTGGACCACAGAGTGAAGGCAAAAGGGCCAAAAAGAGCTAAGCATCTCTGGAAACTCCTTCAAGATTGTTGGAAGACTCTTGAAGCTCATCAAGAGAATGCCAAGAGTGTGCAAAGCAGTCATCAAAGCAAAAGGTGGCTACTTTGAAGAACCTAGAATATAAGATATATTTTCAGTTGTTTCACACTTTTTTGTTAAGTATATAATTCCACATGTGTTAATTCATAGTTTTGATGCCTTCAGTGTGAATGTACAATTTTCATAGTCATGAAAATACAGAAAAATCTTTAAATGAGAAGGTGTGTCCAAACTTTTGGTCTGTACTGTATATTTTTTTATATAATATGCATACTGTGTGATTTAGACAGTTGTGTTTAAATCCTTGGATTATAGAGAGTTTTCTTTTGTCTTAAAAATATATGGCTTGCCTATCTCATAGTCCAGGAAGCACACTTTCTTTGTCACACAAGCCTTGGTTTCAGGGTTTTGGATTTTAGTAGCAAAATTATGACAAAGGTGTATTAAAATGCCTTCCTTATTTTCAATGCATGAAGTATAAAAAGGCTGTTATTAGGGTGCTGTTTCCTCAGTATATCACAGATATATTAAGTCACAAGCACACTGACTGACACACTGTTTATGCAGGACCACCACCTCCCTATATCACTTTAAGTTTTGGAATAATATTCACAGATTGAGATTGCCACTCACATTTTCTATGTGATTCCGCACTGAAGATCTACGCAACTATCAGATTAGGTCTTTTTCTAAACGCATGTGGAATGAGCTGTGCGCTCTGACCTCTAAAACCAGTTGATATGGTGCTGCTTTGTCAGCCCTCATCTTTTATACTAGCTGTGATAGCCCTCCTGATTGACTGCACTAGACTATATGATTTGATTGCTAGAAGACATTAAGGGGAATCTGGTGTGGCCATGCCTAATATCATTAGCCTGCTCTTTGAGTTTTTAGTTGTGTGTGTGAAATGGAGTCAGGCACTCTTTCTTTTTTTTTTGCTATACCAGTGAATCAACCGGAATAAAAATTTAAATTTGCAGATATCTTCAAATTTTGGGAAATTTGATTCAAAATCAAACCTCCGCAGATCAGTCCACTTGTTTTTAGAAGGTACCCGTTTCATTTTAAATGCAAAACCAGAAAAAAAAACAATTGCAGGATCAAAATACACTTGTTTCGTTTTTTTTTTGTCTTTTAGCATAGAGACACTAGTTCTGCCTTGTAGCTGTAGATTAAAAATAATAGGACTTTCTATAATATGAAAGAATTACCTAACATTTGGAATTAAAGAGGACCTTTCACAACTTTTGACCTTATAAACTGTATATTCTTGTAAATAGGTGCAGGAATGTGGATAAAAATGGTTTTTTTTTTCTGTTTTTATTTTCTCCACTCTGCAGTAGAGACAAAGGGCACACATTTTTACTGACATCTTAATTATTACATTTCTTATAATTCAACTGGGCGTTTCAGTTCTTCTGCTCTGGGGGAGTGTACTTTTGACCTATGATTCTGTCCAATCATAAAAGGCAATGTTATAGGGATGAAAAAGAATCCCTCACAGTTCTGGCCAAAATTAAATGCCTATAGAGCAGGTCAGAAATGTGCCATTGTGTCATGTGAGACTTTATCTGTCTCTGTTATATGACTAGGCTCATAATGTCTCTAGAGATGAGCGTTGTTCTACTCGAACTGTTCGCCAATCTCAAATTCGAGCTGTTTTGGGCGGTGTTCGAGCCGGTCGGCGAACACGAACAATTTGAGAAAAATTCGGCTGTTCGAGGTTATGTTCGATAACTGTTCGTGCACCAAAATCATAACTGGATTTTTTCTCAGTAATGATGAAAATTAATGTTAATACGCAGTTTGAGTGTACAGCGGGGCGGGGGGAGGGGCAGGGGATGGATCTCTGCAGGAACAATGAAGATCTCCATTTTTTTTTCTCTTTCCCGCATTTGCAGTGGGGAGGTGCAATCTGTCAGCCTATCAGCAGCGCACACACGGAGCGAAGTGCTTTTTTTCACACAAGCAAGGGCATGTGTGATTGGCAGTGTATGTCACATGTCCTTGCCCTATAAGACCAAGCCATTTTCCCTGTCGCCACCATTTTCTCACTGCTGCAGCTGGGTGTTAGACGGCACCGCTGTTGCTGTGTGCGCTATACCTTGTTAATTTCAAGCCAATTTTCGCACAAATATACAGATAGCTTGGGAGTAGGGAATAGTTGTGATTGCAGTCCTTTTAAGGACTAGGTTACAGCATTTCCTACGACTTTTATCAGGCAGGTCTGTGCTCTTAAATAGATAGATTGTGGGAGTAAAGACTAATTGTAATTGGAGTCCTTTTCAGGACTAGGTTACATCAGTTCCTATCAGTTTTTGCCAGGCAGGTCTGTGCCAGTGCTGTGCAAGTTTTTTTCACAGCATTTGGCTGAATCTAGCAAAGCTAATCCTTTTTGGCCTATTGCAGAGTGTGTTAGTCAGTGGAGTAGCCTATCTGTGTTGCAAGATATACCACCTGTGTATAGAATACCAATTTTTTTACTGCACCTAGTGAAGTAAAATCTTTTGGGCATAGCATCATTCTATTAGTCCATCTATACTGACCTCCATCAGGTTGCAAACTGAATATAATTTTTTTCTGCATCTAGCTCTGAAAAAATATTTGGGCTTCTAGCGGTGTGTGGGACTTGGTCTATTAGTCCATCTATACTGACCTCCATCAGGTTGCAAATTAAAAATAATTTTTTTCTGCATCTAGCTCTGAAAAAATATTTGGGCTTCTAGCAGTGTGTGGGACTTGGTCTATTAGTCCATCTATACTGACCTCCATCAGGTTGCAAATTAAAAATAATTTTTTTCTGCATCTAGCTCTGAAAAAATATTTGGGCTTCTAGCGGTGTGTGGGACTTGGTCTATTAGTCCATCTATACTGACCTCCATCAGGTTGCAAATTAAAAATAATTTTTTTCTGCATCTAGCTCTGAAAAAATATTTGGGCTTCTAGCAGTGTGTGGGACTTGGTCTATTAATCCATCTATACTGACCTCCATCAGGTTGCAAATTAAAAATAATTTTTTTCTGCATCTAGCTCTGAAAAAATATTTGGGCTTCTAGCAGTGTGTGGGACTTGGTCTATTAGTCCATCTATACTGACCTCCATCAGGTTGCAAATTAAAAATAATTTTTTTCTTCATTTATCTCTGAAAAAATATTTGGGCTTCTAGCAGCGTGTGGGACTTGTTCTATTAGTCCATCTATACTGACCTCCATCAGGTTGCAAATTAAAAATAATTTTTTTCTGCATGTAGCTCTGAAAAAATATTTGGGCTTCTAGCAGTGTGTGGGACTTGGTCTATTAGTCCATCTATACTGACCTCCATCAGGTTGCAAATTAAAAATAATTTTTTTCTGCATCTAGCTCTGAAAAAATATTTGGGCTTCTAGCAGTGTGTGGGACTTGGTCTATTAGTCCATCTATACTGACCTCCATCAGGTTGCAAATTGAATAAAAAAAATTTCTGCATCTAGCTCTGAAAAAATATTTGGGCTTCTAGCGGTGTGTGGGACTTGGTCTATTAGTCCATCTATACTGACCTCCATCAGGTTGCAAATTAAAAATAATTTTTTTCTGCATCTAGCTCTGAAAAAATATTTGGGCTTCTAGCAGTGTGTGGGACTTGGTCTATTAGTCCATCTATACTGACCTCCATCAGGTTGCAAATTAAAAATAATTTTTTTCTGCATCTAGCTCTGAAAAAATATTTGGGCTTCTAGCAGTGTGTGGGACTTGGTCTATTAGTCCATCTATACTGACCTCCATCAGGTTGCAAATTAAAAATAATTTTTTTCTTCATTTATCTCTGAAAAAATATTTGGGCTTCTAGCAGCGTGTGGGACTTGTTTTATTAGTCCATCTATACTGACCTCCATCAGGTTGCAAATTAAAAATAATTTTTTTCTGCATCTAGCCCAGCCAATAGTTTTGGCCTAATACCACAGTTTGGCCACTCAGCTCTGCTCGGTTACCATCCATTGTTTTTTTGTGCAAACAACTCCAGAGTTGTGAATTAGTTAACCACCAAAATGAGTGGAAAAAGGCCTGCTGCTGGTGGAAAGGGGAATAGGCGTGTTGGGAAGGGGAAAAAAGGTTGTGTCCGTGGGGTAGGTGCAGAAGAAAGACCATCTTCCAGCCAAACTAAAATGTCTACTTCTTTTAGCGGACAATGTGATAAGATCCCTTTCTTACGGCCACGCCAATCGCTACAAATTCCAGATGAGGCACAAAAACAGCAGGTGCTTCAACGGATATCAAGTGCTCCTTTAAGTGGGCTCTCCTCCACATCAACTTCAACATCACAAATACTCCAGTCCTCAAAGGTGTCACCCAAATCGCACTTGCTTCCTCACAGCTCCCAAATCTCCAGCTGCCCGTCTGAGTATGAGGTAGAACAGATGGTTGAGTCTGCAGAGCTGTTTACTCATACTATAGCCTGGGAATCAGAGGTCGACTCCAGCGCTTCTGTGAATCCAGACGAGGAAATGATCTGCACTGATGCCCAGAATCTTTATGAGTCGGATCCAGGACCAGACGCAGAAGGTTCTGACCATAATGTAGACCCTCATTCCCAAACTGTAACTCCTGTTGGTGGAGACAATGAGGAAGACGATGATAAGACTCAAATACCTGATTGGAGCGACAACTTTAGTTTTTTGTCAGGGCAGGAACAGGTTGGCTCTGAGGACGACGGGTGTGATAACGCACAGGGTGATGATGATGAGGTCGGAGATCCCACTTACTGTCAACCCACAGTCAGCCAAGAGATGAGGTCAGCAGAGGAGGTGGAGGAAGATGCTAGTGACGACGAGGTCAGGTTGCGCCTTCCTGGACAGAGACGTAGTACTGGAAGCACGTCAACAACTGCATCCTCAAACACAACTCTGCCTCTCACCACAAGTCGTGGTGGCTCTTCAGGTCGCATGGGTGCTAAGCCTTGCATAGCCTGGGCATTTTTTCAGATCGATAAAGATGACCCAACTCGTGTTATCTGTAACATTTGTCAGCAAAAGCTAAGTAGAGGCCAAAAAATACATAGTTTGAGTACTTCATGCATGAACCGGCACATGGACATGAAGCATAAGTTGCAGTGGGAAGCTCAGTGTGCTACAATGCGGCCTAGCCGGCCGGGCCAATCACCGTCTGCCATATCTTGTGCATCCGCGGCCTCTTCATCCTCTGTGACTGGGGGGACAGCAGTCACACCTGTTTTTTGGCGCAGACCTGCCACCTCTTTACCCGCAACAGCCAGCGTGATTGGCAGGTCATCATTTTCTTTGGAGGTGGTAACACCAGCTGGTGTTGAGCGCTGTCCGACATCGATAGCACCACCTTTGGATCAAGGCAACCTAACATGTCCGCCTGCATCTTCCTCACAGACCGGCAGTTTGCCGGGGACACCCTTATCAACCCCGTCTAAGCACAATAGCCAGCCCTCGGTCCCTCAGATGTGGACAAGTAAAAGACCATTTCCTCCTAGCCATGAGAAAGCTAAGAGGTTGAATTTCACCATCTGCAAGCTCTTGGCTACAGAAATGCTGCCTTTCCGCCTGGTGGACACAGAGGATTTTCGAGACCTTATGTCCGTCGCAGTGCCCCAGTACCAGATGCCCAGTCGGCACTACTTCTCAAAGAAAGGTGTGCCTGCGCTCCACCAGCATGTCGCACACAACATCACCGCTTCTTTGAGAAACTCTGTGTGTGACAGGGTGCATTTCACCACAGACACTTGGACGAGTAGGCATGGACAGGGGCGTTACATGTCGCTGACTGGGCACTGGGTAACTATGGTGACAGCAGGACAAGGGGCTGCTGTCCAAGTCTTGCCGTCCCCACGAGTTGTGCGTCAATCCTCTTTATGTCAAAGTTCCTCCACTGCTTCTGCCTCCTCAACCTCCTCTCGGTCTTCCACCTGCACCCAAAGCCTGTCTGGTCATGCCACAAGCTTTCTAACTGCGCAGAAGGGATCCTGCACACCTCCTTACTATGCTGGCAGTAGGGCTCAACGTCATCAGGCGGTTTTTACATTGAAATGTCTGGGAAATGTGAGTCACACAGCTGAGGAGTTGTGGTCAGCTCTGGAGAACCAATTTCATGAATGGTTGTCTCCACTGGACCTGAAACCAGGGAAGGCCATGTGCGACAATGCTGCAAACCTGGGTGCGGCCCTTCGCCGGGGCAATGTCACACACGTGCCTTGTATGGCTCACGTGTTGAACCTGGTTGTCCAGCAATTTTTAGCCCACTATCCCAGACTAGATGGCCTTCTGCAGAGGGCACAGTCGCTGTGTGCTCACTTCCGCCGTTCGCATCCCGCAGCTCAGCGACTTACATCTCTACAGAAGTAGTTGGGCCTGCCACTTCACCGGCTAAAATGCGATGTGCCTACCCGGTGGAATTCAACTCTGCACATGTTGCAGCGACTGTGGCAGCACCGACAAGCCCTGGTGCAATACGTTCTGACGTATAGCCTGGGCCAACGAGATTCAGAGGTGGGGCAAATCACGCTGGAGGAGTGGTCTCAGATCAGGAACCTATGCACCCTTCTGCACAGTTTTGAAATGGCGACGAAGATGTTTAGTGCTGACGATGCCATTATCAGCATGACAATTCCGGTGATTTACATGCTGGAGCACATGTTAAACAGAATTCGGAGTCAGGTGGTGGCACAAGAGGAGGTGGAGGAAGTAGAGGAGGAGGAGTTGTATGCGGAAGGGCTAACATCTGCAAGGTCCAGACGGTCGGCAGCACCAAGGCGGCAGGCATGTGAGGGTGGGGGAGATGGTTTTACCAGGGCGCATGGTAGCAGCCAAACTAGTGAGGAAGGTGCAGGAGCCCAGGAAGAAGTGGAGGACGAACTGATGGAAGACTCATCAGATGAGGGAGACCTTGATCACATTTCTGTTGTGCGAGGTTGGGGGGAGAGGACAGAGGAAGGAAGCATGATTGTTACCTCGCCACCAACACAACAGGGACTTGGTGCTCCTGGATGCGCAACACACATGAGTGCCTTCTTGCTGCACTACCTGCAACATGACCCTCGAATTGTGAGAATTAGAAATAATCCTGACTACTGGGTTGCCACACTGTTAGATCCCCGGTACAAAAGTAAATTTGCAGAAATTATTCCTGCCATAGAAAGGGATGCACGCATGCAGGAGTATCAGCAGAGACTGTTGCAGAATCTTACATGTGCTTTTCCACAAAATACCAGTGGTGCACGTAGTGAATCTCACAGTTCCAACTTGCCAACCGTGGGACCGTCAAGTGTTCAGCACTCAAACCGTAACAGAACCACAGTATCTGCTGGTAACATCAATTTTGCGGAATCATTTCACCACTTTTTTAGCCCATCCTTTGCAAGGCCACAGGAGACAAGAAGTCTGACACATAGTCAACGCCTAGAGACGATGGTACAGGAGTATCTCCAAGTAAACATTGAAGCCACGACTGTGTCACTGGACCCTTGCTCTTTTTGGGCTTCCAATCTGGATAAATGGCCGGAGCTAGCCACTTACGCCTTGGAGATCTTGTCATGCCCCGCAGCCAGCGTTCTGTCTGAACGTGTGTTCAGCGCTGCTGGTGGTGTGCTGACAGATAAGCGCACGCGGCTCTCCACTGATAATGTAGACAGACTCACGTTCATAAAGATGAATAAATCATGGATCCGAAACGACTTTTCTACCCCTGTGTCATCCTGGGGAGAGTAAAAGCTTGATGATTGGTTAAAATCACCCTACCAACCGTTTTAAGCTTTCAAATTACTAATCATGTTTATCTGTATCTTGACTGGAAAATAATTTGGGCTTTGTAGCAGTGTGCAGCACTGATCCTATTAGGCCATCTATAATAAGCTTCACCAGATTTAAAATTAAAAATAATTTTTAGCTGCATCTAGCCCGGAAAATAATTTTGGGGCTCCGAGATGCGCAAGACACATAAGTGCCTTCTTGCTGCACTACCTGCAGCATGACCCTCATATTGTCAGAATTCGAAGTAATCATGACTACTGGGTTGCCACACTCTTAGATCCCCCAAACTTTTCGATCAACCTTTTCATTTTAATAAAGACCAAAAAAATGGTCATTTTTGAAATTATAAGCATTAGCAGGTTGTTAGAAACTGAAATCAAACAGTTTTCAACTCAAAACTTTATTCTAGGTGATGTTACATTTTCACATAGGACCCCTTGTTCGAAAGGAGCTTCTGAACTCTCTCGTCCATTGAATTTGTCAGGTTTTGGATGGTTTCTGCTTCAATTGTTTTGCATGAGGACAGAATACCCTCCCAGAGCTGTTGCTTAGATGTGAACTGCCTCCCGCCATCATAGACACTCCTTTTAATGATGCTCCAAAGGTTCTGAATGGGGTAGAGGTCAGGGGAGCATGGGGGTCACACCATAAGTTTGTCCCCTTTTATGCCCATATCAGCCAGAGATGCAGATGTTTTATGTGCAGCATGAGATGGTGCATTATCATGCAGAAAAATGATCTTGCTGTGAAATACACGGTTCTTCTTCTTGAACCATGGCAGGAAGTGCTGTTTGAGAAAATCCACATACATTATGGAGTTCATCTTTAGCGCCTTCAGGGATCCTAAAGGGGCCGACAATCTCTCTCCCCATGATTCCAGCCCAAAACATTACTCCACCTCCTCCTTGTTGGCGCTGTAGCCGTGTTTGCGTGGGGTGTCCATCAACCAGCCATCCTCCACTCCATTCATCTGGACCATCGAGCGCTGCACGGCACTCATTCGTGAACAAAACAGTTTTGAAATCAGTCTTCATGTAATGTTTGGCCCACTGGAGCCGTTTCTGCTTGTGTGAAGTGGATAGAGGAGGTCGACAGGATGGCATATGCACAGCTGCAAACCTCTGAAGGACCCTGCATCTTGTTGTTCGGGGGACGTTGGAGGCACAAGCAGCTTCAAAAACTTGTCTGCTGCTATGACAAGGCTTTTTTGCCGCTGCTGTTTCAACCTGACGTAATTGCCTGTAGGAAAGAGTCCTCAATTTGCCCTTATCAGCACGCACACGTGTGTACTGTGAATCAGCTACATACTTCTTGATTGCCAAGACACTTCATCCTGATCATCGCACAATGTTGATTGTAGTCATGCCTTGACCTAAACACTCCACAATTTGTTGCTTCTCAGCAGCCGACACATCCTTTTTCTTTCCCATTTTGGCAGAAAATGTAGGCTGCTTAATAATGTGAGAGAGCCTTCTTAAGTAGTCTTGCCTTTCATTGGACACACCTGCCAAACTAATTAGCACAGGTGTCTGCAATTGCTTACAGTGATATAAAGAGCCCTGACACACATCACCATCAATGAGTTTAACTGACAAACAAACAAATTCTTCCCTTATCACTCCTAAACACTTTTTGCATAATAATTTGGAACGCGGTGTTCATGTGCTTTTCCACAAAACACCAGTGGTTCACGTAGTGAATCTTACAGTTCTAACTTGCCAACCGTGGTCTGTATAGAATTGTTCAATAAAGGGCCCAAAATTAAGATAACATAGATGGGAGAGGTCTCTATGAATAGGAATTCCTAAGTATTTGATACCCTGTGAGGGCCAGGCAAAGGGAAAGTTGGACTGGATGGAATCCTATATGGATTTAGGGAGGGAGACATCGAGGGCCTCAGACTTCGCTGCATTGATTTTAAAATTTTACAATGTAACAAAGTGATCTATTTCAGCCATAACAGCAGGGATGGATATATGTGATTGAGTGATATATACTAGGACATCATCAGCAAATAGAGAGCACTTGTACTCGGTGCCTCCCACCTCAATCCACCTAATATTGGGGTTATGGCGAATTGATGAGAGCAGGTGCTCCGTCACTAGGATGTATAAGAGAGGGGACAGAGGACATCCCTGCCTTGTCCCATTGGTGATTGTGAAAGGTGATGAAAATGTTCTGACGCACCCCCTGGGCCTTGGGACACCCGGAGCCGGACACTTTTTGGTGGATGCTGGTGGTTGTAGTCTTCGTGGCGGCGATCCGGTTCCGTGGCTCAGGGCGGTCAAACCAGTGGCGGAACTATTTATGTGGTTTTGATGTTTAAATGTCCGACTACGCCACCCGTGGATTGCGGTCAGAGTGAACCGCCGCTACAGGGCAGACCGCTAAGGCTGGTGTTGTGGGTGCAGCAGAGCGTAGCATAACTCCCCACGGGAGGAGTATAGCCTCAGGGCAGTGTATGCGGAGGATGGGGGTGATGGTGCAGGGCAGCAGCAGTAACAACACGGAGTCAGTGATGCAGTTCAGGGCCTTTACTCACAGTTCTTATTATCCAGACCACGTCTGCAGGTAACGGCTGCCCACGTCGTACTGTGCTCACCAGGTGAGGGGCTCAGACAACTCCCAGATAACTTTGGAGCGCTTCACAGGACCCCCTTTGTGTGTCCTTTGTCTGGCCTTTCTTACCAACACTTCTGTCCGGCTGCCTCGGGCCTCCTCTTGGTAAACTTGGCGCCAGTTTCCCTGACCCTATGTGGTGCCTTCCTAGCGGGTGGAGCAAGGGGCTGCGCCACATAAAATGTCAGAGCCTCCGGTTTCTAGCTGAGGGTCGTTTCCTGCCTCCACTAGTTCGGGGACCGGTCTCCCCCTTTGGCCTGACCCCTCCACGCAGGTGGATTCGGGCGTGCGGTGGCGACTCGCCCGTCCGCACCCCTGGGATCCCTTCATTCCTCGTTCCTGGAGCCTTCTCCGCTCCTCTTCCTTCCTTCTCCCTCTTGCAGGCCTGGGCCTCTGTTACTAGGCCCGCCTCCGGAGCAGAGCTCATGCAGAGCCCCTGCTCCCTGCCACTTCTGCTCAGACTTCTCTGCACTGAACTAAGATGGTGCCCACCTTTTATACTCCCTTCTCAATGCACCCAGGAACTGCTTCCTCCCTGCTCCTGCACTGCAGGGTTCCCCTTCCTCAGTGTTCCCTCCCCCCACTCCAGCCAGGGACAGGGACTGTCGTGCCCATCTCAGGGGCATATTGGTCGCCCTGCCCCACGGCAATGTGGTGTAATGCATGCAGGTGTCGGGTCCTGATCCACACTCCATCCTTATCTGAGAGTGAGATATCACACCTCTGGGTGAGGTGCAATACGTCTGTAGCAACCGAGCCCTCGGTGCTACAGTTCCATTTATCTTCAGCCTAGGTGACGTATTGTGATACAGGGCCGTGATTTTGGCTATAAAAGGGTCCCCTAGACCCCTACCCCAAGCTTTTTAAGAGAATCATATATGGCGTGCCAGGAGACTCTATGGAATGCTTTCTCAGCATCCAACGAGAGTATCTACTTACAAATTTTTAACTGCATCTAGCCCAGGAAATACTTTGTGCCTAGTAGCAGTGTCTGCTAGTCAGCGGATTATCCCGGCTGTTAATCAAGCTACACCACCTGTAGTTTGGACACTTAATTTTTTCAAAGGAAATGCTTCGGGACCACGGGATACTTAGTGAAGAGCATCAGGAGGCACCCCAAGGCATACGGGCTGGGACTGGCACTAGGATGCCTTGCGGTGGACAGCCGAGCTCGATCCTTATAAAAGCTTTTTAACTGCAGCAGCTTTAGTGGACGCTACTGGAGCTGGAATTACGCGGCTGCTGGCATGAGACTTGCCCTCCAATAGATCCTTGTAAATGGATTTAAAGTGTATTCATTCAAATTAGAGGGACAATTTAAATTAAAAAGCTTAGAGCTGCCTCCACCACAGGGGGGCTCTCTCGACCCACCAGCGGACAGGCACCAGTATTGGGAGAGGGGGGCTGGCCGTCAGGGTTCACCGCGGCTCTGGCACAAACCCGGCGACACGGAGGTGGCACGGGCAGGAGCGGACTGGCCGTCTCGGCTTCTCACTTTTTGGATTTTAGAAGGGCATGACATGCCTATATCTGTGTCTCCCCCTCCTTTTACTCCTCCACCTCTTTTCTTTTCGCATGACTATATGTACTTGTCACTTTTCCATGTGTTAGTTGTGTCTTCTGAGCAGTTTGTCAGCTTTTGAACACCTTTGAAGGTGTTTTCTATGTGTTTCTATGTGTTTTTGTTTGCCTGCCATTGGTTTTAACGGTGTTCGAAGGTGTTCGACGAACAGTTCGACGAACAGTTCGGCGAACACACGGGTGTTCGACGAACCGAACCGAACTCGAACACTACGGGGGTGGCTCAACACTAAATGTCTCCCAAACTACACTTACATGTAGTAGTAGTAGATCTGCCATTCTCAACTGCGCCCACAATTGTTACTCACTCTGATTCTGCTGTCAACCTCCTCTCCCAGGGCTTCACCTCCCTTCTGGGATTCAGGAGTAGCTGTCTGCTCCTGACTTATTAGGTAAGTCAGCCTCCTGATAAGAGTTTCTTCAATGTAGCTACAGATAAGGGAGCGTGGCTTGTCATGCTTGTAATGTAAGTCATGCCTATGAGTGAGCCTGATGTCCTGTGCCACCCTATGATTTGCCTGCCCGATCCATGAACCCTGTCTGCTGATAATTTACAACTGTGAAGAATTTTCATCTAAGCTCCTATGTCACGGGTGTGTCAGAAGTGAAAGACAGTCGCTCTGCAGTTGGTTGCAGAAAATATCTTCGTTTGGCATTACAGACACCTTCGTAGCTGTCTCACTCTAGGACCAAGTGGTTACTTCCCTCCAGCTAATTGACATCCAGGCTGGGTGTTTAACTGACTGTAGCTAGAGGGAGGTGCTGGTGATATTCACATGACTCCTTGTGAAGGCTTGGAGCAAGTGCAGTTCTTACTTCCTCTCTGGTGCTAAGAGGACAAGTGTGCTGTCTCTCTGAAGTCGACTTAAGCTAAGCTACTTCCTCCGTGTCTGTCTCCTCTTGCTGTCTTTAGTGTTTAGTGGGGACTGACTAGTGGTCATCCCCTTCATTCCCTAGCCAGAGCCTAGCTATAGGGAGAGACAGGGTTTTAGGTTCCTGTTTGGCTATTGGTGAGCAACCAATATAGGGACAGTAGGGAAGGACAGGATGATGTCAGATCAGCCTAGGAGGTCTCCACCCCCTCTGTCCATAGTGTCTGGGCTCCCTTACCCTCAATCCTTCATGTGGCACTTTGTCTTTCCTACATTGTGCTTGACATCCTGTCACAACGAGGAAGCAGCCTGTATCTGTCCTTAGTCGATTCCCCATCACCATTACTGCCCTGCAGCTCTCTGCATTCCTTCTGTATTACACTTGTCTGCCACCAGCCTGAGGACAGTGTACAATAGGGGTAATTAGGGGTAATTACTGGGGTTTTATTTCGAATAGTTTATATCAGTTATAGACACTGCCGTAAACATGCTGAGTGCTACAGGAGGACTACTGAGGAAAGGAGAGCTGAATTTGTGACAAGGAAAAGACTATGGATGGACAAAGGCTGCCTCTGCACAGCTTCCTTGTGTAATGAGCTTGGAGGTAAGCACTGACTACACAGCTGTGAAGTAGCAGCAGGCAGAGATCATGAGGATCAAGCAGGCAAAGCACAGAATCACACAGGACACGGCTTGCATTACAAGCATGACAAGCCAAGCCCCCTGATCTGAGGCTACATACAAATAGCTCTTATCACTGGGCTGGTTTGTGTTAGAAGTCAGGAGCAGACCACGCTCTCCTGATATGTGGTGTAACCACCCAAATTTGGGAGAGAAGGCAAACAGCACCATCAGAGCAAGGAGCTGAGGACTGAGAGTCACAATGTCTCCCTAACTGCTCTGTCTTTTAATAAAGATAAAGTTTCACATGACAATGCTTGCACAGTTCTATGCTCAATGTGCGTTTAATTTCAGACAGAACAGAGGGCTTCTACTTTTTCATACCATAAAGCTGCCTTTTTATGATTAGACAGGTTTCATGGTGGGCTGAAAGTATATGGCCACAGAGCTAAAATAAATGAAATGTTGAACTATAAGATTAGGCGCCAGTAATTTTGGTTCACTCTATAGCAGAGCTGGGAAAATAAAAACAAGAAAAATATGTTTCTATGTACATTCCTGCTACTATGTATGGGAATTGGCTGTTAATAAGGTCAAAAGTTGTGAAAAGTTTTATTTAAAGACCATAGCATTTTATTATCTACTGAAGAATGGGGGTAATGAATTGACCAAATATTAATCATCTTAGCTGATACTTATATTTTCCCAAATGATAAGCCTTTTCATAGTACTGTTGGACCACAGATATATTGGTTATCTATATAGAGTCTTCTTAATAGCTGGCTAAGTCACAACTGACTGCCTTAAAGAAAAATCAACTCAGTTTAAGGCTTCTTTCTGTTTTGTATGTCCGTATGCGGTCTGTTTTTAAAGGATCGCAAATACGGACATACGCATTGTATTCAATAGGTGTACGCACATGTCAGGTTTTTCACATAGACCTTATGTCCATGTGAAAAATCAGTAGACATGTCACTTTTTTTGCACAGTATGCACAAAATGCGTGCTGCACACTGATGACATACGGATGACATCCATGTGTCATCAACGTGACACGCATCGGCGCCTGGAAATTAGCAGTACATTTCTCGCTGATCCCCAGCGCTGGCTGCTGGAGGCAACACTCACAATTGTCCCCTGCTTGCGCTGAGATCAGCGCGAGCACAGGACAATGTTGAGAGTTGTATTCAGCTGCCGCTGTCTACATCTAGTGTAAAATAAAGAATAAAATAAAAAAACACATTATACTTGTCACGATTCCTGCATTCTGTGTGGGATTGCTATGCTGTCCTATTGAACTGGTTCTTGCTGTGTTTTGATGGACTGCTTGGCTGCTCAGTCCTGTGAGAGGCAAGTCGGGCTCTCGCTGCTTTGATTGACAGCTCGGCTGTCCAATCTTTGACTGGGATTTCCAGGGCAGTCTCCAGGTGTTCCATGTTCTGGAGATTGCCCAAGCTAATTAACTGAGCTGACTGCCCCTGTTCCCTGCCAGACATAGTTTTTGCTTCCTGGTGAGTGTTTGCCTCATTCTGTTGTTCTATGTTCTGATCTTCTGCTGCCTGACCCTGACTGTGACCTGACTTACGCATCTATCTTTTCCCTTGGTATCTATGGGCTCTCTTGATATTGACCCTGGACTGTGACCTGACTTGCGCATCTGTCTTATCACTTGGTATCTACGGGCTGTCTTGGTATTGACCTCGGAATGCCTGGCTATCCGCCTCACTTTCGCTCCGTGAGTTAGTGACTAGCATCACAATATTCACCTTAACCTCTCATCCCAGAAGCCATTGTCCCCTGTAAAAAAAATAAAAAAACAATATCCCTCACCTGTCTGAAGTGTAAAGAATCAATAGTGTCCCACATCATAATCCATCTGTGCAACATTTGCGACAGCTCATGTTTTAGAGCATGGGAGAATAACTCACTGCAGCGAGAGTGGGCTCCTGAACTGCTGTGACCTCAGTGACATCATCGCAGTTCACTGTGAGAAATTTATCACGGTGTGGGGCTGATCTCACTAAGTTCAGTGCAGTTCACCGTGAACTGAGTGAACTGCGGTGAACTCACTGAGCTTAGCACAACACTGTGAAAATTTTCTCATGGTGCTAGCAGTGATCTCACTGAGGTCACTGCAGTTCATAGTCCCAGCTAGCAGTGAAGTTCCCGTGGGGATGCAGCTTTGGTGACCGGCGGTACCCTCTATGAAATCACCACTAGCAGCAGCTCATTGTCTCATGGTTTGCAGTCAGGACAGTAGCACCATGCCACTGTACAGGTTGTGAACCAAATATTGCAGACATGGATTATATCGTGGGACCATACGTTGGATAGGTGAGGGATTTGGTTGTTTTTTATTTTATATTTTTTTACAAGGGACAAGGGCTTCGATGGATTAGGTGTAAGGTGAGTATAAATTTGTTTTTATTTTTAAGCAAATGTGTAAAACAGTGTGGACTTTTTCAAATAAAGAATTTTATTCAGGCTCTGTGTTTATTTCACAATTTTTACTAAGGGGTTAGTTATAGGGGAATCTTATATATGTCTCTCCACTAGTAAGCCCTGGGCTTCATGTCATCTACCAATACAAAGCTGACATGAACCCCAACCCCATTATTCCACTTGCCACCGCAATGGAGCAAGTGGGATGAGCCGAGGCTAAGCACCAGATTTGGTGCATCTTATTTATGCCCCATTTCTGGGGCTGCTGATAGCTGATGCTATTAGCCTCAGAAGGGGCCAGTATCCATGGCCCCTTCCCAGGATCTTAATATCAGCCCACAGTTGTCTATTTAGCCTCTGCTAGTTAGAATGTTAGACATCACATTTTTTTCTGGGGTCATCCTGTAATCTAGCCAGTAAAAGCTAATCAAACAGCTGTGAGTTGTTATTAATAGCCAGGGAACATTTTTGGCAAATGGCCCCTTCCCTGGCTAACAATATCAGCCGCCAGTGGGCGGCTTTCCCTCTGCTGCGTATGAATAATCTGCGGGAGCCCACATCATTTATTTAATTTCATTCTTCATTTTACATAGCATGTACACAGGGAGTGCTGAATACAACTCCCAGCATTGCTTTCTGATCTCAGTGGGAGCAGGGGACAATAATGAGAGCAGCCTTCAGCAGCCGGTGAATGGAATCAGCACGAATTGTAATGCTTTTTCCAGGTGCCGGTACATGTCCCACGGACACATGGATGGCACACGGATGTGTCACATGGACACACGGACACACAGATGTCACACGTATGCCACACGAATGTTACATACAGACATACAGATAGCATATGGACACAGACCACGGATCTCACCAGTACTGTTTTTTTCTGAACAGGAATCACTAGAACATGTGAAGGAGGCCTTAGTCTGGTTACCAGGAATGTGAGGTTATTACATTGCTCAGTACTGGTAAGCTTAGTTGAAATTTTTAGAGGACAGAAGAGTTTGACAATGTGTGTTAGCAGAAACTTTTGTCTATAGTATTTAGTCCCTATTGTCCTTTCTTGGATATATCTGACATGAGCAGGTTCTTATTCCTGCTCACTGTATTTACATGATTGTGGCTATAGCCAGATTTCAGTCACAATTATCCTGATTTAATATGTAACGTATATTTTAGGACTTTGTATTTATAACATTTCAGAATAATAGCATTATATTAATACTAGTATATTAAAATGATATTATTAACAACATAACATTATTTAAAATATATATATTCATAAATACTCTTAAAGAGATTGACAAATAGCTTGGAAATTTTAATACAATGTCATTAGACTATTTTGTCTGTTCTGGTTCAAAGTAGAAAATTTCTTTCAGTGTGCATTGTGAAATTGACTATTCAAAGTTTCATTTATTCTTGTTTTGATATTGTCTCAAACAAGCAGCTTAGTTCTCTCATGTAGGGTTTCTACACAAGATGTATAGCACCTTCTCTAAGGTCATTATTTCATTTCCCAGATCTCGTAGGATGTTTATTTTGTTTGCTTCTAGTCATATAACATGATTTATGCATTCAATTCTTTTTGTGCCAATAGGGTTTTACATGTTTCACCAAGATGTAGGACCACTCATGCTACTGGGAGTACTTCAATTTTTTGAGAATGTTCAAGTGATTTTACTATTGTTAGGTTATTCATATACACATATGATGAGCAACTCAGACTGCTCTTTTTAATCAAATGTATCTTTATTATTTTTAGGCCAAGATAGATTGCATAGAAAATACACATTTATTATAAAAACTCGTAATTTCAAACTCCCAACTTTGTCACCAATTAGGAAGAAAGATATAATTAATTTTCCTTTTCCTTCCAAAACATAGTACAAATATAATTCTTAAAGGGAATCTCACACCAGGTTTTTGCTATATAATCTGACAGCAGCATGAGGTAGGGACAGAGGCCCTGATTCCAGTGATGTGTTACTTAGTATACTGGGTGCAGCAGTTATTGTAGAGTCACAGTTTCCTCTAGTACAGCAGAGCTTAGAGTGTTGAGCTGTGTATAACTCCGCCCACTCCACAACTTTCTCTGCACATTGCATAGTGACAGAGAGCTGCTAATCAGTGCTGGGGATGTGGTTGGGCTAGGATACATGAAGCCAGTTGTCCTCTAGTGATTATCTCATGATGATAAAACACAGATTGTATATAAAGTACTGACATCCCTTTCCAAAACATGCCCCCTGAGGAAGTTTACACACGAAACATGCGTTGGGGTTTAGGGACACTTGACTTCATCTGCACCTGCAATCTGGCAGCTTTATTTAAGGTACAGTGAACTTAGATATATGTTTATGCATTACAATTCTCCCTATATTTTTTGGCACTAGCCTAATGCACATTGCACCTTATATAATAGGAGATGTATGCTCTGTATCTACTTTGATTCACTGTGTGCCTTACTTTCAACTGAAAATTGTTTGCATATGTCAATTGATTTATACTATCTATTAAACAACCTACTTCAATATTATATCCCTTGTGGTTTTTACCTGAAGGGACAGACGACTTACTATCATGGTAGCTAAATATCTTGCCTACAGTCATGGCCCAAAGTATTGAGAATGAGACAAATAGTAATTTTTCCAAAGTTTACTGCTTCATTTTTTGTAATGGCAATTTGCATATACTCCTGAATGTCAAAGAGTGATCAGCTTAACAGCAATTACTGTACTTGCAAAGTCAATATTTGTCCAGAAAATGAACTTTAACCCCCAAAACACATTTCAACATTATTGCAGTCCTGCCTTAAAAGGAGCAGCTAACATCGTTTTAGTGATTGATCCATTAACACAGGTGTGGGTGTTGATGAGGACAGGGCTGGCGATCAATCAGTCATGAGTAAGTAAGAATGACATCACTGGACACTTTAAAAGGAGGCTGGTTCTTGGTATCATTGTTTCTCTTCAGTTAACCATGGTTATCTCTAAAGAAACACGTGCAGCCATCATTGCACTGCACAAAAATGGCCTAACAGGGAAGAGTATCGCAGCTACAAAGATTGCACCTCAGTCAACAATCTATCGCATCATCAAGAACTTCAAGGAGAAAGCTTCCATTGTTGTCAAAAAGGCTCCAGGGCGCCCAAGAAAGACCAGCAAGCGCCAGGACCGTATCTTAAAACTGTTTCAGCTGCGGGATCGGACTACCAGCAGTGCCAAGCTTGCTCAGGAATGGCAGCAGGCTGGTGTGAGTGCTTCTGCACACACTATGAGGCGGAGATTCTTTAAGCAAGGGCTGGTTTCAAGGAGGGCAGCAAAGAAGCCACTTCTCTCCATAAAAAACATCAGGGACCGACTGATATTCTGCAAAAGGTACAGGGAGTGGACTGCTGAGGACTGGGGCAAAGTCATTTTCTCTGATGAATCCCCTTTTCGATTGTTTGGGACATCTGGAAAACAGCTTATTTGGAGAAGAAGAGGTGAGCGCTACCACCAGTCTTGTCTCATGCCAACTGTAAAGCATCCTGAAACCATTCATGTGTGGGGTTGCTTCTCAGCCAAGGGAATCGGCTCACTCACAGTCTTGCCTAAAAACACAGCCATGAATAAAGAATGGTACCAGAATGTCCTCCAAGAGCAACTTCTCCCAACCGTCCAAGAGCAGTTTGGCGCCCAACAATGCCTTTTCCAGCATGATGGAGCACCTTGCCATAAAGCAAAGGTGATAACTAAATGGCTCATGGAACAAAACATAGAGATTTTGGGACCATGGCCTGGAAACTACCCAGATCTTAATCCCATTGAGAACTTGTGGTCAATCATCAAGAGACGGGTGGACAAACAAAAACCAACAAATTCTGGCAAAATGCAAGCATTGATTATGTAAGAATGGACTGCTATCAGTCAGGATTTGGTCCAAAAGTTGATTGAGAGCATGCCAGGGAGAATTACAGAGGTCTTGAAGAAGAAGGAGCAACACTGCAAATATTGACTTGCTGCATTAACTCATTCTAACTGTCAATATAACCTATTAGTACTCATAATATGATTGCAATTATATTTCTGTATGTGATATAAACATCAGACAAACACTAATAAAAACCAGAGGCCAGCAGATCATGTGAAAATATAATTTTGGTGTCATTCTCAAAACTTTTGGCCATGACTGTAGGTGTCCCTCACAGTGTGAGGTGCTTTTTTATTATTTACTTTTTGTTTTTTCATTGTTATTCAAATTGTTTACTTTCTAAAATAAAGAATTTAATATTTTCCCAGCTGCTGTGGCTGTTTGGTTCTAATCATATATTTTGGTGTATAACCAAATTAATTCATGTTTGCATGTATTTAGCTAATAATTGGATAAAAAAAAGAAAACAATGGCTTGGGGTCCCCCTTTTTTTTAATATCCAGCAAAGGCTAAGTAGACAGCTGCGGGCTGATATTAATAGACTGGGAAGGGCCATGAATATCGGCAACTTCCCAAACTAATAATATCAGCCCTCAGCCGCCCCAAAAATGGCGCATCTATAAGATGTGCCAATACTGGTGCTTAGCCTCAGCTCTTTACACTTGCCCTGGTGTGTTGGCAAGTGGAGTAATGCTTTTGAGGTTGATGTTAGCTATTTTATGTCCGCTGACATCAAGCCCAGGGGTTAGTAATGGCGAAGCGTCTATAAGACACCCCCATTACTAAACCCATAAGTTTAAGATAAAAATCACACTCAGAG
This sequence comes from Phyllobates terribilis, assembly GCF_046119375.1. Taxonomy (NCBI): domain Eukaryota; kingdom Metazoa; phylum Chordata; class Amphibia; order Anura; family Dendrobatidae; genus Phyllobates; species Phyllobates terribilis. The sequence continues at coordinate 171,639,388 of NW_027362771.1, forward strand.
AAAAGTCCTTTATTTGAACAAAACACACCCGACCCTCTTTTACCTATTTATTAAGTAACAAAGTAATCCTCACCTATCCACAGATAATCCATAATGATGATGTCCCACAACGAACTCCAGCTCTGCTGACATGATGCGACCGCTCAACATGCGAACTGGAACACACTGACAGGAGCATGAAAACGCGCCTGCAGTGATATCATTAAGGTGACTAAACTTCTTCAGCTATATACTGCGGTAACTTTACTGACATTAGAGCTTGCTGCATGAGAAATTTCTCACACAGTGAGAGCTGACATCAGTAAGGTTACTTCTGTTCGTAGGCTGTTAACTCCTGTCACCTTTCTGATGTCACCATCATTAGCTAAATACATGTACAGTAAGCTACACATGCGCTGCACCAATTCTATATCTCTCAATGACATCTTTCTCTCTATTGTTTCTATATACAGTACAGACCAAAAGTTTGGACACACCTTCTCATTTAAAGATTTTTCTGTATTTTCATGACTATGAAAATTGTATATTCACACTGAAGGCATCAAAACTATGAATTAACACATGTGGAATTATATACTTAACAAAAAAGTGTGAAACAACTGAAAATAGGTCTTATATTCTAGGTTCTTCAAAGTAGCCACCTTTTGCTTTGATGACTGCTTTGCACACTCTTGGCATTCTCTTGATAAGCTTCAAGAGGTAGTCACCGGAAATGGTTTTCACTTCAAAGGTGTGCCCTGTCAGGTTTAATAAGTGGGATTTCTTGCCTTTTAAATGAGGTTGGAACCATCAGTTGTGTTGTGCCGAAGTCTGGTGGATACACAGCTGATAGTCCTACTGAATAGACTGTTAGAATTTGTATTATGGTGATAAAAAAGCAGCTAAGAAAAATGAGTGGCCATCATTACTTTAAGAAATGAAGGTCAGTCAGTCCGAAAAATTGGGAAAACTTTGAAAGTGTCCCCAAGTGCAGTTGCAAAAACCATCAAGCGCTACAAAGAAACTGGCTCACATGAGGACCGCCCCAGGAAAGGAAGACCAAGAGTCACCTCTGCTTCTGAGGATAAGTTTATCTGAGTCACCAGCCTCAGAAATCGCAGGTTAACAGCAGCTCAGATTAGAGACCAGGTCAATGCCACACAGAGTTCTAGCAGCAGACACATCTCTACAACAACTGTTAAGAGGAGACTTTGTGCAGCAGGCCTTCATGGTAAAATTGCTGCTAGGAAACCACTGCTAAGGACAGGCAACAAGCAGAAGAGACTTGTTTGGGCTAAAGAACACAAGGAATGGACATTAGACCAGTGGAAATCTGTGCTTTGGTCTGATGAGTCCAAATTTGAGATCTTTGGTTGCAACCACCGTGTCTTTGTGCGATGCAGAAAAGGTGAACGGATGGACTCTGCATGCCTGGTTCCCACCGTGAAGCATGGAGGAGGAGGTGTGATGGTGTGGGGGTGCTTTGCTGGTGACACTGTTGGGGATTTATTCAAAATTGAAGTCATACTGAACCAGCATGGCTACCTCAGCATCTTGCAGCGGCATGCTATTCCATCCGGCTTGCGTTTAGTTGGACCATCATTTATTTTTCAACAGGACAATGACCCCAAACACACCTCCAGGCTGTGTAAGGGCTATTTGACCAAGAGTGAGAGTGATGGGGTGCTATGCCAGATGACCTGGCCTCCACAGTCACCAGACCTGAACCCAATCGAGATGGTTTGGGGTGAGGTGGACCGCAGAGTGAAGGCAAAAGGGCCAACTAGTGCTAAGCATCTCTGGGAACTCCTTCAAGATTGTTGTAAGACCATTTCCGGTGACTACCTCTTGAAGCTCATCAAGAGAATGCCAAGAGTGTGCAAAGTAGTTATCAAAGCAAAAGGTGGCTACCTTGAAGAACCAAGAATATAAGACCTATTTTCAGTTGTTTCACACTTTTTTGTTAAGTATATAATTCCACATGTGTTAATTCATAGTTTTGATGCCTTCAGTGTGAATGTACAATTTTCATAGTCATGAAAATACAGAAAAATCTTTAAATGAGAAGGTGTGTCCAAACTTTTGGTCTGTACTGTATCTATTTTATCTATTCTATTCTGATGGTTCACTCTTTGAATTTACTGTATGCGACTTATGAAATGTCAGTTTTCATATATGAGATGGGTGTGTAAAAATCACAAGGCACACTCATGGTCCTTGTGCCGTGTGATTTTTTTATCGCACTTACTGACTTACATTGGTGAGTCTCAGCAGTTTTACGTGGCCATACACAGCATGCTGCAGATTTTTTCTCACCCCAATTCTAGGTGAGGAAAAACTTGCAGAAAAGCATGGCCTAATTGAATAACACAGTGGCTAGTGCAAAGAGATTTTTTTCTTTCATTGCACTCGTCGATTTTATACGCAGATGTGAGTGTGCCCATACTACTTACATTTTTTATTGTTTCCTGGACCCAGTAGAACACTAAAATATGTACAAAACGTATCAATTATGTTAGTAAGCTTGAGATAACTGCAGTAAAAAAGAGCATTGTGCAGCTTTTAATCACTTCTGTGAATACTGATTTCTCAGCTGAGCCTTAACATCAACTAAGGGGCACCTCACTCATAAGGTCAGTCTCTTGTTTTGAAAAACATTGGCAAAAGATAAATAAGTCTTCACGCTGTGAACATGCTAATTTCAGAACAAATGTGTTACAAAGCCACATGCATTTTCCTGAAATGCTTCAGATGAATCAAGTGAGTTGAAATTAATTGAATTCACTACAAATTTCACAAAAAAAACAGGAGTTTTCATACTCTGAATGTGATTCAATTGCTCAAACTCATCAAAATGAAAGCCTTCTGGCAGCCATTTTGGTGGATTTTTTTTAGGGCCATGGAAGGTGTTAACAAAATAAAATATTATAATCACCTTGGTGTTTACTTTTCCTGCCACTGTAGCTCTGCGCCTGGTTTTTAATTTCCTCCCTCCAAAATTTTTGCATTGACTCCTGGGTCACTGGCGTGTCCCACGTTGACTAGGAAACATGCACATTCTTGATGACTATGACATGCATTGTACCCCAGTCATGTGAGTGTAATATTCCATTGTTTTTTAACACTCCTAAGCCTTCTATTTGGAGTCAAAAGAGACCTAGCAGCTTAATAAATGCCTTTTAATGTCATTCAGGGCATTTTTGATTAATATCAAATAAATTAAATGCAAATCAAATTTCCAGGCTGAATGAGAGTGAATCTTTAAATCTGAATTTTGTGAAATTTGCTTATCTTTACATCAGGCTAATGTTTAGTAATATAATTTTGATCTATTGAAGGTTTAGCAACAATATTATGCGTCTAGTTTGCTACTGGCATACCATAAAGGGGGCTAAATGCATGTGGAAACACTGCTCTACGTATCTTGATAACCAATGGCATTAGCTTAATATAAATTTTCATTGCATAGCTGATACATTTGGGAAAGCACCTTTATAGTAACCTAAACTGGAGCATCCTCCATGACATTCACCACTTAAAGACAATCTGTCAGAAGGATGGTCCCCCCTAAGCCGTCTAGCTGTGCATGTAGGTCATAGCAAGCTAAATAAAATGATACCTTGATATTTTCATGCTGATGTCTCAGAGAAATGTATGTTTTTCCATGTTTTTATTATAAGTAAATGAACTTTCCAGGCTATGGGCCGGATACTGATCTGCATGGAAATCTGCCACCAGAGACTATTTTCTATGAAGGGGGAGTTACCAGTGTGATATGTGATGGCCGCTCTCTGCTCTCCTGATCTCACTGCAGAGCTGTGTGTGATTATACCTGACACATCTGCAGGTTCCTCTCAGCTTCCATCTCACAGGCGGACAGGGCTGTAATATTGTTGTAATATAGCTGAGCTCAGAGAGCTGCAAAAAACGTGTTTGCAAAAAGACAAAGTTCAGTTCTACTGTTCTATGTTATATCTCACACTGGTAATGACCCCTTTTATTTAAAAAAGGCTCTGGAGGCAGATTATCATGCTGATCAGTGTCCGGCCCATAGATCTTAACAGCTTATTTACATATAAGAAAAAAGTGGATTTCTCTGGTATAAAACAGATTTCAGATATCAAGGTATCATTTTATTCAGATAGCTATGACTTATATGCCCATATAGATGGCTAAGGAGAGTTGATCCTCCTGACAGATTCCCTTTAAAGGGAATCTGTCAGTAGGTTTTTGCTTCCTCACCTGAGAGCAGCCTGATGTAGGCAAAGAGAAGCTGAATCCAATGATGTATCACTCAGATTACTGGGTGCAGCAATCAGAGTTTTTAGATTTAGCAATCATACAGAGCTCAAAAGCTAACCCCAACCACACCAGACTCTGTATATACAAATTCCATAAACAATGAGGTGCCTGTCACATGATGGGGGCACGTTGGACCAAGGCTCACGCACCAGCTAGTCAGAGCAAGGCTAAGCTACTGGTGCTAAAATAATCATAAGCAAACAAAACCTAGGAGCTTGATAATAGAGGCATGACTGAAATCTGTGTTTTAACCCCTAGTGTACCTCATGCTGTCTTCAGATTGCATAGCAAAAATCTGCTGACAGATTCCCTTTAATGACAAGACCAGAATGTCTGACCAATAGTTTTATTTTTTTCTTGCTGAGTTTCAGCAGCCATAACTATTTTTATCACTTACAACCTTATATGATTGCACGAGTCTTTGTTTTATGAGTAACTTAGCCTGCATGTAAGAAACTGCTGTGTGGTAAAATAGGCTGCTGGTTTCCACCATTAATCTTCTTCTTCGTTTTCCCATAGCCAGATTGGTTGAGAGCACTTGGACATTAACCAGGCCAAATTTTTCAAATTTGACATGTATCACACTACATGATTTTGAGAATGTTTTTGTGATACATTATACTTTCTTTTAATGGTAAAATTATGTCTATAAGTTCTGTGTTTATAAAAATATCAGAAATTTGACACAAATTTTAAAAAAATTGCAATTTTAAAACTTTCAATCATTATCCTTTTTATCCAGATTGTCATACCATACAAAAACGTTAAAGAATAACATTTACCTCATGTCTTCTTTACATCAACACCATTTCTTGAATGTTCTTTTACTTTGTTAGGATGTTAGAAGGTTAAAAAATGTAGAAGCAACTTTTCATTTTTTTCAAGGAAATTTACAAAACATATTTTTTTAGGTACCTGTTACGTTTTAAAGTTACAATAGGAGGACTAAAATATTTGGGAAAAACCTCAAAAATAATACCAATTGATGCCAGGTAGTTTGTTAACTATTCAGGTGCTTTTTAAGAATTAAAGTAAAGTGGCATGACAGAAATTAAAAACCTAATTTCTACCATCTAAATGTTGTTAAGGTCATTATAGCCAGCAGACTCTATAATGTCATTATTTGGCCATGAATTGCCATAGCAACCATCAACACACAATCATGATCTCAAAGTGCCTATGGGGTTAAAGAGGGAGCCCCCACACTCTGTAAACCATCTAAATGCTTTAGTCATTATTGACAGCAACATCCAAGGAGATAAAAGATCATGGTCCATGCCAACACCAATAATGGCTGATGCAATAGGGTGTCAGCTATAGTTTATACCTGACAGCTTCAGCATGTTCATTTGTCATGTAACGCTATTCTCTTTATATCTCAGGTCAGTAAAATACATATTGGTGGTCAACAAGGGTTAGAATGGCTCTGTTTGCATTACAGAGTTCAAAGTGGGTTTAAGGGAATCTGTGAGCAGGTTTTTGCTACCTCAAAACCTCATTTTTGCTACCTCATCTGAGAGTAGCCTGATATAGGCAAAGAGACCCTGAATCCAACCATGTATCACTTAGTTTACTGAGGTCAGCCATTCTGACACAATTCGAGTTTTTAGATTTAGCAATGCAGCAGAGCTGAGAAAGCTAACTTGCCCACACCATGCTCTCTGTGTACTATGTCTATAGACACTGAGGTGCTTATCACAGAAGGGGGCATGTCACACTACCAAGCACATCCTGCTGTGTCTCAGCAATGATAAACTTCTGGTGCTAAAACAATCATTGCAAATAAAAACAGCAGGGAGTTTGATAAGAGAGGCTTCCCTGAAATCTGTGTTTTAACCCCTACAGCATGCAATATTCAGATTACATAGCAAAACCCTGCTGACAAATTCCCTTTAATCGCACTCCAAGGAGAATTTAGAGTGCCACACACCTATTTTCTAGGAAATTAGAGACTGTTAATTATTTTATTCACTATGAATTTACTGGCCACAAATGAAAATTTGGTATATAATTATATACTGTATATATTAAAGATAAAATAATCAAATATTTTAATGTTTCATTCTCTGGGTTTGACACATTGTATTTCTTGCAACAATTCTAATCTCAATATGGCAGAGCCTTTAGTTATCCAGAAAAGTTGCGTGTATCACTTTTAGGTCTCCAAGGACTGTATTGAACCTCTTTGGAACTACTTTACGCAATCACAGCCTTAGTAACATCTAAGTGACCTCAACATATCTGGCATTGAGTAATTATCGCTGATAACCAATAGTCTGTTCACAGAAAAACTTTTCATTTTTTTTTACTTAAAAACTGCCCTAAAATGGTCCAGTTTAGTATTTTATGATCAGGAACACTATTTTGCTGTTGCCTATAATTCTTCAAGAATTACTCAAATTTGCTGCTTGGTGACCAGCTCTGAAATCACCTTCCTAGGCCCATGGTCTATGCTAAACCGTATTGGCCATGCATTTTATAAATGATGCACGCTGGGCCCTTAACTTGATGACTGCCATTCATTCTTGTGGTAACGACACTGGCTTTGTGTACTATGAACTTATAAAGATTTTTCCTACAGCATTGAGCAGGAACTGTCTCCTAAGCTACCTGTTATTTTTTTGATAGTGAAAAAAGAGAGTACAGGAAAAAAGCAGTGCCAAAGCCCTCTATGGTCTCAGTCCATGGCAGGGGCCTAATCTTACATTTGTTTCTCCCAGGGAACTTAACCCGACCACAATAAAATCATTATTTACACAAAAATTGCATTAACTGAACATGAATGATTTTTATTTGCTGAGTTACAACATTTCCCCCCCTCAAAAAAAAGAATTTCTTTAAAAATAAAAAGCTGAGACAGAAAGAAAATTGAGAGTTATCAAAGCCCAACAATTTTTTTATATCAAATTTTGCCAATCACTGCACATGGGCCTAATCCTGCTTTGGGTTCAACCCGGAAACTTCACCTAAGTCAAAAAATAATTAGATATTTACACAAAAATGAAAATTACAATATGGAGTAACAAGAAATTATGTTTGATAACTTACTACACTATTTTCCCTTTGTGCCCATGTCTGCACAGGGGCCTAATCCTGGGAGGAGTACTAACTCGAGTAATCATCCCATCTGCTGCCCTTAAAAAATTAATTTAAATAAAACTGTGAAGGTCCGTGAGACATCCCAAGAATTTGAGTTTTGAAACATTAACAATTTTGTTTCCTCATTCATTTGCTTCAGCAAGTGACAAACAGCCATCATGTACTACTAATACTGGATTTTAAAGTAATTAAAGTTCCAGTTTCTATGCTGCATCATATTTTCCATCACTTCATTGTCTGATGTTGTTCAAAGAGATGTTGTAACATATGCAAAACTATATTCTATAACACTTCAATTTTGCAAATCAGCTAGTGACTGTCATACTGCTTTACACCTGCATAGCTTGGTGGTGGTTTGTTGTGATATAAAAATGGATGAAGTGCTCAAACACTCTTCTGGTAAAGAGCACAACTTTGTTCCAAATTAAGGGCATGAGCAATGCAGTTAGCATGTATTTTTTACCTAATTGCAAGGCAGTCACATTGTTTCTGGCATTGTCGTTTACTACAGTGAAGGAAATAATTATTTGATCCTTTGCTGTTTTTGTAAGTTTGCCCACTGACAAAGACATGAACAGTCTATAACTTTAAAGGTAGGTTAACTTTAACATTGAGAGATAGAATATCCCCAAAAAATCTAGAAAATCACATTGTATGAATTAGATAAATTTAAAATGTATTTGCATTTTGCAGTGAGAAATAAGTATTTGATTCCTCTGGAAAAAAAAACACTTAATACTTGGTAAAACCCTTGTTGGCAAGCACAGCAGTCAGATGCTTTTTGTAGCTGATGATGAGGGTTGTGCAGATGTCAGGAGAAATTTTGGTCCACTCCTCTTTGCAGATTATCTCTAAATCATTAAGATTTTGAGGCTGTCGCTTGGCAACTCGGAACTTCAACTCCCTCCATAAGTTTTCTATGGGATTAAGGTCTGGAGACTGGCTAGGCCACTCCATGACCCTAATGTGCTTCTGTTTGAGTCACTCCTTTGTTGCTTTGGCTGTATGTTTTGGGTCCTTGTCTTGCTGGAAGACCCAGCCACGACCCATTTTTAATGTCCTGGCGGAGGTAAGGAGGTTGTCACTCAGGATTTTATGGTACATGGCGCCATCCATTCTCCCATTGATGTGGTGAATTAGTCCTATGCCCTTAGCAGAGAAACACCCCAAAACATAATGTTTCCACCTCCATGCTTGACAGTGGGGATGGTGTTCTTTGGGTCATAGGCAGCATTTCTCTTCCTCCAAACAAGGCGAGTTGAGTAAATGCCAAAGAGCTCAATTTTTGTCTCATCTGACCACAGCACCTTCTCCCAATAACTCACAGAATCATCCAGGTGTTAATTGGCAGACTTCAGATGGGCCTGCACATGTGCCTTCTTGAGCATTGGGACCTTGCGGGCACTGCAGGATTTTAAACCTTTAAGGCGTAATGTGTTACCAATGCTTTTCTTGGTGACTGTGGTCCCAGCTGCCTTGAGATCATTAACAGGTTCCCCCAGTGTAGTTTTAGGCTGATCTTTCACCTTCCTCATGATCAAGGATACCCCGCGAGGTGAGATTTTGCATAGTTCCCCAGATCAATGTCGATTGACAGTCATTTTGTATTTCTTCCATTTTCTTACTATTGCACCAACAGTTGTCTCCTTCTCACCCAGCCCATTCCAGCTTTGTGCAGGTCTATGATCTTGTCCCTGACATCTATAGAAAGCTCTTTGGTCTTGCCTATGTTGTAGAGGTTAGAGTCTAACTGATTAATTGAGTCTGTGGACAGGAGTCTTTTATACAGGTGACTATGCAAGACAGCTGCCTTTAATGCAGGTAACGAGTTGATTAGGAACGTCTAACTGGTCTGTAGGAGCCAGAACTCATAATGGTTTGTAGGGGATCAAATACTAATTTATCACTGCAAAATGCAAATAAATTTGTATAATTTATACAATGTGATTTTCTTGATTCTTTTTGGGATATTCTATCTCTCAATGTTAAAATTATCCTACTCTTAAAATTATAGACTGTTCATGTCTTTGTCAGTGGGCAAACTTACAAAAACAGCAAGGGATCAAATAATTATTTCCTTCACTGTAGGTTCTCCTGTTGTTATTGTTGACTAAAATTCATATTGTGTAGCATTTCATATAATGGTATGCCTTATTTATGGTGGAGATTGGGGATGTCGATTAAAGAGGATGTAGAAGAAGTGTATGAGCATCATATAGAGTGGAGATCCAATCACCATCAGTAAAAAATTAGCTTGCTTTTGGTATTACATTGCTGCTGCACGGTGCAAATTATTGACTCAATTGACCATAAAATACATGTAAAGTTCCTGACCGTAACTGCAGCTGTTGACAGTGGAGTGCAACTTGCAGCACAATGTCAATTCAAAGGAGCGGACAAAGGTCTCTGCAAAGTGTAAGGCAGACAGGGCGTTTTTCATTGATGTATGTTAATTAGCTCTCTTATATTGAAGCTGAGATTCTTTTTTTATTAAAGGCAGTATAATCCAGGTGGTTCGGCATCAATTGTGGTGAACTTGGACATGTGGAATTTCAGTTTCCGCACAAACTGATAACTGAATACACATTTCTTGATTCCTTGAGCTCAGAAAAGGCTAACTAATAACACAATGAGGAAAAGGAGGAAATTTACAGAAAGCAGTAGATGAGGATGATGATGGGGATGATAATAATCACCAGGCCCTATTTATGGCTACTAGAAAGACAATCATGTGGAGCAGGAGGATGAGTTGAGCCTTTCTCATTTTGCTAGTCAGTTTCTGTTTCCCACGTGAACAGATGTAGCCATGCCATGTACTAATGGAGAGATGTGGTTCCTACTTGATGTGTCTCAGGATGTGCATGCCTCACTTTTCAACATCACAACCTACACATTGCAATAGAATGGTCCTCTGGGAAACTTGGAAAAGAAATTCCACAACCAAAATACTCGAAAAGAGAACTCACCACCACTATCACGACCATCAGAGCTTTCAAGCACTGCTAAGCCTCTTACACTAACATCAGTGGAGACATAACCTTCTCCACAGCTGATTGAAAAAGAAGCAGATCCTCCTCCAGAGTATTTTCTAGCAGGACATAGGCTTTGCACTTTAAAGTTGACTTCATCACTTCCCCTGTTTGATGATATTGCCTCCTTGACATCTCAATTTGGTTTCAAATCAACAACAAAATTGTCCATGATTTGGCTCACAATTTTCTCAGAGTGAGAAATATACTGAATTCCTAGCTCTCATGCCTAATTCGCACCTCTAGATTTGCACTGATGCAGGGTTGAAGTTCGTGGTTCAGATGGACACCTCCACGGTCAGTTTTGGAGCTGTGTTGTTTTAGGAAATACATGGGGACAAACATCCAGTCCTATTCCTGAGTAGGAAACTCTCCTTTTGTGAAAAGAACTATGCCATCGTGGAGAAAGAGTGCTTGGCTATCAAATGGGCAATTGTCACTCTGAGGTACTACCTGTCAGGCCAAAAGTGCAGGCTAGTATCACATAATGCGCCCCTGACATAGATGAGGGAAAGGAAGGGGAAGAATGCCTGGTGACTAGGTGGTTTCTAGTGCTACATGACTTTAGTTTTCATGTGGAACACAGGCCTGGGAAACTACATGGTAACCCAGATGCCCTGTCCAGACTTCCCTGTTTAGCAAGTGAAGATGACATAACCCCTGGCTTTTGGAAAAGAAGGGGATATGTGAAAAAGTCACTGGAAAATTGCTGGAGGGGAGGTATGTTTCACTGAGGCCATTAGCCTCAGTGATTTGAAATCCATTGGCTTTGCTCCAGCACACTAACTGTCGCAAGGGATTAAGCAGCCATTTTAAAAGGGCTGAATTTTTGTGAATGACCATAGAGCGTGTGGGAGGTCGTTCACCATATCTCCACCCCAGGGTGTGGTCTGAGGTTTAACCCCTTAGTGACCAGTGACTTAGTGACCAATTTTTTTAAATCTGACCAGTGTCACTTTAAGGAGTAATAACTCTAGAAAGCTTCTACATGTCCCATTGATTTTAAGATTTTCTTTTGTGACACATGATACTTTATAATAATGGTAAATTTACATTGATATGTTTTGCGTTTATTTATAAAAATATCAGAAAGTTGACAAAAATATTTAAAAAATTGCAATATTCAAACTTTGAATGACTATCTCTTTAATTCCGATAGTCATACCACACAAAAACATTATTAAATAACAGCTCCCTCATGTCTGCCTTACATCAGCACCATTTGTAAAGCGTCTTAATTTGCTAGTATTTTATCACTGCCTGTGTTCATATCACCACTGCTTTCAGTGGCAGCAACACAGTTAAGCACACTAGGTGAGGAAGGGGATCTAAAGGCAGATATAGAAATTCTGCTGTAAGATCTCCTGAAATGACAGCTACAGCTCACCAGAAAACTTTATAAGCAATAACTGTCATCTCCTATCTGAGTAATGGGAAAATCTGTCTTCGCTGAATTCCCGTGAATTGACAATTTTGAGAATGAATGACCAGTCCAGAAGGAAAAAGAAGTGAATGTCTCCAATAAGAAATATTAAAAAAAAAAAAAAATTATTTTCATGTGAACTATTGATTTATGGAAAAAAAGTAAATCGATGGTAACTCTTTAAATACCTTCTTTAACCATTGGGGTTCTGTAGGTTAGGAGACTAAAGGCTGATGCATAGAGATGTCAATGACACAATTGAAAGTGCGATATGAAAAGATTTTTTTTCCTTGGCTGAGGAGGTGGACTGTACACTGCCACTGACTCAGAGATAATATCATTCTGAGATGAGCCATATTTTCCATTACTCACTCTGTTTCTACCCCACTATTATGATTGCAAAAGGCAAACAAGGGCAATTGTGAGCTGCATTTGGCACTGTTACTGCCAGGATGGCTATTGCTAAAATTTCTGTTTGTTCCGATGCTAGCAATCCCCACATTTTTTGCCATGGTATGTTTTTTTTCTCTTACACTACCATGTCCAAAGCCACAGACTGCCATTCCCATTTTCAATGTTCTTTAATGCTGCTGTAGAATACCACACTCTAATTTAGGCTTATGTATCCCTATTTGTGATGATAAGCTTTGCATCCTGACCTCCTTTGCTTAGGTTGGAAAAATCCTAAAATGGCCACTGCTTTCTTTGCATCTTTTATTATTCATGTGATAGTACCCCCTGATTGCCTGCGAAAGGCCATACTAAAATATGGAATTGAGCTGGCCATTTATTTGGTGATCTTGCATGACACAAGACATTCTTCCAGGTGTCTCAAGCAGTCTGAAAAGGGCATGATCTAAAGAAATAACTTTGCAGGGAGTATAGGGATTGGACTGAAACGATCTAGTGTAAAGTTATTTTCTCTGCTGAAGTGCCCTTCTGTTTGGGATATCTAGAAGAATGATTGTCCTGAGAAGAAAAAGTGAGTGATACCATGAGTCCTGTATCATGACAATAGTAGCACCTCTAGACCATTTATATTTGGGCTTGATTTGCATCTAAGAGAGTGGACTCACAATTCTGCCTAAGAACATTGCCATAAATAAAAAATGGTATCTAAGTATCCGCCAAGGAAAACTTCTCCCAAATATCCAGCATGTTGTAGCTCTATGTCATAAGGTAAAAGTGCTAAATATGTGACTCAGCAAACAAAACATTGAAATTTTGTGTTGATGGTCAGGAAACTCCCCAGATTTCAATCCTATTGAGAATCTGTCATCAGATCTCAAAAAGTGGGTGAACAAATAAAAGCACAGATATCATGATAAACTCTAAGTACTGATTAGATGTTACGGGTCTGGATTGAGGAACCACTGTGCCGTGGTGCAAGGAGGGACCAGAAAGGCGTAACTAAGTGCCTACCCGGACCGACCCTGGCTACACGGCAGCTTAGTCGACTCCGTGAACCAAGGAGGGACCGGGAAGGTGAACCAGGTGCCACTCTGGGACCAACCTCGTGTGAGTGCAGGCGACTGACTCCCACGAGGCTGATAGCCAAAGCGGACTGGCACGACAGATGGGCAGATAGATGTGCACGGTTGGTAGGCTGCGGCAGTGCTGACTGATGGACAGGCTCGGCTGGCAGGCTGATTGGCAGGCACGGCTGATAGACAGGCTGGTGGGCACGGCTGATAGACAGGCTGGTGGGCACGGCTGATAGACAGGCTGGAGCACAGCACTGGGACCTGAGGGCTAGAGAGAGTGTTTGCACACAAAGTTCAACTTGCACAGGCACCTCCATTTTGGAGGAGGTGCCTTATATAGGGGCAGTCCTCCGGCAATTGGCCGGGGACTATTTAGGACAGCACATGCTGCCCCTTTAAGAGGGAGGGAGCGCGCGCCCTAAGTACATTGCCCAGGGATCTGCATGGGGTCACTGAGAACCAGGCCATGTCAGATTATATCAAAGAGAGCCTGGCCCGGGGGGTTATCAGAAAATCGGTCTCTCCTGCTGGAGCGGGGTTTTTCTTCGTCCAGAAGAAAGAGGGTGATTTATGTCCCTGCATTGATTACAGAGGATTAAATGCCATCACCATCAAAAATAAATACCCTCTGCCCCAAATTTCTGAACTGTTTGACAGGTTGTGAGGGGCTAACATCTTCACAAAATTGGACCTACGAGGGGCATGCAATCTTGTGCGAATCCGTGAAGGTGACGAGTGGAAAACAGCTTTTAACACTCATGATGGTCATTATGAGTATCTTGTCATGCCTTTCGGGTTATGCAATGCCCCTGCTGTTTTTCAGGATTTTGTCAATGATATCTTTCGGGATTTGCTGCTGTCATCCGTGATATCTTGATGATATCCTTATTTTTTCCCTGGACCTCTCCACACACAAAGAGAATGTTCGCAGAGTTTTTGAACGCTTGCGTGCAAATTCTCTGTATTGTAAGCTGGAGAAATGCCAGTTCGAACGAGAGTCTCTACCGTTCCTGGGCTACATCATATCCAGTAAGGGATTGGACCATGGACCCACAAAAATTGGTGGCGGTACAGAACTGGCAGGAGCTCCATTCCCTTAAAGCGGTACAATGCTTCATGGGATTTATCAACTACTACCAGCAGTTCATACCACATTTTTCCACACTGGTGGCTCCTTTGGCTGCTTTAACCAGGAAGGGTGCCAATCCCAAGAATTGGTCTAAGGAGACATCCAATGCGTTCCGGGAGATTAAATCCTATTTTTCTAGAGCTCCCATTCTCTGTCACCCGGATGTGGACAAGCCATTCTTCCTTGAGGTCGACGCTTCCTCTGTCAGAGCAGGAGCGGTTCTCTCTCAAAAGAATGAACAGGGTCGGACAAGACCATGTTTTTTCTTCTCCAAGACCTTCTTTCCAGCAAAGAGGAATTATACGATTGGGAACAAAGAATTACTTGCTATTAAGATGGCTTTTTCGGAGTGGAGGTACCTTTTGGAAGGAGCTAAACATCCTTTCGTGGTATATTCCGATCATAATAATCTCTCGCACCTACAGACGGCGCAGCGTCTTAACCCGAGGCAGAACAGGTGGTCTCTTTCCTTTTCCCGATTCAATTTTTCCATTCACTTTTTAAAAGGGGAAAAGAACCCTCGGGCGGATGCTTTGTCCCGGTCCATGGATACGGCTGAGGACGATGACGATCCCAGGCTTATCGTTCCTCCGGAGTGTATGTGGATGGTGGCTCCAGTGTCCCTAAACCAGGTTCCCCCCAGAAGGACGTTTGTTCCTCCTAATTTACAAAATGATGTGCTCTCCTGGGCACATGCCTCTTAGATCGGAGGTCATTTTGGGGTCAAACGTACCACGGAGTTTCTCCAAAGGTCGTATTGGTGGCCTCAGTTGCCCCAGGACGTTAAGGAATATGTTCAAGCGTGTGTCTCCTGTGCAAGAAATTTATCGTCCCATCAGAGGCTGGCTGGTCTTCTTCATCCATTACCCGTGGCAGATTGACCTTGGGAGCTGGTTGGGATGGATTTCATTGTCGAGTTACCTAAGTCCCGGGGAAACACGACAATATGGGTGGTTTCTTACCATTTTTCTAAGATAGTTCACCTGGTTCCTCTTCCTAGGGTTCCTTCCTCCCAGGTTCTGGCATCACTGTTCATTCGTCACATTTTCCATCTCCACGGAATGCCTGATAGGATTGTCTGTGACCGGGGTCCACAGTTTTCCTCCCGGTTCTGGAAAGAATTGTGTAATTTGCTTAGCATTGAACTGAATATTTCTACTGCCTATCACCCGGAGACCAATGGTCTGGTGGAAAGCACTAACCAGATGCTTGTGACATACTTGCGCCATTTCGTATCTGCCAACCATAATGATTGGGTGATATTGCTTCCTTCGGCAGAGTTTGCTCTAAACAATGCAGTGGCGGATTGCACAGGTCATACTCAGTTTCTTCTAAGTAATAGCCAACATCCGCGAGTCCCTATTCCTATGCCAGTTTCCTCTGTGGAACCTGGGGTCAGAGATTGGGCTCTGGAGGTGCGGGAGGTTTGGAACCATACCCAGGATGCTATATTGGCCTCCAAGAATCGGATGAGAGAGTCGGCTGACACTCATTGCCGTCCGGCCTCCGTATTCTCTCCGGGCGACAGGGTGTGGCTCGCGGCTTGCAATATCAGAGTACGCGGGGAATCTGCTAAGTTTGCCCCCGGTTGTATTGGTCCTTTCAGAATTTTGGCCCAAATAAACCCCGTAGTGTACCGTTTACAGTTACCACGACACATGAAGATTCACGACACTTTTCATGTGTCGCTCCTTAAGCCGGTTCGCCTGACAAAATTCTCTGAACCCCAACCTGCTTCAGACACTAGGGGTGATGATCTCGAGGTACAGGCGATCGTGGGGTCTAAGATGGTTCGTGGGAAAAAATATTACCTAGTACACTGGAAGGGCCATGGACCTGAGGATCATTCCTGGGAACCAGTGGACCACATTCATGCTCCCCTGCTCATTGAGGAATATGAGCGTCAAGTGGAGGGGGTAGTTAGAAGGGGGCATAATGTTAGGCGTTGGGCGTTTGCTGGATCAGAAATTGGTTCAGAATCATCAGTGGATTCTGTGGTCTCCCATTCTAGTCTAGCTGGGGCAGATGCTGCTCAGCATCACCGTCTGTCCCAACGTCTAGCTGGTGCATGAGATGTACAAGTTGTCTCTCAGGTCTTTGTTCCTAGTAGTGTGAAGCATAGGTTGCGGAGGGAACAGGGCTACTACAGCCTAAGTCCAGGATGCACTGCACTGAGCATGCCCGTGACATGGCGGACCGTGATTGGTGGTTTGGTGTCAGCTGATCCAGTGACCTGGCACCGCCTGATTGGCCGTGGGTGACGTCATTAGTAGTGCCACCAATAATGCGATGGTGGGCAAGGCTTATTCTTTAAATAGCCCGCCCACAAACATGGCGGTGCGTTCTGATCAATGAGCTGAGCTTGTGTTTCTGTGTGGACGCTTGTCTGTTTGGGCTCCACGTGCTCTCTTGCTGCTCTAGCTTCGGACAGGCAGGTTTAGCTGGGGATAGGCAGTCTTAGCTGGAGGGAGGCAGGTAGTTCCGTTTGACAGTCTGGCTCCGACAAGGGGGTCGCTGTACACCCCGAGCAGACTGAGGACTCCGTATTCCTGGCACCGCCTGTTAGTCACGTGGAGAGTTACTCCGCAGTCTGGTAGCACACCGGCTGGGAGCACGTATACGCCGGCGTGAGTCACACACACGTCCTAGCGCCTGCTGCGTAGCCTCTGTGCAGTAAACAGGGCTACGGCTACATTATTTGTCGCACATCTCTCGTGCAGTTAACGGAGATAGTGCAAATCCCTTTTCCCGTCCCGGTGTGCAGTAACACTGGAGGGATTTATATATTAGTTGGTTGTTTTACCTTCTTGAGAAAAACCAGAAAAATATTCACCAAACTAAATTGGTGATAGGGTATATATATTTACCAGAGAACCATAGACAGAAAAAATACCCAATAAAAATTAACTTTTAATAATTATCCTTAAAAGTGTACTCTATAGTACAAGTGAGAAAAAACTACACATATATCTCAAAAACAGGATACCATGTAAGGAGAATATAATATGAAATTAGCAATTAATTCAGACAAACTTACCCTGGATAGCACCTAATAAGATTGCTCTCCCTACCTAACAGCGGAGTGTTTTTCACCCTAAGGTTCAGATGGTGTCCCCGCTCCTCGGAGGCTGTCCCTCTCCTTACCCTAGGTATCCCTACACAGTCAAAAGATGCCACACACATACATATAAATGGACCAATTGTAGACTATTCATGTCATAATTGAGATGCTCAATATAAAAAATTACAACAATACCATATCAGTGGGGAGTGGGCAAAAATAGATATAGTTGCACCAATAGAAGGTTTTTGATTTACAGTTGCCCACTAATATAAATAGATAGACATGTATACCAGTCAGAGCAAGTCTGAAAAAAATATTAAGAATATTTTCATCCCCAATCAAACTAGGATTCAAGCAATGCCATAAATGATATCAATTAGTTGGCCTTTAGTACAATGACTAAATGTAGTCAATCCACAATACAAAATTTCCCAAAGCTATAATAGCAATATTCCAGACATCAATATTATAAGATTCCTCAGACTGGTGTAAAGTCATCCGCAAATAAGATTATAATTAATCCCTTTGTCCCAACCCACTGGAAAAGGTAAAAATGTGTACTAGTCAGACCAAATAAGAAATAGTAATACACTTATCTTAATCTCTAGTCCATCTGAGATTCACACAGTGCCTTGAGTGGTGTCCATTAGATGTCCTTTTTTATATATACATAACTGAATATAGTCAATCCACAATTCAGAACTCCCCAAAATAGTAACAGCACTCCAGGCATCAATTTTCAAGGTCCCTCAGACTGGTGTAAAATCATCAGCAGTAAAGTTATTCCTTAGGATTAGTCCCTTCGTCCCTACGCGTTTCACCCCCTCCTCAATGTGGGGCTCATCAGGGGACAAGAAATATTAGAGGAGATGAGCCATAATAGATGCCCGCATAATAGCTCCTTGTATACCGGAGTCCAACCGCATGTTCAATGGTGGGATTCATCCCTATTTATCTGTGGAATGCCATGTGCCACGAGATTAATTTCACCTGTGATCAATCCCAGCATTACCCTGACTACGAGACGCAAGCTTTAAGAAACTGGCGTACCACCGTGTTAAACATCACTTCCGGTCCCAACGTAATACGTCATTTCCGATTGCGTAGCCCAGGGTATTAGCTAAGGGATCGTACGAAGAATGCGTAAGCAAAGTACGTATCCTCCCGCTTTTTACGTCACTTCCTGGAACCACCAGGTGGAACGCAGACTGCGTTTCACTATCTGCATGGAGGATACCGCTACTCTCAGTTCAACGGGAACATGAAAGAGACAATCACTACCACAAAACAATAGACGCGGAAAATCACAAGATGAGCTGAATATTCCACCATAATTAAAAAGATGTGCATCCATCCCCAAAGAAAAGGGGGGGGGGGATAGGTAGCATATTATCCACTTATGTGTGAGTAACTAAGCCAGTATTACAGTCCACCAGTATGGTGAATACACACACCGGGACTATCTGTAGATATATAAAAAAGGCTGATCAGGATTTTTATCCGTAAGGCTAATTGAAACAACAGTAAGGCTATACAAAGCTAGAAAAGCTTAACTGTTCATTAATACCCCCGGGATTCAGAGATTCGAGCCAGAAAATCCATCTGGACTCCCGCTGCAGAATTCTTTTATCCCAGTCCCCCTGTCACACTGAGGGACTCACCACTTCAATAGAACGAAATGTAATAGAATTTAAATCACCTCCATGGTGTGTATTGACGTGTTTCGCTAGAGGAGTATCTTGCTTGTTTCGGATGTCACCTAAGTGTTCACCAATACGTACTTTAAATTGTCTTCTGGTTTTTCCCACATAATCTTTTGGGCAAGTGCACGTACATACATAGACGACACCTATTGTTTTACAATTAGCAAAATGTTTGTTCCTATAGGTGCGTCCAGTTACAGAGCTCACAAATGTATCTGAGATGGAGACATAATGACAATAAGTGCACTGTCCACATCTAAAAGTACTAGTAGACCTCCTATCCAACCAGGTCCCCTCCTTCTTGGGGGGCACAAAGTGACTATGTACTAGGTGATCTTTGACAGATCTGCCTCTCCTAAAGGCGACAGAGGGATAGTCTGCAATCCATTTGGAAACATCCGGATCTGTCCTCAAGATACCCCATATTTTCTCAGGATTGTCATAATCCTAGGATGTTGATCATCATATGTTCCAATTAGCCTAGTAAGGGAGGTCTGTTCGGGCCTGGAGTGAGACACCAGTAATTTAAATCTATCCTGTTTAAAGGCATGATTAAATGCTCTATTGATCACCCTTGTTGGATAGTCCCGATCAGAAAAACGGTCCTTAAGGTCCCTAGCCTTATGAATATAGTCAGAGGTAGAGGAGCAATTTCTCCTTAATCTTAAGAACTGGCCTTTAGGCATCCCTTGTTTCAAAGGAACCGGATGATAACTATCCCATTTTAATAGGCTATTTGCTGCTGATGGTTTTCTAAAGATAGATGATCTCAATGAGCCAGATTCATCAATTGATATTATAACATCCAAAAAGGCAATCTTTTTACCTCCTATCTCATAAGTAAATTTAAGGCGCAAATCATTTTCATTGAGGCGCTGTATGAACCCAATGAAGGACTCCTCATCTCCAGTCCAGAGGACGAGGATGTCGTCAATGTATCGGCCCCAAAATTGAATGTGGGGGCCCCCGACGACATCCTCGTCCCCAAAGACTATGTTGTCCTCCCACCAGCCAAGGAGCAAATTAGCATAAGTGGGGGCACAGGGGCTCCCCATCGCTGTGCCCCTAAGCTGGTGGTAGAATCTCCCATGATAAAGAAAAAAATTATGCGTAAGAACATAATCAAGCAACCGAAGAATGAATTCGTTGTGTGGGATCAAGTGGTTTCCCCTTGTTTTCAAAAAGGACTCCACTGCCATCAGACCAGCCGTATGGTGGATACTAGAATACAATGCCTCCACGTCTATGGAAACCAAAATAGTACCAGGATCAACTGTAATGTCATCCAATTTTGTTAATAAATCTGTTGTGTCTCTCAGATAGGATGGGAGAGCTGTAACAAAAGATCTAAGCATCTGATCAAGATAGATGCTTGAGTTTTGACTCAATGCATCCACACCTGAAACTATTGGCCTCCCTTTCAATGGTGGATAGCCCTTATGAACCTTAGGAAGGGCATAAAAAGTTGCAATCACAGGAAATTTTGGAAGCAGAAAATTCAGTTCACTCAATGAAATCAGATTATTTTGTCTAGCTTGTTGCAGAATGTCAGATAAGGTCCTCATAAAAGCAGATGTAGGATCACCCTGTAATACCTGATATGTCATGGTATCTGAAAGAATATTCATACACATAGAAACATATTGATCACAATCTAGAAGCACTATGTTCCCTCCCTTATCGGAGGGTTTTATGATAAGGGAAGTGTCACCACTCAAATCCTGTAATGCTCTCCTTTCATCAAATGTAAAATGTTGGTTGTTTTACCTTCTTACCCGGAAGGTGTTCGGCCGCAGTCTTCCAGGCTGCATCACGGACCCCGGGTTCGGTTACTTTCTATTATTAATAAAGTTATTTGCAACCGTCCCCTTAACAATTTATTTGTTAGTAAAAGTTCAAAACTCATGACATGCTGACTAAAAGATCAAAAAGCAATGAAAAAGCAAATTTTGTAAAAAACAAAGTTTGTGGTGGTATTAAAAATTTTTGTTACAACTGCTTTTAATCTAAAGTTTATGTACATGTATATCATCAAAAACAATAACTAATTAAAATTTATGTTTGATATTTAGGAGTTAGTAGGCAGTAAGTGACTGGAGTGAATTTGTTAAAAAATGTCCTTCTTTATCATTAGATGACTTAAATGGGTTTTCCAGGATCAGCAAATAGACGGCTATTGTTAGGAAAGATAATTTTTATTTATTTATTTTATTTTATTGGTGTCTGACTATCTGTACCCCAGCCAATCAGTTGTTTGAAAGGGTCACAGTGCCTGTCTAGTCTTGTGCTGGTGTGCTGGATGCAGTGCTGATTCATTTAGGTCAATGATGCAAGTAGATGACATCATGTTAAGTTTGAATAGTCTGCAGCACTCAAACTGCAGCTCCTTTCAACACCTGAACCGCTGAAGTGCTGGAATTTGGATGCCAAATGATCTGTTATTGAAGTATCGTAATCATAGGCCATCGATATTATAAACCTAGTAAACCACTTTAATAATTTATTATTCAGCATATTAGGAGCTGCATACACTGCTCCATATTGTGAGCTTCACCTTGTGGTGGCTATAGTTAGCCTGAATGTAATCATCTTATTAATTGTTTTCCAAAAATAAACGGTATTCAACGCATTTGTGTGAAAAAATATAAAGAATTTGAGGTCAACTTAGATGAATTAAACTTGAAATATATTCATACTTTCCAGCTATGGATCATCTCCTTGAATCTGTTTACATAACGAAAACATCAAGAATATTTGGTGTTACCTACGAACCAGTTTAAATATAATATTAAGTCTAGGAAATTGACCTTTAAACACTTATGCGAGTATTAACTCCTATTATGATGACCTTAAACTAACATAAAGAATTTTATGGGAATAATATAATTAACCCTTAAGCCAACCTATGCAAATGTCCTCAATTGACTCTAACTCCCTGATAAAATGTCCTGTATTTTGTCCAGACAGCAAATCAGCATCTATTGAAAATAGTTAAAGAAAATCCTGTAATCCATGGGATTATTTAATGTGTTTGGTACATGTAACTCCTATTGTTCATTAAAATAAAACCAAGGCAGTAGAATTTTAGGAATTAAACCAATTTTCTTTCTTTATAATTATACCTATATGCTGCGGCGAGTATTATATATTTTAAAACAATGCAAATGAAAGTAATACACAATATTACACAGGCATTATTTTTTATGTATACAATGCAAAAAAATGCATCTTTTTTTCCACCTCAAACAATAGAACATCCATAGACAGACCACAGGGGGAAAAGAATAACAACCAGAACAAACTCTTATTATTATTCTGAAATATTTGCCTCGGCTATGTATTCAGGGTAACTATTTTATTTGATTTTTCTTTTTGATGTAGATCAAACAGTCAATGTAAATGTAAAAAACATGAATAGAACAAGTGTCAATGAAAAGAATAGGTGAATATTCACATGAAAAAAGATTGAAGGGACAGAGTGACAGGCATCCTGTTTTTAATAATAAATGTAGAAAGAATAATTAATACCTGGAAGTTCACTTGATAAGTTTTTAGATGAAGATTTTATATGACTCCAATATGTCACATGTCTTGCAAGAACATGGTTGTTTAACTATTTGCACAGTAACTTCAAAACAAACTTTACAATGTGATATTTAATCTATATATTTCTTTAATTTTCAGGGCTGGATATCTGACACAAAATATCCCTCTAGAGATTATAAGATACCTTTCTGAAGAAAAGGATTTTCTTCCCTGGCATGCAGCAAGCCGAGCTCTTTATCCTCTAGATAAATTGCTGGACCGAACCGAAGACTACAGTATATTCAGTGTAAAAGATAAACTATTTTCTACTATAAGTCTAAAACCTTGGTTTACTGAAGCATTCATAATTTCATTTTTGGTCTTCTCTAAGGTTGTTTTATAGAGAATCTTGCATCAATGTATTTTAGGGAAAATATATCACTATTGTTGGTCAAGTACAAATAAAGACTATATAGTGAGAATGTAGTCAAAAAAGGGGTTTATTAAATTTTCCAATGTATCTTAAAAACAATGCTCACAAATGAAAAAGATTTGTAACTGTAAAATGTTAACATAACTCTGAAGCCGGCAGGCATATTTGTTTTTTGTAAAGTGAGAGAAACTGCATGAATTGTGGAGTCAGACCTAGGGAATGTTTATGGTCATAAAGTTATTATTTTATCATTGTGTTCTTATTATGTTGATGGTTTTCAAATTTAATATACAGAATATCAATCACAAAAAACTTGAAAATCAAATTTTTTTAAAGGTAACCAAAATGGTAAAAGATTAAATGGGTTGTCCAGACTCATAATGTAAGTCTGCAGTCACTCCATGTGACTGCAAACTTCTGAATTCTGACAGCATGTGATGTGCATGCTGTCGGGATTCACTGGCATTGCCAGTGCAAGCGTGCTATCATGTGACCGCATGTATGCGATTTGCACTCTCATTCTTGCTCAGTGCACTTTTATTGAGAGAGGATGATCATGTCTAGTCGACATGTGACTGCATGTATGTAAATCATATACTTGCAGTCAGATGACCACCTGCTTGCATCAGTAACACCAGTGAATCCTGCCAGCAAGTGTACCACACATTCTCAGGATTCAAAAGTCTGCAATCACTTTGACTGCAGACTTTCATTGCAAGCTTGTACCACCCCTTTAATAATTTTATGGGAGTTGTCCACTACTTGACAACTACTTCTTAGTAGCTCTAGTCTGTTGTAGAAAATAAAAAATGCATACTTACTTTCCTCTCCTGAGCTCTCCCTGCTGTAATCTACTTGATTAATCCAAGTGGACTTCCAAAACTATTGTGAGTGATAGCTGAAAGATTGCAGGAGCAGCGCTAGTCCTAGAGGTTAGTAAGCAGTTTTTGTTTATTTTGTGCACCTGACTGGAGCAATTAAGTGTGGGTTGTCTGGAAGTTGCATCTCCTTTAAGGAAGCAATCTACTTTATAATTTTGTTACCCTTTTCTGCCTATGAAAATTGTATTTATTTAATTTAGCTTTTAAACATTATGGACCTGATTCATCAAGATCAGTCTTCATGAGAGGGTGTGCTGCAGTCAGAATCTCCTGATTCATGAAAAAGAGTATGCCTCACGAGTGTTAAACAACGTCAATGGAGATTGAAAAGGTGGCACTCACCATCCCTTAAAAAACCTTTGGCATCAGAACCTGTTAAAGCATTGTTTTACACGAAACGGCCATCCATAGTGATGCCTGCATTCTCCTGCATCCTTGTTTTTATCATGATGTGAATAAAGGGATGGTGAGTGCTACCTTTTCAATCTCCATTGACATTGTTTAACTAAATCCACCAGGTTGAGTACCATGATATCCCATTACTCAGATAGTGTGTTCCCTAAATATCATCCTAAAGGTTGTGCAAAATGTCTCAGGAGTGATCGATGAGTGGTGAACACCTCTGTGTGTACCTCGCCATAAATCATTCTCCAACACCCACTGGAGTAAGAGTTGTGGCATAGTGAATGCTGTCAAAACACCCCTGTCCCACCCCACCTCCACCAATTTTTTTAGAGCTGGGAGATACTGGAGTGAGAACACCAAAAGTCACAATATTTTGGTTAATCTCTGAGTTGCTTCTAAATTTTGTGACTTTTCAAAGTTTTTACATCAGAATTCTGTCATGAAAGCTTTAATGCATCAGGCCCTAACTGTATAACAATAAGAGACAGATTAGATAGACTAATAGATACAATGTATTTGGAATATTTTTACCATCACACAACGTAAACAAAATAATTTATTAATTTCTTTCTAATATAGTTTAAAACTTCAACTAAAAGAAACCTGCAATGTCTCCAACACTATCAAACTGCCACTGGTAAGCTGCAGAGCCCTACTTCTGCTTTCAAATAATGTCCTTGATATTACAGACAAATCTTCATACGTGTGTCAAAACAATTTATATAATATTGATCACCACATGCCAATAAGTCTAGACTAGTGCATGTCAGCAAGAATAGACTGTCTTTAGATGTCATGGTTACACTACTCTGGGCATGAATGACATCCTTGAAAAAGGCATCGTCATCTTGGCAGCAATTTCACTATACCTTCTGGAGCATACGAGTCTGTTGGCTTCACTGTCAAGCTAAGCATAATGTCACACTGACACCATTCTAGACTTGACAAAGCCTGTGGGGGTAACATCAATCATGTCCATGGAGGTATTGTTCAAACATCTGAAACGGTACCAGTCTGGGTGAAATGATACCTCCCATACTAGTCTTTGCTAATTAGTAGAGATGATCAATTCTTTTGAAAAATGCCAATTTTAACAACTTTTTCCCAAAAATTTAATTTGTGTTGAATTGATTTACCACAAATCATAATAATACAAAATCTCCAATTCTCTTAAGACTGTATCCAACACCTTTCATGCTCTTTAACACAAACACAGACTTAGCAATGTGAAAGTGACTTCCCCATAGAAACAAATGGTAAGCGTATACTAACCAATAGTGTTGAGCCACCCCCGTAGTGTTCGGGTTCGGTTCGGTTCGTCGAACACCGGGATGTTCGAGGAACTGTTCGTCGAACTGTTCGTCGAACACCTTAGAACACCGTCGAACACCGTTAAAACCAATGGCAGGCAAACAAAAACACATAGAAACACATAGAAAACACCTTCAAAGGTGTCCAAAAGCTGACAAACTGCTCAGAAGACGCTTTCTTTAAAAAAGCCGGCCGGCAATTCAGCAGCGGCATACACCGGTACCCGACAATTTAGACAAGAAGGAATAGAGCCTCACACATAGATTAGATAGATAGAAACATGTCAGTCACATATATATGAAGTACAGTGACAGTGCTGCTTACTGTACTTGTCATTTAGTGTAAAGGATTTATTAAAAAATATAATAGTGTTTTCATGCACTGTCTCTTTAAAAAAGCCGGCCGGCAATTCAGCATCTGTACCCGACAATTTATAACAGACAGAATAGAGCTTCACACATAGATTAGATAGATAGAAACATGTCAGTCACATATATATGAAGTACAGTGACAGTGTTGCTTACTGTACTTGTCATTTAGTGTAAAGGATTTATAAAAAAAAATAATAGTGTTTTCATGCACCGTCTCTTTAAAAAAGCCGGCCGGCAATTCAGCATCTGTACCCGACAATTTATAACAGACAGAATAGAGCTTCACACATAGATTAGATAGATAGAAACATGTCAGTCACATATATATGAAGTACAGTGATAGTGTTGGTTACTGTACTTGTCATTTAGTATTAAAATAAAGGATTTATTATTAAAAAAAATTGGCGTGGGGTTCCCCTTAATTTTAGTCTCTAGCGGAGGTTAAGCCGACAGCTGGGGCAGATGTTTGAAGCCTGGGAAGGGGGTAATACCCACGGAGCTTCCCAGGCTACTAATATGAGCCCCCAGCTGAATACATAGCCTTTACTAGCTATTAAAATGGGGGACCCCCCCAAAAAAATGACGTGGGGTCCCCCCTAATTTAAGAGCTAGCAAAGGCTAGGCAGACAGCTGGGGGCTGATATTAATAGCCCAGGAAGGGAGACATGAGTATTGGCCCCCTCCCAGGCTAGAAACACCAGCCATCAGCCGCCCCAGAAATGGCGCATTCATAGGATGCGCCAATTCTGGCACTTAGCCTCGCTCTTCCACGCTGCCCTGTAGCGGTGGCAGGGGGTAATAGGGCTGGGGTTGATGTCAGCTTATAATGCCAGCTGACATCAAGCCCAGGTTAGTAATGGAGAGGCGTCTATAAGACACCCCCATTACTAACCCCATAGTCAAAGTTAAAAGAAAACACAAACACCCAGAATAAAGTCCTTTAATTGAAATAAAGACACAATCCTTTATTGTTCTAAATTAAACCATACTTACCATCACGCCCATTCCAGCTGAAGCCAACGATCTCCTGCAATAAAAGAAAAATAATAAAGCAACATCATCCTTACCTTTCCATGGTTCCCACGACAGCTTCAGCTGTGCTACATCGAGATGACAGGCTGGACCGCAGCAGAACGCTGCCATCCAGCCTGTCATCCCGCAGACACTGAGAAGCGCAGGCATGCTTGCGCTCTGCAGTGTCTGGCTGTGACGACATAAAGATGAGACGAGTTCATGTCCAATGAACTCGGCGCACCTCATGCACGTCACTGACAGCGTGGGAAAATTCTCACGCTGAAGCGCTGAGTGCAGGAGAATTCTCCCACGCTGTCAGTGACGTGCATAAGGTGAGCTCATGTCCAATGAACTCAGCTCACCTCCTGCACGTCACTGACAGCGTGGGAGAATTCTCCTGCACTCAGCGCTTCAGCGTGAGAATTCTCCCACGCTGAAGCGCTGAGTGCAGGAGAATTTTCCCACGCTGTCAGTGACGTGCATAAGGTGAGCTCATGTCCAATGAACTCAGCTCACCTCCTGCACGTCACTGACAGCGTGGGAGAATTCTCCTGCACTCAGCGCTTCAGTGTGAGAATTCTCCCACGCTGAAGCGCTGAGTGCAGGAGAATTTTCCCACGCTGTCAGTGACGTGCATGAGGTGAGCCGAGTTCATTGGACATTAACTCGGCTCATCTGGATGCCCTCACAGAGAGACACTGTGGAGCGCAAGCAAGCCTGCGCTTCTCAGTGTCTGCGGGATGACAGGCTGGATGGCAGCGTTCTGCTGCGGTCCAGCCTGTCATCTCGATGTAGCAGAGCTGAAGCTGTCATGGGAACCATGGAAAGGTAAGGATGATGTTGCTTTATTATTTTTCTTTTATTTCAGGAGATCGTTGGCTTCAGCTGGAATGGGCGTGACGGTAAGTATGGTTTAATTTAGAACAATAAAGAATTGTGTGTTTATTTCAATTAAAGGACTTTTTTCTGGGTGTTGTGTTTTTTTTAAATACTTTACTAGAAATTCATGGTGGTCATGTCTAATATTGGCGTGACCCCATGAATTTTGGGCTTAGGGCCAGCTGATAATGCCAAGCTGGCCCTAACCCCTTTATTACCCAGTGAGCCACCGCATCAGGGCCCTGGATGAGTTGGGTACAGCGCCAGAAGATGGCGCTTCTATGAACGCGCCATTTTCCGGGGTGGCTGCGGACTGCAATTTGCAGCGGGGGTGGCCCAGAAAGCTTGGGCCTCCCTGCGCTGCGGATTCCAGCCCCCAGCTGCCTAGTTGTACCTGGCTGGACACAAAAACAGGGCGAAGCCCCACGTCAATTTTCTTTAAATTATTTCATGAAATAATTAAGAAAAAAAGGGCTTCCCTATATTGTTGTGTCCGGCCAGGTACAAATAGGCAGCTGGTGGTTGGGGGGGCAGCCCGTTCCTGCCTGCTGCACCTGACTGGACACAAATATAGTGCGAAGCCCCACGTCAATTTTTTTTTAATTATTTCATGAATTTCCTGAAATAATTTAAAAAAATTGAAGTGGGGCTTCGCACTATATTTGTGTCCAGCCAGGTACAGCAGGCAGGAATGGGCTGCCCCCAACCACCAGCTGCCTATTTGTACCTGGCCAGACACAACAATATAGGGAAGGCCTTTTTTTCTTAATTATTTCATGAATTTCATGAAATAATTAAAAAAAAAATACGTGGGGCTTCGCCCTATTTTTGTGTCCAGCCAGGTACAACTAGGCAGCTGGGGGCTGGAATCTGCAGCGCAAATTGCAGTCCGCAGCCACCCCGGAAAATGGCGCGTTCATAGAAGCGCCATCTTCTGGCGCTGTACCCAACTCATCCAGGGCCCTGGTGCGGTGGCTCACTGGGTAATAAAGGGGTTAGGGCCAGCTTGGTATTATCAGCTGGCCCCAAGCCCAAAATTCATGGGGTCACGCCAGTATTAGACATGACCGCCATGAATTTCTAGTAAAGTATTTAAAAAAAACACAACACCCAGAATAAAGTCCTTTAATTGAAATAAACACACAATTCTTTATTGTTCTAAATTAAACTATACTTACCATCACGCCCATTCCAGCTGAAGCCAACGATCTCCTGCAATAAAAGAATAATAATAAACCAACCTCATCCTTACCTTTCCATGGTTCCCACGACAGCTTCAGCTCTGCTACATCGAGATGACAGGCTGGACCGCAGCAGAACGCTGCCATCCAGCCTGTCATCCCGCAGACACTGAGAAGCGCAGGCATGCTTGCGCTCCTCACTGTCTCGCTGTGACGGCATCCAGATGAGCCGAGGTCATGTCCAATGAACTCGGCTCACCTCATGCACGTCACTGACAGCGTGGGAAAATTCTCCTGCACTCAGCGCTTCAGCGTGAGAATTCTCCCACGCTGTAAGTGACTTGCATGAGGTGAGCCGAGTTCATTGGACATGACCTCGGCTCATCTGGATGCCGTCACAGCGAGACAGTGAGGAGCGCAAGCATGCCTGCGCTTCTCAGTGTCTGCGGGATGACAGGCTGGATGGCGGCGTTCTGCTGCGGTCCAGCCTGTCATCTCGATGTAGCAGAGCTGAAGCTGTCGTGGGAACCATGGAAAGGTAAGGATGAGGTTGCTTTATTATTTTATTTTTATTGCAGGAGATCGTTGGCTTCAGCTGGAATGGGCGTGACGGTAAGTATGGTTTAATTTAGAACAATAAAGAATTGTGTCTTTATTTCAATTAAAGGACTTTATTCTGGGTGTTTGTGTTTTTTTTAACTTTGACTATGGGGTTAGTAATGGGGGTGTCTTATAGACGCCTCTCCATTACTAACCTGGGCTTGATGTCAGCTGGCATTATAAGCTGACATCAACCCCAGCCATATTACCCCCTGCCACCGCACCAGGGCAGCGTGGAAGAGCGAGGCTAAGTGCCAGAATTGGCGCATCCTATGAATGCGCCATTTCTGGGGCGGCTGACGGCTGGTGTTTCTAGCCTGGGAGGGGGCCAATATTCATGGCTCCCTTCCTGGGCTATTAATATCAGCCCCCAGCTGTCTGCCTAGCCTTTGCTAGCTATTAAATTAGGGGGGACCCCACGTCATTTTTTTTGGGGGGGTCTCCCATTATAATAGCTAGTAAAGGCTATCTATTCAGCTGGGGGCTGATATTAGTAGCCTGGGAACCTCCGTGGGTATTACCCCCTTCCCAGGCTTCAAACATCTGCCTCAGCTGTCTGCTTAACCTCCGCTAGAGCCTAAAATTAAGGGGAACCCCACGCCAATGTTTTTAATAATAAATCCTTTATTTTAATACTAAATGACAAGTACAGTAACCAACACTATCACTGTACTTCATATATATGTGACTGACATGTTTCTATCTATCTAATCTATGTGTGAAGCTCTATTCTGTCTGTTATAAATTGTCGGGTACAGATGCTGAATTGCCGGCCGGCTTTCTTAAAGAGACGGTGCATGAAAACACTATTATTTTTTTTAATAAATCCTTTACACTAAATGACAAGTACAGTAAGCAACACTGTCACTGTACTTCATATATATGTGACTGACATGTTTCTATCTATCTAATCTATGTGTGATTCTCTATTCCTTCTATTCTAAATTGTCGGGTACAGATGCTGAATTGCCGGCCGGCTTTTTTAAAGAGACGGTGCATGAAAACACTATTATTTTTTTTGATAAATCCTTTACACTAAATGACAAGTACAGTAATCAACACTGTCACTTTACTTCATATATATGTGACTGACATGTTTCTATCTATCTAATCTATGTGTGATTCTCTATTCCTTCTATTCTAAATTGTCGGGTACCGCTGCTGAATTGCCGGCCGGCTTTTTTAAAGAGACGGTGCATGAAAACACTATTATTTTTTTTGATAAATCCTTTACGCTAAATGACAAGTACAGTAAGCAGCACTTTCACTGTACTTCGTATATATGTGGCTGACATGTTTATGTCTATCTAATCTATGTGTGAAGCTCTATTCTTTCGGTTCTAAATTGTCGGGTACCGGTGTATGCCGCTGCTGAATTGCCGGCTTTTCATGTTTCACTGTTGGCACTGTTCCCATCGATTTGGGCAATCACTGTAATGCCACAACCACCATGGCTGTGGCATTACAGTGAGTGGCAGACAATCCCTGCATGATTGGTGCTCTAAATAGCGCCAGACATGCAGGACACGCTTTTGGTGCACGAACAGTTATCGAACATAACCTCGAACAGCCGAATTTTTTGAAAATCGTTCGGGTTCGTCGAACAACTCGAACACCGCCCAAAACAGCTCGAATTTGAGATTGGCGAACAGTTCTAGTCGAACACCGCTCATCTCTAGTAACCAACAGACAATTTAATAATGCAGCATAGTGAAAGGTTTTTCATTTTTTTAATTAAAAAGTGGTCTAAAAATTATCCCACTAAGTAGTTTGTGAACATGAAGAACACTGACTCAAAAGTGTCGCTGTCAGAAGTGACATCTTCTTGCTTTGACTGAGGTGAGTGAAGAGCCCTATATTCCATAAAGGTTTCCACTTTCTCCTCCTCTAATACACTTTCCAGAAGCAAAGAATTTCTTTTTATAAAACACAATAATTACATTTTCACAATCTTTTCACCCCTACATATTCAACATTGGCCAAAAAGGATTTAACAATGCTTTCCTACTAGGTAGGTATGCACAGTGAAAGGAAAAAGTAACAGCAGGCCGAAGTATAGGTGTGTCATGTCTAGCTGTCAAATTGTACTAGCACATAGTGTTGAGCTACCCCCGTAGTGTTCGAGTTCGGTTCGGTTCGTTGAACACCCGTATGTTCGCCGAACTGTTCGTCGAACTGTTCGTCGAACACCTTCAAACACCGTTAAAACCAATGGCAGGCAAACAAAAACACATAGAAACACATAGAAAACACCTTCAAAGGTTTCCAAAAGCTGACAAACTGCCTAGAAGACACAACTAACACATGGAAAAGTGACAAGTACATATAGTCATGCGAAAAGAAAAGAGGTGGAGGAGTAAAAGGAGGGGGAGACACAGATATAGGCATGTCATGCCCATCTAAAACCAAAAAAGTGCGAAGCCGACACGGCCAGTCCGTTCCTGCCCGTGCGACCTCC
Source organism: Phyllobates terribilis (assembly GCF_046119375.1). Lineage (NCBI taxonomy): Eukaryota > Metazoa > Chordata > Amphibia > Anura > Dendrobatidae > Phyllobates > Phyllobates terribilis. Next base: position 171,671,658 of record NW_027362771.1, read on the forward strand.
GTGTCGCCGGGTTTGTGCCAGAGCCACGGTGGACCCTGACGGCCAGCCCCCCTCTCCCTATACTGGTGCCTGTCCGCTGGTGGGTCGAGCGAGCCCCCCTGCGGTGGAGGCAGGTCTAATCTTTATAATTTAAATTGTCTCTCTAATTTGAATGAGTACACTTTAAATCCTTTTACAAGGATCTATTGGAGGGTAAGTCTCATGCCAGCAGCCGCGTAATTCCAGATACAGTAGCGTCCACTAAAGCTGCTGCAGTTAAAAAGCTTTTATATGGATCGAGCTCAGCGGTCCACCGCAAGGCGTCCTACCACCAGTCCCAGCCCCTATGCCTTGGGGTGCCTCCCCGATGCTCTTCACTGAGTGTCCCGGGGGCCCGAACCATTTCTTTTGAAAAAATTAAGTGTCCAAACTACAGGTGGTGTAGCTTGCTTAACAGCTGGGATAATCCGCTGACTAGCACACACTGCTACAAGCCGAAATATTTTTTCAGAGCTAGAGGCAGAAAAAAATTAGATTGAATTTGCAACCTGGTGGAGGTTAGTATAGATGGACTAATAGGACATGTCCCACACACTGCTACAAGCCGAAATATTTTTTCAGAGCTAGATGCAGAAAAAAAATATATTGAAATTGCACCCTGGTGGAGGCTAGTATAGATGGACTAATAGAACAAGTCCCACACACTGCAACAAGCCGAAATATATTTTCAGAGCTAGATGCAGAAAAAATTAGATTGAATTTGCAACCTGGTGGAGGTTAGTATAGATGGACTAATAGAATGATGCTATGCCCAAAAGGTTTTACTTCAAAAATTTGTATTCTATACACAGGTGGTGTAGCTTGCAACACAGATAGGCTTCTCCACTGACTAACACACACTGCAAGAGGACAAAAAGGATTTGCTTTGCTAGATTTAGCCAAATGCTCTGAAAAAAACTTGCACAGCACTGGCACAGACCTGCCTGGCAAAAAGTGATAGGAACTGATGTAACCTAGCCCTGAAAAGGACTGCATTTACAATTAGTCTTTACTCCCAACCTATCTATTTAAGAGCACAGACCTGCCTGATAAAAGTGATAGGAACTGATGTAACCTAGCCCTGAAAAGGACTGCAATTACAATTAGTCTTTACTCCCAACCTATCTATTTAAGAGCACAGACCTGCCTGATAAAAGTCATAGGAAATGATGTAACCTAGTCCTTAAAAGGACTGCAATCACAACTATTCCCTACTCCCAAGCTATCTGTAGATTTGTGCGAAAATTGGCTTGAAATTAACAAAGTATTGCGCACACAGCAACAGCGGTGCCGTCTAACACGCAGCTGCAGCAGTGAGAAAATGGTAGCGACGGGGAAAATGGCTGGGTCTTATAGGGCAAGGACATGTGACATACACTGCCAATGACACATGCACTTGCTTGTGTGAAAAAAAGCAGTTCGCTCCGTGTGTGCGCTGCTCATAGGCTGACAGATTGCACCTCCCCACTGTAAATGCGGGAAAGAGAAAAAAAAATGGAGATCTTCATTATTTCTGCAGAGATCCATCCCCTGCCCCTCCCCCCGCCCCGCTGTACACTCAAACTGCGTATTAACATTAATTTTCAGCATTACTGAGAAAAAATCCAGTTATGATTTTGGTGCACGAACAGTTATCGAACATAACCTCGAACAGCCGAATTTTTTTCAAATCGTTCAGGTTCGCCAAACGGCTCGGACACTGCCCAAAACAGCTCGAATTTGAGATTGGCGAAAAGTTTGAGTCGAACACCCCTCATCTCTACTAGTAAAGCAAATGGGAAAAAGTTTGCTTGTGACAAACACACTTTGTGAAGTAGAGAGTTGTGGTTAAATATATGGAGTTTGGAGAATTCACCAAAGGGATTGCACAAGAAATTCAAAAAGTCAATACAGTCACTTGTGATAAAAAAAGTACACTGTGTCTGATTCCATGATACGCTTTCTACTAGATTAAGAATGAAGAAAAATGTGTAATTTAAATTGAAATATGTAAGAACAAATGTCAGGTACATCATATCACTGCTCTGAAACTCTGAGTCTTTCACTGTTGCTTCTAGCAGCTCTCCTATCTCTCTCTGCCCATTTCAATAGAATCTCTGTAATATTTACAGACTACTACACTTCTATTCTTCACTGCTGAAGATGTACAACATGATACTCTCTGTCCAGTATTTGTCCATTGTTTTATGACTTTTCTTTCTATCTATATTACTGAGCTGTGAACGTTGATGTACTCTCACTATCCTAAATGACATTAAATATGGCTGCTGTATTCCCTGCCTATGCTTTTATGCAGGCTATGAATGTCCCTCTTTATAGACTTTGCTTTTTCATATGACTCTTATAACTGCAAGACATTATGGGAAGCCTGCATATATGCGCCCAAGATCATGTCAGCCTTCTGTGGCTGATTCAATAATCTACAGTGTGTGAAAAGTTGTCACACATTCTTTTGGAGATTCTCACAAATTGAATTGCATATTGTTTGAGTTCATCAGGACTAAATTTAATAAGACTGAACTCAAATTCAATGCCACTCATAAAAAGCTATAATGGTTAAATAAAAGACATTATTTGAAAGTGGGAATAGGGCTCTAAAACTTAATGGCTGTGATGGAGGCTTGAGGGACTTGACAGGTTACCTTTTCGCATTGCAACGTGATTCAAAAATGCACATAATAATTACTAGAGGTGAGAAAATTGATTTGAGTGCAATTAAATTCTACTCAAATGCTATATATTAAAAAAATCTGTATTGTGGAAAATACTTTTTTTGTAAATTTGCTTTGCTTTGATTTAACAAATTTGTTGGCCAGTCTGCTGCCATCTTGTTGCTTTGTATATGGCTGGCAAAACTTAAAACTTATATTTACCTCACCGTTCACCTTTCTGTTTTTTTCTCTGCTCACTGTCTGTCATCCGGTTCTCAGAACCACTTCTTTCTGTTAAAGCGGCATATCTGAGTGATGCTGCTGCCGGCCATGCAGTTTTCAATGTCTCTTCTTTCTGCTGTGGTAGCTCCGGCTTGGTCACTCCAGGTGGGACTTATGGCTGTTACCAAGTCTCGGAGGTCACTGCACATCACATGTCCATGATATCACAACACTTGACATTCAATGACCTCTGAAGCTTACTTGCGGTTGTAAGGCCTGGCCTAGATTAAACAGGCTAGGAGATGCATCTATGGACAAGGGAAAGAAGAGGGGGCTCTGAATACCAGATGGCAAACAGTAAGCAGCGGAGGTGTCGCAAAGAGGTGAATATACCTTTTTTTTTTATTTATATCTCACGTTTATTATGTTCTGGGGTTTGGAGAGACCTTAGATGCTAGAGCATGAGCATAAAAAGAAATGTTCGAAATGTGAAGAATTACTTTGTTGCTAATTGAATTTTCAAGGAAAATCTGCACAGTTTCGCAAATTTGAATTCTATTAGATCCGCTCACCTCTATTTATTACTCATAAACATTTCATAAATACATCCAGGACATCTTACTTGAGTTACATAACTGATAGCATAGAGAAGATGTAGTCTACTGGTTCCAAAAAAAAGGAAAATTCCCAAAATAATGTATGTTAGTCGCACTACAATAAAAGCACATCAGCACTCCCTTCACAAGTCAACATCTCAAATATGACCTGCAACACTTACATAATGTAAAATGCTGTGGAATAAAAACTCTAAAATAATTTCCAGAAAATAATACTTTGTTAATTGCTTAGTATGAAGATGATTCTAATTTTCTTAATAGATTGTATCAAATTGTATAGAACAAGAAACATTGTTCAGGTAAAATAAACTCCATCAAAGTTTGGATGTTACTATAAGTGGTCCTAAACATTTTGTGTGATTTCCTGAGCCAACTAGAAAGTGCATAGGAACATATTTATTAAAGAACATTTCAGAATTAGAAGCTTTATGCCAGAAGGAGGCATAATTAAAGAAAAAATTAAAAGACTAAGAACAAACATTAAAAACTATATTGTCTGACAACATGCAATCATTGAGCAGTGTGGCCAAGACTTTTCACTTTTACTAAACATTTTACAAATTAAACCAAAATCAACAGTAGCATATAAAATGTAGTACTTAGAAATAATGAGAAATATGTATTTTCTTCCTCTGTATATTGATATGAGAGTGCATAGAAAAAGTTATAAATACTTAATGCAATGTGTATGTTCCTTTCAGGAATATGTATTGAAGCAAGTGGCCACAATGTACTTCCGACTTGGATGGCCTGTTAATGGACACAATGGGTCAATAATCCAGACATCTTACCAAACAGAGTATGACATCATCTTTTTATTCATATTATAAGAATAGCTAAGAGGAAGAAATAGTTACGGTGTTGCATAAGATATCTTGTTATGTCCAACATAGAATTCTCTGCATTTTCTGTGTCCTTATTCTCTGAAACAGAACATGTTGTGTTAAATTGCAAATAGAGTGGAATATTTTTCCTGATTCTCTATCATTTACATGCTCAAGTTCAGAAAATATTTTGACAAGGATTAGTCAAAAGCTTTTTGTTATTTGTCTCTTCCTATGTTTTCCTTCTTCTCACATATTTTCTGCTGTAGTTACTCTTCTGAATCCTAAGGGAGTTTCTTTTATACTAAGCCATACAATGAGCTTCAAAAGAAGAAAGCTCCATTAGTGTTACACAGTGTGACTGCAGCAGCATGATGCACCTTTTCTCCTGTATTTCCTGTTTGATATTTCATTTCTCTAAGGCCCAGCATCTTTCAGATTTATATTCCCCTGCATGACATTTTTAAAGCAAACAATGTTCTGCTTATCTCTTGAGTTACGACCTCAAAGTGATGTTGAGATTTGAACTTATGCTTATCGCTGGGTACCAGAATGCTTGTACATACATTGAATGTTGCTTTCCGTAACATTGATGTCGCAGATATACTTATTTTTGATATGAAGTCTTTTGGATGAATGAACCTTTCATTTTTCCTATCACATGTCATACATCCAAAATGCAATAGAATATTCGCATATGTACAAATTTATTTGATACAATTTAGATTGGCATCAACATTTTTCTTTCTTAATAAAAAATACTAATAAATAGCATTTAAATTAATTAAAGAGCATTTTCATGTAAAATTTTGAAAAAATTAAAACACGAATGATTTTATATTTTCGAATGGTTCTCTCTTATCCTGTTGGGAAAAAAAATATATACTGTATATATACAGTGCCTTGAAAAATATTGATACCCCATGAATTATTCCACAGTTTTTCTCAGTACACCCACAGACTTAAATGTATTTTATTAGAATTTTATGTGATTATACCAACACAAAGTATGAGGTATTTATGGAGTATAAAGGAAATTGTACATGGTTTTCTAAGTATTTAAAAAATATAAATCTAAAAATTGTGACGTGCCTTTGTTTTCAGCCCCAAGAGTCAATACTTTGCAGGACCACCTTACGCTGCAATTGCTGCAGCAAGTCTTTTAGTCTTTTGGGGTATGTCTCTGGAACGTTTGCATATCTAGGGACTGTCATTTTCACCCATTCTTCTTTGCAAATTAGATCTAGCTCAGTGACATTGGATAGAGAGTGTCTAAAACAGTGTTTCCCAAACTCCAGTCCTCACAGCCCCCATAGGTCATGTTTTCAGGATCTCCTTAGTATTACACAGGTGAGAGAATTCCTGATGCCTTGATAGTATTTCCATCACCTGTGTAATACTAAGGAAATCCTGAAAACATGACCTGTGGGGGCCATGAGGACTGGAGTTTGGGAAACACCGGTCTAAACTATTCCATTTTAGCTTTGACAGTATTAGTGTTGAGCCACCCCCGTAGTGTTCGAGTTCGGTTCGGTTCGTCGAACACCCGTGTGTTCACCGAACTGTTCGTCGAACCCCTTCGAACACCGTTAAAACCAATGGCAGGCAAACAAAAACACATAGAAACACATAGAAAACACTTTGAAAGGTGTCCAAAAGCTGACAAACTGCTCAGAAGACATAACTAACACATGGAAAAGTGACAAGTACATATAGTCATGCGAAAAGAAAAGAGGTGGAGGAGTAAAAGGAGGGGGAGACACAGATATAGGAATGTCATGCCCTTCTAAAATCCAAAAAGTGAGAAGCCAACACGGCCAGTCCGCTCCTGCCCGTGCCACCTCCGTGTCACCGGGTTTGTGCCAGAGCCGCGGTGGACCCTGACGGCCAGCCCCCCTCTCCCAATACTGGTGTCTGTCCACTGGTGGGTCGAGCGAGCCCCCCTGTGGTGGAGGCTGCTCTAAGCTTTTTAATTTAAATTGTCTCTCTAATTTGAATGAATACACTTTAATCCATTTACAAGGATCTATTGGAGGGCAAGTCTCATGCCAGCAGCCGCGTAATTCCAGATACAGTAGCGTCCACTAAAGCTGCTGCAGTTAAAAAGCTTTTATGAGGATCAAGCTCGGCTGTCCACCGCAAGGCATCTTACTGCCAGTCCCAGCCCCTATGCCTTGGGGTGCCTCCTGATGCTCTTCACTGAGTACCCGTTGTGATATTTGTGTCTTAATTTGAAAAAATTAAGTGTCCAAACTACAGGTGGTGTAGCTTGCTTAACAGCCGGGATAATCCGCTGACTAGCCGACACTGCTACTAGGCACAAAGTATTTTCTGGGCTAGATGCAGTTAAAAATTTTAATTAGATAGTCTCGTTGGATGCTGAGAAAGCATTCCATAGAGTCTCCTGGCACGCCATATCACAATACGTCACCTAGGCAGAAGATAAATGGAACTGTAGCACCCTGAGGGCTCGGTTGCTACGGAGGTATTGCACCTCACCCAGAGGTGTGATATCTCACTCTCAGGTAAGGATGGAGTGTGGATCAGGACCTGACACCTGCATGCATTACACCACATTGCCGTGGGGCAGGGCGACCAATATGGCCCTGAGATGGGCACGACGGTCCCTGGCCCTGGCTGGAGTGGGGGGAGGGAACACTGAGGAAGGGGAACCCTGTAGTGCAGGAGCAGGGAGGAAGCAGTTCCTGGGTGCATTGAGAAGGGAGTATAAAAGGTGGGCACCATCTTAGTTCAGTACAGAGAAGTCTGAGCAGAAGTGACAGGGAGCAGGGGCTCTACATGAGCTCTGCTCCAGAGGCGGGCCTAGTAACAGAGGCCCAGGCCTGGAAGAGGGAGAAGGAAGGAAGAGGAGCGGAGAAGGCTCCAGGAACGAGGAACGAAGGGATCCCAGGGGTGCGGACGGGCGAGTCGCCACCTCACGCCCGAATCCACCTGCGTGGAGGGGTCAGGTCAAAGGGGGAGACCGGTCCCCAAAACTAGTGGAGGCGGGACATGACCCTCAGCTAGAAACCGGAGGCTGTGATATTTTATGTGGCGCAGCCCCTCGCTACACCCGCTAGGAAGGCACCACATAGGGTCAGGGAAACTGGCGCCAAGTTTACCAAGAGGAGGCCCGAGGCAGCCGGACAGAAGGGTTGGTAAGAAAGGCCAGACAAAGGACACACAAAGGGGGTCCTGTGAAGCGCTCCAAAGTTATCTGGGAGTTGTCTGAGCCCCTCACCTGGTGAGCACAGTACGACGTGGGCAGCCGTTACCTGCAGACGTGGTCTGGATAATAAGAACTGTGAGTAAAGGCCCTGGACTGCATCACTGACTCCGTGTCGTTACTGCTGCTGCCCTGCACCATCACCCCCATCCTCCGCATACACTGCCCTGAGGCTCTACTCCTCCTGTGGGGAGTTATGCTATGCTCTGCTGCACCCACAACACCAGCCTCAGCGGTCTGCCCTGCAGCGGCAGTTCACTCTGACCGCAATCCACGGGTGGCGTAGTCGGACATTTAAACATCAAAACCACATAAATAGTTCCGCCACTGGTTTGACCGCCCTGAGCCACGGAACCGGGTCGCCGCCACGGAGACTACAACCACCAGCATCCACCAAAAAGGGTCCGGCTCCGGGTGTCCCAAGGCCCAGGGGGCGCGTCAGAACATTTTCATCACCTTTCATAATCACCAATGGGACAAGGCAGGGATGTCCTCTGTCCCTTCTCTTATACATCCTAGTGACGGAGCACCTGCTCTCATCAATTCGCCATAACCCCAATATTAGGTGGATTGAGATGGGAGGCACTGAGTACAAGTGCTCTCTATTTGCTGATGATGTCCTAGTATATATCACTCAATCACATATATCCATCCCTGCTGTTATGGCTGAAATAGATCACTTTGTTACATGGTCAAATTTTAAAATCAATGCAGCGAAGTCGGAGGCCCTCGATATCTCCCTCACCAAATCCATACAGGATTCCATCCAGTCCAACTTTCCCTTTGCCTGGCCCTCACAGGGTATCAAATACTTTGGAATTCCTATTCATAGAGACCTCTCCCATCTATGCTATCTTAATTTTGGGCCCTTTATTGAACAACTCCATACAGACCACGGTTGGCAAGTTAGAACTGTAAGATTCACTACGTGAACCACTGGTGTTTTGTGGAAAAGCACATGTACACTTTGTTCCAAATTATTATGCAAAAAGTGTTTAGGAGTGATAAGGGAAGAATTTGTTTGTTTGTCAGTTAAACTCATTGATGGTGATGTGTGTCAGGGCTCTTTATATCACTGTAAGCAATTGCAGACACCTGTGCTAATTAGTTTGGCAGGTGTGTCCAATGAAAGGCAAGACTACTTAAGAAGGCTGTCCCACATTATTAAGCAGCCTACATTTTCTGCCAAAATGGGAAAGAAAAAGGATGTGTCGGCTGCTGAGAAGCAACAAATTGTGGAGTGTTTAGGTCAACGCATGACTACAATCAACATTGTGCAATGATCAGGATGAAGTGTCTTGGCAATTAAGAAGTATGTAGCTGATTCACAGTACACATATGTGCGTGCTGATAAGGGCAAATTGAGGACTCTTTCCTACAGGCAATTACGTCAGGTTAAAAGAGCAGCGGCAAAAAAGCCTTGTCATGGCAGCAGACAAGTTTTTGAAGCTGCTGTTGCCTCCAACGTCCCCCGAACAACAAGATGCAGGGTCCTTCAGAGGTTTGCAGCTGTGCATACGCCATCCTGTCGACCTCCTCTATCCACTTCACACAATCAGAAGCGGCTCCAGTAGGCCAAACATTACATGAAGACTGATTTCAAAACTGTTTTGTTCACGGATGAGTGCCGTGCAACGCTCGATGGTCCAGATGGATGGAGTGGAGGATGGCTGGTTGATGGACACCCCACGCAAACACGGCTACAGCGCCAACAAGGAGGAGGTGGAGTAATGTTTTGGGCTGGAATCATGGGGAGAGAGATTGTTGGCCCCTTTAGGATCCCTGAAGGGGTAAAGATGAACTCCATAATGTATGTGGAGTTTCTCAAACAGCACTTCCTGCCATGGTTCAAGAAGAAGAACCGTGTATTCCACAGCAACATCATTTTTATGCATGATAATGCACCGTCTCATGCTGCACATAACACATCTGCATCTCTGGCTGATATGAGCATAAAAGGGGACAAACTTATGGTGTGAATCCCCATGCTCCCCTGACCTCTACCCCATTCAGAACCTCTGGAGCATCATCAAAAGGAGTGTCTATGATGGCGGGAGGCAGTTCACATCTAAGCAACAGCTCTGGGAGGGTATTCTGTCCTCATGCAAAACAATTGAAGGAGAAACCATCCAAAACCTGACAAATTCAATGGACGATAGAGTTCAGAAGCTCCTTTCGAACAAGGGGTCCTATGTGCAAATGTAACATCACCTAGAATAAAGTTTTGAGTTGAAAACTGTTAGATTTCAGTTTCTAATAACCTGCTAATGCTTATTATTTCAAAAATGACCAAATTTTTGGTCTTTATTAAAATGAAAAGGTTGGTCGAAGAGTGTGGGGGATCTAAGAGTGTGGCAACCCAGTAGTCAGGATTTCTTCGAATTCTGACAATCTGAGGGTCATGTTGCAGGTAGTGCAGCAAGAAGGCACTTATGTGTCTTGCGCATCTCGGAGCCCCAAAATTATTTTCCGGGCTAGATGCAGCTAAAAATTATTATTAATTTTAAATCTGGTGGAGCTTAGTATAGATGGCATAATAGAATCAGTACTGCACACTGCTACAAAGCCAAAATTATTTTCCAGCCAAGATACAGATAAACATGATTATTAATTTTAAATCTGTGGAGCTTAGTATAGATGGCCTAATAGAATCAGTACTGCACACTGCTACAAAGCGCAAATAATTTTCCAGCCAAGATACAGATAAACATGATTAGTAATTTGAAAGCTTAAAATGGTTGGTGAGGTGATTTTAACCAATCATCAAGCTTTTACTCTCCCCAGGATGACAGAGGGGTAGAAAAGTCATTTCGGATCCATGATTTGTTCATCTTTATAAACGTGAGTCTGTCTACATTATCAGTGGAGAGCCGCGTGTGCTTATCTGTCTGCACACCACCAGCAGCGCTGAACACACGTTCAGACAGAACGCTGGCTGCGGGGCATGACAACATCTCCAAGGCGTAAGTGGCTAGCTCCGGCCATTTATCCAGATTGGAAGCCCAAAAAGAGCAAGGGTCCAGTGACACAGTCATGGCTTCAATGTTTACTTGGAGATACTCCTGTACCATCGTCTCTAGGCGTTGACTATGTGTCAGACTTCTTGTCTCCTGTGGCCTTGCAAAGGATGGGCTAAAAAAGTGGTGAAATGATTCCGCAAAATTGATGTTACCAGCAGATACTGTGGTTCTGTTACGGTTTGAGTGCTGAACACTTGACGGTCCCACGGTTGGCGAGTTGCAACTGTGAGATTCACTACGTGCACCACTGGTGTTTTGTGGAAAAGCACATGTAAGATTCTGCAACAGTCTCTGCTGATACTCCTGCATGCGTGCATCCCTTTCTATGGCAGGAATAATTTCTGCAAATTTACTTTTGTACCGGGGATCTAACAGTGTGGCAACCCAGTAGTCAGGATTATTTCTAATTCTCACAATTCGAGGGTCATGTTGCAGGTAGTGCAGCAAGAAGGCACGCATGTGTGTTGCGCATCCAGGAGCACCAAGTCTCTGTTGTGTTGGTGGCGAGGTAACAATCATGCTTCCTTCCTCTGTCCTCTCCCCCCCAACCTCGCACAACAGAAATGTGATCAAGGTTTCCCTCATCTGATGAGTCTTCCATCAGTTCGTCCTCCACTTCTTCCTGGGCTCCTGCACCTTCCTCACTAGTTTGGCTGCTACCATGCGCCCTGGTAAAACCATCTCCCCCACCCTCACATGCCTGCCGCCTTGGTGCTGCCGACCGTCTGGACCTTGCAGATGTTAGCCCTTCCGCATACAACTCCTCCTCCTCTACTTCCTCCACCTCCTCTTGTGCCACCACCTGACTCCGAATTCTGTTTAACATGTGCTCCAGCATGTAAATCACCGGAATAGTCATGCTGATAATGGCATCATCAGCCCTAAACACCTTCGTCGCCATTTCAAAACTGTGCACAAGGGTGCATAGGTCCCTGATCTGAGACCACTCCTCTAGCGTGATTTGCCCCACCTCTGGATCTCGTTGGCCCAGGCTATACGTCAGAACGTATTGCACCAGGGCTTGTCGGTGCTGCCACAGTCGCTGCAACATGTGCAGAGTTGAATTCCACCGGGTAGGCACATCGCATTTTAGCCGGTGAAGTGGCAGGCCCAACGACTTCTGTAGAGATGTAAGTCGCTGAGCTGCGGGATGCGAATGGCGGAAGTGAGGACACAGCGACCGTGCCCTCTGCAGAAGGCCATCTAGTCCGGGATAGTGGGCTAAAAATTGCTGGACAACCAGGTTCCACACGAGAGCCATACAAGGCACGTGTGTGACATTGCCCCGGCGAAGGGCCGCACCCAGGTTTGCAGCATTGTCGCACACGGCCTTCCCTGGTTTCAGGTCCAGTGGTGACAACCATTCATGAAATTGGTTCTCCAGAGCTGACCACAACTCCTCAGCTGTGTGACTCACATTTCCCAGACATTTCAAAGTAAAAACCGCCTTATGCTGTTGAACCCTACTGCCAGCATAGTAAGGAGGTGTGCAGGATCCCTTCTGCGCAGTTAGAAAGCTTGTGGCATGCCCAGACAGGCTTTGGGTGCAGGTGGAGGACCGAGAGGAGGTTGAGGAGGCAGAAGCAGTGGAGGAACTTTGAGATAAAGAGGATTGACGCACAACTCGTGGGGATGGCAAGACTTGGACAGCAGCCCCTTGTCCTGCTGTCACCATAGTTACCCAGTGCCCAGTCAGCGACATGTAACGCCCCTGTCCATGCCTACTCGTCCAAGTGTCTGTGGTGAAATGCACCCTGTCACACACAGAGTTTCTCAAAGAAGCGGTGATGTTGTGTGCGACATGCTGGTGGAGCGCAGGCACACCTTTCTTTGAGAAGTAGTGCCGACTGGGCATCTGGTACTGGGGCACTGCGACGGACATAAGGTCTCGAAAATCCTCTGTGTCCACCAGGCGGAAAGGCAGCATTTCTGTAGCCAAGAGCTTGCAGATGGTGAAATTCAAGCTCTTAGCTTTCTCATGGCTAGGAAGAAATGGTCTTTTACTTGTCCACATCTGAGGGACCGAGGGCTAGCTATTGTGCTTAGACGGGGTTGATAAGGGTGTCCCCTGCAAACTGCCGGTCTGTGAGGAAGATGCAGGCGGACATGTTAGGTTGCCTTGATCCAAAGGTGGTGCTATCGATGTCGGACAGCGCTCAACACCAGCTGGTGTTACCACCTCCAAATAAAATGATGACCTGCCAATCACGCTGGCTGTTGCGGGTAAAGAGGTGGCAGGTCTGCGCCCCAAAACAGGTGTGACTGCTGTCCCCCCAGTCACAGAGGATGAAGAGGCCGCGGATGCACAAGATATGGCAGACGGTGGTTGGCCCGGCCGGCTAGGCCGCATTGTAGCACAGTGAGCTTTCCACTGCAACTTATGCTTCATGTCCATGTGCCGGTTCATGCATGAAGTACTCAAACTATGTATTTTTTGGCCTCTACCTAGCTTTTGCTGACAAATGTTACAGATAACACGAGTTGGGTCATCTTTATCGATCTGAAAAAATGCCCAGGCAATGCAAGGCTTAGCACCCATGCAACCTGAAGAGCCGCCACGACTTGTGGTGAGAGGCAGAGTTGTGATTGAGGATGCAGTTGTTGACGTGCTTCCAGTACTACGTCTCTGTCCAGGAAGGCGCAACCTGACCTCGTCATCACTAGCATTCTCCTCCACCTCCTCTGCTGACCTCATCTTTTGGCTGACTGTGGGTTGACTGTAAGTGGGATCTCCAACCTCATCATCATCACCCTGTGCGTTATCACACCCGTCGTCCTCAGAGCCAACCTGTTCCTGCCCTGACAAAAAACTAAAGTTGTCGCTCCAATCAGGTATTTGAGTCTCATCATCGTCTTCCTCATTGTCTCCACCAACAGGAGTTACAGTTTGGGAACAAGGGTCTACATTATGGTCAGAACCTTCAGCGTCTGGTCCTGGATCCGACTCATAAAGATTCTGGGCATCAGTGCAGATCATTTCCTCGTCTGAATTCACAGAAGCGCTGGAGCCGACCTCTGATTCCCAGGCTATAGTATGAGTAAACAGCTCTGCAGACTCAACCATCTGTTCTACCTCATACTCAGATGGGCAGCTGGAGATTTGGGAGCTGTGAGGAAGCAAGTGCAATTGGGGTGACACCTTTGAGGACTGGAGTATTTGTGATGTTGAAGTTGATGTGGAGGAGAGCCCACTTAAAGGAACACTTGATAGCCATTGAAGCACCTGCTGTTTTTGTGCCTCATCTGGAATTTGTAGCGATTGGCGTGGCCGTAAGAAAGGGATCTTATCACATTGTCCGCTAAAAGAAGTAGACATTTTAGTTTGGCTAGAAGATGGTCTTTCTTCTGCAGATGTTACTGTTACTTTAACACCTACCCCACGGACCCAACCTTTTTTCCCCTTCCCAACACGCCTATTCCCCTTTCCACCAGCAGCAGGCCTTTTTCCTTTCATTTTGGTGGTTAACTAATTCACAACTCTGGAGTTGTTTGACCAAAAAAACAATGGATGGGAACCGAGCAGAGCTGAGTGGCCAAACTGTGGTATTAGGCCAAAACTATTGGCTGGGTTAGATGCAGAAAAAAATTATATTCAATTTGCAACCTGATGGAGGTCAGTATAGATGGACTAATAGAACAAGTCCCACACACAGCTAGAAGCCCAAATATTTTTTCAGAGGTAGAGGCAGAAAAAAATTATATTCAGTTTGCAACCTGATGGAGGTCAGTATAGATGGACTAATAGAACAAGTCCCACACACTGCTAGAAGGCCAAATATTTTTTCAGAGCTAGATGCAGAACAATATTATATTCAATTTGCAACCTGATGGAGGTCAGTATAGATGGACAAATAGACCAAGTCCCACACACTGCTAGAAGCCCAAATATTTTTTCAGAGCTAGATGCAGAAAAATATTATATTCAATTTGCAACCTGATGGAGGTCAGTATAGATGGACTAATAGACCAAGTCCCACACACTGCTAGAAGCCCAAATATTTTTTCAGAGCTAGATGTAGAAAAAAATTATATTCAATTTGCAACCTGATGGAGGTCAGTATAGATGGACTAATAGAACAAGTCCCACACACTGCTAGAAGGCAAAATATTTTTTCAGAGCTAGATGCAGACAAAAAATTATTTTGAATTTGCAACCTGATGGAGGTCAGTATAGATGGACTAGTAGAACAAGTCCCATACACTGCTAGAAGGCCAAATATTTTTTCAGAGCTAGATGCAGATAAAAATTATTTTTAATTTGCAACCTGATGGAGGTCAGTATAGATGGACTAATAAAACAAGTCCCACACACTGCTAGAAGCCCAAATAATTTTTCAGAGGTAGATGCAGAAAAAAAATTATATTCAGTTTGCAACCTGATGGAGGTCAGTATAGATGGACTAATAGAACAAGTCCCACACACTGCTAGAAGGCCAAATATTTTTTCAGAGCTAGATGCAGACAAAAACTTATTTTGAATTTGCAACCTGATGGAGGTCAGTATAGATGGACTAGTAGAACAAGTCCCATACACTGCTAGAAGGACAATTATTTTTTCAGAGCTAGATGCAGATAAAAATTATTTTTAATTTGCAACCTGATGGAGGTCAGTATAGATGGACTAATGAAACAAATTCCACACACTGCTAGAAGCCCAAATATTTTTTCAGAGGTTGATGCAGAAAAAAATTGTATTCAGTTTGCAATCTGATGGACGTCAGTATAGATGGACAAGTAGAACAAGTCCCACACACTGCTAGAAGGACAAATATTTTTTCAGAGCTAGATGCAGATAAAAATTATTTTTAATTTGCAACCTGATGGAGGTCAGTATAGATGGACTAGTAGAACAAGTCCCACACACTGCTAGAAGGACAAATATTTTTTCAGAGCTAGATGCAGATAAAAATTATTTTTAATTTGCAACCTGATGGAGGTCAGTATAGATGGACTAGTAGAACAAGTCCCACACACTGCTAGAAGGACAAATATTTTTTCAGAGCTAGATGCAGATAAAAATTAGTTTTAATTTGCAACCTGATGGAGGTCAGTATAGGTGGGCTAGTAGAACAAGTCCCACACACTGCTAGAAGGACAAATATTTTTTCAGAGCTAGATGCAGAAAAAAATGATATTCAATTTGCAACCTGATGGAGGTCAGTATAGATGGACTAATAGAACAAGTACCACACACTGCTAGAAGGCCAAATATTTTTTCAGAGCTAGATGCAGAAAAAAATTATATTCAATTTGCAACCTGATGGAGGTCAGTATAGATGGACTAATAGAACAAGTCCCACACACTTCTAGAAGGCCAAATATTTTTTCAGAGCTAGATGCAGACAAAAAATTATTTTTAATTTGCAACCTGATGGAGTTCAGTATAGATGGACTATTAGAACAAGTCCCACACACTGCTAGAAGGCCAAATATTTTTTCAGAGCTAGATGCAGATAAAAATTATTTTCAGTTTGCAACCTGATGGACGTCAGTATAGATGGACAAGTAGAACAAGTCCCACACACTGCTAGAAGGACAAATATTTTTTCAGAGCTAGATGCAGATAAAAATAATTTTTAATTTGCAACCTGATGGAGGTCAGTATAGATGGACTAGTAGAACAAGTCCCACACACTGCTAGAAGGACAAATATTTTTTCAGAGCTAGATGCAGATAAAAATTTGTTTTAATTTGCAACCTGATGGAGGTCAGTATAGATGGGCTAGTAGAACAAGTACCACACACTGCTAGAAGGACAAATATTTTTTCAGAGCTAGATGCAGAAAATAATGATATTCAATTTGCAACCTGATGGAGGTCAGTATAGATGGACTAATAGAACAAGTACCACACACTGCTAGAAGGCCAAATATTTTTTCAGAGCTAGATGCAGAAAAAAATTATATTCAATTTGCAACCTGATGGAGGTCAGTATAGATGGACTAATAGAACAAGTCCCACACACTGCTAGAAGGCCAAATATTTTTTCAGAGCTAGATGCAGACAAAAAAATATTTTTAATTTGCAACCTGATGGAGTTCAGTATAGATGGACTAATAGAACAAGTCCCACACACTGCTAGAAGATCAAATATTTTTTCAGAGCTAGATGCAGATAAAAATTATTTTCAGTTTGCAACCTGATGGACGTCAGTATAGATGGACAAGTAGAACAAGTCCCACACACTGCTAGAAGGACAAATATTTTTTCAGAGCTAGATGCAGATAAAAATTATTTTTAATTTGCAACCTGATGGAGGTCAGTATAGATGGACTAATAGAACAAGTCCCACACACTGCTAGAAGGACAAATATTTTTTCAGAGCTAGATGCAGAAAAAAATGATATTCAATTTGCAACCTGATGGAGGTCAGTATAGATGGACTAATAGAACAAGTACCACACACTGCTAGAAGGCCAAATATTTTTTCAGAGCTAGATGCAGACAAAAAATTATTTTTAATTTGCAACCTGATGGAGGTCAGTATAGATGGACTAATAGAACAAGTCCCACACACTGCTAGAAGGCCAAATATTTTTTCAGAGCTAGATGCAGATAAAAATTATTTTTAATTTGCAACCTGCTGGAGGTCAGTATAGATGGACTAAAAGAACAAGTCCCACACACTGCTAGAAGGCCAAATATTTTTTCAGAGCTAGATGCAGATAAAAATTATTTTTTATTTGCAACCTGATGGAGGTCAGTATAGATGGACTAATAGACCAAGTTCCACACACTGCTAGAGGGCCAAATATTTTTTCAGAGCTAGATGCAGACAAAAAAATATTTTTAATTTGCAACCTGATGGAGGTCAGTATAGATGGACAAGTCCCACACACTGCTAGAAGCCCAAATATTTTTTCAGAGCTAGATGCAGACAAAAAATTATTTTGAATTTGCAACCTGATGGAGGTCAGTATAGATGGACTAGTAGAACAAGTCCCACACACTGCTAGAAGGACAAATATTTTCTCAGAGCTAGATGCAGAAAAAAATTATATTCAATTTGCAACCTTATGGAGGTCAGTATAGATGGACTAATAGAATGATGCTATGCCCAAAAGGTTTTACTTCACTAGGTGCAGTAAAAAAATTGGTATTCTATACACAGGTGGTGTATCTTGCAACACAAATAGGCTACTCCACTGACTAACACACTCTGCAATAGGTCAAAAAGGGATAGCTTTGCTAGATTCAGCCAAATGCTGTGAAAAAAACTTGCACAGCACTGGCACAGACCTGCCTGGCAAAAACTGATAGGAACTGTTGTAACTTAGTCCTGAAAAGGACTGCAATTACAATTAGTCTTTACTCCCACAACCTATCTATTTAAGAGCACAGACCAGCCTGATAAAAGTCGTAGGAAATGCTGTAACCTAGTCCTTAAAAGGACTGCAATCACAACTATTCCCTACTCCCAAGCTATCTGTAGATTTGTGCGAAAATTGGCTTGAAATTAACAAGGTATAGCGCACACTGCAACAGCGGTGCCGTCTAACACGCAGCTGCAGCAGTGAGAAAATGGTGGCGACGGGGAAAATGTCTGGGTCTTATAGGGCAAGGACATGTGACATACACTGCCAATGACACATGTCCTTGCTTGGGTGAAAAAAAGCAGTTCGCTCCGTGTGTGCGCTGCTGATAGGCTGACAGATTGCACCTCCCCACTGTAAATGCGAGAAAGAGAAAAAAAAATGGAGATCTTCATTATTCCTGCAGAGATCCATCCCCTGCCCCTCCCCCCGCACCGCTGTACACTCAAACTGCGTATTAACATTAATTTTCAGCATTACTGAGAAAAAATCCAGTTATGATTTTGGTGCACGAACAGTTATCGAACATAACCTCGAACAGCCGAATTTTTCTCAAATCGTTCGTGTTCACCGAACGGCTCGAACACCACCCAAAACAGCTCGAATTTGAGATTGGCGAACAGTTCGAGTCGAACAACGCTCATCTCTAGACAGTATATTTTGGGTTGTTTTACTGCTGGAAGGTAAAACTAGGCACCAGTCTTTTGCAGCCTCTAACAATCCTCTAATCCTCAAGGATTTAGTTCCATCCATCTTCTCATCAACTCAAACCAGATTCCCTGTCCCTGCTGAAGAAATGCATCTCCACAGCATGATGCTGCAAGTTTGACAGCGGGGATGGCATTTTCAGGCTGATGTGCAGTGTTAGTTCACCACCATAAATAGCATTTTTCATTCAGTCAAAAAAGTTCTGGTTTGGTCTCATCTGACAAGAGCATGTTCTTCCATATGCTAGCTGTGTCCCATACATCGCTTTTTGCAAACTGTAAACATAGCTTCTCATGGGTTGCTTTAAAAAATGGCCAGATTTGTTGAGTATGAATAATAGTTGTCCTCTGGACAGATTCTCTCACCTGAGCTGTGGATCTCTACAGCTTCTCCAGAGTCACCATGGGCCTCTTGGATGTATCTCTAATTTGTGCTCTCTTTGCTTGAGATGTCAATTTAGGTGGACAGCTATATCTTGCTTGGTTTGCAGCTCTGACATACTCCTTCCATTTTTTATAACGAATTGAACAGGGATCTGTGAAATGTTCAGAGCTTAAATGAGGAGGAAAGCGCTTTACCTCTAGTTCCTCCCTCCTCTTTTCTACATAGAATTGTATTTGAAGCAACTGCCATCTCCTCTTTCAATAATCGCTGAATACAGATCTTAAATTAGAATTGAGACTTTTGATAATGAATGATCAATTCTGCGGGAGATAGAAGCAGATTTCTCTGATAAAATATATTACAAAGTTTCTTATTTTCATGTGTACTATTGATTTATAAAATAAAAATTAAAATGACGGTTACGCTTTAAGTTTATAGGTGTAATGTGAAAAAATATGGAAAATTTCACAGGGTATGAATGCTTTTTCAAGGTACTGTATATGTGTATATAAATATATATGTATATATATATATGTACAGTATATATACAGTACAGACCAAAAGTTTGGACACACCTTCTCATTTAAAGATTGTTCTGTATTTTCATGACTATGAAAATTGTACATTCAAACTGAAGGCATCAAAACTATGAATTAACACATGTGGAATTATATACTTAACAAAAAAGTGTGAAACAACTGAAAATATGTCTTATATTCTAGGTTCTTCAAAGTAGCCACCTTTTGCTTTGATGACTGCTTTGCACACTCTTGGCATTCTCTTGATGAGCTACAAGAGGTAGTCACCAGAAATGTCTTTCACTTCACAGGTGTGCCCTGTCAGGTTTAATAAGTGGGATTTCTTGCCTTATAAATGGGGTTGGGACCATCAGTTGTGTTGTGCAGAAGTCTGGTGGATACACAGCTGATAATCCTACTGAATAGACTGTTAGAATTTGTATTATGGCAAGAAAAAAGCAGCTAAGTAAAGAAAAACGAGTGGCCATCATTATTTTAAGAAATGAAGGTCAGTCAGTCCGAAAAATTGGGCAAACTTTGAATGTGTCCCCAAGTGCAGTTGCAAAAACCATCAAGCGCTACAAAGAAACTGGCTCACATGAGGACCGCCCCAGGAAAGGAAGACCAAGAGTCACCTCTGCTTCTGAGGATAAGTTTATCCGAGTCACCAGCCTCAGAAATCGCAGGTAACAGCAGCTCAGATTAGAGACCAGGTCAACGCCACACAGAGTTCTAGCAGCAGACACATCTCTACAACAACTGTTAAGAGGAGACTTTGTGCAGCAGGCCTTCATGGTAAAATAACTGCTAGGAAACCACTGCTAAGGACAGGCAACAAGCAGAAGAGACTTGTTTGGGCTAAAGAACACAAAGAATGGACATTAGACCAGTGGAAATCTGTGCTTTGGTCTGATGAGTTCAAATTTGAGATCTTTGGTTCCAACCACCGTGTCTTTGTGTGACACAGAAAAGGTGAACGGATGGATTCTACATGCCTGGTTCCCACCGTGAAGCATGGAGGAGGAGGTGTGATGATGTGGGGGTGCTTTGCTGGTGACACTGTTCGGGATTTATTCAAAATTGAAGGCATAATGAACCAGCATGGCTACCACAGCATCTTGCAGCGGCATGCTATTCCATCTGGTTTGCGTTTAGTTGGACCATCATTTATTTTTCAACAGGACAATGACCCCAAACACACCTCCAGGCTGTGCAAGGGCTATTTGACCAAGATGGAGAGTGATGGGGTGATACGCCAGATGACCTGGCCTCCACAGTCACCAGACCTGAACCCAATCGAGATGGTTTGGGGTGAGCTGGACCGCAGAGTGAAGGCAAAAGGGCCAACAAGTGTTAATCATCTCTGGGAACTCCTTCAAGATTGTTGGAAGACCATTTCCGGTGACTAAATCTTGAAGCTCATCAAGAGAATGCCAAGAGTGTGCAAAGCAGTCATCAAAGCAAAAGGTGGCTACTTTGAAGAACCTAGAATATAAGACATATTTTCAGTTGTTTTACACTTTTTTTTGTTAAGTATATAATTCCACACGTGTTAATTCATAGTTTTGAAGCCTGCAATGTGAATGCACAATTTTCATAGTCATGAAAATACAGAAAATCTTTAAATGAGAAGGTGTGTCCAAACTTTTGGTCTGTACTGTATATATATATATATATATATATATATATATATATATATATATAACTGTATATTCACAGCAGATGAAATAAATATTGAAGATGTCACCAATTTGCTAAGTAAAAGTATTTCGAAAGGTGCTATTGACATGAAATTTTCACAAGATGTCAGTAACAACCTATCCAATGCAAACAGGCAAAGAAATCAAACCAAAGATGTCCATAAATTAAGTTATGTGTAATAATGAGAAATGACACAGACACAGGAAAAAAGTATTGAACACACGTACTGAAATTTAATTAATACTTCATACAAAAGCCTTTATTGGTGATGACAGCTTCAAGACTCCTCCTGTATGTTGCGTGCATTGGTCAGGTTTGATTTTGGCCCATTCTTCCACACAAACACTCTTCAAATCCTGAAGGTTCCTTGGGTTCCTTCTATGAACTCTGGTCTTTAGTTCCTTCCATATATTTTGTATTGGATTCAGGTCAAATGATTGGCTGGGCCTTTGTAGCAGCCTTATTTTCTTTCTCTGAAACTAATTGTGAGTTTCCTTGGTTGTGTGTTTGGGATCATTGTCTTTCTGAAATGTCCACCCTCGTTTCATCTTCATCATCGTGGTAGAGGTCAGCAGATTTTTTTTTAAGACACATTTGACCATTCATTCTACCTTCAATTGCTAGAAGTTTGCCAGTTTCGTATGCTCAAAAACAACCCCACACCATGATGTATCCACCTCCAAACTTTAATGTTGGATTGGTGTTTTTTTGGTGCTATGCACTTTCTTTTGGCCTCCAAACACGGTGTGTATTATGGCGTCCAAATAGTTTGATTTTGATCTTATCTGACCAGACTCTATTCTCCCAGTGTTACACAGGCTTGTCTAAATATAGTTGAGCAAACTTTAAACGCACTTGAATATGCTTTTTGTTCAGCAATGGAGCATTGACAGGTGAGTGTGCATACAGGCCATAGAGGTTGAGTGTTATGTTCTGCTACCAGAGCTAAGGAAAGAGAGGAGATCTGTCCCTACGATAGAACTCAGCTTTATCCCTACGATGTAACAGGCCTCCTGATCCTGCGATCAGACCTGCTAAAGTCCTAAGCTAGTCTGTACGGAGACCTATAGATGTGGGGAAGGAATCCCTACAAGTACTAAGGACTGGGAGGAAAATGGGACACCTCCTAACAGAAATAGTAGCAGACAGACAAACAAACAAAATATATAGAACACTGAGGTCTGTAGACCAAGCAAACTAACAGAGTTAGATACAGAGCACAGGCTAGCTAGAAAGTAGTTATACAATGAAGTCCAGCAAAGCCAGAAGGGCGGAGCAGGATTAAATAGGCCAACAAGGTCATGTGACCAGCAAAGGAAAAAACCTAAGAGCAAGGTTGTAACAGTACCCCCCCTTCTAAGAGGATCCTCCGGATCCCCTAGGACCAGGCTTATCAGGAAATCTCCTGTGAAACGCTCTGATAAGTCTGGACGCGGAAACATCATCTGACCTCACCCAAGAGTTATCCTCGGGTCCGAAACCTTTCCAGGCCACAAGATACTGCAAACTACCTCTATACCGTCTAGAGTTAAGGATGCGAGAAATTTCATATTCCCCGTCCTCCACCACCGGAGGAACAGAGGCAGAGGCGTCACCATCCGACACAACAGCTTTTTTTAACAGAGAGACATGAAATACCGGATTAATTCTCCAGGAGGTAGGAACCTCCAACCTAACAGCAGATTGGTTGACAACCTGAAGCACCTTAAAGGGCCCTACAAACTTGGGACCCAATTTCTTAGAAGGAATCCTCAACCGCAAATTCCTAGAGGACAACCAAACCATGTCACCAACAGCGAACAAAACCTCCTGTCGTTTCCTATCAAAGTAGTCTTTAGATTTTCTGTTGGCCTCCTGAAGATTACCACGCACATCCGTCCAAACTCTCTCCAAATCACCGGAAAAATTCTCCTCCTCAGGCACGGCAGATCCCAACTTGGAGAACGACCCAAACGACGGATGTCTCCCAGAACAACAAAAAAAAGGCGAACAACCAGCAGAAGAAGATGTATGATTGTTCAGAGCAAATTCAGCAAGTGGCAGAAACTCAGACCACCCCTCTTGATTGTTTGCCACAAAACAACGCAAGAACTGCTCAACATCCTGGTTTTTCCTTTCTGTCTGGCCATTAGATTCAGGATGATATCCGGACGAGAACGATAAATGAACTCCCAACCTGTCACGAAAGGCACGCCAAAAACGAGCAACGAACTGAGGACCCCTATCAGAAACAATGTCAGTAGGAACGCCATGAAGTCTGACAATTTCCTTGACAAAGGCCTTAGCGAGAGTTTTAGCGCAGGGCAGTTTGACGAAGGGAACCAAGTGACACATCTTGCTAAAACGGTCCACGACCACCCAGATGACAGTAAAACCCTCAGAGGGGGGAAGGTCAGTTATAAAGTCCATAGCCAAATGTGTCCAAGGAGCACTGGGAACCTCCAAAGGACAAAGCAACCCCGCAGCAGGAGTATGTGAGGACTTAGATCTAGCACATATAGTACATTGACGGACCCACTTAATGACTTCCTTCTGCCATCCAGGCCACCAAAAACTGCGACTCACCAGTCTCTTGGTCTCAGAGATTCCGGGATGACCTGCCAACCGAGATTCGTGACACTCAACAAACAAATCTCTCCCAAAGGTCCCAGGCACAAACAACCTCCCATGAGGAGTGTTAGATGGGGCATTCTCCTGTGCTTTAAGAATCTCATCTTCCAAAACGGAGTCCAAAGCAGCTATCACAACACCTTCTTGTAAAATGTTCTCCTCTTTCTCAGCACCGACTATGGGAGAAAAACTGCGAGACAAGGCATCCGCCTTAACATTCTTAGTACCAGGGATGTAAGTAACGGAGAAATTAAACCGCGAGAAAAACAGTGCCCACCTAGCCTGACGGGCATTCAGGCGCTTGGCAGCATCAAGATATATCAGATTTTTATGATCCGTAAGAACCTGAACGGTAAATTCCGCACCTTCCAAGAAGTGGCGCCAGTGTTCAAATGCGAGTTTAATAGCCAATAATTCCCGATTACCAATATCGTAATTCAGTTCAGTCTCCGAAAAATTTTTTGAAAAAAAGGCACAGGGATGTAATCCATCCCCGTTATCCTGAGACAATACTGCGCCAACCCCCACAGAGGAAGCATCAACCTCAACCAAAAACGGCTTAGTCACATCAGGCTGCATAAGGATGGGAGCAGAGGTGAACCTCTCCTTGAGATACTCAAAAGCTTCAATAGCCTCAGAAGACCACTGAACCGCATCAGCACCTTTCCTGGTGAGATCGGTCAGAGGTTTGACAATACTAGAAAAATTTTTTATGAATTTTCTGTAATAATTGGCGAAACCTAAAAACCTCTGTATCGATTTCAAACCAATAGGCCTAGGCCATTCCTGTACAGCTTGAACTTTAACCGGGTCCATCTCAAAACCTTCGCTGGAGATAATGTAACCCAAAAAACTAATTCTCTGTACAGCGAACTCACATTTCTCCAGCTTAGCAAAAAGCGAATTGTCCATTAACAACTGTAATACCTCACGTACGCTCCGCCAATGAGACTCCAGATCCGGCGAATAAATCAAAATGTCATCCAAATACACAACCACATTTTTGCCGATCAAAGGTCTAAGGATGTCATTAATAAGATTCTGAAAAAATGCAGGAGCATTAGTAAGACCAAAAGGCATAACCAGATTCTCAAAATGACCCACAGGAGTGTTAAAAGCAGTCTTCCATTCGTCACCCTCCTTCATGCGCAACAGATTGTATGCCCCCTTAAGGTCAATTTTAGAGAACCACTTGGCCCCCATTAACTGGTTAAATAAATCAGTAATCAATGGCAGTGGGTAAGGATTGCGTACAGTAATTTTGTTAATCTCACGAAAATCCAGACAAGGACGTAAACCGCCGTCCTTTTTTTTTACAAAAAAAAATCCAACCGCCACAGGAGACTTAGAAGGCCTAATGTGACCGGCGGCCAAACTTGTCTGTATGTATTCCTCCAAAGCCTTCCTCTCAGGAATAGTAAGGTTAAATAAACGACTTTTAGGAAGAGTCGCTCCA
The DNA here is from genome assembly GCF_046119375.1 of Phyllobates terribilis. Classification (NCBI taxonomy): domain Eukaryota; kingdom Metazoa; phylum Chordata; class Amphibia; order Anura; family Dendrobatidae; genus Phyllobates; species Phyllobates terribilis. Next base: position 171,696,926 of record NW_027362771.1, read on the forward strand.
GGGACAAATTCAATAGAACAATCATAGTCTCTATGGGGAGGCAAAACCTGCGATTCCTTCTCAGAAAAAACTCTCCAAAAATCCTGAATAGGAACAGGCAATTCTCCCCTATCCAAAGCTGCAATACGCCCGTTACAACACTTGTCATAACATTTATGGCTCCAGGATTTAATTTCACTGGTAGACCAATCCAGTACAGGATTGTGAAATTTTAACCAGGGCAATCCCAATATTACTGGAGAAGGCAAGTTATTCAAAACTACCAAATCCAATTTCTCATGGTGAACACCATTAATAGTGAGAGGAAATTCACAGACCTTGAGAGTAATATTCTTCAAAGGGGAACTATCCACAGAAACCACAGCAATGGGGGATGATAAAGGTTCGGGTTTTAAATTGAGTCTTTCCAAGAATCCCCCATCAATTACATTCAGAGTAGACCCACAATCGACAAACACCCGAAATTCCATTAATTTTTCCTGAGCAATCGTGGAAGCAGCTAAAAATACACCCTTGGAATTTAAACAGGCAATACGGGCATGACTGACCATTTTTTTTTCTTTCTTCATACGAAGCTCACAGCCTTTAATCAAATGACCAGATTTTCCGCAATAGAAACACAAGCCTTCAAAAAATCTACGGTCTTTTTCTTGAGAGCGAGGTGCCACCGATCCAATCTCCATCGGTTCACCACTGTTAGTACACACATTCTCATAACCAGAAACTGACATAGCAGAGGATTTGCTCTCATTAACCCTTGCACGCAGTCTCCTATCCACCCGTATAGCTAATTGCATAGCCTGTTGCAAATCTTCAGGTGTAGGATAAGCAATTAGCAGGTCTTTAACCCTTTCATTGAGCCCAGCAAGAAATAGACTTTTCAGAGCAGAATCGTTCCACCCTGTTTGAGTAGACCATCGACGGAAATGAGTACAATATTTTTCCACACTACCTGATCCCTGTCTCAAACGTCTTAACTCAGTCTCAGCTGATGCGACACGGTCAGGATCATCATATAATAGCCCCAAAGCAGAAAAAAAACTATCCACTGATCTGAAGCATGTATCACTAGGTTGCAAAGAAAAGGCCCACTCCTGAGGCTCTTTGCGCAAAAGTGACATTATGAACCCTATGCGCTGGGATTCATCCCCAGAGGACTTGGGTCTCAAACGAAAATACAATAAGCAAGCATTTTTAAATGAAAAAAATTCTCGGTGTTCACCAAAAAATAAATCCGGCAAACATACCTTAGGCTCCAAGAAATGTGCTCCAGGACAGTTACTCACGTGCTGACGGAGCTCGGCCACCTCCAGAGAGAGTCCCTGCAGGCGATGAGCCAAATCCTGAACCGACACCATGATGGAACAGAAAAATCTTTCCTTAGAGAATTTGCAGGCTGGACTTACTGTTATGTTCTGCTACCAGAGCTAAGGAAAGAGAGGAGATCTGTCCCTACGATAGAACTCAGCTTTATCCCTACGATGTAACAGGGGACCTGATCCTGCGATCAGACCTGCTAAAGTCCTAAGCTAGTCTGTACGGAGACCTATAGATGTGGGGAAGGAATCCCTACAAGTACTAAGGACTGGGAGGAAAATGGGACACCACCTAACAGAAATAGTAGCAGACAGACAAACAAACAAAATATATAGAACACTGAGGTCCGTAGACCAAGTAAACTAACAGAGTTAGATACAGAGCACAGGCTAGCTAGAAAGTAGTTATACAATGAAGTCCAGCAAAGCCAGAATTAAATAGGCCAACAAGGTCATGTGACCAGCAAAGGAAAAAACCTAAGAGCAAGGTTCTAACATTGAGTGCATTACTTATTGTTTTCTTTGAAAATGTATTTTACATGCTGATTCCAGGTCTTTTCGTAGCTCTCCACAAGTGGTCCTTGGCTCTTGGATTAATCTTCTGATAATTTTTTTCACTGCTCTGTCTGATATCTTGCTGTTATTACCTGGTCGTGGCCGGTTTATTTTGAAATGATGTTCTTTCCACTTTCAGATTGTGACCCCAACAGTGCTCACTGGAACCTTCAGTTGTTTTGAAATTCTTCTGTAACCAAAGCCATCAGTATGTTTTTCAACAAAAAGATTGCAAAGGTCTTGAGACAGCTCACTGGTTTTACCCATCATGAGACACCTTGCAATGAGACACCTATATATAGGCCATCAGTTGAACCAGTTGATAATATTTTTCACTAAGTGGCAGGATTTCTTTCTAATTACCTATAGATTTCAGCTGGTGGTATGACTTTACATGGATTTTTCCACCTCTCTTTCTTCATGTGTTCAATACTTTTTTTCTGTGTCATTCCTCATTATTGCACATAATTTATTGTAATTAAAAGCCATCAAAGGGTAAAAACACTCTTAACACCCCCTTCATAAAAGTGTAGGGGGGTTGGAGTATTTTGGACACAGTCAGCATGGATTGTGGTGTGTAATGCTGTAGTAAGGCATGCTGCACATTTTTGTGGCACTACTGGCACCCCAACACTCATTTTGGAGGGGAAACACAAAAAGGACCCCAAATTTCAACTCCATGCAATGACTTTGCGTAATGGAGGGAAAATTTCGAAACTTGGATCACAAGGTGGTGTAAGCCATCCTCCCAAAACCCCATTACTGTCTGAAAGAAGAAACCACCCCTTTCAACTCCTTTTCACGTCTGCACTAGTGATGAAAGATGCAAGAGTCTGTCTGGATCCCAGAAAATCACTCAGCTTTTATGCACACACACTGATTACAAGCAAACAGGTCACAGGTTACCTTTAGTAGTTCAAATCCATTTGTGTCAAATTCTGTGCATGTTATCAGGCCAAAATCAAAAGGGTATGTGAACTTTTTATCACAGTCATTTGGATGTTTTTGGTTGTCATTAAGATTTAAAAAGAGAAAACACAGTAGTTTGACAATAAATGGCTTCACCCACCCAATAGCCATAAGTGAAGAAAAAGTTTTTTTTTGTTATCATTCATATTCTCTGAAACAAGGCCAAGAAAGGAAAAATTCTGCCAGTGAATGTAAACTTTTGAGCACAGCTGTATATATTTCAAGGCACTATATATATATAGTGTATATATACACAGTATATGATATATATATATATATATATATATATATATATATATATAGTGCCTTGGTACTGTAGATATATATATTAATATATGTAAGTACATACAGTATATGTAAAAATATATATTAATGCAACTTGAGCAAATACAATCATGACTGTCTTATCAGATACCAATACATCCCAGATCTTAGTTGGAATAAGTCTATGCTGATTTACATTTAAGGACTCATAAGTCCTTAAAAGGGTTTTCCCACAAAAAAAGTTAATTTTAATCAACATTTTAGTCAATAGACCTTTGAATAATAATAAGTTCCACAACTGGATCTGTTTTAAAAAAATGTTCCTGTGCTGAGATAATCTTATAAATGTACACCTGCTGTGCACTGTTTAATGGCTGTGTCTCACTGTGCAGGGACATGGTCTGATCATACCACAGCTCCTGGGCAGGAGAGGAAGCAAAAGAGTATACAGACATTACAGCAAGGGATCTCAGCATTTTTTTTATTTAAAACATTTTCTTAAAAACAGGCAGACAAATATTTTACGTCCTCCCCTGCCAAGTAGCTGTGGTATGATCAGATCATGTTTCTGCAGTGTCAGACACAGCTATTAGGCCTCCTTCACACGTCCTGATATTTAAGGTACAAAAAAGTAATTCTCACAGTGTTGCGCTGAGCTCACTGAGTTCACCTGAGTTCAGGGGCCCACTCTCACTGCATCTAATCATTCTCCTCTGCTCTTCAGCATGAGCAGTCGCATTATGTTACTGCTCATGCTGAAGAGCAAATGTCGCACTGATGTATTACAGTGTGGGACACTATGGATTCTTTCAACTTCGGACAGGTGAGGGATATTGTTGTTTTTTATTTTTGCTTTTTTACAAGGTACAATGGCTTCAGGGGATTAGGTGTTAAGGTGAGTATAATGTGTTTTTTATTTTATTCATCATTTTACACTCGATGTAGACAGCATGGGCTGCATATAACTTTCAACGTTGTTCCCTACTCACGCTGATCTCAGCAAGAGCAGGGGACAATGATGAGAGTTGCCTCTAGCACCCGGCGCCAGGGAACAGTGCGAGCTGTACTGCTGATTCCCAGGCGCCAGTACGTGTCACACTGATGACACATGGATGTCATTCGTGTGTTATCAGTGTGCATTTGTGTGGGACGCTTTGTGGCCTGTACTGCATGCAGAAAAGTGACATGTCAGTGTGTTTTGCTCACTGACACATGGTCCATGGAAGCAAACTGACATTTGCACAGACCCATTCATTTGATTATTTCAGCACAGGAACATTTTTTCAACATATCCAAATGTAAAGTTTATTTTTATTCCAAGATCTATTCATTAAAATGTACTTTATTCGTGGGAAAACCCCTTAAAGTAAAAAAAAACACTACCATATTATAGTTCTGTGCAACCTCAGTGCCGTAAGTTGGCATTCATAAAAGTCTATGGGTCTGTACTGTATCAACTTATGCATTCCTTTCTCTTAATATGACAAATAATAAACACTACCGAGTCAAGCAAAGTGTCTACAACTACAAAACACCCATAGAGACTACTGTTTGCCAGGTGCAGGAAGTCTTACTCTGTAGTTACAATAATAGTGGGTCTATTATGATGGTTATATTGGCTTTTTTATAGCAATCCTTAAGACAGGTAACAGAAAAACAAGTAAACTCAATATCAATCAACTTGACATGAGAAAACAACCCAAAGATTTGTATTTACTGATGTTTTCACATGTGGGGGGCATGTTCTTTAGCATTACCTTTTATTCTAGTAACTACAATTCTTACACTTTTCCTTATTCCTGATTTTCAGTGCTGGTAGTGAAAATTTAGTTAGAAATGTGTCGCTCTAAAATAAATTGAAGTAGCACATTGTGCTTATTTTATGATTGCTCCCCTATGGTTTGCTAAATTAATATCATGTTTCCACAATGACAAAAGTCATAAACATGCCTTAAAGGCAAAGTCGATGGTGTAAGTGAAATCTTTTGCCTTCATATGTCAGAATTTAGTGATTGCTACATCTACAATTGACTGCTAAGATAACTTTTCAGTTTTTTACAGCTGATCAGTTGAAGACATTATTGCTCTAAACTTTTCTCTAAATGTAAAGCAGTATTGCTTAAGTGTGATTTTCTTCACAGAATATTTACAATTTGCTAATGTATTTTTTTCAGAGCTGTTGTTTGGCAAACAGCACATTTAAACAATAAAAGAACGTAATTAAAATCAGAATTATGGCCTTTTCAAAAAATAAACTGTAATTTGAATATTCTACCTGTGAGGTTCATAAAATGCAGAGTATTATCAGGAGATGAATATATTAATGATTATTGGAGCTGCTCATTGCTAGTCGTTAGTTCAGAATGGAGCATTGAATGTAAAATAAAAACGCAGGCACATGCTTTTAGCAATGACAAAAGTAATCACAATTACGTAACTTAGAAAGCAGAATTATATGAAAGTGAAAGAATTACTGTTTTATTTTTATCACAAGACTGTTTATTGAAACAATATTTTTTTTTTTTGCTATATTTTACTAAAACAATTTACTGGGGTTAATACATCTTCACGGAATCTACATAAATACCCTTTTTACCCTTTTTCTACTAGGGAACTCAGAAGAGAAGTTATAATGTTAGCTTGCAGTTTTGGCAACAAACAGTGTCATCAAGAAGCAGCGACAATGATCTCTGATTGGATTTCAAGTAACAGAAATCGGTGAGTGAGCAATTATCTAATAAAAATTGAAAACAAACACCATGCATTTTTTATTGCATTACTGTTTGGCTATGTTCACACTATCCTAGTTTTGATCCAAGTTCAATCTATGAAAAAAGCTGTTCACACTCAGATAAATGTTGTTCAAATGGGCTGATCAGAAAAGCATTTTTTATCTGGATCGAATGTCCAAGCATTAGTCTCTTAGACCTAATCAAGTGTATGGGTGTTCAAAAAAAATTGGATCACACATGGATCAGCTGTAGAACATTCGATTAATATTGATATATTCCCATTATTATCATAACAAACTGTATTTGGTTTTGTAAATTTTATTCACTGCTGATGGATAAATGCAAACACCATATGAATGGCATATTATATTGATGACATTACAAATTAAATACCATCCTTTTTTTTTGAGAACTTATCTTCCTTTTGAAATAAAACATCATTTTTCTTGTGAATTTTATCACTGATAAACACACACATATATTTCCACACATACCCACTCACACATGCACAAATGCAAATGAATTTAATAATAAAAAAAAAAATAGAATAGTGGGCCGACTTTGCTTTGTCCGTTTCATAGCAAGAGCTGAAAAATGAGTTCAAGAACCCTACTGATCTAATATTGATGATCTTTAGAATGTTTAAAGTTGTGGAAAATCCTTTTAGCATAACACTAGTTTTACCATATCAAAAGAGGTTCAAAGAAGATAATATACTCAGTCGTACTGTACTATAGGGAATATTTATTAATATAGTCTAATTTTGAAATGGTGCAAACATAGACTAGGCAATCTTAAAATACATCAGATTTATCACAGTGGTTCATGTTTTTTGATAAATCTAATTTTAATATTGTCTAGTTTCAATTTATACAACTTTTAAGTTGGCTTACTCTGTGCCAGAAATAAGCTCCACAATTCTGTCTTATTTTTTTGGTACACTATGTTGCACATTAAACCATGCCCACTTTCTGATAAGCCATGCCTATTTCCAGTTATGTCATGCCCTTTGTTGAACAAGTCAATAAGAAACATTAGTCTATAACACATCTTAAATATTATGCATGTCATGAAAGACAGATTTTTGCATAAATTATGACAGAATTATGGCGAATTTAGCTTATTAAATATGCCCAAGTGAATGTGCAAAATGCAAAAAACACTCAAAGCTTATTTTTGATACAGCAAGAACACTAAGTCCTGCATAATGAATGAAGGCTTTACTTTTATAGAAACCAACTTTCATCTTATGTCGTACCGAGTCTTATTATGTAAATTTTGAAGCGAACTGCTCCAAATTCCAATTCAAAGAGTATTTGAAACTTTTTTTGTTATTATAAAAAACTCCATGTGAACAAACATACCATTATCCTTAGTAATACTCTTCATAACACTTAAAAATAACAAATTGTGATCGTCAGCTTTCCTGCTATTTTCTATTTATCTACAAAATGGCTAAATGGTTTAAATGATTGCCTATCTTACTAGAAATAAACTGAAACAAGTCACATTATTATTAGTTGCTACTCTGTAGATAAAAATATAATAATATTTTTTTATTTTTATAGTGCCAACATATTCCGTAGCACTTTAAGCACTTTACAATTTTAGGGGGGATTTATACAGAGAATACAGACGTTACAGAATAAGTATAACTCATATCAAAAGGAGTGAGGGCCCTGCTTGCAAGCTTAAAGTCTATGAGAAAATAGGGGGGACACAAAAGGTAACATGTACATATGTTGTATAATACAGCAATAATATACAAAATCGGGTATGTACCTAACACTGCATGGACTGGTCGCAGCCAGTATGTGTACAGTACAGACAGAGGCTATTAAGTGCATGGATGGTATGAATTTGAAGAAAATTTTAATATGGGCCAAACTAGGACAATTAAAATAAGTATGTTGAGGTGATAGGCCAGTCTAAAGAAATGGATTTTTAGGGCACGCTTAAAACTGTGGGTATTGGGAATTAATCTAATTGTCCTAAGTAATGCATTCCAAAGAATTGGCGCAGCACACAAGAAATTTTGGAGATGGGAGTGGGAAGTTCAATCACTATTCACTGTTAGAATTAAAACATTTACTGTTATTGTTCAGTGGATATGTATGGGATTATATGTAATCTAGAGAAAAGCGGATCAGGCAAAATTCAAATTCACCTGTTTGTTATTCTTTGCAAATTTAATGTCCCTTATTATGCTCCTGTGCAAGGTAGGAAACGAAAGATTATATAGACAGAAAAGCATGGGATCACACCTGATTTGCTTCCTCTTCTGCCCACGAGATGTGGTATGATCAGACCATGTTCCTGCATGGTTAGACAAAGCCATTACACAGTACACAGAAGGGGCACATCTATAAGATTATCTCAGAACAGGAACATTTTTTTAACACATCCAGTAAAAAAAAATGTTATTTCAAGATCTATTTGTTAAAATGTACTATGTTCATGGGACAGCCCCTTTGCATATCACGCACTCATCTTCTTCACTTCCAGACATGCACTGTGCACCTCTGAAGCCAGAAAGCATATATCCAACTTCAGAGGCGCAATGACAAAGGTGAAGAAAGCCATGGGATTTGCAGAGAGCTGGTGATGATGCAGTTGCTTGCAGGGCCGTGATAACATGCTGAGTGGGACAACTTGTCTGAGGAAACAAAGGTCCCATTGACTACTCATAAGGCTAATTTACATATAAAAAACTGAGTCTAAAAATACTTATTTTGAACATGGGTTAAGATGTCAAATACAATAAAGGAATGATTAGGCAGGGTATGTAGCAATAAATATACAAATATTGGTAAGTTGGAGGGCATGGGGGACCTGTCAGGTTCTCTTTAACCTTTTCATCCCGAAGCCTGTTTTCACCTTCTTGACCAGGCCAATTTTTTCAATTCAGAACATTGTCATTGTATGAGGTAATAACTAATGATGAGCGAGCATGCTCGCTACTGCTCGGTGCTCGTCCGAGCATCTCACTGCTCGAGATGCTCGGCAGTCACCGAATATTTCCGGGGTTACTCAGTGGGAGCTCGGGTCTCCTCCCTGCATGTTTGGCACTCTTTACAGAGCCAATGAACATGCAGGGATTGCCTGCCACTCACTGCAATGCCGTAGCCATGTTGGTTGTGGCTAGACAGTGATTGGCTGGCCGCACAGCATCATCAGGTCTATATCAGACCTGGCGCCGCCATGCTTGTCATAGTCACTCCGGAATCAGACACTGTAGGGAGAGGTGCTGCTGAGCTAGGGAGAGATTTGCTTGTTTCTAGTTAGTGTAGGTGTACCAAACTATATTAGAGACACATACTGTATCCATCTCAACAAACAGTCTTCTAAGGACTAATCCATCTGCAGAGATATCAGGCAGGCAGTGTATATAGGCAGGCAGGCAGGGTATATAGCAGACTACAGTGCACATAGCACAAGAGGCTCCATTCCAGTTTTGTCTGCTGCTGAAAGATATTTCTAAAAATAGGCCCAGGTCTCAGGGGCCAGAAATAATTTTTTTGGGATCTTAATCCTTATTATTTGCTTAAAAAGCAATCCAGAGAACACCGTTGTTCTGCGTAATTTGCTTGTTGGCACTGCAGAATACAGCCAGGTCCTTTCCATATTACAGCGCTAAAAATCCAGATATTTAAAACTGTGGTTTGTCTGTCACACGGATCACATATAATTGCACTCAAAATACTGTCATTTCTGGCATCCATTAAAAATTTGTTTCAGTGTGTCAGTGAAGCAATTAACACCAGTTTGCTGTTCAAAATAGTTAACTACAGGCCAGGTATTTAAAACTGTGGTTTGTCCGTCACACGGATCACATATATGTTTTCAGAAAATACTGTCATTTCTGGCCTCCATTAAAAAAATTTTTCAGTGTGTCAGCAAAGTTTTTGACACTGATTTGCTATTCAAAATTGTTACCTACAGGCCAGGCATTTAAAACTGTGGTTTCTCCATCACACGGATTACAAATAACTTCGCTCCAAATTCAGCCATTTGTAATGAGCGTGAAAGATATTGTCCTCCATTTAATATAGGCAAGGCGGGTGGCAAGGGATGGGGAACTGGACGTGATGGTGATGGTGCATGCAGAGGCCGAGGCCGTGGGCAAGCTGCAATTGTGCCAAAACAAACACCCACATCTTCTCACCCGACCTTCCTTTCCCAATTCCTAGGGGACCGCAGCACACCACTATTGAACCCAGAGGAGTGTCAAAAGCTTGTTAGTTGGATAGCGGATAACGCTTTCAGTCATTTTGCCACCACCACCACCCTGTCTTCCACACGGTCAAGTCTCAGTAGTCATGAGTCTGGACTGCATATTCCTCACCCTGATCCTCCTTCCTCCCACCATGCTGAGTGCCCGGAGACAACTGATCTCACATTTGGACACTCCGAAGAGCTGTTCATCTTTCCATTTATATATACAGGCTTCTAGCCCGGTCCACTTGAAGCAGGGCAAGAAGAGATCGCATGTAGCGATGCCCAAATATTTGAGCAGCCACGGGCACACAAAAGCGACGGTGGGAAAGTGTCACAAGAGGTGGACGATGATGAGACACAATTGCCAGAAAGTCAGGAGGAGTACCAGGGTGTGGAAGTGGAAGACGAGGTGGTGGATGATATAGTAATTGACCCAACGTGGCAGGAGGACATGCTGAGCGAAGACAGCAGCACACAGAGGGAGGGAGGCAGAACACCCCAACATGCAGGAAGAAGCAGTGTGGTGGCCACAGACAGAAGGCAGGCAACCGTTCCCTGTAACACCAACACGAAGGAAGTTGCCAGTACAACTGTTAGGTCTTCCCAAGTATGGTTCTTTTTAAAGACTGCCGATAACCTCAAAAAGGCCATTTGCACCACCTGCCAGGCCAGGATCAGCAGGGGTGGCAAAACGACCAGCCTGACCACCACTAGCATGATCAGGCACATGGCAGCAAAGCACCCGAGTTTGTGGGCCGAACCCCAGGGTCCAGGAACAGTGTCTACGAGTGGCACCACTGTTTCTTCCACTTTTGTGCATGCAAGCCAATCCCCTGTCCATGGTGCATGTGAAGATTCCTCCTGCCCTGCACATGTCATTGCACACTCTCAAGTAGCAGCATCAGGAAGCACGTCCATGTCTTTGTCCCAGCGCAGTGTTCAGTTGTCCATACCCCAGTCCTTGGAACACAAGCGCAAATACGCAGCCAATGCCTCACAGGCCACAATACTAAATTCCCACATTTCACGACTGCTTGAGTTTGAAATGTTGCCTTTTAGGCTTGTGGAGACGGAAGAATTCCGCAACCTGATGTCGGCGGCCATTCCTCGGTACTCGGTCCCCAGCCGCCACTATTTCTCCCAGTGTGCCGTCCCTGCATTACACAAGCACCTGTCCAAAACATTAGCTGTGCCCTCAACAACACAGTTACGAGGAAAGTCCAACTAACCACGGATACATGGACAAGTGCTTGTGGGCAGGGAAGGTACATCTCACTGACGGCACACTGGGTTAACATAATGGAAGCCAGGACACAGTCGGACCTTGGGATGGAACATGTCCTCCCGATGCCAAGGATTGAGGGCTGTAGGTCAATAAGGTTTGCCCCTACAGCCTACAGCTCCTGCACCTCATCCTCCTTAGCTTCTTCCTTCTCTTCAGCCTCCATCTCCAAAAGGACCACATCAGTCACAAGCTGGAAGCACTGCAGCACTGCCTCGTCCAAGGGGCAACAGGCTGTGCTGAAGCTCATGTGCATAGAAGACAAACCGCACAATGCTGAAGAGTTGTGGACAGCTCTTAAAGAGCAGGCATATCTGTGTCTCACACCGCTGAACCGACAGCCAGGCATGGTAGTGTGTAACAATGGCCGGAACCTGGTGGCGGCTCTGAGGCGAGGCGAGCTTACACACGTACCATGCCTGGCCCATGTGCTTAACCTCGTGGTTCAGCGGTTTCTCCTGTCCCACCTGGAGCTGCTGGATCTGCTTGTTAAAGTACACCTCCTGTGTGCCAATTTTAGAAAGTCACCTACAGCTGCGCCATCCTTGCCATGTTTCAGCAGCATTTGCAGCTTCTGGCTTACAGACTGGTGTGTGATGTCCCCACGTGTTGGAAATCTACACTGCCGATGTTGGGAAGGATTTCTGAGCAGAAGAGGGCAGTTGTTGAGTACCAGCATCAACAAGGCCGTCAGTATTCAGTTCAGACTCCACACATAAGACCTCAGGAGTGGACATGGATGGCAGACATACAGTACAGACCAAAAGTTTGGACACACCTTTTCATTTAAAGATTTTTCTGTATTTTCATGACTATGAAAATTGTACATTCACACTGAAGGCATCAAAACTATGAATTAACACATGTGGAATTATATACTTAACAAAAAAGTGTGAAACAACTGAAAATATGTCTTATATTCTAGGTTCTTCAAAGTAGCCACCTTTAGCTTTGATGACTGCTTTGCACACTCTTGGCATTCTGTGTTAATTCATAGTTTTGATGCCTTCAGTGTGAATGAACAATTTTCATAGTCATGAAAACACAGAAAAATATTTAAATGAGAAGGTGTGTCCAAACTTTTGGTCTGTACTGTATGTACAATCCTCTAATACGCTTAGTGCATGGGCATTACAAGTATAGGAGACCCGCTCCTTTCATATGGGAACATTTTTTAAAAGGCCCTACTTCACGTCTCTTCAAGGGGCATTGGAGTGCCTCCCAATTTTTGGCAGCCCTTGCATTCACTGCATAGGCAAACACTATAGGAGACCCACTTCCTAATAATGGGAAAAAAAATTTTCAGGAGGCCCTCCTCTGTCTCTTCTAAGGGGCATTGGAATGCCTCCAAATTTTTGGCAACCCTTGCATTCACTGCATAGGCAAACACAATGGAAGACCCACTTCCTAATAATGGAAACATTGTTTTCAGGAGGCCCTCTGACCTCCACGTCTCTTCCACGGGGCATTGCAGTGATTCCAAATTTTTGGCAACCCTTGCATTCACTGCATAGGCAAACACAATGGGAAACCTACTTCCTAATAATGGGAACATTGTTTTCAGGCGGCCCTCCTCTAAGTCTCTTCAAAGGGGTATTGGGGTGCATCCAAATTTTCAAAGTGGTATTGGGGTGCGTCCAAATTTTGGGCAGCCCTGCCACTCACTGAATGCGCAATAACAGTATAGGAGACCCACTCTTTAGTAATGGGAACAATAAAACATAGCCGGCCGATGGCTCTCTAAGAATAATGAGTGCCGATTGCTGGCCCTTTAAGAATAGTAAAGGCCACCTGATAGCCCTATAAAAATAGGCTTTGTGACTTTCAGAGTCCCTCCTTCATAAATGAAACTCCATGTGTCTTATGATATCTCACACACCACATGGCCAGATAAGGTTGTAAAAAGTTAAAATGACATTTCCTGGTGAATGCATTTGTCACGGTTGAAAGCAATGCAAAAGTGCAAAAACGCATCAAAAGTGCTACGTGTGAACATAGCCCAAGGTGTGAAGGAGTATTTTTATTTTTGGTTATTTATTTTGCTTTATATACAAGTCATTAGCCTGGAAAGTATGTTCCTTAACATATTTCCCAGGAAAATCCATTTTGGTTTCGTTTTTACAGTTATATGAAAAAGTTTGGGCACCCCTATTATTCTTAAGCTTAATGTTTTCTTAAAATTGGTGTTTTTGCAACAAAAAAAGTGCTTTAGTAACTCAGGAAAAAGTAGATAGGAGTATTTAAAACAAGAAAATGATAAGGGTGCCCATACTTATGCACCTGTAAAATTTTGTTTGAATGCAGATTGCACATTTTCTGTTAGTACAATAAACCTCATTTCAAGGCAGAAACATTACTGTGTCCAACAGTTATTACATATATCAAACTGAAATAGCTGTTGCAAAAACACCAATTTTTATAAAACATTAAGCTTAAGATTAATAGGGGTGCCAAAACTTTTTCATATAACTGTATATGTTTTATTGTGAGTCCGTAAAAGTGGCTTAATACCTCTGACAATGTTGTTCACAGCAGTGACTTGGGAGTCAGAAATGCTTCCATGGGTCTTCCCCATGCTGTTCCCATGTTGTTTGAGCACTGTTCCCATCGATCTGGGAAATTTTTAGGCCCTCTGCAGACCGCCCTGGGGTGCCGCCTGAAAAATGCTTGAGTTTCCCATAGACTTAAATTGGGCTCGTTGCTCGGGTCGAGCACCAGAGTATTCCAATGTGCTCGACCCGAGCATCGAGCACCCGAGCATTTTAGTGCTCTCCCATCACTACTGTTAGTATTAGTGATGAGCGAATATGTTTTGTTAACCCTTTCGCCGAGTATACTCTGGCGAGAACCGAGTATTTACAGCGTGCTCGGTGATATGTTTGAATCACTCCCATGTGCATGATTTGCGACGGTTTGACAGCTTTAATACATGTGAGGAATGTCTGCTTCTTACACATTCCTCATATGTATTAATGCTGTCAAACCATCGCAAATCATGCACATGGGAGAGATTCAAACATATCACCGAGCACGCTGTAAATACTCAGTGCTCGCCCGAGTATACTCGGCAAAAGGGTTAACAAAACATACTTGCTCATCACTATTAGCCATACGTCGAGACTCAGGAGGGATGGAGCGATTTTTTCCTCCTGAAGTGCAGATTTTCCAAGAATAGTTTGCGGACTCCATATACAGAGCCCCTACATGCTAGAATAGCAGAATCCCCCTCAAGTGAAATCATTTTGAAAATTATACCCGTTTGGAAATTTATCTACAGGTGTAGTGATGATTTTGACTCCATAGGTGTTTTCCAGAAACAAGAAGCAGTGGAAGTTGCTAAGTGAAGATTGCAAACTGCTGTTGCAGTGACCAGTACTTTGTAATGACCAGTACTTTGTAGTGACTAGTACGTTATGCCCAGCTCGTGCTTCTGGAGACATGCACTCGTAAATTCGGCAGGCTCTCATTGCTACAGGAATGGCAAACATGTGGACGCTAACTGGGGTTTAGGCACACTGTGGAGCCCAGAAGGGAGGGGAACATTTGGATTTTGGAGCGCAAAATTTGCTGGATTTCTTTTGGAGGATGAGGAGCCATTTTGTTTTTCCAGAGCCTTTATGCTATCAGTAACGTGGAAGCCCTGCATGTTTCCATTAACAGATGATTGAATCCGAGTGCAGACTTGCATTTTTTGTGAATGGAGTTGAAGCTTTTATTGGGAACATTTTACATAACATTTGAGATCATATTTAACCTGCACTCAACGCTGAGCACTTATATCTGGGTTTCTACCTAAATCTCAGTGTGACATGATTCAGAAGAAACCCCAGATGGATCCATTCACTATAATGAAGCAGCAGAGCTATTCTGGACTCTGTCTGGCCTCTGTTCAGTGCTGTCCTTCTTTTCAGAAGTGCACAAAACTGTGGCCGACACCACTTTTATGTACGCCAAATAAGAAGAGGACACCGCCGGATCATAGGCCAGATGGTGTCCACAGTGCCTCCACCTGCCTCATAATAGGGAATCTTTCGCCAAGGCTTTCCATCTGAATCACATATTTCAGAGATGTACATGGAAAATCCAGTGTAAGCACTTAGAGCAGAGCGCAGGATAACTGTAATCTGAGCCTTATTGCGATCTTTTGGAGGCAGAATGAACAAATCAACAGAAGGTGAAGAATTTGTTTTATTTATTTTTTATGCCATTCCTTGTGCGGTATAAGTGGTTAGATGACTTTATTCTTGGGGACGGTGCGATTACAGCGATGCCAGATTCATATCGGCAGCTTTCACACACTAAAAGATGCTTTTAATTGTAAAAACAAGTTTTTGCATCGCCATTTTTTGAGAGCTATAATTTTTCCATATTTCTGCTGACATTGTCAAGTAACAGCTTGTTTTTTTGTGGGACGAGTTGACATTTTTATCGGTAGCATTTCTGTGCATTGTTTTTTGCTTTGTTTTTCATTCATTTTTTTTACAGTGCTCACTGAAGGGGTTAACTAGTGGAACAGTTTTAGAGTTCGGGTCGTTCCGGACGCAGCGATACCAAATATGTATACTTTTTTTTTACACAGATAAATGTGTTTATGGGATTAATGTTTTTTTTCTTTTTTTTGTTCTTTATTTTGTGATTTTTTAAAATATTTTTAGAATTTCTATTAATTTTTTTTTCTCTGTTTTACATTGTTTATGAATCATCAACTTTTCCTGCCCTGATCGCTGATCTAATACTCTGCAATATTTCTGCACTGCAGAGCATCAGATCAGCGTCTGACAGGCAGGGAGGAGGCATCTCAGCTCCTGCCCTCTGAGCAGACGGTGACAGACCACCTTCCTGCAGGACCCTGAGGACCCTGCAGCCATCATAGGACCGGGGGTCATCATAGAGACCATCAACACAGCGCGATTGCATTTTATTTGTGCTGATGGAAGCATAGAGGGAGTTCACTCCCTCAACGATGCCCAGCAATGTCGCTGTTATTATTGACAGTGGCATCACTGCGGTTAAAAACACCTGCGATCAATGCTAGCACCAATCCTGGGCATTGCTGCGGGGTGTCAGCTCTCACATAGAGCTGACACCCGCATGTGATCCTGGCATCGCTCAGCGTATATATATGACGCATGTCGGGAAGGGGTTAAAGCACATAATAGATGTGGCACAAGGCAGAAACCAAATTGATTTTCATTTAGTTTAGTAAATTTTTCCTATTGTTTCTCAATGATTGAAGCCCATGGCATTTGGGAAAACATACAGTGGGTGAGGAAAGTGATAGAAGAGCCTTGGTGAGAGAGGTAAAGAAGAACCCCAAGATCATGGTGGCTGAGCTCCAGAAATGCAGTAGGGAGATGGGAGAAAGTTCCACAAAGTCAACTATCACTGCAGCCCTCAACCAGTCGGGCATTTATGGCAGAGTGGCCCAACGGAAGCCTCTCCTTAGTGCAAGACATATGAAAGCCAGCAAAGAGTATGCTCAAAAACACATGAAACACTCCCAGACTATGAGAAAAAAGATTCTCTGGTTTGATGAGACGAAGATAGAACTTTTTGATAATAATTCTAAGTGTGGAGAAAACCAGGCACTGCTCATCACCTGCCCAATACAATACCAACAGTGAAACATGTTGGTGGCAGCATCATGCTATGGGGGTGTTTTTCAGCTGCAGGGACAGAACGAATGGTTTCAATTGAAGGGAACATGAATGCGGCCAAGTACAGAAATATTGTGGATGAAAACCTCTTCCAGAGTGCTCTGAATCTCAGGCTTGGCCGAAGGTTCACCTTCCAACAAGACAATGACCCTACGCACACAGCTAAAATAACAAAGGAGTGGCTTTAGAACAACTCTGTGACCATTCTTGACTGGCACAGCCAGAGCACTGACCTAAACCCAATTGAGCATCTCTGGAGAGACCATATTTTTTAATACATTTTGCAAAAATTTCTACACTTCTGTTTTTTTTCAGTCAAGATGGGGTGCAGAGTGTACATTAACCCCTTTACAACCCAAGGTGGTTTGCACGTTAATGACCAGGCCAATTTTTACAATTCTGACCACTGTCACTATATGAGGTAATTGCTCTGGAACGCTTCAATGGATCCCCCTGATTCTGAGATTGTTTTTTCGTGACATATTGTACTTCATGATTGTGGTAAAATTTCTTCGATATCACTTGCGTTTATTTGTGAAAAAAATGGAAATTTGGCGAAAATGTTGAAAATTTTGCAATTTTCAAAATTTGAATTTTTATGCCCTTAAATCAGAGAGATATGTCACACAAAATAATTAATAAATAACATTTCCCACATGTCTACTTTACATCAGCACAGATTTGGAACCAAAATTTTTTTTATTGGGGAGCTATAAGGGTTAAAAGTTGACCAGCGATTTCTCATTTTTCCAACAAAATTTACAAACCATTTTTTTAGGGACCACATCATATTTAAAGACACTTTCAGGGGTCTTTATGACAGAAAATACCCAAAAGTGACACCATTCTAAAAACTGCACCCCTCAAGCTGCTCAAAACCACATTCAAGAACTTTATTAACCCTTCAGGTGCTTCACAGGAATTTTTGGAATGTGGAAGAAAAAAATTAACATTTAACTTTTTTCACAAAAATGTTATTTTAGACCCAATTTTTTTTATTTTTGCAGGGGTAACAGGAAAAAATGGACCCCAAAATGTGTTGTGCAATTTCCCCTGGGCACGAAGATACCCCATATGTGGGGAAAAAACACTGTTTAGGCGCACGGCAGAGTTTGGAAGGGAAGGAGCGCCATTTGACTTTTTGAATGTAAAATTTGCTTGAATAATTAGCGGACGCCATGTTGCATTTGGGGAGCCCCTGATGTGCCTAAACAGTGGAAACCCTCCACAAATTACACCATTTTGGAAACTAGACCCCTAAGGGAACTTATCTAGATGTGTGGTGAGCACCTTGAACCCTCAAGTCCTTTACAGAAGTTTATAACATGGAGCCGTGAAAATAAAAAAATCTGACTTTTTCCACAAAAATTATGTTTTAGCCCCAATTTTTTTATTTTCACAAGGGTAAGAGGAGAAAATGGACCCCAAAAACTTTTGTGCAATTTCTCCTGAGTACGCCAATACCCCATATGTGGGGAAAATACAGTGTTTGGGCGCACGGCAGAGTTCAGAAGGGAAGGAGCACTGTGTGACTTTTTGAACGCAAAATCGGCTGGAATCGAGAGCGGACGCCATGTCGCATTTGGAGAGCCCCTGATGTGCCTAAATAGTGGAAACCCCCCACAAGTGACCCCATTTTGGAAACTGCACCCCTCAAGGATTTTATCAAGAGGTATAGTTAACATTTTGAACCCAGAAGTACGACACAGAATTTGATAACATTAGGTCATCATATTGAATAAGTTGTCATTAGTCTTGAGCGCAAGTGCTCACTACTTGAGTTTGCATCGGGTACTCAGGTATGCACCATGCATCATGGGTGCTCAAGTGAAATGCTCGAGTCTCCGCCCGCATGTTTCACGGTTATTAGACACCCCAAAAAAAACATGCGGGGATCGCTCGTGCATGGCAGGAAATCCCCGCAAGGTTTTTTTGGCCGTGAAGCATATGGGGCGGAGGCTCGAGCACCCACGACACTCAATGCATACCCGAGCACCCAATGTAAACTCAAGTAGCGAGCACTTGCATTCAACACTAGTTGCCATATCGTCATCTTTTATTTTTATTTACTTTTGAAAATAAAACCAGTCCTAACCCCAACCCTAACCCTACCATAGCCCAACCCTAACCCCAACCCTAAAATTAGCACAACCCTAACCCCAACCCCAGCCCTAGCGTTTATTTTTTACGCCTTTCATAGTGCGGTATAAGTGATTAGATGACCTTATTCTTCGGGTCGGTGCGACTACAGAGATACCAGAATCATATCGGGTTTTTATGATTGACGGCTGTCACACACTAAAAGACATATTTTGTAAAATCTAGTTTTTGCATCGCCATATTTTGAGAGCTATAATTTTTCCATATTTTGGCCGACAGAGTCATGTGATTGCTTGTTTTTTGCGGGATAGGTTGACGTTTTTATTGGTTCCATTTTCAGGCATGTGACATTTTTTGATCGCTTTCTATTCCAGCTTTTGGGAGGCAGAATAAACAAAAACCAACAATTCAGGAATTAATTTTTTTTTTTTAATTTTTTTATTCTACTCCGCGTGTGGTAAAATTGATAAGGTAGCTTTATTCTTTGGGTCAGTACGTTTACAGCGGTACCACATTTATATTGTTTTTCTATGTTTTGGCGCTTTTATACAATAAAAGCTATTTTAAAGAAAAAATTATTTTTTTGCATCGCTTTATTCTGAGAGCTATACCTTTCGATTTTAGAGATGATGAAGCTGTATGGTGGCTTGTTTTTTGCAGGACAAGATGACGTTTTCAGCGGTACCACTTTTATTTATATTAGCATTTTTGATCGCGTGTTATTCTCTTTTTTGTTTGGCGGTAGGATGATAAAGCACTGTTTTTTGCTTAATTTCTTTTTTTTTTTACCGTGTTCACTGAAGGGGTTAACTAGTGGGACAATTTTATAGGTCAGGTCGTTCTGGACGCGGCAACACCAAATATTTGTACTTTTATTGTTTGTTTGTTTTTTTTTTCATAATAATATTTATTGATGGGTACATTATATTTTTATTTTTGGTGGATTCTTTTTTTTATTTATTTTTTTATATTTTTGCACCTTTTTTTTTTTTTTTTTTCACTTTCTGATAATTTTTTTTATTTGTTTACTTTGTCCCACTATGGGACTTTCACTTTTTTTTATTCTGATCGCCTGCATAGCATAGGGATGGAGCACCATCCCTGTGCTATGCAGGCTGTCAGCGCTGCACAGTGAGAAGATAGTTTGGTCATGTACTGCGCATGACCAAAAATCTTCCTGCTGTCTGTTGACCCGGATGTTGTCATGACGACATCGGGTCATCATGGCAACATCCGGCAAGTCGCGGCAGACAGCGCTGGAGGCGGGAAGAGGAGGTGAGTATACCAATCACCTCCCCTTAGCCACCGCAATGATGCGATCGACTTCGATCGCAGCGTTGCGGGGGTTAATGTGCCGGGAGCGGTGCGGGACTGCTCCCTGCACATAGTACCGGGTGTCAGATGTGACAATCAGCTGACACCCGGCGGCAATCGCGCCCGTACAGCCTGTGTGCACGCGCGATTGCCATGACGTACTAATATGGGTCAGGCTCTTAAAGCCCAGGGCACTGAGGCATATTAATACGTCATGGGCTTTAAAGGGGTTAATGAGAAAAAAAATTTACTTTTTAAAATTTACCAAATGGCTGCAATGAAACAAAGAGTGAAAAATTTAAAGGGGTCTGAATACTTTCTGTACCCACTGAATATAGTATGTGGCTGCAGACCATAAAACTTGTAATTGGTGTATCAATGGGCAACAAGAATTGCATTGAACAATTTTGATAAATGATGGCTAACAGGGCAACATATTAACCTATGTGTCTGCCAGAATAGCTGAATATAATTGCATATAGCAACCAATCTGAGCTCAGGTTCATTTTTGAAAGGGCTCTGAAGAAATCAATGCTGCATTATTATTTAATTCTATGGACAATAATGTTAGTTTTGCCATCAGACACTTTTTTTTTAAAGTTAATTTTTTTTGGGCTACAATAAATAGCAGGGCTTCAACTCTCTATGTCAAATTGTTGTTGGAAATGCAATATTATTTATTTTTGTTCATAGAAAATATAAGAGGTATTGGAGCATTCCTGCATATAAACTTCATATTGATTTGTCATGTTATTCACACTGCATACATTCTGTAATTTATCCACATTTCTTAAGATGTCAATAAAGTATTGATTCTTGCTTTTTCATGCACACTGATACACGTAATGGGTTTTAATATGAGTCATATTAAACATAATTGTAGATTTAATGGATAATGCAAACACTAGCACATGTGACATTGAGTATACAGCGTAGCTTTCTAAATGTAGTCAGCCATTTATTTCATTTTACACTAATCAATACTTCTACAGATTTAATTTTTCCGATTGGTTATTGCTGTACTAAGCTACATAGTGAGGGCATGTCGCAAAAATTGTAAGCTCTGCAAAATGGAGGTGTATATGCTGTAAAAATGACATACATCGTATTTGAGGTCATATTTAATGGAGCAAAAAAACAGATTTGGACAAGATCCAATAGTATAGATGATTTTAAATCAGACCTGTCACATTTGAAAGAATGTCTAATTTAAAAGCATCTCCCATCCCTTAGTTGAACTTGACTGACATGTCTTTTTTCAGCCATACCATGTAACTATGTTATAGTGTAAGAGACTTTACGCAGATTGATATATAATTTTGTTGAAAAATCTATTTTTGCAACTTTTTTATTAATTTATATCCCTTAGAATTCTAGGTTTAGGAGTCCAGTTGGGGCCATAATTAGAAATTAATTAATTAAGAATGCTTAATGCACTCCTAAGTTTAGGATGAGCATTTATATAAATTGCACTTTCCCACAAAACTATAAAAATTTTCTATAACATGCTGCCTGTGGATATTACCATGGTCAATTTGACAGGCTTCTTTTAAGAAAAATGTCCTGATTAAGGCTCCATACCTAATCCATTTAATCAGAAAAACTTTGATATGCTTCTTGATCAGGTATACCCAAAAATCTACTTTGCTTGACCAGAAAAATATAAGTGATACATAGAGATTTAGTTATTTTTCTCTCTCCTAATGGTTTATCTAGTGATTTATCATGGTTTTATTATTATCATATTAATTAGAGCTGATAGAACCTTTTGAAATTCAATTTTACCAGATTTGGTGACATTTTTTTATCAAAAAAATTGGATTTGCCAAAAATTTATTATAATTTCGGTGACGCTCAAGTAGTCCAATTGCCTTGAAATTGTGTCTAGAACTTTTTGCCGTCCCCAATATTGTATCAAATGTGTTATATTGTTAAAATCACCTTGAGGAAAAAAGATAGAGGGATTCCCTATCTCCCTATTGACGCCTTTTTCTGTCCCTATGTGGAATGAGCTGTCCTCTTTGACCTCCTTCCCTGTGATGTAAAACCATAAAATGTCACTGTTTAACCAGACCCCATCTTTTATACTAGCTGTGATAGTCTGCCATGATTGACTTACTAGACCATGCAATGAGATAGCTGCAGGGCATTATGGGGAGACGTCATTAACCTTTTACTGATATTTTAGTAGTGTATAAAATGTTGCCCAGTATTTTCTTTGTTTGTTTTTGGCTGGTCCGTGCAAATCAAATTGGAGAGTGTTCAAATTTGCTGAAACCTGCACATTTTAGTAAATTGAACTTTAATTCAATTCGACGTCGATCATTCGGATCATCTCTTATATTAAATTTTGGTATTACAATAAAGAGAGGGCTGTAGACATAATGAATAAATATTCTACATTGTTGATTTTGGCAGATTGTATCAAACAAGCTGCTACCAAATATATATTAATTTAATACTGCTATACTGCTAATTTAGAATTGAACTATTTTGCTCATATTACAAATGCTTTTCCTGGTGGGAATAATGGCATTATTGATAGTGATGTTTGGCAGGGTTGATAATACATAGTTTCTTTGTATCCTAGTCATAGTATCCTCTTTAGATTTTTGTTAGACAATTTTTGGCACTCCAGCAGTCTTAAAATACCAGGAAAGGAAAAGTAGTATCCAGAAGAAATAGAAAGAGTCCACAAAGAGTAAACTTAGGGTGAACTCAGACGGCTACATGAAAACTTGAGCCAGTGATGTTGAAGGATGTGCTTGGCTGAAAACGAGTACCCAAGTTGCCTGCACTTACATGCATTAGTCTGGTCCATAGAATGATCCAGACTAGTGCTGATTAGTATGACACATCCAGGTACTTTTGGTACTATGTTATAATTGAGTCAGTTTGCTGTCCGCGATGCACACATACAGTGCACTTACCTTAAATATGGCTGTCTGAATTTGGACTGTCCGTATTGCAATGACAGTGAATTTTTGAGATGTGTTTTGCTGGACAAACTTTTTTCTATATGTAATTTTTTTGCACCATTCATGTCTACATATACAGAACAAACTAAAAGTTTGGACACACCTTCTCATTTAAAGATTTTTCTGTATTTTCATGACTTTGAAAATTGTACATTCACACTGAAGGCATCAAAACTATGAATTAACACATGTGAAATTATATACTTAACAAAAAGTGTGAAACAACTGAAAATATGTCTTATATTCTTGGTTCTTCAAAGTAGCCACCTTTTACTTTGATGACTGCTTTGCACACTCTTGACATTCTCTTGATGAGCTTCAAGAGGTAGTCACCGGAAATTGTTTTCACTTCACAGGTGTGCCCTGTCAGGTTTAAAAAGTGGGATTTCTTGCCTTATAAATGGGGTTGGGACCATCAGTTGTGTTGTGCAGAAGTCAGGTGGATACACAGCTGATAGTCCTATTGAATAGACTGTTAGAATTTTTATTATGGCAAGAAAAAAGCAGCTAAGTAAAGAAAAATGAGTGGCCATCATTACTTTAAGAAATGAAGGTCAGTCAGTCCGAAAAATTGGGAAAACATTGAAAGTGTCCCCAAGCGCAGTTGCAAAAACCATCAAGCGCTACAAAGAAACTGGCTCACGTGAGGACCGCCCCAGGAAAGGAAGACCAAGAGTCACCTCGTCTTTTGAGGATAAGTTTATCCGAGTCACCAGCCTCAGAAATCGCAGGTTAACAGCAGCTCAGATTAGAGACCAGGTCAATGCCACAAAGAGTTCTAGCAGCAGACACATCTCTACAACAACTGTTAAGAGGAGACTTTGTGCAGCAGGCCTTCATGGTAAAATAGCTGCTAGGAAACCACTGCTAAGGACAGGCAACAAGCAGAAGAGACTTGTTTGGGCTAAAGAACACATGGAATGGACATTAGATTGGTGGAAATCTGTGCTTTGGTCTGATGAGTCCAAATTTGAGATATTTGGTTCCAACCACCGTGTCTTTGTGCGTTGCAGAAAAGGTCAACGGATGGACTCTACATGCCTGGTTCCCACCGTGAAGCATGGAGGAGGAGGTGTGATGGTGTGGGGGTGCTTTGCTGGTGACACTGTTGGGGATTTATTCAAAATTGAAGGCATACTGAACCAGCATGGCTACCACAGCATCTTGCAGCAGCATGCTATTCCATCCGGTTTGCGTTTAGTTGGACCATCATTTATTTTTCAACAGGACAATGACCCCAAACATACCTCCAGGCTGTGTAAGGGCTATTTGACCAAGAGGGAGAGTGATGGGGTGCTACGCCAGATGACCTGGCCTCCACAGTCACCAGACATGAACCCAATCAGGATGGTTTGGGGTGAGCTGGACCGCAGAGTGAAGGCAAAAGGGCCAACAAGTGCTAAGCATCTCTGGAAACTCCTTCAAGATTGTTGGAAGACCATTTCCGGTGACTACCTCTTGAAGCTCATCAAGAGAATGCCAAGAGTGTGCAAAGCAATCATCAAAGCAAAAGGTAGATACTTTGAAGAACCTAGAACATAAGACATATTTTCAGTTGTTTCACACTTTTTTGTTAAGTATATACTTCCACATGTGTTAATTCATAGTTTTGATGCCTTCAGTGTGAATGTACAATTTTCATAGTCATGAAAATACAGAAAAATCTTTTAGTGAGAAGGTGTGTCCAAACTTTTGGTCTGTACTGTAGCTGTACATTACATTTTTGGTAAGTGGATGTTTTGTTTTCCTTGTAGTGGTTTCTGGTTTGTTCTATAAGTAATGCTATAACTTTATTGACAAAACGTCTACTAATATAAGAACATAAAATGTTAATTTCAAATTAATCTAAATTTAATTTAAATTATTTTTTGGTTCTAATTGTGTTTTATAAATATTTTTTTTTTATTTTTTACTTTATAATTCTCTTATTACTTGCAGGTATGATGGTACCCAAGTTGGAGGAGAGCGGGTACCATCCACGCAATGAACCGCATAACATCTGCATGTATACATGCACATATTATGCAGTTCAATGCAAGTCAATGGGCACAATTTCGCTGCGAAATCGCGCCCAAATTGGTTGTGCTGCCGATTTTTCCGCAATGATAATCCGTAGCAGAAATTTCCGCAGCATGTGTACAGTACATGCGGATTATCATTGGGATACATCCCAGACCTCTTAACAAGCGATTTTAATGCGTATCCACTGCGGAAATGCCACCACAGAAATGCATTGAATCCGCATTGTGGGCACTCAGCCTAAGAAAGGTTTCTATTTCATTATTAAAATGACTGGTCACAACTACTTAATGTGTGACACAGTATGATTGCAGCATTAAAGGGACTTTTCCCAAGCCCCCTACCTGCAGTTTGCCTTCAATACACAAACTGACCTTTCCCCACGCTTGCTTGGTCTAGTGTTGAGTTTCCTGCGTTGTGATTAGCGATTGTTATTTTCTGTAGTGCAGATATTATGGTGACGACAAGTCTGGCAATGGATAAGCATAGTGGCCCTGAGTGGCACGGGCTGTTAACTTACACAGAGCCACTGAGCTCAGTTATTGGCAGCATGTCAGGGAGTAGTGATAGAGACTCAGTGCTGAACCTGGTGAAGGTGAATGAAGGACTGTTTACTTTTTTAAAGAAAACTTCTGCTTGAGAACAGGGTTTTTCTATAACTGTAGAACCCCTTTAAAATGCTTTCATGTACATAATTCTTAATTACCAGTGTAGTGGTACATGGGGACTTAATCACACTACTTTAAATATCATATTGCTGCATCATATTCAAAAACTGCATCCTGTGTTTCAGTGAAAATTTAGTAAATTACAACATCAAGGTAAATAATTGACATGTTTATGGTTTATTCAGAATAGCTACTTATACGTTCATATTTTGCTATTTCGAATTCTTCTCTTTTTTGTTATTTTTGCTGTGTGCATTTCATGTATCTCAGCCTTTCCTGTTTCAAAGTAGAAATTAGAAAGTGCTTCTGCCTGGGCTGCACTACATTAAGTGTTTCAGTAATCTATCATGGTCTCTTGGGAATTTTAGATGCAGAGTAATTTATTAGATAACCCTTGAGGCAGGTTGTATAAAATAGGTGTTATGACCTTTACTAGTGACAAATTACATGTGTGACCACAAAGCAGTCAAATCAATGTGCCTTAATCAATTTACTGCACTAAATCTATAGGCTTGTTAGAACTTTGCTTTTCTAGAATTAACATGTTTTCAAGCTACTATTTATGGCTGTAGAAAAAATAACCATTCATGGACTTTATGAAAGTCTGTGCAGATTTTGGAAAACTCTTAAAGTCTGCAGTCACTTTATGCACGATGCGAGGATTCTCCAATGCCGGACAATTGATTGCAAGTGGGCAGCATGGTGGCTCAGTGATTAGCACTGCAGCCTTGTAGCGCTGGGGTCCTGGGTTAAAATCCCATCAAGGACAACATCTACAAGGAGTTTGTATGTTCTCCCTGTGTTTGTGTGGGTTTCTGGGTTCTCTGGTTTCCTCCCACACTCCAAAGACATACTGGTAGGGAATGTAGATTGCGAGCCCCATTGGGGACAGCGATGATAATGTATGTAAAGCACTGTGGAATATATTGACGCTATATAAAAATAAAGATTAATATTATTATGTATGCAATATGCATACTTCTGGCCCATTCCAACTAGACATGCGCGGCCTCGCTCAATACAAGTCACATGACTGCTCAGTCTCACCTCACAGCATGTGCTGCATGCAAAGCGAGGATTCACAAGTCTGCAGTCACATAGAGGGACTGTAACCTTTTGTGATAAACCTAGACAACCCCTTTAATTCTATGCTTTATTAAGAGGATAGATAACATTGTAGGTTTCTGTGGATTACTTAAAGAAAGATTGCTTTGATGAAGATTTAACTATTTAATTGTTAAATACAGCCAGTGCCAGTTTATCCATAAATCAAAAAGGGCCAGTATCTTTTTCAGCACACTTCTGGTTTACACAATATGTGTGTTAGGCGTCGGGTGGTTGCTGGACCTGAAATTGGGTCAGAGTAATCAGTGGATTCTGTGGTCTGCCATTTGGGTCCAGCCAGGGCAGATGCTGCTTAGCATAACCACCAGTCCCAATGCCTAGCCAGTGCATGAGAGGTACAGGCTGTCTCTTGGGTCTTTGTTCCTAGTAGTGTTAAGCATATGTTGCGGAGGGGAACAGAGCAGCCACAGTCTAAGTCCAGGATGCACTGCACTGAGCATGCCCGTGACATGACGGATCGTGATTGGTGGTTTGGTATCAGCTGATCTGGTGATCTGGCACCTCCTGATTGGTCGTGGGTGACGTTATCAGTAGTGCGACCAATAATGCGATGGTGGGCAGGGCTTAGTCATTAAATAGGCCGCCCACAAGCATGGCGGTGCACTCTGATCATTTGAACTTAGGTTGTGCTCCTGTGTGGACGCTTAGCTGTTCTCTCCGTGACCTGCCGGTGCCAGAGCTCGCTCAGCTGATTAGCACAGGTCACTTAGGCAGGCTCCACGTGCTCTCTAGCTGCTCTCTCCATGACCTGCTGATGCCAGAGTTCACTCAGCTGATTAGCACAGGTCGCTTAGGCAGGTTTAGCGGTCCTTAGGCAGGTTTAGCGGGGCTTAGGCAGACTTAGCTGGGAGAGGCAGGTAGTTCCCGTTTGGCAGTCTGGCTCCAGCAAGGAGGTTGCTATACACCTCGAGCAGACTATGGGCCCCGTATCCCTGGCACCACATGTTAGCCACGTGGATAGTTACTCCGCAGTCCGGTCCCACACTGGCTGGAGCACGTACATGCCGGCATGAGTCACACACACTTCCTAGCGCCTGCTGCGTAGCCTCTGTGCAGTTAACAGGGCTACGGCTATGATTATTTGTAGCACATCTCTCATGCAGTTAACGGAGAAAGTGCAAATCCCTTTTTCCGTCCAGGTGTGTTGTTAACACTGGAGGGATTTACACTTTAAGTTGGTTGTCTTACACGCTTACCCAGTGGGTGTTCGGCCGCAGTCTTCGTGGCTGCACCGCGGACCCCGGGGTTCGGTTGCATATCATTTTAATAAAGTTGTTGCAACCGTCCCCCTAACAATGTGTCAGTGTAACTTTCTCTGTAATAGCTTTTAAAATTGTAGTTAATTACAATTTTAATGCAGTGACAGGAAAAAAATATATAGTGCACACTAAATACCTTATCAGCATGGAGATCCATGAACGATATATGCAACTGCACAGTGTCGGACTGGAGTGCTAAGGGCCCACCAATAGCTAAATTGGAAACTGCAATGTTTAGGTGGGCTGCGGAATCCCAAGGCTCTTTATTCCCGCAGTGCAGCCTTAAACCTGCCAGTTTCCAATTTTGTCATTTAACAACTGTAAGAACCATGTCCTCCAGCTAAGGGGCAGCAATAGCGGCTTTCCATGCCTACATACAACACCTTCAAGTGAGCCCCCCCCCCCTTTATGGTTTAACAAAATGGCAGTCAACTGAATTTGCACAGGGAAAAATACAAAAAGTTATTGTAAAATGTGTGAAGAATTCAATTTCAATTGAATAAGTTCACCTATCTCTAATCAAGATATAGTTTTAGAGTATATGTCTGAGAGATTTTCCTTCTTACTGTCCAAACTTAAAGAAAAAAATAGAGTTGATCAGAAATTGAACTATGTAAATATAAATAAGTAATACTTATCTGAATATATTTTTAAGATAGAAACTTTAATGCAAGGAGGCTGTTGGCAATAAATAAGTTCATATTTGCAAAGGATTTTATACTTGGTCTCAAAGTTCTGAATTTCAGTAGTAATTGATAAATCTATCTTGAATACTTGCTTTTCAAAATTCCATTTACTTTTATTACACTATTCTCACCTAATTTCATTGTACATATTAATTTGCTTTGATTCATAATTTCTAGAACTGACACTGCTTTAAAAATTGTGGCAGAATAATTAGATTTTTTATTTTAAAAAGTTGCAGTTCTAAGTAGAATTTCAATTTTCCACTTAATTAAAGAATGGTATGAAATGCACTCAATTACATTTTATGAAATTAGAACACAATTTGCCCAGGAGATAAGTAATTATATCTTCTATTTTACAAATGTATATCATTTTATTGGAACTTGGTTGAAATTAAAATATGCTAATTAATCAAAATATTTAAGATTTGCCTGAGCTTTCCATAGATACATTGTTCCAAGAACATTATAACTAAATTACAAAAAATATTAAAAAGTGAAGTATCCCTTCCTACCTGATCCTTCATATATAATTTTATTACATTGTAACAATTGTGTAATATATATTCTCCTATCAGAGTATGTTCACATATGGCAGGTTTGTTGTAGTATTTTTGAATTTGTCCTATTCATTTCAGTTGGGTTTGAAGAACTCCAAGTACATGCTGCAGAAACAACCATGTTCAGATTTATGGAACTGAAATCTGCCTCTTGAGAACATGCATAAACAGTATCAATAAAGCATACATTCACATGTGTAGAGTCATTGCTGAAATGTCGTAAATTTCTTATGTAAGGGTGGAGAACCTCATGAGCAAGACCACCACCACAATACTTTGCAGAACATGGATTTTTGAACTTAGTATACCTGAAGAAACTGTCAGTTATGACCTGTTATATAATGTATTATGTTCCCTCAAGTTTGGAGAAAAGCTATATGAGATGCTTGCTCTTTAAGAAAGAGACCTCCTTGTGTAAAATGTCAATTCACCAAATTCCTGTATATTGAGGGTTATGTGAGAATAAAAAAATGTCAATCCACAGACAATAGGAGCCAGGTGAACTGCTTTGTATGCTTTATTTTACAAATTTCCCCTTTATGTGCCAAAATAGAGAGTTGTTCTATGAATCCAAATCCTGCCATGTAACACTAAAATCCCCTGATGAAAAATTGTCTGGCTGGCCATGGTAATATTGCCAAACTTTGTCAGAGGTGTAGAGAGTGGGTCTGATGATCTTCCTGAGAATTGGATGCATTCTAAAAGAGGTAATTTCTCATGAGACAGTTTTTAATACCAACGACCACATGATGGATAGGGATCATGAGACTGACACTTTCTTAAGTTAGACCATGAATTAATTACAAAAAACGATTTCATAGGCCATACCATTTATCTGTCTAGAAAGAATGCTAGCTAACACATTGATATTAGAAATGACTGAATGGTTTTCCTAAACAATTTTAAAAAATAATATTTGTATGTAGAAAATCAACTTTAAATAAATTTTATTTGCTAATGAGAGGTCAACAAGTTTATTTTTATTATTTTTGTTTCCTATATGTAATATTCTAAATTATGTTCTGCCTGCATAGCTATTGAGAAGATCATCCGTTCCTTCTATTTTATCTTCATTTGTTTCTATTTCTAATTTGAGTCTCAGTGTACAGCTTACAGCTTACTCATTCCAAAGAGACATGGCAACTGACATTACAATTATAACACTTGGTAATTAAAAGGCTTTTTGGTCAAGAACTACTTCATTGTGTGCAATATCTTTTAAAGGTAACCTTTCTAACACTATCATAGCTATTCTTTAAAGCTATGATATTTTTTCATGACAAATCATGAAGTGGGAAGAATGAAATACACTGTTTCTGTTTCCCTGAAGGACATTGATTCTGGAGGCTATGAACAACTCTTGAACCATGTAATTGGAATCCAATGAGGTATTCTTTGAGATTGTCCCATTTGTTGACCCATTTCATCTTAACTTTTTAAGACTATGAGGATTTTATAGTTTCATTCCCACTCTAACTTTCATTGTTTCTGCAATATTTCTGCATTATGGAAATATTATTCTGTATGCATTCTTGCAATATATTTTATTTTCTTCTTCTTCACCATGTAAAATTTTCAAGTTATCACTGAAAAGGGTGGTAGTGAGGGGGCACACTAATATAACTTTCAGATTTTTTTCAAAGCCATTAAAAAGTCAAACATTTTATTTTGCCATGTTTAACTCCTAAATGCTGACTTACAGGCATATTCGAACATAAAGAGTTTTTTTGCCAAAATAAAGTATAATGAAATGCTAATAATTATTAGAATTATTATAATAGAATTATTATTATTATCATCATTATCATCATATCAGTAGTAGTAGATGAAATAGTAATTAATTTAATGTGTTTTCATCTGCTTAACATTCCAGTTATACTTTTAAGCAGGTCTATATAAAGTTTTCATAGTGAAAAATTAGAGTTACTATTAATAATATTATTTGTTGACTAGTAGCTTAAGGTAAGGGGTGCACAAAGTTAGCACCAACTGAACTTTTTTTGCTAGACATTTGGAGCCAATTATTGTGCCAATGCTTGGACCTATCATAGGATCCTTGGGTACTCTGGTGTGCCAGTTTTTGGAGATCAACTTTTTCTCATATGGCGTTCAGATTTGTGATCTAAGTGCAGAGCCTGCTAACCCGAAAATGAAAAACTTTAATGATTGACAGCCACCAATTTGGGTGGCAAGCAGGATAAAGTTTATATACATTCTTTAGACTTTAATGGAATATTTCAGTAATAGTATGATTTCTCTTATGGAATCTATAGACTTTCAGGATGTATATGTTCAACTAAACTGGAGGGAAAAGGGGGTTCTGAATTGAAAAAGAGAAAAAACAAATATTATATAAAAGTACTATTTTATCAATTTGGCTACCATCACTGGGCCCTCTACTGATTAACAGAACAAAAGACTCCTCTCACAGGGGTATAACAATTGCGGTCTCAAAAGACGAGACTCCAATCTTGGCAAAAGGCGGAGGGTTAACCACTGCAGATAGAAATATTTTTAACTGGATGTTCATTCTCAGAGGCACATCCAGTTGGAAGTATTGTGGCACAAAGAACTGTGAGCTCCCTGCACTGCAATACATATGTAATTTACCTGCCAACTAGTAGCCCAAAGTTAACATCAGCATCCTGTCGCTAGCGGCACTATGACATACTTGCATTTTGCTATGTGCACCAGTTATGTGTAGCATTGTAGGAGAAAAAAAGGAGTTGTTTGTTGTGGGAGTAGGGACAGATGTGAATCACACCAGAATGGAGCACATAATTACTATGCTGTAGACAGAAAGGTTGAAATTATTTCTACAATGGGACCAGAATGAGGGAAGATATTATTTTTTGGGCTCCAGAATGGGAGCCAATATTGGTAAATTGGGGCCAGATTGAGTGACATTATTTTTATATTTGGGCCAGTTTGGAGGACATTATTACTGTGTGAGGGTCACTATTTGGGGACATTATCAGTCTATTGGGGCTAAAATGGGTAACATTAATACTGTATGGGGGCTAATTCAGAGAAATTATCACCATCCTGGAGCCAGAATATGGGATATAGTTACTATATCGGGGCCAGAATGTTGGACAAAATAACTATATTGGGGCCAGAATGGGGGCATTACTACTTTATTGGGGCCAGTATGGGAGACATTATTAGTGTATTGGGCTCAATTGAAGGTTATTATTACTGTATTGGAGCCAGATTGGGAGACATTAATAATATACTGGGGCAAGAATATTGGACATTATTACTGTATCGAGGCCAGAATGAGGGACATTATTACTAGAGATAAGCAGATCAGGCAAAATTTGAATTTTTCTTGTTCACATTTTTTTCCAGAAAATTTGGTTCTTGGAGAAGTTATTCTCTGCAAATTTAATGTCCCTTATTATGCTCTGGGGTCTTTCATATCTTTTTATATAGGGTCAGAATAGGGAAACGATTACTATATTTGGGCAAGAATAAGGACACTATTACTATATTTGGGCCAGAATAAGGATACTATTACTATACTTGGGCCAGAATAAGGACACTATTACTATATTTGAACAAAAATTTTGAGGGAGAACACTTCTTTTGTGAGGGGCTCACAAAGGGGGACCTCTCTACTCTAATATAATTTATTTTGAGGGATACTGTTACTGTAAAGGCAACAAAAAGTAGATACTGTTATTATCTAGGATACCAAGGAGCCATTATGGCATTTTTCCTTTTCATCTGACACAGTATATAAGTGGGGGAAAAAATTGTTACATTCTGCAGAAATATATACCTGTATCTATACCTGTAGATATTTCATTTTTGGACTCTTCTTTTTTTATTTAACTGCAAACTAAATGAGGTTTCCTTGCTATCCTAATGCCTATAATTGGATTATACTTCAGGAAATGTCATTTTTTTCAAATATGTTTCAATTGAAATGTGCTTAGCTTAGTTACAAAGAGAAATCTTAATCCTACTTCCTTTTGACTTTAATAAAACCAGAGAGAGAACTTTCCTTACCAAATTTATTCATAACCTATATTAACCTAATACTTCTTAATATTTTTTACCTAAACCTGTCTGTTGAAATTTCACTCAGTTCCTTAATTCTTATAACTTTTCTGAAATTTAATATAAGTGCCATTTGGATGTTTTATACTTTAAAAAGAAAATCAAACAATAAATGCTCCCAACTTTAGCTGAGTAAGGTGTTATAACAATGTAAGACTGTTAACATATTTGTTGGAGATTCCTAATGGCCCTTTCACACAGCATATTCTCCTACATTCAGTGGCCCCATTGGGGTTTACATTTAAACCCTCACAAAATTTAATTTGGGCTTTTGCGACTCAATAAGGTAAGGGTTTTGTTGGCTCATAAGTATATGCCTGTTTCCTTGACACACAATCAGGTATAGATATCTAGAGGTGCGACAGAGATTTCCTTCCACAAAGTCTACAGAATGCCAAAGAGTTACCTGGCAGCAATGTGCAAAAGAATTCCCATACTCAAGACACCTGCACATTAGACTTGCCACAATCACGACCAGAGCTTTCAAGCACTGTTGAGCCTCCTTCACCAACAACATGTACTGTATTAACTGCTCCAGAGCTGATCACAGAAAAAGCTAATTCTGCCACAGAAGAGCTTAGAACCACATGTCGCTTCCTCCGTTTGTCACCACGGTAAACAACCAAATCCTCTGATGTCATAAACTCCTTGAAACCCCTATGTGCTTCCCAGGTCTTGTCTTCATTGTATTCCCTGCATGCGCACCACTTATGATGCTCAATAAGTGTCAACACTATTTAGCATCACATCTATCCACCACAATCTAATCCCATTTTAAATTGCACAGACCCATAGGTTTTATCACAATTTCCTGATTGGTCAACCTAGATAATATTCCCCTTGTTCATGCATATGCATTTGCATTTCCATTGTTTTACTCATACTCACTTTTTATTGTATGCCATCACAGCCCTCTGGAGCCGTGGAATGCTTTTGCCATGCTCTTTTGTTTTAATTGTGCATTTTGACATATTACTTATGTGTTTCCTTCTTGAGAAAGGATCCAAAAACCCTAAAATGTGTTGTATTCAGAGTGTGTATTAAAAAAGCTTGTTTTAACCATACCTATGGAACGTCTCCTCTGATGTGATATTGAAAAAGAAGATGTGATGTGATGATGATGTGATAATCATCAGTTGGTCATGAGAAATGTTGAGGTCGTCAGAGTTAAAAGTTGTGTTATTAGTGTAGAGAAATAAGAAAAAGACAAGAATAACATATAAAATAATTCCCACTGTAAACCTACTTAAGAAATTCTTATTTTAAAATATATTGGTGCACAGACCTCCTGTAGGCAATATGGTGGAATTACTATTCAACTCTTATTGCAATCAATAAGACCATTGCAACAATCCTTCTGCATTTGGGAGCCTTGGAGACAGAGTTTATACTAACTAGATTTTTGTAGTTTATATACAGTGTGCAGTGTGAACTACAGGAGGCTGGTAAAGTAAAAACAGCAGAAGTCTATCACTTGCAAAGTTTTTTTTCACAGCAAGTATTTCTCAATTTTTACATTATGATGTGAACAAAGTTTTTTGTTCTCATCCTAAAATATATTGCTGCATGTATAACTTTAGTTTATGTATTTAAATACATAATTATATTATCTAATTTATCTAAATAATTATATCTGATTCAATGTGGTGCAGACTGCTGAAGGTATATATTGGTTTAAATCAATATTCTAATCAATATTTAGCGTGACCACGCTATGTGTTCCAAACAGTATCAAGTGAGAGAAAGAGATTTAGAAAAGAGAAAGAGATGTCAATAGATATAAAAAAATATTAAGATATAAATAATATTAATTATTCTATATATAATAATATTAATATGATGACATTTGTGTGCTGTACTTGTTGACATATAGACTTGTTTCAGCCCTTGTCATCTGTGATATCAGAATAAAATGTAGTATACAGTGAGGTTTCGGCACTCTTAAATAGATGCAAAGAGCCAGTAGTTTAAATTCCAAATGAATCCTTTAATTGATTATCCAATATATAGTTGGCCAACATTTCAACCCCACCGGGGTTTTCCTCAGGGGCTTCAGATCAACTGATACAAGATCATAGAAGCAAGCACAAACAAGTATAATATTAATACCAGACAAACAAATGGCAGAATATTTGGAAAATCACAAAATAGTTTATATCATTATAATCACTACATTGATTAATCATAATATCAAAGAAAATAAATATAAAAAAAAAAATAAACTCATACCCCACAAGACAAAATGTCAATGCAGATCTGTATGCTTTGAAATACATTAGGGAATAGTATACATGTGACCATAAACTCCTGGGACATATGTCCGCAAAAGAATGTCAGATAGAAGTAATAAATAGTGTTGAGCCACCCCCGTAGTGTTCGGGATCGGTTCGGTTCGTCGAACACCGGGATGTTCGAGGAACTGTTCGTCGAACTGTTCGTCGAACACCTTAGAACACCGTCGAACACCGTTAAAACCAATGGCAGGCAAACAAAAACACATAGGAACACATAGAAAACACCTTCAAAGGTGTCCAAAAGCTGACAAACTGCTCAGAAGACGCTTTCTTTAAAAAAGCCGGCCGGCAATTCAGCAGCGGCATACACCGGTACCCGACAATTTAGACATGAAGGAATAGAGCATCACACATAGATTAGATAGATAGAAACATGTCAGTCACATATATATGAAGTACAGTGACAGTGTTGCTTACTGTACTTGTCATTTAGTGTAAAGGATTTATTAAAAAATATAATAGTGTTTTCGTGCACCGTCTCTTTAAAAAAGCCGGCCGGCAACTCAGCAGCGGTACCCGACAATTTATAGCAGACAGAATAGAGCTTCACACATAGATTAGATAGATAGAAACATGTCAGTCACATATATATGAAGTACAGTGACAGTGTTGCTTACTGTACTTGTCATTTACTGCAAAGGATTTATTAAAAAAAATAATAGTGTTTTCATGCACCGTCTCTTTAAAAAAGCCGGCCGGCAATTCAGCATCTGTACCCGACAATTTAGAATAGAAGGAATAGAGCTTCACACATAGATTAGATAGATAGAAACATGTCAGTCACATATATATGAAGTACAGTGACAGTGTTGCTTACTGTAATTGTCATTTAGCGTAAAGGATTTATCAAAAAAAATAATAGTGTTTTCATGCACCGTCTCTTTAAGAAAGCCGGCCGGCAATTCAGCATCTGTACCCGACAATTTATAACAGACAGAATAGAGCTTCACACATAGATTAGATAGATAGAAACATGTCAGTCACATATATAATAAGTACAGTGATAGTGTTGGTTACTGTACTTGTCATTTAGTATTAAAATAAAGGATTTATTATTAAAAAAAATTGGCGTGGGATTCCCCGTAATTTTAGTCTCTAGCGGAGGTTAAGCAGACGGCTGGGGCAGATGTTTGAAGCCTGGGAAGGGGGTAATACCCACGGAGCTTCCCAGGCTACTAATATCAGCCCCCAGCTGAATACCTAGCCTTTACTAGCTATTAAAATGGAGGACCCCCCCCAAAAAAATGACGTGGGGTCCCCCCTAATTTAATAGCTAGCAAAGGCTAGGCAGACAGCTGGGGGCTGATATTAATAGCCCAGGAGGGGAGCCATGAATATTGGCCCCCTCCCAGGCTAGAAACACCAGCCGTCAGCCGCCCCAGAAATGGCGCATCCATAGGATGCGCCAATTCTGGCACTTAGCCTCGCTCTTCCACGCTGCCCTGTAGCGGTGGCAGTGGGGTAATAGGGTTGGGGTTGATGTCAGCTTATAATGCCAGCTGACATCAAGCCCAGGTTAGTAATGGAGAGGCGTCTATAAGACACCCCCATTACTAACCCCATAGTCAAAGTTAAAAAAAAAACACAAACACCCAGAATAAAGTCCTTTAATTGAAATAAAGACACAATTCTTTATTGTTCTAAATTAAACCATACTTACCATCACGCCCATTCCAGCTGAAGCCAACGATCTCCTGCAATAAAAGAAAAATAATAAAGCAACCTCATCCTTACCTTTCCATGGTTCCCAGGACAGCTCCAGCTCTGCTACATCGAGATGACAGGCTGGACAGCAGCAGAACGCTGCCATCCAGCCTGTCATCCCGCGGACACT
This sequence comes from Phyllobates terribilis, assembly GCF_046119375.1. Lineage (NCBI taxonomy): Eukaryota > Metazoa > Chordata > Amphibia > Anura > Dendrobatidae > Phyllobates > Phyllobates terribilis. The sequence goes on from NW_027362771.1 coordinate 171,734,821, forward strand.
GAGAAGCGCAGGCATGCTTGCGCTCCTCAGTGTCTGACTGTGACGTCATCCAGATGAGCCGACAATGAACTCGGCTCACCTCATGTACGTCACTGACAGCGTGGGAAAATTCTCCTGCACTCAGCGCTTCAGCGTGAGAATTTTCCCACGCTGTCAGTGACGTGCATGAGGTGCGCCGAGTTCATTGGACATGACCTCGGCTCATCTGGATGCCGTCACAGCCAGACACTGAGTAGCACAAGCAAGCCTGCGCTTCTCAGTGTCTGCGGGATGACAGGCTGGATGGCAGCGTTCTGCTGCGGTCCAGCCTGTCATCTCGATGTAGCAGAGCTGAAGCTGTCGTGGAAGCCATGGAAAGGTAAGGATGATGTTGCTTTATTATATTTCTTTTATTGCAGGAGATCGTTGGCTTCAGCTGGAATGGGCGTGATGGTAAGTATGGTTTAATTTAGAACAATAAAGAATTGTGTGTTTATTTCAATTAAAGGACTTTTTTCTGGGTGTTGTGTTTTTTTTAAATACTTTACTAGAAATTCATGGTGGTCATGTCTAATATTGGCGTGACCCCATGAATTTCGGGCTTAGGGCCAGCTGATAATGCCAAGCTGGCCTTAACCCCTTTATTACCCAGTGAGCCACCGCACCAGGGCCCTGGATGAGTTGGGTACAGCGCCAGAAGATGGCGCTTCTATGAACGCGCCATTTTCCGGGGCGGCTGCGGACTGCAATTTGCAGCGGGTGGGGCCCAGAAAGCTTGGGCCTCCCTGCGCTGCAGATTCCAGCCCCCAGCTGCCTAGTTGTACCTGGCTGGACACAAAAATAGGGCGTAGCTCCACGCATTTTTTTTTTAGATTCATGAAATTCATGGAATAATTAAGAAAAAAAGGGCTTCCCTATATTGTTGTGTCCGGCTAGGTACAAATAGGCAGCTGGTGGTTGGGAGCAGCCCGTTCCTGCCTGCTGTACCTGACTGGACACAAATATAGGGTGAAGCCCCACATCAATTTTTTTTTCATTATTTCATGAATTTCCTGAAATAATTTAAAAAAAATTGACGTGGGGCTTCGCCCTATATTTGTGTCCAGTCAGGTACAGCAGGCAGGAACGGGCTGCCCCCAACCACCAGCTGCCTATTTGTACCTGGCCAGACACAACAATATAGGGAAGCCCTTTTTTAAAAAAATTATTTCATGAAATAATTAAAAAAAAATTGACGTGGGGCTTCGCACTATATTTGTGTCCAGCCAGGTACAGCAGGCAGGGACGGGCTGCCCCCAACCACCAGCTGCCTATTTGTACCTGGTTGGACACAACAATATAGGGAAGCCCTTTTTTTCTTAATTATTCCATGAATTTCATGAAATAATTTAAAAAAAAAATGCGTGGGGCTTCGCCCTATTTTTGTGCCCAGCCAGGTACAACTAGGCAGCTGGGAGCTGGAATCCGCAGCGCAGGGAGGCCCAAGCTTTCTGGGCCCCACCCGCTGCAAATTGCAGTCCGCAGCCGCCCCGGAAAATGGCGCGTTCATAGAAGCGCCATCTTCTGGCGCTGTACCCAACTCATCCAGGGCCCTGGTGCGGTGGCTCACTGGGTAATAAAGGGATTAAGGCCAGCTTGGCATTATCAGCTGGCCCTAAGCCCGAAATTGATGGGGTCACGCCAATATTAGACATGACCACCATGAATTTCTAGTAAAGTATTTAAAAAAACACAAACACCCAGAATAAAGTCCTTTAATTGAAATGAACACACAATTCTTTATTGTTCTAAATTAAACCATACTTACCATCACGCCCATTCCAGCTGAAGCCAATGTCTTCTGCAATAAAAGTAAAATAATAAACCAACATCATCCTTACCTTTCCATGGTTCCCAGGACAGCTTCAGCTCTGCTACATCGAGATGACAGGCTGGACCGCAGCAGAAAGCTGCCATCCAGCCTGTCATCCCGCGGACACTGAGAAGCGCAGGCTTGCTTGCGCTCTGCAGTGTCTGGCTGTGATGGCATAAAGATGAGACAAGTTCATGTCCAATGAACTCGGCTCACCTCATGCACGTCACTGACAGCGTGGGAAAATTCTCACGCTGAAGCGCTGAGTGCAGGAGAATTTTCCCACGCTGTCAGTGACGTGCATGAGGTGAGCTCATTCATGTCCAATGATCTCAGCTCACCTCATGCACGTCACTGACAGCGTGGGAAAATTCTCCTGCACTCAGCGCTACAGCGTGAGAATTCTCCCACGCTGTCAGTGACGTGCATGAGGTGAGCTCATTCATGTCCAATGAACTCAGCTGACCTCATGTACGTCACTGACAGCGTGGGAGAATTCTCACGCTGAAGTGCTGAGTGCAGGAGAATTCTCCCACGCTGTCAGTGACGTGCATGAGGTGCGCCGAGTTCATTGGACATGACCTCGGCTCATCTGGATGCCGTCACAGCCAGACACTGCAAAGCGCAAGAATGCCTGCGCTTCTCAGTGTCTGCGGGATGACAGGCTGGATGGCGGCGTTCTGCTGCGGTCCAGCCTGTCATCTCGATGTAGCAGAGCTGGAGCTGTCCTGGGAACCATGGAAAGGTAAGGATGAGGTTGCTTTATTATTTTTCTTTTATTGCAGGAGATCGTTGGCTTCAGCTGGAATGGGCGTGACGGTAAGTATGGTTTAATTTAGAACAATAAAGGAATGTGTCTTTATTTCAATTAAAGGACTTTATTCTGGGTGTTTGTGTTTTCTTTTAACTTTGACTATGGGGTTAGTAATGGGGGTGTCTTATAGACGCCTCTCCATTACTAACCTGGGCTTGATGTCAGCTGGCATTATAAGCTGACATCAACCCCAACCCTATTACCCCACTGCCACCGCTACAGGGCAGTGGGAAGAGCGAGGCTAAGTGCCAGAATTGGCGCATTCTAAGGATGCGCCATTTCTGGGGCGGCTGACGGCTGGTGTTTCTAGCCTGGGAGGGGGCCAATATTCATGGCACCCTTCCTGGGCTATTAATATCAGCCCCCAGCTGTCTGCCTAGCCTTTGCTAGCTATTAAAATAGGGGGGGACCCCACGTAATTTTTTTGGGGGGTCCCCCATTTTAATAGCTAGTAAAGGCTAGGTATTCCGCTGGGGGCTGATATTAGTAGCCTGGGAAGCTCCGTGGGTATTACCCCCTTCCCAGGCTTCAAACATCTGCCCCAGCAGTCTGCTTAACCTCCGCTAGAGACTAAAATTAAGGGGAACCCCACGCCAATTTTTTTTTAAATAAATCCTTTATTTTAACACTAAATGACAAGTACAGTAATCAACACTGTCACTGTACTTCATATATATGTGACTGACATGTTTCTATCTATCTAATCTATGTGTGATTCTCTATTCCTTCTATTCTAAATTGTCGGGTACAGATGCTGAATTGCCGGCCGGCTTTTTTAAAGAGACGGTGCATGAAAACACTATTATTTTTTTTTAATAAATCCTTTACACTAAATGACAAGTACAGTAAGCAACACTGTCACTGTACTTCATATATATGTGACTGACCTGTTTCTATCTATCTAATCTATGTGTGATTCTCTATTCCTTCTATTCTAAATTGTCGGGTACAGATGCTGAATTGCCGGCCGGCTTTTTTAAAGAGACGGTGCATGAAAACACTATTATTTTTTTTTAATAAATCCTTTACACTAAATGACAAGTACAGTAATCAACACTGTCACTGTACTTCATATATATGTGACTGACATGTTTCTATCTATCTAATCTATGTGTGAAGCTCTATTCTGTCTGTTATAAATTGTCGGGTACCGCTGCTGAATTGCCGGCCGGCTTTTTTAAAGAGACGGTGCATGAAAACACTATTATTTTTTTTGATAAATCCTTTACACTAAATGACAAGTACAGTAAGCAACACTGTCACTGTACTTCATATATATGTGACTGACATGTTTCTATCTATCTAATCTATGTGTGAAGCTCTATTCTTTCTGTTCTAAATTGTCGGGTACCGGTGTATGCCGCTGATGAATTACCGGCTTTTCATGTTTCACTGTGAGCACTGTTCCCATCGATTTGGGCAATCACTGTAATGCCACAACCACCATGGCTGTGGCATTACAGTGAGAGGCAGACAATCCCTGCATGATTGGTGCTCTAAATAGCGCCAGACATGCAGGACACGCTTTTGGTGCACGAACAGTTATCGAACATAACCTCGAACAGCCGAATTTTTTGCAAATCGTTCGGGTTCGTCGAACAACTCGAACACCGCCCAAAACAGCTCGAATTTGAGATTGGCGAACAGTTCTAGTCGAACACCGCTCATCTCTAGTAATAAACCCAAAATAACTGGAGAAATAAGAAGAAAATAACATGAATATGTAAAATACCTAAATAGTAGATTCCTATCCGATATGAATGGAGAGTCCTCAAAAGTAGTGTGGAATATCCAGGCAAAAAATGCTACTGCTGGTGGCAGACAAAAAAGTACCCATATAAAAAACACTAGTCTAATGTTGGATACAGTATATTAGAGATACACCTACCTATAAATAAAGGTATAAGGTGTGTCACATAGGGCAGGTATTCAAGGTGCTGCCACCAAGGGTTACAAGGAAAACGTACTTGTCAGTCTAGAAGATCAAAGTGAGTCCTTAACAATAAGGCTATAATGAAATGCATAATTGCATGAGATAAGAGTCCTATTGCATTGGTAACACATACCTGTGTGCTTCAAATTGCCTCTGGTGAAGGTGACTGTAGTGTGCTGTGTATGTGGCTCTCAGGGCTTAAATAGTGCTGAATTTTGCGGTGTGTTTCCTGTTTCCGGAGTGGTGGAACGCAACATCCGGTTTGGCGGAACGCTTTGCATTCCACTGCGTGACTAGAGATAGTATATAGTCCACCAAAATCTGACTGACACAAATGCATAGTGTTTATTTGTTAATGTCTATATGGGGGAAATTATTGACTGAAGAATGGATAGAGAGGAGAAAAGGGGAAAGAAAGGAGAAAAAGGGAAAAAAGGGGGACAAGAGGAGGAAGGGGAAGAAAGAGGAAGAGGGACAGGGAGGGAAAAAATAAGGCATGTACTCTGTAATATTCAAACACATGGAAAATATGATACAATAAACCTGGAAGTAATATAATTCCGGTGTATAAAGATGTACGATATCATCATTGCTGACATAAGGAGGACACATCTTGTCTATACATGAAGGGTCTGAAAAAAAGAGTAATAACATAAGTATAGTGTCAAAAAAATGTTACAAGGTAAGTCCAGAGACAAATGACAGATAATATAAATAATTCTCTCCTCCTAATAATGCAAACATCATGAAAGAATTATGTGAAAATTATGAAATGGAAATTTCTGTATAAAAAAGGGGGGGGGTTGAAGGAGAGAAAGGGGGAAAAAAGGGGGAAGGGAAAAATGCTTCAGATATGAATCTCATACTCTCTATTAAGACCATGGGGTTCCAATGTTTTCAGAGTGAAAATCCAGAAAGCTTCTCTATCCTTGAGTCTCTGTATCCTATTGTCCCCCCTCCTTCTGGGTGGAACATGGTCTATGACCTGGAAACGAAGCTGTGCAACCGAATAATGATGTATAGAAAAATGGTTAGGAATGGGTAACAAATTGTATTTGCATCGGATTGTTGATTTGTGTTTGCTGATGCGGTCTCGGATATGCTGGGTGGTTTCCCCAACATATCCAAGACCACAGGGACATTTGATCAGATACACAACAAAAGAGGATTCACATGTGAAATACCCCTTAATGGGGAATCTCCTGCCTGATAATGGATGGGTGAAAAAACCACCCCTTGTCATGTTGGAGCACTGGCGGCACCCCAAACATGAGAACTTGCCCATGCGGGGAGTCATCAACGTCATCTGACGTGTTCTCGTATGAAAATTACCAATGTCGGCTTTCACCAACCTATCTCTCAAATTAGATGGTCTTTTGTTACATATCAGGACAGGCTGCTGGAAATCCTTTATTTTAGGGTAGGATCTACTAAGTATCGACCAGTGGTCCCGAAATAAATGTCTGATATGGGTGATAGGTATTAACAAAGATCATCCGATTTGTGATTAGTGCACGTTGTCTCAGGTCAAGTGGCGGAAAGGCGATAGAAGATGGATATCCTCTATTAATGAATTTTTGTCCCATCTCTTCGTGACGTTTGATCTTTAGTGATGAATCTGACACTATTCTACCAACTCTGGTATGTTGTGAAATGGGGAGAGATTTTTTTACATGTCTTGGATGACAACTGGTGTAATGCAGTAAGGCATTACGATCCGTCGATTTGACACATAAATCAGTTGTGAAATGTCCACTGTCATCCACAATAACCATAATGTCAAGAAAATTGATACGGCACCTGTCATAGTTCAAAGTGAAAGAGATCCGTGGTGTACAGCTATTAAGATATGCAAAAATTTGTTAAGTTCTATTTCATCTTTGTCCCAGATGACGAAAACGTCATCAATATAGTGTTTCCATGACCTGATGCCTGAAAATGTGCCTGTAACTGGTGTCACATATTGTTCTTCAAAATGTGCCATGAAGATATTGGCATAGGGGGGGCCATTTTCAACCCCATCGCATTCCCTCGCTTCTGTATGTAAAACTTGTCACCAAATAGAAAAAAATTGTTGTGTAGAATAATGTCAGATAGATCTATACAGAGATCTTTACGTGATTGTGGGTAATTGCTGTATTTATCCAGGAACCATGTAAGTGCCTCAAGGCCAAGATCATGATCAATAGATGTGTACAAGCTGTTTACGTCTAATGTGACTAAAATAGATCCCGGAGAAATGGTATCAAGTTGATGGAGATGTGACAAAAAATCGGCTGAGTCCTAAATGTATGATGGAATGGCTGGTAGAAGTGGTGTTAAATTTTTTTCCACTGTTTTAGCAAGAGGGGAGAGTAGGGAATTTGTAGATGCAACTATCGGGCGTCCCGGAGGAAACTGTAGGTTTTTGTGAATTTTAGGAAGGGTGTAAAAAACTGGCACCACGGGATGTTTATTAATCAAATAATCAGATAATTTTTGATCAATGACTCCTCGGTGGATAGTGGCTCCACTTTCAAACGAATCCGTTGACTAATGTGAGATCGGATTATTGGAGACCATGGTGTACACATCGGGTTCATTCAGCTGCCCTTCAATCTCTTTGATGTAATATGAGCGATCCATGACCACTACCGCACCCCCTTTATCAGCTGGCTTGATCGTAATCTGGTCATTCGTAGATAGTGAATGTAGGGACTGTTTTCCTCATTTTTTTGATACTGTATTTATGTTATTACTCTTTTTTTCAGACCCTTTATGTATAGACAAGATGTGTCCTCCTTATGTCAGCAATGATGATATCGTACATCTTTATACACCGGAATTATATTACTTCCAGGTTTATTGTATCATATTTTCCATGTGTTTGAATATTACAGAGTACATGCCTTATTTTTCCCTCCCTGTCCCTCTTCCTCTTTCTCCCCCTTCCTCCTCTTGTTCCCCATTTTTCCCTTTTTCCCCTTTCTTTCCCCTTTTCTTCTCTCTATCTACTCTTCAGTCAATAATTTCCTCCATATAGACATTAACATATAAACACTAAGCACTTGTGTCAGTCAGATTTTGGTGGACTATATACTATATCTAGTCACGCAGTGGAACACAAAGCTTGCGTTCCATTATTAGGTTCAGTCCGGAAACACACATCTCGCGCATGCGCGATGATGCGTTCCACGAAACCGGAAGTTGCATTCCGCCAAACCGGATGTTGCGTTCCACCACTCCTGAAACAGGAAACACACCGCAAAATACAGCGCTATTTAAGCCCTGAGAGCCACATACACAGCACACTACAGTCACCTTCACCAGAGGCAATTTGAAGCACACAGGTATGTGTTACCAATGCAATAGGACTCTTATCTCATGCAATTATGCATTTCATTATAGCCTTATTGTTAAGGACTCACTTTGATCTTCTAGACTGACAAGTACGTTTTCCTTGTAACCCTTGGTGGCAGCACCTTGAATACCTGCCCTATGTGACACACCTTATACCTTTATTTAAAGGTAGGTATATCTCTAATATACTATATAAAACATTAGACTAGTGTTTTATATGGGTACTTTTTTGTCTGCCACCAGCAGTAGCATTTATTGCCTGGATATTCCACACTACTTTTGAGGACTCTCCATTCATATCGGATAGGAATCTACTATTTAGGTATTTTACATATTCATGTTATTTTCTTCTTGTTTCTCCAGTTATTTTGGGTTTATTACTTCTATCTGACGTTCCATTGCGGACATATGTCCCAGGAGTTTATGGTCACATGTATACTATTCCTTAATGTGTTTCAAAGCATACAGATCTGCATTGACATTTTGTCTTGTGGGGTATGTGTTTATTCCTTTTTTTATATTTATTTTCTTCATTATTATGATTAATCAGTGTAGTGATTATAATGATATAAACTATTTTGTGATTTTCCAAATATTCTGACATTTGTTTGTCTGGTATTAATATTATACTTGTCTGTGCTTGTTTCTATGATCTTGTATCAGTTGATCTGAAGCCCCTGAGGAAAACCCTGGTGGGGTTGAAATGTTGGCCAACTATATATTGGAGAATCAATTAAAGGATTCATTTGGAATTTAAACTACTGGCTCTTTGCATCTATTTAAGAGTGCCGGAACCTCACTGTATACTGTATATTGCGCTGTGTTCCTTGCACCTACTGTTCTTAGTCGAGCCTGGTCTATGCATATTTTTGAGATCGGAATAAAATGGACATGTCTCCGTGTGTTTTCCACCCACACATGGTCCATGTAAAACACGGACATGTATATAGCAGTGTAGGTTATAATGGGTACCCATCAAAATAGGATACCACAAGTACTGGAAGCAGATACAGTATGTAGAGAAGGCCTTATATGCCTTGTACCAAATGCGTTAGTAATATAAAGAAAATTAGATAGTCTGAAGGTGCGCAAGATGTTTTCCAAAAATATGAGCATTTTGATAACTTTGGCATATTTCAGACTGGCGGAAACGGAAGTAGAAATGTCCGATTTTTTAGAATTTACGTATAATTGAAGAACGCTGCAACACTTTTTTTAAGGGTGACAGAGCTTAGTGAGACAGGTCTCGACCTAGGGTGGCCTGACAGATGCATTATAGTTTTTGCCAGAAGTGGTGTAAATTACAACTGAAATGTACTCCACTCTATGATTGGAGTAGATTTTCTGATTGTGGCACATGGGAATCTCCCAAGGTACAAAGTACATCAAATTCATTAATTTCAGCATCATTTTCATATTTCTAGATGAATTCATCCCCCAAGTTTGCTTCATCTTCATGTTAGACCATTTTAGTAAATTCATACTGTGGTTGTCTCTTTTATTAGACTGAGCACTTCAAGAACATCACTATGGAGAAAGGCAGCGTGTATGTTCAGTCTCAGAATTTCCCTGAGTGGACACACTATTCAACAGGGAGAGTGTTCATGCCACAAAAACACATACTACTCAAAGATATGAAACTATGTTTAGAGATACAAAAAGCAGTAAATTGATATACATTGCATACAATAGAATACAGTATATATACTGATGTGATTCCAAATGTCATAGAAACAATGAGATTAGCTTAGTGTCAATAAAATGACAAGTAGATGTTATGCAATATATTGCTTAAATAAAATAAAAAAATCCACAGCCGAGCCAGGATACTTAGTACAAATGCTCTCTCTACACCTCTATCATAAAGTACAAACGCTTACATAAGTCATGGTAGATGAAAAAAGATGGAGTTGATAGACGAGTGATGACAGGTTTGCTGCAGGGTTGCTTAGACAGCTGTTCGGCTGGCCTATTACTAGAAATGTAGATGGAGAAGCCATAAAAAAGGAAATACAAAAAATAGGAAGAGATTGAGATGTGAGATTTTCAAATTCTTTCTACTTGGACTGATAGATTCAGTATTCATTTTAAAATATCCTCATTCTTACTGTATCACACAATTGTAAACAGAAAAATATAACTAATATACTAAGATTTTTTTGTCAAATTCTTTACAACTGTAAACATTTTCGTTCTGATCATCCTCTATGAGCATGACAATGGCTCTGCTTACAAAAATGCATCTACTGTATATACACCACTTTTAAAATACCATTTTTTTGCCGTGTAAAAATGAGACCAAGAAGAATCATTTCAGAACTTTTTCCAAGTTTAATGTCACCCATAATCTGAACAATTCAAGTCAAAAACAAAGTGAAAGACTTCACATCTGTTGCTGTATATACACTGTGTTCCAGTGTTCCAAATTATTATGCAAATAATATTTTCTCAGATTTTCCCAAATTACCTATATGAATTGCAGTCATTGTAATTTTCCAGTCAAATAACTATTAGAGTACAATTGAAAGGTTTTTGCACAAACTGCCTATGATAACAGTATATTTTTAAAAAAATAAAAAACTCAAACTGCACTCAAAATGCATGTTCCAAATTATTATGCACAGCAGAGTTTTCAACCTTTTCATTTTAATAAAGAACAAAAAAAATGTCATTTTTGAAATTATAAGCATAATAATGTGCATAATAATTTGGAACATGCATTTTGAGTGCAGTTTGAGTTTTTTATTTTTTTAAAAATATACTGTGATCATAGGCAGTTTGTACAAAAACCTTTCAATTGTACTCTAATAGTTATTTGACTGGAAAATTACAATGACTGCAATTCATATAGGTAATTTGGGAAAATCTGAGAAAATATTATTTGCATAATAATTTGGAACACAGTGTAGATAGATTTACACACACACTCATAGATACAGTCGGTGAAATAAGTAATGAACATGTCACAAATTTTCTAAGTAAATATGTTTCTAAAGGTGCTATTGACATGAAATTCTCACCATATGTCGATAACAACACATCCAATCCATACAAAGCAAAGAAATCAAACCATAGATATTCATAACTTAAGTTATGTGTAATAAGAAATGACACAGGAAAAAAGTATTGAACATACTTACTGAAATGTAATTAATACTTTGTAAAAAAGCCTTTGTTGGTGATGACAACTTCAAGATGTATGGAGAAACGAGTCACATACATTGATCAGGTGTGATTTTTTTCCCATTCTTCCACACAAACATTCTTTAAATCCTGAAGGTCATATGGCCTCCTTCTATGATTTCTGAGATATCATACATTTTATATTGAATTCAGTTTCAGTTGATTGACTGGGCCATTCTAGCAGCTTTATTTTCTTTCTCTGAAACCCATTGAGAGTTTCCTTTGTTGTGTGTTTGGGATCATTGTCTTACTGAAATGTCTACCCTTGTTTCTTCTTCATCATTCTGGTAGATGATAGAAGATTTTTATCAAATGTCTCAGTACATTTGTCCATTCAATCTTCCTTCACTTATATTAAATTTGCCAGTGCCATATGCTAAAAAACAGCCCCACACCATGTTGTTCCCACCTCCAAACTTCACTGTTGGTATGATTTTTTTGAGGTGATATGCAGTGCCTTTTGGCCTCCAAGCACAGTGTCTATTATGACATGCAAAGACTTCAATTTTGGTCTCATGTGACCAGACCATATTCTCCCAGTATTTCACAGGCTTGTCTAAATATTGTTGAGCAAACTTTAAATATGCTTGAACATGCTTTTTGTTCAGTAATAGAGACTTGGGTGATGAGTGTGCATGCAGGCCATGGAGGTTGAGTGCATTACTTATTATTTTCTTTGAGACAATTATACCTGCTGATTCCAGGTCTTTTGTAGCTCTCCACAGGTGGTTCTTAGCTCTTGAACAACTCTTCTGATAATTGTTCTCACTCCTCTGTCTGAAATCTTATGGGGAGCACCTTGCCATGGCCGATTTATGGTGAAATTATGTTCTTTACACTTCCAAATGATGGCCCCAACAGTGCTCTCTGGAACCCTCTGTAGCTTAGAAATTCTTCTGTAACCAATGCCATCATTATATTTTGCAACAATAAGGTTGCAAAGGTCTTGAAACAGCTCACTGATTTTACCCATCATGAGATGATTCTTGTGTGGTACATTGGTAATGAGACACCTTTTAATAGGCCGTGAGTTGAACCAGCTGATATTATTTTTCACTAAGTGGCAGGAATACTTTCTAATTACTGATAGATTTCAGCTGGTGTCATGATTTTCCATGGCTTTTTGCACCTCTCTTTCTTCATATGTTCAATACTTTTTCCTTGTGTCATTTCTCATTATTACACATAACATAAATTATGGACTTGTATGATTTGATTTCTTTGACTGTGTGCAATATATGGGTTGTTACCGACATCTGGTGAGAATTCCATATCAATAGCACCTTTAAAAATATATTTACTTAGAGAATTGGCGATGTGTTCTAAACTTATTTCACATACTGCTTTGAAATATTTATATATATAAATATAGATATATATACATATATATAACGTGTTTAACAGAAAAAAACTGCACAAATCAGGTGTCAAGATGATTGAAATAACCAGAATAATTAATTAAATAGGTTGAAGGAGTTGTAAGGTCACACTATATAAATGACCTATCTTCAGTGCCGAATATGCACAACATATGTTCACAGGACATTCTAACAAAATAATATAAGATAAACTTAAAGAACATAACACACTTTGAGTGTTTTTATCATTGAAAATCAAGGGTTACAAAAATGTATAGATGTATCATCATATTTGGAATTTGTTGGGATGGAAAGAAAGTTTGCACTCAACCTTACCTGAGCCCCCCTGCAAGGTCCCCACACTCAGCACACACAGTCACAAAGGTTCAACACCAAAGGCATGGGAAAGCCAGTCGATCTCACCCAAATTTTAGAAAATTTATTGAGGCAACCTAATAGTATTTACCGTATATTCCGGCGTATAAGACGACTTTTGAAGACTGAAAAATCTTCCTTCTAGTCTGGGGTCGTCTTATACGCCGGTAATGCTTTTGAACTTTCAGAAATTGACATGCGGGGATACTCTGGGGGTGTTAATAAGCTGCCGTGGCCGTATCCCTGCCATGTCGGAGTTAATATAAGGTGGAGGGAGTTAAAATAAGGCGGCGGTAGGTCCAGACAGTCAGCGCTTCTGTGCTGAAACTGACACATCGCTGCGTATTCCCAGCTCCGGACACAGCGCAGGGCTTCTGTGCCGACAGCTTTCACTTGTCACAGAAGCGCTGCGCTGTGTCCGGAGCAGGGAAGTTCGCATCGCTTCTGTGACAATATATGAAAAGCCGGCAATTCAGCAGAGGCATAAGCCGGCACCCGACAATTTAGAATAGAAAGAATAGAGCTTCACACATAGATTAGATAGATAGAAACATGTCAGTCACATATATATGAAGTACAGTGACAGTGTTGCTTACTGTACTTGTCATTTAGTGTAAAGGATTTATTAAAACAAATATTAGTGTTTTCATGCACCGTCTCTTTAAAAAAGCCGGCCGGCAATTCAGCATCTGTACCCGACAATTTATAACAGACAGAATAGAGCATCACACAGAGATTAGATAGATAGAAACATGTCAGTTGCATATATATGAAGTACAGTGACAGTGCTGGTTACTGTACTTGTCATCTAGTGTTAAAATAACGGATTTATTTAAAAAAAAATTGGCGTGGGGTTCCCCTTAATTTTAGTCTCTAGCGGAGGTTAAGCAGACGGCTGGGGCAGATGTTTGAAGCCTGGGAAGGGGGTAATACCCACGGAGCTTCCCAGGCTACTAATATGAGCCCCCAGCTGAATACATAGCCTTTACTAGCTATTAAAATGGGGGAACCCCCCAAAAAAATGACGTGGGGTCCCCCCTATTTTAATAGCTAGCAAAGGCTAGGCAGACAGCTGGAGGCTGATATTAATAGCCCAGGAAGGGTGCCATGAATATTGGCCCCCTCCCAGGCTAGAAACACCAGCCGTCAGCCGCCCCAGAAATGGCGCATCCATAGTATGCGCCAATACTGGCACTTAGCCTCGCTCTTCCCACTGCCCTGTAGCGGTGGCAGTGGGGTAATAGGGCTGGGGTTGATGTCAGCTTATAATGCCAGCTGACATCAAGCGCAGGTTAGTAATGGAGAGGCGTCTATAAGACGCCCCCATTACTAACCCCATAGTCAAAGTTAAAAAAAAACACAAACACCCAGAATAAAGTCCTTTAATTGAAATAAACACACAATTCTTTATTGTTCTAAATTAAACCATACTTACCGTCACGCCCATTCCAGCTGAAGCCAACGATCTCCTGCAATAAAAGTAAAATAATAAAGCAACCTCATCCTTACCTCTCCATGGTTCCCAGGACAGCTCCAGCTCTGCTACATCGAGATGACAAGCGGGACCGCAGCAGAATGCTGCCATCCAGCCTGTCATCCCGCAGACACTGAGAAGCGCAGGCATGCTTGCGCTCCTCAGTGTCTCGCTGTGACGGCATCCAGATGAGCCGACAATGAACTCAGCTCACCTCCTGGACGTCCGTCACTGACAGCGTGGGAAACTTCTACTGCGCATGCGGGGAGCAGGAGAATTTTCCCACGCTGTCAGTGACATGCATGAGGTGAGCCGAGTTCATTGGACATGATCTCGGCTCATCTGGATGCCGTCACAGTCAGACACTGAGGAGCACAAGCATGCCTGCACTTCTCAGTGTCTGCGGGATGACAGGCTGGATGGTAGCGTTCTGCTGCGGTCCAGCCTGTCATCTCGATGTAGCAGAGCTGGACCGGTCCTGGGAACCATGGAGAGGTAAGGATGAGGTTGCTTTATTATTTTACTTTTATTGCAGGAGATCGTTGGCTTCAGCTGGAATGGGCGTGACGGTAAGTATGGTTTAATTTAGAACATTAAAAAATTGTGTGTTTATTTCAATTAAAGGACTTTTTTCTGGGTGTTGTGTTTTTTTTAATTACTTTACTAGAAATTCATGGCGGTCATGTCTAATATTGGCGTGACCCCATGAATTTCAGGCTTAGGGCCAGCTGATAATGCCAACCTGGCCCTAACCCCTTTATTACCCAGTGAGCCACCGCACCAGGGCCCTGGATGAGTTGGGTACAGCGCCAGAAGATGGCGCTTCTATGAACGCGCCATTTTCTGGGGTGGCTGCGGACTGCAATTTGCAGCGGGGGGGGGACCCAGAAAGCTTGGGCCTCCCTGCGCTGCAGATTCCAGCCCCCAGCTGCCTAGTTGTACCTGGCTGGACACAAAAATAGGGCGAAGCCCCACGTCTTTTTTTTTTTAATTATTTCATGAAATAATTAAAAAAAAAAGGGCTTCCCTATATTGTTGTGTCCGACCAGGTACAAATAGGCAGCTGGTGGTTGGGGGCAGCCCGTTCCTGCCTGCTGTACCTGGCTGGACACAAAAATATGGCGAAGCCCACGTCAACATTTTTGGGAAAAATTAATTACAAAATTAATAATAATTTAGGGACTGCATCTTTATTAACCCCTCAATTGTCATTTAGTGTTAAAATAAAGGATTTTTTAAAAAGAAAATTGGCGTGGGATCCCCCATCATTATCGTCTCTAGCGGAGGTTAAGCAGACGGCTGGGGCAGATGTTTGAAGTCTGGGAAGGGGGTAATACCCACGGAGCTTCCCAGGCTACTAATATCAGCCCCCAGCTGAATACCTAGCCTTTACTAGCTATTAGAATGGGGGACCCCCCCAAAAAATGACGTGGGGTCCCCCCTATTTTAATATGTTTATGAGTGACAGTTTTCCTGCTATATACCTGCATGTCATAAGAATTTAAATTAAAAAAGGACCATGTTAAATTCAAATCTGTTTTTTTTTAATTTTTACCGGTGTTTGGTATGTGTTGGAAAAGGGGTAGTCTTATACGGTGAATATATCCTAAACTCTATATTTTAACAGGAAAGTAGGGGGGTCGTCTTATACACCAGGTCGTCTTATACGCCGGAATATACGGTAAGTGCCCTTTTTAAAAGCAAGAGATAGACTCACTGATGATTTCTAATCAGAAATAGTGGGTATCTTCCTAGACATCTGGTGTCGGGCAATGCACTTTCAAAAAATAAAATAAATAAAGTATTCATCAGGAATATGCTATATATGGCAACTGGGCACTGTTCAGGATTAATTAATAATAGGCAGGATCTATGGTCTTCTGTGACAGTAATTCCCATACTGACATGCAAGAATGTTACCGCATAGTCACAGTGTATTTACGTTTCTGGACCCCCACCTGAATATTTATTTCATGTGCCAAATTACAGGACCATGTTAATTTCCGTATTCATTGCATTCAATGCTATTTTTGAGAGCATGATTTTTGTGGGACAAGAAGTAGCTTTGCATGACCCCATTCAGTTTACCATGCAATGCATTGGAGAACAGAAAAAAATTAAAGTGCGATAAAGTGGCAAAAAAACTCACAATTCCATCATTGTATTTTGGGTTTGTTTTTTATGGCATTAATTGTGCTATGATGTGCATGATTACAGTCAGTATGATTCTGGTGACACTGTCATTTTATTTCAGTGGTAAAAAAAAATCAGAAATTTGTAATAAAAATATTTTGGTATGTGTCTCCATTTTCTGAGGTCCATAAAGTTTTTATTTCTCCATCAAAGTAGCTGTCTGCATAGCCTTTACCGGTTATTAAAACTGGGGACCCCCCCAAAAAAAATTATATGGGGTCCCCCATATTTTTAATAACCAGGAAATCCCTCAACCGCCTTCAAAAATGGCCTATGCATTAGTTGCTTCAATTCTGGCGCTTAGCTTTGTCTCTTCCCACTTGCTCTGGTGCGTTGGCAAGCAGGGTAATGGTTTTGGGGTTGAAGTCAGCTGTGTGATGTCCGCTGATGTCAAGTCTAGGAGTTAGTAATGGAGAAGCATCTATTAGACCCCCTATTACTAACCCTGTAGTCAAAAACAATAAACATACACTCAGAGAAAAGTCCATTTTTTGTAGAAAACACTAACTGACCCTCTTTTACCATTTATTACTTTTAAAAAAGCAAATAATCTAAAGGGGTCTACCATAAATCCATTCCACTTCCCACGACGATCCCTGACTCTGCTACATCCGGATACTGTAGTGAGCGGTGACATCAGTAAAGTGATGAGTGGTCACATTACTGATATGTACTACAGCATCTACTGTAGATGTAGCAGATTCGGGGATCGTTGTGGGATGGATTTTTGGCAGACCCATAACATCGTCGCCTGTGAGAAATTACCTCGAATAACCTCTGCAGTCTCGTTCTCGTGGTCATGGCTCACGGGTGATGACATTAATGACGTTATTGCCCATTAAAAAATCGGTGGTCAATGTGGGACTCAGTTGGATTTCGGCGGATCTGTGGAAAAAAATGTTAGATGCCTCTCCATTACTAACCTATGGGCTTGATTTCAGCTGATATTACAAAGTTGCTATCAACCCTATAAACTATTACCCTGATTGTCACAACACCAGGGCAATCCGGAAAAGCAAAGGCTATGCGTCAGATTTGGTACATCTAATGGATGTGCCATTTCTGGGGCAGTTGAGGGCTACCATTTTTAGGCTGTCGGGGGGCCAATATCCATGTCCCTTTCCAGCCTATTAATATCAGCCTGCAGCTGTCTGCTTTGCCTTAGTTATTAAAATTAGGGGGGGGCAACAGGAAAATGGAAATTCTGTTGTTTTGAGTTTATCATACCGGTCCAATATTGATAGGTTGAACTTGTATGGCAAAATCAAATAAGTTTCTTTTTTTCTTTTTGTAATGTCTTTATTCAACTTTTTTCGTTTTTTAAAGTTTAATTAATTAATGAATTAAATTATTTTAAAAGTTAGCAGGCTTAAAACCTGCAATCCCTTGTGCTATATATAGCAATGCAATTGTAATTGTATTGTAATATATAGCCAAAATTAGGGTCACTTATGAAGTCCTAACTGTGGCTTCGGAAGGCAAAACAACCTATCTTCACCCCACAATCACATCGGAGGATGAATTATGGAGGCCTGGAACAGCATGTCACAGGACTGTGAGAATTAAATGTTACTGTGGGAGACTGACAGTGGCATTTAAGCCCAGATTACTGCTTTTATAGGCAGCTGACATCTGCAGAGAATGGTGCATTGTTAGCTTCTGAGCCGGTCCATGCATGTGATGTACGGCACCGGTCAAAAGTTTTAACACACCTGTTCATGCAATTATTTTCCTTATTCTTATTGGAATGTGCACATTGTAGATTTAGACTGAGGGCAGTAAACCACTAATTAACACATATGGAAAGAAAGAGTGAATAAACTCATGTTTAACAAACCAAAATATGTGTTAGACTTTATATTACAAAAATAACCCCCTTTTAATCTGATTGCAGCTCTACACACCCATGGTATTCCCTCGAGTTGCTTAATCAGGTAACAACCGTGAATGGGTTTCCAACAAACATGTAGTAGTTCCCAGGGGTGCTAAGCATTTGTTGGCTGCTTTATCTTTAGTCTGCTGTTCAACTGATCCAAATTATTATCAATTGGGTTTAGGTATGGTGATTGTAGAAGCCATGTCATCTGATGCAGCACTCTATCCATCTCCTTTTTCTTTACATAGTTCTTACATAGCTTACAGGTATGTTTTGATTAATTGTACTTTTACAACATAAATGCTGGTCTCACAGCAACTAAATGTGATGGCATGCTTTTGAAGAATGCTGTGGTAGCTCCCCATACCATCACACCTTGTCCTCTATGCTTCACGGTGGGCACGACACATACAGAAAATATTTGCTGACCTTTTCTGCTTATCACAAAGATGTGATGGTCCTTAGTAGTGGCTTATTTTTGCAATTCAACCATAATAGCCATCTTCTCACAATCTCCTCATCTGCTGTTGATGTTGAGATGTTCTGTTAATTTGTAGCTTTTGAACCTGTTAACTCTGATGAACTTATCATTTGCAACAGAGGTAATTCTTGGTCTTCCATTCCTGGGGAAATCCTCATGAATGCTAATTTCATAATAGTGATTGATTATTTTCATGACTGGACTTGAGGATACCTTCAAGGTTTTAGCAATTTTCCAGACTAACTGGCCATCATGTCTTTCCTGTTGAGTGGTTTTTGCCATTTTCTGGCTTAGAACAGTTGTGGAATTGTGCTCAGCGCTACAAGGATCTGTATACTAACACTTCCTCTGCAAAAAATATCTGAACAAGATGGTGAGAAACACTTTCTGAAGGCCGATGATTCAGCAAATAAACTTATGACAAGGCATACCTGTTCTTTTGAAGTCATTCCAGGTGACTACCTCATGAAGCTTATTGAAAGAAAGTCAAGAATATGTCAAACTGTTATCATAGTAAAGGGGGGTACTTTGAGGAATGTAATATTTAACCTATGTTCTGGTTTCACGCAAGTTTACTTACTCCTTCTTTCCATAAGTGTCCTTTGTGGTTCTGTACCATTTAGTCTGAATCTACCATGTACACATTCCAATAAAACAAAGAAAAAGTTTGCATGAACAGGTTTGTTCAAACTTTTTAATTTACTGTACATGTACATCATTCATTGTAAAGTGGCAAAAGCGTTTACATGAAGTTCGAAATTATAGTGTGACTCTGCTATGATTTTTATCCAAGATTGTCCCATGATGTTCTTCACTATATGTGAGTATCTGATAGATTAGAAAATCCAATACTTTGGCATGACTACTACATACTTTACTACTGGACTATTGTTGTATGTGTCATTGATAAAATCAAACTTTTGATTGGTAAAATATAGGTAAAACAATTTATATGATCATGTATTTAAAAATGTAAAAATGATTACATATCTATAAATATATATATATTTTTGGTATTTTATTTTTTAGAATTCCACCAAATGTCCGAGACATTGTGTATTGCACAGGAGTATCCTTGATGGATGAAGATGTTTGGGAGTTTATTTGGATGAAATTCCATTCTACCACAGCTGTTTCTGAAAAGAAGATATTGTTGGAAGCACTAACCTGCAGTGATAATACAAACCTACTGAACAGGTCAGTGGATGCAAGATTATTTGCTGATCAATCATAGAGTAGGGAAACTTCCAAAGTGCCCTTAGGGTGCTGTGAGAAGCATGTGACTATTGTAGAGGAATGCAGATGAGAATCAACACAATTGCTGGAGAAAAACTTAAAGTAGAGCATCGGGAATTCTACTCACACATTTCTTAAGTTGTGTTCAATTTTTATGGAGAATCATGGGGTCGACTTACTTTATTTTGAAGGGATGTTTGCTCTAATAAAGATATAAAAAAATGATTTATATGGATGAAACGTATAACAGTCAGTGGGAGGAGGGTAGTGCAAAACCCAGAACAGCCACAACTATAGGAACAGACTGCTAGACTGTGGAGATTTTTCATTGCAACTGTTTTTATAGAAGAAAAAAGTGCTCAAAAAATCTCTGAGCATGCTGTTTTGGAATATAAAAACAAACACTGAAGTCAATAATGTAAAAGAAACAAACATCACAAAAACAAAAATGCAATATATGTTTAATTCTATGAAACATACTTTTGTGATGAGTTACTTTGAAGTCTAGTGTAAAACATTAAAAGTTTATATAAAGAACATAACATCTTGTTGTCCAGGAGTTGGCAGATGCTTTAGTACAGGTCTGGGAGGAGATCCCACAGGAGACCATCCGCAACCTAATCAGGAGCATGCCCAGGCATTGTAGGGAGGTCATACAGGCACGTGCAGGCCGCATACAATACTGAGCCTCATTTTGACTTGTTTTAAGGACATTACATCAAAGTTGGATCAGCCTGTAGTGTGTTTTTCCACTTTGATTTTGGGGGTGACTCCAAATCCAGGCCTCCATTGGTTAATAAATTTGATTTCCATTGATGATTTTTGTGTGATTTTGTTGTCAGCACATTCAACTTTGTACAGAACAAAGTATTCAATGAGAATATTTCATTCATTCAGATCTAGGATGTGTTATTTGAGTGTTCCCTTTATTTTTTTGAGCGTGTGTGTGTATGTGTGGATATATATATATAATATATGTGTGTGTGTATATATATATATATATATATATATATATATATAGATATATATATATATATATATATACACACTACCGTTCAAAAGTTTGGGGTCACCCAGACAATTTTGTGTTTTCCATTTATACTTATACTTTTATTTATCAAATGAGTTGCAAAATGATTAGAAAATATAGTCCAGACATTGACAAGGCTATAAATAATGAATTTTATTAGAAAGAATAATTTTCTCCTTCAAACTTTGCTTTTGTCACAGAATGCTCCCTTTGCAGCAATTCCAGCATTACAGACCTTTAGCATTCTAGCTGCTAATTTGCTGAGGTAATCTTGAGAATTTTCCCCTCATGCTTCCTGAAGCCTCTCCCACAAGTTGGATTGGCTTGATGGGCACTTTTTGCGCACCATATGGTCAAGCTGCTCCCACACCAGCTCAATGGGGTTGAGATCTGGTGACTGCACTGGCCACTCCATTACAGATAGAATACCAGCTGCCTGCTTCTTCCCTAAATAGTTCATGTATAATTTGGAGGTGTGCTTTGGGTCATTGTCCAGTTGTAGGATGAAATTGGTTCCAATCCAGCACTGTCCACAGGGTATGGCATGGCGTTGAAAAATGGAGTGATTCAAAATCCAATTTACCTTGTACAAATCTCCCACTTTACCAGCATTAAAGCAACCCCAGACCATCACATTACCTCCACCATGCTTGACATATGGCGTCAGGCATTCTTCCAGCATCTTTTCAGTTGTTCTGCGTCTCACAAATGTTCTTCTGTGTGATCCAAACACCTCAAACTTTGATTCGTCTGTCCATAACTTTTTTCCAATCTTCCTCTGTCCAATGTCTGTGTTCTTTTGCCCATATTAATATTTTCCATTTATTAGCCAGTCTCAGATATGGCTTTTTCTTTGCCACTTTGCCCTGAAGGCCAGCATCCCTGAGTCGCCTCTTCTCTGTAGACATTGACACTGGCGTTTTGCGTGTACTATTTAATGAAGCTGCCAGTTGAGGAGTTGTGAAGCGTCGATTTCTCAAACTAGAGACTCTAATGTACTTGTCTTGTTGCTCAGTTGTGCAGCGGGGCCTCCCACTTCTCTTTTTACTCTGGTTAGAGTCTGTTTGTGCTCTCCTCTGAAGGGAGTAGCATACACCGTTGTAGGAAATCTTCCGTTTCTTGGCAACTTCTCGCATGGAATAGCCTTCATTTCAAAGAACAAGAATAGACTGTTGAATTTAACATGAAAGTTCTCTTTTTCTGGCCATTTTGAGAGTTTCATAGAACAAACAAATATAATGCTCCAGATTCTCAACTAGCTCAAAGGATGGTCAATTTTATAGCTTCTCAAATCAGCCAAACCGTTTTCAGCTGGGCTAACATAGGGTTGAGGATGGAGTGAAGCTCTACTCCCAGACCTACTGCCAGTTTCTGGAAGACAACTTTTTCAAGCAGTGGTACAGGAAGAAGTCGGTATCATTCAAGAAAAAACATGATTTTCATGCAGGACAGTGCTCCATCACATGCATCCAACTACTCCACAGCGTGACTGGCCAGTAAAGGTCTAAAAGAAGAAAAAATTATGACATGGCCCCCTTGTTCACCTGATCTGAACCCCTTAGAGAAACTGTGGTCCATCATAAAATGTGAGATCTACAGAAAGGAAAAACAGTACACCTCTCGGAACATTGTCTGGGACGCTGTGGTGGCTACTGCATGCAATGTTGATCGAAAACAGATCAAGCAACTGACAGAATCTATGTATGGAAGGCTGTTGAGTGTCATCATAAAGTAAGGTGGCTATATTGATCACTAATTTTCTTGGTTTTTGTTTTTGCATGTCAGAAATGTTTATTTCTAAATTATGTGCACTGATATTGGTTTACCTGGTGAAAATAAACAAGTGAGATGGGATTATATTTGTTTTTTATTAAGTTGCCTAATAATTCTGCACAGTAATAGTTACCTGCACAAACAGATATCCTCCTAAGATAGCCAAATAAAAAAAAAACCCACTCCAACAATCCAAAAATATTAAACTTGGATATTTATGAGTCTTTTGGGTTGATTGAGAACATAGTTGTTGATTAATAATAAAAATAATCCTCTAAAATACAGCTTGCCTAATAATTCTGCACACAGTGTATATATATATATATATATACATATATGTATACACACACGCATATATTATATACACTACCGTTCAAAAGTTTGGGGTCATTTAGAAATTTCATTATTTTTGAAAGAAAAGCACATTTTTTTCAATGAAGCTAACATTAAATGAATCAGAAATACACTTTATACATTGTTAATGTGGTAAATGACTATTCTAGCTGCAAACGTCTTGTTTTTATTGCAATATCTACATAGGTGTATAGAGGCCCATTTCCAACAACCACCACTCCAGTGTTTTAATGATACATTGTGCTTGCTGACTGTGTAAGAAGGCTAATGGATTTTAGAAAACCCTCGAAAACCCTTGCACAAGTATGTTAGCCCAGCTGAAAACGGTTTGGCTGATTTGAGAAGCTATAAAATTGACCTTCCTTTGAGATAGTTGGGAATCTGGAGCATTATATTTGTTTGTTCTATGAAACTCTCAAAATGGCCAGAAAAAGAGAACTTTCATGTTAAATTCGACAGTCTATTCTTGTTCTTAGAAATGAAGGCTATTCAATGCGAGAAGTTGCCAAGAAACTGAAGATTTCCTACAACGGTGTGTGCTACTCCCTTCTGAGGAGAGCACAAACAGGCTCTAACCAGAGTAGAAAGAGAAGTGGGAGGCCCCGCTGCACAACTGAGCAACAAGACAAGTACATTAGAGTCTCTAGTTTGAGAAATCGATGCCTCACAGCTCCTCAACTGGCAGCTTCATTAAATATTACACGCAAAACGCCAGTGTCAATGTCTACAGAGAAGAGACGACTCCGGGATGCTGGCCTTCCGGGCAAAGTGGCAAAGAAAAAGCCATATCTGAGACTAGCTAATAAAAGGAAAATATTAATATGGGCAAAAGAACACAGACATTGGACAAAGGAAGATTGGAAAAAAGTTTTATGGACAGAGGAATCAAAGTTTGAGATGTTTGGATCACACAGAAGAAAATTTCTCAGACACAGAACAATTGAAAAGATGCTGGAAGAGTGCCTGACGCCATCTGTCAAGCATGTTGGAGGTAATGTGATGGTCTGGGGTTGCTTTGGTGCTGGTAAAGTGGGAGATTTGTACAAGGTAAATGGGATTTTGAATAGGGAAGGCTATCATTCCATTTTGCAACACCATGCCATACCCTGTGGACAGTGCTTGATTGGAGCCAATTTCATCCTACAACAGGACAATGACCCAAAGCACACCTTCAAATTATGCATAAACTATTTAGAGAAGAAGCAGGCAGCTGGCATTCTATCTGTAATGGAGTGACCAGCGCAGTCACCAGATCTCAACCCCATTGAGCTGTTGTGGGAGCAGCTTGACAGTATGGTACGCAAAAAGTGCCCATCAAGCCAATCCAACTTGTGGGAAGGGCTTCAGGAAGCATGGGGTGAAATTTCTCAAGATTACCTCAGCAAATTAACAGCTAGAATGCCAAAGGTCTGCAATGCTGTAATTGCTGCAAAGGGAGCATTCTATGACGAAAGCAAAGTTTGAAGCAGAAAATCATTCTTTCAAATAAAAATCATTATTTCTAACCTTGCCAATGCCTGGACTACATTTTCTATTCATTTTGCAACTCATTTGATAAATAAAAGTATGAGTTTTCATGGAAAACACAAAGTTGTCTGGGTGACCCCAAACGTTTGAACGGTAGTGTATATGCGTTTGTGTGTGTGTGTATATATAAAGTGTGGTCCAAAAGTAGGTGGACAGAAAGTGTAATAAGGCTATGAAAGGGGAGATTTATCAAACATGGTGTAAAGTGAAACTGGCTCAGTTGCCCTTATCAACCAATCACATTCCACTTTTCATTCCTCACAAGTCCACCAGATGAGCCTCTTTGGAATTGGGAATTTCACGAGCTTCTATCATGCGAATCCTGAAATCTATTGGGTGGAAAGCTTATCGTCCACATGTAATTCATGGTTTATTGGAGGGTGATCCAGACAGGCGGCTGCAATTTAGTGAGATTATGCTTAATGAAATTGAAGAAAATCCAGTAATTTTAGATAACATTATGTGGAGAGATGAAGCTTCTTTCAAATTATCCAGCCATATTAACAGACATAATTGTATTTACTTGTATAATGAGAACATGCATGTAACATTAGAGCAACAACTAAATGAGCCTGGTGTCAATATTTGGGGTGGTATTTCAAGTTTTGGTGTTTTAGGACCAATATTTTTTGATGGAACAGTCACAGGAGATAAGTATCTCGAAATTCTAATGAATCAAGTTGTTCCCCAGTAAATATTTTTCTGTATTTTCATGACTTTGAAAATTGTACTTTCACACTGAAGGCATCAAAACTATGAATTAACACATGTGGAATTATATACTTAACAAAAAGGTGTGAAACAACTGAAAATATGTCTTATATTCTAGGTTCTTCAAAGTAGCCACCTTTGCTTTGATGACTGCTTTGCACACTCTTGGCATTCTCTTGATGAGCTTCAAGAGGAAGTCACCAGAAATTGTCTTCCAAAAATCTTGAAGGAGTTCCCAGAGATACTTAGCACTTGTTGGCCCTTTTGGCTTCACTCTGTGGTCCAGCTCACCCCAAACCATCTCGATTGGGTTCTGGTGTGGTGACTGTGGAGGCAAAGTCATTTGGCAGAGCACCCCATCACTCTCCTCCTTGGTCAAATAGCCCTTACACAGCCTGGAGGTGTGTTTGGGGTCATTGTCCTGTTGAAAAATAAATGATGGTACAACTAAACGCAAACCGGATGGAATAGCATGCCGCTGCAAGATGCTGTGGTAGCCATGCTGGTTCAGTATGCCTTCAATTTTGAATAAATCCCCAACAGTGTCACCAGCAAAGCACCCCCACACCATTACACCTCCTCCTCCATGCTTCACGGTGGGAACCAGGCATGTAGAGTCCCTCCGTTCACCTTTTCTGCGTCGCACAAAGAAACAGGGGTTGGAACCAAAGATCTCAAATTTGTCCTCATCAGACCAAAGCACAGATTTCCACTGGTCTAATGTCCATTCCTTGTGCTCTTTAGCCCAAACAAGTCTCTTCTGCTTGTTGCCTGTCCTTAGCAGTGGTTTCCTAGCAGCTATTTTACCATGAAGCCCTGCTGCACAAAGTCTCCTCTTAACAGTTGTTGTAGAGATGTGTCTGCTGCTAGAACTCTGTGTGGCATTGACCTGGTCTCTAATCTGAGCTGCTGTTAACCTGCGATTTCTGAGGCTGGTGACTCGGATAAACTTATCCTCAGAAGCAGAGGTGACTCTTGGTCCTTTTTTCCTGGGGCGGTCCTCATGTGAGCCAGTTTCTTTGTAGCGCTTGATGGTTTTTGCAACTGCACTTGGGGACACTTTCAACGTTTTCCCAATTTTTCAGACTGACTGACCTTCATTTCTTAAAGTAATGATGGCCATTCGTTTTTCTTTACTTAGCTGCTTTTTTCTTGCCATAATACAAATTCTAACATTCTATTGAGTAGGACTATCAGCTGTGTATCCACCTGACTTATGCACAACACAACTAATGGTCCCAACCCCATTTATAAGGCAAGAAATCCTACTTATTAAACCTGACAGGGCACACCTGTGAAGTGAAAATCATTTCCGGTGACTACCCTTTGAAGCTCATCAAGAGAATGCCAAGAGTGTGCAAAGCAGTCATCAAAGCAAAAGGTGGCTACTTTGAAGAACCTAGAATATAAGACATATTTTCAGTTGTTTCACAATTTTTTGTTAAGTATATAATTCCAAATGTGTTATTTCATAGTTTTAATGCCTTCAGTGTGAATGTACAATTTTCAAAGTCATGAAAATACAGAAAAATCTTTAAATGAGAAGGTGTGTCCAAACTTTTGGTCTGTACTGTATATATATATATATATATATATATACAGTGTATATATATATATTTATATATATATACAGTACAGACCAAAAGTTTGGACACACCTTCTCATTTAAAGATTTTTCTGTATTTTCATGACTATGAAAATTGTACATTCACACTGAAGGCATCAAAACTATGAATTAACACATGTACATAAAATTAACATATACTTAACAAAAAAAGTGTGAAGCAACTGAAAATATGTCTTATATTCTAGGTACTTCAAAGTAGCCACCTTTTGCTTTGATGACTGCTTTGCACACTCTTGGCATTCTCTTGATGAGCTTCAAGAGGTAGTCACCGGAAATGGTTTTCAGTTCACAGGTGTGCCCTGTCAGGTTTAATAAGTGGGATTTCTTGCCTTATAAGTGGGGTTGGCACCATCAGTTGTGTTGTGCAGATATATGGTGGATACACAGCTGATAGTCCTACTGAATAGACTGTTAGAATTTGTATTATGGCAAGAAAAAAGCAGCTAAGTAAAGAAAAACGAGTGGCCATCATTACTTTAAGAAATGAAGGTCAGTCAGTCCGAAAAATTGGGAAAACTTTAAAAGTGTCCCTAAGTGCAGATTCAAAAACCATCAAGCGCTACAAAGAAACTGGCTCCCATGAGGACCGCCCCAGGAAAGGAAAACCAAGAGTCACCTCTGCTTCTGAGGATACGTTTATCTGAGTCACCAGCCTCAGAAATCGCAGGTTAACAGCAGCTCAGATTAGAGACCAGGTCAATGCCACACAGAGTTCTAGCAGCAGACACATCTCTTCAACAACTGTAAAGAGGAGACTTTGTGCAGCATTCCTTCATGGTAAAATAGCTGCTAGGAAACCACTGCTAAGGACAGGCAGCAAACAGAAGAGACTTGTTTGGGCTAAAGAACACAAGAAATGGACATTAGACCAGTGGAAATCTGTGCTTTGGTCTATTGAGTCCAAATTTGAGATATTTGGTTCCAACCACCGTGTCTTTGTGCGACGCAGAAAAGGGGAACGGATGGACTGTACATGCCTTGTTCCCACCGTGAAGCATGGAGGAGGAGGTGTGATGGTGTGGGGTTGGTTTGCTGGTGACACTGTTGGGGATTTATTCAAAATTGAAGGCATACTGAACCAGCATGGCTATCACAGCATCTTGCAGCGGCATGCTATTCCATCCGGTTTGCACTTAGTTGGACCATCATTTATTTTTCAACAGGACAATGACCCCAAACACACTTCCAGGCTGTGTAAGGGCTATTTGACCAAGCAGGAGAGTGATGGGGTGCTACGCCAGATGACCTGGCTTCCGCAGTCACCAGACCTGAACCCAATCGAGATGGTTTGGGGTGAACTGGACTGCAAAGTGAAGGCAAAAGGGCCAACAAGTGCTAAGCATCTCTGGGAACTCCTTCAAGATTGTTGGAAGACAATTTCCGGTGACTACCTCTTGAAGCTCATCAAGAGAATGCCAAGAGTGTGCAAAGCAGTCATCAAAGTAAAAGGTGGC
This sequence comes from Phyllobates terribilis, assembly GCF_046119375.1. Taxonomy (NCBI): domain Eukaryota; kingdom Metazoa; phylum Chordata; class Amphibia; order Anura; family Dendrobatidae; genus Phyllobates; species Phyllobates terribilis. The sequence continues at coordinate 171,763,390 of NW_027362771.1, forward strand.
TACTTTGAAGAACCTAGAATATAAGACAAATTTTCAGTTGTTTCACACTTTTTTGTTAAGTATATAATTCCACTTGTGTTAATTCATAGTTTTGATGCCTTCAGTGTGAATGTACAATTTTCAAAGTCATGAAAATACAGAAAAATCTTTAAATGAGAAGGTGTGTACAAACTTTTGGTCTGTACTGTATATATATATATATATATATATATATATATATATATATGAGCATACGTGTTATATAGACAGAGGGGCTCAACCATAATGTGCAGATACATAAACTTGCGCTATATATAAATCTATAGATATAGAGAGAGTCAAAATTGCAAGGCCCTCAAACAGACATCCATAAGTATAGACAGTATAGCCATAAAAGGCAGGCAGCACTCCGAAAGGTCTTTGAAAGAATATGGACTTTATTAGCCCGGCATGGAGACGTTTCGGTTGCGGTGTAGTGATCAAGCAGTGATGAAGGTTGTCCACAACTGAAATGTCGCCACGCCGGGCTAATAAAGTCCATATTTTTTCAAAGAACTTTTGGAGTGCTACCTTACATTTTTTTGCTATAGAGATATATAGATATAGAGAGATATATAGAAAAATATCAGCAACCAGCCAAAAACCTTCAAATTAGCAAAAAAATAGAATGGAAGCAGCACTTCAATGAAAATAAGTGATACAATAAGTGATACAGACTTTATTCCCCCGTCTGATCTGGATAGATAAAGTCAGCCTTTCTCACTTATTTCCACTGCAGCTCTGCTTCAATTCTATTATTCAACTTGCTCCATTTTTAGCCAGGAGATGTAAATGTGGATCTTTATTAGCAGATATGGGTGATAAATGCTGTGGTTACTCTGTAGTCATCTCTCTGGCTCTAACCATAGTATATATAGACAGGAGACCCCTTTATATAGATTGTCCCTCTTTCTATAACTGTACCATTTGATAAATGAGCTCTTAGGGTCACTACACTGCTGCTGACCAGGGGTGCTGTCTAGCAACCAGCCTCTAGGGTGTGTCTCAGAACACAGCACGCTGAGCTGCCAATCCCAAGATGGCGGCTCCCATAAACTGTGATTCTCTTATTTCATAAAGCAAGTAATTCTTCCAAAGGTAATTTATTTCATGTTTATTTATATCTACAGTGTCCTTACTATGATTTACCATAATGTGTGGAAGTGATAGGTTCTCTTTAAATCTCAACATAGTGTTCTAACATGTATTTTGAAGCTCAGATAGAATAGAATGAGTGTGTGTGTGTGTGTGTGTGTGTGTGTGTGTGTGTGTGTGTGTGTGTGTGTGTGTGTGTGCAAGAAAGAGGCCTTAGGCTGAAATAACTAATAGTTTTGATGCAGTTTTTTTGTGAGTTTTCTTATTTTTTTAAATATTTTATATTCTTCATTAATACAATATTATTGTAGAAAGTTATAAATAAATCTCCAACCCTTCTTCTACTGTGTAAGTTTTACTTAATGGACCTGTCAAACATTAATGAAAAAAACTGCAGTCGATATTAAATTAAAAAAATATATTTATCTCGCTTTCCTGCGATCAAGCTTCGGCAGTGCTCCCAATATTTGTGTGTACACTGTAGTCAATCAGTGGTCATGTGTTTAAAAGGAGGACCTATCTGCCTATTATCGGCACCGTCTAATGGATAAGCTGAGCGTTTGATGCCAGCTTCTATACCGCATGACACCCTCTTCTCCCCTGATGATTAGCTGAGGCAATGAAACGCGTTGGGAGCGGTGTGCTGTGAGTTGCTGGAGGCTGAAAAAGGTTTTGGATGCCCCATCACATGGAGCTGTTTTAAGGCCAGAGAGCAAGAACCAACATTCTATCCGGTGAGGTCGTTCCATTAACATATTTATAAGTGTTTAAAGGCTCACCATCGATTGTGTAAATGTATTAAGGTTCTTGTGGCCTGAGACATGATACGTTTGAGACACTGTCTTGAGAGCTCCGCTACTATTTTCCCGCCATTCTCTGTGTGAAGGTTACAGGTAGACCACATACGGTTATATTCCTGGACATAATGAGTTATTGATTGTTAGGGTCACTCACTATCACAGACAGGCTTATACTTGTTTTTAGGTCCTTTGGACTTGTGTATTACTTTTTTATTCAGTTGTAATAAATGCTAAGTTTTAACTCTTTGTAGCACTACACTCGCTTTAAATAAACTAAGTATGGGATCAAATCAAAGAGCTCGATTATAGGGTAGGGTTTTGAAAACATTATCAAATTTTTTAAAACAGTAAGCCAAATTCAGATGTGATCATAAAAGAAACAAAGGTATACAGGTATAAAGCTTAACCATTTATTTTACCATATCAGACTTTGGCAAAAAAAAAAAAAAACATAAAACTACATTGAGCTGCATGTGTGCTTCCAGCTTTATAGCTATTTTTTACTTTCATTCTGTGAAATGAAAAACAATCATTTTTTTTCAAGAGAGAAAATAACATAAATAATTTATCTTTATTTACCATAAAGGCTTCTAAACCTGTCACTAAATTCTGAAGTAGTACTGGATCAAGATGCCATTGATGTTATAATTCATGTAGCAAGAAACCCACATGGAAGAGACTTAGCTTGGAAATTTTTCAGAGATAAATGGAAAATTCTAAATGCCAGGTATGTAGTATTTTTTTAGATTGTCATTTTATTAAGTAAGTCCAACAAAATGTCATGCATATGTCACACCACAATGATGATTTTGCACCAGACCTACTAATCAGTAAAGGTGTTGGGAATAACAATGGGTAAAACGAGGTCCGCAAGGCTTCTGTTCCAGCAGAATATTTTTGCTCAACTCTGTATTTGAGGATTTTTCTAAGATTTTTTTAACACTTAAAATATATTCTGAAAAATCTCCTAGGTGCAGGTTAAAATTAGCAAAGAGAGAAGCCTATGTAGTAATGCTCATAGAGCTATACTGCTTCTGATAAACTGATCTCATCTAGATGCGATGTTATATAAAGCATTGTTTCATGGCTCATAGTTTTTAAAGCTGAAGGTAAACTTAAAGGGATTCTACACTACCTTATATTACCCCCCCCCCCCAATGTATGCCCCCGGGGCCCATAAGGGTTTTTGTAATTACCTTACTTTGCAGATTATGCCTGTGAGTGGCTCTATCACTGGCCGCTCACAGTCATCATGTGACCCCCGGCTGCAGCGGGCTCTGACATCCATTGATGTCACGACAAGTGCTGGCAGCACCGGGGGTCTTTGTCTTCCGCATTACAGGTGGATGTCAGGCTGTGGGCGGGGTTACCTCCCGCGTCACACCCGGCATCCACCGCACGCTCTGCCTCTCCCCATTCATTGGGAAATTACACGGTGGATGCTGGGTATGACGCGGGGGGTGACCCCGCCCACAACCCAGCAGACACCGCGGGGACATCAGCGCTGAGTCATGCCTCATTTGTCGTAACGTCAGCGCGGGGTCACGTGATGCCATTGTGTGACCCGAGCAATAAGCCCAATGTAAGCCTATTGGAAACTCAAGCATTTTTCAGCCAGCTCCCCCCGGCAGTCTGCAGAGGGCCTAAAAATTGCCCAAATTGATGGGAAGAGTGCTCAAATGACAAGGAAACAGCATGGGGAAGACCCCTGGAAGCATTTCTGACTCCCAGGTCACTTCTGTCAAAAACGTTGCCAGAGGTATTTCGCCACTTTTAGGAACTCACAATAAAACATACAAAAATTAAACCAAAATGGATTTTCCTGGGAAATATGTTAAGGAACATCCTTTCCAGGGTAATGACTTGTATATAAGGCAAAATAAATAACCAAAAACAAAAATACTCCTTCACACCTTGGTCTATGTTCACACTTAGCGTTTTTGATGCATTTTTTCACTTTTGCATTGCTTTCAACCGTGACAAATGCATTCACCAGGAAATGTCATTTTAACATTTTACAACCTTATCTGGCCATGTGGTGTGTGAGATATCATCAGACACATCGTGTTTGATTTGTGAAGGAGGGACTCTGAAAGTCACAAAGCCTATTTTTATAGGGCTATCAGGCGGCCTTTACTATTCTTAAAGGACCAGCAGTCGGCCCTCACTATTCTTAGAGAGCCATCAGCCGGTCATGTTTTATTGTTCCCATTACTAAAGAGTGGGTCTCCTATACTGTTATTGCATATGCAGTGAGTGGCAGGGCTGCCCAAAATTTGGACACACCCCAATACCACTTTGAAAATTTAAACGCACCCCAGTACCCCTTTGAAGAGACTGAGAGGAGGGCCTCCTGAAAACAATGTTCCCATTATTAAGAAGTAGGTCTCCCATTGTGTTTGCCTATGCAGTGAATGCAAGGGTTGCCAAAAATTTGGAGGCACTCCAATGCCCCTTGGAGGAGACGTGGAGGTCAGAGGGCCTCCTGAAAACAATGTTCCCATTAATAGGAAGTGAGTTTTCCATTGTGTTTGCCTATGCAGTGAATGCAAGGGTTGCCAAAAATTTGGAGGCACTCCAATGCCCCTTGGAAGAGAAGTGGAGGTCAGAGGGCCTTCTGAAAACAATGTTCCCATTATTAGGAAGTGGGTTTACCATTGTGTTTGCCTATGCAGTGAATGCAAGGGTTACCAAAAATTTGGTTGCACTCCAATGCCCCTTGGAAGAGACGTAGAGGAGGACCTCCTGAAAAAATTTTCCTATTATTTGGAAGTGGATCTCCCAATGTGTTTGCCTATGCAGTGAATTCAAGGGCTACCAAAAGTTGGGAGGTACTCCAATGCCCCTTGGAAGAGACGTGTAGGAGTGCCACATAAAAAATGTTCCCATTAGAAAGGTCTCCTATACCTGTAATGCCCATGCACTAAGTGAATGGGCAGACAAACATTTACCCCTGGGGGGTATACATGAACATACTGAAATTTTTTTTTTTACGGGCATCATAAACACCCTTTAAATGAGTTATGTGAGTGTTGAATCACGGACCACGGTCACCCTGGTGATATGGTGGTGGAGGATGAGGATGAGGAGAAGGACAAGAGCAAATATCCAAATATCCAAAATCAGGAAGCGTATACCCACATGTGGGTGTGAAGAGGTGCATGGGAATACACCTCCCAAAAAAAGACACTGGATTTGAGTTTGTTATGCTGCTATCATTCGATGGTTTTCATTTTCAGTTGACAGGCGGATGCGCTTATCAGTTATACTTACACCAGCGGCACTAAGAACCCGCTCTGATAAAACGTTGGCGGCAGGGCAAGCAAGGACCTCCAAGGTGTAGAGAGCCAGTTCATTCCACGTATCCAGCTTGGATACCCAATAATTATAAGGCACAGAGGAATCACGGAGAACTTTGGTACGGTCGGTAAGGTACTCACGCGGCATCTTCCTGAACCTTGCACTCCTTGTGAAAGTACCCCGCGCCTAAAGGCCTGTACGATGGGAGAGGCTGAGAAAATTCTCCCAGAACTTTGACAGTGTTCGCCACTCACCATCTTGGTGGAGTCCTCAAAGTATTGGAGGATGGTACATATGTCTGACATCCATGTCCGCTCCTGAGGTCTTATGTGTGGAGCTGAATACCGACAGCCTTGTTGATGCTGGTACTTAACAACTGCCCTTTTCTGCTCACAAATCCTTCCCAACATCTGCAGTGTAGAGTTCCACACCAGTCTGTGAGCCGGAAGCTGAAATCGCTGCTGAAACACGGCAAGGGCGGTGGAAGCTGTAGGTGACTTTCTAAAATGGGCACACAGGCGGCATACTTTAACAAACAGATCCGGCAGCTCTGGGTAGGATTTGAGAAACCGCTGAACCATGAAATTGAGCACATGGGCCAGGCATGATACATGTGTGAGCTCGCCTTGCCTCAGAGCTGCCACCAGGTTCCAGCCATTGTCACACACGACCATGCCTGGCTGTAGGTTCAGCAGTGTGAGCCACAGATCTGCCTGCTCTTTCAGAGCTGTCCACAACTCTTCAGCATTGTGTGGTTTGTCACCTAAGCATATTAGCTTCAGCACAGCCTGTTGCCACTTGGCCGAGGCAGTGCTGCAGTATTTCCAGCTTGTGACTGATATGGTCATTTCGGAGATGGAGGCTGAAGAGGAGGAGGAGGCTGAGGAGGATGAGGTGCATGATCTGTAGACTGTGGGGGCAACCCTGATTGACTTTGGACCTGAAATCCTCGGCTTCGGGAGGACGTGTTCGGTCCCAAGGCCCAAATGGGTCCCAGCTTCCACTATGTAAACCCAGTGTACCATCCCTGCCCACAAGCACTTGTCCACGTGTCCGTGGTTAGGTGGACTTTCCCGGTAACTGCGTTGTTGAAGGCATGGCTAATGTTTTGGGACATGTGCTTGTGTAATGCAGGGATGGCACACTGGGAGAAATAGTGGCAGCTGGGGACCGAGTACCGAGGGACGGCCGCCGACATCAGGTTGCGGAATGCTTTCGTCTCCAGGAGCCTAAAAGGCAACATTTTGAGTGCAAGCAGTCATGAAATATGGGAATTTAGTAGTGTGGCCTGTGGGGCGTTGGCTGCGTATTTGCGCTTGAGTTCCAAGGACTGGGGTATGGACAACTGAACGCTGCGCTGGGACAAGGACGTGGATTTTCTTCCTGATGCTGCTTCTTGAGAGTGTGCAATGACCGGTGCAGGGCAGGAGGCATCTTTGCATGCCCCATGGACAGGGGATTGGCTTGCATGCACAACAGCAGAAGAAGCAATGGTGCCACCCGCAGACATTGTTCCTGGACCCTGGGGTTTGGCCCACAAAGTCGGGTGCTTTGCTGCCATGTGCCTTATCATGCTGGTGGTGGTCAGGCTGCTAGTTTTGCCACCCCTGTTGATGCTACCTGGCAGGTGGTGCAAATGGCCTTTTTGGGGTTATCGGCAGAGTCTTTAAAGAACAACCAGACTCGGGAAGACCTAACAGTTGTACTGGCAACTTCCTTCATGTTGGTGTTACGGGGAATGGTTGCCTGCCTTGTGTCTGCTACCACCACGTTGCTTCTTCCTGCCTGTTGGGGTGCTCTGCCTCCCTCCCCCTGTGTGCTACTGTCCTCGCTCTGCATGTCCTCCTGCCAGGTTGGGTCAGTTACTTTATCATCCACCACCTCGTCTTCCACTTCCTCACCCTGGTCCTCCTCCTGACTTTCTGGCAATTGTGTCTCATCATCATCCAACTCTTGTGACACTTTCCCACCATTGCCTTTGTGTGACCATGGCTGCTCAAATATTTGGGCATTGCTACATGCGATCTTCTCTTGCTCTGCTTCAGGTCGACCGGGCGGAAGGCCTGAATCTATAAATGGAAAAGTGAACAGCTCTTCAGAGCGTCCAAGTGTGAGATCAGTTGTCTCTGGGCACTCGGCATGGTGGGAGAAAGGAGGATCAGGGTGAGGAATATGCAGTCCAGACTCACGGCTACTGAGACTTGACCGTGTGGAAGACAGGGTGGTGGTGGTGGTGGTGGCTAAGCAACTGGAAGCATTATCTGCTATACAACCAACAACCTTTTGACACTGCTCTGGGTTTAATAGTGGTGTGCTGCGGTCCCCTAGGAATTGGGACAGGAAGGGCGGGTGAGAAGATGTGGGTGTTTGTTGTGGCACAATTTCAGCTTGCCTGCGGCCTCGGCCTCTGCATGACCCATTTCCATCACCATCACGTCCAGTTCCCCGTCCCTTGCCACACGCCTTGCCCATTTTAAATGGATGACAAAATCTTGAACGCTCACTACAAATGGCTGAATTTGGAGTGAAGTTATATGTAATCTGTGTGATGGAAAAAAACAGTTTTAAATACCTAGCCTGTAGGTAACTATTTTGAACAGCCAACCAGTGTCGAAAACTGTGCTGACACACTGAAAAAATAGAATGGAGGCCAGAAATGGCAGAATTTTCAGAAAACGTATGTGTGATCCGTGTGTCGGACAAACCACAGTTTTAAATACCTGGCCTGTAGGTAACTATTTTGAACAGCAAACCGGTGTCATAAACTTTGCTAACACACTGAAAAAAAATTTGAATGGAGGCCAGAAATGGCAGAATTTTCAGAAAACGTATTTGTGATCTGTGTGACGGACAAACCACAGTTTTAAATACCTGGCCTGTAGGTAACTATTCTGAACAGCAAACCGGTGTCAAAACTTTGCTGACACACTGAAAAAAAATTTGAATGGAGGCAAAAAATGGCAGTATTTTCAGTACAATTATATGTGATATTAACTGACACGCTGAAAAATAATTTCAATAGAGGCCAAAAAAGTCAGTATTTTCTACACAATTATATGTGATCCATGTGACCAACAAACCACAGTTTTAAATAGCTGGATTTTTAGCGCTGTAATATGGAAAGGACCTGGCTGTATTCTGCAGTGCCATCAAGCAAATGGCGCAGAAAAACGGTGTTCCCTGGATTGCTTTTTAAGCAAATAATGAGGATTAAGATGCAAAAAACATTATTCCTGGCCCCTGAGACCTGGGCCTTTGTCTAGAAATGTCTAACAGCAGCAGAAGGCAGAACTGGAATGGAGCCTCTTGTGCTATATGCACTGCAGTCTGCTATATACACTGCATGCCTGCCTATATACACTGCCTGCCTGATATAGCTGCAGATGAATTAGTCCTCAGAAGGACTGTTTGTTGAGATAGATTTGTGTAATGTACTTGTTTTCTCCCTACAATACCTAATACACAACCAAATCTCTCCCTAGCTCAGCAGCACCTCTCCCTACACTGCCTGATTGCGGAGTAGACTGACAAACACAGTGGCACCAGGTCTGATATAGACCTGATGACGCTGTGCAGCCAGCCAATCACTGTAATGCCACAACCACTAAAGAGCGGCAAACATTCAGGGATGGGACCCGAGCATCCACCCGAGCATCTCGCAAGTACTCGGCGAGCTCCGAGCATCTCGAATACTGAGGTGCTCGGGCGAGTACCGAGTACTTGCGAGTATGCTCGCTCATCATTAATAATAATGTGTTAAGTTTTATTAAGAGCGGATGGTGTAGGAAATTTGTGCCCTTTCAGGCTGAAATAAGTATATTATTGTTATTCCTGCCACCATATCAGATATGCTTTATTGTAAATATATTTTTAGTTTAGGGCTGATCCAGAAGCCATTGTTAGGTCTCCAGTTGACATAGCAAAGCATCAGCACCTTGTTCATTGCAGGGAGCCTGTTTGGTGACAGTGGGAACTCCATCCCTCTATCAATTCTCCTAACAAGCTGTTGTTGCTATTGAACATGTCATCTAATGAGTTAGAATCACTCCACAGCCACTCCTGACTACAAAGTTGCTCCAGACTCTGACAATTCTCACTCTCCACTGTTATGTCCGAGCTTGTAATGGGGAATGATCATTGTGAGAAAGATGGCGCACAAGGATCATGATCCCTGTGGAAGAAAGAACTACCTTTTCACATCCCAATGACATCCCAATAGGAGTTTTAAAACCAGTGAAGTGATGGAAGTAGTTAATATACCCTGATATATCATGGGAACCAAAACGAATCAGGTAATGGAATCATAATTAAGCATGGTCAAAAACCTGTCCCAAAACCTTTATTACTTAAATGTAATAGATCAATTTAATCGAAAAGGAATTTGGGTCATGATGAATCTTGTCTCCTTTGCATTTTGGGGCATTTTCATCTCTCTCCCATCTAATTTGTTAAATATAATTTATGAAGTTTGCATTTCAAATATACAAAATTATATAGTAGAAGCAAGATTGCTTTAAAATACAGTTCTGTTGATCATCTGGAATTTCATCAGATTCTACAAGCCACTTTTGTCACTTACTGTATGTGGTCCATCTTGCATTACACATCTAAATAAGCCATTATAAAGTTTGGACGATGCCTATTTCCTGACCTTAGCATACCATAAGAAATTTAGTAGTTTTCAATTCAACACATACTCTCATTATTAGTTACAGAATAGACTGAAATGATTAAATTGACCAAGTTCTAATTCCCACAGTATTCTAAGGTTGAAACTGTTTTTATTAGTTTCAAAAATGATGCTACACTTTTGGGTTCTAAAATTAGAAATAGAAAACTGATTGGAAAGCTAAATCTAGATTTTCTACCTTAATAATTACCCAATTTGTTTAGATTATCTGTAAAAAAATACGAGAACTGGAAAAGCGGTGAGTAAAAGTCAGACAGATTTCTTGTTTGCCAGCTATATTTTGCCACTTACAAGAAAATAAAAAAACAAAATTAATCAAAATTTTTGCATTGAGGCTTGTTGTCTGGTGTATTGTTTGCTGTGTTACACATGACACACATTCTTTGCAACAGAGAAGAAGTGTCTGCTAAAAAAAGTTGAAGTTCATTTTTGAATTTCTAGATTAACCAATGGACCTTTTTCTACAACTGTGAAATGAATATTACCTTTTTACAGTGTATAAACTATTATCAATTCTTTTAATTTAGGTACGGAGAAGCATTATTTATGAATTCAAAACTTATTAGTGGAGTTACAGAATTTCTGAATACAGAAGAAGAACTGAATGAGGTATGCCAAACTTCAGCTGTTTGTTAATGTCAAAAATACAAATAAAACTTCTGAGTAAATTAACTGAAAACAAAGTGTAGGGTTGTTTTCAATGAAATTATTATAATTGCTCAATATGTAATAATTTTACACCTGTTCCTTGAGAAAACTTGTTTTCCATGCTAAATAAAGCAGCACACTGAGCACTTCGGGCAGTAAAATAAAGATAAAAATTACACTTTTTTAACATTCCATCTGTGCATCTATGAATCATAAAAGATTGTTTGCTATCAATTTCACAATATGTTATTACCCATTTCTATAATTACTTTAATGCATACAATGACTTTGAAAAACTAATGCATTCTTTTTTTTCTGTTATAAACTCCTGTAAGCCATAGATTGAAACCATGGAAGCCAGATTAGTTTGCAAATTGTTTACAAATCGCTTACAAACGGATTTTGACAAATATTTTGATAGGTGAAATACTTAGTGAAACAAAAAATATATCATTTTTTTCCATTCTACTACATGCTCAGAATTATATTGTAAAGTGAATTGTTCAGCTTATTACCAGTTAGTACATGTTTAGATGTGTACTTACCATATTTTTTGGACTATAAGATGCACCGGACCATAAGACTCACCTAGGTTTTAAAGGAGGAAAATAGGAAAAAAAATTAAGCAAAAAATGTGGGCATGATGCCCTGTTATGGGGATGGGGGACTGCTGCTGACACTGGTTTTGGAGTAATGTCCCCCAATTCTGTTAATATCCTCCATCCTGGTATGTATGGCCCCTCCTTCCTGGTATAAGTGGCCCCATCCCATCCTGGTATACCTGGCCCTCATCCCCATCCTGGTATGCATGGCACCCCTTGATCCCCCATCCTGGTATGCATGACACCCCTTTACCCCCTATCCTGGTATGCATGGCACCCCTTTATACCCCATCTTGGTATTCATGACACCCCTTGATTCCTCATCCTGGTATGCATGGTACCCCTTGAGCCCTCATCCTGGTATGCATGGCACCCTCTGAGCCCCCATCCTGGTATGCATGGCACCCCTTGAGCCCCCATCATGGTATGCATAGCACCCTCTGAGCCCCCATCCTGGTATGCATGGCACCCTCTGAGCCCCCATCCTGGTATGCATGGCAGCTCTTGAGCCCCCATCCTGGTATGCATGGCACCCATTGATACCCCATCCTGGTATATACGGCACCCCTTGAGCCCCCATCCTGGTATGCATGGCACCCCTTGAGCCCCCATCCTGATATGCATGACAACCTTTGACCCCCCATCCTGGTATGCATGGCACCCCTTGTGCCCCCATCCTGGTGTGCATGGCACCCTCTGAGCCCACATCCTGGTATGCATGGCACCCCTTGAGCCCCAGTCCTGGTATGTATGGCACCCTCTGAGCCCACATCCTGGTATGAATGGCACCCTCTGAGCCACATCACGCTGCCTACAAAAAAATAAACGCTCATACTCACCTCCTCTCTCCTCCAGCACTGTCCCGCTCTGCTGCCAACACTCTCACTGTGTGAGCCGCACATGGCACGGCGCGCATGGCGTCTCACACAGCACGGCTCCTGCTGCCACTCTGCGGTCAGTGTGCCTGCTATTAAAGACCATGGATATTCACTACAACCCATGGGAGTTGGTTGTAGGGAATATTCATGAGCTTTAACAGCGAGCACACAGACCGCAGAGTGGCAGCAGGAGCTGTGCTGCGGCTCCAGTGTGCCGGCTATTAAGAAAAATAAATATTCATTGCTCTCCACGCCCATGGGCATAGGGAGCAGGGAATATTCATTTTATTTAGTAGACAGTAGGCAGTAGGCTGCAACTGCTGCTTCTTATGCCCCGCTGATCCCCCGCTGCCTCTCCCTCACACCCAACACCATGCACAGCCATGTATATAGTATTCGGACTATAAGACACACTCCCCACTTTCTTCCAAAATTTTGGAGGAAAAAATTGCATCTTATAGTGCGAAAAATACGGTATTTATTTATCTTTAATGTCGCTTGAGGTGTTTTATATTATTGATAAGTCTTTCAAATCATTGCGAGTTTTCCATATATTGCACACACAGAAATAATTTGAATTTAACTTTACATTTATTAATTTTATTCACATAACAATTGTCAAGTTTTATGCCTAAATTCATTAAATTTATGCTGCTTAGTTAAAGGTAACTTATAAACAATCAATATTTAAATAAACACTCTTTAAAATGTCATTTTCTTAAAGGCTCTTGTATGCATATTGTTTCCTTAAGATTCCCTAGAATAGATTGCACATGAATCAACAGAGAAAAAATTATAGATCTTTGTATTAAGTCTTTAAGTTGACTCACCATTTGGGTGAAAATGTAACAGTAAATGCACAATCCTGAGTAGTACATGATATATGTTCTATTATTTTACTACTTGATCCTTCCACTTGTTCTTATACCTCCACAGCCTGGTGTGTTGTGTAGTCTCTGAGTTCCCTACATTATGCAATCCTAATGGCTCATATGCACGACTATATTTTTGGTCTGAGTGTGATCCAAAAAACATCGGATCGCATTCGGAACATTGTTATTCTATGGGGCCATGCACATGTCTGAATTTTTCCTCAGACTGAACTGATCCGACAAAAAAGTCTTATCCTGCCAAGTAGGATCCGATATTTGAATTGCACTTGGTCATGCAAGTCAATGAGTCCTTGGAAAACCATCTGACAGAACTCAGATGACATCTGAGGGCAGTCTAATTTCAACAGACTGACACAATGGAGAAAATGGAGACTTTTTTTTCTCATCTGAGAAAATTGGATCAAACTCTGATCAGAGTGTGATTTGCATAATCGGGCTCATTATCTCAGATGAGAAAATATATGCTTGTGTGACCCTAACCTAATTACCGTTCTTTTACTTCCCACAATGCATTGCATTATATCAATATAATGTATTGTAGTGAGAAAGCTGGGCTACAGTATCTTTTTGAAAATGAGCACAGCTGTAATCCTGCTTTGTCACAGCAGTTCAGCAGCAACATGTGATTGTTCAATGACTGATATAATAATTTAAATGAAAAGCAGTGGGAAAGCTGGGTAACACTGGCTGTTTCAGGGTGAGCAAAGCTGGAAAAGCTAATTACATTACTGTTCAAAACATAAGAATCCAGGCTATTATATATAATGTGAATGAAACAAATAGTCACAGAAATAATATAAGTTCAGCATCTTTCCTACGGTGCGTTGTGCAGAGGTCCTATGTCTGCGCAAGAAACTCTCAAAAAGAACATTATGCATCCTGTGACCCCTGTCTTTACAGGCCTTATGAGTTGTATGTGACATGATACTTTTCACAGTGACTGACATGTTTAGATGAATCACGTGAGAAATCATGTGACTCTACAGAATTGCAAAATGCTTCCTTTTTAACTTCAAACTGTACTAAAAACCTACATGAAGGTAAATTTCATCTGGCCCAAAAACTGTAGTGTTGTTAAAGAAAACTGTATGTGAAATCACTGTAAATATTATTTTCTATATTATTCTTTTTAAAAGCTGTGCAAATATAAAACAGTGCATTGGTATCTAATACTAATTTTAAAGTACTGTGCTAAAAAACTTTGTTTGACCAGTTCTTTGTTGCCTATATAATATATGATCTGTAAGTATTTGCCATAAAAATGCAACCACTATTAATATTGAGCTTGATGTCAGCAAAAATAGCACAACTTATTCCGTTGTCTTTTACTAAGGCAGCAAAACATTCATTTTTAAATTAAATACAGTTCCTCAAGCATTGCTTGAAAATATTGTCTGTCAAATTGACAAATAGCTATAAATTAATATAAATGTTTAGCTTTGAAGACAATATGCTAGTTAGGTATGTGCACCATTTATTCACATTTAGTACTACAGTACATGATGAGAATTATAAAATGTCAAAAAGTGTCGATGTTAAAGTTATGGGATGAAAAACACAACAAAAATCATTTGCAAAAAAAAAAGTGCTGTACAAAAAAAGTGTGACATTATTGGGAAGTTCTAAAAGCATTTAAAAGTTGTGAAAAATATTGAGCAAGTAAAGGGGTCCTTACATGAAATATTTAAAGGGTAAGGTCACGAACAAAAGAGTTTTGTAATCAGTAGATAATAAAAAATTAAGCAGTTTTGGATGAGTTTAAAAAAATATGCTTGTGTGCAGCGATAAACATTTAATGGTGCTTTTGATGCATCATGTATAACTACTTGTGCCTTAACAAATAGCGGTGAATCATAGCAATCAAATATTGTAAAGAAAAGGACAATAAAGGTCAGCTCAATAAATCACACCAGTCAGTACAATAAGCTCAAGACATATACATTGTTTTTTCAGTTTATATGCCGGGCACAAAGCTGGACACAAAGTTTGCATAAAATATCTAATTTAATGCTTTATATTAACATTGTTTTTTTAATACTAATAGAGTAAAAAAATATGGTTTATTGTGGTTGTACTGCGCTGGTATAATTTATTGAGGTAAGCTCAATGGTTCAGTGCTATAGGACATAAGATCGCTACTTACATGATAATTATAGGCAGATAGAGATAATTTCAGACTAAGACAAGTTTCACACATCTATAAATCAAAAAAACATTTGCATAGGAAGACCCGACCCAACTGCCAGGTCTCCTTAAAGGGTTTTTTTTATAAACAAAAGTTCATTTTAATCAATAGATCTTTTAATAATAATAAGTTCCACAATTGAATGCATTTAAATAAAATGTCCCTGTGCTGAGATAATCTTATAAATGTTCCCCTGTGTAATGGCTGTGCCTGACTGTGCAGGAACATGGTCTGATCATACCGCATCTCCTGGGCAGGGGAGGAAGAGAGTATACAGATAGCACAGCAGGGGATCGCAGCTGATTCTTTCTGTGAGGTAAAACATTGTTTGAAAACAGGCAAGGAAATGTTTTGCCTCACAAAAAGAATCAGCTGTGATCCCCTGCAGTAATGTCTGTATACTCATTTGTTTCCTCCCCTGCCCAGGAGATGTGGCATGATCAGACTATGTTCTGTACACGGTCAGACACAGCCGTTACACAGGGGCACATTTATAAGATTATCTCAGCACAGGAACATTTTATTTAAACACATCCAATTGTGAAACGTATTATTATTCCAAGATCTGTTGATTGAAATCAACGTTTGTTTGTGTGAAAACCCCTTTAAGCTAACTGCATCAAATGCATTGATGAAGCAGTTATCTTAGGTCAGGAGACACAGTGGTCAGGCCGTGTCTTTTGTTGCAAGAAACGTTTGTGTTTCACAACCTGCCAATGACATAAGCAGAAAATATTAATTTACCCTCCTTTTTCTTACTAACTTATATGGGATGAAAAGAAATGGCATGTCTGATCAGCAACTAAAGTAGCACCATACGGTTGAAAATAACCAGGTACACAGGTTGCATCATGGCAGAATGATATATACAGTATATCTTTGCACCACTATTTATTTTTAAATACAACCAATTCAGCTTAATTTTCCATTATTTATTTATTAAATAGCACTTTTGTTTGTAGGACGTCTTGAATGATTTTTTTTTCTTCATCAAAATAAATATATGAAGATAGATATGTTCATTGTTTTATATTATAGATGGTGTTCCTATATTTACCTCAGTGATATTAAAAATAAATCTGATCATGAAAAAACTGACAAATACTGAATGAGTTATTTTGTTTCATAGAAATTTAAAAAATATACAGTACAGACCAAAAGTTTGGACACACCTTCTCATTTAAAGATCTTTCTGTATTTTCATGACTATGAAAATTGTACATTCACACTGAAGGCATCAAAACTATGAATTAACACATGTGGAATTATATACTTAACAAAAAAGTGTGAAACAACTGAAAATATGTCTTATATTCTAGGTTCTTCAAAGTAGCCACCTTTTGCTTTGATGACTGCTTTGCACACTCTTGGCATTCTCTTGATGAGCTTTAAGAGGTAGTCACCGGAAATGGTCCTCCAACCATCTTGAAGAAGTTCCCAGTGATGCTTAGCACTTGTTGGCCCTTTTGCCTTCACTCTGCGGTCCAGCTCACCCCAAACCATCTCGATTGGGTTCAGGTCTGGTGACTGTGGAGGCCAGGTCATCTGGCGTAGCACCCCATCACTCTCCGTCTTGGTCAAATAGCCCTTACACAGCCTGGAGGTGTGTTTGGGGTCATTGTCCTGTTGAAAAATAAATGATGGTCCAACTAAACGCAAACCTGATGGAATAGCATGCCGCTGCAAGATGCTGTGGTAGCCATGCTGGTTCAGTGTGCCTTCAATTTTGAATAAATCCCCAACAGTGTCACCAGCAAAGTACCCCCACACCATCACACCTCCTCCTCCATGTTTCACGGTGGGAACCAGGCATGTAGAGTCCATCCATTCACCTTTTCTGCATCGCACAAAGACACGGTGGTTGGAAGCAAAGATCTCAAATTTGGACTCATCAGACCAAAGCATAGATTTCCACTGGTCTAATGTCCTTTCCTTGTGTTCTTTAGCCCAAACAAGTCTCTTCTGCTTGTTGCCTGTCCTTAGCAGTGGTTTCCTAGCAGCTATTTTACCATGAAGGCCTGCTGCACAAAGTCTCCTCTTAACAGTTGTTGTAGAGATGTGTCTGCTGCTAGAACTCTGTGTGGCATTGACCTGGTCTCTAATCTGAGCTGCTGTTAACCTGCAATTTCTGAGGCTGGTGACTCGGATAAACTTATCCTCAGAAGCAGAGGTGACTCTTGGTCTTCCTTTCCTGGGGTGGTCCTCATGTGAGCTAGTTTCTTTGTAGCGCTTGATGGTTTTTGCAACTGCACTTGGGGACACTTTCAAAGTTTTCCCAATTTTTCGCACTGACTGACCTTCATTTCTTAAAGTAATGTTGGCCACTCATTTTTCTTTACTTAGCTGCTTTTTTCTTGCCATAATACAAATTCTAACAGTCTATTCAGTAGGACTATCAGCTGTGTATCCACCTGACTTCTGCACAACACAACTGATGGTCCCAACCCGATTTATAAGGCAAGAAATCCCACTTATTAAACCTGACAGGGCACACCTGTGAAGTGAAAACCATTTCCAGTGACTACCACTTGAAGCTCATCAAGAGAATGCCAAGAGTGTGCAAAGCAGTCATCAAAGCAAAAGGGGGCTACTTTGAAGAACCTAGAATATAAGACATATTTTCAGTTGTTTCACACTTTTTTGCTAAGTATATAATTCCACATGTGTTAATTCATAGTTTTGATGCCTTCAGTGTGAATTTACAATTTTCATAGTCTAGAAAATAGAGAAAAATCTTTAAATAAGAAGGTGTGTCCAAACTTTTGGTCTGTACTGTATATTCCTAGAGTTGTACATAAAAATAGTTTTAGGCAGGGGTGGAAAAAATGCTGCAAAGTAAGAATGCTTTCATAATGTAAGTATTAATAGTTTATTTTTGTCAATAATCAAAATCAAAGTGAACAAATGACAGAAAAATCTAAATCATATCAATATTTGGTGTGACCATTCTTTGCCTTCAAAACAGCATCAAATCTTTGCACTTGCACACAGTTTTTAAATAACTCAGCAGGGCAGTTGTTCCTAACACTTTAGAGAACTAACCACATCTTCATAAGACAAATCATGTTGACATCAGGGCTCTGTGGGGCCATAGCATCACTTTCAGGACTCCATGTTATTCTTTATGCTAAAGATAGTTGTTAACAACATTTGCTGTATGTTTGGGGGTCGTTGTCCTACTGCAGAATAAATATGGATTCCATCAGATGCCTCCCTGATGGTCATGCATGATGGATATGTATCTGCCTTTATTTCTCAGAATTGAGGATGTTATCAAATGTAATCAATTACCCAACTCCAGTTGGTAACATGGAGCCCCAAGTTTGCCAGGAACATTTACCATGCTTCACTGTAACCTGCAAACACTCATTCTTGTACCATTCTCTAGCCTTTCATGAACAAACAACTTTGTATTAGAGATGAGCGGTGTTCGACTCGAACTGTTCGCCAATCTCAAATTCGAGCTGTTTTGGGCGGTGTTCGAGTCGTTCGATGAACGCGAATGATTTGCAAAAAATTTGGCTGTTCGAGGTTATGTTCTATAACTGTTCGTGCACCAAAAGCGTAACTGGATTTTTTCACATCATGCAGGGATTGTCTGCCACTCACTGTAATGCCGCAGCCATGGTGGTTGTGGCATTACAGTGATTGCCCAAATCGATGGGAACAGTGCTCACAGTGAAACATGAAAAGCCGGCAAATCAGCAGCGGCATACACCGGTACCCGACAATTTAGAACAGAAAGAATAGAGCATCACACATAGATTAGATAGATGGAAACATGTCAGTCACATATATAATAAGTACAGTGATAGTGTTGATTACTGTACTTGTCATTTAGTGTTAAAATAAAGGATTTATTAAAAAAAAAATTGGCGTGGGGTTCCCCGTAATTTTAGTCTCTAGCAGAGGTTAAGCAGACAGCTGGGGATGATGTTTGAAGCCTGGGAAAGGGGTAATACACACGGAGCTTCCCAGGCTACTAATATCAGCCCCCAGCTGAATACCTAGCCTTTACTAGTTATTAAAATGGGGGACCCCCCAAAAAAATGATGTGGGGTCCCCCCTATTTTATAGCTAGCAGAGGCTAGGCAGACAGCTGGGGGCTGATATTAATAGCCCAGGAAGGGTGCCATGAATATTGCCCCCCTCCCAGGCTAGAAACACCAGCCGTCAGCCACCCCAGAAATGGCGCATCAATAGGATGCGCCAATTCTGGCACTTAGCCTTGCTCTTCCCGCTGCCCTGTAACGGTGGCAGTGGGGTAATAGGGCTGGGGTTGATGTCAGCTTATAATGCCAGCTGACAACAAGCCCAGGTTAGTAATGGAGAGGCGTCTATAAGACACCCCCATTACTAACCCCATTGTCAAATTTAAAAAAAAAAAAAACACAATTTTTTGGCCGATCACTTAATCTATGATGTTTCGGCTCACCTGGTGGGCTGGATACTCTAAGCTCAAAGTCCAAGTGGGCACATGGGCCACGGGAATTGGTGCAGAAGGCAGAAAAGGCATGCAGGAAACAAGGACTCGGCAAATACACGAGAGTCAAGACCAGAAGTACAGGTGCAGTGGAATTAAGCAAGGGTGAAAGCAGGATCAGAGTTGGAGAACAAATGGTGGTGCACTGCTCACCAAACACTAGAGACTTAATACTAAGACACTGGTGTGTGAGTCCTAGTGAACCTTAAAAGGTCTAGGGAGGTGATGTCACAACAGGCACCCTGCAAAGCTTGACATGGAGCACAACAAAGTTCAGCGGAACAGAGTGGATTGAGCAGAGCCCATTGATCATCAATGTTGTCCATTTCTTAGTGCATTTTCAAAAGTGCTTGAATAGCACATAGTGAAAGTTACACCCCCCAAAAAAATATTAATTTAATATGCAGGATAACAAATATGCAGAGGCCAATAGACAACCATGAATACACAATGCATTAACACACTGCAATTAATGTATACAAGAATTCCACTATTGCTATATACATAAAAAATATGAGGTATTTAGTTAACATTTTTTGATCAAGTCATCCAACTCTGCCAAAGAGACCTCAATTTGGATTGTTCTTAACTTACTCACTTCTATGTGTGCCCATCAAGGCTTCAAAAGAAATGGGGAAGAGATCGGAACCAGGCTTAGCTTATATTAAAACCTTCCTGGGAAAGATGGATGGATTAAGATGCATAGCCCAGGAGGATGCCACACTAACATATGCAATTTACAAAGGAAAAAAAGGGACCACACACATTTATTATTAATATATATATATATATATATATATATAAATATATACAGTACAGACCAAAAGTTTGGACACACCTTCTCATTTAAAGATTTTTCTGTATTTTCAAGACTTTGAAAATTGTACATTCACACTGAAGGCATCAAAACCATGAACTAACACATGTGGAATTATATACTTATCAAAAAAGTGTGAAAAAACTGAAAATATGTCTTATATTCTAGGTTCTTCAAAGTAGCCACCTTTTGCTTTGATGACTGCTTTGCACACTCTTGGCATTCTCTTGATGAGCTTCAATAGATAGTCACCGGAAATGGTTTTCACTTCACAGGTGTGCCCTGTCAGGTTTAATAAGTGGGATTTCTTGCCTTATAAATGGGGTTGGGACCATCAGTTGTGTTGTGCAGAAGTCAGGTGGATGCACAGCTGATAGTCCTACTGAATAGACTGTTAGAATTTGTATTATGGCAAGAAAAAAGCAGCTAAGTAAAGAAAAACGAATGGCCATCATTGCATTAAGAACACAAGGAATGGACATTAGACCAGTGGAAATCTATGCTTTGGTCTGATGAGTCCAAATTTGAGATCTTTGGTTCCAACAACCGTGTCTTTGTGCAACGCAGAAAAGGTGAACGGATGGAGTCTACATGCCTGGTTCCCACCGTGAAGCATGGAGGAGGAGGTGTAATGGTGAGGGGGTGCTTTGCTGGTGACACTGTTGAGGATTTATTCAAAATTGAAGGCATACTGAACCAGCATGGCTACCACAGTATCTTGCAGCGGCATGCTATTCCATCCGGTTTGCGTTTAGTTGGACCATCATTTATTTTTCAACAGGACAATAAACCCCAAACACACCTCCAGGCTGTGTAAGGGCTATTTGACCAATAAGGAGAGTGATGGGGTGCTACGCCAGATGAGCTGGCCTCCACAGTCACTAGACCGGAACCCAATCGAGATGGTTTGGGGTGAGCTGGAACGCAGAGTGAAGGCAAAAGGGACAACAAGTGCTAAGCATCTCTGGGAACTCCTTCCAGATTGTTGGAAGACCATTTCCGGTGACTACCTCTTGAAGCTCATCAAGAGAATACCAAGAGTATGCAAAGCAGTCATCAAAGCAAAAGGTGGCTACTTTGAATAACCTAGAATATAAGACATATTTTCAGTTGTTTAACACTTTTTTGTTAAATATATAATTCCACATGTGTTAATTCATAGTTTTGATGCCTTCAGTGTGAATGTACAATTTTCATAGTCATGAAAATACAGAAAAATCTTTAAATGAGAAGGTGTGTCCAAACTTTTGGTCTGTACTATATATATATATATATATATATATATATATATATACAGTGTATGGACAGTGAGGCAGAACATCCAGTGAAATTAGCTTTTTATTCACTCATACTGCATACTCATTTCACTGGAAGTGCTGCCTTACTCTCCATATTTTTGACTATTGGTGACTGTTGGATCAAATCTCTAGAGGCATGCATCCCTCTTTCAGATTGCTTGTGCTGCTGCCTTTCCTCTTACTACTTTATTATTAAATAAATATTGAGTCCTTGAGTCAAGGGCAGAGAAGGGTCCTGGTAACGTTACTGTCATTCTCTAAGCTTTGTCTTAAAGGGGTTGTCCACTTCTCGGACAAACCCTTCTTGAAATAAATATTTGGCTCCGATAAAATAAAAAACTATGCTCAAATCCCATGCTGACATTGTCCCTGCGGTGTCAGCACTTGCGGTCCTGGAGCTCTGTTGCTGTGGAATGACACTTAGTGCATCAGCACTGGCATCACTGTCCCCGCCTTCGTACGGATTGAAGATGAAGAGGCCAGAGATCAGCTGCAGCTCTGGCTTCCTCTTCATGTTCAATGCGTATGAAGGCAAGGACAGTGACACCAGCGCTGATTGGGCGCTGGGCACCAAGTGTCATTCCACAGCACCAGAGCTCTGGGACAACGCGTGCTGACACCGCTGGAATGACACCAACATGGGAGGTGCATATAGGTTTTTTATTTTATCGGGTCCAAACATTTAGTTCAAGAAGGGGTTGTCCTAGTAGTGGACAATCCCTTTAATTTCACTAGCATCTTCATCTTCAGATAGCCGATAGAGTTGAATTCAATGGTGTAACTGGGAACAATGGGCTTCCTGTTCCACCATTGAGCCTGTGCATCCCTGTGAGTCTCAGCAGGTGCAATAATGTTACTAAATCATGCCTGCACAGTGCACAGAGTGGAGCAGCGCATCAGGGAAGCAGGGCAAGGTGAGCAGAATTTTTCATTTTTGTTGTCATTACTTGGGGGAAAATGTGAGGACATCATACTATTTATGGTGAAACTTGTGGGGAATCATACTATGGGAGGACTGTAGGGGTATCATACTGAGTGTTGTGATTTTCTGAAGTCATAATACTTTTACTTGATGTACAACTGCAGCAATGAAGATGAGTGTAGTATTCTATGAATAATACTGAGATTCAATTGATAGGGGGAGAACAAAATAGGATAGGTAATAGTAGCAGCCATGCCAGACTCTGTGTGATTGATCAGTGATATTATATACCTGTCATATGTACTGCTGCTTTTTACAATGTAACATAGTAACATAGTTTTTAAGGTTGAAGGAAGACTAAGTCCATCTAGTTCAACCCATAGTCTGACATGCTGATCCAGAGGAAGGCAAAAACAACCCATATGGCAAACACTAAGCTCCACATTGGGGAAAAAAATTCCTTCCTGACTCCACATACGGCAATCAGACTAGTTCCCTGGATCAACGTCCTATCAAGGAATCAAGTATATATAACCTGTAATATTATACTTTTCAAGAAAGCCATCCATGCCCTTCTTAAATTTTAGTAGTGAACCACTCATTACATCATGCAGCAGAGAGTTCCATAGTCTCACTGCTCTTACAGTAAAGAATCCGTGTCTGTGATTATGATTAAATCTTCTTTCCTCCAGCCATAGAAGATGCCCCTTGTCCCAGTCTCAGGCCTCAGAGTAAAAAGATCAGTAGAAAGGTCTTTGTACTGTCCCCTCATATATTTGTACATAGAAATAAGATCACCTCTAAGTCTTTGTTTTTCCAAACTAAATAACCCCAAGTATAATGACCTGTCTTGGTATTGCAGACCCCCCAGTCCTCTAATAACCTTGGTCGCTCTTCTCTGCACCCGCTCTAGTTCAGCTATGTCTTTCTTATACACCAGAGACCAGAATTGTACACAATATTCTAAGTGTGGTCGAACTAGTGACTTATATAGAGGTAAAATTATGTTCTCCTCATGAGTATCTATGCCTCTTTTAATGCATCCCATTATTTTATTTGCCTTTGCAGCAGCTGCCTGGCACTGGCCACCAAACATGTTCTTGTCTTCCACAAATACACCCAGGTCTTTTTCAGTGACAGTTTTGCTCAGTGTTTTACAATTAAACATATAATTATACATTTTATTTCCTCTGCCCAAGTGTATAACCTTACATTTATCCCCATTAAAGCTCATTTGCCATTTATCAGCCCAAGCTTCTAGTTTACATAGATCCTCCTTCAATATATAATTGCCCTCCTCTGTATTGATTACCCTGCAGAGTTTAGTGTCATCTGGAAATATTGAAATGCTACTCTGTATGCCCCCTACAAGGTCATTAATAAATATGTTAAAAAGAAGGGGCCCAATACTGACCCTTGTGGTACCCCACTGTTAACTGTGACCCAGTCTGAGTGAGTTCCATTAATAACCACCCTTTATTTCCTATCACTGAGCCAATTCTTAACCCACATACATATATTTTCCCCTATCCCCATTGTTCTCATTTTATGTATCAACCTTTTGTGTGGAACCGTATCAAAATCTTTTGAAAAGTCCATATACACAACATCCACTGCATTTCCTTGGTCCAGTCCGGAACTTACCTCTTCATAAAAGCTGATCAGATTAGTTTGACAGGAGCGGTCCCTCGTAAACCCATGTTGATATTGGGTCATGAGTAGTGTTGAGCATTCCAATACTGAAATATCGGGTATCGGCCGATATTCGCGGTATCGGAATTCCGATACTTAATTCCGATACTTTTACAATATCGAATACCGGAATCGGAAGTTCCCATAATGCCTGCGCTCTGCTGTGTCTCTGAAGGATGACAAGCTGGATGGCAGGGCTCAGCTGAGATCCAGGCTGTCATCAGAATGCCATCCCAGCGTGGGAGAATTCTCCTGATCGTTTAAAAGCCGGCGGGCGGTAAAAAGCCGCCGGCTTTTAAACAATCACACAGCCCCATACTGCTTCCCCGCAGCCTCCCACCCCGATCCTCCGCTCCCCTCGCCACCTCCCGTCCCGATCGTAAATAAGGACCGGGCGGGGAGCGCAGCACCAAGGAGCGAAGGACCCGGGCGGGGAAGCCGGCGGTGAAAAGACTTCACCGCCGGCTTTCCCGTTCTGTGCTGCGCTTTCCCGCCGGTTATTTCAAATGAACAGCTGCGGTATCAGGTGATGCCGATCAGCTGTTCATTTGAAGTAGCCGCGGTGCCCTCAGAGGGTTCATGTGAGTTCATGCTTGACTGCATGAACTCACATGAACTTTCCCACGGCCGCACAGGTCAGCCTCACCTCCCAGACCCATCATGATTAGTGTGTGTGCGGGGTGTGTGTGCGGGGTGTGTGTGCGGTGTCTGTGCGGGTGTGCGCGGTGTCTGTGCGATGTCTGCGGGTGTGTGCGGGTGTGCGCGGTGTCTGTGCGATGTCTGCGGGTGTGTGCGGTGTCTGTGTGATGTGTGCGGGTGTGTGCGTGCAGGCAGACATAGGCCGATGTGACACTACTACTCCCATCGGCCTATGTCTGTCCCCTGTCCACTCGTGCCAGCAGGATCAGCTCGATGGGAGCAGTAGTTCCCATCAGCCTGATCCTGCTATATAAATTGCCCTACTGTGTCCCCAATAAATGTTAAATACATGTCATTGGTGGCCAGTGGTTGCCTACAATAAATTAGTTCATACATTACCTGTCCCCGCCGATCGCCACCTAAAATAAAGTAAAAAATAAAAAACTACAGCTATACTCACCTAGACACCTAATTCCCCGAAGCCATCGATCTCCTGTAATAAAATATAAAATAATAAACCACAACCTTATCCTTACCCCTCCGTAGTAGTCCACGAGTGTCCCACGAAGATCTCCAGTTCAGAGCAGCCACATAAAATGTGACCGCTCTGAACCGCCGCCGCCGCTAGAATTACGGGGCCGTAAGGGTTCACCGGAGTTCAGGCAGTGCTGCTTCGGTTAGCTCCTTTACGGCCCTGCTGTATCGTGAGAAATTCCCACGGTACAGCAGTGCCATAAAGGAGGTCTCCGGAGCTGCGCTGCCTGAATGCACTCCGGTGACCTCAGTCAGTGGCTCCCGCTGCCGGGAGCGGACGTGTTCCCGGCAGCGTGAGCTTGCAGCAGCCATGCACAGCTGTCACCATCTCCAGATGTGACAGCTGTGCATGGGAGATCAGCGCAGGAACGTGGACAGGTAACTATTATTTTTAGTAAACTAAGAATTAAATAAAATGGTGTGTTTTATTTCAAATAAATTATTTTTTTCTGGGTGTAGTGTGTTTTTTCTTTTTAACACTTTGCAGGTTAGTAATGGGGGTGTCTTATAGATGGCCATCATTACTAACCTGGGCTTCATGGCAGCTGGCGCTGACATGAACCCCACCACTATTACCCCCTGCCACCGCACCAGGGCAGCGTGGAAGAGCGAGGCTAAGTGCCAGAATTGGCGCATCCTATGGATGCGCCATTTCTGGGGCGACTGACGGCTGGTGTTTCTAGCCTGGGAGGGGGCCATTATTCATGGAACCCTTCCTGGGCTATTAATATCAGCCCCCAGCTGTCTGCCTAGCCTTTGCTAGCTATTAAAATAGGGGGGACCCCACGTCATTTTTTTGGGGGGGTCCCCCATTTTAATAGCTAGTAAAGGCTAGGTATTCAGCTGGGGGCTGATATTAGTAGCCTGGGAAGCTCCGTGGGTTTTACCCCCTTCCCAGGCTTCAAACATCTGCCCCAGCCGTCTGCTTAACCTCCGCTAGAGACTAAAATTATGGGGGATCCCACGCCATTTTTTTTTTAAATAAATCCTTTATTTTAACACTAAATGACTTTTGAGGAGTTAATAAAGATGCAGTCCCTAAATTATTATTTATTTTTTAATTAATTTTTCCCAAAACTTTTGACGTGGGCTTCGCCATATTTTTGTATGCCAGCCAGGTACAGCATCCAGCTTCTATGAACGCGCCATTTTCCGGGGCGGCTGCGGACTGCAATTTTCAGCGGGGGGAGGGCAGAAAGCTTGGGCCTCCCTGCGCTGCAGATTCCATCCCCCAGCTGCCTAGTTGTACCTGGCTGGACACAAAAATAGGGAGAAGCTCCACGTTTTTTTTTTTTTTAATTATTTCATGAAATTCATGGAATAATTAAGAAAAAAAGGGCTTCCCTATATTGTTGTGTCCAACCAGGTACAAATAGGCAGCTGGTGGTTGGGGGCAGCCCGTTCCTGCCTGCTGTACCTGGCTGGACACAAATATAGTGCAAAGCCCCACGTCAATTTTTTTTTAATTATTTCAGGAAATTAATGAAATAATTAAAAAAAAATTATGTGGGGCTTCGCCCTATATTTGTGTCCAGTCAGGTACAGCAGGCAGGAACGGGCTGCCCCCAACCACCAGCTGCCTATTTGTACCTAGCCGGACACAACAATATAGGGAAGCCCTTTTTTTCTTAATTATTCCATGAATTTCATGAAATAATTAAAAAAAAAAATACGTGGGGCTTCGCCCTATTTTTGTGTCCAGCCAGGTACAACAAGGCAGCTGGGGGCTGGAATCCGCAGCGCAGGGAGGCCCAAGCTTTCTGGGCCCCACCCGCTGCAAATTGCAGTCCGCAGCCGCCCCGGAAAATGGCGCGTTCATAGAAGCGCCATCTTCTGGCGCTGTACCCAACTCATCCAGGGCCCTGGTGCGGTGGCTCACTGGGTAATAAAGGGGTTAAGGCCAGCTTGGCATTATCAGCTGGCCCTAAGCCCGAAATTCATGGGGTCACGCCAATATTAGACATGACCGCCATGAATTTCTAGTAAAGTATTTAAAAAAAACACAAACACCCAGAAAAAAGTCCTTTAATTCAAATAAAGACACAATTCTTTATTGTTCTAAATTAAACCATACTTACCATCACGCCCATTCCAGCTGAAGCCAACTATCTCCTGAAATAAAAGAAAAATAATAAAGCAACCTCATCCTTACCTTCCCATGGCTCCCACGACAGCTTCAGCTCTGCTACATCGAGATGACAGGCTGTACCGCAGGAGAACGCTGCCATCCAGCCTGTCATCCCGCAGACACTGAGAAGCGCAGGCATACTTCCACTCCTCAGTGTCTGGCTGTGACGGCATAAAGATGAGCCGAGGTCATGTCCAATGAACTCAGCTCACCTCATGCATGTCACTGACAACGTGGGAAAATTCTCCTGCACTCAGTGCTTCAGCGTGAGAATTTTCCCACGCTGTCAGTGACGTGCATGAGGTGAGCTGAGTTCATTGGACATGACCTCACCTCATGTATGTCACTGACAGCATGGGAGAATTCTCACGCTGAAGCGCTGAGTGCAGGAGAATTTTCCCACGCTGTCAGTGACGTGCATGAGGTGAGCTGAGTTCATTGGACATGAACTCGGCTCATCTGGATGACGTCACAGAGAGACACTGAGGAGCGCAAGCAAGCCTGCGCTTCTCAGTGTCTGCGGGATGACAGGCTGGATGGCAGCGTTCTGCTGCGGTCCAGCCTGTCATCTCGATGTAGCAGAGCTGAAGCTGTCGTAGGAACCATGGAAAGGTAAGGATGATGTTGCTTTATTATTTTTCTTTTATTGCAGGAGATCGTTGGCTTCAGCTGGAATGGGCGTGATGGTAAGTATGGTTTAATTTAGAACAATAAAGAATTGTGTCTTTATTTCAATTAAAGGACTTTATTCTGGGTGTTTGTGTTTTTCTTTAACTTTGACTATGGGGTTAGTAATGGGGGTGTCTTATAGACGCCTCTCCATTACTAACCTGGGCTTGATGTCATCTGGCATTATAAGCTGACATCAACCCCAGCTCTATTACCCCATTGCCACCGCTACAGGGCAGTAGGAAGAGCGAGGCTAAGTGCCAGAATTGGCGCATCCTATGGATGCGCCATTTCTGGGGCGGCTGACGGCTGGTGTTTGTAGCCTGGGAGGGGGCCAATATTCATGGCACCCTTCCTGGGCTATTAAAATCAGCCCCCAGCTGTCTGCCTAGCCTTTGCTAGCTATTAAATTAGGGGGGACCCCACGTTATTTTTTTGGGGGGGTTCCCCCATTTTAATAGCTAGTAAAGGCTAGGTATTCAGCTGGGGGCTGATATTAGTAGCCTGGGAAGCTCCGTGGGTATTACCCCCTTCCCAGGCTTCAAACATTTGCCCCAGCCGTCTGCTTAACCTCCGCTAGAGACTAAAATTACGGGGAACCCCACGCCAATTTTTTTTTAAATAAATCCTTTATTTTAACACTAAATGACAAGTACAGTAATCAACACTGTCACTGTACTTCATATATATGTGACTGACATGTTTCTATCTATCTAATCTATGTGTGATTCTCTATTCTGTCTGTTATAAATTGTCGGGTACAGATGCTGAATTGCCGGCCGGCTTTCTTAAAGAGACGGTGCATGAAAACACTAATATTTTTTTAAATAAATCCTTTACACTAAATGACAAGTACAGTAAGCAACACTGTCACAGTACTTCATATATATGTGACTGACATGTTTCTATCTATCTAATCTATGTGTGAAGCTCTATTCTGTCTGTTATAAATTGTCGGGTACCGCTGCTGAATTGCCGGCCGGCTTTTTTAAAGAGACGGTGCATGAAAACACTAATATTTTTTAAAATAAATCCTTTACACTAAATGACAAGTATAGTAAGCAACACTGTCACTGTACTTCATATATATGTGACTGACATGTTTCTATCTATCTAATTTATGTGTGAAGCTCTATTCTTTCTGTTGTAAATTGTCGGGTACCGGTTAATGCCGCTGATGAATTGCCGGCTTTTCGCGTAATACATTCTACATTATTCTTAGTTGTTTTACTTCATGTAGAATTAACCTACAAGGAAAGAAAGGGTTTATTTTCATTCCGATATTTGTGTCCCATTGACTTGCATTGGTTTCCGGTATCGGAATCGGCGATATCCGATACTTTTTGGGTATCGGCCCGATCCAATCCGATACGATATTTCCTGATATCGGAAGGTATCGCTCAACACTAGTCATGAGGTTATTCTTCTTCAGATACTCTAGTATAGCATCTCTTAGGAAACCCTCCAGGATTTTACCCACAGTAGAGGTTAAGCTTACTGGCCTATAATTTCCAAGTTTGGTTTTTGTCCCCTTTTTGAATATTGGCACCAGATTTGCTATACGCCAATCCTGTGGTACAGACCCTGTTATTATGGAATCTTTAAAGATTAAAAATAATGGTCTACCTATGACATTACTTAATTCCTGCAGTACTCGCAATATATATTCACATATTTTTTTCTACATTCATGATACAATAGAAAGCATCAGCAAAGCATCACAATATTTTTCCAAAAAAAATTAATTTGAAATCTGTGTCAGTCAGAAATGGTGTGCTTGCTAATTATAATTGATTTTCTGAATTTTTGTATTTATTCTGCAATCTTGAATTTTTTAAATATAAAAAAAAAAGTTATTTTAGTCAAATTTTACATCCATACACACCAAACCAATATAGCACCTTGGTGCAGGTGCTGGCTTTTTGGACATGTATCCACCTAGCATTTATCATTTGCTAATGAGGTTGAATTTTGGTAAAAAAAATGAAAGAAAATGTTTAAAAATGTAGATTTTTAACTGTGCATGTCTATTTTGCACACCTGTTTTACTGGTCCAATTTGAAAAGTGCACATCACAGCCAATATGCAACCTGCTGCTTTATGTATACTTAACTAACACTCATTTTTATATCTTCTTTTAGCAAAGACTGAGTAACTAGGGTTGAAAAAATGCCAAAAGTTACTTTCAATGTTGTACAAAATGTATTTTGTAAATGTTTTTCCCAGCAATATGCGCTCCTGAAGGATGATGATGGAACTTGATATTCGGATTCAAAGATAATTTTTATTTCAAACTAAAATACAACCGGTTTTGACTTCTTTGAGCCTTCCTTCATCATGCATATACACAGATCTATCTAAACACACTTTATAGCAGATATCCCTGCTTGTCATTTTGGGTGGGGACTGAAAGATCTGTTTTTCAGACACACCCAGATACTCAGATATGCAGGATTTTGCACTCTGAGGAATCTAACAAAACCCATATACCAAATCTCTTTTATACAGTTTTTTTTTCCTTCAAACAATTTTTTTCGCACAACAAATTTTTTCACACAGAAAGTATTTTATTTTCTAAAAACACTATAAATATAATATTACTATATATAAACTGTCTTTTAAAATGTTATTAAACATACTAAAAGTGTGATTTCATACAAAAATGTAAAATCCTACAAACATATACATTATGATAAAATTTAAAACCCTTTCTTTCTTCATATTATAGCCATTTTCAAAAACAATTTTTCGATATTTCATTCACATATGTAAAAATAAGTAAATAAATGAATAAAATATATATATACCTGTCAATATTTATTGTATATGTCATATACCCTCTATAATATCATTTAATCCATCTGGGTATAATGTATCCAGATGGAAGATCCAATATGATTCTTTCCGATTTAACTTTTGTACCCTATCAGTACAATTCTCAGGTATTTGCTCTAACGGGGTCACGGAAATATTGAATGTTTTATTATGCTTCAAACATAAGTGCCGAGATAAGCATTGTTTTAAAAACCCATTCTTGGTATTGTGCCTGTGGCCATTCATACGGGATCGTAGGGACTGGATGGTCTGACCCACGTATTGCAGGCCACAGGCACAGGTAATGACATATATCACAACATCACTATCACACGTAAATTTTTGTGTGATTGCTATGGTTTCACCCATACTGTACGACGTAATGTACTGAGTCATATGACTGATGATTTTGCAGGTACAACATTTTCGGGAACCATATCGATAGACACCCAGTTTGAAAGCATCAGTTTTATTTATCCTAGTTTTTTCTTTCTTCTTTATACATTCCCTTTCCCCATCTTTGGTCACTCTGACATTACTAGGGGCAATAATACCCTTCACTGTTTGGCCCCTACGAAAGGTAATTTTGGGTCTATCTGGTAAAAGTTTTTTCAAAAATGTATCCTTTTTCTGCAAGTACTAATATTTATAGTAAAAGAAAAAGTAGCATTAGCAATGAGTGTTAGTGTAAAAGAAAAAAGAAACATACCTAAGACCATGGCCCCACTATTAGTATTTGGTCAGTATTTTTTCTCATGAGTGGGAGCCAAAACAAGGAGTGGGTGATAAATGCAGAATTGGTGACTTGTTTCTATTCTACTTTTTCTCATATTGTTCCTCACCTGGTTTTGGCTCTTACTCCTGAGAAAATATACTAACCAAATACTGATAGTGGGGCCGTGGCCTAAGAATGTGGGAGCCTTTAGCAGCAGAAGCTCCACCATCACCACTCGCAATATGTATCCGGGCAGTAGTACTACAAATGCAGGTCACAATTAGCTTCCTTTGCTTCTGGCAAGCATATTAGTGGGGAAGAAGTGGAGGTTAAATATATATGGCACATCACTAGTGTCACCGATAGCAGGATGACATAAAGAGCTCGCTCCCACTTGCGATTAAATCGGCCAAAGGCAATCCAATTAAAAATCGGATTGCATTCGCAGCTATTTAATCCTGTGCTTGTGTTCTCAATGGCGTTTTTTCCTGCTCCAATCGGATCGTGATTGGATGAAAAAAAACACAACATGCTACAAATTATATGCACCCTTATAAGCCTATGGGTGCGTGTGAAACATCACACTGCACTGGGATATCACCCGAGTGCAGTGCGATTACCACCGATGCTGGCAATAGAGGAGATGGAGAAATGAATTTCTCCATCTGATGCGAGAGGATGGGAGCACAGAGCCAGGGGCAGACACTGACTGCTTGGGGCCTCTGTGCAAGAAATTTGTCTGGGCCCCCCACCTTTTATAGCGACAAAGCTACAGATGTATATATAGCCACACACACACATATATACCTCTTACATAGCCTCCTTTATTATGTATATTGCCATACCTTATTACACAGTGCTCTCTCTTGTTATGTACAGCACTGTCCCTTACATATTGGATTATTTATAGCCCCCAGTCTTTATTACATACTGTCTTCTCTTGTTAGATATATAATGCAATGACGGCTGATGGAGCATGGGAAAGCTTCCTTTCTTATGGAGCAGCTGATGGACTGATCTTCTGGTCACCGGCTGCTCTATCAGCAGTCATTTTATATCTAACAAGAGACGACTATGTAATAAAAGAGGGAGCTGTGACAGACAAAAATAACAAGAATACGCTATGTAAGGGACAGCACTGTACATAACAGCAGAGGAAGCTATATAATAAGAGACGGCATCATATATAGCTAGAGAGGATGGTACGTAATAATGGAGGGTGTTATACATTATAAAAGATGAAACTATATAACTAAGGATGGCACTATACATAATAAGTGAGTACACTATATACTAAGAGACTGTGCTATACAAAATAAGGCTACATTCCTGCATCTGTGTGCAGTGTCGGTGTGCTGCCCTGTTTTACAGATGCATTGAGCATGTCCTATTCTAATCCTCAAAATCGGATCAGAACAAGACATTCTCTGACCCTCACAGATCTCATTCACAGATCCGTGATTTTCATGGATGTGTGAATGGATATATAAAACGCTACGAGTCCGTGGACCATTCGATAACAAAATCTGGTAGCACACAGACATTTCACACAAATGTGAGAATGCAGCCTAGGGGATTTTACAGATAACATTATCACTCTAAGTCACACAGTGCAGATACAGAATAATATTTACATCCAGGCACTTACCGCTGATGTCTCATCTGATCAGAGACAGTTTTTGCTGCTTCTTCTCCATCTGGTCAGACCTTCATGTCGACATCTCCCAGCCATGACTCGTCTTGTCACAATGATCAGTGCAGCCCTAAAAATAACAAGGTCACATATTTTGTATAAATATATGTGTCTCCCCAACACTGCGCCCCTGACTACAGATATGTACCCACCCCCCATTAATATACTATTAGCCACTTAGTAATCAAAATATAAAGTGCTAAGCAGCACTCTGCCCCCCATTAACTATAATCTCCACCTGTCAATAATATAAATTATTCAGTCTCTGTGACTCTCCCCAATTAACTGTAAGGCTATGTGCACACGGAAAATATACAAGGCTTTACAGTACAAGCAAAGTGAAATTGCTCTCTCCCACCACCCCCATCATTGCTCTCTCCCACCACCCCACCATTGCTCTCTCCCATCACCCCCATCATTGCTCTCTATCAGCACCCCATTATTACTCTCTCCCAGCACCCCCATCATTGCTCTCTCCCGTCACCCCCATCATTGCTCTGTCCCAGCACCCCCATCATGGCTCTCTCCCAGCACCCCCATCATTGCTCTCTCCTAGCACCCCTATCATTGCTTTCTCCCAGCACCCTCATCATTGCTCTCTCCCAGTACCTCCATCATTATTGCTCTCTCCCAGTACCTCCATCATTGCTCTCTTCCAGCACCCCATCATTGCTCTCTCTTAGCACCCCCATCATTGCTCTTTCCCAGAACCCTCATCATTGCTCTCTCCCAGCACCTCCATCATTTCTCTCTCCCAGCACCACTATCATTGCTTTCTACAGCACCCTCACCATTTTTCTCTCCCATAACCCCATCATTGCTCTGTCCTAGCATCTCCATCATTGCTTTCTCACAGCAACTCTTCATTGCTCTACCCAGTCCCATTATTGATCTCCCCATCCCCACCATCCCCATCTTTGCTCTCCCCATGATTGCTCTCCCCAGCCCCATGATTGCTCTCCCAGCCCCATGATTGCTCTCCCATCCCCATCATTGCTCTCCCCAGCCCCATCATTTCTCTCCCCAGCCCCATCATTGCTCTACCCATCCCCACCATTCTCATCATTGCTATCACCATCCCCACCATTTCTCTCCCCATGATTGCTCTCACCAGCCCCATGATTGCTCTCACCAGCCCCATGATTGCTCTCCCCAGCACATTGATTGCTCTCCCCAGCCCCATAGTTGCTCTCCCCATCCCCATTATTGCTCTCCTCAGCACCATCATTGCTCTCTACAGTCCCATCATTGGTCTCCTCATCCGCACCATTGCAATCCACAGCTCCATCAGCCTCATCATTGCTCTCCCCAGCCCCACCATTCCCATAATTGCTCTCACCATCTCCATCATTGCTCTCACCATCCCCACCATCCCCATCATTGCTGTCCCCATCACCTCCATCCCCATCATTGCTCTCCCCATCCCAACCATTGCTCTCCCCATCTCCACTATCCCCATCATTGCTCTCCCCATGCCCACCATCCCTATCATTGCTCTCCCCATCCTCACCATTCCCAACATTGCTCACTCCCACCACCCCCATCATTGCTCTCTCCCAGCACCCCATCATTGCTCTCTCCCAGCACCCCATCATTGCTCTCTCCTAGCACCCACATCATTGCTCTCTCCCAGCACCCTCATCATTGCTCTCTCCCAGCAACACTTTATTGCTCTTCCCAGTCTCATCATTGCTGTCCCCATCCCCACCATCCCCATCATTTCTCTCCCCATGATTGCTCTCACCAGCCCCGTTGATTGCTCTCCCCATCCCCATCATTGCTTTTCGCAGCCCCATCATTGCTCTTCCCAGCCCCATCATTGCTCTCCCCATCCCCACCATCCTCATCATTGCTCTCCCCAGCCTCATCATTGCTCTCCCCAGCCTATTGATTGCTCTCCCCAGCCCCAGGATCTCTCTCCCCATCCCCATAATTGCTCTCCCCAACACGATCATTGCTCTCCCCATCCCCACCATTGCTCTCCACAGCTCCATCAGCCTCATCATTGCTCTCCCCAGCCCCACCATTACCATCATTGCTCTCACCATCCCCATCATTGCTCTCCCCATCTTCACCATCCCCATCATTGCTCTCACCATCCCCACCATCCCTATCTTTTCTCTCTGCCCATACAGACATCTTATCCAAACTGTGTTGCAATATTGTACAATCTTGTTCAGTTTTTATTATCCCACATAGTTTTGTGTCATCAGCAAAGACTGACACTTTACTCTCAATCCCATCTACAAGATCATTAATAAAGGATGAAAAATAATTTGTCCTAGCACAGATCCCTGCGGTAACCCACTGCTGACTATATACCATTTATAAAATGTACCATTTACTATGATTCTTTGTTTCATGTCCCTTAACCATTTTTTTACCCATCTACATAGAGTGTCCACTAATCCCAGCTTCTGTAGCTTTAGTATAGGCTTTTATGTGCTACAGTTTCAAATGCTTTTGCAAAGTCCAGATAAATCACATCAGCCGCATTACCAACATTTAGATTTGCACTTATCTCCTGAAAAAAAACCAACATGTTGGTTAAACACAACATATCTTTCATGATTCCATGCTGGTTGTCAGTTATTATATTATTCTCTGCAATTCTATTATATTATTTTTTGCAGGTAATCTCTTATGATGCCCTCTAAATTTTGCACACCACTGATGTAAAACTTACTGGATGGTAGTTGCCTGGATCCACCTTTTTACCTTTCTTAAATATCGGTACCACGTCAGCCATCCATCAAAATCCTGTGACACCACCCTGTTACAAGAGAGTCTAAGAATATGAGATACATCAGTCTGTCCAATACTGAGCTCAATTCCCTCAATAACCGTGGCTGAATGCAATCTGGACTGGGGGATTTGTCAATATTACATTTTTTCAGACACAGCGGTAGTTCTACTTGTGTTAATTTAATTACACTGGTTGGTAAACTTTCATTTATTCTTTGCTGAATGATATTTGGTACAGGCAGGATGAAAAGCACTTGTTTAATATTTCAGCCTTCTCTTTATCCTCTATAATTATATTGTTGTGATCATCTTTTAAGGTAACGGTGCTGTCAGATTTTTTTCTTTTTGCCATTAGTGTATTTATAACAAATGTTGTGATTTATTTTAGTGTCATTGACAATTTATTTCTCTGTAGCTAACTTTGCTAGCTTGATTTATTTTTTACATTTCCAATTGAGATGTTTATATTCCGGTAATGCTATTTCTGACTTCTCAACCTCCAAGGTTTTAAATGCCTTTTGTTTTTGTTTTATTATACTTTGTACTGCTCTATTTAACTATTATTGTTTATTTTTATTTATGGACACTTTATTACCAGAGGGTATACGTTTTCTGCAGGATTCAAGTAGTATATCTTTAAACATGCCCCATTTACGGAATGTTTGGTATCTCCAGTTACCAGGACATGATCCCAGTACATAAGAATTTCCCTTAATTGATTGAATTTAGCTTTTATAAAGTTCCAGGATTTTGTATTTACCCTTTAAAATCTTTTGTTGAATATTACATTGAAACATACCATATTATGGTCGCTGCTCCCATACCTGTAAATCTGAAATTGTGTCTTGTCTATTTGACGGGACCAGATCCAGCAAATTATCTCCTCTGGTTGGTTCATCTACCAACTGAGAGGGGTAAATGTCTTACATTATGGACAAAGATTTGCAGCTTTTAGCACAATCAGCAGAAACTACTGTACGTCTCATCTGGATAGTTAAAATCCCTCATAATAAAGACCCTATTATTATTATTTGCTGCCTTTGTAATTTGTTGCAGCATTTCATCCTCTACTTCTTTAACTGTTCAACTATGTTAGGTGGTTTACAATAAACCACAATTAGCAGCTCACCATATTGTCATACCCATGTACAGTTGGGTGAAAAAGTGATTGCCCCTTCGTGATTTCTTATTCTTTTGTATGTTTGTCACAATTAAATGTTTCAGATTAATAAAAACAAATTTAAATATTAGACAAAGATAACACAAGTAAACACAAAATACAGTTTTTTAATGAAGGTCTTTATTATTAAGGGAAAAGGAAGTCCAAACCTACAGGGCCCTGTGTAAAAAAATGATTGCCCCCCTTCATTAAAACATAAATTAACTGTGGTTTATCATATCTTTGGGAAGCTGAATTCAATTTCCCTAGCCACACACAGGCCTGATTACAGAAACATCTGTTCTCAATCAAGAAATCACTTATATAGGACCTGCCTGATAGAGTGTAGTAGACCAAAAGATCCTCAAAAGCTAGACATCATGCTGCGATCCAAAGAAATCCAGGTGCAACAAATGAGAAACAAACTAATTGAGATCTATCAGTCTGGAAAAGGTGATAAAGCCATTTCTAAAGCTTTGGGACTCCAGTGACCTACTGTGAGAGCCCTTATCCACAAATGGTGAAAACATGGAACAGTGGTGAATTTTCCCAAGAATGGCCGGCCAACCAAATTACCCCAAGAGAACTCATCCAATGGGTCACAAAAAATCCCACAAAAACATCCAGAGAACTGCATGCCTCATTTGCCTCAGTTAAGGTCAGTGTTTATGACTCCACCATGAGAAAGAGACTGGGCAAAAATGTTATGCATGGCAGAGTTCTAAGACGAAAACTACTGTTGAGAAAAAAAGAACATAAAGGCTTGTCTCAGTTTTGCCAGAAAATATCTTGAAGATCACCAAGACTTTTGGGAGAATACTCTGTGGACTGATGAGACAAAAGTTGAACTTTTTGGAAAGTGTATGTCCCATTACATCTGGCATAGAAGTAGCACAGCATTTCAGAAAAGGAACATCATACCAACAGTAAAATATGATGGTATGGGGCTGTTTTGCTGCATCAGGACCTGGAAGGCTGGCTGTGGTAAATGGAATCATGAATTCTGCTGTCTACCAAAAAATCCTGAAGGAGAATGTCCGGCCATCTATTCGTGACCCCAAATTGAAGCGCACTTTGGTTATGCAGGAGGACAATGATCCAAAACACACCAGCAAATCCACCTCTAATGGCTTGAGAAAAACAAATTTAAGACTTTGGAGTGGCCTCGTCAAAGTCCTGACCTTAATCTGAATAAGATGCTGTGGCTTGACCTTAAAAAGGTGGTTCATGCATTTAAACCCTCCAAAATGGCTGCATTACAACAATTTTGCAAAGATGAGTGGACCAAAATTTCTTCAGAGCATTGTAAAAGAGTTATTGCCAGTCATCACAAATGCTTGATTGCCGTTGTTGCTTCCTTTGCTTCTGGCAAGCATATTAGTGGGGAAGAAGTGGAGGTTAAATATATATGGCACATCACTAGTGTCACCGATAGCAGGATGACATAAAGAGCTCGCTCCCACTTGCGATTAAATCGGCCAAAGGCAATCCAATTAAAAATCGGATTGCATTCGCATCTATTTAATCCTGTGCTTGTGTTCTCAATGGCGTTTTTTCCTGCTCCAATCGGATCGTGATTGGATGAAAAAAAACACAACATGCTACAAATTATTTGCACCCTTATAAGCCTATGGGTGCGTGTGAAACATCACACTGCACTGGGATATCACCCGAGTGCAGTGCGATTACCACCGATGCTGGCAATAGAGGAGATGGAGAAATGAATTTCTCCATCTGATGCGAGAGGATGGGAGCACAGAGCCAGGGGCAGACACTGACTGCTTGGGGCCTCTGTGCAAGAAATTTGTCTGGGCCCCCCACCTTTTATGGCGACAAAGCTACAGATGTATATATAGCCACACACACACATATATACCTCTTACATAGCCTCCTTTATTATGTATATTGCCATACCTTATTACACAGTGCTCTCTCTTGTTATGTACAGCACTGTCCCTTACATATTGGATTATTTATAGCCCCCAGTCTTTATTACATACTGTCTTCTCTTGTTAGATATATAATGCAATGACGGCTGATGGAGCATGGGAAAGCTTCCTTTCTTATGGAGCAGCTGATGGACTGATCTTCTGGTCACCGGCTGCTCTATCAGCAGTCATTTTATATCTAACAAGAGACGACTATGTAATAAAAGAGGGAGCTGTGACAGACAAAAATAACAAGAATACGCTATGTAAGGGACAGCACTGTACATAACAGCAGAGGAAGCTATATAATAAGAGACGGCATCATATATAGCTAGAGAGGATGGTACATAATAATGGAGGGTGTTATACATTATAAAAGATGAAACTATATAACTAAGGATGGCACTATACATAATAAGTGAGTACACTATATACTAAGAGACTGTGCTATACAAAATAAGGCTACATTCCTGCATCTGTGTGCAGTGTCGGTGTGCTGCCCTGTTTTACAGACGCATTGAGCATGTCCTATTCTAATCCTCAAAATCGGATCAGAACAAGACATTCTCTGACCCTCACAGATCTCATTCACAGATCCGTGATTTTCATGGATGTGTGAATGGATATATAAAACGCTACGAGTCCGTGGACCATTCGATAACAAAATCTGGTAGCACACAGACATTTCACACAAATGTGAGAATGCAGCCTAGGGGATTTTACAGATAACATTATCACTCTAAGTCACACAGTGCAGATACAGAATAATATTTACATCCAGGCACTTACTGCTGATGTCTCATCTGATCAGAGACAGTTTTTGCTGCTTCTTCTCCATCTGGTCAGACCTTCATGTCGACATCTCCCAGCCACGACTCGTCTTGTCACAATGATCAGTGCAGCCCTAAAAATAACAAGGTCACATATTTTGTATAAATATATGTGTCTCCCCAACACTGCGCCCCTGACTACAGATATGTACCCACCCCCCATTAATATACTATTAGCCACTTAGTAATCAAAATATAAAGTGCTAAGCAGCACTCTGCCCCCCATTAACTATAATCTCCACCTGTCAATAATATAAATTATTCAGTCTCTGTGACTCTCCCCAATTAACTGTAAGGCTATGTGCACACGGAAAATATACAAGGCTTTACAGTACAAGCAAAGTGAAATTGCTCTCTCCCACCACCCCCATCATTGCTCTCTCCCACCACCCCACCATTGCTCTCTCCCATCACCCCCATCATTGCTTTCTATCAGCACCCCATCATTACTCTCTCCCAGCACCCCCATCATTGCTCTCTCCCGTCACCCTCATCATTGCTCTGTCCCAGCACCCCCATCATGGCTCTCTCCCAGCACCCCCATCATTGCTCTCTCCTAGCACCCCTATCATTGCTTTCTCCCAGCACCCTCATCATTGCTCTCTCCCAGTACCTCCATCATTATTGCTCTCTCCCAGTACCTCCATCATTGCTCTCTTCCAGCACCCCATCATTGCTCTCTCTTAGCACCCCCATCATTGCTCTTTCCCAGAACCCTCATCATTGCTCTCTCCCAGCACCTCCATCATTTCTCTCTCCCAGCACCACTATCATTGCTTTCTACAGCACCCTCACCATTTTTCTCTCCCATAACCCCATCATTGCTCTGTCCTAGCATCTCCATCATTGCTTTCTCACAGCAACTCTTCATTGCTCTCCCCAGTCCCATTATTGATCTTCCCATCCCCACCATCCCCATCTTTGCTCTCCCCATGATTGCTCTCCCCAGCCCCATGATTGCTCTCCCAGCCCCATGATTGCTCTCCCATCCCCATCATTGCTCTCCCCAGCCCCATCATTTCTCTCCCCAGCCCCATCATTGCTCTACCAATCCCCACCATTCTCATCATTGCTATCACCATCCCCACCATTTCTCTCCCCATGATTGCTCTCACCAGCCCCATGATTGCTCTCTCCAGCCCCATGATTGCTCTCCCCAGCCCATTGATTGCTCTCCCCAGCCCCATAGTTGCTC
This sequence comes from Phyllobates terribilis, assembly GCF_046119375.1. NCBI lineage: Eukaryota > Metazoa > Chordata > Amphibia > Anura > Dendrobatidae > Phyllobates > Phyllobates terribilis. The sequence goes on from NW_027362771.1 coordinate 171,804,760, forward strand.
TCCCCATCCCCATTATTGCTCTCCTCAGCACCATCATTGCTCTCTACAGTCCCATCATTGGTCTCCTCATCCCCACCATTGCAATCCACAGCTCCATCAGCCTCATCATTGCTCTCCCCAGCCCCACCATTCCCATAATTGCTCTCACCATCCCCATCATTGCTCTCGCCATCCCCACCATCCCCATCATTGCTGTCCCCATCACCTCCATCCCCATCATTGCTCTCCCCATCCCAACCATTGCTCTCCCCATCTCCACTATCCCCATCATTGCTCTCCCCATGCCCACCATCCCTATCATTGCTCTCCCCATCCTCACCATTCCCAACATTGCTCTCTCCCACCACCCCCATCATTGCTCTCTCCCAGCACCCCCATCATTGCTCTCTCCCAGCACCCTCATCATTACTCTGTCCCAGCACCCCATCATTGCTCTCTCCCAGCACCCCATCATTGCTCTCTCCTAGCACCCCCATCATTGCTCTCTCCCAGCACCCTCATCATTGCTTTCTCCCAGCAACCCTTTATTGCTCTTCCCAGTCTCATCATTGCTGTCCCCATCCCCACCATCCCCATCATTTCTCTCCCCATGATTGCTCTCACCAGCCCCGTTGATTGCTCTCCCCATCCCCATCATTGCTTTTCGCAGCCCCATCATTGCTCTCCCCAGCCCCATGATTGCTCTCCCAGCCCCATGATTGCTCTCCCATCCCCATCATTGCTCTCCCCAGCCCCATCATTTCTCTCCCCAGCCCCATCATTGCTCTACCAATCCCCACCATTCTCATCATTGCTATCACCATCCCCACCATTTCTCTCCCCATGATTGCTCTCACCAGCCCCATGATTGCTCTCTCCAGCCCCATGATTGCTCTCCCCAGCCCATTGATTGCTCTCCCCAGCCCCATAGTTGCTCTCCCCATCCCCATTATTGCTCTCCTCAGCACCATCATTGCTCTCTACAGTCCCATCATTGGTCTCCTCATCCCCACCATTGCAATCCACAGCTCCATCAGCCTCATCATTGCTCTCCCCAGCCCCACCATTCCCATAATTGCTCTCACCATCCCCATCATTGCTCTCGCCATCCCCACCATCCCCATCATTGCTGTCCCCATCACCTCCATCCCCATCATTGCTCTCCCCATCCCAACCATTGCTCTCCCCATCTCCACTATCCCCATCATTGCTCTCCCCATGCCCACCATCCCTATCATTGCTCTCCCCATCCTCACCATTCCCAACATTGCTCTCTCCCACCACCCCCATCATTGCTCTCTCCCAGCACCCCCATCATTGCTCTCTCCCAGCACCCTCATCATTACTCTGTCCCAGCACCCCATCATTGCTCTCTCCCAGCACCCCATCATTGCTCTCTCCTAGCACCCCCATCATTGCTCTCTCCCAGCACCCTCATCATTGCTTTCTCCCAGCAACCCTTTATTGCTCTTCCCAGTCTCATCATTGCTGTCCCCATCCCCACCATCCCCATCATTTCTCTCCCCATGATTGCTCTCACCAGCCCCGTTGATTGCTCTCCCCATCCCCATCATTGCTTTTCGCAGCCCCATCATTGCTCTTCCCAGCCCCATCATTGCTCTCCCCATCCCCACTATCCTCATCATTGCTCTCCCCAGCCTCATCATTGCTCTCCCCAGCCTATTGATTGCTCTCCCCAGCCCCAGGATCTCTCTCCCCATCCCCATCATTGCTCTCCCCAACACGATCATTTCTCTCCCCATCCCCACCATTGCTCTCCACAGCTCCATCAGCCTCACCATTGCTCTCCCCAGCCCCACCATTACCATCATTGCTCTCACCATCCCCATCATTGCTCTCCCCATCTCCACCATCCCCATCATTGCTCTCACCATCCCCACCATCCCTATCTTTTCTCTCTGCCCATACAGACATCTTATCCAAACTGTGTTGCAATATTGTACAATCTTGTTCAGTTTTTATTATCCCACATAGTTTTGTGTCATCAGCAAAGACTGACACTTTACTCTCAATCCCATCTACAAGATCATTAATAAAGGATGAAAAATAATTTGTCCTAGCACAGATCCCTGCTGTAACCCACTGCTGACTATATACCATTTATAAAATGTACCATTTACTATGATTCTTTGTTTCATGTCCCTTAACCATTTTTTTACCCATCTACATAGAGTGTCCACTAATCCCTGCTTCTGTAGCTTTAGTATAGGCTATTATGTGCTACAGTTTCAAATGCTTTTGCAAAGTCCAGATAAATCACATCAGCCACATTACCAACATTTAGATTTGCACTTATCTCCTGAAAAAAAAACAACATGTTGGTTAAACACAACATATCTTTCATGATTCCATGCTGGTTGTCAGTTATTATATTATTCTCTGCAATTCTATTATATTATTTTTTGCAGGTAATCTATTATGATGCCCTCTAAATTTTGCACACCACTGATGTAAAACTTACTGGATGGTAGTTGCCTGTATCCACCTTTTTACCTTTCTTAAATATCGGTACCACGTCAGCCATCCATCAAAATCCTGTGACACCACCCTGTTACAAGAGAGTCTAAGAATATGAGATACATCAGTCTGTCCAATACTGAGCTCAATTCCCTCAATAACCGTGGCTGAATGCAATCTGGACTGGGGGATTTGTCAATATTAAATTTTTTCAGACACAGCGATAGTTCTACTTGTGTTAATTTAATTACACTGGTTGGTAAACTTTCATTTATTCTTTGCTGAATGATATTTGGTACAGGCAGGATGAAAAGCACTTGTTTAATATTTCAGCCTTCTCTTTATCCTCTATAATTATATTGTTGTGATCATCTTTTAAGGTAACGGTGCTGTCAGATTTTTTTCTTTTTGCCATTAGTGTATTTATAACAAATATTGTGATTTATTTTAGTGTCATTGACAATTTATTTCTCTGTAGCTAACTTTGCTAGCTTGATTTATTTTTTACATTTCCAATTGAGATGTTTATATTCCGGTAATGCTATTTCTGACTTCTCAACCTCCAAGGTTTTAAATGCCTTTTGTTTTTGTTTTATTATACTTTGTACTGCTCTATTTAACTATTATTGTTTATTTTTATTTATGGACACTTTATTACCAGAGGGTATACGTTTTCTGCAGGATTCAAGTAGTATATCTTTAAACATGCCCCATTTACGGAATGTTTGGTATCTCCAGTTACCAGGACATGATCCCAGTACATAAGAATTTCCCTTAATTGATTGAATTTAGCTTTTATAAAGTTCCAGGAATTTGTATTTACCCTTTAAAATCTTTTGTTGAATATTACATTGAAACATACCATATTATGGTCGCTGCTCCCATACCTGTAAATCTGAAATTGTGTCTTGTCTATTTGACGGGACCAGATCCAGCAAATTATCTCCTCTGGTTGGTTCATCTACCAACTGAGAGGGGTAAACGTCTTACATTATGGACAAAGATTTGCAGCTTTTAGCACAATCAGCAGAAACTACTGTACGTCTCATCTGGATAGTTAAAATCCCTCATAATAAAGACCCTATTATTATTATTTGCTGCCTTTGTAATTTGTTGCAGCATTTCATCCTCTACTTCTTTAACTGTTCAACTATGTTAGGTGGTTTACAATAAACCACAATTAGCAGCTCACCATATTGTCATACCCATGTACAGTTGGGTGAAAAAGTGATTGCCCCTTCGTGATTTCTTATTCTTTTGTATGTTTGTCACAATTAAATGTTTCAGATTAATAAAAACAAATTTAAATATTAGACAAAGATAACACAAGTAAACACAAAATACAGTTTTTTAATGAAGGTCTTTATTATTAAGGGAAAAGGAAATCCAAACCTACAGGGCCCTGTGTAAAAAAATGATTGCCCCCCTTCATTAAAACATAAATTAACTGTGGTTTATCATATCTTTGGGAAGCTGAATTCAATTTCCCTAGCCACACACAGGCCTGATTACAGAAACATCTGTTCTCAATCAAGAAATCACTTATATAGGACCTGCCTGATAGAGTGTAGTAGACCAAAAGATCCTCAAAAGCTAGACATCATGCTGCGATCCAAAGAAATCCAGGTGCAACAAATGAGAAACAAACTAATTGAGATTTATCAGTCTGGAAAAGGTGATAAAGCCATTTCTAAAGCTTTGGGACTCCAGTGACCTACTGTGAGAGCCCTTATCCACAAATGGTGAAAACATGGAACAGTGGTGAATTTTCCCAAGAATGGCCGGCCAACCAAATTACCCCAAGAGAACTCATCCAATGGGTCACAAAAAATCCCACAAAATCATCCAGAGAACTGCATGCCTCATTTGCCTCAGTTAAGGTCAGTGTTTATGACTCCACCATGAGAAAGAGACTGGGCAAAAATGTTATGCATGGCAGAGTTCTAAGATGAAAACTACTGTTGAGAAAAAAAGAACATAAAGGCTTGTCTCAGTTTTGCCAGAAAATATCTTGAAGATCACCAAGACTTTTGGGAGAATACTCTGTGGACTGATGAGACAAAAGTTGAACTTTTTGGAAAGTGTATGTCCCATTGCATCTGGCATAGAAGTAGCACAGCATTTCAGAAAAGGAACATCATACCAACAGTAAAATATGATGGTATGTGGCTGTTTTGCTGCATCAGGACCTGGAAGACTGGCTGTGGTAAATGGAATCATGAATTCTGCTGTCTACCAAAAAATCCTGAAGGAGAATGTCCGGCCATCTATTCGTGACCCCAAATTGAAGCACACTTTGGTTATGCAGGAGGACAATGATCCAAAACACACCAGCAAATCCACCTCTAATGGCTTGAGAAAAACAAATTTAAGACTTTGGAGTGGCCTCGTCAAAGTCCTGACCTTAATCTGAATAAGATGCTGTGGCTTGACCTTAAAAAGGTGGTTCATGCATTTAAACCCTCCAAAATGGCTGCATTACAACAATTTTGCAAAGATGAGTGGACCAAAATTTCTTCAGAGCATTGTAAAAGAGTTATTGCCAGTCATCACAAATGCTTGATTGCCGTTGTTGCTGCTAAGGTTGGCCCTAACAGTTACTACATTTAGGGGGCAATCACTTTTTCATAAAGGGCCCTGTAGGCTTCGGTTTCTTTTTCCCTTAATAATAAAGATCTTCATTTAAAAACTGCATTTTGTGTTTACTTGTGTTATCTTTGTCTAATATTTAAATTTGTTTTGTTCTCTTAAACATTTAAGTGTGAAAAACATGCAAAAGAATAAAAAATCACGAAGTGGCAAATATTTTTTTCACACCACTTATACTGTATTTAACCATACTGACTCTACATTGTTGCAACTCCCCCCAATGTCATCATTGAGCACAGGTCTTAAGTTGGATTTAACAAAAATACACACCTCTCTACCTTTATTGTCTTTCCTGTCATTTCTGAATGTGGTATAATCCACTACGCTTGTCACCAAGTCATGGTTTTCGTAGAGTCAGGTTTCCTTAATGCCCACTACATCGTATTCTGTGTCCGATATGAGGCCTTAGGTTGTGTTTTTATTAAAGAGCTTGAAAGTGGTTAGATAGAGTCCTAGTAAACCACAAAGTGTTAGACACATCTTTTTTTTTATAGAAATTAGAGGGTTGTAATTTTCAGCAAATCAATATGCTGCAAATCAAATTTTTGGGAAAAATATGGCAAACCTGAATTACAAAATATTTAATTAAGTTCACTTGTTTGGTATAATTAGTTACTCATACACCAGCATATCCTCTTACAAAATTTGTGACTTTGTGCAAGTGTACTTGGAAAAATGTATGTTGTTTTGAAGGCAAATAGTGGTCACATGAAATAATAATTTGCATTAGATTTATGTTTTGATCATTCACTTTGCATTTTTTTAAATGATAAAAATAAATGTTGCACACTGTTTTTTAAAAACAGTCTTTCTTTGCAGCCTATAATAATCCTAAACAGACAATTCTCCTAATATTCTAAATGAAAATGTTTATGATTTTATTTTGAGGCTGTGTTCACATGTTGCAGCTGCATTCTGAATATTGTTCAGTAGTCCATAGTTTTGCTAGCATTCAATGTGGTTACAAAATGTCCTCACAGCCTTAACCTTGCAAATCCCTTTAAGCAGAGTGATCAGAGGGGACTAACAGATAAGTCAATAGTTGATTATAATCATGGCGTACTGTATTTTTTGGCCAGCTAATATCCAGTAAGTTTTAATCAGTTTTTTCATAATTATTTTGCTACATAATCACCAGGGAACAGGATCAGTTTACTAAAGCATTGGAATAAGTGATTAAGTGAAGTTCTTTTTAATAACATTTAGAACATTTGCAAGGAAGGTTGTTGTATGTCAATCTGCATTCAAAGGTTGATTATCAATATGTTTATACATTATACTTCTGCTAATGTATTGGTTTCAAAAAGATCTGAAAGTGTCCCATTTATCTGACACAACCCCATTCAGATGAATGAAACCAATTTTCAGTCATAAAAATCACAAAATCTGCATGTGTAAATTTACTCTAAAACATTTTTTCTGTTTTTTGAGTCAGTTTTTATCCACAAGTTTAGAAAAGTGTAGAAAAGTAGAAGCACTTTACATTTAGTGTATGTGGGAGTTTAACCCAAGCTTTGGCCATAGTGAATACAACTCAAAATATGTACGGTATATTTTCCATGCTAATGGGGGCTACAGGTTACTTGCTGCAAATTTCACCAGGGACAAATATAAGAAACACAGATTTTTGTAGTGGATTCACTATTGAAATACATCCAGTTTGGCAATAACATGAAAAAGCTCATTAAGCAATCTAATTTTCCTGAACACTCTAAATTTGACCTCTTCTGGAATGGTAATGCTTCCAAAGAATCCTTGAGTCCTTGCAAATGCTATCTTGGTAAAAGCATATAGTTTCATTACTAAAATACAGCACATCTTGTAATCCAAGTTTATTGAAAAACTACTAATATAGATGAATGAATGTTGTTTAAAGAATAGCTACATTTTTTCCTTGTAAAACAAATTCAGTACTTACTCATCTAACTAGTTATGCATCCATTGTTTTTCCAGCTGAAGAGTTTTATACAACTTCATAGAGTTGGATCAGCAGTGGCTCCTCTGTCTCGAGCGCTGGAAACTGTAGATGCAAATGTACGATGGCAACTCCTCTACAGGGAAGAGCTTTTTCAGTGGTTAAGGAAAACACTGAAACAATAAACAATAAAACCTCCAAGTACTGATCCACTATTTCAAAAAGAGTACTATTTCTTGGAAAAGACCAGAATGCATGCTGTAAAATTTATTGAAAACAGCAAAATGAGGCACAATGTGACCTACTATATTTTTGCACTTGGCCCTTTTTCAAACCAGAAGAAACTTTTTCAAGAAAAACAACTATAAAAGACTATAGGACAACATCCTGGCTTCCTGAAAAAAAAAAAAACAATACATACATACGCATGTTGATGTTACTGTTTTCAACATATATTTTGTGCATGGTTGTGTAGTCTGCCTGTGTACTCCAGCATGCTTAGATTTACTGTCAAGATTTTGTATTTGAACTGCCGTTACATCAAGAAGGGCATTATGCAAAAGCACAATGACTATATATAGACAATCAGTGTAATAAATAATTCAAGATGAAGTATAAAACATCCTATGACAACAAGCACTGCAAATATGCAGAACCTCATTGTATTAGTATACAGATTGTCTAGTAGTGTTTAATATTTATATTAAAAAGTACAAAATATTTTGAGAGTTAAACAATGTAATATATACATGCCTAATAAATGATTTATATTGCTTTTCTAATATGCCTCTGTCAGTATTTTGGGGAATTAATGAAAAAGGAATGTTTTAATTGAATACTATAGCTTGTTTGCATTACTAGAAGAACATTACATTCAGTATAATGACATACTGGAAATGTATTAATAAAAAAAACTGACTTTTTTTTTCAAAAAGTTGAAATATATATTTAGCAAAATATTTTTAAAAACGATTATATAGCACACTTATATATTCTGGATATGTGAAGAATAATATAAGGGAGAATAAAAAGGAGCACATTTTAAGCTCTATAACAATAAGAATTACGACTGCAATATTCAACCTTTTGAAAAAAATCTTAATAATCTTATTAGAATAACATCTGTCAAAAGGTGGGATGTGTTAGGCAGCAAGTGAACAGTCAGTTCTTGATGTTAATATGTTGGAAGCAGAGAAATGTGCTAGCATGAGAATCTGAGTGATTTGACAAGAGCCAAGGTATGATAGTAAGATGACTAGGTCATATGATATCCAAAATGGCAGGTATTGTGGATTGTTCCAGGTGTACAGTAGATACAGTACCTATAGTAGTTATCAAAAGTGTTCCAAGGAAGGTCAACTGGTGAACTAGCAAAAGAAGGTAATGCATGAACAGGGCTCATTAATGTGTGTGAGGAATGAAGGGTTGCACAGTTAGTGCAATCCTGCAGAAGATAAACTGGAGCATGATTTACATCAACCATACATTTTTTTAAAAAATAGGAAGTTGCAGAAAGAGTTCCATGCAAACGCTCATTTAACACTTGTATTAATTTTCAAGGCAATATTTGTCATAAGAGTTGATCACATGAACAGCTGGGCGAACCAGGATTGAAGCTTGTAGCTGTTATTAACTGAATAACTTTAGTATTATAGAGCTATTCATCATGGGTTTTTGCAAGGTATTTTAAAACACGTCTCAGGCACCAATTAAGTCATGTAGCAAATTTGTCTGAAAATCTGATGAAGCTAAAAGTGATTTAGCACAAATTAAAATTGCTCCCAAGATTCCAATCGGCCTAAAATAACATGTTTGGTGAAGCTAGTAGTGAAGAGCGAGCACTAAAATGCTCGGGTACTCGTTGTTCGAGTCAAGCAAATTGGAATGCAAGAGTGCTCGATTCGAGCAACGAGTCCAATGTAAGTCTAAGGGAAACTCGAGCATTTTTCCTGGAGCCCCCACCACAGAGGTCTGCATGGGGCCTAAAAATTGCCAAAATCGATGCGAACAGTGCTCACATGACATAGGAACGGCATGGAGAAGACCCCTGAAAGCATTTCTGACTCCCAGCTCACTACTGTCAACAAAGCTCACAATAAAACATACAAAAACGAAAACCAAAGTGGATTTTCCAGGGAAAAATGTTAAGGAACATCCTTTCCAGGGTAATGACTTGTATATAAGGCAAAATAAATAACCAAAAACAAAAATGTTCCTCCACACCTTGGGCTATGGTCACACGTAGCGGTTTTGATATGTTTTTGAACTTTTGCATTGCTTTCAACAGTGAAAAATACATTCACCAGTAAATGTCATTTTAACATTTTACTACCTTATCTGGCCGTGTTGTGTGTGAGACATGATCAGACACATCCTGCTTCATTTATGAAGGAGGGACTCTGAAAGTCACAAAGCCTATTTTTTTAGAGTCATCAGGCGGCCTTACTATTCTTAAAGGGCCAGCAGTCGGCCCTCGCTATTGTTAGAGAGCCATCAGCCGGCTATGCTTTGTTGTTGCCATTATTAACGAGTAGGACTCCTATACTGTTCTTGCGTATGCAGTGACTGCAAGGGCTGCATACATTTGGGAAATACCCCAATACCAATTTAAAGACACATAGAGGTGGGACTCAGTAATGAAATGTGCCCATTAGAAAGGAGCAGTTCTGCTATACAGTTATAGGGTATGCAGTGAGTACAATGGCTGACAAAATTTGGGAAAATTCCTAATACCAATTTAAAGACACATAAAGATGGCCTTCAGTAACGACATGTTTCCTTTGGAAAGGAGGGGTTCTGCTAAACAGTTCCAGGGTATGCCATGAATACAACGGCTCCCAAAATTTGGAAAAAAAAACAATACCAATTTAAAGACACATAGAGGTGGGCCTCAGTAATGACATGTTCCCATTAGATAGGAGTGGGTCTCCCATACTGTTCTTGCGTATGCAATGAGCAGAACGGCTGCCTAAATTTGGGAAATACCCCAATACCTATTTAAAAACACATAGAGGTGGGCCCCCATAACAACATGTTCCCATTAGAAAGGAGCGGGTCTCCTATGCTGTTCTTGCATATGCAGAGAGTACAAGGGCTGCCAAAATTTGGGAAAATTCCCAATACCAATTTAAAGACACATAGAGATGACCCTCAGTAACGACATGTTCCCATTAGAAAGGTGAGGTTCTCCAAAACAGTAAAAGGATATGCAGTGAGTACAACGGCTGCCAAAATTTGTGAAAAACCCCAGTACCAATTTAAAAACACATAGAGTTGGCCCTCAGAAATGACATGTTTCCATTGGAAAGGAGCGGTTCTGCTATACAGTTATAAGATATGCAGTGAGTACAATGCCTGCCAAAATTTTATGAAAAACCCCAATACCAATTTAAAGACACATAGAAGTGGGCCTCAGTAACGACATGTTCCCCTTAGAAAGGAGCAGGTCTCCCATACTGTTCTTGCGTATGCAGTAAGTACAACGGCTGCCTAAATTTGGGAAATACCCCAATACCAATTTAAAGACACATAAAGGTGGGCCTCTGTAACAACATGTTCCCATTAGAAAGGAGGGAGTTTCCCATAATGTTCTTGCATATGCAGTGAGTACAATGGTTGCCTAAATTTGGGAAATACCTCAATATCAATTTAAGCATACATGGAGGTTGGCCTCAGTAACGACATGTTCCCATTAGAAAAGAGTGTTTTTTCTATACAGTTACAGAGTATGCAGTGAGTAAAAATGGCTGGCTAAATTTAGGAAAAACCCCAATACCAATTTAAAGACTCATAGAGGTGGGCCTCCATAACAACATGTTCCCATTAGAAACAAGCGGGTCTCTCATACTGTTCTTGCGTATGCAGTGAGTAGAACGGCAGCCTAAATTTGGGAAATACCCCAATACCAGTTTAAGACACATAGAGGTGGGCCTCAGTAATGCCATGTTCCCATTTGAAAGGAGTGGAACTGCTATACAGCTATAGGGTATGCAGAGAGTACAACGGCTGCTAAAATTTAGGAAAAACCCCATTGCTAATTTAAAAACACATAGAGGTGGCCCTCAGTAATGACAAGTTCCCATTAGAAAGGAGGGGTTCTGCTATACAGTTATAGGGTATGCCGTCAGTCCAACGGCTGTCAAAACTTTTTGAAAAACCCCAATACCAACTTTAAGACACATAGAGGTGGGCCTCAGTGACGACATGTTCCCATTAGAAAAAAGCGGTTCTGCTATAAAGCTAAAGGGTATGCAGTGAGTACAACGGCTGCCAAAATTTGGGAAAAACCCCAATACCAATTTAATTGACAAATAGAGGTGGCCCTCAGTAATGAGATGTTCCCATTATAAAGGAGTGGTTCTGCTATACAGTTGCAGGGTATGCGATGAGTACAATGGCTCCCAAAATTTGGGAAAAACCCCAATACAAATTTAAGGAAACGTAGAGGTGGCCCTCAGTAATGATATGTTCCCATTAGAAAGGAGCGGTTCTCTTATACTGTTCTTGCATGTACAGAGAGTACAAGGGCTGCCTAAATTTTGAAAATACCCCAATACCAATTTAAAGACACATAGAGATGGGCCTCAGTAACTACATGTTCCCATTAGAAAGCAGTGGTTCTGCTATACAGTTATAGGGTATGCAGTGAGTACAACGCCTGCCAAAATTTGGAAAAAAGCCCAATACCAAATTAAAGATACATAGAGATGGCACTAAGAAAAGACATGATCCCATTGGAAAGGAGCTGTTCTGCTATTCAGTAATAGGGTATGCAGTGTGTGCAACACCTGCCAAAATTTGGGGAAAACCCCAATACCAATTTAAAAACACATAGAAGTGGGCCCCCCGTAACAACATGTTCCCATTAGAATGCAGCGGGTCTCCCATACTGTTCTTGCATCTTGCATTTGCAGTGAGTACAAGTGCTGCCTAAATTTGGGAAATACCCCAATATCATTTTAAAGACACATAGAGGTGGGCCTCAGTATCGATATGTTCCCATTAGAAAGGAGTGGTTCTGCTATACAGTTAAAGGATATGCAGTGAATACAACTGCTGCCAAAATTTGGGAAATACCCCAATACCAATTTAAATACACATAGCGGTGGCCTTCAGAAATGACATGATCCCCTAAGAAAGGAGCAGGTCTCCCATACTGTTCTTGCGTATGCAGTGAGTACAACGGCTGCCTACATTTGGGAAATACCCCAATGCCAATTTAATTGATACATAGAGGTGGGCCTCCATAACAACATGTTCCCATTAGAAAACAGCGGGTCTCCCATACTGTTCTTGCGTATGTACTGAGTACATCAGCAGCCTAAATTTGGGAAATACCCCAATGCCAGTTTAAGCCACATAGAGGTAGGCCTCAGTAGCGCCATATTACCTTTAGAAAGGAGTGGTACTGCTATACAGCTATAGGGTGTGCAGTGAGTACAACGGCTGCCTAAATTTGGGAAGTACCCCAATACCAATTTAATTGACACATAGATGTGGGCCTCAGTAACGACATGTTCCCATTAGAAAAAAGAGGTTCTGCTATACAGTTAAAAGATATGCAGTGAGTCCAACGGCTGCCAAAATTTGGGAAAAACCCCAATACCAATTTAAAGATACATAGAGATGGCCCTCAGAAATAACATGTTTCCATAAGAAAGGAGCAGTTCTGCTATACAGTTATAGAGTATGCAGTGAGTAAAACGGCTGCCTAAATTTAGGAAAAACCCCAATACCAATTTAAAGACACATAGAGGTGGGCCTCCATTACAACATGTTCCCATTAGAAACGAGCGGGTCTCTTATACTGTTCTTGCGTATGCAATGAGTAGAACCGCAGCCTAAATTTGGGAAATACCCCAATACCAGTTTTAGACACATAGAGGTGGGCCTCAGTAACGCCATGTTCCCATTACAAAGGAGTCATTCTGCTGTACAGCTACAGGGTATGCAGTCAGTCCAATGGCTGCCAAAATTTAATGAAAAACCCCAATAACAATTTAAATACACATAGAGATTGACCTCAGTAACGACATGTTCCCATTAGAAAGGAGCAGTTCTGCTATACAGTAAAAGGGTATCCAGTGAGTACAACGGCTGCCAAAATTTGGGAAAAGCCCCAATACCAATTTAATTGACACATAGAGGTGGCCCTCAGTAATGACATGTTCTCATTAGAAAGGAGTGGTTCTGCTATACAGTTGCAGGGTATGCGGTGAGTACAACGGCTCCCAAAATTTTGGAAAAACCCCAATACCAATTTAAGGAAATGTAGAGGTGGCCCTCAGAAATGACATGTTCCCATTAGAAAGGAGTGGTTCTGCTATACAGTTATAAGGTATGCAGTGAGTACAACGTCTAGCAAAATTTGTGAAAAAGCCCAATACCAATTTAAAGACACATAGAGGTGGGCCTCAGTAATGACATGTTCCCATTAGAAAGGAGAGGGTCTCCCATACTGTTCTTGTGTATGCAATGAGCAGAACAGCTGCCTAAATTTGGGAAAAACCCCAATACCAATTTAAAAACACATAGAGGTGGGCCCCCATAACAACATGTTCCCATTAGAAAAGAGCGGGTCTCCCATACTGTTCTTGCGTATGCAGTGAGTACAAGGGCTGCCTAAATTTGGGAAATACCCCAATATCATTTTAAAGGCACATTGAGGTGAGCCTCAGTAACGACATGTTCCCATTAGAAAGGAGCGGTTCTCCTATACAGTTAAAGGATATGCAGTGAGTACAACGGCTGCCAAAATTTGGGAAAAACCCCAATACCAATTTAAAGACACATAGATGTGGCCCTCAGAAATGACATGTTCCAATTAGAAAGGAGCAGGTCTCCCATATTGTTCTTGCGTACTCAGTGAGTACAACGGCTGCCTAAATTTGGGAAATACCCCAATACCAATTTAATTGACACATAGAGGTGGGCCTCCGTAACAACATGTTCCCATTGGAAAGGAGGGGGTTTCCCATACTGTTCTTACATATGCAGTGAGTACAACGGCTGCCTAAATTTGGGAAATACCTCAATATCAATTTAAACACACTTGGAGGTTGGCCTCAGTAACGACATGTTCCCATTAGAAAGGAGCAGTTCTGCTATACAGTTATAGGGTACGCAGTGAGTACAATGGCTGCCAAAATTTGGGAAAATTTTAAAACTATTGAAATAAATTAAATTGATATTATATGTGTCTATTTATCTTCCTTTAAACTTGGCCTATACAGCTCGAGTTTTTTTTTGTTTGTTTAAAATTACTCTGGGAGTGATAACCTTGACCTTGTTGAGCTATACTAATTATTTACTGTTTTTTGAACAGATGGTCTTGTAATTCAAATGGATCTTAAAGCCAGGGAGACAGCCTGGAGATCTAAAGCATTGGATATTTTCAAACAGGGCCTTTCAGGTGTTTCACAGGACACAATAAGGGAAAATAGGGATCTTACGTTACAATACAAAACAGCAGTTTAGAAAAAACTTAAATTATGGTGGAATAGGACTAGAGATGAGCGGTGTTCGACTAGAACTGTTCGCCAATCTCAAATTCGAGCTGTTTTGGGCGGTGTTCGAGTTGTTCGACGAACCCGAACGATTTGCAAAAAATTCGGCTGTTCGAGGTTATGTTCGATAACTGTTCGTGCACCAAAAGCGTGTCCTGCATGTCTGGCGCTATTTAGAGCACCAATCATGCAGGGATTGTCTGCCACTCACTGTAATGCCACAGCCATGGTGGTTGTGGCATTACAGTGATTGCCCAAATCGATGGGAACAGTGCCAACAGTGAAACATGAAAAGCCGGCAATTCAGCAGCGGCATACACCTGTACCCGACAATTTAGAACCGAAAGAATAGAGCTTCACACATAGATTAGATAGATATAAACATGTCAGCCACATATATACGAAGTACAGTGAAAGTGCTGCTTACTGTACTTGTCATTTAGCGTAAAGGATTTATCAAAAAAAATAATAATGTTTTCATGCACCGTCTCTTTAAAAAAGCCGGCCGGCAATTCAGCAGCGGTACCCGACAATTTATAACAGACAGAATAGAGCTTCACACATAGATTAGATAGATAGAAACATGTCAGCCACATATATACGAAGTACAGTGACAGTGTTGCTTACTGTACTTGTCATTTAGCGTAAAGGATTTATCAAAAAAAATAATAGTGTTTTCATGCACCGTCTCTTTAAAAAAGCCGGCCGGCAATTCAGCAGCGGTACCCGACAATTTATAACAGACAGAATAGAGCTTCACACATAGATTAGATAGATAGAAACATGTCAGTCACATATATATGAAGTACAGTGATAGTGTTGGTTACTGTACTTGTCATTTAGTATTAAAATAAAGGATTTATTATTAAAAAAATTGGCGTGGGGTTCCCCTTAATTTTAGTCTCTAGCGGAGGTTAAGCAGACGGCTGGGGCAGATGTTTGAAGCCTGGGAAGGGGGTAATACCCACGGAGCTTCCCAGGCTACTAATATCAGCCCCCAGCTGAATACATAGCCTTTACTAGCTATTAAAATGGGGACCCCCCAAAAAAAATGACGTGGGGTCCCCCCTAATTTAATAGCTAGCAAAGACTAGGCAGACAGCTGGGGGCTGATATTAATAGCCCAGGAAGGGAGCCATGAATATTGGCCCCCTCCCAGGCTAGAAACACCAGCCGTCAGCCGCCCCAGAAATGGCGCATCCATAGGATGCGCCAATTCTGGCACTTAGCCTCGCTCTTCCACGCTGCCCTGGTGCGGTGGCAGGGGGTAATAGGGTTGGGGTTGATGTCAGCTTATAATGCCAGCTGACATCAAGCCCAGGTTAGTAATGGAGAGGCGTCTATAAGACACCCCCATTACTAACCCCATAGTCAAAGTTAAAAAAAACACAAACACCCAGAATAAAGTCCTTTAATTGAAATAAAGACACAATCCTTTATTGTTCTAAATTAAACCATACTTAACGTCACGCCCATTCCAGCTGAAGCGACGTGCAGGAGGTGAGCTGAGTTCATTGGACATGAGCTCACCTTATGCACGTCACTGACAGCGTGGGAAAATTCTCCTGCACTCAGCGCTTCAGCGTGGGAGAATTCTCACGCTGAAGCGCTGAGTGCAGGAGAATTCTCCCACGCTGTCAGTGACGTGCAGGAGGTGAGCTGAGTTCATTGGACATGAGCTCACCTTATGCACGTCACTGACAGCGTGGGAAAATTCTCCTGCAATCAGCGCTTCAGCGTGAGAATTTTCCCACGCTGTCAGTGACGTGCATGAGGTGAGCCGAGTTCATTGGACATGAACTCGGCTCATCTGGATGTCGTCACAGAGAGACGCTGAGCAGCGCAAGCAAGCCTGCGCTTCTCAGTGTTTGCGGGATGACAGGCTGGATGGCAGCGTTCTGCTGCGGTCCAGCCTGTCATCTCGATGTAGCAGAGCTGAAGCTGTCGTGGGAACCTTGGAAAGGTAAGGATGAGGTTGCTTTATTATTTTTCTTTTATTGCAGGAGATCGTTGGCTTCAGCTGGAATGGGTGTGATGGTAAGTAGAGTTTAATTTAGAACAATAAAGGATTGTGTCTTTATTTCAATTAAAGGACTTTATTCTGGGTGTTTGTGTTTTTTTTAACTTTGACTATGGGGTTAGTAATGGGGGTGTCTTATAGACGCCTCTCCATTACTAACCTGGGCTTGATGTCAGCTGGCATTATAAGCTGACATCAACCCCAACCCTATTACCCCCTGCCACCGCACCAGGGCAGCGTGGAAGAGCGAGGCTAAGTGCCAGAATTGGCGCATCCTATGAATGCGCCATTTCTGGGGCGGCTGACGGCTGGTGTTTCTAGCCTGGGAGGGGGCCAATATTCATGGCTCCCTTCCTGGGCTATTAATATCAGCCCCCAGCTGTCTGCCTAGCCTTTGCTAGCTATTAAATTAGGGGGGACCCCACGTCATTTTTTTTGGGGGGTCCCCCATTTTAATAGCTAGTAAAGGCTATGTATTCAGCTGGGGGCTGATATTAGTAGCCTGGGAAGCTCCGTGGGTATTACCCCCTTCCCAGGCTTCAAACATCTGCCCCAGCCGTCTGCTTAACCTCCGCTAGAGCCTAAAATTAAGGGGAACCCCACGCCAATTTTTTTAATAATTAATCCTTTATTTTAATACTAAATGACAAGTACAGTAACCAACACTATCACTGTACTTCATATATATGTGACTGACATGTTTCTATCTATCTAATCTATGTGTGATGCTCTATCTTTCTGTTCTAAATTGTCGGGTACCGCTGCTGAATTGCCGGCCGGCTTTTTTAAAGAGACAGTGCATGAAAACACTATTATTTTTTTAAATAAATCCTTTACACTAAATGACAAGTATAGTAAGCAACACTATCACTGTACTTATTATATATGTGACTGACATGTTTCTATCTATCTAATCTATGTGTGAAGCTCTATTCTTTCTGTTCTAAATTGTCGGGTACAGATGCTGAATTGCCGGCCGGCTTTTTTAAAGAGACGGTGCATGAAAACACTAATATTTTTTTTAATAAATCCTTTACACTAAATGACAAGTGCAGTAACCAACACTGTCACTGTGCTTCTTATATGTGTGACTGACATGTTTCTATCTATCTAATGTATGTGTGATGCTCTATTCCTTCTTGTCTAAATTGTCGGGTACCGGTGTATGCCGCTGCTGAATTTGCCGGCCGGCTTTTTTAAAGAGAGTGTCTTCTGAGCAGTTTGTCAGCTTTTGGACACCTTTGCAGGTGTTTTCTATGTGTTTCTATGTGTTTTTGTTTGCCTGCCATTGGTTTTAACGGTGTTCGACGGTGTTCTAAGGTGTTCGACGAACAGTTCGACGAACAGTTCCTCGAATATCCCGGTGTTCGACGAACCGAACCGAACCCGAACACTACGGGGGTGGCTCAACACTAAATAGGACTACACTTGAAAATTATTATGAGCAAGAGATTATCCCTAGAGGGTTGAGGGTACAAGTGTATCCCTCATTTGATTTGGAAGAGACAGAATTGATTAATAGATGGAAGGCTGCAGCCACCAATTGTTCCATGGAATTTCTGAGAATTATTATTGATAAAAACACGCTATCTTTGAACATCATTGACAAAACAATTGAGGACTTACACAAATATTTACAAAAAGAGATTAGTGTTGATAAGCTTGAAACTTATCTTAAAACCATTGAGAATGACATAGATAAGTGGGAATCTGATATCAGCAAAATAAAACATAAAAAATACATATGAGATGTACAGGATTATGAGAATGACAGGATTTTCAAATAGCAGCTACCCAAGAAAAAAAGCCAAAATTAATTTAATGTGACTATGTCCTCTAATTATGAGCCATCTGGCTCTGAGAGTAGTGCCTCATGCAGTGAGAGTGAGGGAACCTCTGAATACTCCAGACCCAATACAAGGCTGCAACAGAAAAAGTACCCGGAAATATTTTCTAAGAGACCCAGCAGGAAGCAGAACGATCGCCTAAAGGTAGTTAATCTGTCTGACTTAACCCTAACAGAAACACAAATAAAAGTTCTAGAAAAGGGTTTAACCTTCTCCCCGTCCTCACACCAAGATCAGTTCACGGTGGTGAAGGACTTGCATTTATTCGCCAGAAAAATCATCCTGCAAAAACTGCATTACAGACCGGACTTGGACCTACTCTTTCCCACTGAACTTGAAAAACGGGCCTTAAAGGATCTTGAGGATCTTGAGGTGGAAAATATGCAGAGTGATGGAGGTAGGTTTCCTAAGTCACTGATTCAGAAATCCAAAACCTTCCCTCCACTATCTACTTGCCCGGCAGTTGACATTTTTACAAAAATAGTAACAGCTGAAATTGAGTCACTTCCACGTAGTCCTATGAATAGATTGAATATGAGTAGGGATGAGAGATTGGACCTTGAGGATTTAAAAAATTTACCAAATGTGGTCATTAAGCCAGCAGATAAAGGGGGCAGCCAGGTTATTTGGCCACATGAGAAACAGGCAGCCAAGATTCTGGATTTTCCAGGGTGCTATCAAAAATTAACATATAATCCACTGACTCAATATCAGTCTCAACTAATAGAGATATTGGAGAAAGCATTGGAAGACAATATTATACCCAAAAGATTGGTTGACTTGATTAAGAGGACACAACCAAGATTGTCAACTTTTTATTTATTGCCGAAATTACACAAAGATCAGTTGGATCCTCCTGGAAGACCCATTATTTCAGGCAACGGTAGCCTGTGTGAAGACATATGTAAAATCATAGATCACTTCCTTCAACCTTTGGTACACACGTTACCATCTTATATTAAAGATTAAACTGAAGCCCTGAAAAGGCTAGATACAATACAACTGGAAGCTGGATCTATCATGGTGACCGCGGATGTTGAGGCCTTGTATTCCTCAGTCAAGCATGATGACGGACTAAGAGCGATATCTCTGTTTATGGAAGAAAGTAACATTGATAGACCCATGTCTACCTTGATTACAACACTACTCCGATTTGTTTTTGAACACAATGTTTTTACTTTCAATAAGAAAATCTATCTACAGAAACAGGGAACTGGGATGGGGGCCTCATGTGCCCAAGCATGCGCAAACCTGTTTCTGGGGGCATGGGAGAGGTACCTTTTCCAGAGTGATGAAGTCGATGACATCCACCTCATACAGGGGTGGATGAGGTTCATCGATGACATCTGGTTCATCTGGGAAGGTACAATTACCCAATTAGAGAAATTTATGGAACTACTAAACAGGAATAACCTCAATATCAGACTTACCTACCAATATGGGAGAGAAGTCAACTTTTTAGACCTGCATATCATTACCACTTCCAGTGGATACATCATGACTGATGTGCATAGGAAGGCGACTGCCACAAATTCACTTATGCACAGTACCTCCTCTCATCTCTCCTCTACCATCAGAGAAATCCCTATCGGGCAATTCCTGAGATTAAGAAGGATTTGTACCACTAGGGAATTGTTTCAACAACAGTCCCAGGATTTGACGAGACGTTTTAGAGATCGTGGCTACAGCAACAGAAGTATAAAGGCTGGCTATAAGAGAGCTATATGCACCAGTAGGGAACAATTGCTTTACTGCAATAAAGAGATAAAGGAGGATAGCCATGGCCCCATAAGATTCATAACTCATTACAATGTTCAGTGGCACGAACTCATGGAAATTATCAAAAAACATTGGAAGGTCTTATTAATGGATCCCACATTGCAAAAAATTCTACCCCAGAGGCCTTTCATGGTGGCAAAAAGATCTAGAAATTTGCAAGACTCATTAGTACACAGCCATTATGAAAAAGGCTCTTGTCCACGACCTATTGATAAAACCAGATTTGGCTTCTCAACATGTGGCAGATGCAAAGCTTGTAAAAACATGACTAATGGAAAAAACTTTAGTAATTTCAATAACACGAAGATATTTGAGATTAGGAAAACTTTGTCCTGTAATTCGAAGGGTGTTATTTATTACGCACATTGCCCGTGTAAGAAAATCTATATTGGTCTTACAACCCGAGAATTGAAGGTAAGAACCGAGAGCATGTTCTGGACATAGAGAAATCGGCTTTGATTGATGAGGTGGCTGGTCTGCGCACTCTTCCCAGGCATTTTAAGCTTCACCACAATAGTGACCCTAGAGGTCTTAAGATTAAGGGCATTGACCAAATTGACATGGGCATTAGGGGTGGAGATTTGGGTCAGGCCCTGGCCAAACTCGAAAGTAGATGGATATTCCGGCTTGGCACATTATCTCCTCAGGGGTTGAATGAGCAATTTGGATTTGGTGCTTTCTTATAATTATAATTATGTTATTCACATCCTTTTACTATCCATCTATTATCAATTGATCTCTTCCTACAGTAATATAACTGTTACCTAATTTCCCTTATATCCTGGGTTGTACCCTTTTTAATCCGTTTTTTTATAGATTTTAACTTTATTTTATTGCCTCTAGTTCTTACCTGCTGCTGTTCCTTGATGTGACATGGAGTCTGGGATGACCCTTCAGAGTGTTTGGTTTTAGGTGATGGTTCCGGGATATGAAGTCTGTGGTGATTGGACCGTGCCAACTAATGACTACGTGAGGCTAAAAAGGATGAGAAAGACACAAGAAGATCCATTACTTTGGACTTTATTAATTAATTAATAACAATTAATTTTTATTTTTTGTCTCAAGGACATTTATATTTGTATTTATTCAAACTAATTTTTCATTTCAATGATATGTATTCATTTACAAATTTCTATCCATTTTATCATTTTTCATGTTCACTCTCACACATTTCACATTTCACATCTCACTATATATTTTCTCATACCTTCATTCACACTCTTCATTCAACACATTCAATCTTAAGTTTTTCCACTCTTTTTTCCACTTTTCATTCATTATATTCAATTTTCATGTTCACACATTTTCGGTATCCTCACTGACTCATGTTCAATACTTATTTGCTACAGTATTTTTCATCAACCTTTTCGGTTATATTCACACATTCCTCTATTGGCTCACACTTACATTCACTTACCACAGCATTCTTCACCAACTCTTCTGTTCACATTCCCACATTTCCTACTTGGTTCACATTCAATATTCATTTGTCACTGTATTCCTTCACCCACTTTTCAGTTTATATTCACATACTTTTCACCTGGCTCACACCTAACATTTCATGTAACCAGGTGTTTGCATTACATATATATTTGTTTTTACACATTTCTTCACCTTACATGCACTATCTTTTTTTTTTTTTTTTGGGGAAATACCCCAATACCAGTTTAAGGCACATAGAGGTAGGCCTCAGTAATGCCATGTTCCCTTTAGAAAGGAGTGGTACTGCTATACAGCTATAGGGTGTGCAGTGAGTACAACGGCTGCTAAAATTTGAGAAAAACCCCTATACTAATTTAAAGACACATAGAGGTGGCCCTCAGTAATGACAAGTTCCCATTAGAAAGGAGGGGTTCTGCTATACAGTTATAGGGTATGCAGTGAGTCCAACGGCTGCCAAAATTTTATGAAAAACAACAATACCAATTTAAAGACATATAGAGGTGGACCTCAGTAACGACATGTTCCTGTTATAAAGGAGCAGTTCTGCTATACAGTTGCAGGGTATGCCGTGAGTACAACGGCTCCAAAAAATTGTGAAAATTCCCAATACCAATTTCAAAACACATAGAGGTGGGCCCCCATAACAACATGTTCCCATTATAAAGGAGCGGGTCTCCCATACTGTGCTCGTCACTGCTCGGTTCTCGCCCGACCATCTCACTGCTTGAGATGCTCTGCACTCCTCGAGTATTTCCACGATGCTTGGGAGGGAGCTCGGGTCCTCTCCCCGCATGTTTGGCACTCTTTAGAGAGCCAATTAACATGGAGGGATTGCCTGTCACTCACTGAAATGCCGTAGCCATGTTGGTTGTGGAATTACAGTGATTGGCTGGCTGCATAGTATCATTATGTCTATATAAAACCCGGTGACCCTATGCTCGTCACAGTGTACCCCAGAAACAGGCAGAGTAGGGAAAGGTGCTGCTTAGTTAGGGATATAATTAGTAGTTGTTTTAGTGAGGTATTCCACAGCTATGAATACATCTAAATTAACAGTCCTTCTGAGGACTAATCAAGCTGCATATATTAATGGTGATAGCAGGAGTTAGGCAGGGTTTGTGGACAGTGTATACAGCACATTAGGGTCCATTGCACATTTTGTGCATGTTCTGTCTGCTGATGCTGTTACAGATATCCCACACATGATCCCATATTACTGCGGTAATAATCGTGCCATTTTTTGGAGCTTGCCTAATATTCCACTCCACTTAAAGTCAGCCATCTGTGTTTGGTTGAACCTATTCACACTTGGTCGCTGACCAATACTATACTACAAGACCACAGTCTAAAACCATGGTCGTCATACGTGATCACATATTACTGCGGTAATAATGCAGACATTTTGTGCGGCGTGCCAAATATTCCAGTCCTTTTAAAGTCAGCCACCTGTGTTTTGTTGAACATATTCACACTTGGTCGCTGACTAATACTATACTACAAGGCCACAGCCTAAAACTGTGGTCGTCACTAGTGTTGAGCCACCCCCGTAGTGTTCGACTTCGGTTTGGTTCGTCGAACACCCATGTGTTCGCCGAACTGTTCGTCGAACTGTTCGTCGAACTGTTCGTCGAACACCTTCGAACACCGTCAAAACCAATGGCAGGCAAACAAAAACACATAGAAACACATAGAAAACACCTTCAAAGGTGTCCAAAAGCTGACAAACTGCTCAGAAGACATAACTAACACATGGAAAAGTGACAAGTACATATAGTCATGCGAAAATAAAAGAGGTGGAGGAGTAAAAGGAGGGGGAGACACAGATATAGGCATGTCATGCCCTTCTAAAATCCAAAAAGTGAGAAGCCGACACGGCCAGTCCGCTCCTGCCCGTGCCACCTCCGTGTCGCCGGGTTTGTGCCAGAGCCGCGGTGAACCCTGATGGCCAGCCCCCCTCTCCCAATACTGGTGCCTGTCCGCTGGTGGGTCGAGCGAGCCCCCCTGTGGTGGAGGCAGCTCTAAGCTTTTTAATTTGAATTGTCTCTCTAATTTGAATGAATACACTTTAAATCCATTTACAAGGATCTATTGGAGGGCAAGTCTCATGCCAGCAGCCGCGTAATTCCAGCTCCAGTAGCGTCCACTAAAGCTGCTGCAGTTAAAAAGCTTTTATAAGGATCGAGCTCGGCTGTCCACCGCAAGGCATCCTACTGCCAGTCCCAGCCCCTATGCCTTGGGGTGCCTCCTGATGCTCTTCACTGAGTATCCCATGGTCCCGAAGCATTTCCTTTGAAAAAATTAAGTGTCTAAACTACAGGTGGTGTAGCTTGCTTAACAGCCGGGATAATCCGCTGACTAGCAGACACTGCTACTAGGCACAAAGTATTTCCTGGGCTAGATGCAGTTAAAAATTTGTAATTAGATACTCTCGTTGGATGCTGAGAAAGCATTCCATAGAGTCTCCTGGCACGCCATATATGATTCTCTTAAAAAGCTTGGGGTAGGGGTCTAGGGGACCCTTTTATAGCCAAAATCAGGGCCCTGTATCACAATACGTCACCTAGGCTGAAGATAAATGGAACTGTAGCACCCTGAGGGCTCGGTTGCTACAGAGGTATTGCACCTCACCCAGAGGTGTGATATCTCACTCTCAGGTAAGGATGGAGTGTGGATCAGGACCCGACACCTGCATGCATTACACCACATTGCCGTGGGGCAGGGCGACCAATATGCCTCTGAGATGGGCACGACAGTCCCTGTCCCTGGCTGGAGTGGGGGGAGGGAACACTGAGGAAGGGGAACCCTGTAGTGCAGGAGCAGGGAGGAAGCAGTTCCTGGGTGCATTGAGAAGGGAGTATAAAAGGTGGGCACGATCTTAGTTCAGTGCAGAGAAGTCTGAGCAGAAGTGGCAGGGAGCAGGGGCTCTGCATGAGCTCTGCTCCGGAGGCGGGCCTAGTAACAGAGGCCCAGGCCTGGAAGAGGGAGAAGGAAGGAAGAGGAGCGGAGAAGGCTCCAGGAACGAGGAATGAAGCGATCCCAGGGGTGCGGACGGGCGAGTCGCCACCGCACGCCCGAATCCACCTGCGTGGAGGGTTCAGGCCAAAGGGGGAGACCGGTCCCCGAAACTAGTGGAGGCAGGAAACGACCCTCAGCTAGAAACCGGAGGCTGTGACATTTTATGTGGCGCAGCCCCTCGCTACACCCGCTAGGAAGGCACCACATAGGGTCAGGGAAACTGGCACCCAGTTTACCAAGAGGAGGCCCGAGGCAGCCGGACAGAAGGGTTGGTAAGAAACGCCAGACAAAGGACACACAAAGGGGGTCCTGTGAAGCGCTCCAAAGTTATCTGGGAGTTGTCTGAGCCCCTCACCTGGTGAGCACAGTACGACGTGGGCAGCCGTTACCTGCAGACGTGGTCTGGATAATAAGAACTGTGAGTAAAGGCCCTGGACTGCATCACTGACTCCATGTCGTTACTGCTGCTGCCCTGCACCATCACCCCCATCCTCCGCATACACTGCCCTGAGGCTATACTCCTCCCGTGGGGAGTTATGCTACGCTCTGCTGCACCCACAACACCAGCTTCAGCGGTCTGCCCTGCAGCGGCGGTTCACTCTGACCGCAATCCACGGGTGGCGTAGTCGGACATTTAAACATCAAAACCACATAAATAGTTCCGCCACTGGTTTGACCACCCTGAGCCACGGAACCGGGTCGCCGCCACGAAGACTACAACCACCAGCATCCACCAAAAAGGGTCCGGCTCCGGGTGTCCCAAGGCCCAGGGGGTGCATCAGAACATTTTCATCACCTTTCACAATCACCAATGGGACAAGGCAGGGAAGTCCTCTGTCCCCTCTCTTATACATCCTAGTGACGGAGCACCTGCTCTCATCAATTCGCCATAACCCCAATATTAGGTGGATTGAGGTGGGAGGCACCGAGTACAAGTGCTCTCTATTTGCTGATGATGTCCTAGTATATATCACTCAATCACATATATCCATCCATGCTGTTATGGCTGAAATAGATCACTTTGTTACATGGTCAAATTTTAAAATCAATGCAGCGAAGTCTGAGGCCCTCGATGTCTCCCTCCCCAAATCCATATAGGATTCCATCCAGTCCAACTTTCCCTTTGCCTCGCCCTCACAGGGTATCAAATACTTAGGAATTCCTATTCATAGAGACCTCTCCCATCTATGTTATCTTAATTTTGGGCCCTTTATTGAACAACTCCATACAGACCACGGTTGGCAAGTTAGAACTGTAAGATTCACTACGTGAACCACTGGTGTTTTGTGGAAAAGCACATGTACACTGCGTTCCAAATTATTATGCAAAAAGTGTTTAGGAGTGATAAGGGAAGAATTTGTTTGTTTGTCAGTTAAACTCATTGATGGTGATGTGTGTCAGGGCTCTTTATATCACTGTAAGCAATTGCAGACACCTGTGCTAATTAGTTTGGCAGGTGAGTCCAATGAAAGGCAAGACTACTTAAGAAGGCTGTCTCACATTATTAAGCAGAATACATTTTCTGCCAAAATGGGAAAGAAAAAGGATGTGTCGGCTGCTGAGAAGCAACAAATTGTGGAGTGTTTAGGTCAAGACATGACTACAATCAACATTGTGCGATGATCAGGATGAAGTGTCTTGGCAATCAAGAAGTATGTAGCTGATTCACAGTACACACGTGTGCGTGCTGATAAGGGCAAATTGAGGACTCTTTCCTACAGGCAATTACGTCAGGTTGAAAGAGCAGCGGCAAAAAAGCCTTGTCATAGCAGCAGACAAGTTTTTGAAGCTGCTTGTGCCTCCAACGTCCCCCGAACAACAAGATGCAGGGTCCTTCAGAGGTTTGCAGCTGTGCATACGCCATCCTGTCGACCTCCTCTATCCACTTCACACAAGCAGAAACGGCTCCAGTGGGCCAAACATTACATGAAGACTGATTTCAAAACAGTTTTTTTCACGGATGAGTGCCGTGCAGCGCTCGATGGTCCAGATGGATGGAGTGGAGGATGGCTGGTTGATGGACATCCCACGCAAACACGGCTACAGCGCACACAAGGAGGAGGTGGAGTAATGTTTTGGGCTGGAATCATGAGGAGAGAGATTGTCGGCCCCTTTTGGATCCCTGAAGGCGCTAAAGATGAACTCCATAATGTATGTGGATTTTAACAAACAGCACTTCCTGCCATGGTTCAAGAAGAAGAACCGTGTATTTCACAGCAAGATCATTTTTCTGCATGATAATGCACCATCTCATGCTGCACATAAAACATCTGCATCTCTGGCTGATATGGGCATAAAAGGGGACAAACTTATGGTGTGACCCCCATGCTCCCCTGACCTGTACCCCATTCAGAACCTTTGGAGCATCATTAAAAGGAGTGTCTATGATGGCGGGAGGCAGTTCACATCTAAGCAACAGCTCTGGGAGGGTATTCTGTCCTCATGCAAAACAATTGAAGCAGAAACCATCCAAAACCTGACAAATTCAATGGACGAGAGAGTTCAGAAGCTCCTTTCGAACAAGGGGTCCTATGTGAAAATGTAACATCACCTAGAATAAAGTTTTGAGTTGAAAACTGTTTGATTTCAGTTTCTAACAACCTGCTAATGCTTATAATTTCAAAAATGACCATTTTTTTGGTCTTTATTAAAATGAAAAGGTTGATCGAAAAGTTTGGGGGATCTAAGAGTGTGGCAACCCAGTAGTCATGATTACTTCGAATTCTGACAATATGAGGGTCATGCTGCAGGTAGTGCAGCAAGAAGGCACTTATGTGTCTTGCGCATCTCGGAGCCCCAAAATTATTTTCCGGGCTAGATGCAGCTAAAAATTATTATTAATTTTAAATCTGGTGAAGCTTTAGTATAGATGGCCTAATAGGATCAGTGCTGCACACTGCTACAAAGCCCAAATTATTTTCCAGCCAAGATACAGATAAACATGATTAGTAATTTGAAAGCTTAAAACGGTTGGTAGGGTGATTTTAACCAATCATCAAGCTTTTACTCTCCCCAGGATGACACAGGGGTAGAAAAGTCGTTTCGGATCCATGATTTGTTCATCTTTATGAACGTGAGTCTGTCTACATTATCAGTGGAGAGCCGCGTGCGCTTATCTGTCAGCACACCACCAGCAGCGCTGAACACACGTTCAGACAGAACGCTGGCTGCGGGGCATGACAAGATCTCCAAGGCGTAAGTGGCTAGCTCCGGCCATTTATCCAGATTGGAAGCCCAAAAAGAGCAAGGGTCCAGTGACACAGTCGTGGCTTCAATGTTTACTTGGAGATACTCCTGTACCATCGTCTCTAGGCGTTGACTATGTGTCAGACTTCTTGTCTCCTGTGGCCTTGCAAAGGATGGGCTAAAAAAGTGGTGAAATGATTCCGCAAAATTGATGTTACCAGCAGATACTGTGGTTCTGTTACAGTTTGAGTGCTGAACACTTGACGGTCCCACGGTTGGCAAGTTGGAACTGTGAGATTCACTACGTGCACCACTGGTGTTTTGTGGAAAAGCACATGTAAGATTCTGCAACAGTCTCTGCTGATACTCCTGCATGCGTGCATCCCTTTCTATGGCAGGAATAATTTCTGCAAATTTACTTTTGTACCAGGGATCTAACAGTGTGGCAACCCAGTAGTCAGGATTATTTCTAATTCTCACAATTCGAGGGTCATGTTGCAGGTAGTGCAGCAAGAAGGCACTCATGTGTGTTGCGCATCCAGGAGCACCAAGTCCCTGTTGTGTTGGTGGCGAGGTAACAATCATGCTACCTTCCTCTGTCCTCTCCCCCCAACCTCGCACAACAGAAATGTGATCAAGGTCTCCCTCATCTGATGAGTCTTCCATCAGTTCGTCCTCCACTTCTTCCTGGGCTCCTGCACCTTCCTCACTAGTTTGGTTGCTACCATGTGCCCTGGTAAAACCATCTCCCCCACCCTCACATGCCTGCCGCCTTGGTGCTGCCAACCGTCTGGACCTTGCAGATGTTAGCCCTTCCGCATACAACTCCTCCTCCTCTACTTCCTCCACCTCCTCTTGTGCCACCAACTGACTCCGAATTCTGTTTAACATGTGCTCCAGCATGTAAATCATGCTGATAATGGCATCGTCAGCACTAAACATCTTCGTCGCCATTTCAAAACTGTGCAGAAGGGTGCATAGGACCCTGATCTGAGACCACTCCTCCAGCGTGATTTGCCCCACCTCTGAATCTCGTTGGCCCAGGCTATACGTCAGAACGTATTGCACCAGGGCTTGTCGGTGCTGCCACAGTCGCTGCAACATGTGCAGAGTTGAATTCCACCGGGTAGGCACATCGCATTTTAGCCGGTGAAGTGGCAGGCCCAACGACTTCTGTAGAGATGTAAGTCGCTGAGCTGCGGGATGCGAACGGCGGTAGTGAGCACACAGCGACCGTGCCCTCTGCAGAAGGCCATCTAGTCTGGGATAGTGGGCTAAAAATTGCTGGACAACCAGGTTCAACACGTGAGCCATACAAGGCACGTGTGTGACATTGCCCCGGCGAAGGGCCGCACCCAGGTTTGCAGCATTGTCGCACACGGCCTTCCCTGGTTTCAGGTCCAGTGGAGACAACCATTCATGAAATTGGTTCTCCAGAGCTGGCCACAACTCCTCAGCTGTGTGACTCACATTTCCCAGACATTTCAATGTAAAAACCGCCTGATGACGTTGAGCCCTACTGCCAGCATAGTAAGGAGGTGTGCAGGATCCCTTCTGCGCAGTTAGAAAGCTTGTGGCATGACCAGACAGGCTTTGGGTGCAGGTGGAAGACCGAGAGGAGGTTGAGGAGGCAGAAGCAGTGGAGGAACTTTGACATAAAGAGGATTGACGCACAACTCGTGGGGACGGCAAGACTTGGACAGCAGCCCCTTGTCCTGCTGTCACCATAGTTACCCAGTGCCCAGTCAGCGACATGTAACGCCCCTGTCCATGCCTACTCGTCCAAGTGTCTGTGGTGAAATGCACCCTGTCACACACAGAGTTTCTTAAAGAAGCGGTGATGTTGTGTGCGACATGCTGGTGGAGCGCAGGCACACCTTTCTTTGAGAAGTAGTGCCGACTGGGCACTGCGACGGACATAAGGTCTCGAAAATCCTCTGTGTCCACCAGGCGGAAAGGCAGCATTTCTGTAGCCAAGAGCTTGCAGATGGTGAAATTCAACCTCTTAGCTTTCTCATGGCTAGGAGGAAATGGTCTTTTACTTGTCCACATCTGAGGGACTGAGGGCTGGCTATTGTGCTTAGACGGGGTTGATAAGGGTGTCCCCGGCAAACTGCCGGTCTGTGAGGAAGATGCAGGCGGACATGTTAGGTTGCCTTGATCCAAAGGTGGTGCTATCGATGTCGGACAGCGCTCAACACCAGCTGGTGTTACCACCTCCAAAGAAAATGATGACCTGCCAATCACGCTGGTTGTTGCGGGTAAAGAGGTGGCAGGTCTGCGCCCCAAAACAGGTGTGACTGCTGTCCCCCCAGTCACAGAGGATGAAGAGGCCGCGGATGCACAAGATATGGCAGACGGTGGTTGGCCCGGCCGGCTAGGCCGCATTGTAGCACACTAAGCTTCCCACTGCAACTTATGCTTCATGTCCATGTGCCGGTTCATGCATGAAGTACTCAAACTATGTATTTTTTGGCCTCTACTTAGCTTTTGCTGACAAATGTTACAGATAACACGAGTTGAGTCATCTTTGACGATCTGAAAAAATGCCCAGGCTATGCAAGGCTTAGCACCCATGCGACCTGAAGAGCCACCACGACTTGTGGTGAGAGGCAGAGTTGTGTTTGAGGATGCAGTTGTTGACGTGCTTCCAGTACTACGTCTCTGTCCAGGAAGGCGCAACCTGACCTCGTCGTCACTAGCATCTTCCTCCACCTCCTCTGCTGACCTCATCTCTTGGCTGACTGTGGGTTGACATTAAGTGGGATCTCCAACCTCATCATCATCACCCTGTGCGTTATCACACCCGTCGTCCTCAGAGCCAACCTGTTCCTGCCCTGACAAAAAACTAAAGTTGTCGCTCCAATCAGGTATTTGAGTCTTATCATCGTCTTCCTCATTGTCTCCACCAACAGGAGTTACAGTTTGGGAATGAGGGTCTACATTATGGTCAGAACCTTCTGCGTCTGGTCCTGGATCCGACTCATAAAGATTCTGGGCATCAGTGCAGATCATTTCCTCATCTGGATTCACAGAAGCGCTGGAGTCGACCTCTGATTCCCAGGCTATAGTATGAGTAAACAGCTCTGCAGACTCAACCATCTGTTCTACCTCATACTCAGACGGGCAGCTGGAGATTTGGGAGCTGTGAGGAAGCAAGTGCGATTGGGGTGACACCTTTGAGGACTGGAGTATTTGTGATGTTGAAGTTGATGTGGAGGAGAGCCCACTTAAAGGAGCACTTGATATCCGTTGAAGCACCTGCTGTTTTTGTGCCTCATCTGGAATTTGTAGCGATTGGCGTGGCCGTAAGAAAGGGATCTTATCACATTGTCCGCTAAAAGAAGTAGACATTTTAGTTTGGCTGGAAGATGGTCTTTCTTCTGCAGATGTTACTGTTGCTTTAACACCTACCCCACGGACACAACCTTTTTTCCCCTTCCCAACACGCCTATTCCCCTTTCCACCAACAGCAGGCCTTTTTCCACTCATTTTGGTGGTTAACGAATTCACAACTCTGGAGTTGTTTGCACAAAAAAACAATGGATGGGAACCGAGCAGAGCTGAGTGGCCAAACTGTGGTATTAGGCCAAAACTATTGGCTGGGTTAGATGCAGAAAAAAATTATACTCAATTTGCAACCTGATGGAGGTCTGTATAGATGGATTAATAGAACAAGTCCCACACACAGCTAGAAGCCCAATATTTTTTCAGAGGTAGATGCAGAAAAAAATATATTCAGTTTGCAACCTGATGGAGGTCAGTATAGATGGACTAATACAACAAGTCCCACACACAGCTAGAAGCCCAATATTTTTTCAGAGGTAGATGCAGAAAAAAATATATTCAGTTTGCAACCTGATGGAGGTCTGTATAGATGGATTAATAGAACAAGTCCCACACACAGCTAGAAGCCCAATATTTATTCAGAGGTAGATGCAGAAAAAAATATATTCAGTTTGCAACCTGATGGAGGTCTGTATAGATGGATTAATAGAACAAGTCCCACACACAGCTAGAAGCCCAATATTTTTTCAGAGGTAGATGCAGAAAAAAATATATTCAGTTTGCAACCTGATGGAGGTCTGTATAGATGGATTAATAGAACAAGTCCCACACACAGCTAGAAGCCCAATATTTTTTCAGAGGTACATGCAGAAAAAAATATATTCAGTTTGCAACCTGATGGAGGTCTGTATAGATGGATTAATAGAACAAGTCCCACACACAGCTAGAAGCCCAATATTTTTTCAGAGGTAGATGCAGAAAAAAATATATTCAGTTTGCAACCTGATGGAGGTCAGTATAGATGGATTAATAGAACAAGTCCCACACACAGCTAGAAGCCCAATATTTTTTCAGAGGTAGATGCAGAAAAAAATATATTCAGTTTGCAACCTGATGGAGGTCTGTATAGATGGATTAATAGAACAAGTCCCACACACAGCTAGAAGCCCAATATTTTTTCAGAGCTAGATGCAGAAAAAAATTATATTCAATTTGCAACCTGATGGAGGTCAGTATAGATGGACTAATAGAATGATGCTATGCCCAAAAGATTTTACTTCACTAGGTGCAGTAAAAAAATTGGTATTCTATACACAGGTGGTATATCTTGCAACACAGATAGGCTACTCCACTGACTAACACACTCTGCAATAGGCCAAAAAGGATTAGCTTTGCTAGATTCAGCCAAATGCTGTGAAAAAAACATGCACAGCACTGGCACAGACCTGCCTGGCAAAAACTGATAGGAACTGATGTAACCTTGTCCTGAAAAGGACTCCAATTACAATTAGTCTTTACTCCCACAATCTATCTATTTAAGAGCACAGACCTGCCTGATAAAAGTCGTAGGAAATGCTGTAACCTAGTCCTTAAAAGGACTGCAATCACAACTATTCCCTACTCCCAAGCTATCTGTAGATTTGTGCGAAAATTGGCTTGAAATTAACAAGGTATAGCGCACACAGCAACAGCGGTGCCGTCTAATACGCAGCTGCAGCAGTGAGAAAATGGTGGCGACGGGGAAAATGGCTTGGTCTTATAGGGCAAGGACATGTGACATACACTGCCAATGACACATGCCCTTGCTTGAGTGAAAAAAAGCACTTCGCTCCGTGTGTGCGCTGCTGATAGGCTGACAGATTGCACCTCCCCACTGCAAATGCGGGAAAGAGAAAAAAAAATGGAGATCTTCATTGTTCCTGCAGAGATCCATCCCCTGCCCCTCCCCCCACCCCGCTGTACACTCAAACTGCGTATTAACATTAATTTTCATCATTACTGATAAAAAATCCATTTATGATTTTGGTGCACGAACAGTTATCGAACATAACCTCGAACAGCCGAATTTTTCTCAAATTGTTCGTGTTCACCGAACGGCTCGAACTCCGCTCAAAACAGCTCGAATTTGAGATTGGCGAACAGTTCGAGTAGAACAACGCTCATCTCTAGTCATCACACGTGATCGCATATTACTGCAGTTATAATACAGACAGTTTGTGGAGCTTGCCAAATATTCCACTCCTTTTAAAGTCAGTCATCTGTGTTTTGTTGAGCCTATTCATACTTGGTCACTGACCAATACTATAGTACAAGGCCACAGCCTAAAACCGTGGTCATCACACGTGATTGCATATTATTGCGGTAATAATACAGACATTTCCTGGAGTGGGCCAAATATTACACTCCATTTAAAATGGTAAATGTGTATGGCAAGAGACAGAAAGGTGGACATGATGGTGATGGTGCACGCAGAGGCCGAGGCCATGTGCAAGATGAAACTGTGCCTGCTGAGGGAGCAAAACAAGCAACCACATCATGTCAACCTAGCTTCCTGTCCCACTTGCTAGGGGGTCATGGAACACCAGTCTTATAGCCAGAGCAGTGCAAAAAGGTTGTTGGTTTGATAGCAGATAATGCTTCCAGTCAGTTTGCCACCACCACAACCAAGGTCAAGTCTCAGCAGTCATGAGTCTGGACCACATATTCCTCACCCTGATCCTTCTTTCCATGCAGGGTTCCCAGAGACAACTGATCCCATGCTTGGACATTCCGAAGAGCTGTTCACTTTTCCATTTATAGATTCGGGCCTCTCACCCATCCAGCTTTAAGCTGGGCGAGAGGAGATCACGTGTAGCGATGCCCAAATATTTGAGCAGCCACGGTCACACAAAGGTGATGGTGGGAAATTATCACAAGAGGTGGATAATGATGATGAGGCACATTTGCCACCAAGTCAGAAGGAGGCCCAGTGTGCATATGTGGAAGACGAGGTGGTGGATGATGAAGTCACTAACCCAACCTGGCAAGGTGACATGCAGAGCGAGGACAACAGCACAAAGGGAGAGAGAGGTGTAGCACCACAACAGGCAGGAACAAGCAGTGGGGTGGCCACAGACACAAGGCGGGCAACCATTCCCCGGAACGCCAACATGACGGAAGTTGACAGTCCAACTGTTAAGTCTTCCAGAGTCTAGATCCTTTTGAAAGACTGTCCATATAATCCCAAAAAGGCCATTTGCAACATCTGCCAGGCCAGAATCAGCAGGGGCTGCAAAACTATCAGCCTGACCACCACCAGCATGCTCAGGCACGTGACAGCAAAACACCCAACTAGGTGGACTGAACGCCAGGGTCCAGAAACAGTGTCTGCGGGTGACACCACTGCCTGTTCCACTGTTGTGCATGTATGCCAATCCCCTGTCATTGATGCAGGCTAAGATGCCTCCCGCCCTGCACCTGTCATTGCACACTTGCAACCATCACCGTCATCGTCCACATCCTTGCCCCAGTGCAGTGTTCAGTTGTCCCTACCCCAGTCCTTGGAATGCAAGTGCAAATACGCAGCCAACGCCCCACAGGCTAAACTAATACACACACATTTCTCAAATATATGCGCTTGAAATGTTGCCTTTTAGGCTTGTGGAGACGGAATCTTTGCGCAACCTGATGGCGGCAGTACTCGGCCCCCAGCCGCCACTATTTCTACCAGTGTGCCATCTCCGCATTACACAACCACGTGACCCAGAACATTAGCCGTGCCCTCAACAAAGCAGATACTGGGAAGGTCCACCTAACCATGGACATGTGGACAAACGCTTGTGGCCAGGGGCAGTACATCTCGCTGACGGCACACTGGGTTAATACATTGGAAGCCGGGATCCAGTCAGACCTTGGGAGGATCACGTCCTCCCGACGCTGAGGATTGCAGGCCCTGGGTCAATCAGGGTTGTCCTCACATTCTAAAGTTCCTGCACCTCCTCCTCTTCAGCTTCCTCAGCCTCCATTTCCAAAATGACCACATCAGTCGCAAGTTGTAAGCACTGCAGCACTGCTTCGGCCAAGCAGCAACAGGCACTGCTGAAGCTAATATGCAAAAGGGAGAAACTGCACATCTCTGAAGAGTTGTTGACAGCTGTAACAGAGAAAGCAGATCTGTGGCTGTCACCACTGAACCCACAGCCAGGCATGGTCATGTGTGACAATGGCTAGAACCTGGTGGCAGCTCTGAAGCTAGGCAACCACACACACGTACCATGCCTGGCTCATGTGTTTAACCTAGTGGTTCAACGGCTTCTCAATACCTACCCCGATCTGCCTAAGCTGCTTTTCAAAGTACGTCGTGTGTGTGCCCATTTACACCTACATCTTAGGCTGCCATCGTCATGCTTCAACAGCGTTTGCAGCTTCCAGCTCACCGACAGGTGTGCGATGTCACTATGTGTTGGAACTCAACCTTGAAGATGTTGGGAAGGATTTGTGAGCAACAGAGGGCAATTGTTGAGTCCCAGCTTAAACACGCCCATTGGCATTCAGGTCAGCATCGGCACAAAAGATCTGATAAGTGGGCATGGATATCAAACATCTGTGTTGTCCTCCAAAACTTTGAAGACTCCACCAAGATGATGAGCGGCGATGACGCTATAATTAGCATCACCAACCCGCTTCTCTGTCTTCAGAAACGCTTGCTGCTCACATTTAAAGAGGAGGCATTGCAGGAGCAGCATGATGAGATGGAGTAAGGAACCATACAGGGTGAGGCCACACAGCCCATCCTAATCTCATCGTAACGTGGATTCGGTGTCATTGAGGAAGAGGAAGAAGAGGATGAGGCAGAACAGGAGCTGTTCTCCTGCATTACAGACGGTACTACCCACACCACATTCATACCGTCTGTTCAGCATGGATGGCCTGAGGAAAGGGAGAATAAGGAGGAGGAGGATGAGGAGGAGAGCATGGACAGTAGTCCTCTTGGTGACGTCAGGGAAGTCTTGGCTGTTGGCAGTCTGGCACACATGGCTGACTTTATGTTCCGCTGCTTTTCCCGTGACCCTTGTGTTGTATGCATTTTGGCCTACAGTAATTACTGGTTGGTCACACTTCCAGACCCATGCTACAAGGAGAAATTTCTATCAGTAAAATGTAGCAGTATCAGAAAGCCCTTGCTGCAGACTTATTAAAAAAATTCCCATCTAAAAACGCTGACAGCAGAGGCCACAGTTTCTTGGGCAACCAAGGAGTACAGGCAACGGAGACACAAATACGACGTAAAAGAACTTTCAAAGGTGTGGGACAGTTTTCTCAGACCCTCCCAGCACCCAGGCCCTGATGCGCGGGGTACTCTGACAAGGAGGGAAAAGTTTTGGAAAATGCTGAAGGACTACCTTGCCATCTGAACCAATGTCCTCTGTGATTCCTCTGTGCTTTAAAATTATTGGTTAGAACTGGACATGTGGGAAGAACTGGATGTCTATGCCTTGGAGGTTCTGGCCTGCCCTGCCGCTAGCGTTTTGTCAGAGCATGTTTTTAGTGCCTACAGGTCTACCTCTAACATTCTGTATGTTATACAGTATGTTCTGTTCATGTAAACCCCCCAGGGGTAAATGTTTTTCAGCCCATACACTTAGTTCATAGGCATTACCAGTATGGGAGACCCATTCCTTAACAATGCTGACATTTTTTTTAATGAGGAACACCTCTAAGTCTCTTCAAAGGTGTATTGTGGTGCGTCCAGTTTTTTTCCAGCCGTGATGTCAATGCATGGGCATTACTAGTATAGGAGACCCATTCCTTAACAATGATATCAATCTTTTTAATGAGGACCTCCTCTACGTCTCTTCAAAGGGATATTGGAGTGTGTCCAATTTCTTGCCAGCCCTTGCAGTCACTGCATGGGCATTACCAGTATGGAGACCCATTCCTTAACAATGGTAACAATTTTTTTAATGAAGACCTCCTCTATGTCTCTTGAAAGGGGTATTGGAGTGTGTCCAATTATTTGCCAGCTCTTGCAGTCACTGCATGGGCATTACCAGTATAGGAGACTCATTCCTTAACTATGGTAACAATTGTCTTAATGAGGACCTCCTCTACGTCTCTTCAAAAGGATATTGGAGTGCGTCCAATTTTTTGCCAGGCCTTGCAGTCACTACATGGGCATTAACAATATATTAGACCCACTCCTTTATAATGGGAACATTTTTTTTTTCTGAGGACCACCTCTATGTCTCTTCAAAGGGGTATTGGAGTGTGTCCTAATTTTTGGCAGCCCTTGCAGTCATTGCATATGCAATAACAGTATAAGAGACACATTCCTTTATTATATAAACATATTTTTTACCGAGGCCCTCCTCTATGTCTCTTCAAACGGGTAGCTAATTTTTGGCAGCCCTTACATTTACTGCATACGCTTTAACAGTATGGGAGACCCACTCCTTAATAATGGGAAATTATATTTTTAAATCAGGCCCTCCATGTGTCTTCAAAGGTGAATTGGGGTTTTTCTAAATTTTGTGAAGGCCTTACAGTCACTGCATGGGCATTACAACAATAGGAGACACGCTTCTTAATAATGGGAAAGTATTTTTTTAAAATCAGGCCCTCTATGTGTCTTTAAAGGTGTATTGGGGTTTCTCTAAATTTTGGGAAGGCCTTACAGTCACTGCATATGCTATAACAGTATAGGAGACCCGCTCCTTAATAATGGGAAATTATTTTTTTTAAATCAGGCCCTCTATGTGTCTTCAAAGGTGTATTGGGGTTTTTCCAAAATTTGGGCAGGCCTTAAAGTTACTGCATTCACTATTACAGCATAGGTGACCCACTCCTTCATAATGGGAATTGTTTTTTCAAAATTAGACCCTCTATGTGTCTTCAAAGGTGTATTGGGGTTTTTACAAATTTTGGGAAGGCCTTACAGTTACTGCATACACTATTACAGTATAGGAGACCAGCACATTAAGAATTTTTTTTTTTAATCAGGCCCTCTATGTGTCTTCAAAGATATATTGGTGTTTTTCCAAAATTTGGGCCGGTCTTACAGTTACTGCATTCACTACAACAGCATAGGTGACCCGCTCCTTCATAATGGGAATTCTTTTTTCAAAATTAGGCCCTCTATGTGTCTTCAAAGGTGTATTGTGGTTTTTCCAAATTTTGGGCAGGCCTTACATTTACTGCATAAGCTATATCAGTATAGGAGACCCGCACCTTAATAATGGGGACATTTTTTTTTTCAATCAGGCCCTCTATGTGTCTTCAAAGGTGTATTGGAGTTTTTCCAAATTTTGGGCAGACCTTGTAGTTACTGCATACACTATAACAGTATAGGAGACCGGCTCCTTACCAATGGGATTTTTTTTTATATCAGGCCCTCTATGTGTCTTCAAAGGTGTATTGGGGTTTTTCCAAATTTTGGGCAGGTCTTGTAGTTACTGCATACACTATAACAGTATAGGAGACCCGCTCCTGAAAAATGGGATTTTTTTTTAAATCAGGCCCTATATGTGTCTTCAAAGGTGTATTGGAGTTTTTCCAAATTTTGGGCAGGCCTTACAGTTACTGCATACGCTATTACAGTATGAAAGACCAGCACATTAATAATGGGAATTTTCTTTTTAATCAGGCCCTCTATGCATGCTAAAAGAGTTATTAGCGATTTTTCAAATTTTGAGCAGGCCTTGCAGTAACTGCATTTGCTATAACAGTATAGGAGACCTGCACCTTAATAGAGATGAGCGGTGTTCAACTCGAACTGTTCGGCAATCTCAAATTCGAGCTGTTTTGGGCGGTGTTCGAGCCGTTCGACGAACCCAAACGCTTTGCTAAAAATTCGGCTGTTCGAGGTTATGTTCTATAACTGTTCGTGCACCAAAAGCATAACTGGATTTTTTCACAGTAATACTGTTAATCAATGTTAATAGACAGTTTCAGTGTAGAGTAGGCGGGGGGAGGGGCAGGAGATGGATCTCTGCAGAAATAATGCCGATCTACATTTTTTTTTCTTTCCCGCATATACAGTAAGGCGGTGCAGTCTGTCAGCCTATCAGCAGTGCACACACACAGCAAAATGCTTTTTTTTCACACAAGCAAGGGCATGTGTCATTGGTTGTGTATGTCACATGTCCTAGCCCTATAAGACCGAGTCATTTTCCCCGTCACCACAATTTTCTCACTGCTACAGCTGAGTGTAAGACGGCACCGCTGCTGCTGTGGGCACTATAAAGTATAACTGTGTGAATTGCGAGCAAATTTGCAGTTAAATAGAGAGATAGGTTTAGGGAGTAGGGACTAGTTTTAATTGCAGCCCTTTTGAGGGCTAGGTTACAGCAGTTCCTAGCACTTTTTGCCAGGCAGTTCTGTGCCAGTGCTGTGCAAGTGTTTTTCACGCATTTGGCTAAATGTAGCTAAGCCAATCATTTGGGGCCTGTAGCAGTGTCTGTTAGTCATTAGAGTAACACATCTGAACCAAGCTACACCACATGTGTATCTAATAACAATTTTTTATTGCATCTAGCCCAGTAAATCCTTTTGGGCATAGTAGCAGTGTCTGGTAGTCAGTGGAGTAGCCTATCTGAACCATGCTACAGCACCTGTGTATCTAATAACAATTTTTTACTGCATCTAGCCCAGTAAATCCTTTTTGGTCTGTAGCAGTGTCTGGTAGTCAGTGGAGTAGTCCATCTGAACCAAGCTACACCACCTGTGTATCTAATAACAATTTTTTCTGCATCTAGCCCAGTAAATCCTTTTGGGCCTGCAGCAGTGTCTGGTAGTCAGTGGAGTAGCCCATCTGAACCAAGCTACACCACCTGTGTATCTAATAACACTTTTTTACTGCAACTAGCCCAGTAAATCCTTTTGGGCCTGTAGCAGTGTCAGGTAGTCAGTGGAGTAGTCCATCTGAGCCAAGCTACACCACCTGTGTTTCTAATAACAATTTTTTACTGAATCTAGCCCAGTAAATCCTTTTGGGCCTGTAGCAGTGTCTGGTTTTCAGTGGAGTAGCCCATCTGAACCAAGCTACACCTCCTGTGCATCTGATAACAATTTTTTACTGTACCTTGCCCAGGAAATCCTTTTGGGCATAGTAGCAGTGTCTGGTAGTCAGTGGAGTAGCCCATCTGAACCAAGCTACACCACCTGTGTATCTAATAACAATTTTTTTACTGCATCTAGCCCAGTAAATCCTTTTGGGCATAGTAGCAGTGTCTGGTAGTCAGTGGAGTAGCCCATCTGAACCAACCTACAGCACCTGTGTATCTAATAACAATTTTTTACTGCATCTAGCCCAGTAATCATTTTTGGCCTGTAGCAGTGTCAGGTAGTCAGTGGAGTAGCCTATCTGAACCAAGCTACACTACCTTTGTATCTAATAACAATTTTTTACTGCATCTAGCCCAGTAAATACTTTTGGGCCTGTAGCAGTGTCTGGTAGTCAGTGGAGTAGCCCATCTGAACCAAGCTACACCACCTGTGTTTCTAATAACAATTTTTTACTGAATCTAGCACAGTAAATCCTTTTGGGCATAGTAGCAGTGTCTGGTAGTCAGTGGAGAAGCCCATCTGAACCAAGCTACACCACGTGTGTATCTAATAACAATTTTTTACTGCATCTAGCCCAGTAAATCCTTTTGGGCCTGTAGCAGTGTCAGGTAGTCAGTGGAGTAGTCCATCTGAACCAAGCTACACCACCTGTGTTTCTAATAACAATTTTTTACTGAATCTAGCCCAGTAAATCCTTTTGGGCCTGTAGCAGTGTCTGGTTTTCAGTGGAGTAGCCCATCTGAACCAAGCTACACCTCCTGTGAATCTAATAACAATTTTTTACTGCATCTAGCCAAGTAAATCCTTTTGGGCATAGTAGCAGTGTCTGGTAGTCAGTGGAGTAGCCCATCTGAACCAAGCTACACCACCTGTGTATCTAATAACAATTTTTTACTGCATCAAGCCCAGTAAATCCTTTTGGGCCTGTAGCAGTGTCAGGTAGTCAGTGGAGTAGCCCATCTGAACCAAGCTACACCACCTGTGTATCTAATAACAATTTTTTACTGCATCTAGCCCAGTAAATCCTTTTGGGCCTGTAGCAGTGTATGGTAGTCAGTGGAGTAGTCCATCTGAACCAAGCTACACCACCTGTGTTTCTCATAACAATTTTTTACTGAATCTAGCCCAGTAAATCCTTTTGGGCCTGTAGCAGTGTCTGGTTTTCAGTGGAGTAGCCCATCTGAACCAAGCTACACCACCTGTGTATATAATCACAATTTTTTACTGCATCTAGCCCAGTAAATCGTTTTGGGCATAGCAGCAGTGTCTGGTAGTCAGTAGAGTAGCCCATCTGAACCAAGCTACACCTCCTGTGAATCTAATAACAATTTTTTACTGCATCTAGCCAAGTAAATCCTTTTGGGCATAGTAGCAGTGTCTGGTAGTCAGTGGAGTAGATCATCTGAACCAAGCTACACCACCTGTGTATCTAATAACAATTTTTTACTGCATCAAGCCCAGTAAATCCTTTTTGGCCTGTAGCAGTGTCTGGTAGTCAGTGGAGTAGCCCATCTGAACCAAGCTACACCACCTGTGTTTCTAATAACAATTTTTTACTGAATCTAGCACAGTAAATCCTTTTGGGCATAGTAGCAGTGTCTGGTAGTCAGTGGAGAAGCCCATCTGAACCAAGCTACACCACCTGTGTATCTAATAACACTTTTTTACTGCAACTAGCCCAGTAAATCCTTTTGGGCCTGTAGCAGTGTCAGGTAGTCAGTGGAGTAGTCCATCTGAGCCAAGCTACACCACCTGTGTTTCTAATAACAATTTTTTACTGAATCTAGCCCAGTAAATCCTTTTGGGCCTGTAGCAGTGTCTGGTTTTCAGTGGAGTAGCCCATCTGAACCAAGCTACACCTCCTGTGTATCTGATAACAATTTTTTACTGTACCTTGCCCAGGAAATCCTTTTGGGCATAGTAGCAGTGTCTGGTAGTCAGTGGAGTAGCCCATCTGAACCAAGCTACACCACCTGTGTATCTAATAACAATTTTTTTACTGCATCTAGCCCAGTAAATCCTTTTGGGCATAGTAGCAGTGTCTGGTAGTCAGTGGAGTAGCCCATCTGAACCAACCTACAGCACCTGTGTATCTAATAACAATTTTTTACTGCATCTAGCCCAGTAATCATTTTTGGCCTGTAGCAGTGTCAGGTAGTCAGTGGAGTAGCCTATCTGAACCAAGCTACACTACCTTTGTATCTAATAACAATTTTTTACTGCATCTAGCCCAGTAAATACTTTTGGGCCTGTAGCAGTGTATGGTAGTCAGTGGAGTAGTCCATCTGAACCAAGCTACACCACCTGTGTTTCTCATAACAATTTTTTACTGAATCTAGCCCAGTAAATCCTTTTGGGCCTGTAGCAGTGTCTGGTTTTCAGTGGAGTAGCCCATCTGAACCAAGCTACACCACCTGTGTATATAATCACAATTTTTTACTGCATCTAGCCCAGTAAATCGTTTTGGGCATAGCAGCAGTGTCTGGTAGTCAGTAGAGTAGCCCATCTGAACCAAGCTACACCTCCTGTGAATCTAATAACAATTTTTTACTGCATCTAGCCAAGTAAATCCTTTTGGGCATAGTAGCAGTGTCTGGTAGTCAGTGGAGTAGATCATCTGAACCAAGCTACACCACCTGTGTATCTAATAACAATTTTTTACTGCATCAAGCCCAGTAAATCCTTTTTGGCCTGTAGCAGTGTCTGGTAGTCAGTCGAGTAGCCCATCTGAACCAAGCTACACCACCTGTGTATCTAATACCATTTTTTTACTGCGTCTAGCCCAGTAAATCATTTTGGGCATAGTAGCAGTGTCTGGTAGTAAGTGGAGTAGCCCATCTGAAGCAAGCTACACCGCCTTTGTATCTAATAACAATTTTTAACTGCATCTAGCCCAGGCAATACTTTTGGCCTAGTAGCAGTGTCTGCTAGTCAGCGGAGTAGCCCAGCTGTTTTGCAAGCTACACCGCCTGTAGATCTAATTACAAATTTTTAGCTGCATCTAGACCAGGCAATACTTTGGGCCTAGTAGCAGTGTCTGCTAGTCAGTGGAGTAGCCCAGCTGTTTTGCAAGCTATACCGCCTGTAGATCTAATTACAAATTTTTAACTGCATCTAGCCCAGGCAATACTTTGGACCTAGTAGCAGCGTCTGCTATTCAGTGGAGTAGCCCAGCTGTTAAGCAAGCTACACCACCTGTGGTTTGGACATTTAATTTTTTCAAAGGAAACGCTTCGGGCCCCCGGGACACTCAGTGAAGAGCATCGGGGAGGCGCCTCAAGGCAAGGGGGCTGGGACTGGCGGTAGCACGCCTTGTGGCGGACCGCCAAGCTCGATCCTTATAAAAGCTGTTTAACTGCAGCAGCTTTAGTGGACGGTACTGCAGCTGGTACTCTATGTTACTATAAATGTAAAAACACAAACTAGTACAAGTAACGAAAACAATTTCCAGCAATATAACCAATACATAAACAATGTATATACAAGGGACCCCCCCTGCCTGACAACCACCATACAACCACAGCCTATCCAAACATATCTCAAACTTCCTCCAGACTTACACCTGATTCTGCTGTAATAGAAACCAGAGATGCAGAATCAAAATACATATAACAAAATATAAACCACATAAACCATGTGAAATAACACACAATACTTAAATTATGAGTAACACATAATAACACATAATAACACATACGCTACCCAAATCTCAATATACCCCCAACCCGAACCGGCCTCTAAGTTCCGAAAAAGTCCTTCCGGACTTAGGGCGAACCCCGACAGTTTTGGGCCCGGGCCAGTCCAAGTTCATGCCTAACTCCCGTCAAACCCCCACTCTACCTAACTAACCCCCAAAGTAAAAGAACAATAAGACAACAATAATAATAACAACAACAATAACAATAACAAAAATATCATCCACACCGGTTCAGTGCTTGTAAACCCTTTTCATGATACCATTCTCAAAACAAAAAGCTACGGTGAGAACTTAGCCCACCACCAGGAGGCTTGTAGCAATCCAGAACTAAGGCACCTGGAAGGAGAAACCCCTCCAGAGACGGGAGGCCCCCGATGCACCCAGCCTTTCATACTCCAAGGTGTGCACCTTCAACAGGTCAGCAAGGATGTTGCTACATACCTCACCCACTGGGAGGATTTTACTGCCCGTCGACACTTAACACCGTGCACTCCATGTGAAAAACCTAACCACTAGGCTAACTAGAAAAAGAGTGCACTGGTCCCGTCCACCAAGGTCTCTGAACGCCCCATAGGCCCACTCAGAGTAGGAGAGGCCCGCCAGCCTAGGCCA
Organism: Phyllobates terribilis; assembly: GCF_046119375.1. Taxonomy (NCBI): domain Eukaryota; kingdom Metazoa; phylum Chordata; class Amphibia; order Anura; family Dendrobatidae; genus Phyllobates; species Phyllobates terribilis. The sequence continues at coordinate 171,849,215 of NW_027362771.1, forward strand.
GCCAATGGAAGCGCCCACCCTGTTGCATACCTCTGCATTAAAGGGACACTGAAGCAGGAAGTGCTCCATGCTCTCAAGCGTGTCAGCACAACTCTCACGAGGACAATTCCTATCCTCGGAGTTCCTGTACTTCAAGTTGTCCCTCACATACAGCTTACCCTGAAAGCAGCGCCAAGTCAAGTCCCAATACTTCGCGGGGATCAGTTTTGAATTTAAAAGATGCAACCCCACCTCCAGATCCTGACTTGGGCAGTCCCTGAAGGCCTGTGGCTTTTGAAAATGGGTCGATATGATCGTCTCCTCGAGAAGTTTCCTCGTGAGAGTCCTCACCTCCCACACTCCCAAACCCCACCGGCGTATTACTTTCAAAACTGGGGTAACATAAGCCGGGTGATGCCTGTGCGGTGTGCGAAGATCCTTCACACGCCCTCCTGTCTCCCCTTCCTGGAAGAAGGACTGCAACCATCCCCTACAGGAGAAACCGCCGATCATTAGAGAATTTCTCAAGAAAGGGACCCGCAGCCCTCTCTATTTCCGCCTGCCTCTGCTCCACCTCGGCAATCCTATCCTTGACCCTCTGGGTTTGCGTGGCATTCGCCGGGTGCTTCCTCTGGGATGCTGCATTATATAGCGCCTTGGCCTGCCGCAGCTCCAGCAGGAGTTTCGCCAGGGCCACCTTCCCCTTCTCATGGCACCGCAGCATCTCCACCACCCGCTGGGAGAAAGCCTCCACCGACTCGGCCGGGAACCTCTCGGCCCATGGGGCAATCCCCTTGCCTCCTTGGGCTTGCCAGTCCCATTGTTAGCCAATGCCAGCATGCTCACCGTAGCCGCTTCATGCTGGGACAGCCTCCCAGACCTCCTCACAGAGTCCTCCGATGGATCCATATTCAGTCCTCCGACCCCACCCGGCCCAGACCGGGAGGGCCGGAGCCCAGGGATGCCCCCCGACACCCCTGCCTCGGTCATGGGAAAATGTAGAGGCAAGGGTCGGGCTTCGAAAAAAGTCCTAGTTGGAGCTTCCCAGGAGCTCCTCCACACAGCTCTCACTCAGATAGGAACACAGGCCACACCTCCTCCACTTCCTGCTACCGTGGCTGCTGGCAGCAGACTTGCCCTCCAATAGATACTTTTAAAAGGATTTAAAGTGTACTCATTCAAATTACAGAGCTTAGACCTGCCTCCACCGCGGCGGGTCTTAACCCACCAGCGGACAGGCACCAGTATTGTGAGAGGGGGGCTGGCTGTCAGGGTCCACCGCAGCTCTGGCACAAACCCAGCGACACGGAGGTCACACGGGCAGGAGCGGTCTGGTCGTGTCGGCTTCGCACTCCAGCGTAGTCCCTCTCCCCGCTCGTGCCCGTAACCTCAAAGGGATGCGCAAGCGGCTTTTCTTCCCAGGGCTGTTCCCCGCCCAGCAGGAACGTGGGGGAGCTCAGGTCAGCCTTCCACCGTACTCCCTTACCTCCCTCGCCCTCTTTCCTTCTTCCGTTCTCCATCTAACCCCTCGGCTCTGTGGTGTCCACTCTCCCTCCAGCTCTCTCCTTCTCACAGGTGGACTACCGCGTGTATTCACACTGTGGCGAATCTTTTGGGCCCAGGCATAAGAAGTCGTTGAGGTAATGGATAATATGTGCCTCCTTAGAAACGTCCATGACGACCCATTAGAGGAAGCAACTAAACGCCTCAAATAGTGAGCAGGATCTGGAGCACCCCATGGGCAAACAGCAATCTATATAGTATGCTCCTTCCCAGAAGCAGCCCAATAGGCGGACACTATTCGGAGGCACAGGTAGTAAGTAACCGGAGTGCCCCCTCAATGTCTGTTTTAGCCTTTAGGGTGCCCCTTCCCAACTTCTTGACCCACCTGATTGCCTTGTCAAAGGATGTACAGTATATACTACTGTACTTGGTTCCGCATCGATGTTGTCGTTTACTGACCTGCCCCTTGGATATGACAAATGGTGGATTAGTTCAAATGTATTGGGCTCCGTTTTTGGCACGACTCCCAACGGGGATACCACTATGTCTTGTAAGGAAAGTGTTCAGAATGGAACCGCCATTCTACCTAAAGATATTTCTTTTTTTCATTTTCTTGTCACGACGTCTGGGTGTTGCTAGGCTGATTTTAGATTATTACTCCAGCCTTTCTTGATTTTAGAAGGGCATCACATGCCTATATCTGTGTCTCCTCCTCCTTTTACTCCTCCACCTCTTTTCTTTTCGCATGACTATATGTACTTTTCACTTTTCCATGTGTTAGTTGTGTCTTCTGAGCAGTTTGTCAGCTTTTGGAAACCTTTGAACGTGTTTTCTATGTGTTTCTATGTGTTTTTGTTTGTCTGCCATTGGTTTTAACGGTGTTCGACGAACAGTTCGACGAACATACCGGTGTTCAACGAACCGAACCGAACCCGAACACTACTGGGGTCGTTCAACACTACACCTTAATAATGGGATTTTTTTTTTTAAATGAAGCCCTCTATGTGTCTTCAAAGGTATATTGGGTTTTTTCCAAATTTTGGGCAGGCCTTACAGGTACTGCATACATTCTAACAATATAGGAGACTGGCTCCTTAATAATGGAATTTTTTTTAAAATCAGGCCCTCTATGTGTCTTCAAAGGTGTATTAGGTTTTTTCCAAATTTGAGGCAGGCCTTGCAGTTATTGCTTATGCTATAACAGTATACGAGACCAGCACATTAATAACATTAACATTTTTTATTTTAAATCAGGCCCTCTATTTGTCTTCGAAGGTGCATTTGGGTTTTTTCTAAATTTTGGGCAGGCCTTACAGTTACTGCATATGCTATAACAGTTTAGGGGACCCGCTCCTTAATAATGGGATTTTTTTTTTTTGGATGAGGCCCTCTATGTGTCTTCAAAGGTGTATTGGGGTTTTTCTAAATTTTGGGCAGGCCTTAACCCCTTCACCCCAAGGGTGGTTTGTACGTTAATGACCAGGCCAATTTTTACAATTCTGACCACTGTCACTTTATGAGGTAATTACTCTGGAACGCTTCAACGGATCCCCTGATTCTGAGACTGTTTTTTCGTAACATATTGTTCTTCATGATTGTCATAAAATTTCTTCGATATCACCTGCGTTTATTTGTGAAAAAAATGGAAATTTGGCGAAAATTTTGAAAATTTTGCAATTAATAAAAATTTTTACTTTTATGCCCTTAAATCAGAGAGATATGTCACACAAAATAGTTAATACATAACATTTCCCACATGTCTACTTTACATCAGAACAATTTTGGAACCAAAATTTTTTTTTGTTAGGGAGCTATAAGGGTTAAAATTTGACCAGCGATTTCTCATTTTTCCAACAAAATTTCCAAAACCATTTTTTTAGGGACCACATCACATTTGAAGTCACTTTGAGAGGTCTTTATGACAGTAAATACCCAAAAGTGACACCATTCTAAAAACTGCACCCCTAAAAGGTGCTCAAAACCACATTTAAGAACTTTTTTAACCCTTCAGGTGCTTCACAGGAATTTTTGGAACGTGGAGGAAAAAAATGAACATTTAACTTTTTTCACAAAAATGTTACTTTAGACCCAATTTTTTTTATTTTTGCCAGGGTAACAGGAAAAAATGGATCCCAAAATTTGTTGTGAAATTTTCCCTGGGCACGCCGATACCCAATATGTGGGGAAAAAACACTGTTTGGGCACACGGCAGGGCTCGGAAGGGAAGGAGCGCCATTTGACTTTTTGATTGTAAAATTTGCTTGAATAATTAGCGGACGCCATGTTGCGTTTGGAGAGCCCCTGATGTGCCTAAACAGTGGAAACCCCCCACAAGTGACCCCATTTTGGAAACTAGACCCCCCAAGGCACCTATCTAGATGCATAGTGAGAACTTGGAACACCTAGGTGCTTCACAAATTGATTCGTAAAAATGAAAAAGTATTTTTTTTCCACTTTTTCATTTTTACGAATCAATTTGTGAAGCATCTGAGGGTTACAAGTGCTCACTATGCATCTAGATTGGTGCCTTGGGGGGTCTAGTTTCCAAAATGGGGTCACTTGTGGGGGAGCTCCACTGTTTAGGCACATCAGGGGCTCTCCAAACGTGACATGGTGTCCGCTAACAAATTGAGTGGAAAATCTGCTCAAATTGTTAGCGGGCACCATGTTGCGTTTGGAGAGCCCCTGTGTGCCTAAACATTGGAGCTCCCCCACAAGTGACCCCATTTTGGAAACTAGACCCCCCAAGGCACCTATCCAGATGCATAGTGAGCACTTGGATCCCCCAGGTGCTTCACAAATTGATTCGTAAAAATGAAAAAGTGTTTTTTTTTTCCACTTTTTCATTTTTACGAATCAATTTGTGAAGCACCTGGGGGTTCCAAGTGCTCACTCTGCATCTAGATAGGTGCCTTGGGTGGTCTAGTTTCTAAAATGGGGTCACTTGTGGGGGAGCTCCACTGTTTAGGCACATCAGGGGCTCTCCAAATGCAACATGGTGTCCGCTAACAAATTGAATGGAAAATCGGCTCAAATTGTTAGCGGACACCATGTTGCGCTTGAAGAGCCCCTGTGTGCCTAAACATTGGAGCTCCCCCACAAGTGACCCCATTTTAGAAACTAGACCACCCAAGGCACCTATCTAGATGCATAGTGAGCACTTGGAACCCCCAGGTGCTTCACAAATTGATTCGTAAAAATGAAAAAGTGGTTTTTTTTCCACTTTTTGGAATTTAAGAGAATTCCAAGAGTGTGCAAAGCAGTCATCAAAGCAAAAGGTGGCTACTTTGAAGAACCTAGAATATAAGACATATTTTCAGCTGTTTCACACTTTTTTGTTAAGTATATAATATATAATTCCACATGTGTTAATTCATAGTTTTGATGCCTTCAGTGTGAATGTACAATTTTCATAGTCATGAAAATACAGAAAAATCTTTAAATGAGAAAGTGTGTCCAGACTTTTGGTCTGTACTGTATGTTCAAAGGAATATTGGGGTTTTTCTAAATTTTGGGCAGGCCTTAAAGTCAATGCATATGCTATCACAGTATAGGAGACCCGCTCCTTAATAGTGGAAAATTATTTTTCTTAAATCAGACCCTCCATGTGTCTTCAAATGTGTATTGTATTTTTCCATATTTTAGGCAAGCCTTACAGTTGCTGCATGCGCTATAACAGCATAGGAGACCAGCACATTAATAATGGGATTTTTTTTTGTTCAGAACCTCTATGTCTGTTCAAAGAGTTATTAGGGTTTTTCCCAAATTTTGGCCAGTCCTTGCAGTTACTGCATATGCTATAACAGTATAGAAGACCCGCACTTTAATAATGGGAAAAAATTTTTTAAATCCGTCCCTCTATGTGTCTTCAAAGGTATATTGGGGTTTTTCCAAATTTTGGGCAAGCCTTACAGTTATTGCATGCGCTATAACAGTATAGGAGATCCACTCCTTAATAATGGGAATTTTGTTTTAAATGAGGCCCTCTATATGTCTTCAAAGGTGTATTATAGTTTTTCCAAATTTTGGACAGGCCTTACATTTACTGCATATGCTATAACAGTATAGGAGTCCCGCTCCTTAATAATGGGAATTTTTTTTCTATCAGCCCCTCTATGTGTCTTCAAAGGTGTATTGGGGTTTTTCCAACTTTTGGGCAGGCATTACAGCTACTGCATACATAATTAGAGTATAGGAGACCTGGACCTTAATAATGGGATTTTTTTTTAAATCAGGCCTTCGATGTCTGTTCAAAGATGTACAGTGGTGGCCAAAAGTATTGGCACCCCTGCAATTCTGTCAGATAATACTCAGTTTCTTCCTGAAAATGATTGCAATCACAAATTCTTTGATCTTATTATCTTCATTTAATTTGCTTGCAAGGAAAAAACACAAAAGAGAATGAAGCAAAAATCATATCATTGATGATTTCACACAAAACTCCAAAAATGGGCCAGACAAAAGTATTGGCACCCTCAGCCTAATACTTGGTTGCACAACCTTTAGCCAAAATAACTGCGAACAACCGCTTCCAGTAACCATCAATGAGTTTCTTACAATGCTCTGCTGGAATTGTAGACCATTCTTCTTTGGCAAACTGCTCCAGGTCCCTGATATTTGAAGGGTGCCTTTTCCAAACTGCCATTTTGAGATCTCTCCACAGGTGTTCTATGGGATTCAGGTCTGGACTTATTGCTGGCCACCTTAGAAGTCTCCAGTGCTTTCTCTCAAACCATTTTATAGTGCTTTTGGAAGTGTGTTTTGGGTCATTGTCCTGCTGGAAGACCCATGACCTCTGAGGGAGACCCAGCTTTCTCACACTGGTCCCTACATTATGCTGCAAAATTTGTTGGTAGTCTTCAGACTTTATAATGCCATGCACACGGTCAAGCAGTCCAGTGCCAGAGGCAGCAAAGCAACCCCAAAACATCAGGGAACCTCCGCCATGTTTGACTGTAGGGACCGTGTTCTTTTCATTGAATGCCTCTTTTTTTTTCCTGTACACTCTATGTTGATGCTTTTTCCCAAAAAGCTCTACTTTTGTCCCATCTGACCAGAGAACATTCTTCCAAAACGTTTTAGGCTTTCTCAGGTAAGTTTTGGCAAACTCCAGCCTGGCTTTTTTATGTCTCGAGGTAAGAAGTAGGGTCTTCCTGGGTATCCTACCATACAGTCCCTTTTCATTCAGACGCCGACGGATAGTACGGGTTGAGACTGTTGTACCCTCGGACTGCAGGGCAGCTTGAACTTGTTTGGATGTTGGTTGAGGTTCTTTATCCACCATCCGCACAATCTTGCGTTGAAATCTCTCGTCAATTTTTCTTTTCCGCCCACATCTAGGGAGGTTAGCCACAGTGCCATGGGCTTTAAACTTCTTGATGACACTGCGCACGGAAGACACAGGAACATTCAGATCTTTGGAGATGGACTTGTAGCCTTGAGATTGCTCATGCTTCGTCACAATTTGGTTTCTCAGGTCCTCAGACAGTTCTTTGGTCTTCTTTCTTTTCTCCATGCTTAATGTGGTACACACAAGGACACAGGACAGAGGTTGAGTCAACTTTAATCCATGTTAACTGGCTGCAACTGTGATTTAGTTATTGCCAACACCTGTTAGGTGCCGCAGGTAAGTTACAGGTGCTGTTAATTACACGAATTAGAGAAGCATCACATGATTTTTCAAACAGTGCCAATACTTTTGTCCACCCCCTTTTTTAGGTTTGGTGTGGAATTATATCCAATTTGGCTTTAGGACAATTCTTTTTGTGTTTTTTCATTGAAGACAAATTAAATGAAGATAATAATACCAAAGAATTTGTGATTGCAATCATTTTCAGGAAGAAACTGAGTATTATCTGACAGAATTGCAGGGGTGCCAATACTTTTGGCCACAACTGTATAGGGGTTTTTACAAATTTTGGGCAGGTCTTGCAGTTACTACATATGCTAAAACAGTATAGGAGACCAGCTCCTTACTAATGGGAATTTTTTTTTTAAATCAGACCCTCTATGAGTCTTCAATTGTGTATTGAGATTTTTCCAAATTTTGGGCAGGCCTTACAGTTACTGCATTCGCTATAACAGTATAGGAGAACCACTCCTTAATAATGGAAAATATTTTTTTTTACATCAAGCCCTCTATGTGTCTTCAAAGGTGTATTGGGGTTTTTCCAAATTTTGGGCAGGCAATACAGTAACTGCATACACTATAACAGTATAGGAGACCCGCACCTTAATAATTAGCATTTTTTTTTTAAATCAGGCCCTCTATGTGTTTTCAAAGGTATATTGGGGTTCTCCCAAAATTTGGGAAGGCCTTACAGGTACTGCATCTGCTGTAACAGTATAGGCGAACCGCTCCTCAATAATGGGAAATTATTTTTTTAAAGCAGGCCCTCTATGTGTCTTCAAAGGTTTATTGGGGTTTTTCCAAATTTTGGGCAGGCCTTACAGTTACTTCATTTGCTATAACAGTATAGGACACCCGCTCCTTAATAATAGGATTTTCTTTTATTTAAATCAGGCACTTTACGTCTGTTTAAAGTTATTTTGAGGTTTTTCCAAATCTTGGGCAGACCGTAAAATTACTGCATACAATATAACAGTATAGTAGACCCACTCCTTAGTAAAGTGAAATTATTCTTTTAAATCAGGCCCTCTATGGTTCTTCAAAGGTGTATTATTGTTTTTCCAAATTTTGGACAGGCCTTACAGTTATTGCATATGCTATAACAGTATGGGTGTCCCGCTCCTTAATAATGGGAATTTATTTTTTCTATCAGCCCCTCTATGCGTCTTCAAAGGTGTATTGGGGTTTTTCCAAATTTTGGGCAGGCACTACAGTTACTGCATGCACTCTAAGAGTATAGGAGATCTGAACCTTAATAATGGGATTTTTTTTTTAAATCAGGCCCTCTATGTCTGTTCAAAGATGTTAAGTTTTTTTTTTACAAATTTTGGGCAGGCCTTGCAGTTACTACATATGCTATAACAGTATAGGAGACCAACTCCTTACTAATGGGATTTTTTTTTTAAAATCAGACCCTCTATGAGTCTTCAAATGTGTATTGAGACTTTTCCAAATTTAGGGCAGGCCTTACAGTTACTGCATTCGCTATAACAGTATAGGAGAACTGCTCCTTAATAATGGGAAATATTTTTTTTATATCAGGCCCTCTATGTGTCTTCAAAGGTGTATTGGGGTTATTCCAAATTTTGGGCAGGCGTTACAGTAACTGCATACACTATAACAGTATAGGAGACCCGCACCTTAATAATTAGAATTATTTTTTTTAAATCAGGCCCTCTATGTGTCTTCAAAGGTGTATTGGAGTTTTTCCAAATTTTGGGCAGGCCTTACAGTTACTGCATTTGCTATATCAGTATAGGACACCAGCTCCTTAATAATAGGATTTTCTTTGTTTTAAATCAGGCACTTTATGTCTGTTCAAAGTTATTTTGAGGTTTTTCCAAATCTTGAGCAGGCCTTACAGTTACTGTATACAATATAACAGTATAGTAGACCCACTCCTTAGTGAAGGGAATTTATTTTTTTAAATCAGGCCCTCTATGGGTCTTCAAAGGTGTATTGGGTTTTTTCAGAATTTTGGGCATGATTTACAGTTACTGCATACATTATAACAGTAGAGGAGACCCGTTCCTTAATAATGATTTTTTTTTTAAATCAGGCCCCCTATTTGTTTTCAAAAGTGTATTTGGGTTTTCCAAATTTTAGGCAGGCCTTACAGTTACTGCATACGCTATCTATAATATAGCGGGAGATGCATGTCGCTGTCTGAAGCCTTTATAGACTGCACAAGCGTGACACGCCTGCGCAGTCTGTCTCCAGACAGAAGCACGCATTGAGCCGTTACAGGTAAGAGGAGTGTGTATGGCGCTGGAGATCATGGTATATGTAGACACTGAACACATACTGCGATCTCCGGTACCATACTTACATACTTACCTCACCGGGAGGAGCGTTGCTGCTGCGCTTCTCTTCGCCGGAGACCGGGAGAGGAGTGAGGCGTCAGAAACGGCGCACGTGCATAGCGAAATCTGGTGCCATTTTACTGAAGACACATTTGTAGTGTGTCTTTAGCAAAATGGCGCCGTACAGCACGTTATGGGCACGTGCGTACTCCACTGCCACCCTCCTCCCCCGACCTCTGGCAGAACGGGACACAGCGCTGGAGCACAGGGAAGAAAGGTGAGTATAGGTGTTTATTTTTTTGTATTTGTGCTGTGTGAAAGGGATGAATGGTACCATACATACCAGGATTGGGGGATGAGGGTTGCCATACATACCAGGATTGGGGGGTGAGGGGGCCGCAAATACCAGGATTGGGGGATGAGGGGTACCAATCATACCAGGATTGGGGGATGAGGGGTACCACACATACCAGGATTGGGGGATGAGGGGTGCCATACATACTAGGATTGGGGGATGAGGGGTAGCATACATACCAGGATTGGGGGATGAGAGGTAGCATACGTATTAGGATTGGGGGATTAGGGGTGCCATGAATACCAGGATGAGGGGTACCACACATACCAGGATTAGGGGATGAGGGGATCATGCATACCAGGATTGGGGGGTGAAGGGATCATGCATACCAGGATTGGGGGGTGAGGAGTGCCATGCATAACACAATAAGGATGAGGGGTACAATACATACCAGGATAGGAATGTGGCATACCATGCATTCCAGGATGAGGGAGGGGTGCCATGCATACCAGGATAGGGATGAGGGAAACCATACATACCAGGATTGGGGATGAGGCGTGCCAAGCATACCAGGATGAGGGATTGGGTGCCATGCATACCAGGATGAGGGGTACTATGCATACCTTAATAGGGATGAGGGGTACCATGCATACCAGTATAGGGATGTGGGAGTCATACATACCAGGATTGGGGATGAGGCATGCCATGCATACCAGGATGAGGGATTGGGTGCCATGCATACCAGGATGAGGTGTACTATGCAAACCAGAATAGGGATGAGGGGTACCATGCAGACCAGTATAGGGATGAGAGAGCCATACATACCAGGGTTGGGGTTGAGGCGTGTCATGCATACCGGGATGAGGGATTGGGTTCCATGCATACCAGGTTTCTGGGATGAGGAGGCCATATATACTAGAATTATGATGAGGGGTGCCATGTATACCAGGATTCAGGATGGGGTGCCATGCATACCAGGATAACTGGTAGCATACATACCAGAATAGATATGAGGGGTACCCTGCATACTAGGAACAGAATGCGGGGTACCATGCATACCAGGATGAGGGATGGGGTGCCATGCATACCAGGGTTGGGGGTTGAGGGGTGCCATGCATACCAGAATAGGGATGAGGGGTACAATACATACCAGGATGAGAGATGGGGTGCAATGCATACCAGGATTGGGGATGAGGGGTGCAATGCATACCAGGATTGGGGATGAGGGGTGCCATGCATACCAGGATTGGGGATGAGGGGTGACATGCATACCAGTATTTGGGATGAGGGGTGCCATGCATAGCAGGATTGGGATGAGGGGTGACATGCATAGCAGGATTGGGGATGAGAGGTGCCATGCATAGCAGAATTGGGGATGAGGGTGCCATGCAGAGCAGGATTGGAGATGTGGGGTGCCATACATACCAGGATTGGGGATGAGGGGTGCCATGCATACCAGGATTGGGGATGAGGGGTGCCATGCATACCAGGATTGGGGATGAGGGGTGCCATGCATGACAGGATTGGGGATGATGGGTGCCATGCATACCAGGATTGGGGATGAGGGGTGTCATGCATAGCAGGATGAGGGATGGGGTGCCATGCATACCAGGGTTGGGGGTTGAGGGGTGCCATACATACCAGAATAGGAATGAGGGGTACAATACATACCAGGATGAGAGATGGGGTGCAATGCATACCAGGATTGGGGATGAGGGGTGCAATGCATACCAGGATTGGGGATGAGGGGTGCCATGCATACCAGGATTGGGGATGAGGGGTGACATGCATACCAGTATTTGGGATGAGGGGTGCCATGCATACCAGGATTGGGATGAGGGGTGCCATGCATAGCAGGATTGGGGATGAGAGGTGCCATGCATAGCAGAATTGGGGATGAGGGTGCCATGCAGAGCAGGATTGGAGATGTGGGGTGCCATACATACCAGGATAGGGGATGAGGGGTGCCATGCATACCAGGATTGGGGATGAGGGGTGCCATGCATACCAGGATTGGGGATGAGGGGTGCCATGCATGACAGGATTGGGGATGATGGGTGTCATGCATACCAGGATTGGGGATGAGGGGTGCCATGCATAGCAGGATTGGGGATGGGGGGTGCCATGCACAGCAGGATTGGGGATGAGGGGTGCCATGCATACTAGGATTGGGGATGAGGTGTGCCATACATACCAGGATTGGGAATGAGGAGTACCATGCATTCCAGGATTGTGGATGAGGGGACCATGCATACCAGGATAGGAATGAGGGTTACCATGCATACCAGGATAGGGATGTTGGGAGGCCATGCATACCAGAATTCGGATGAGGGTGTCAGGCATACCAGGTTAGGGATGAGGGGTACCATGTATACCAGGTTGAGGAATGGGGTGCCATGCATTCCATGATCGGGATGAGGGGTACCATACATACCAGAATGAGGGGTACCATACATAACAGGATAGGGATGAGGGATGGGGTACCATGCATACCAGGATTCGGATGAGGGTGCCATGCATACCAGGATTGGGTATGAGGGAACCATGCATACCAGGATGAGGGATTAGGGGTGCATGCAAACCAGGATTGGGGGTTGAGGGGTGCCATACATACCAGAATAGGGATGAGGGGTACAATACATAACAGGATGAGAGATGGGGTGTCATGCATACCAGGATTGGGGATAAGGGGTGCAATGCATACCAGGATGAGGGATGGGGTGCCATGCATACCAGGGTTGGGGGTTGAGGGGTGTCATACATACCAGAATAGGGATGAGGGGTACAATACATACCAGGATGAGAGAAGGGGTGCCATGCATACCAGGATTGGGGATCAGGGGTGCAATGCATACCAGGATGAGGGATGGGGTGCCATGCATACCAGGATTGGGAATGAGGGGTGCCATACATACCAGGATTGGGGATGAGAGGTACAATACATATCAGGATGAGAGATGGGGAGCAATGCATACCAGGATTGGGGATGAGGGGTGCAATGCATACCAGGATTGGGGATGAGGGGTGCCATGCATACCAGGATTGGGGATGAGGGGTGACATGCATACCAGTATTTGGGATGAGGGGTGTCATGCATACCAGGATTGGGATGAGGGGTGCCATGCATACCAGAATTGGGGATGAGGGTGCCATGCAGAGCAGGATTGGAGATGTGGGGTGCCATACATACCAGTGTTGGGATGAAGGGTGCCATTCATACCAGGATTGGGGATGAGGGGTGCCATGCATACCAGGATTGAGGATGAGGGGTGCCTAGCATGACAGGATTGGGGATGATGGGTGCCATGCATACCAGGATTGGTGATGAGGGGTGCCATGCATAGCAGGATTGGGGGTGGGGGGTGCCATGCACAGCAGGATTGGGGATGAGGGGTGCCATGCATACTAGGATTGGGGATGAGGGGTGCCATACATACCAGGATTGGGAATGAGGAGTACCATGCATACCAGGATTGTGGATGAGGGGGCCATGCATACCAGGATAGGAATGAGGGTTACCATGCATACCAGGATAGGGATGTGGGGAGGTCATGCATACCAGGATTCGGATGAGCGTTTCATGCATACCAGGTTAGGGATGAGGGGTACCATGTATACCAGGATGAGGGATGGGGTGCCATGCATTCCATGATCGGGATGAGGGGTACCATACATACCAGAATGAGGTGTATCATACATACCAGGATAGGGATGAGGGATGGGGTACCATGCATAGCAGGATTCGGATGAGGGTGCCATGTATACCAGGATTGGGTATGAGGGAACCATGCATACCAGGATGAGGGATGAGGGGTGCCATGCATACCAGGATTGGGGGTTGAGGGGTGCCATACATACCAGAAGAGGGATGAGGGTACAATACATACCAGGATGAGAGATGGGGTGTCATGCATACCAGGATTGGGGATGAGGGGTGCAATGCATACCAGGATGAGGGATGGGGTGCCATGCATACCAGGGTTGGGGGTTGAGGGGTGCCATTCATACCAGAATAGGGATTAGGGGTACAATACATACCAGGATGAGAGATGGGGTGCCATGCATACCAGGATTGGGGAAGAGGGGTGCAATGCATACCAGGATGAGGGATGGGGTGCCATGCATACCAGGATTGGGAATGAGGGGTGCCATACAAACCAGGATAGGGGATGAGAGGTACCATGCATACCAGGATTGTGGATGAGGGGACCATGCATACCAGGATAGGAATGAGGGTTGCCATGCATACCAGGATAGGGATGTGGGGAGGTCATGCATACCAGGATTCAGATGAGGGTGTCATGCATACAAGGTTAGGGATGAGGGGTACCATGTATACCAGGATGAGAGATGGGGTGCCATGCATTCCATGGTCGGGATGAGGGGTACCATACATACCAGAATGAGGGGTACCATACATACCAGGATAGGGATGAGGGATGGGGTACCATGCATACCAGGATTTGGATGAGGGTGCCATGCATACCAGGATTGGGTATGAGGGAACCATGCATACCAGGATGAGGGATGAGGGGTGCCATGCATACCAGGATTGGGGGTTGAGGGGTGCCATACATACCAGAAGAGGGATGAGGGGTACAATACATACCAGGATGAGAGATGGGGTGTCATGCATACCAGGATTGGGGATGAGGGGTGCAATGCATACTAGGATGAGGGATGGGGTGCCATGCATACCAGGGTTGGGGGTTGAGGGGTGCCATTCATACCAGAATAGGGATGAGGGGTACAATACATACCAGGATGAGAGATGGGGTGCCATGCATACCTGGATTTGGGATGAGGGGTGCAATGCATACCAAAATGAGGGATGGGGTGCCATACATACCAGGATAGGGGATGAGGGGGCCATGCATACCAGGATAGGAATGAGGGTTGCCATGCATACCAGGATAGGGATGTGGGGAGGTCATGCATACCAGGATTCAGATGAGGGTGTCATGCATTCCAGGTTGGGGATGAGGGGTACCATGTATACCAGGATGAGGGATGGGGTGCCATGCATTCCATGATCGGGATGAGGGGTACCATACATACCAGAATGAGGGGTACCATATATACCAGGATAGGGATGAGGGATAGGGTACCATGCATACCAGGATTCGGATGAGGGTGCCATGCATACCAGGATTGGGTATGAGGGAACCATGCATACCAGGATGAGGGATGAGGGGTGCCATGCATACCACGATTGGGGGTTGAGGGGTGCCATACATACCAGAATAGGGATGAGGGGTACAATACATACCAGGATGAGAGATGGGGTGCCATGCATACCAGGATTGGGGATGAGGGGTGCAATGCATACCAGGATGAGGGATGGGGTGCCATGCATACCAGGGTTGGGGGTTGAGGGGTGCCATACATACCAGAATAGGGATGAGGGGTACAATACATACCAGGATGAGAGATGGGGTGCCATGCATACCAGGATTGGGGATGAGGGCTGCAATGCATACCAGGATTGGGGATGAGGGGTGCCATGCATACCAGGATTGGGGATGAGGGGTGCCATGCATACCAGTATTTGGGATGAGGGGTGCCATGCATACCAGGAATGGGATGAGGGGTGCCATGCATAGCAGAATTGGGGATGAGCGTGCCATGCATAGCAGGATTGGGATGACGAGTGCAATGCATACCAGGATTGGGAATGAGGGCTGAAATGCATACCAGTATTGGGATGAGGGGTGCAATGCATACCAGGATTGGGGATGAGGGGTGCTATGCATACCAGGATTGGGGATGAGTGGTGCCATGCATGACAGGATTGGGGATGATTGGTGCCATGCATACCAGGATTTAGGATGAGGGGTGCCATGCATAGCAGGATTGGGGATGAGGGGTGCCATGCATACTAGGATTGGGGATGAGGGGTGCCATACATTCCAGGATTGGGAATGAGGGGTACCATGCATACCAGGATTGTGGATGAGGGGGGCATACATACCAGGATAGGAATGAGGGTTGCCATGCATACCAGGATAGGGATGTGGGGAGGCCAGGCATACCAGGATTCAGATGAGAGTGTCATACATACCAGGTTAGGGATGAGGGGTACCATACATACCAGGATAGGGATAAGGGATGGGGTACCATGCATACCAGGATTCGGATGAGGGTGCCATGCATACCAGGATTGGGTTTGAGGGAACCATGCATACCAGGATGAGGGATGAGGGGTGCCATGCATACCAGGATTGGGGGTTGAAGGGTGCCATACATACCAGAATAGGGATGAGGGGTACAATACATACGAGGATGAGAGATGGGGTGTCATGCAAACCAGGATTGAGGATGAGGGGTGCAATGCATACCAGGATGAGGGATGGGGTGCCATGCATACCAGGGTTGGGGGTTGAGGGGTGCCATACATACCAGAATAGGGATGAGGGGTACAATACATACCAGGATGAGAGATGGGGTGTCATGCATACCAGGATTGGGGATGAGGGGTACAATACATACCAGGATGAGAGATGGGGTGCCATGCATAGCAGGATTGGGGATGAGGGGTGCAATGCATACCAGGGTTGGGGGTTGAGGGGTGCCATACATACCAGAATAGGGATGAGGGGTACAATACATACCAGGATGAGAGATGGGGTGTCATGCATACCAGTATTGGGGATGAGGGGTACAATACATACCAGGATGTGGGATGGGGTGCCATGCATACCAGGATTGGGAATGAGGGGTGCCATATATACCAGGATTGGGGATGAGAGGTACCATGCATACCAGGATTGTGGATGAGCGGGCCATGCATACCAGGATAGGAATGAGGGTTGCCATGCATACCAGGATAGGGATGTGGGGAGGTCATGCATACCAGGATTCAGATGAGGGTGTCATGCATACCAGGTTAGGGATGAGGGGTACCATGTATAACAGGATGAGGGATGGGGTGCCATGCATTCCATGATCGGGATGAGGGGTACCATACATACCAGAATGAGGGGTACCATACATACCAGGATAGGAATGTGGGATGGGGTACCATGCATACCAGGATTCAGATGAGGGTGCCATGCATAACAGGATTGGGTATGAGGGAACCATGCATACCAGGATGAGGGATAAGGGGTGCCATGCATACCAGGATTGGGGGTTGAGGGGTGCCATACATACCAGAATAGGGATGAGGGGTACAATACATACCAGGATGAGATATGGGGTGCCATGCATACCAGGATTGGGGATGAGGGGTGCAATGCATACCAGGATGAGGGATGGGGTGCCATGCATACCAGGGTTGGGGGTTGAGGGGTGCCATACATACCAGAATAGGGATGAGGGGTACAATACATACCAGGATGAGAGATGGGGTGTCATGCATACCAGGATTGGGGATGAGGGGTGCCATGCATACCAGGATTGGGGATGAGGGATGCAATGCATACCAGGATGAGGGATGGGGTGCCATGCATACCAGGGTTGGGGGTTGAGGGGTGCCATACATACCAGAATAGAGATGAGGGGTACAATACATACAAGGATGAGAGATGGGGTGTCATGCATACCAGGATTGGGGATGAGGGCTGCAATGCATGCCAGGATTGGGGATGAGGGGTGCCATGCATACCAGGATTGGGGATGAGGGGTGCCATGCATACCAGTATTTGGGATGAGGGGTGCCGTGCATACCAGGATTGGGATGAGGGGTGCCATGCATACCAGGATTAGGGATGAGGGGTGCCATGCATAGCAGAATTGTGGATGAGGGTGCCATGCATAGCAGGATTGGAGATGAGGGGTGCCATACATACCAGTATTGGGATGAGGGGTGCCATGAATACCAGGATTGGGGTTGAGGGGTGCTATGCATACCAGAATTGGGGATGAGTGGTGCCATGCATGACAGGATTGGGGATGATGTGTGCCATGCATACCAGGATTGTGGATGAGGGGGCCATGCATACCAGGATAGGAATGAGGGTTGCCATGCATACCAGGATAGGGATGTGGGGAGGTCATGCATACCAGGATTCAGATGAGGGTGTCATGCATTCCAGGTTGGGGATGAGGGGTACCATGTATACCAGGATGAGGGATGGGGTGCCATGCATTCCATGATCGGGATGAGGGGTATCATACATACCAGAATGAGGGGTACCATACATACCAGGATAGGGATGAGGGATGGGGTACCATGCATACCAGGATTCGGATGAGGGTGCCATGCATACCAGGATTGGGTATGAGGGAACCATGCATACCAGGATGAGGGATGAGGGTTGCCATGCATACCACGATTGGGGGTTGAGGGGTGCCATACATACCAGAATAGGTATGAGGGGTACAATACATACCAGGATGAGAGATGGGGTGCCATGCATACCAGGATTGGGGATGAGGGGTGCAATGCATACCAGGATGAGGGATGGGGGGCCATGCATACCAGGATAGGAATGAGGGTTGCCATGCATACCAGGATAGGGATGTGGGGAGGTCATGCATACCAGGATTCAGATGAGGGTGTCATGCATACCAGGTTAGGGATGAGGGGTACCATGTATACCAGGATGAGGGATGGGGTGCCATGCATTCCATGATCGGGATGAGGGGTACCATACATACCAGAATGAGGGGTACCATACATACCAGGATAGGGATGAGGGATGGGGTACCATGCATACCAGGATTCGGATGAGGGTGCCTTGCATACCAGGATTGGGTATGAGGGAACCATGCATACCAGGATGAGGGATGTGGGGTACCATGCATACCATGGTTGGGGGTTGAGGGGTGCCATACTTACCAGAATAGGGATGAGGGGTACAATACATATCAGGATGAGAGTTGGGGAGCAATGCATACCAGGATTGGGGATGAGGGGTGCAATGCATACCAGGATTGGGGATGAGGGGTGCCATGCATACCAGGATTGGGGATGAGGGGTGACATGCATACCATTATTTGGGATGAGGGGTGTCATGCATACCAGGATTGGGATGAGGGGTGCCATGCATACCAGGATTGGGGATGAGAGGTGCCATGCATAGCAGAATTGGGGATGAGGGTGCCATGCAGAGCAGGATTGGAGATGTGGGGTGCCATACATACCAGTGTTGGGATGAAGGGTGCTATTCATACCAGGATTGGGGATGAGGGGTGCCATGCATACCAGGATTGAGGATGAGGGGTGCCATGCATGACAGGATTGGGGATGATGGGTGCCATGCATACCAGGATTGGTGATGAGGGGTGCCATGCATAGCAGGATTGGGGGTGGGGGGTGCCATGCACAGCAGGATTGGGGATGAGGGGTGCCATGCATACTAGGATTGGGGATGAGGGGTGCCATACATACCAGGATTGGGAATGAGGAGTACCATGCATACCAGGATTGTGGATGAGGGGGCCATGCATACCAGGATAGGAATGAGGGTTACCATGCATACCAGGATAGGGATGTGGGGAGGTCATGCATACCAGGATTCGGATGAGCGTTTCATGCATACCAGGTTAGGGATTAGGGGTACCATGTATTCCAGGATGAGGGATGGGGTGCCATGCATTCCATGATCGGGATGAGGGGTACCATACATACCAGAATGAGGTGTACAATACATACCAGGATGAGAGATGGGGTGCCATGCATACCAGGATTGGGGATGAGGGCTGCAATGCATACCAGGATTGGGGATGAGGGGTGCCATGCATACCAGGATTGGGGATGAGGGGTGCCATGCATACCAGTATTTGGGATGAGGGGTGCCATGCATACCAGGAATGGGATGAGGGGTGCCATGCATAGCAGAATTGGGGATGAGCGTGCCATGCATAGCAGGATTGGGATGAGGAGTGCAATGCATACCAGGATTGGGAATGAGGGCTGAAATGCATACCAGTATTGGGATGAGGGGTGCAATGCATACCAGGATTGGGGATGAGGGGTGCTATGCATACCAGGATTGGGGATGAGTGGTGCCATGCATGACAGGATTGGGGATGATTGGTGCCATGCATACCAGGATTGGGGATGAGGGGTGCCATGCATAGCAGGATTGGGGATGAGGGGTGCCATGCATACTAGGATTGGGGATGAGGGGTGCCATACATTCCAGGATTGGGAATGAGGGGTACCATGCATACCAGGATTGTGGATGAGGGGGGCATACATACCAGGATAGGAATGAGGGTTGCCATGCATACCAGGATAGGGATGTGGGGAGGCCAGGCATACCAGGATTCAGATGAGAGTGTCATACATACCAGGTTAGGGATGAGGGGTACCATACATACCAGGATAGGGATAAGGGATGGGGTACCATGCATACCAAGATTCGGATGAGGGTGCCATGCATACCAGGATTGGGTTTGAGGGAACCATGCATACCAGGATGAGGGATGAGGGGTGCCATGCATACCAGGATTGGGGGTTGAAGGGTGCCATACATACCAGAATAGGGATGAGGGGTACAATACATACCAGGATGAGAGATGGGGTGTCATGCAAACCAGGATTGAGGATGAGGGGTGCAATGCATACCAGGATGAGGGATGGGGTGCCATGCATACCAGGGTTGGGGGTTGAGGGGTGCCATACATACCAGAATAGGGATGAGGGGTACAATACATACCAGGATGAGAGATGCGGTGTCATGCATACCAGGATTGGGGATGAGGGGTACAATACATACCAGGATGAGAGATGGGGTGCCATGCATAGCAGGATTGGGGATGAGGGGTGCAATGCATACCAGGGTTGGGGGTTGAGGGGTGCCATACATACCAGAATAGGGATGAGGGGTACAATACATACCAGGATGAGAGATGGGGTGTCATGCATACCAGTATTGGGGATGAGGGGTACAATACATACCAGGATGTGGGATGGGGTGCCATGCATACCAGGATTGGGAATGAGGGGTGCCATATATACCAGGATTGGGGATGAGAGGTACCATGCATACCAGGATTGTGGATGAGCGGGCCATGCATACCAGGATAGGAATGAGGGTTGCCATGCATACCAGGATAGGGATGTGGGGAGGTCATGCATACCAGGATTCAGATGAGGGTGTCATGCATACCAGGTTAGGGATGAGGGGTACCATGTATAACAGGATGAGGGATGGGGTGCCATGCATTCCATGATCGGGATGAGGGGTACCATACATACCAGAATGAGGGGTACCATACATACCAGGATAGGAATGTGGGATGGGGTACCATGCATACCAGGATTCAGATGAGGGTGCCATGCATAACAGGATTGGGTATGAGGGAACCATGCATACCAGGATGAGGGATAAGGGGTGCCATGCATACCAGGATTGGGGGTTGAGGGGTGCCATACATACCAGAATAGGGATGAGGGGTACAATACATACCAGGATGAGATATGGGGTGCCATGCATACCAGGATTGGGGATGAGGGGTGCAATGCATACCAGGATGAGGGATGGGGTGCCATGCATACCAGGGTTGGGGGTTGAGGGGTGCCATACATACCAGAATAGGGATGAGGGGTACAATACATACCAGGATGAGAGATGGGGTGTCATGCATACCAGGATTGGGGATGAGGGGTGCCATGCATACCAGGATTGGGGATGAGGGATGCAATGCATACCAGGATGAGGGATGGGGTGCCATGCATACCAGGGTTGGGGGTTGAGGGGTGCCATACATACCAGAATAGAGATGAGGGGTACAATACATACAAGGATGAGAGATGGGGTGTCATGCATACCAGGATTGGGGATGAGGGCTGCAATGCATGCCAGGATTGGGGATTAGGGGTGCCATGCATACCAGGATTGGGGATGAGGGGTGCCATGCATACCAGTATTTGGGATGAGGGGTGCCGTGCATACCAGGATTGGGATGAGGGGTGCCATGCATACCAGGATTAGGGATGAGGGGTGCCATGCATAGCAGAATTGGGGATGAGGGTGCCATGCATAGCAGGATTGGAGATGAGGGGTGCCATACATACCAGTATTGGGATGAGGGGTGCCATGAATACCAGGATTGGGGTTGAGGGGTGCTATGCATACCAGAATTGGGGATGAGTGGTGCCATGCATGACAGGATTGGGGATGATGTGTGCCATGCATACCAGGATTGTGGATGAGGGGGCCATGCATACCAGGATAGGAATGAGGGTTGCCATGCATACCAGGATAGGGATGTGGGGAGGTCATGCATACCAGGATTCAGATGAGGGTGTCATGCATTCCAGGTTGGGGATGAGGGGTACCATGTATACCAGGATGAGGGATGGGGTGCCATGCATTCCATGATCGGTATGAGGGGTATCATACATACCAGAATGAGGGGTACCATACATACCAGGATAGGGATGAGGGATGGGGTACCATGCATACCAGGATTCGGATGAGGGTGCCATGCATACCAGGATTGGGTATGAGGGAACCATGCATACCAGGATGAGGGATGAGGGTTGCCATGCATACCACGATTGGGGGTTGAGGGGTGCCATACATACCAGAATAGGTATGAGGGGTACAATACATACCAGGATGAGAGATGGGGTGCCATGCATACCAGGATTGGGGATGAGGGGTGCAATGCATACCAGGATGAGGGATGGGGGGCCATGCATACCAGGATAGGAATGAGGGTTGCCATGCATACCAGGATAGGGATGTGGGGAGGTCATGCATACCAGGATTCAGATGAGGGTGTCATGCATACCAGGTTAGGGATGAGGGGTACCATGTATACCAGGATGAGGGATGGGGTGCCATGCATTCCATGATCGGGATGAGGGGTACCATACATACCAGAATGAGGGGTACCATACATACCAGGATAGGGATGAGGGATGGGGTACCATGCATACCAGGATTCGGATGAGGGTGCCATGCATACCAGGATTGGGTATGAGGGAACCATGCATACCAGGATGAGGGATGTGGGGTACCATGCATACCATGGTTGGGGGTTGAGGGGTGCCATACTTACCAGAATAGGGATGAGGGGTACAATACATATCAGGATGAGAGATGGGGAGCAATGCATACCAGGATTGGGGATGAGGGGTGCAATGCATACCAGGATTGGGGATGAGGGGTGCCATGCATACCAGGATTGGGGATGAGGGGTGACATGCATACCATTATTTGGGATGAGGGGTGTCATGCATACCAGGATTGGGATGAGGGGTGCCATGCATACCAGGATTGGGGATGAGAGGTGCCATGCATAGCAGAATTGGGGATGAGGGTGCCATGCAGAGCAGGATTGGAGATGTGGGGTGCCATACATACCAGTGTTGGGATGAAGGGTGCTATTCATACCAGGATTGGGGATGAGGGGTGCCATGCATACCAGGATTGAGGATGAGGGGTGCCATGCATGACAGGATTGGGGATGATGGGTGCCATGCATACCAGGATTGGTGATGAGGGGTGCCATGCATAGCAGGATTGGGGGTGGGGGGTGCCATGCACAGCAGGATTGGGGATGAGGGGTGCCATGCATACTAGGATTGGGGATGAGGGGTGCCATACATACCAGGATTGGGAATGAGGAGTACCATGCATACCAGGATTGTGGATGAGGGGGCCATGCATACCAGGATAGGAATGAGGGTTACCATGCATACCAGGATAGGGATGTGGGGAGGTCATGCATACCAGGATTCGGATGAGCGTTTCATGCATACCAGGTTAGGGATTAGGGGTACCATGTATTCCAGGATGAGGGATGGGGTGCCATGCATTCCATGATCGGGATGAGGGGTACCATACATACCAGAATGAGGTGTACCATACATACCAGGATAGGGATGAGGGATGGGGTACCATGCATTCCAGGATTCGGATGAGGGTGCCATGTATACCAGGATTGGGTATGAGGGAAAAATGCATACCAGGATGAGGGAATAGGGGTGCCATGCACACCAGGATTGGGGGTTGAGGGGTGCCATACATACCAGAAGAGGGATGAGGGGTACAATACATACCAGGATGAGAGATGGGGTGTCATGCATACCAGGATTGGGGATGAGGGGTGCAATGCATACCAGGATGAGGGATGGGGTGCCATGCATACCAGGGTTGGGGGTTGAGGGGTGCCATTCATACCAGAATAGGGATGAGGGGTACAATACATACCAGGATGAGAGATGGGGTGCCATGCATACCAGGATTGGGGATGAGGGGTGCAATGCATACCAGGATGAGGGATGGGGTGCCATGCATACCAGGATTGGGAATGAGGGGTGCCATACATACCAGGATAGGGGATGAGAGGTACCATGCATACCAGGATTGTGGATGAGGGGACCATGCATACCAGGATAGGAATGAGGGTTGCCATGCATACCAGGATAGGGATGTGGGGAGGTCATGCATACCAGGATTCAGATGAGGGTGTCATGCATACAAGGTTAGGGATGAGGGGTACCATGTATACCAGGATGAGGGATGGGGTGCCATGCATTCCATGATCGGGATGAGGGGTACCATACATACCAGAATGAGGGGTACCATACATACCAGGATAGGGATGAGGGATGGGGTACCATGCATACCAGGATTTGGATGAGGGTGCCATGCATACCAGGATTGGGTATGAGGGAACCATGCATACCAGGATGAGGGATGGGGTGCCATGCATTCCATGGTCGGGATGAGGGGTACCATACATACCAGAATGAGGGGTAGCATACATACCAGGATAGGGATGAGGGATGGGGTACCATGCATACCAGGATTTGGATGAGGGTGCCATGCATACCAGGATTGGGTATGAGGGAACCATGCATACCAGGATGAGGGATGAGGGGTGCCATGCATACCAGGATTGGGGGTTGAGGGGTGCCATACATACCAGAAGAGGGATGAGGGGTACAATACATACCAGGATGAGAGATGGGGTGCCATGCATACCTGGATTGGGGATGAGGGGTGCAATGCAAACCAGGATGAGGGATGGGGTTCCATACATACCAGGATTGTGGATGAGGGGGCCATGCATACCAGGATAGGAATGAGGGTTACCATGCATACCAGGATAGGGATGTGGGGAGGTCATGCATACCATGATTCGAATGAGCATTTCATGCATACCAGGTTAGGGATGAGGGGTACCATGTATACCAGGATGAGGGATGGGGTGCCATGCATTCCATGATCGGGATGAGGGGTACCATACATACCAGAATGAGGTGTACCATACATACCAGGATAGGGATGAGGGATGGGGTACCATGCATACCAGGATTCGGATGAGGGTGCCATGTATACCAGGATTGGGTATGAGGGGACCATGCATACCAGGATGAGGGATGAGGGGTGCCATGCATACCAGGATTGGGGGTTGAGGGGTGCCATACATACCAGAAGAGGGATGAGGGGTACAATACATACCAGGATGAGAGATGGGGTGTCATGCATACCAGGATTGGGGATGAGGGGTGCAATGCATACCAGGATGAGGGATGGGGTGCCATGCATACCAGGGTTGGGGGTTGAGGGGTGCCATTCATACCAGAATAGGGATGAGGGGTACAATACATACCAGGATGAGAGATGGGGTGCCATGCATACCAGGATTGGGGATGAGGGGTGCAATGCATACCAGGATGAGGGATGGGGTGCCATGCATACCAGGATTGGGAATGAGGGGTGCCATACATACCAGGATAGGGGATGAGAGGTACCATGCATACCAGGATTGTGGATGAGGGGACCATGCATACCAGGATAGGAATGAGGGTTGCCATGCATACCAGGATAGGGATGTGGGGAGGTCATGCATACCAGGATTCAGATGAGGGTGTCATGCATACAAGGTTAGGGATGAGGGGTACCATGTATACCAGGATGAGGGATGGGGTGCCATGCATTCCATGATCGGAATGAGTGGAACCATACATACCAGAATGAGGGGTACCATACATACCAGGATAGGGGTGAGGGATGGGGTACCATGCATACCAGGATTTGGATGAGGGTGCCATGCATACCAGGATTGGGTATGAGGGAACCATGCATACCAGGATGAGGGATGAGGGGTGCCATGCATACCAGGATTGGGGGTTGAGGGGTGCCATACATACCAGAAGAGGGATGAGGGGTACAATACATACCAGGATGAGAGATGGGGTGTCATGCATACCAGGATTGGGGATGAGGGATGCAATGCATACCAGGATGAGGGATGGGGTGCCATGCATACCAGGGTTGGGGGTTGAGGGGTGCCATTCATACCAGAATAGGGATGAGGGGTACAATACATACCAGGATGAGAGATGGGGTGCCATGCATACCTGGATTGGGGATGAGGGGTGCAATGCATACCAGGATGAGGGATGGGGTTCCATACATACCAGGATAGGGGATGAGGGGGCCATGCATACCAGGATAGGAATGAGGGTTGCCATGCATACCAGGATAGGGATGTGGGGAGGTCATGCATACCAGGATTCAGATGAGGGTGTCATGCATTCCAGGTTGGGGATGAGGGGTACCATGTATACCAGGATGAGGGATGGGGTGCCATGCATTCCATGATCGGGATGAGGGGTACCATACATACCAGAATGAGGGGTACCATACATACCAGGATAGGGATGAGGGATGGGGTACCATGCATACCAGGATTCGGATGAGGGTGCCATGCATACCAGGATTGGGTATGAGGGATCCATGCATACCAGGATGAGGGATGAGGGGTGCCATGCATACCACGATTGGGGGTTGAGGGGTGCCATACATACCAGAATAGGGATGAGGGGTACAATACATACCAGGATGAGAGATGGGGTGCCATGCATACCAGGATAGGGGATGAGGGGTGCAATGCATACCAGGATGAGGGATGGGGGGCCATGCATACCAGGATAGGAATGAGGGTTGCCATGCATACCAGGATTGGGATGTGGGGAGGTCATGCATACCAGGATTCAGATGAGGGTGTCATGCATACCAGGTTAGGGATGAGGGGTACCATGTATACCAGGATGAGGGATGGGGTGCCATGCATTCCATGATCGGGATGAGGGGTACCATACATACCAGAATGAGGGGTACCATACATACCAGGATAGGGATGAGGGATGGGGTACCATGCATACCAGGATTCGGATGAGGGTGCCATGCATACCAGGATTGGGTATGAGGGAACCATGCATACCAGGATGAGGGATGTGGGGTACCATGCATACCAGGGTTGGGAGTTGAGGGGTGCCATACTTACCAGAATAGGGATGAGGGGTACAATACATATCAGGATGAGAGATGGGGAGCAATGCATACCAGGATTGGGGATGAGGGGTGCAATGCATACCAGGATTGGGGATGAGGGGTGCCATGCATACCAGGATTGGGGATCAGGGGTGACATGCATACCAGTATTTGGGATGAGGGGTGTCATGCATACCAGGATTGGGATGACGGGTGCCATGCATACCAGGATTGGGGATGAGAGGTGCCATGCATAGCAGAATTGGGGATGAGGGTGCCATGCAGAGCAGGATTGGAGATGTGGGGTGCCATACATACCAGTGTTGGGATGAAGGGTGCCATTCATACCAGGATTGGGGATGAGGGGTGCCATGCATACCAGGATTGAGGATGAGGGGTGCCATGCATGACTGGATTGGGGATGATGGGTGCCATGCATACCAGGATTGGTGATGAGGGGTGCCATGCATAGCAGGATTGGGGGTGGGGGGTGCCATGCACAGCAGGATTGGGGATGAGGGGTGCCATGCATACTAGGATTGGGGATGAGGGGTGCCATACATACCAGGATTGGGAATGAGGAGTACCATGCATACCAGGATTGTGGATGAGGGGGCCATGCATACCAGGATAGGAATGAGGGTTACCATGCATACCAGGATAGGGATGTGGGGAGGTCATGCATACCAGGATTCGGATGAGCGTTTCATGCATACCAGGTTAGGGATGAGGGGTACCATGTATACCAGGATGAGGGATGGGGTGCCATGCATTCCATGATCGGGATGAGGGGTACCATACTTACCAGAATGAGGTGTACCATACATACCAAGATAGGGATGAGGGATGGGGTACCATGCATACCAGGATTTGGATGAGGGTGCCATGTATACCAGGATTGGGTATGAGGGAACCATGCATACCAGGATGAGGGATGAGGGGTGCCATGCATACCAGGATTGGGGGTTGAGGGGTGCCATACATACCAGAAGAGGGATGAGGGGTACAATACATACCAGGATGAGAGATGGGGTGTCATGCATACCAGGATTGGGGATGAGGGGTGTGATGCATAGCAGGATTGGGCATGAGGGATGCCATGCATACTAGGATTGGGGATGAGGGGTGCCATACATTCCAGGATTGGGAATGAGGGGTACCATACATACCAGGATTGTGGATGAGGCGGGCATACATACCAGGATAGGAATGAGGGTTGCCATGCATACCAGGATAGGGATGTGGGGAGGCCATGCATACCAGGATTCAGATGAGAGTGTCATGCATACCAGGTTAGGGATGAGGGGTACCATACATACCAGGATAGGGATGAGGGATGGGGTACCATGCATACCAGGATTCGGATGAGGGTGCCATGCATACCAGGATTGGGTATGAGGGAACCATGCATACCAGGATGAGGGATGAGGGGTGCCATGCATACCAGGATTGGGGGTTGAAGGGTGCCATACATACCAGAATAGGGATGAGGGGTACAATACATACCAGGATGAGAGATGGGGTGTCATGCATACCAGGATTGGGGATGAGGGGTGCAATGCATACCAGGATGAGGGATGGGGTGCCATGCATACCAGGGTTGGGGGTTGAGGGGTGCCATACATACCAGAATAGGGATGAGGGGTACAATACATACCAGGATGAGAGATGGGGTGTCATGCATACCAGGATTGGGGATGAGGGGTGCAATGCATACCAGGATGAGGGATGGGGTGCCATGCATACCAGGGTTGGGGGTTGAGGGGTGCCATACATACCAGAATAGGGATGAGGGGTACAATACATACCAGCATGAGAGATGGGGTGTCATTCATACCAGGATTGGGGATGAGGGGTACAATACATACCAGGATGAGAGATGGGGTGCCATGCATACCAGGATTGGGGATGAGGGGTGCAATGCATACCAGGATGTGGGATGGGGTGCCATGCATACCAGGATTGGGAATGAGGGGTGCCATACATACCAGGATTGGGGATGAGAGGTACCATGCATACCAGGATTGTGGATGAGGGGGCCATGCATACCAGGATAGGAATGAGGGTTGCCATGCATACCAGGATAGGGATGTGGGGAGGTCATGCATACCAGGATTCAGATGAGGGTGTCATGCATACCAGGTTAGGGATGAGGGGTACCATGTATACCAGGATGAGGGATGGGGTGCCATGCATTCCATGATCGGGATGAGGGGTACCATACATACAGAATGAGGGGTACCATACATACCAGGATAGGGATGTGGGATGGGGTACCATGCATACCAGGATTCAGATGAGGGTGCCATGCATAACAGGATTTTGTATGAGGGAACCATGCATACCAGGATGAGGGATAAGGGGTGCCATGCATACCAGGATTGGGGGTTGAGGAGTGCCATACATACCAGAATAGGGATGAGGGGTACAATACATACCAGGATGAGAGATGGGGTGCCATGCATACCAGGATTGGGGATGAGGGGTGCAATGCATACCAGGATGAGGGATGGGGTGCCATGCATACCAGGGTTGGGGGTTGAGGGGTGCCATACATACCAGAATAGAGATGAGGGGTACAATACATACCAGGATGAGAGATGGGGTGTCATGCATACCAGGATTGGGGATGTGGGCTGCAATGCATACCAGGATTGGGGATGAGGGGTGCCATGCATACCAGGATTGGGGATGAGGGGTGCCATGCATACCAGTATTTGGGATGAGGGGTGCCGTGCATACCAGGATTGGGATGAGGGGTGCCATGCATACCAGGATTAGGGATGAGGGGTGCCATGCATAGCAGAATTGGGGATGAGGGTGCCATGCATAGCAGGATTGGAGATGAGGGGTGCCATACATACCAGTATTGGGATAAGGGGTGCCATGAATACCAGGATTGGGGTTGAGGGGTGCCATGCATAAAAGGATTGGGGATGAGTGGTGCCATGCATACTAGGATTGGGGATGAGGGGTGCCATGCATAGCAGGATTGGTGATGAGGGGTGCCATGCATACTAGGATTGGGGATGAGGGGTGCCATACATACCAGGATTGGGAATGAGGAGTACCATGCATACCAGGATTGTGGATGAGGGGGCCATGCATACCAGGATAGGAATGAGGGTTACCATGCATACCAGGATAGGGATGTGGGGAGGTCATGCATACCAGGATTCGGATGAGCGTTTCATGCATACCAGGTTAGGGATGAGGGGTACCATGTATACCAGGATGAGGGATGGGGTGCCATGCATTCCATGATCGGGATGAGGGGTACCATACTTACCAGAATGAGGTGTACCATACATACCAAGATAGGGATGAGGGATGGGGTACCATGCATACCAGGATTTGGATGAGGGTGCCATGTATACCAGGATTGGGTATGAGGGAACCATGCATACCAGGATGAGGGATGAGGGGTGCCATGCATACCAGGATTGGGGGTTGAGGGGTGCCATACATACCAGAAGAGGGATGAGGGGTACAATACATACCAGGATGAGAGATGGGGTGTCATGCATACCAGGATTGGGGATGAGGGGTGCCATGCATAGCAGGATTGGGCATGAGGGATGCCATGCATACTAGGATTGGGGATGAGGGGTGCCATACATTCCAGGATTGGGAATGAGGGGTACCATGCATACCAGGATTGTGGATGAGGCGGGCATACATACCAGGATAGGAATGAGGGTTGCCATGCATACCAGGATAGGGATGTGGGGAGGCCATGCATACCAGGATTCAGATGAGAGTGTCATGCATACCAGGTTAGGGATGAGGGGTACCATACATACCAGGATAGGGATGAGGGATGGGGTACCATGCATACCAGGATTCGGATGAGGGTGCCATGCATACCAGGATTGGGTATGAGGGAACCATGCATACCAGGATGAGGGATGAGGGGTGCCATGCATACCAGGATTGGGGGTTGAAGGGTGCCATACATACCAGAATAGGGATGAGGGGTACAATACATACCAGGATGAGAGATGGGGTGTCATGCATCCCAGGATTGGGGATGAGGGGTGCAATGCATACCAGGATGAGGGATGGGGTGCCATGCATACCAGGGTTGGGGGTTGAGGGGTGCCATACATACCAGAATAGGGATGAGGGGTACAATACATACCAGGATGAGAGATGGGGTGTCATGCATACCAGGATTGGGGATGAGGGGTGCAATGCATACCAGGATGAGGGATGGGGTGCCATGCATACCAGGGTTGGGGGTTGAGGGGTGCCATACATACCAGAATAGGGATGAGGGGTACAATACATACCAGCATGAGAGATGGGGTGTCATTCATACCAGGATTGGGGATGAGGGGTACAATACATACCAGGATGAGAGATGGGGTGCCATGCATACCAGGATTGGGGATGAGGGGTGCAATGCATACCAGGATGTGGGATGGGGTGCCATGCATACCAGGATTGGGAATGAGGGGTGCCATACATACCAGGATTGGGGATGAGAGGTACCATGCATACCAGGATTGTGGATGAGGGGGCCATGCATACCAGGATAGGAATGAGGGTTGCCATGCATACCAGGATAGGGATGTGGGGAGGTCATGCATACCAGGATTCAGATGAGGGTGTCATGCATACCAGGTTAGGGATGAGGGGTACCATGTATACCAGGATGAGGGATGGGGTGCCATGCATTCCATGATCGGGATGAGGGGTACCATACATACAGAATGAGGGGTACCATACATACCAGGATAGGGATGTGGGATGGGGTACCATGCATACCAGGATTCAGATGAGGGTGCCATGCATAACAGGATTTTGTATGAGGGAACCATGCATACCAGGATGAGGGATAAGGGGTGCCATGCATACCAGGATTGGGGGTTGAGGAGTGCCATACATACCAGAATAGGGATGAGGGGTACAATACATACCAGGATGAGAGATGGGGTGCCATGCATACCAGGATTGGGGATGAGGGGTGCAATGCATACCAGGATGAGGGATGGGGTGCCATGCATACCAGGGTTGGGGGTTGAGGGGTGCCATACATACCAGAATAGAGATGAGGGGTACAATACATACCAGGATGAGAGATGGGGTGTCATGCATACCAGGATTGGGGATGTGGGCTGCAATGCATACCAGGATTGGGGATGAGGGGTGCCATGCATACCAGGATTGGGGATGAGGGGTGCCATGCATACCAGTATTTGGGATGAGGGGTGCCGTGCATACCAGGATTGGGATGAGGGGTGCCATGCATACCAGGATTAGGGATGAGGGGTGCCATGCATAGCAGAATTCGGGATGAGGGTGCCATGCATAGCAGGATTGGAGATGAGGGGTGCCATACATACCAGTATTGGGATAAGGGGTGCCATGAATACCAGGATTGGGGTTGAGGGGTGCCATGCATAAAAGGATTGGGGATGAGTGGTGCCATGCATACTAGGATTGGGGATGAGGGGTGCCATGCATAGCAGGATTGGTGATGAGGGGTGCCATGCATACTAGGATTGGGGATGAGGGGTGCCATACATACCAGGATTGGGAATGAGGGGTACCATGCATACCAGGATTGTGGATGAGGGGGCCATGCATACCAGGATAGGAATGAGGGTTGCCATGCATACCAGGATAGGGATGTGGGAGGCCATGCATACCAGGAATGAGATGAGGGTGTCATGCATACCAGGTTAGGGTTGAGGGATGGGGTACCATGCATACCAGGATTCGGATGAGGGTGCCATGCATACCAGGATTGGGTATGAGGGAACCATGCATACCAGGATGAGGGATGAGGGGTGCCATGCATACCAGGATTGGGGGTTGAAGGGTGCCATACATACCAGAATAGGGATGAGGGGTACAATACATACCAGGATGAGAGATGGGGTGTCATGCATACCAGGATTGGGGATGAGGGGTGCAATGCATACCAGGATGAGGGATGGGGTGCCATGCATACCAGGGTTGGGGGTTAAGGGGTGCCATACATACCAGAATAGGGATGAG
Source organism: Phyllobates terribilis (assembly GCF_046119375.1). Classification (NCBI taxonomy): domain Eukaryota; kingdom Metazoa; phylum Chordata; class Amphibia; order Anura; family Dendrobatidae; genus Phyllobates; species Phyllobates terribilis. The sequence continues at coordinate 171,882,119 of NW_027362771.1, forward strand.
GGTTACAATACATACCAGGATGAGAGATGGGGTGCCATGCATAACAGGATTGGGGATGAGGGCTGCAATGCATACCAGGATGAGGGATGGGGTGCCATGCATACCAGGATTGGGAATGAGGGGTGCCATACATACCAGGATTGGGGATGAGAGGTACCATGCATACCAGGATTGTGTATGAGGGGGCCATGCATACCAGGATAGGAATGAGGGTTGCCATGTATACCAGGATAGGGATGTGGGGTGGTCATGCATACCAGGATTCACATGAGGGTGTCATGCATACCAGGTTAGGGATGAGGGGTACCATGTATACCAGGATGAGGGATGGGATGCCATGCATTCCATGATCGGGATGAGGGGTACCATACATACCAGAATGAGGGGTACCATACATCCCAGGATAGGGATGTGGGATGGGGTACCATGCATACCAGTATTCAGATGAGCGTGCCATGCATACCAGGACTGGAGATGAGGGGTGCCATGCATTCCAGTATTGGGGGTGAAGGGTGCCATGCATACCAGGATTGGGGATGAGGGGTGCCATGCATACCAGGATGGGGATGAGGGGTGCCATGCATACCTGGATAGGGATGAGGGGTGCCATGCATACCAGGATAAGATGGTGTGGAAAGGATGGGGGCAGCACAAATACCAGGGTGGGGGCAACAGAAATACCAGGAGGGGGGCAGCACATACCAGCATGGGAGACAATATACCAATAAGAATGCTCGCCACCCAGGCATAGAACGGGTTCTATAGCTAGTAACAGTATAAGAGAATAGCACATTAATAATTTGATTTTTTTTAAATCAGGCCCTCTATGTATGTTGAAAGAGTTATTAGGGATTTTAGAAATTTCGGGCAGTCCTTGCAGTTACTGCATACACTGAAAGAGTATAGAAGACCCGGACCCTATTAATGGGAATTTTTTTTAAATCAGGCCCTCTGTGTGTCTTCAAAGGTGTATTGGGGTTATTCCAAATTTTGGGCAGGCATTACAGTAACTGCATACACTATAACAGTATAGGAGACCCGCACCTTAATGATTAGAATTTTTTTTTTTTAAATCAGGCCCTCTATGTGTCTTCAAAGGTGTATTGGGGTTTTTCCAAATTTTGGGCAGGCCTTACAGTTACTGCATTTAATATAACAGTATAGGAGACCCGCACCTTAATGATTCAAATTTTTTTTTTTTAAATCAGGCCCTCTATGTGTCTTCAAAGGTGTATTGGGGTTTTTCCAAATTTTGGGCAGGCCTTACAGTTACTGCATTTAATATAACAGTATAGGACACCAGCTCCTTAATAATAGGATTTTCTTTTTTTAAAATCAGGCACTTTATGTCAGTTCAAAGTTATTTTGAGGTTTTTCCAAATCTTGAGCAGGCCTTACAGTTACTGTATACAATATAACAGTATAGTAGACCCACTCCTTAGTAAAGGGAAATTATTTTTTTAAATAAGGCCCTCTATGGGTCTTCAAAGGTGTATTGGGGTTTTTCCAAATTTTGGGCAGGACTTACTGTTACTGCATACATTATAACAGTAAAGGAGACCCGTTCCTTAATAATGATTTTTTTTAGATCAGGCCCCTTATTTGTCTTCAAAAGTGTATTTGTGTTTTTCCAAATTTTATGCAGGCCTTACAGTTACTGCATACGCTATCTATAATATAACGGGAGATGCGTGTCTCTGTCTGAAGCCTTTATAGACTGCACAAGCGTGACACGCCTGCGCAGTCTGTCTCCAGACAGAAGCACGCATTGAGCCCTTACAGGTAAGAGGAGTGTGTATGGCGCTGGAGATTATGGTATATGTAGACACTGAACACATACCGCGATCTCCGGCACCATACTTACATACTTACCTCACCGGGAGGAGCGTTGCTGCTGCGCCTCTCTTCACCAGAGACCGGGAGAGGAGTGAGGCGTCGGAAAAGGCGCACGTGCATAGCACTATCTGGTGCCATTTTACTGAAGACACATTTGTAGTGTGGCTTCAGCAAAATGGCGCCGGACAGCACATTATGGGCACGTGCGTACTCCACTGCCAACCTCCTCCCCCGACATCCGGCAGAACGGGACACAGCGCTGGAGCACAGGGAAGAAAGGTGAGTATAGGTGTTTATTTTTTTGTATTTGTGCTGTGTGAAAGGGAGGATTGGGGAATGAGGGGTGCCATACATACTAGGATTGGGGGATGAGGGGTAGCATACATACCAGGATTGGGGGATTAGAGGTACCATACATACTAGGATTGGGGGATTAGGGGTGCCATGCATACCAGGATGAGGGGTACCACACATACCAGGATTAGGGGATGAGGGGACCATGCATACCTGGATTGGGGGGTGAAGGGATCATGCATACCAGGATTGGGGGGTGAGGAGTGCCATGCATAGCAGAATAAGGATGAGGGGTACAATACATACCAGGATAGGAATGTGGCATACCATGCATACCAGGATGAGGGAGGGGTGCCATGCATACCAGGATAGGAATGAGGGATACCATACATACCAGGATTGGGGATGAGGCGTGCCATGCATACCAAGATGAGGGATTTGGTACCATGCATACCAGGATGAGGGGTACTATGCATACCTTAATAGGGATGAGGTGCCATGCATTCCATGATAGGGATGAGGGGTACCATACATACCAGAATGAGGGGTACCATGCATACCAGGATTAGGATGAGGGTGCCATGCATACCACGATTGGGTATGAGGGAACCATGCATACCAGGATGAGGGATGAGGGGTGCCATGCATACCAGGATTGGAGATGAGGGGTGCCATGCATTCCAGTATTGGGGATGAAGGGTGCCATGTATACCAGGATTGGGGATGAGGGGTGCCATGCATACCAGGATGGGGAGGAGGGGTACCATGCATACCTGGATAGGGATGAGGGGTACCATGCATACCAGGATAGGGATGAGGGGTGCCATGCATACCAGGATAAGATGGTGTGGAAAGGATGGGGGCAGCACAAATACCAGGGTGGGGGCAACAGAAATACCAGGAGTGGGGCAGCACATACCAGCATGGGAGACAATATACCAATAAGAATGCTCGCCACCCAGGCATAGAACGGGTTCAATAGCTAGTAACAGTATAAGAGAATAGCACATTAATAATTAGATTTTTTTTTAATCAGGCCCTCTATGTATGTTCAAAGAGTTATTAGGGATTTCCCAAATTTTGGGCAGTCCTTGCAGTTACTGCATACACTGAAAGAGTATAGAAGACCCGGACCTTATTAATGGGAATTTTTTTTTAAATCAGGCCCTCTGTGTCTGTTCAAAGATGTATTGTTTTTTTTTCAAAATTTTGGGCAGGCCATACATTCTCTGCATATGCTATAACAGTATAAGAGACCCACACCTTAATAATGGGAATTTTTTTTTTTCAATCGGGCCCTCTATATATGTTTAAAGGAAGATTGGGGTTTTTCCAAATGTTGGGCAGGCCTGACAGTTACTGCATACGCTATAACAGTATAGGAGACCTGCACATTAATATAGGGAATTTTTCTTTTAATCAGCGCCTCTATGTATGTACAAAGGGGTAGAAGAGTTTTTCCAAATTTTAGGCAGGCCTTGCAGTTACTGCATATGCTATAACAGTATAAGAGACCCACACCTTAATAATGAGAATTTTTTTTTTAAATCAGGCCCTCCATTTGTTTTCAAAGGCATACTAGAGTTTTTCCAAAATTTGGGCAGGCCTTACAGTTACTACATACGCTTTAATAGTATAGTCGACCTGCTGCTTAATAATGGAAAATTATTTTTTTAAATCAGGCCCTCTATGTGTCTTCAAAGGTGTATTGGGGTTTTTCCAAATTTTGGGCTGGCCTTACAGTTACTGTATTCGCTATAACAGTATAGGAGACCCCCTCCTAAATAATAGGATTATTTTTTTTTTTAAATCAGGCCCCTTATGTCTTTTCAAAGTTATATTGGGATTTTTCAAAATCTTGGGCAGGCCTTACAGTTACTGCATACGCTATAACTGTATAGGAGAACCGCTCCTTAATAATGGGAATGTTTTTTTTCATGTCAGCCCTTCTATTAGTCTTCAAAGCTGAATTGAGATTCTTCCAAATTTTGGGCAGACCTTAAAGTTACTTCATACGCTATAACGCTATAACAGTATAGGAGACACACTCCTTAATAATGGGAATTGCTTTTTTAAAATTAGGCCCTCGATATGTCTCCAAAAGTATATTGGGGAATTTCTAAATTTCGGGCAGGCCGTACAGTCACTGCATATGCTATAACAGTATAGGAGACCAGCTCCTTAATAATGGGAAATTAAGTTTTTTAAATCAGGCCCTCGATGTATGTTCAAAGAGTTATTAGGGTTTTTCCAAATTTTGGGCAGGCCTTGCAGTTACTGCAAATGCTATAACAGTATAGGAGATCCGCTCCTTAATAATGTGAATTTTTCTTTCTGATGAGGCCCTCCATGTCTTTTCAAAGGTGCATTGGAGTTTTTCCAAACTTTGGGAAGGCCTTACAGTTACTGCATACGCTATAACAGTATAGGAGACCCGCTCCTTAATAGTGGGAATTTTTTTTTAAATGAGGCCCTCTTTGTGTCTTTAAAGGTGTACTGGAGTTTTTCCAAATTTTGGGCAGGCCTTACAGTTACTGCATACGCTATAACAGTATAGGAGACCCACTCCTTAATAATGGGAATTTTTTTTAAATGAAGCCCTCAATGTGTCTTTAAAGTTGTATTGGAGTTTTTCCAATTTTTTTGCAGGTCTTACAATTGCTGCATATGCTATAACAGTATAGGAGTCCTGCTCCTTATTTATGGGACTTTTTTTTTATATATATCAGGCCCTCTATGTGTCATCAAAGGTGTTTTGTTTTTTTCTCCAAGTTTGGGCATGCATTACAGTTACTGAATACACTATAAGAGTATAGGAGACCCTGACATTAATAATAGAATTTTTTTTAAATCAGGCCCTCTATGTCTGTTCAAAGATATATTGGGGTTTTTACAAATTTTGGGCAGGCCTTGCAGTTACTGCATATGCTATAACAGTATAGGAGACCCGCTCCTTAGTAATGGGAATTTTTTTTTTCAAATCAGGCCCTCTATGAGTCTTCAAAGGTGTATTGGGGTTTTTCCAAACTTTGCAAAGGCCTTACAGTTACTGCATATGCAATAACAGTATAGTAGACCATCTCCTTAATAATGGGAAAAAAAAATTTTGATGAGGCCCTCTACATCTTTTCTAAGGTGTATATGTTTTTTTCCAAATTTTGGGCAGGTCTTACTGTCACTGCATACGCTATAACAGTATAGAAAACTAGCACATTAATAATGGGAATTTTTTTTTTTAATCAGGCCCTCTATATATGTTCAAAGAGTTTTTAGGTTTTTTTCAAATTTTGGGCAGGTCTTGCAGTTACTGCATGCACTATAACAGTATAGGAGACCGGCACCTTAAAAATTTGAATTTTTTTTTAAATCAAGCCCTCTATGTGTCTTCAAAGGTATTTTGGGGTTTTTCCAAATTTTGGGCAGGCCTTACAGTTACTGCATATGCTATAACAGTATAGGAGTCCCTCTCCTTTATAATGAGAATTTTTTTTTTTGTCGTGTCCTCTATGTGTCATCAAAGGTGTATTGGGGTTTTTCCAAATTTTGGGCAGGTCTTACAGTTACTACATATGCTATAACAGCATAAGAGACCTGCTTCTTAATAATGGATTTTTTTTTTAAATCAGGCTCTCTACATCTGTTCCAAGGTGTATTGGGGTTTTTCTAAATTTCGGCAGGCCTTGATGTCACTACATACGCAATAACAGTATAGGAGACCCGATCCTTAATAATGGGAACGACAACTCATAGCTGTAAAAATATGCTTTGTGACTTTCAGAGTCCCTCCTTCATAAATGAAACAGAATATGTCTCATGATGTCTCACATATCACATGGCAGATAAAGTAGTAAAATGTTAAAATGACATTTACCGGTGAATGTATTTTCCACCATTGTAAGAAATGCAAAAGTGCAAAAACGTATCAAAAACGCTACATGTGAACATTGGCCAAGGTATGGAGGAGTATTTTTTGGGGGGGTTATTTATTTTGCCTTATATGCAAGTCATTACTAGTGTTGAGCCACCCCCGTAGTGTTCGAGTTCGGTTCGGTTCGGTTCGCCGAACACCCGTGTGTTCGCCGAACTGTTCGTCAAACTGTTCGTCGAACACCTTCGAACACCGTTAAAACCAATGGCAGGCAAACAAAAACACATAGAAACACATAGAAAACACCTTCAAAGGTGTCCAAAAGCTGACAAACTGCTCAGAAGACACAACTAACACATGGAAAAGTGACAAGTACATATAGTCATGAGAAAAGAAAAGAGGTGGAGGAGTAAAAGGAGGGGGAGACACAGATATAGGAATGTCATGCCCTTCTAAAATCCAAAAAGTGAGAAGCCGACACGTTCAGTCCGCTCCTACCCGTGCCACCTCCGTGTCGCCGGGTTTGTGCCAGAGCCGCGGTGAACCCTGATGGCCAGCCCCCCTCTCCCAATACTGGTGCCTGTCCGCTGGTGGGTCGAGCGAGCCCCCCTGTGGTGGAGGCAGCTCTAAGCTTTTTAATTTAAATTGTCTCTCTAATTTGAATGAATACACTTTAAATCCATTTACAAGGATCTATTGGAGGGCAAGTCTCATGCCAGCAGCCGCTTAATTCCAGCTCCAGTAGCGTCCACTAAAGCTGCTGCAGTTAAAAAGCTTTTATAAGGATCGAGCTCGGCTGTCCACCGCAAGGCATCCTACTGCCAGTCCCAGCCCCTATGCCTTGGGGTGCCTCCTGATGCTCTTCACTGAGTATCCCGTGGTCCCGAAGCATTTCCTTTGAAAAAATCAAGTGTCCAAACTACAGGTGGTGTAGCTTGCTTAACAGCCGGGATAATCCGCTGACTAGCAGACACTGCTACTAGGCACAAAGTATTTCCTGGGCTAGATGCAGTTAAAAATTTGTAATTAGATACTCTCGTTGGATGCTGAGAAAGCATTCCATAGAGTCTCCTGGCACGCCATATATGATTCTCTTAAAAAGCTTGGGGTAGGGGTCTAGGGGACCCTTTTATAGCCAAAATCACGGCCCTGTATCGCAATACGTCACCTAGGCTGAAGATAAATGGAACTGTAGCACCCTGAGGGCTCGGTTGCTACAGAGGTATTGCACCTCACCCAGAGGTGTGATATCTCACTCTCAGGTAAGGATGGAGTGTGGATCAGGACCCGACACCTGCATGCATTACACCACATTGCCGTGGGGCAGGGCGACCAATATTCCCCTGAGATGGGCACGACAGTCCCTGTCCCTGGCTGGAGTGGGGGGAGGGAACACTGAGGAAGGGGAACCCTGTAGTGCAGGAGCAGGGAGGAAGCAGTTCCTGGGTGCATTGAGAAGGGAGTATAAAAGGTGGGCACCATCTTAGTTCAGTGCAGAGAAGTCTGAGCAGAAGTGGCAGGGAGCAGGGGCTCTGCATGAGCTCTGCTCCGGAGGCGGGCCTAGTAACAGAGGCCCAGGCCTGGAAGAGGGAGAAGGAAGGAAGAGGAGCGGAGAAGGCTCCAGGAACGAGGAACGAAGGGATCCCAGGGGTGCGGACAGGCGAGTCGCCACCGCACGCCCGAATCCACCTGCATGGAGGGGTCAGGCCAAAGGGGGAGACCAGTCCCCGAAACTAGTGGAGGCAGGAAACGACCCTCAGCTAGAAACCGGAGGCTGTGACATTTTATGTGGCGCAGCCCCTCGCTACACCCGCTAGGAGGGCAGCACATAGGGTCAGGGAAACTGGCACCAAGTTTACCAAGAGGAGGCCCGAGGCAGCCGGACAGAAGGGTTGGTAAGAAAGGCCAGACAAAGGACACACAAAGGGGGTCCTGTGAAGCGCTCCAAAGTTATCTGGGAGTTGTCTGAGCCCCTCACCTGGTGAGCACAGTACGACGTGGGCAGCCGCTACCTGCAGACGTGGTCTGGATAATAAGAACTGTGAGTAAAGGCCCTAGACTGAATCACTGACTCCGTGTCGTTACTGCTGCTGCCCTGCACCATCACCCCCATTCTCCGCATACACTGCCCTGAGGCTATACTCCTCCCGTGGGGAGTTATGCTACGCTCTGCTGCACCCACATCACCAGCCTCAGCGGTCTGCCCTGCAGTGGCGGTTCACTCTGACCGCAATCCACGGGTGGCGTAGTCGGACATTTAAACATCAAAACCACATAAATAGTTCCGCCACTGGTTTGACCACCCTGAGCCACGGAACCGGGTCGCCGCCAAGAAGACTACAACCACCAGCATCCACCAAAAAGGGTCCGGCTCCGGATGTCCCAAGGCCCAGGGGGTGCATCAGAACATTTTCATCACCTTTCACAATCACCAATGGGACAAGGCAGGGATGTCCTCTGTCCCCTCTCTTATACATCCTAGTGACGGAGCACCTGCTCTCATCAATTCGCCATAACCCCAATATTAGGTGGATTGAGGTGGGAGGCACCGAGTACAAGTGCTCTCTATTTGCTGATGATGTACTAGTATATATCACTCAATCACATATATCCATCCATGCTGTTATGGCTGAAATAGATCACTTTGTTACATGGTCAAATTTTAAAATCAATGCAGCGAAGTCTGAGGCCCTCGATGTCTCCCTCCCCAAATCCATATAGGATTCCATCCAGTCCAACTTTCCCTTTGCCTGGCCCTCACAGGGTATCAAATACTTAGGAATTCCTATTCATAGAGACCTCTCCCATCTACGTTATCTTAATTTTGGGCCCTTTATTGAACAACTCCATACAGACCACGGTTGGCAAGTTAGAACTGTAAGATTCACTACGTGAACCACTGGTATTTTGTGGAAAAGCACATGTACACTGTGTTCCAAATTATTATGCAAAAAGTGTTTAGGAGTGATAAGGGAAGAATTTGTTTGTTTGTCAGTTAAACTCATTGATGGTGATGTGTGTCAGGGCTCTTTATATCACTGTAAGCAATTGCAGACACCTGTGCTAATTAGTTTAGCAGGTGTGTCCAATGAAAGGCAAGACTACTTAAGAAGGCTGTCTCACATTATTAAGCAGCCTACATTTTCTGCCAAAATGGGAAAGAAAAAGGATGTGTCGGCTGCTGAGAAGCAACAAATTGTGGAGTGTTTAGGTCAAGGCATGACTACAATCAACATTGTGCGATGATCAGGATGAAGTGTCTTGGCAATCAAGAAGTATGTAGCTGATTCACAGTACACACGTGTGCGTGCTGATAAGGGCAAATTGAGGACTCTTTCCTACAGGCAATTACGTCAGGTTAAAAGAGCAGCGGCAAAAAAGCCTTGTCATAGCAGCAGACAAGTTTTTGAAGCTGCTGGTGCCTCCAACGTCCCCCGAACAACAAGATGCAGGGTCCTTCAGAGGTTTGCAGCTGTGCATATGCCATCCTGTCGACCTCCTCTATCCACTTCACACAAGCAGAAACGGCTCCAGTGGGCAAAACATTACATGAAGACTGATTTCAAAACTGTTTTGTTCACGGATGAGTGCCCTGCAGCGCTCGATGGTCCAGATGGATGGAGTGGAGGATGGCTGGTTGATGGACACCCCACGCAAACACAGCTACAGCACCAACAAGGAGGAGGTGGAGTAATGTTTTGGGCTGGAATCATGGGGAGAGAGATTGTCAGCCCCTTTAGGATCCCTGAAGGCGCTAAAGATGAACTCCATAATGTATGTGGATTTTCTCAAACAGCACTTCCTACCATGGTTCAAGAAGAAGAACCATGTATTTCACAGCAAGATCATTTTTTTGCATGATAATGCACCATCTCATGCTGCACATAAAACATCTGCATCTCTGGCTGATATGGGCATAAAAGGGGACAAACTTATGGTGTGACCCCCATGCTCCCCTGACCTCTACCCCATTCAGAACCTCTGGAGCATCATCAAAAGGAGTGTCTATGATGGCGGGAGGCAGTTCACATCTAAGCAACAGCTCTGGGAGGGTATTCTGTCCTCATGCAAAACAATTGAAGCAGAAACCATCCAAAACCTGACAAATTCAATGGACGAGAGAGTTCAGAAGCTCCATTCGAACAAGGGGTCCTATGTGAAAATGTAACATCACCTAGAATATAGTTTTGAGTTGAAAACTGTTTGATTTCAGTTTCTAATAACCTGCTAATGCTTATAATTTCAAAAATGACCATTTTTTTGGTCTTTATTAAAATGAAAAGGTTGATCGAAAAGTTTGGGGGATCTAAGAGTGTGGCAACCCAGTAGTCATGATTACTTCGAATTCTGACAATATGAGGGTCATGTTGCAGGTAGTGCAGCAAGAAGGCACTTATGTGTCTTGCGCATCTCGGAGACCCAAAATTATTTTCCGGGCTAGATGCAGCTACAAATTATTATTAATTTTAAATCTGGTGGAGCTTAGTATAGATGGGCTAATGGGATCAGTGCTGCACACTGCTACAAAGCCCAAATTATTTTCCAGTCAAGATACAGATAAACATGATTAGTAATTTGAAAGCTTAAAACGGTTGGTAGGGTGATTTTAACCAATCATCAAGCTTTTACTCTCCCCAGGATGACACAGGGGTAGAAAAGTCGTTTCGGATCCATGATTTGTTCATCTTTATGAACGTGAGTCTGTCTACATTATCAGTGGAGAGCCGCGTGCGCTTATCTGTCAGCACACCACCAGCAGCGCTGAACACACGTTCAGACAGAACGCTGGCTGCGGGGCATGACAAGATCTCCAAGGCGTAAGTGGCTAGCTCCGGCCATTTATACAGATTGGAAGCCCAAAAAGAGCAAGGGTCCAGTGACACAGTCATGGCTTCAATGTTCACTTGGAGATACTCCTGTACCATCGTCTCTAGGCGTTGACTATGTGTCAGACTTCTTGTCTCCTGTGGCCTTGCAAAGGATGGGCTAAAAGAGTGGTGAAATGATTCCGCAAAATTGATGTTACCAGCAGATACTGTTGTTCTGTTACGGTTTGAGTGCTGAACACTTGACGGTCCCACGGTTGGCAAGTTGGAACTGTGAGATTCACTACGTGCACCACTGGTGTTTTGTGGAAAAGCACATGTAAGATTCTGCAACAGTCTCTGCTGATACTCCTGCATGCGTGCATCCCTTTCTATGGCAGGAATAATTTCTGCAAATTTACTTTTGTACCGGGGATCTAACAGTGTGGCAACCCAGTAGTCAGGATTATTTCTAATTCTCACAATTCGAGGGTCATGTTGCAGGTAGTGCAGCAAGAAGGCACTCATGTGTGTTGCGCATCCAGGAGCACCAAGTCCCTGTTGTGTTGGTGGCGAGGTAACAATCATGCTTCCTTCCTCTGTCCTCTCCCCCCAACCTCGCACAACAGAAATTTGATCAAGGTCTCCCTCATCTGATGAGTCTTCCATCAGTTCGTCCTCCACTTCTTCCTGGGCTCCTGCACCTTCCTCACTAGTTTGGCTTCTACCATGCGCCCTGGTAAAACCATCTCCCCCACCCTCACATGCCTGCCGCCTTGGTGCTGCCGACCGTCTGGACCTTGCAGATGTTAGCCCTTCCGCATACAACTCCTCCTCCTCTACTTCCTCCACCTCCTCTTGTGCCACCACCTGACTCCGAATTCTGTTTAACATGTGCTCCAGCATGTAAATCACCGGAATAGTCATGCTGATAATGGCATCGTCAGCACTAAACATCTTCGTCGCCATTTCAAAACTGTGCAGAAGGGTGCATAGGTCCCTGATCTGAGACCACTCCTCCAGCGTGATTTGCCCCACCTCCGGATCTCGTTGGCCCAGGCTATACGTCAGAACATATTGCACCAGGGCTTGTCGGTGCTGCCACAGTCGCTGCAACATGTGCAGAGTTGAATTCCACCAGGTAGGCACATCGCATTTTAGCCGGTGAAGTGGCAGGCCCAACGACTTCTGTAGAGATGTAAGTCGCTGAGCTGCGGGATGCGAACGGCGGAAGTGAGCACACAGCGACCGTGCCCTCTGCAGAAGGCCATCTAGTCTGGGATAGTGGGCTAAAAATTGCTGGACAGCCAGGTTCAACACGTGAGCCATACAAAGCACATGTGTGACATTGCCCCGGCGAAGGGCCGCACCCAGGTTTGCAGCATTGTCGCACACGGCCTTCCCTGGTTTCAGGTCCAGTGGAGACAACCATTCATGAAATTGGTTCTCCAGAGCTGACCACAACTCCTCAGCTGTGTGACTCACATTTCCCAGACATTTCAAAGTAAAAACCGCCTGATGACGTTGAGCCCTACTGCCAGCATAGTAAGGAGGTGTGCAGGATCCCTTCTGCGCAGTTAGAAAGCTTGTGGCATGACCAGACAGGCTTTGGGTGCAGGTGGAAGACCGAGAGGAGGTTGAGGAGGCAGAAGCAGTGGAGGAACTTTGACATAAAGAGGATTGACGCACAACTCGTGGGGACGGCAAGACTTGGACAGCAGCCCCTTGTCCTGCTGTCACCATAGTTACCCAGTGCCCAGTCAGCGACATGTAAAGCCCCTGTCCATGCCTACTCGTCCAAGTGTCTGTGGTGAAATGCACCCTGTCACACACAGAGTTTCTCAAAGAAGCGGTGATGTTGTGTGCGACATGCTGGTGGAGCGCAGGCACACCTTTCTTTGAGAAGTAGTGCCGACTGGGCATCTGGTACTGGGGCACTGCGATGGACATAAGGTCTCGAAAATCCTCTGTGTCCACCAGGCGGAAAGGCAGCATTTCTGTAGCCAAGAGCTTGCAGATGGTGAAATTCAACCTCTTAGCTTTCTCATGGCTAGGAGGAAATGGTCTTTTACTTGTCCACATCTGAGGGACCGAGGGCTGGCTATTGTGCTTAGACGGGGTTGATAAGTGTGTCCCCGGCAAACTGCCGGTCTGTGAGGAAGATGCAGGCGGACATGTTAGGTTGCCTTGATCCAAAGGTGGTGCTATCGATGTCGGACAGCGCTCAACACCAGCTGGTGTTACCACCTCCAAAGAAAATGATGACCTGCCAATCACGCTGGCTGTTGCGGGTAAAGAGGTGGCAGGTCTGCGCCCCAAAACAGGTGTGACTGCTGTCCCCCCAGTCACAGAGGATGAAGAGGCCGCGGATGCACAAGATATGCCAGACGGTGGTTGGTCCGGCCGGCTAGGCCGCATTGTAGCACACTGAGCTTCCCACTGCAACTTATGCTTCATGTCCATGTGCCGGTTCATGCATGAAGTACTCAAACTATGTATTTTTTGGCCTCTACTTAGCTTTTGCTGACAAATGTTACAGATAACACGAGTTGGGTCATCTTTATCGATCTGAAAAAATGCCCAGGCTATGCAAGGCTTAGCACCCATGCGACCCGAAGAGCCACCACGACTTGTGGTGAGAGGCAGAGTTGTGTTTGAGGATGCAGTTGTTGACGTGCTTCCAGTACTACGTCTCTGTCCAGGAATGCGCAACCTGACCTCGTCATCACTAGCATCTTCCTCCACCTCCTCTGCAGACCTCATCTCTTGGCTGACTGTGGGTTAACAGTAAGTGGGATCTCCAACCTCATCATCATCACCCTGTGCGTTATCATACCCGTCGTCCTCAGAGCCAACCTGTTCCTGCCCTGACAAAAAACTAAAGTTGTCGCTCCAATCAGGAATTTGAGTCTCATCATCGTCTTCCTCATTGTCTCCACCAACAGGAGTTACAGTTTGGGAATGAGGGTCTGCATTATGGTCAGAACCTTCTGCGTCTGGTCCTGGATCCGATTCATAAAGATTCTGGGCATCAGTGCAGATCATTTCCTCGTCTGGATTCACAGAAGCGCTGGAGTCGACCTCTGATTCCCAGGCTATAGTATGAGTAAACAGCTCTGCAGACTCAACCATCTGTTCTACCTCATACTCAGATGGGCAGCTGGAGATTTGGGAGCTGTGAGGAAGCAAGTGCGATTGGGGTGACACCTTTGAGGACTGGAGTATTTGTGATGTTGAAGTTGATGTGGAGGAGAGCCCACTTAAAGGAGCACTTGATATCCGTTGAAGCACCTGCTGTTTTTGTGCTGGAATTTGTAGCGATTGGCGTGGCCGTAAGAAAGGGATCTTATCACATTGTCCGCTAAAAGAAGTAGACATTTTAGTTTGGCTGGAAGATGGTCTTTCTTCTGCAGATGTTACTGTTGCTTTAACACCTACCCCACGGACACAACCTTTTTTCCCCTTCCCAACACGCCTATTCCCCTTTCCACCTGCAGCAGGCCTTTTTCCACTCATTTTGGTGGTTAACTAATTCACAACTCTGGAGTTGCTTGCACAAAAAAACAATGGATGGGAACCGAGCAGAGCTGAGTGGCCAAACTGTGGTATTAGGCCAAAACTATTGGCTGGGGTAGATGCAGAAAAAAATTATATTCAATTTGCAACCTGATGGAGGTCAGTATAGATGGACTAATAGAGAAAGTCCCACACACAGCTAGAAGCCCAAATATTTTTTCAGAGGTAGATGCAGAAAAAAATTATATTCAGTTTGCAATCTGATGGAGGTCTGTATAGATGGATTAATAGAACAAGTCCCACACACAGCTAGAAGCCCAATATTTTTTCAGAGGTAGATGCAGAAAAAAAATATATTCAGTTTGCAACCTGATGGAGGTCAGTATAGATGGACTAATAGAGAAAGTCCCGCACACTGCTAGAAGGCCAAATATTTTTTCAGAGCTAGATGCAGACAAAAAATTTTTTTTCATTTGCAACCTGATGGAGGTCAGTATAGATGGACTAATAGAGAAAGTCCCACACACTGCTAGAAGGCCAAATATTTTTTCAGAGCTAGATGCAGAAAAAAATTATATTCAGTTTGCAACCTGATGGAGGTCAGTATAGATGGACTAATAGAACAAGTCCCACACACAGCTAGAAGCCCAAATATTTTTTCAGAGGTAGATGCAGATAAAAATTATTTTTAATTTGCAACCTGATGGAGGTCAGTATAGATGGACTAATAGAGAAAGTCCCACACACTGCTAGAAGGCCAAATATTTTTTCAGAGCTAGATGCAGACAAAAAATTATTTTTAGTTTGCAACCTGATGGAGGTCAGTATAGATGGACTAATAGAACAAGTCCAACACACAGCTAGAAGCCCAAATATTTTTTCAGAGGTAGATGCAGAAAAAAATTATATTCAGTTTGCAACCTGATGGAGGTCTGTATAGATGGATTAATAGAACAAGTCCCACACACAGCTAGAAGCCCAATATTTTTTCAGAGGTAGATGGAGAAAAAAAATATATTCAGTTTGCAACCTGATGGAGGTCAGTATAGATGGACTAATAGAGAAAGTCCCGCACACTGCTAGAAGGCCAAATATTTTTTCAGAGCTAGATGCAGACAAAAAATTTTTTTTCATTTGCAACCTGATGGAGGTCAGTATAGATGGACTAATAGAGAAAGTCCCACACACTGCTAGAAGGCCAAATATTTTTTCAGAGCTAGATGCAGAAAAAAATTATATTCAGTTTGCAACCTGATGGAGGTCAGTATAGATGGACTAATAGAACAAGTCCCACACACAGCTAGAAGCCCAAATATTTTTTCAGAGGTAGATGCAGATAAAAATTATTTTTAAATTGCAACCTGATGGAGGTCAGTATAGATGGACTAATAGAGAAAGTCCCACACACTGCTAGAAGGCCAAATATTTTTTCAGAGCTAGATGCAGACAAAAAATTATTTTTAGTTTGCAACCTGATGGAGGTCAGTATAGATGGACTAATAGAACAAGTCCCACACACAGCTAGAAGCCCAAATATTTTTTCAGAGGTAGATGCAGAAAAAAATTATATTCAGTTTGCAACCTGATGGAGGTCTGTATAGATGGATTAATAGAACAAGTCCCACACACAGCTAGAAGCCCAATATTTTTTTAGAGGTAGATGCAGAAAAAAAATCTATTCAGTTTGCAACCTGATGGAGGTCAGTATAGATGGACTAATAGAGAAAGTCCCACACACTGCTAGAAGGCCAAATATTTTTTCAGAGCTAGATGCAGACAAAAAATTATTTTTCATTTGCAACCTGATGGAGGTCAGTATAGATGGACTAATAGAGAAAGTCCCACACACAGCTAGAAGCCCAAATATTTTTTCAGAGCTAGATGCAGAAAAAAATTATATTCAGTTTGCAACCTGATGGAGGTCAGTATAGATGGACTAATAGAACAAGTCCCACACACAGCTAGAAGCCCAAATATTTTTTCAGAGGTAGATGCAGAAAAAAATTATATTCAGTTTGCAATCTGATGGAGGTCTGTATAGATGGATTAATAGAACAAGTCCCACACACAGCTAGAAGCCCAATATTTTTTCAGAGGTAGATGCAGAAAAAAAATATATTCAGTTTGCAACCTGATGGAGGTCAGTATAGATGGACTAATAGAGAAAGTCCCACACACTGCTAGAAGGCCAAATATTTTTTCAGAGCTAGATGCAGACAAAAAATTATTTTTAATTTGCAACCTGATGGAGGTCAGTATAGATGGACTAGTAGAGAAAGTCCCACACACTGCTACAAGGCCAAATATTTTTTCAGAGCTGGATGCAGATAAAAATTATTTTTAATTTGCAACCTGATGGAGGTCAGTATAGATGGACTAATAGAGAAAGTCCCACACACTGCTAGAAGGCCAAATATTTTTTCAGAGCTAGATACAGAAAAAAATTATATTCAGTTTGCAACCTGATGGAGGTCAGTATAGATGGACTAATAGAACAAGTCCCACACACAGCTAGAAGCCCAAATATTTTTTCAGAGGTAGATGCAGAAAAAAATTATATTCAGTTTGCAACCTGATGGAGGTCTGTATAGATGGATTTGACGCGCCCCCTGGGACATATTCCTTTTTGAGGGGAATACCCGGCACCGGATCAGATGGGGGGGTAGTAGTCTCCGAGCGGCTGTGACCCGGCCCGTGCCCAGGGCGTCAAACTCAGTGTTATGTGGCAGTCCTACAGATGTTATTAAGAGTTCTTTTGTGTCGACTACGCCACCCGTTGTGATGCGGTCACTGTGGCCGCCGCTGCAGCAGGGTCCGCTGAGGCTGATGGTGGGTGCGCAGCTTGGTGGGATAACCCCCAACGGGAGGGGTATAGCCTCAGGGGGGACAGGTGCAGAGGATGGGGGTTGTGGTGGTGCAGTGCAGACGGCAATGAAGACAGAGTCGGGTTGTGCAGTTAAGGGTGTTTACTTACTGCAGATGTTGTACTGGTCACTCCAGCTTCGAGTGACCACCCGAGCCGTGCTGCGTCCACCAGGTCCTGGATCCAGCCAACCCCCAAACAAGTCCGGAGCGTGGCCCTGAGCTCTCCTTCTGTCCCGTTCTCTGGCCGTCCCCACCAGTGATCCACCTAGGTCCAGCTCCCTCGGGCCTTCTGTTGGGACACCCTTGGCCTTGGGTTCCCTGACCCTTCATGTGGTGTGCCTTCGGGGTGGATGTGATGGGTGGCCGTGGCAGACGCTGCCCACGGCCTCCGGTCTCTGGCTGGGGTGTGTTTTTGCCCCCCACCAGCTTGGGTTCCGGTACCCTGATGCCGACTCTTCACCCGGGGATTTAAGTTGGGATCTTGGAGTCCTTTTCTGCTGTTTTCCCCCTCTGGGTCTCTCTCTCTCTTCTCCTCTCTCACTCTGGGTCTTTCTTCTCTGCTCTCAGACTTCCTCTCTGCAACTGACCCTGTTCTTAGTTGGTGCCCACCTTATATACACCCTCTATGTGTGAGCTCAGGTGACCAGCACCCAATGAGCTCCTATCTTTACCCAGGCTGCTCCCCCTATCTGCCCCTACACTACTTGGGATGTACCACCCCCCTCCCACTCCAGCCAGGAACAGACTCTGTCGTACCTGCACATTTCTAAGTGGGAGTACCGTTGGTCTGTTCCTCGGAAATGGGATGTGTGTAGTGCATGCAGCTTTCTGAGCTCAGTTCCACACTCCATCCTTACCCGGGAGTGGAATATCACACCTCTGGGTTGAGGTGCAATACCCCTGTAGCAGCCGAATCCTCAGGGTGCTACATTCCCCCCTGGTAAATCACAGCACGTCCTCGGGCTGTAAGACATAACACCAAAACATACAAATTTTTTTTTTTTTCATAAACATATAAAACAACATATATTAGCAAATAAAACATTCTCGTCGCCTCTGGCTCCTCCTCCGGTCACTGTGCAACGTGTGACCGGGTAAAGTGCGACAGTCTCTCTGGAAAACTGGTTTTCCTATAAAACCAGTAGGGGGCGCTTTAGGAAGCGCAACTATATACAGGGGAAGTTGGCCGCTCTCAGTCCTCGGCCAGGTAAAGGGAAGGGAATGGCTGCTCACAGTCCTCAGCCTGGTATGGATTACAGAATAACGGGTAAATAGTTCACTCATGCTGGTCCCAACGGGGACTATATATATGTAGCAACAGTTTCTTTGATACCCGGTCGGGTAACTATTTACATCTACTGCTCTGCCGCACTCAACGGCGTCTTCCTCCTGCTCTTTGCTTGTAGCTGGTTGTAACTTCAGACCCGTCCGGGTCCTCTTGCTCCTCCTCCTCGCACCGCAACTCCTCCTCCGTCAGGCGGTGTACGTGGAGGGCGTAAGGTCCTTTGGCACACTTGTGCCGGGTGAAAGTGACCTCGTCTCCGATGTAGAGGTCACGACCTCTGTGCCCCTCCGGCAGATGGGACTCCACGTCTCTGCGCGTGACAAAGACGTCGCCGGGGGTGTTGTTGTCTCGGATGAAGCCCCACCCATGCTGCTGGTTGAACTTGATCACTGTCCCGATGGTGCGGGGACAATGCGCTGCACGGGGGTCCCTCCTGGTCCGGCTCTTCTGCTCGGCACTCCGTACTTGGGCCTGCTGTTCCCGGACCCGCCTCTCTCTCCGCTCCCTCGCAAACTCTTCGAGCTGCTGTCGGCAACACTCAGCACGCTCCGCTGCAGCTGCCCTGGTTTCCTGAGTGAACCCCATTAGGTCTTCTCCGGTGGGGTCCCACTCAAATTGGGCCTCTTCAAGCGGGGGCGAGATCCGTGCCACGGGCGTCGGAGCCGGAATCAGGGGCTCACACAAGGGCCCTAGTCTCTGCTGCCGTTCCAGCTCATGGAATTCTTCGGGCCAGATGAAGGGCCGCCCGTCCGGCCATGTGAGCTGGCTGAACAAGTCCTCCCCCAGGTGTGGCACCCTTGGTTTTACGGGCGCGGGCGCGGTGGTGGTGGCGCCCGGGTTGCCCAGGCCTTGCGGCCAGGCCTGGGGCACCTGGAAGGTGAAGGGCACCGTTAGGACGGCGGCGCCCTGGGCTACCTGGCCTTGCGGCCAGGCCGGAGGCTCCGCGGAGGTAGGGGGCGCTGTTGGTGATGCGGCGCCCGGGGGTACTAGGCCTTGCGACCAGGCTGGTGGTATTTCCTGCTTTGTCACGCTCCGGGTCGAGGCGCGTGACGTCACAGGGGTCGCTGCGGCGGCTTCCGGTCGGGGCCTAGTCCATAGCGGTGACATGGCGGCTACGGGCACAGCAGGGGGACTTTCGGGCTCTGCGACGGGTAGCTGGGGCAGGTGGGCGGTTTCCCGGCTTGGGGTATAGGCGTCCCCTTTACCTGCCTCCATGCGTTCGGCTCCCTTCTCGGCGCCGTCTTCGGCCTTTGGTCCTCCCGCGCCATCCTCAGAGGCGGTCTGTTTCCTCTTCCAGGGTAGCGTGCTCCGTTGACTGGTCTCAGCTTGCTGGGCCATCTCCCGGCTCCATTCCGCCAATATCTCTCGCTGTACCCGGGCCATCCTCCTTGCGAGGCCCTCCAGAGCGGTCTGTGCACACTCCCGGTCTCGGGGAAGCTGTGCTAGGACCCCCACTAGGCCTAGTGGGGTCGTTGCTTCCAGCAGGCTCCTGACCAACGGGTCGGTGCTGCTCTGCTCTCCTACAGTCGTCTCCAGCAGGCTCCTGGCCAACGGGCCGGTGCTGCTCTGCTTTCTCGCCATCTCCGGGTAAGCTCCTCCGATATTCTTCTCTAGGCTTCTTGCCTCCGGGTGCGCTCGCTCTAGACTGCTCGTTAGACTTCTTGTCTCCGGGTGCGCTCGCTCCAGACTGCTCCAGGCGGCACCCATCTTCGTTCTTTTCTTTCGTCTCCTCCCACTTCGAGGGCGGTCCCGGGGCAACTCGGTGACTGTCAGCTCCAGGGGTAGTTCTTTCACGCTGACAGACACCTCCAGCATCACAGTCTCTGTTGGTGGGGGCGGATTCCACTTTTGGCGCCATTTTCTGTCCTGGCCCACGATGGGAGGCGGCCTCTCGCCCTCCTTTGGCACGCCCATAATGGCGTCCGCTGCTCTTCCAAGGCGGGAAAAAGCTGGAAATGGCGGGAATCGCTTCCCAGTGGCGGGAAACTCGGCAGATGGCGGGAACAAGCTGGAAATGGCGGACAATCGGCGGGAAACGACTGGTGATGGAGTCCGATGGCGTGGACCCTCCGGAACCGGCGGGAGACTTCTTTCTGAGGTAAACTTGCACTTTTCTTCAGGCACGCAGTACACGGGTGTTGCGGGCACGTAATCCTGCCGACTACGCCAAAGTTGACGCGCCCCCTGGGACATATTCCTTTTTGAGGGGAATACCCGGCACCGGATCAGATGGGGGGGTTGTAGTCTCCGAGCGGCTGTGACCCGGCCCGTGCCCAGGGCGTCAAACTCAGTGTTATGTGGCAGTCCTACAGATGTTATTAAGAGTTCTTTTGTGTCGACTACGCCACCCGTTGTGATGCGGTCACTGTGGCCGCCGCTGCAGCAGGGTCCGCTGAGGCTGATGGTGGGTGCGCAGCTTGGTGGGATAACCCCCAACGGGAGGGGTATAGCCTCAGGGGGGACAGGTGCAGAGGATGGGGGTTGTGGTGGTGCAGTGCAGACGGCAATGAAGACAGAGTCGGGTTGTGCAGTTAAGGGTGTTTACTTACTGCAGATGTTGTACTGGTCACTCCAGCTTCGAGTGACCACCCGAGCCGTGCTGCGTCCACCAGGTCCTGGATCCAGCCAACCCCCAAACAAGTCCGGAGCGTGGCCCTGAGCTCTCCTTCTGTCCCGTTCTCTGGCCGTCCCCACCAGTGATCCACCTAGGTCCAGCTCCCTCGGGCCTTCTGTTGGGACACCCTTGGCCTTGGGTTCCCTGACCCTTCATGTGGTGTGCCTTCGGGGTGGATGTGATGGGTGGCCGTGGCAGACGCTGCCCACGGCCTCCGGTCTCTGGCTGGGGTGTGTTTTTGCCCCCCACCAGCTTGGGTTCCGGTACCCTGATGCTGACTCTTCACCCGGGGATTTAAGTTGGGATCTTGGAGTCCTTTTCTGCTGTTTTCCCCCTCTGGGTCTCTCTCTCTCTTCTCCTCTCTCACTCTGGGTCTTTCTTCTCTGCTCTCAGACTTCCTCTCTGCAACTGACCATGTTCTTAGTTGGTGCCCACCTTATATACACCCTCTATGTGTGAGCTCAGGTGACCAGCACCCAATGAGCTCCTATCTTTACCCAGGCTGCTCCCCCTATCTGCCCCTACACTACTTGGGATGTACCACCCCCCTCCCACTCCAGCCAGGAACAGACTCGGTCGTACCTGCACATTTCTAAGTGGGAGTACCGTTGGTCTGTTCCTCGGAAATGGGATGTGTGTAGTGCATGCAGCTTTCTGAGCTCAGTTCCACACTCCATCCTTACCCGGGAGTGGAATATCACACCTCTGGGTTGAGGTGCAATACCCCTGTAGCAGCCGAATCCTCAGGGTGCTACAGATTAATAGAAGAAGTCCCACACACAGCTAGAAGCCCAATATTTTTTCAGAGGTAGATGCAGAAAAAAAATATATTCAGTTTGCAACCTTGTGGAGGTCAGTATAGATGGACTAATAGAGAAAGTCCCACACACTGCTAGAAGGCCAAATATTTTTTCAGAGCTAGATGCAGAAAAAAATTATATTCAGCTTGCAACCTGATGGAGGTCAGTATATATGGACTAATAGAACAAGTCCCACACACTGCTAGAAGTCCAAATATTTTTTCAGAGCTAGATGCAGAAAAAAATTATATTCAATTTGCAACCTGATGAAGGTCAGTATAGATGGACTAATAGAATGATGCTATGCCCAAAAGATTTTACTTCACTAGGTGCAGTAAAAAAATTGGTATTCTATACACAGGTGGTATATCTTGCAACACAGATAAGCTACTCCACTGACTAACACACTCTGCAATAGGCCAAAAAGGATTAGCTTTGCTAGATTCAGCCAAATGCTGTGAAAAAAACTTGCACAGCACTGGCACAGACCTGCCTGGCAAAAACTGATAGGAACTGATGTAACCTAGTCCTGAAAAGGACTGCAATTACAATTAGTCTTTACTCCCACAATCTATCTATTTAAGAGCACAGACCTGCCTGATAAAAGTCGTAGGAAATGCTGTAACCTAGTCCTTAAAAGGACTGCAATCACAACTATTCCCTACTCCCAAGCTATCTGTAGATTTGTGCGAAAATTGGCTTGAAATTAACAAGGTATAGCGCACACAGCAACAGCGGTGCCGTCTAACACGCAGCTGCAGCAGTGAGAAAATGGTGGCGACGGGGAAAATGGCTTGGTCTTATAGGGCAAGGACATGTGACATACACTGCCAATGACACATGCCCTTGCTTGTGTGAAAAAAGCACTTTGCTCCGTGTGTGCGCTGCTGATAGGCTGACAGATTGCACCTCCCCACTGTAAATGCGGGAAAGAGAAAAAAAAATGGAGATCTTCATTATTTCTGCAGAGATCCATCCCCTGCCCCTCCCCCCACCCCGCTGTACACTCAAATTGCGTATTAACATTAATTTTCATCATTATTGAGAAAAAATCCAGTTATGATTTTGGTGCACGAACAGTTATTGAACATAACCTCGAACAGCCGAATTTTTCTCAAATCGTTCGTGTTCGCCGAACGGCTCGAACACCGCCCAAAACAGCTCGAATTTGAGATTGGCGAACAGTTCGAGTAGAACAACGCTCATCTCTTGTCATTACCTTTTAAAGAATGTTCCTTAACATTTTTTCCAGGATAATCCATTTTGGCATCGTTTTTGTGTGTTTTATTGTGAGTCCTTAACCCTTTAAGGACCCTGGGATTTTCCATTTTTGCATTTTTGTCTTTTGCTCCCCTTGTTCCCAGAGCCATAGCGTTTTTATTTTTTGGTCAATATGGCCGTGTTAGGGCTTATTTCTTGCGGGACGAGTTGTACTTTTGAACGACATTACTGCTTTTACCATATAGTGTACGGGAAAACGGGAAAAAAATTCCAAGTGCGGTGAAATTGCAAAAAAAGTGCAATACCACAGATTTTTTTTTTTTTACAATGTTCACTGAAAGCTTAAACTGACCTGCCATTATTATTCTCCAGGTCATCACGAGTTCGTAGATACCAAACATGTATAGGTTCATTTTTATTTAAGTGGTGAAAAAAAATCCAAAGTTTGCTAAAAAAGAATAAAAAAATGGCGCCATTTTCTAAGACCCGTAGCGTCTCCACTTTTCGGGATCTGGAGCCAGAAGAGGGCTTATTTTTTGCGTGCCAAGCTGAAGTTTTTATTGATACCATTTTGGGGTAGATACCGATTGGGTTAATTCTTTTTTTATATTGATAGATCGGGCGATTCTGAACGCGGCGAGACCAAATATGGGTATGTGGTTTTTTTTTAATTATTTTATTTTGAATGGGGCGAAAGGGGGGTGATTTAAACTTTTATATTTTTTTTATTTTTTTAATATTTTTAAAAACATTTTTTTACACTTCTTGCTTGCTTCTATAGTCTCCATAGGAGACTAGAAGCAGCAACTGTCTGATCGCCTCTGCTACAAAGAGGTGATGAGCAGATCACCTCTATGTAGCAGAAATGCTCCTGTGCTGTGAGCGCCGACGACTAGGTGGCGCTCATAGCGATCAGTACATGACAACCACTGGGGTCTGCTGCAGACCCAGGGTTGTCATGCCCACCCATCAGTGACCCGCGATCACTTGACCGGGTCACCGATGGGCGGGGTAAGTGATGCGCTTCCGGTGCGGTGATGTTAAATGCCACTGTCAGAGATTGACAGCGGCATTTAACATGTTAACAGCCGCGGGTGGATCGCGATTCCACCCATGGCTGTTGCGGGCACATGTCAGCTGTAAGAATCAGCTGACATGTGCCCGGTTCAGTGTGAGCTCAATGCCGGATCCCGCGCTGAACAGGGGGTGACAGCCTGGTGCGTACTATTACGCCCCAGGCTGTAAAGGGGTTAAAGGTGGCGTAATACTATGACACCATTGTTCACAGCAGTGACCTGGGAGTCAGATATGCTTCCAGGGGTCTTCCCCATGCTGTTCGCATGTCATTTGAGCACTTTTACCATCGATTAGGGCAGTTCTTAGACACCCTGGGGGCGCCGGAAAAATGTGCCAATTTCTCACAGACTTACATTGGACTCGTTGCTCGGGTCGAGCACCCGAGAATTACGAATTGCTCGACCTGCGCAATGAGCACCCGAGCGTTTTAATGCTTGCTCATCACTAGTAGTCACTTCATTATCATGATCAGCAAGACTACAATGAAAGATAACACTAATAACATAATATATTGATAACACAGCATCCGACATTCAAAATAGGGGATGTCACAAATCACCTCCTGCCCCTCCCTGCTCAATGAACTTTGCACAAAGCAAGTTTACAAAATTCTCCTATTGAAGTCAAAGGGCTTAATTCATTAAGATAAATATAAGGGCTTTCTTGAATACGATGCACTGCATTTATTAAGATGCGCATGATTCTTGCCATATTCATGGACTAGAGCAGCATTTCTGGAGTAAGAAACAATGGCACTTTTGCTAAATTTGATGGGCAGGTGTAGCCACTTTCTGTCCCTCACTGGTCCATCCGTCTATCGTACCAGAGCTGCTTCAAATTGGTGTTAAAACACAAAAGTCTCACAATTTTTGCACAAATTGTCATTGCGCTAAATATTAGTAACATTCTAAAGTATTTTACACTAGTTTTCTTCTGAAAACCCTTTGATGAAAGGCCCCTATAAAGTTCTCTCAAGACAATTTCTGGCCAAGGTTCATGTGGCTTCCAAAGAAAATCTATAAATGCTGATAAATACAACACTGGTATGATCATGTATATAAAATAGAATAGGAAAAGCCCCAATAAAAAAAAGAAAACAGATTAGAAAAAGGAAAATTTATCAGTATATGGTTTTAATAAAATTTATATTTTTACACCTTGTATTGAGGGAGTAGCCATTTAAAGATATAAAAATAACATGTTAAACATATGGAGATACCTGCATTATTATCATTCTCAAAGTTCCAGTTACAAAGACAGGGATACATAAAAAAAAGACACCAAATAGACAATCTAGACAGGTAATAAGACGTAAGAAATGGATAATCACTGTGTAGCAAGAAATGAATATTAGACGAAAAATTACAGTAAGCAATCACTAGAATCAGGTTGAGATTTTATCATGAGGGCAAGTAGGGTTAATAAAATCACAAAGAATTACTTGACAGCAATATGAAATGATGGCATACCTTGGTCCATTAAGCAAGAGAGGATTGAGTTAAGTCCCAAGTGTTCTGCTCTTTCAGACAGTTGATATGCAATTCTGAGACATCAAAGCATAGGGTTTAATTGTTATAGGAGATCATCAATTTAGTGAGACATTTCCATTTGTAGTAAACCTAATGTGCTCTTACAGCCTTGGTAAAGATTTCCTCTGTTTTATAAGT
Organism: Phyllobates terribilis; assembly: GCF_046119375.1. Taxonomy (NCBI): domain Eukaryota; kingdom Metazoa; phylum Chordata; class Amphibia; order Anura; family Dendrobatidae; genus Phyllobates; species Phyllobates terribilis. Next base: position 171,907,967 of record NW_027362771.1, read on the forward strand.
AGCTACAAACATATTCATTTATAAGAATACATTTAAAAAAAATCAGTTTTCACGTGACTTCATAAGTTTTGACATAATTTGGGAAAAGTGAATTTAAGCCAAAATATTATTTAAATGGTCACTGTTGGCAGTAACAGAGACAGAGAATATGGTAGAGGCAGGAAGAGAAGGGACTGCAGCATTTAGTTAATGCTACTCTACTCCCCAAGTGTTGTATTAAGGGCTACTCTACTGTATTCCTGTATAATATCATCCATGCTTGTGCTACATAGAGACAGCAGAGCAGGAATCCCTCATATCTCTATAAGCTGTTATTGGAGACATTGTAGCAGCTAGTCTCCATACCCTAGCTCAGAGACAACTGAAGATTAGAGATAAGTGAAAAATGTGGAAAAAAAGACCTACAATGACCAGATCTAGTTTTATTAATCATTTACACACACACATAACAGGAAATTAAAAAAAGTCAGTTATTTAAATGAGATAACAGGAACAGTCACTTAGTCACCGCATGCCTTTTTTTTTTTTGGAAAAGATTGGTCATGTTGAATTAAAACATTTATTCTCTCCTGATGTCTATCACTGGGAGAAAGTCGGAAGTTCTCAATGCACATTAAATAATCTTCAGATCCCAGAAAAATCAGTCGTGATCATGCATCTTATTTCATTTACAACTCATATCTTATGTGTAAAATTAAAGCCATTTGCACAGAGATTTGGTCAGGTTTTGAGTATACTCCTGGTTTTAGGTTTGAGCACTGATGCAAAATAATGACCAAATCTGTAAAGCTTGAAAGCAGCTTTCACGGGAAGTCAATTAGCCTAGTCTACCATGAAGAGAACATGCCAACTTTGTTCTAATGTTGCTCTTTTGACCCAGGATACCAGTGTAGAAAATCAGAAGTGTTAACCAATATGACCTTGTGGATATTTATTGTTCACATTTACTGTTGCTACAGCACATTTTTATTCTATTCAGAAACCATTTTATATTTGTCTCCTAAAAAAGTCAAGCAGTTCAAATACATTCTTTTTAATACCCGAGAAGATATAGCTAAAAAGCAGTAGCAAATAGTGAAATAACAAATAGTGCAGAAATGTGATGAGCTTGCCAACTTACAGACTGACTCGAGGGGCTTTCCTGTCTATATTAAATTGTGCATGCCATTTATTAGTTAAACTTAGTGTTTATCAATTAAAGCATAATGAGCAGTTAGGGCATGCACTAGCAATTTTCAAGTTGGTAGTGTCTTCTTTGTGTTTTCACAGGCAATATAACAACAGTATAGCCTTAGGGTGAAAACTGTTAAATCTATTGAATCTAGTCAAAATTGTTGGTATGCAAAAAAAAGTGCTAAAGAATTCAAGAAAATCAACTTAATTATTTTTTTATGATGATTAAGTACATCAAACTTCAAATTAAAAAGGGGAGAAATAGAGTTGCATTTCTAAGCGTAAAACAAAATATTTTTATTCAATGTACTACACTAGTGCGACTCAACTAATGAATTCTTCAGTTTATCTCTTATCAGCATTATCAATTTTATCATGTTAAATCTCGTAGTAGCTCTTGTAGAGCAATTACAGTGATTAATTCAGCTATATTTTTCTTATCTATGTCAGATAAAATCTAAATGCCAAAATGATTCAAACTATGACTATCAAGTACATAAAAAATACATATAGCTTTATACTACAATTAAATTGAATGCTTAGTCATTAGATTCCTATGCAGAGATGTAATTTTATGATGGTAATTTCAATCCCCAACTATGACATGAAAGTGACAGTGTTGGTCTTTTCATGTGAAATAAAGGGTTAAATGTTCACAAAGTCTATGTGTGACCACAACCTTTGCAGTCACCTATACCCCTGTAGAAAAAATATGTGAATATAAATGTCCTGCATTTATTGTCTTAAAATAGTCCTTCGATACCTATAATGCCCTTTCTCCCCCTGCGGCATTCCGTTTGGGACTCCCCTTGAACGAAACGTCACAAGAAATAAAGAAAAAAAATGAACATATAGGAATTAGCAAAATAAGGAGAATAGTAGGTAATTTTATAATAAAGCAAATGACAAAAGTGGTTAGGGTTTGAAGATAGATATTTACAAAAGAAATTTTTGGTATTAGACTACACTTAAATGAAAATTCACATCAGTCTAAAAAATATAACGCCATAGTTACATATTACATCTATACTATCGAAAAATTTAAAGATATACGATACTTGAAAATCATGAAATATATCCCAAAACAGCATGCTGGGTACATAAAAATACAAATATTTGGTGTACCCAGCATCATAACCACAGATAATGATTAAAATCAAAGTCCTCTATTACTTCATGTTAACATTACACATTTCAAACAATTCAGTTCTTATTCATAGTACTATCAATAAGAACTGAATTGTTCAAAACGCATAGGGTGCATCCTGAATGTTTTTTGCAATATTTTTCAAGGATGTTTTTAATCTCTAATTTTAACATTGAATAATAAAGGACTTTGATTTTAACCATTACCAGTGGACGTGATGCTGGATACACCCACTCAACATTTGCATCTTTACCTGATGCCATCACAGCTTCCGTCCCTGCGCTGCCCTAGAGTAATGTCCATGAACTGCATTTCAACTAGGTGACATGGATTTCAACCTTTTTTCTGCTGGTTATGTAAAAAAGTCTGCTACATAAGAAATGTGTTTTACACCAAACATGCAGAGAACATCAGTCAAAGATATAATATGCTATACTTCTTTGCAATACTGTCAAGTAAAAAATGAATACTGACATGTTTAAAGTCAGGTCACCATGTAGTGTAGCTAATTCACCCTTCACATAGTGTAGCAAATTCACCCGGCATTGACTGACAGCTGGCTCTGCTGCTCTCTATACCATGCAGTGACTGAAGCCAAGCTGGCCGCACCCCTATGACTGAAAGCCTGAGGCTGTAGGGATTAATAAAGTTAGTTTCCTCCCAGCAGTGGGATCTCAGTACGGGCACCGGGCAACTTCAAAATGCTATTAACCTTCAGATTAACCCCATATCGGCAAATGAATAGCATTTTTTTACATGACAGATTCCCTTTAACTCAATTTTCTTGATTTTGTGACAGGTCCTCTTTAAATCACTTTCAAAACATGAAGAAAAAGTTAATTTTTCCAGCATGGTACAGTATTCATATTGCTTTTAACTAACTAACAGCAACTTAAGTGCTAAATAAAAACAAGACATTTTATATGCATGTGATATTTCATTGACATATAGAATATCTACTAATGCACCTTATGCTTAAATTATGCATCCCAGCGTTTTAAATTTGATGCATTTTGCAATTTGCAATTTGCAATGCATTTAATAAATATTTCAAGGCTGTTTTTTCTTTGATTTCTGAGCAGAAATTCACTGAAATGTTTGAATGTTTCAGTATATGTTAAATTCAGATCGACTTCATCCACCAGACACTTTTCCATATAGATTACATGATGAAACAATAAGGAATAGAATCTAGGCATATACTGTACAGTGCCAACATATTTGCCACGTTTATATCAGGATATACTGGGTTTTCTCATATATATTGCATATTGACCCAGGTTGGGCAATAAAAATAAATAAATTTTCTCACTTCCAGGACCTTTGCTGTTTCTCCACACAGGCTTCTGTGTCTCCCTCCTATCTCCTGAATTAAATAATATTACTTGATAGCTGCAGTCAATCATTGGCCGCTGATGGGGTGCAACCTTCGTATTCTGTATAAACCAGAAAGTCATATTCAGGCAGAATGTGAATGCTGCATCCCATCAGCAGCATCAGAAGTATCCCTAATACCTGATAACACATTTAGGATAAGAAGCAAAAACTGAACAGTTTCGAACACTATAGAGAGTAAACGTACCCTATAGAGTTGAAAAGTGCTAAGGAATCTCAAAAGACAATGTCTTGAGGAGTTCCCAAATAGAAAACTTATAGTTCTAGGCAACTATTGGATTCAAATAATGATGAGTAAACGTGCTCGCCACTGCTCGGTACTCGCCCGAGCATCTCACTGCTCGAGATGCTCGGCGCTCTGCTAGCATTTCCTGGTTGCTCGGCGGGAGCTCGGCTCCTCTCCCTGCATGCTTGGCGCACTTTAGAGAGGATTGCCTGCCACACATTGTAATGCTGTAGCCATGTTGGTTGTGTCATTACAGTGATTGGCTGGCCGCACAGCGTCATCAGGTCTATATAAGACCTGGCGCGCCATGCTCGTCACAGTCTACCCCGGAAACAGGCAGTGTAGGGAGGGATGCTGCTGAGCTAGGGAGAGATTTGGTTGTTTATTAGTTAGTATAGGTATTCCACAACATCTACAGTATATATATCCATCTGAACTAACAGTCCTTCTGAGAACTAATCCAGCAGCATCTCTTCAGTGTTGACAGCATGAGTTGGGCAGGCAGGCAGTGTATGCGGCAGACTGCAGTGCATATAGCATGAGGGTCCATTGAACATCCTGTTAATCTAAGTATTCCGCAACATATATATATCAGAGCTAGGCTGGCAGGCAGTGTATGTGGCAGACAGCAGTGTATAATACAGCACAAGAGGCTCCATTCCAGTTCAGTCTGCTGCTGCTGTTAGATATTTCTAGAAATAGCCCCAGGTATCAAGGGCCAGGGATAATTTTTTTTTTATCTTAAGCCTGATTATTTGCTTAAAAACAATCCAGAGAACACTGTTTTCTGCTTTATTTGCTTGCTGCCACTGCAGAGTACAGTCAGATCCTTTCCAAATTACAGCGATAAAAATCCAGAAATTTTTAGTGAATGTGGAAAATATTGGTCTCCATTTAAATTTTGTTGCAGTGTGTTAGTGAAGTTATTAACACCAGGTTGCTGTGAAAAATAGTAACCTACAGGCCAGCTATGTAAAACTGTGGTTTTCTGTCACACGTATCACATATACGTTCGCTCCAAATTCAGGCATTTATGGTCTCCATTTAAATTTTGTTGCAGTGTGTTAGTGAAGTTATTGACACCAGGTTGCTGTGAAAATTAGTAACCTACAGGCTAGCTATTTAAAACTGTGGTTTTCTGTTACACGGATAACATATAAGTTTGCTCCAAATTCAGCCATTTCTGGCCTCCATTTAAATTTTGTTTCAGTGTGTCAGTAAAGTTATTGACACGAGGTCGCTGTGAAAAATAGTAACCTACAGGCCTGGTATTTAAAACTGTGGTTTTCCGTCACATGTATCATATATCACTGCGGTTCAAATTCAGCCATTTGTACTGAACGTGGAAAATATTGTCCTCCATTTAAAATGGACAAAGTGTGTGGCAATGGATGGGGAAGTGGACATGATGGTGATGGTGCATGCAGAGGATGAGGCCGAAGCCATGGGCAAGCTGAAATTGTGCCACAAAAAACACCCACATCTTCTCGCTCGACTTTCCTGTCTCAATTAATAGGGGACTGCAGAACACCACTATTGAACACAAAGCAGTGTGAAAAGGTTTTTGGTTGGATAGCAGATAATGCTTCCAGTCACTTAGCCACCACCACCTTGTCTTTCACATGGTCAAGTCTCAGTAGCCCTGAGTCTGGACTGCACATTCCTCAACCTGATCCTCCTTCCTCCCACCATGCCGAGTGCCCGGAAACAACTGATCCCACACTTGGACACTCCAAAAAGCCGTTCACTTTTCCATTTATAGATTCAGGCCTCTCGCCCGATCCACTTGAAGCAGGGCAAGAGGAGATTGCATGTAGCGATGCCCAAATATTTGAGCAGCTATGGCCACAAGAAGGCGATGGTGGGAAACTGTCACAAGAGGTGGATGATGATGAGACAAAATTGCCAGAAAGTCAGGAGGAGGACCAGGATGCCGAAGTGGAAGATGAAGTGGTGGATGATGAAGTCACTGACCCAACCTGGCAAGGTGACATGCAGAGCAAGGACAGCAGCACACAGGGGGAGAGAGGCATAGCACCACAAAAGGCAAGAACAAGCAGTGTGGTGGCCGCAGACAGAAGGCGGGCAACCATTCCCCGTTACATTTACACAATGGACATTGCCAGTACAATTGTTAGGTCTTCCTGACTCCAGTTGTTTTTTAAAGACTCTGCCGACAACCCCAAAAAGACCATTTGCACCACCTGCCAGGCCAGCATCAGCAAAGGTAGCAAAACTACCAGCCTGACCACCACCAGCGTGATCAGGCACATGGCAGCAAAGCACCCAACTAAGTGGGCCGAACCCCAGGGTCCAGCAACAGTGTCTGCGGGTGACACCACTGCTTATTCTGCTGTTGTGCGTGCACGCCAATACCCTGATCATGGCGCTTGAGAAGATGCCTCCCGCCCTGCACCTGTCGCTCAACATTCTCAACTAGCACCGTCAGCAAGCATGTCCACGTCCTTGTCCCAGTGCAGCGTTCAGTTGTCCCTACTCCAGTCTTTGGAATGCAAGCGCAAATATGCAGCTAACGCCCAACACTACTAAATTCACACAATTCGTGAATGCTTGTGCTCAAAATGTTGCCTTTTAGGCTCGTAGAGAAGGAAGCTTTCCGCAACCTGATGGTGGCAGCTGTCCCTTGGTACTCGATCCCCAGCCTCCACTATTTCTCCCCGTGTGTCGTCCCCGTGTTGCACAGGCACGTGTCCCACAACATTAGCCATGCCCTCAACAATGCAGTTACTAAGAAAGTCCACCTAACCACGGACATGTGAACAAGTGCTTGTGGGAAGGGATGGTACATCTTGCTGACGGCACACTGGGTTAACATAGTGGAAGCCGGCACCCAGTCGGACCTTGGGACGGAACACGTCCTCCCGATGACGAGGATTGAGGCCCTTAGGTCAATGAGGGTTGCCCCCACATTCTACACTCTGCACCTCCTCCTCTTCATCCTCCATCTCCGAAATGACCACATCAGTCACAAGCTGGAAGCACTGCAGCACTGCCTCAGCCAAGCTGCAACAGGCTGTGCTGAAGCTAATATGCTTAGGTGACAAACCACACATTGCTGAAGAGTTGTGGACAGCTCTGAAAGAGCAGGTAGATCTGTGGCTGACACTGCTGACCCTACAGCCAGGCCTGCTCATGTGTGACAATGGCCGGAACCTGGTGGGGGCTATGAGGCAAGGCAAGCTCACATAAGTACCATGCCTGGCCCATGTGCTTAACCTTGCGGTTCAGCAGTTTCTCAAGACCTAGCCGGATCTGTCAGATCTGCTTGTTAAAGTACGCCACCTGTGTGCCCATTTTAGAAAGTGAGCTAGAGCTTCCGCCACTCTTGCCGTGCTTCAGCAGTGTTTGCAGCATCCGGCTCTCTGACTGATCTGCGATGTCCCCACACATTGAAACTCTACATTGCAGATGTTGGGAAGGATTTGTGAGCAGAAGAGGGCAGTTGTTGACTACCAGCATCAACAAGGCCTTCTTTATTCGGTTCAAACTCCACACATAATACCTCAGGAGTGGACATGGATGTCAGACATATGTACCATTCTCCAAAACTTTGAGGACTCCACCAAGATGGTGAGAGGTGATGATGCCATAATTAGCGTCACCATCCTGCTTCTCTGTCTTCTGAAATGCTCTCTCCTCTCAATTAAAGAGGATGCATTGTAGGTGGAGCACAATGATATGGAGCAAGGAACCATAGAGGGTGATTCCACACAGCTCAGCCTCATCTTATCCCAATGTGGATTGAGTGACAATGAGAAAGAGGAGGAGGAAGAAAAACAGGGCTAGTTTCCTGCGCTATAGACGCTACTACCTGCGCAACTTTCATACCGTCTGTTCAGCGTGGATGGCCTGAGGACAGGGAGGAGGAGGAAGAGGAGGAGGATGAGGAGGAGAGCATTGTCAGTCGTCCCCTTGGTAACGACACGGAAGTCTTGCCTCTTTGCAGTCTGGCACACATGGCTGAGTTTATGTTACACTGCCTTTCCCATGACCCTCGCATTGTCCAAATTTTGGGTGACAGTCATTACTGGTTGGTGACACGTCTAGACCAACGCTGCAGGGAGAACTTCATGTCTCTTATTTCTTTGCAGGACAGGCCTAATAAAATGGGGCAATACGAGAAGGCCTTTGTTGCGGAAATAGTGAAAAAATTTCCATCTGAAAACACTGGTGGCAGAGGTCACAGTTTGCTGGACAACCAAGGAGTACTGGCGAGAGAGCCACAAATGCAATCCAGCAGTGTCTGGGGAACACTGTCAAAGTTCTGGGACAGTTTTCTCAGACCATCCCATCGCACAGGTCCAGAGGCGGGGGGTACGCTCACAAAGAGTGCAAAGTTTCGGAAGATGGTAAGGGAGTGCCTTGCCGACTGTACCAACGTCCTCCATGATTCCTTTGTGCCTTATAATTATTGGGTATCCAAGCTGGACACATGGCATGAACTGGCTCTCTATGCCTTGCAGGTCCTTGCCTGCCCTGCCGCTTTTGTCAGAGCGGGTTTTTAGCTCTGCCGGTGGAATTATAACCGATAGGCGCATCTGCCTGTTAACTAAAAATGTTGACAGGCTGACTCTTAAAAAAATGAAGGGATGGATTGGAGCGGACTTCTCAACACCACCGAATGATACCAGTCAGTGATGAGCGAGTACCGTAATATACGTAATGGCTATACTCGTAACTACTTTGTAATAATCGCGTATTTATTCCGAATAGCGAGTAAAATGTAAATCAAGGGGAAATGTGAGTAATTTTCTGCTGGACCCTACAAAGAGGTCTGTGGGCCTGAAGAAAAGGCTGAAATGGATGGGAAAGTGATGAAATAGAATGGGAAGAGCCTGGAGAATATGCCTGCATGCATTTCTGACTTACATATGGTGTGTGGTAGTGTTGAGCGAGCATGCTAGACACTGCTCGGTACTCGCCAGAGCATCTCACTACTCAGAATGTTCAGCGAGCACCGAGCATTTTTGGGTTACTCGGGCAGGAGCTCGGGTCTCTGCCCTGCATGTTTGGCGCTCTTTACAGAGCCAATAAACATGCAGGGATTGCCAGCCAGTCACTGTAATGACGCAGCCATGTTGGTTGTGGGCATTACAGTGATTGGCTGGCCGCACAACATCACCTCGAGTATTTAAAACCGGGCGCCGCCATCTTGGACACAGTCGCTCCGGATCAGACAGTATAGGGAGAGTGCTGCTGAGCCAGAGAGAGATTTATACTGCGAAATAGGAAGTGTAGGGTCTCTAAAGCCTGCAAAATCAAACAAACAGTCCTTCTAAGGACTAATATCCATCCCAGATATCAGGCAGGCAGGCAGGCAGGCTGGCTGTATAGGAGACGCAGTGGTTAAACCAACAAACACTGCATTACAGTCCTGTGTGCAGCTGCTGCTCAAATTGCTAGACTTAGCCCCAGGTCTCAGGGGCCAGGAAAAATCCTTTTTTCTCACCTAAATCCTCTTTTTTTTCCCTCAGTCAGACTGTACAAATACCCATCTTATTAACCTTTTGGTATCCCCCCCCAAAAAAAAAAAAAATTGAGTGTGTCTGTGAGTGTTCAAACTAGAGATGAGCGGTGTTCGAATCGAACTGTTCGCCAATCTCAAATTCGAGCTGATTTGGGCGGTGTTCGAGCCGTTCGACGAACCCGAACGATTTGAAAAAAATCCGGCTGTTCGAGGTTATGTTCGATAACTGTTCGTGCACCAAAATCGTAACAGGATTTTTTCACAGTAATGCTGATAATCAATGTTAATACACAGTGTGAGTGTACAGCGGGGCGGGGGGAGGGGCATGGGATGGATCTCTGCAGAAATAATGAAGATCTCCATTTTTTTTTCTCTTTCCCGCATTTACAGTGGGGAGCTGCAGTCTGTCAGCCTATCAGCAGCGCACACAGGGAGCGAAGTGCTTTTTTTCACACAAGCAAGGGCATGTGTCATAGGCTGAGTATGTCACATGTCCTTGCCCTATAAGACCCAGCCATTTTCCCCATCGCCACCATTTTCTCACTGCTGCAGCTGAGTGTTAGATGGCACCGCTGCTGCTGTGTGCGCGCTATACAGTATAACTGTGTGAATTGCAAGCGAATTTTACATGAAATAGACAGATAGCTTGGAAGTAGGGACTAGTTCTAATTGCAGCCCTTTTGAGGGCTAGGTTACAGCATTTCCTACGACTTTTATCAGGCAGGTCTGTGCTATTAAATAGATAGAAAGGTTGGGTGTAGTGTAGTTGTAATTGCAGCCGTTTTGAGGGCTAGGTTACATCAGTTCCTATCACTTTTAGCCAGGCAGGTCTGTTTTAGTGCTGTGCAAGTGTTTTTCACAGCATTTGGCTAAATCTAGCTAAGCAAATCCTTTTGGGCCTCTTGCAGTGTGTGTTAGTCAGTGTAGTAGCCTATCTGTGTTGCAAGCTACACCACCTGTGTATGTAATACAAATTTTTTACTGCACCTAGCCAAGTAAAACCTTTTGGGCATATTAGCAGTGTGTGTTAGTCAGTGGAGTAGCCTATCTGTGTTGCAAGCTACACCACCTGTGTATGTAATACAAATTTTTTACTGCACCTAGCCAAGTAAAACCTTTTGGGCATAGTAGCAGTGTGTGGTACTCATTCTATTAGGCCATCTATACTAAGCTCCACCAGCTTTCAAATTACTAATAATTTTTAGCTGCATCTTGCCTGTAAAATATTTTTGGGCACAGTAGCAGTGTGTGGTACTCATTCTATTAGGCCATCTATACTAAGCTCCACCAGCTTTCAAATTACTAATAACTTTTAGCTGCATTTTGCCTGTAAAATAATTTTGGGCCTGTAGCAGTGTGTGGTACTCATTCTATTAGGCCATCTATACTAAGCTCCACCAGCTTTCAAATTACTAATAATTTTTAGCTGCATCTTGCCTGGAAAATAATTTTGGGCCTGTAGCAGTGTGTGATACTCATTCTATTAGGCCATCTATACTAAGCTCCAACAGCTTTGAAATTAAAAATAATTTTTAGCTTCATCTAGCCCGGAAAATAATTTTGGGCATAGTAGCAGTGTGTGGTACTCATTGTATTAGGCCATCTAAACCAAGCTCCACCAGCTTTGAAATTAATTAGAATTTCTAGCTGCATCTAGCACAGAAAATAATTTTGGGCATAGTAGCAGTGTGTGGTACTCATTGTATTAGGCCATCTATACCAAGCTCCACCAGCTTTGAAATTAATAATAATTTTTAGCTGCATCTAGCCCGGAAAATAATTTTGGGCATAGTAGCAGTGTGTGGTACTCATTGTATTAGGACATCTATACCAAGCTCCACCAGCTTTGAAATTAATAATAATTTTTAGCTGCATCTAGCCCGGAAAATTATTTTTCTACCCAATAGTGGTAGTAATAGAAATATGGGGCGCGCGTCTGGCTAACAGAAATATATGCTTCATAACAAAAAACACCAGCCTAGCGCACTGCATTAATAAGATGGCATCATCGTCTCTCCCAGTGCTAGGCCTACTACGCCGGCTAGCATTCCTGTGCCTAAAACACAATGTATGGGTCCGCGCTAGCCACGATGCTGAGGGGTCTAACGCTGCTGCTAACCCTTTATCACAATTCAATTGGCAGATTTTCACAGAGCTCTTCCCCAACGCCCACCAATCGGGCCACCCTCCATATGGGATCTAGTGACGAATAGTTGATGCCATTAATCAGAGCGTCAGTTGCCCCGTCGACGTGGCAAGCATACGGTAAGGCATGGGAAGAGTGGACCCGACTAGTAGCAGGCAGATGGGTTGACCAATGTGAACCAGCCAGATTACAAGTCACCATAGAATTTCTCCACCAGCTAATGATGAGGGGCATATCAGGGGCGTCAGCGCAGCGGTGTCTGACCGGAGTAGCATTTCACTTCCAACTACTGAATTGGGGAGATGTGACAAAGAGATTCATCAACAGACAATCCATAAAAGGGTGGAAAAGGGGTCAGCCAAGTCAGGAGTGTAGACGTCCCATCCCGTGTCACTATAACTGATTTCTCACATCATATCCCTAACATCATTAACATGACACTCACAATTTGAAGCAACACTACTGTCTACTGCATTTGCGATTGCCTTCTTCGGGGCGCTATGCATAAGCGAATTAGTCCCTCAATCCAAAATTACCACCAGTGGAGGCTTATTACACCAGGACGCAGTCATAGCCAATAATGCAATACGTCTACGCATACGCAAATCGAAAACGGTTCCAGCGGGCAGGGGCACTTGGGTACTTCTACAACCCACAAGCGGTACACTGAGTCAGGTAACAATAGTAAAAACATGTATAACCATCAGATCACAAAGTAATTTCTTCCTATCACACATTGATGGAACGCCATTATCAAGATACCAGTTCCAAGCTATATTTAATAAATGTCTAACATCGGAGGGTACCACCCCAAAAATTACGGGACACACTCATTCCGCATAGGCGCGGCCACGGAAGCAGCAAGAGCAGGACTGTCAGAAACGGAAGTTCAGAGGATAGGGAGATGGCGATCCACGTGTTTGGATAGATACATAAGACCGGACTTGTTATCCTAACGTGGTTTGTTTCTTTTACAGGTGACGCTAAGCCAACAGTGTGGGTGATAGGCCACTCGTATGTGTATTGGGCAGAAAAAAAGGCGAAAGTCCGCCCAGGCGGGAGGAAATGAAAGTATCATAACACATATTTCAACTGGAGAGGTATTAGAGGCCTGCAATGGCCACAGGTACTAATGGAGGTAATCAAGGTAGGGAGAGAGGCAAGAGGTCCGGTCATCTTAGTTATACAGGCCGGGGGAAACGACCTAGGTCATCACAAGAGCGCATAACTATTGGCAATAATGAAACTAGACACTGAGCGCTTCAGAGAATTTTTCACAAAACTAACTATAGTATGGTCAGAGATTGTGCCGGTAGCGGTATGGAAGGTGCGCGAGACATCACGGCCATCGAACGGACAAGGCGGGTAATAAATATTCAGATGGCAAAATTTAGAAGAGACAGAGGCGGTGTAGTGATACGACACCGACAACTGGAAGGAGATAAAGCAGGCCTCATACGGCCCGACGGTGTTCACTTAATGGATATTGGACTGGACATATTCTTGTCAGGACACCAGGACGGAGTGGAACAAGCGTTAAGAGTGATGGATGGGGGTTAGAGTCCTTCATACGAGTACGCAGGATCCTCCGTGGCCTGGAAATAGAAAGGACATGTTGGAGAGTTACACTTGTTGGCCAACTTGCCGGTGTGGAGACACAGGGCATGATGCAACAAGCTGAATTATTTTAGAAATAAAATGCCTTTCTAATGGAATGAGAATAAAGAGTTAATAAAGAGTAAATACAGTCTGCCTAGGCTAGATGCAGTTAAAAATTCTTATTAGATACACAGGGGGTGTAGCTTGCTTCAGAGCTGGGCGACTACGCTGACTAGCAGACACTGAAGCTTTGGAGAAGACCTCTGAGTAAACAGCTCTTCAGACTCAACCATATGTGTTACCCCAAGACATAGTGTATGTAGTTTCCTACGGTTAAAATGGGGGGGGGCGACCCAACCCACCTGGATTTGACGATGCCAACGTCACGTAAAACACAGCAAGGGGACTCCAAAAAGAGTCTCCATTTTTTCCAAAAATTGTGGCTCAGACACCACTTAAGTGGCATCAATTGCCCCAGAGTTGCTTAAAACGGTTGGTGAGGTGATTTTACAAAATCCTCAAGCTTTTACTCTCCCCATGATGACACAGGGGTAGAAAAGTCCTTTAGGATCCATGATTTTCTCATCTTTATGAACGTGAGTCTGTCTACATTCTCAGTGGACAGCCGCGTGCGCTTATCTGTCAGCACACCACCAGCAGCGCTGAACACACGTTCAGAGAGAACGCTGGCTGCAGCTCCGGACATTTTTCCAGATTAGAAGCCCAAAATGAGCGAGGGTCCAGTGACACAGTCATGGCTTCGATGTTCACTTGGAGATACTCCTGTACCATCCTCTCTAGGCGTTGACTATGTGTCAGACTTCTTGTCTCCTGTGGCCTTGCAAAGGATGGTCTAAAAAAGTGGTGAAACAATTCCACAAAATTGCTGTTACCAGCAGATACTGTGTTACTGTTACGGTGTGAGTGATGAAGACTCGACAGTCCCACGGTTGGCAAGTTAGAACTGTGAGATTCACTACGTGCACCACGGGTGTTTTGTGGAAAAGCACATGTAAGATTCTGCAACAGCCTCTGCTGATACTCCTGCATGCGTGAATCCCTTTCTATGTCAGGAATTATTTCGGCAAATTTACTTTTGTACCGGGGATCTAAGAGTGTGGCAACCCAGTAGTCGGGATTACTTTGAATTCTGACAATCCGAGGGTCATGTTGCAGGTAGTGCAGCAAGAAGGCACTCGTGTCTTGCGCATCCAGGAGGACCAAGTCCTTGTTGTGTTGGTAGCAAGGTAATAATCATGCTTCCTTCCTCTGCCCTCTCCCCACAACCTCACACAACAGAAATGTGATCAAGGTCTCCCTCATCTGATGAGTCTTCCATGCCCATCGCCAGTTCATCATCCACTTCTTCCTCGGCTCCTGCACCTTCCTCAACAGTTTGGCTGCTACCATGCGGCCTGGTTAATGCCTCTCCCCCACCCTCACATGCCAGCCGCCTTGGTGCTGCCAACCTTCTGGACCTTGGAGATGTTATCCCTTCTGCATACGACTCTTCCTCTACTTCCTCCACCACCTCTTGTCCCACCACCTGACTCCGAATTCTGTCTAACGTGTGCTCCAGCATGTAAATCACCGGAATAGTAATGTTGATAATGGCATCGTCAGCACTAAACATCTTCGTCGCCATTTCAAAACTGTGCAGAAGGGTGCATAGGTCCAGAATCTGAGACCACTCCTGCAGCGTGATTTGCCCCACCTCTGGATCTCGTTGGCCCAGGTTATACATCAGAACGTATTGCACCAGGGCTTGTCGGTGCTGCCACAGTCGCTGCAACATGTGCAGAGTTGAATTCCACCGTGTCGGCACATCGCATTTCAGACGGTGAACTGGCAGGCCCAACGACTTCTGTAGAGATGTAAGTCGTTGAGCTGCGGGATGTGAACGGTGGAAGTGAGCACACAGCGACCTTGCCCTCTGCAGAAAGCCATCTAGTCGAGGATAGTGGGCTAAAAATTGCTGGACAACCAGGTTCAACACGTGAGCCATACAAGGCACGTGTGTGACATTGCCCCGGCGAAGAGTCG
This sequence comes from Phyllobates terribilis, assembly GCF_046119375.1. NCBI lineage: Eukaryota > Metazoa > Chordata > Amphibia > Anura > Dendrobatidae > Phyllobates > Phyllobates terribilis. The sequence continues at coordinate 171,923,184 of NW_027362771.1, forward strand.
CACCCAAGATTGCAGCATTGTCGCACACGGCCTTCCCTGGTTGCAGGTCCAGTGGAGACAACTATTCATGAAACTGGGTCTCCAGAGCTGACCACAACTCTTCAGCTGTGTGACTCACATTTCCCAGACATTTCAAAGTAAACACTGCCTGATGCTGTTGAGGCCTGCTGCCAGCATAGTAAGGAGGTGTGCAGGATTCCTTCTGCGCAGTTAGAAAGCAGGTGGCATTACCAGACAGGCTTTGGGTGCAGGTGGAGGACCGAGAGGAGGTTGAGGAGGCAGAAGCAGTGGAGGAACTTCTAGATAAAGAGGATTGACGTTCAACTCGTGGGGACGGCAAGACTTGGACAGCAGCCCCTCGTCCTGCTGTCACCATAGTTACCCAGTGCCCAGTCAGCGACATGTAACACCCCTGTCCATGCCTACTCGTCCAAGTGTCTGTGGTGAAATGCACCCTGTCACACACAGAGTTTCTCAAAAAAGCGGTGATGTTGTGTGTGACATGCTGGTGTAGTGCAGGCACACCTTTCTTTGAGAAGTAGTGCCGACTGGGCAACTGGTACTGGGGCACTGCGACGGACATAAGGTCTCGAAAATCCTCTGTGTCCACCAGGCGGAAAGGAAGCATTTCTGTAACCAAGAACTTGCAGATGGTGAAATTCAACCTCTTAGCTTTCTCATGGCTAGGAGGAAATGGTCTTTTCTTGTTCACATCTGAGGGACCTAAGGCTGGCTATTGTGCTTAGACGGGGTTGAGGAGGGTGTCCCAGGCAAACTGCCGGTCTGTGAGGAAGATGGAGGCGGAAAAGTTAAGTTGCCTTGATCCAAAGGTGGTGCTCTCGATGTCGGAGAGCACTAAACACCAGCTGGTCTTTCCACTTCCAAATGAAATGATGACCTGCCAATCACACTGGCTGTTGCGGGTAAAGAGGTGGCAGGTCTGCGTCCAAAAACATTTGTGACTGCTCTCCCCCCAGTCACAGAGGATGAAGAGGCCGTGGATGCACAAGATGGGGCAGACGGTGGTTGGCCCGGCCCGCTAGGCCGCATTGTAGCACAGTGAGCTTCCCACTGCAACTTATGCTTCATATCCATGTGACGGTTCATGCATGAAGTACTCAAACTTTGGATTTTTTGGCCTCTACTTAGCTTTTGGTGACAAATATTACAGATAACACGAGTTGGGTCATCCTTATCGATCTGAAAAAATGCCCAGGCTATGCAAGGCTTAGAGCCCATGCGACCTGAACAGCCACCACGACTTGTGGTCAGAGGCAGAGTTGAGGTTGAGGTTGAGGATGCAGTTGTTGACGTGCTTCCAGTACTCCGTCTCTGTCCAGGAAGACGCAACCTAACCTCGTCGTCAATAGCATCCTCCTCCACCTCCTCTGCTGACCTCATCGACTGGCTGACTGTGGGCTGATAGTAAGTGGGATCTACAACCTCGTCATCATCACCCTGTGTGTTCTCACACCCGTCGTCCTCAGAGCAAACCTCTTCCTGCCCTGACCGAAAAGTCAAGTTGTCGCTCCAATCAGGTATTTGAGTCTCATCATCATCTTCATCATTGTCTCCACCAACAGGAGTTACAGTTTGGGAACGAGGGTCTACATTATTCTCAGAACCTTCTTCATCTGGTCCTGGATCCGACTTATAAAGATTCTGGGCATCAGTGCAGATCATTTCCTCGTCTGGATTAACAGAAGCTCTGGAGCAGACCTCCGTTTCCCAGGCTATAGTATGAGTAAACAGCTGTGCAGACTCAACCATCCGTGTTACCCCATACTCAGACGGGCAGCTGGAGACTTGGGAGCTGTGAGGAAGCAAGTGCGATTGGGGTGACACCTCTGAGGACTGGAGTATTTGTGATGTTGAAGTTGAGGTGGAGGAGAGCCCAGTTAAAGGAGTACTTTATATCCGTTGAAGCATCTGCTGTTTTTGTGCCTCATCTGGAATTTGTAGCGATGGACGTGTCCATAAGAAAGGGATCGTATCACATTGTCCACGAAAAGAAGTAGACATCTTAGTTTTTCTGAAAGATGGTCTTTCTTCTGCAGATGTTACTCCCCCCCACCGCGGGGGGCTTGACCCACCAGCGGACAGGCACCAGTATTGGGAGAGGGGGGCTGGCCGTCAGGGTCCACCGCGGCTCTGGCACAAACCCGGCGACACGGAGGTCGCACGGGCAGGAACAGACTGGCCGTGTCGGCTTCGCACTCCAGCGTAGTCCCTCTGCCCGCTCGCGCCCGTAACCTCAAAGGGATGCGCAAGCTGCTTTTCTTCCCAGGGCTGTTCCCCGCCCAGCAGCAACGTGGGGGAGCTCAGGTAGGCCTTCCACCGTACTCCCTTACCTCCCTCACCCTCTTTCCTTTTTCCGTTCTCCATCCAATCCCTCGGCTCTGTGGTGTCCACTCTCCCTCCAGCTCTCTCCTTCTCACAGGTGGACTACCGTGTGTATTCACTCTGTGGCGAATCTTTTGGGCCCAGGCATAAGATGTTGTCGAGGTAATGGATAATATGTGCCCCCTTAGAAACGTCTATTACAACCCATTCGAGGAAGCAACTAAACGCCTCAAATAGTGAGCAGGATCTGGACCACACCATGGGCAAACAGCGATCTATACAGTATTCTCCTTCCCAGAAGCAGCCCAATATGTGGACACTATTCGGAGGCACAGGTAGTAAGTAACCGGAATGCCGCATCAATGTCTGTTTTGGCAATTAGGGTGACCCTTCCCAACTTCTTGATCCGCCTGTTTGCCTTGTCAAAGGATGTACAGTATATACTACTGTACTTGGTTCCGCGTCGATGTTGTCGTTTAATGACCTGCCCCTTGGATATGACAAATGGTGGATTAGTCCGTATGTATTGGGTTCCGTTTTTGGCACAACTCACAATGGGGATACCACTATGTCTTGTAAGGAAAGTGTTCTGAATGGAACCGCCATTCTACCTAAAGATATTTCTTTTTTTAATTTTCTTGTCACGACGTCTGGGTGTTGGTAGGCTGATTTTAGATTTTTACTCCAGCCTTTCTTGATTTTAGAAGGGCATGAAATGCCTATATCTGTGTCTCTCCCTCCTTTTACTTCTCCACCTCTTTTCTTTTCGCATGACTATATGTACTTGTCACTTTTCCATGTGTTAGTTGTGTCTTCTGAGCAGTTTGTCAGCTTTTGGACACCTTTGAAGGTGTTTTCTATGTGTTTCTATGTGTTTTTGTTTGCCTGCCATTGGTTTTAATGGTGTTCGACGAACAGTTCGAAGAACAGTTCGGCGAATATACCGGTATTCGACGAACCAAACCGAAACCGAACACTACGGGGGTGGCTCAACACTAGTTCAGACACTGTTTAAAAGAGTCTGGTTTCAGCCAGATACCTAGAACTGTGGTTTTGCAGTTCCACGGTTCAAATCTCTGTATTATCCACTTTTTTGCCTTTTTCCATAAAAAAAAAACAGTTTGAGTGTGTCGCTGACTGTTCAGACACAAATATATCTTTTTAAAAGATTGTGGTGTAGGCCAGAGAACTAGAACTGTGGTTTTCCTCTTCCACGGTTCTAATCTCCTTTTTATTACCCTTTTTCCATTGATAGTGCGAGTGTAAGCTATTTTACTTCATTTACAATAGGCAAGGCGCGTGGCAAGGGACGTGGACCTGGATGTTCTGGTGATGGTGCGTGCAGAGGACGGGGCGGTGGCCAAGGTGAAAATGTGCCACAACCAACAGCCACATCTTCTCACTCCCAGGTCTTGACCGAATTACTAGGGTAGCATACAACAACACGACTATTGCAAACTGATCAGTGTGAACAGGTTATTAATTGGAAAGCAGATAATACTTCCAGTCATCTGGGCACCACCACCTCCAGTCTGTCTTCCACATGGTCAAGTGTTAGTAGCCTTGAGTCTCGACCGCATAATCCTGCTCACCCTGATGCTCCTTCCTCCCACCATGCTGAGTGTCATCAGACAGCAACTGATCCCACAGTTAGACACTCTGAAGAGCTGTTCACTGGTTCATTTCCATATTTGGGCCCCTCGTCTGCTCCGCTTGAAGTGGTGGAAGAGGAGATCCCATGCAGCGATGGCCAAATACTTTAACAGCCACTGCCACAGGAAGGCGACGCTGGCAATTTGTCACAAGAGGTGGACGATGACGAGACACAATTGCCACGAAGTGAGGAGGAGGACCGTGGTGCGGAAGTGGAAGAGGAGGAGGTGGTGGATGATCTAGCAACTGACCCAACATGGCAGGAGGACACGCAGAGTGAGGCCAGCAGCACACAGGGGGAGGGAGGCAGAGTACCCCAACAGGCAGGAAGAAGCAGTGTGGTGGCCGCAGACAGAAGGTGGGCAACCGTTCCCCGTAACACCAATACGAGGGACGTTGCCAGTACAACCGGTAGGTCTTCCAGACTCTGGAATTTTTTTAAAGACTGTGCTGATAACCCCAAAAAGGCCATTTGTACCACCTGCCAGGCCAGCATCAGCAGGGTTGACAAAACTACCAGCCTGACCACCACTAACATGATCAGGGACATGTCAGCAAAGCACCCGATTTTGTGGGGCGAACCCCAGGGTCCACGACCAGTGTCAGCGGGTGTCACCACTGCTTCTTCCGCTATTGTGAGTGTAAGAGAACCCCCTGTTGTGCATGCAAGGCAATCCCCTGTCCATACTGCATGCAAAGATGCCCCTTCCTCTCAGTCTTCACTTGTTATGGCAGTTTCTCAAGAACAGCATCAACGTCCACATCCACGTCCCACCGCAGCTTTCAATTGTCCATATCCCAGACCTTTGAACGAAAGCACTAATTCGCAGCCAAAGCCCCACAGACCACAGTCCGAAATTCGCACATTTCACGACCGCTTGCGTTGGAAATGCTGCCACCGCCTTCCGCAACCTTATGGCGATGGCCATCCCTCGGTACTCGGTCCCCAGCCGACACTATTTTGCCCGGAGTGCCATCCCCAAACTACACAAGCACGTGTCCCAAAACATCTGCTGTGTCCTCAACAATGCAGTTACTGGCAGAGTCCACCTGACATCGGACATGTGGACAAGTGCTTGTGGCCAGGGACGGTACATCTCCCTGACGGCACACTGGGTAAACATAGTGGAAGCCGGGACCCAGTCGGACCTTGAGACGGAACACATCCTCCCCACGCCGAAGATTGCGGGCCCTATGTCAGTCAGAGTTGCCCCCTCAGTGTACAGCTCCTGCGCATCATCCTCCTCCTCCTCCCCATGTTCAGCCTCCATTTCAGATATCACCACATCAGTTACAAGCTGGAAGCACTGCAGTGCTGCCTCAGCCAAGCGGCAACAGGCTGTGCTGAAACTCATAAGCTTAGGTGATATACCTCACACTGCTTGTGAGTTGTGGACAGCTGTGAAAGAGCAGGCAGATCTGTGGCTGAGACCGCTGAACCTACATCCAGGCATGGTCGTGAGTGACAATGGCCGTAACCTGGTGGAATCTCTGAGGTGAGGCGAGATCACACACGTACCATGCCTGGCTCATGTGCTTAACCTCGTGGTTCAGCAGTTTCTTTTAATCGTACCCCGAGTTGCCAGATCTGCTTGTCAAAGTACGCCGCCTGTCAGCTCATTTTCGGAAGTCGGCAACAGCTTCCGCCACCCTTGCTGTGTTGCAGCAGCGTGTGCAGCTTCCGTCACACCGACTTGTGTGTGTTGTCCCAACACATTGGAACTCTGCCCTCCACATGTTGCAAAGGATTTGTGAGCAGAAGAGAGCAGTTGTGCGTGCAGTACCAGCTGCAACAAGGCCGTCAATATTCAGGTCAGACTCCACACATAAGACCTCAGAAGTACACCTGGATGTCTGACATATGTACCATCCTGACAAACTTTGAGGAGTCCACCAAGATGGTGAGTGGTGATGACGCCATCATAAGCGTCAGCATCCCACTTGTCTGTTTTTGCAACGCTCTCTGCAGAGAATTAAAGAGGAGGCATTGCAGCCAGAGTATGATGAGATGGATCAAAAAGCTGTAGCGGGCGATTACACACAGCCCAGCCTCATCTCATCCCAAAGTTCATTGGGAGACAATGAGGGAGAGGAGGAGGAGAAGGAGGGAGAGCAGGAGCTAGTATCATGCGCTGTAGACGGTCGGTTCAACGTGGGTGGCCTGAGGACAGGGGGAGGAGGAGGAGGAGGAGGAGAGCATGGTCAGTCGTCATCTTGGTGAGGACACGGAAGTCTTGCCCATTACCAGTCCGGCACGCATGGCTGACCTTATGTTACGCTGCCTTAACCGTGACCTTCGCTTTGTCAAAATGTTGGGTGACAGTCATTACGGGTTGGTGACACTTTTAGACCCCCGCTACAAGGAGAACCTTCACTCTCTTATTCCTGAGGTGGATAGGTCTACAAAAATAGGGCAGTAACAGAAGGCCCTTGCTGCAGAACTGTTAAAAAAATTCCCATCTGAACACGCTAGCGGCAGAGGTCAGAGTTCGTTGCCCAACCAAGGTGTACAGGCGAGAGAGACGCAACTCCAATCCAGCAGAGGCAGGAGAACACTGTCAACATTCTGGGACAGTTTTATGAGACCCGCCCAGCTTACAGGCCCTGAGGCACGGGGTACTCTCACAAGGAGAGGAAAGTTTCAAAAGATGGTGAGGGAGTTCCTTGTCGACCGTACCAGTGTCCTCCGTGATTCCTCTGTGCCTTTTAATTATTGGGTATCCAAGCTGGACACTTGGAATGAACTCGCTCTGTACGCCTTGGAGGTCCTGGCCTGCCCTGCCGCTAGCGTGTTATCGGAGCGTGTTTTTAGTGTCACTGGTTGGAATTATAACTGATAAGCGCTCTCGCCTGTCAACTGACAAAGCTGACCCTTATCAAAATGAACAAGGGCTGGATTGGGCCAGACTTCTCATCACCACCAAATGACAGCAGAGTAACATAAAGTCAAATCCTCTGTGCTTTTTTGGGAGGTGTATTCCCATGCACCGCTTCACACCCACAGATCCTCATTTCGGCTGTTTTTTGCTCTTCTCCTTACCCTCAGCCTCCACCACCACTATACCACCAGGGTGACCGTGGTCCATGTTGCCAGCATTGCAAGTTCCTCTGTCCTAATTTTTGGCAGCTTTTGCTTGGAAGGCATAGGCAAAGACTATGGGAGACCCACTCTCCAATAAAGGGAATAATGTTTTTAATATGTTGTACTGCATGGCTCTTGAAATGGGCTTTGCAAGTTCCTCCGTCCTAATTAGTGTTGAGCCACCCCCGTAGTGTTCGAGTTCGGTTCGGTTCGTCGAACACCCGTGTGTTCGCCGAACTGTTCGTCGAACTGTTCGTCGAACACCTTCGAACACCGTTAAAACCAATGGCAGGCAAACAAAAAGACATAGAAACACATAGAAAACACCTTCAAAGGTGTCCAAAAGCTGACAAACTGCTCAGAAGACACAACTAACACATGGAAAAGTGACAAGTACATATAGTCATGCGAAAAGAAAAGAGGTGGAGGAGTAAAAGGAGGGGGAGACACAGATATAGGCATGTCATGCCCTTCTGAAATCCAAAAAGTGAGAAGCCGAGACGGCCAGTCCGCTCCTGCCCGTGCCACCTCCGTGTCACCGGGTTTGTGCCAGAGCCGCGGTGAACCCTGACGGCCAGCCCCCCTCTCCCAATACTGGTGCCTGTCTGCTGGTGGGTCGAGAGAGCCCCCCTGTGGTGGAGGCAGCTCTAAGCTTTTTAATTTAAATTGTCCCTCTAATTTGAATGAATACACTTTAAATCCATTTACAAGGATCTATTGGAGGGCAAGTCTCATGCCAGCAGCCGCGTAATTCCAGCTCCAGTAGCGTCCACTAAAGCTGCTGCAGTTAAAAAGCTTTTATAAGGATCGAGCTCGGCTGTCCACCGCAAGGCATCCTAGTGCCAGTCCCAGCCCCTATGCCTTGGGGTGCCTCCTGATGCTCTTCACTAAGTATCCCGTGGTCCCGAAGCATTTCCTTTGAAAAAATTAAGTGTCCAAACTACAGGTGGTGTAGCTTGCTTAACAGCCGGGATAATCCGCTGACTAGCAGACACTGCTACTAGGCACAAAGTATTTCCTGGGCTAGATGCAGTTAAAAATTTGTAAGTAGATACTCTCGTTGGATGCTGAGAAAGCATTCCATAGAGTCTCCTGGCACGCCATATATGATTCTCTTAAAAAGCTTGGGGTAGGGGTCTAGGGGACCCTTTTATAGCCAAAATCACGGCCCTGTATCAATACGTCACCTAGGCTGAAGATAAATGGAACTGTAGCACCGAGGGCTCGGTTGCTACAGACGTATTGCACCTCACCCAGAGGTGTGATATCTCACTCTCAGATAAGGATGGAGTGTGGATCAGGACCCGACACCTGCATGCATTACACCACATTGCCGTGGGGCAGGGCGACCAATATGCCCCTGAGATGGGCACGACAGTCCCTGTCCCTGGCTGGAGTGGGGGGAGGGAACACTGAGGAAGGGGAACCCTGCAGTGCAGGAGCAGGGAGGAAGCAGTTCCTGGGTGCATTGAGAAGGGAGTATAAAAGGTGGGCACCATCTTAGTTCAGTGCAGAGAAGTCTGAGCAGAAGTGGCAGGGAGCAGGGGCTCTGCATGAGCTCTGCTCCGGAGGCGGGCCTAGTAACAGAGGCCCAGGCCTGCAAGAGGGAGAAGGAAGGAAGAGGAGCGGAGAAGGCTCCAGGAACGAGGAATGAAGGGATCCCAGGGGTGAGGACGGGCGAGTCGCCACCGCACGCCCGAATCCACCTGCGTGGAGGGGTCAGGCCAAAGGGGGAGACCGGTCCCCGAACTAGTGGAGGCAGGAAACGACCCTCAGCTAGAAACCGGAGGCTCTGACATTTTATGTGGCGCAGCCCCTTGCTCCACCCGCTAGGAAGGCACCACATAGGGTCAGGGAAACTGGCGCCAAGTTTACCAAGAGGAGGCCCGAGGCAGCCGGACAGAAGTGTTGGTAAGAAAGGCCAGACAAAGGACACACAAAGGGGGTCCTGTGAAGCGCTCCAAAGTTATCTGGGAGTTGTCTGAGCCCCTCACCTGGTGAGCACAGTACGACGTGGGCAGCCGTTACCTGCAGACGTGGTCTGGATAATAAGAACTGTGAGTAAAGGCCCTGAACTGCATCACTGACTCCGTGTCGTTACTGCTGCTGCCCTGCACCATCACCCCCATCCTCCGCATACACTGCCCTGAGGCTATACTCCTCCCGTGGGGAGTTATGCTACGCTCTGCTGCACCCACAACACCAGCCTTAGCGGTCTGCCCTGTAGCGGCGGTTCACTCTGACCGCAATCCACGGGTGGCGTAGTCGGACATTTAAACATCAAAACCACATAAATAGTTCCGCCACTGGTTTGACCGCCCTGAGCCACGGAACCGGATCGCCGCCACGAAGACTACAACCACCAGCATCCACCAAAAAGGGTCCGGCTCCGGGTGTCCCAAGGCCCAGGGGGTGCGTCAGAACATTTTCATCACCTTTCACAATCACCAATGGGACAAGGCAGGGATGTCCTCTGTCCCCTCTCTTATACATCCTAGTGACGGAGCACCTGCTCTCATCAATTCGCCATAACCCCAATATTAGGTGGATTGAGGTGGGAGGCACCGAGTACAAGTGCTCTCTATTTGCTGATGATGTCCTAGTATATATCACTCAATCACATATATCCATCCCTGCTGTTATGGCTGAAATAGATCACTTTGTTACATGGTAAAATTTTAAAATCAATGCAGCGAAGTCTGAGGCCCTCGATGTCTCCCTCCCTAAATCCATATAGGATTCCATCCAGTCCAACTTTCCCTTTGCCTGGCCCTCACAGGGTATCAAATACTTAGGAATTCCTATTCATAGAGACCTCTCCCATCTATGTTATCTTAATTTTGGGCCCTTTATTGAACAATTCCATACAGACCACGGTTGGCAAGTTAGAACTGTAAGATTCACTACGTGAACCACTGGTGTTTTGTGGAAAAGCACATGTACACCGCGTTCCAAATTATTATGCAAAAAGTGTTTAGGAGTGATAAGGGAAGAATTTGTTTGTTTGTCAGTTAAACTCATTGATGGTGATGTGTGTCAGGGCTCTTTATATCACTGTAAGCAATTGCAGACACCTGTGCTAATTAGTTTGGCAGGTGTGTCCAATGAAAGGCAAGACTACTTAAGAAGGCTCTCTCACATTATTAAGCAGCCTACATTTTCTGCCAAAATGGGAAAGAAAAAGGATGTGTCGGCTGCTGAGAAGCAACAAATTGTGGAGTGTTTAGGTCAAGGCATGACTACAATCAACATTGTGCGATGATCAGGATGAAGTGTCTTGGCAATCAAGAAGTATGTAGCTGATTCACAGTACACACGTGTGCGTGCTGATAAGAGCAAATTGAGGACTCTTTCCTACAGGCAATTACGTCAGGTTGAAAGAGCAGCGGCAAAAAAGCCTTGTCATAGCAGCAGACAAGTTTTTGAAGCTGCTTGTGCCTCCAACGTCCCCCGAACAACAAGATGCAGGGTCCTTCAGAGGTTTGCAGCTGTGCATACGCCATCCTGTCGACCTCCTCTATCCACTTCACACAAGCAGAAACGGCTCCAGTGGGCCAAACATTACATGAAGACTGATTTCAAAACTGTTTTGTTCACGGATGAGTGCCGTGCAGCGCTCGATGGTCCAGATGAATGGAGTGGAGGATGGCTGGTTGATGGACACCCCACGCAAACACGGCTACAGCGCCAACAAGGAGGAGGTGGAGTAATGTTTTGGGCTGGAATCATGGGGAGAGAGATTGTCGGCCCCTTTAGGATCCCTGAAGGCGCTAAAGATGAACTCCATAATGTATGTGGATTTTCTCAAACAGCACTTCCTGCCATGGTTCAAGAAGAAGAACCGTGTATTTCACAGCAAGATCATTTTTCTGCATGATAATGCACCATCTCATGCTGCACATAAAACATCTGCATCTCTGGCTGATATGGGCGTAAAAGGGAACAAACTTATGGTGTGACCCCCATGCTCCCCTGACCTCTACCCCATTCAGAACCTTTGGAGCATCATTAAAAGGAGTGTCTATGATGGCGGGAGGCAGTTCACATCTAAGCAACAGCTCTGGGAGGGTATTCTGTCCTCATGCAAAACAATTGAAGCAGAAACCATCCAAAACCTGACAAATTCAATGGATGAGAGAGTTCAGAAGCTCCTTTCGAACAAGGGGTCCTATGTGAAAATGTAACATCACCTAGAATAAAGTTTTGAGTTGAAAACTGTTTGATTTCAGTTTCTAACAACCTGCTAATGCTTATAATTTCAAAAATGACCATTTTTTTGGTCTTTATTAAAATGAAAAGGTTGATCGAAAAGTTTGGGGGATCTAAGAGTGTGGCAACCCAGTAGTCATGATTACTTCGAATTCTGACAATATGAGGGTCATGCTGCAGGTAGTGCAGCAAGAAGGCACTTATGTGTCTTGCGCATCTCGGAGCCCCAAAATTATTTTCCGGGCTAGATGCAGCTAAAAATTATTTTTAATTTTAAATCTGGTGAAGCTTATTATAGATGGCCTAATAGGATCAGTGCTGCACACTGCTACAAAGCCCAAATTATTTTCCAGTCAAGATACAGATAAACATGATTAGTAATTTGAAAGGTTAAAACGGTTGGTAGGGTGATTTTAACCAATCATCAAGCTTTTACTCTCCCCAGGATGACACAGGGGTAGAAAAGTCGTTTCGGATCCATGATTTGTTCATCTTTATGAACGTGAGTCTGTCTACATTATCAGTGGAGAGCCGCGTGCGCTTATCTGTCAGCACACCACCAGCAGCGCTGAACACACGTTCAGACAGAACGCTGGCTGCGGGGCATGACAAGATCTCCAAGGCGTAAGTGGCTAGCTCCGGCCATTTATCCAGATTGGAAGCCCAAAAAGAGCAAGGGTCCAGTGACACAGTCGTGGCTTCAATGTTTACTTGGAGATACTCCTGTACCATCGTCTCTAGGCGTTGACTATGTGTCAGACTTCTTGTCTCCTGTGGCCTTGCAAAGGATGGGCTAAAGAAGTGGTGAAATGATTCCGCAAAATTGATGTTACCAGCAGATACTGTGGTTCTGTTACGGTTTGAGTGCTGAACACTTGACGGTCCCACGGTTGGCAAGTTGGAACTGTGAGATTCACTACGTGCACCACTGGTATTTTGTGGAAAAGCACATGTAAGATTCTGCAACAGTCTCTGCTGATACTCCTGCATGCGTGCATCCCTTTCTATGGCAAGAATAATTTCTGCAAATGTACTTTTGTACCGGGGATCTAACAGTGTGGCAACCCAGTAGTCAGGATTATTTCTAATTCTCACAATTCGAGGGTCATGTTGCAGGTAGTGCAGCAAGAAGGCACTCATGTGTGTTGCGCATCCAGGAGCACCAAGTCCCTGTTGTGTTGGTGGCGAGGTAACAATCATGCTTCCTTCCTCTGTCCTCTCCCCCCAACCTCGCACAACAGAAATGTGATCAAGGTCTCCCTCATCTGATGAGTCTTCCATCAGTTCGTCCTCCACTTCTTCCTGGGCTCCTGCACCTTCCTCACTAGTTTGGCTGCTACCATGCGCCCTGGTTAAACCATCTCCCCCACCCTCACATGCCTGCCGCCTTGGTGCTGCCGACCGTCTGGACCTTGCAGATGTTAGCCCTTCCGCATACAACTCCTCCTCCTCTACTTCCTCCACCTCCTCTTGTGCCACCGCCTGACTCCGAATTCTGTTTAACATGTGCTCCAGCATGTAAATCACCGGAATAGTCATGCTGATAATGGCATCGTCAGCACTAAACATCTTCGTCGCCATTTCAAAACTGTGCAGAAGGGTGCATAGGTCCCTGATCTGAGACCACTCCTCCAGCGTGATTTGCCCCACCTCTGAATCTCGTTGGCCCAGGCTATACGTCAGAACGTATTGCACCAGGGCTTGTCGGTGCTGCCACAGTCGCTGCAACATGTGCAGAGTTGAATTCCACCGGGTAGGCACATCGCATTTTAGCCGGTGAAGTGGCAGGCCCAACGACTTCTGTAGAGATGTAAGTCGCTGAGCTGCGGGATGCGAACGGCGGAAGTGAGCACACAGCGACCGTGCCCTCTGCAGAAGGCCATCTAGTCTGGGATAGTGGGCTAAAAATTGCTGGACAACCAGGTTCAACACGTGAGCCATACAAGGCACGTGTGTGACATTGCCCCGGCGAAGGGCCGCACCCAGGTTTGCAGCATTGTCGCACACGGCCTTCCCTGGTTTCAGGTCCAGTGGAGACAACCATTCATGAAATTGGTTCTCCAGAGCTGACCACAACTCCTCAGCTGTGTGACTCACATTTCCCAGACATTTCAATGTAAAAACCGCCTGATGACGTTGAGCCCTACTGCCAGCATAGTAAGGAGGTGTGCAGGATCCCTTCTGCGCAGTTAGAAAGCTTGTGGCATGACCAGACAGGCTTTGGGTGCAGGTGGAAGACCGAGAGGAGGTTGAGGAGGCAGAAGCAGTGGAGGAAAAATGACATAAAGAGGATTGACGCACAACTCGTGGGGACGGCAAGACTTGGACAGCAGCCCCTTGTCCTGCTGTCACCATAGTTACCCAGTGCCCAGTCAGCGACATGTAACGCCCCTGTCCATGCCTACTCGTCCAAGTGTCTGTGGTGAAATGCACCCTGTCACACACAGAGTTTCTCAAAGAAGCGGTGATGTTGTGTGCGACATGCTGGTGGAGCGCAGGCACACCTTTCTTTGAGAAGTAGTGCCGACTGGGCATCTGGTACTGGGGCACTGCGACGGACATAAGGTCTCGAAAATCCTCTGTGTCCACCAGGCGGAAAGGCAGCATTTCTGTAGCCAAGAGCTTGCAGATGGTGAAATTCAACCTCTTAGCTTTCTCATGGCTAGGAGGAAATGGTCTTTTACTTGTCCACATCTGAGGGACCGAGGGCTGGCTATTGTGCTTAGACGGGGTTGATAAGGGTGTCCCCGGCAAACTGCCGGTCTGTGAGGAAGATGCAGGCGGACATGTTAGGTTGCCTTGATCCAAAGGTGGTGCTATCGATGTCGGACAGCGCTCAAGACCAGCTGGTGTTACCACCTCCAAAGAAAATGATGACCTGCCAATCACGCTGGCTGTTGCGGGTAAAGAGGTGGCAGGTCTGCGCCCCAAAACAGGTGTGACTGCTGTCCCCCCAGTCACAGAGGATGAAGAGGCCGCGGATGCACAAGATATGGCAGACGGTGGTTGGCCCGGCCGGCTAGACCGCATTGTAGCACACTGAGCTTCCCACTGCAACTTATGCTTCATGTCCATGTGCCGGTTCATGCATGAAGTACTCAAACTATGTATTTTTTGGCCTCTACTTAGCTTTTGCTGACAAATGTTACAGATAACACGAGTTGGGTCATCTTTATCGATCTGAAAAAATGCCCAGGCTATGCAAGGCTTAGCACCCATGCGACCTGAAGAGCCACCACGACTTGTGGTGAGAGGCAGAGTTGTGTTTGAGGATGCAGTTGTTGACGTGCTTCCAGTACTACGTCTCTGTCCAGGAAGGCGCAACCTGACCTCGTCGTCACTAGCATCTTCCTCCACCTCCTCTGCTGACCTCATCTCTTGGCTGACTGTGGGTTGACAGTAAGTGGGATCTCCGACCTCATCATTATCACCCTGTGCGTTATCACACCCGTCGTCCTCAGAGCCAACCTGTTCCTGCCCTGACAAAAAACTAAAGTTGTCGCTCCAATCAGGTATTTGAGTCTTATCATCGTCTTCCTCATTGTCTCCACCAACAGGAGTTACAGTTTGGGAATGAGGGTCTACATTATGGTCAGAACCTTCTGCGTCTGGTCCTGGATCCGACTCATAAAGATTCTGGGCATCAGTGCAGATCATTTCCTCGTCTGGATTCACAGAAGCGCTGGAGTCGACCTCTGATTCCCAGGCTATAGTATGAGTAAACAGCTCTGCAGACTCAACCATCTGTTCTACCTCATACTCAGACGGGCAGCTGGAGATTTGGGAGCTGTGAGGAAGCAAGTGCGATTTGGGTGACACCTTTGAGAACTGGAGTATTTGTGATGTTGAAGTTGATGTGGAGGAGAGCCCACTTAAAGGAGCACTTGATATCCGTTGAAGCACCTGCTGTTTTTGTGCCTCATCTGGAATTTGTAGCGATTGGCGTGGCCGTAAGAAAGGGATCTTATCACATTGTCCGCTAAAAGAAGTAGACATTTTAGTTTGGCTGGAAGATGGTCTTTCTTCTGCACCTACCCCACGGACACAACCTTTTTTCCCCTTCCCAACACGCCTATTCCCCTTTCCACCAGCAGCAGGCCTTTTTCCACTCATTTTGGTGGTTAACTAATTCACAACTCTGGAGTTGTTTGCACAAAAAAACAATGGATGGTAACCGAGCAGAGCTGAGTGGCCAAACTGTGGTATTAGGCCAAAACTATTGGCTGGGTTAGATGCAGAAAAAAATTATTTTTAATTTGCAACCTGATGGAGGTCAGTATAGATGGACTAATAGACCAAGTCCCACACACCGCTAGAAGCCCAAATATTTTTTCAGAGCTAGATGCAGAAAATTTTTTTATTCAATTTGCAACCTGATGGAGGTCAGTATAGATGGACTAATAGACCAAGTCCCACACACTGCTAGAAGCCCAAATATTTTTTCAGAGCTAGATGCAGAAAAAAATTATTTTTAATTTGCAACCTGATGGAGGTCAGTATAGATGGACTAATAGACCAAGTCCCACACACTGCTAGAAGCCCAAATATTTTTTCAGAGCTAGATGCAGAAAAAAATTATTTTTAATTTGCAACCTGATGGAGGTCAGTATAGATGGACTAATAGACGAAGTCCCACACACCGCTAGAAGCCCAAATATTTTTTCAGAGCTAGATGCAGAAAAAAATTATATTCAATTTGCAACCTGCTGGACGTCAGTATAGAAGGACTAATAGAACAAGTCCCACACACTGCTAGAAGCCCAAATATTTTTTCAGAGCTAAATGAAGAAAAAAATTATTTTTAATTTGCAACCTGATGGAGGTCAGTATAGATGGACTAATAGACCAAGTCCCACACACTGCTAGAAGCCCAAATATTTTTTCAGAGCTAGATGCAGAAAAAAATTATTTTTAATTTGCAACCTGATGGAGGTCAGTATAGATGGACTAATAGACCAAGTCCCACACACCGCTAGAAGCCCAAATATTTTTTCAGAGCTAGATGCAGAAATTTTTTTTATTCAATTTGCAACCTGATGGAGGTCAGTATAGATGGACTAATAGACCAAGTCCCACACACTGCTAGAAGCCCAAATATTTTTTCAGAGCTAGATGCAGAAAAAAATTATTTTTAATTTGCAACCTGATGGAGGTCAGTATAGATGGACTAATAGACCAAGTCCCACACACTGCTAGAAGCCCAAATATTTTTTCAGAGCTAGATGCAGAAAAAAATTATTTTTAATTTGCAACCTGATGGAGGTCAGTATAGATGGACTAATAGAACAAGTCCCACACGCTGCTAGAAGCCCAAATAATTTTTCAGAGATAAATGAAGAAAAAAATTATTTTTAATTTGCAACCTGATGGAGGTCAGTATAGATGGACTAATAGACCAAGTCCCACACACTGCTAGAAGCCCAAATATTTTTTCAGAGCTAGATGCAGAAAAAAATTATTTTTAATTTGCAACCTGATGGAGGTCAGTATAGATGGACTAATAGACCAAGTCCCACACACCGCTAGAAGCCCAAATATTTTTTCAGAGCTAGATGCAGAAAAAAATTATATTCAGTTTGCAACCTGATGGAGGTCAGTATAGATGGACTAATAGAATGATGCTATGCCCAAAAGATTTTACTTCACTAGGTGCAGTAAAAAAATTGGTATTCTATACACAGGTGGTATATCTTGCAACACAGATAGGCTACTCCACTGACTAACACACTCTGCAATAGGCCAAAAAGGATTAGCTTTGCTAGATTCAGCCAAATGCTGTGAAAAAAACTTGCACAGCACTGGCACAGACCTGCCTGGCAAAAACTGATAGGAACTGATGTAACCTAGTCCTGAAAAGGACTCCAATTACAATTAGTCTTTACTCCCACAATCTATCTATTTAAGAGCACAGACCTGCCTGATAAAAGTCGTAGGAAATGCTGTAACCTAGTCCTTAAAAGGACTGCAATCACAACTATTCCCTACTCCCAAGCTATCTGTATATTTGTGCGAAAATTGGCTTGAAATTAACAAGGTATAGCGCACACAGCAACAGCGGTGCCGTCTAACACGCAGCTGCAGCAGTGAGAAAATGGTGGCGACGGGGAAAATGGCTTGGTCTTATAGGGCAAGGACATGTGACATACACTGCCAATCACACATGCCCTTGCTTGTGTGAAAAAAAGCACTTCGCTCCGTGTGTGCGCTGCTGATAGGCTGACAGATTGCACCTCCCCACTGCAAATGCGGGAAAGAGAAAAAAAAATGGAGATCTTCATTGTTCCTGCAGAGATCCATCCCCTGCCCCTCCCCCCGCCCCGCTGTACACTCAAACTGCGTATTTACATTAATTTTCATCATTACTGAGAAAAAATCCAGTTATGATTTTGGTGCACGAACAGTTATCGAACATAACCTCGAACAGCCGAATTTTTCTCAAATTGTTCGTGTTCGCCGACCGGCTCGAACACCGCCCAAAACAGCTCGAATTTGAGATTGGCGAACAGTTCGAGTAGAACAACGCTCATCTCTAGTCCTAATATTGGGCTGCTTTTGCTTGGAAGCCATAGGCAAAGACTATGGGAGACCTACTCCTCAATAATGGGAATAATGTTTTTAATATGCTGTACTGCATGGCTCTTGTAAGGGGCATTAAAATCGTCTTGTTAAGCTACTGTGACCTCCACGTCTTTTCCAAGGGCCATTGATATTGTATTTTTATTCCACTGGGACCTCCACGTCTCCTCCAAGGGGCATTGATATTGTCTTTTTATTCCACTGTGACTTCCACGTCTCTTCCAAGGGGCATTAAAACCATCTTGCTAAGCTGCTGTGACCTCCACGTCTCTTCTAAGGGGCATTAAAACCTTCATGTTAAACCACTCTGAACTCCACGCCTCTTCCAAGGGGCAATAAAATTGTCTTGTTAAGCTACTGTGACCTCCACGTCTCTTCCAAGGGTCATTGATATTGTCTTTTTATTCCACTGGGACCTCCACCACTCTTCCAAGGGGCATTGATAGTGTCTTTTTATTCCACTGCGACCTCCACCTCTCTTCCAAGGGGCATTGATATTGTCTTTTTCTTCCACTGTAACCTCCACCACTCTTCCAAGAAGCATTGATATTGTCTTTTTATTCCACTGGGACCTCCACCACTCTTCCAAGGGGCATTGATATTGTTTTTTTATTCCACTGGGACCTCTACGTCTCTTCCAAGTGGCATTAAAACAGTCTTGTTAAACCATTCTGAACTCCACGTCCCTTCCAAGGGGCATTAAAGCCGTCTTGTTAAGCTACTGTGACCTCCACGTCTCTTCCAAGGGGCATTAAAACCATCTTGTTAAACCACTCTGAACTCCACAGCTCTTCCAAGGGGCATTGAAATGTTGTTTTCATTTACCTCTAACATGCACGACTCTTCCAACGGGCATTGCATTTCCTCCTAATTTTAGTCAGCTTTTGCTTTTCAATGCATAGTCGAACACTAAGGGAGACCCACTCCCCAATAATGGGTAGAAGGTTTTTAGTACGCTGTAATCCACGTCTGTTTCAAGGGGCATTGCAGTTCCTCATAATTTTTGGAAAGCCTTCCATTCACTGCCACATTCACTTGTCCACGTGTTTGTGGTGCACTAAATGCACTGGGGAGGGCACAGGTAATGTTTTGGTATGCACGCTTGTGTATAAGGTGCACTGGGACAAATAGGGGTGGCTGGGGACTGAGTATGGACACCCGGCCACCCCATGGCGGCTGGGGACCATGCGTGGATACCGGCCGCCAGGCGGCTGGGGACTGAGTATGGATACCAGGCTGCCGACGCAGCCATGACGTGGCGGCCAGATTCTGTCTCCACATGCCTAAAAGGCCCAATTTCAAGTGCAAGCAAGCAAGCAGTATGGTATTGCAGCCTGGGGGTGGGTGGCTGGCAGGCTGCATACTTGTGCTTGCATTGCAAGGAATGGGGGAGGTACAATTGAACACTGCCCTGGGACAAGGACTTGAACGGAGATAATTGCAAGTCTGCAGCGACAGGTGCAGGGCGGGAGGCATCTTCGCATGTGCCATGAATAGGGGGTTGGCTTGCACACACTATTGCAGAATAGGCTGTCCTTCCCACTAAATGCACTGGGGAGGGCACAGGCAATGTTTTGGTATGCGCGCTTGTGTATAAGGTGCACCGGGAAAAATAGGTGCGGCTGGGGACCGAGCATGGACACTCGGCCGCTGGGCGGCTGGGGACTGATTATGGATACCAGGCCGCCGATGCAGCCATGACATGGTGGCCGGCGTATGCCTCCACAAGCCTAAAAGGCCTCATTTCATGTGCAAGCAAGCTAGCAGTATGGTATTGCAGCCTGGGGGTGGGTGGCAGGCTGCACACTTACGCTTACATTCCAAGAAAACAAAGCAGATGCTAACTTCTATCATCATCATCATGCTCCTTACCTTGGCACTCTCAACTCCCCTGATGGAGAAGCCAGGGCCCACCGGAGGAGTCTCTGGCAGTGACCTGGGTGTCAGAGATGCTACCAGGGGTCTTCCCCATGCTGTTCCCATGTCTTTTCAGCACTGTATGCATGTGTCACACAGCACATGGCCAGATAAGATTGTAAAATGTTAAAATGACATTTCCCGGTGAATGCATAACAAAAGTGCAAAAAAGCATAAAAAATGCTACATGTGAACATAGCCCAAGGTGTGGAGGAGTATTTTTGTTTTTGGCTATTTATTTTACCTTATACACAAGTCTTTACCCTGGAAAGGATGTTCCTTAACATATTTCACAGGAAAACAGTTTTAGTTTCGTTTTTGAGCGTTTTATTGTGAGCCCGTAAAAGTGGCTTAATACCTCTGACCACGTTGTTGACAGCAGTGACCTGGGGGTCAGAAATGCTTCCTGGGGCGATCCCCATGCGGTCCTCATATCATTTGAGCACTGTCACTATCGTTTTGGGCATTTGTTAGGCTTTCTACAGACTGCCGGGGGTGGCGCCGCAAAAATGCTCGGGTCTCCCATAGACTAACATTGGGCTCATTGCTCGGGTCGAGCACTCGAGTATCACGGTGAGCTCGGCCCGAGCTTCGAGCACCCGAGCATTTTAGTGCTCGCTCAACACTCGTGTCTGGAAATAAGTTTGTTGCAATATTACGCCGCTTTTACAGACACAAAAGAAGAACTACCAAACCTAAACTCTATTGCATTTAACAGGCCAAAAAGGTTAAGAAACATTTTTTCCTGCATAATCAATTGTATATAAGGCTAAATAAACCAGAGAAACAAAAAAAATATCCCTTTTAGCGTTTGTTTACACATACTGTTGTGGCTTTTTTCGCCTTTTACAATTGGGAGGGCCCTGAGTTATACATTTTGCAGTTCCCTCTGTCATACATCACTTTTAGTTTGCTATTCCCCAGCACTTTATAAGCACAGCTAGAACGCACCAGTAGGTATGCTGATCTTTGACCTGAGAGGCCTCAGGTGGCTCTGTAACATGCGTTTTAGAGGGACAGCTGTTACTTAGACATTTGGGCGGTCCCTCCATCATTGACACTCAGATAGTGGAATACATATTCCATAGAAGTTTACAATGTGCGGATTGTAGCGTTGGGCTTGACCCTCCTCCTTTTTCTCCTGCTCCTCCACCACCATGTGACACTGCGGCCCTAAATTCAAATGTTCAGAGGGCCTGCAATAGGCAGGAAAGCTGAGTTTTGTGAGAGCCCTTATGTGGCCCTGTAATATACATTTTGAAGTGCCCTCCTCTCGAAATTTTGGAGGTGCCTCTTGTGTACATTTGAAAGTGCCCTCACTTATTTATATTGTAGGGACCTCACTCTATTATTTAACTCATCTAAGGGCAGAGACTACAGAGAAAAAGGCCAAGAGACATGGAGTACTAGAAGGTAGCAGTGAGTGTGGCCTTCGATCCTCAGGTTTGGCTTAGCTCTGTGAACCGGAAAAATAAAGCTGCACTAGTCAACTGGATGATGAGCTCAAATATATCACTTGTGTAAGTCAATGAACAAAGGATATATGCCCCCCCTCCAGGATGGTTTGGAGAAGCTTATCCAAATGGCTCAGAGATTTTGATTGTCAATATTTCTCAGATTATATAGGAAGAGAAGCTTTATACTGTACTACTTGGTCCAGTGCAGAATGTGTATCGTATTTCCAAAAATTACTCCTGGGGGCTGTGTCATAATTGCAGGAAGATTCCATGACAAGGGCCTCCCTTGACAAACATTATCTATGATGGAGTACTGTAGTAGCTGTGGCCCTCAATTCAAGTTTTCAGAGGGCCATCAGTCGGTCATCAACAGTGTAAATTTCTATTGAATATGTATCCCCTATCTCAGTCATAATGTGGCACAAGCCAGGCATGTTTTTTTGCCAAATAGGTGATTGATAGTACATTTCTATTGAATATGTATTCCCTATCTCAGTCACAATGTGGCACAACCTGTGATAAGGGCCTCCAATGATAAATATTAGTTTGGTAGGACAACTGTACATTCCAGATTTGTCCACTGCACAATGTGCATAGATTGTGTAAAAATTAGCCCTATGGGCTGAGTCATGGTTGACGCAGGAAGCCACCACCCCGAGGGCCTCCAATCAGAAATAGTAGTTAGGCTGGAGTAGGAATACTGTTCTGGTTTGTCCACTGCACAATGTGCACAGGGTTTGTAAAAATTAACCCTATAGGCTGAGTCATGGTTGATGAAGGAAGGAAACAGGTGACGTTAACAGCAGTAGCATGAATCTTCATTTTTGGTGAATTTAGGTTGGCTTGCTGTCATCTGGAGGGATTACAAACTGTGGAGATATCCAATCCTTGTTGAATTTAATCAGAGTAAGACTGTCTGCATTTTCTATGGAGAGGCGTGTGCGCCTATCAGTGATGATTGCCCCAGCGGAACTGAAAACACGCTCTGACACCACACTAGCAGCTGGGCAGCCAGCACCTCCAAGGCATATAAGGAGAGGTAGAGCCAAGAGCTCAGCTTAGACACTCAATAATTAAAGGGAACTGAAGCGTCAGAAAGGACGCATGTATGGTCACTTCAGTACCCCTTGACCATGTTCTGTAACTTATCCCTCCTCGGCATTGTTACAGGCACAGATAGCCCTTGCTGTTGTGCTGGTTTACTAAAAAATGCCCAATTTGTGCACATTTCCCCCCACCTCTGTTGGAGCTGGTGTTCGTGTCTCTCACCATTATCCCTTGGTGTTTAAAAGAGCCGGTACCTATGCCACCAGCATTGTCTGAGAGTGATGTTTTTAGCAACTGATCTATAATGGCCCTCTTAAATGATTCCATTGTAAAACTCTTTGGTGACTCCAAAAGGAGAGAAGGAAATTTCTCCTTGTACCGTGGATCGAGAAAGGTGGCCAACCAGTATAGGTTGTTGGATAAAATGTGTATCACGCGAGGGTCTTGCCACAGACACTTACACATGAACCGTGCCATGTGAGCCAAGCTGCAAAAAGGCAAATGTTCTGTGTCACCAACAGTAGAAACAGTACTCATCCTCTCCTCACGCTGACTCATCTCCTCCACCTCCTACTCTCTTGGTGAGAGCACGGTTCAGATTGTTCAAAATGTGCTTGTGTAACACAGGGACGGCATACCGGGCAAAATAGTGGTGGCTGGAAGCACTGTATCATTGGGTAGCCACAGCCAAGAGATCACGGAAAGACTGTGTTCCCACAAGCCTCAACAGCAACATCTCCACAGCTAGCAATTTGGCAATGTGCGAGTTTAGTATTTGTGCCTGTGGGTGCGTGGCTGCGTTTTAGGCTTTCTTTCCAACCTCTCAGGCACGGACAATTGGACGCTTTGCTGGGACAAGGAAGTGGGTGTGGTTGATGTTTGTTGTGTGTGAGTAATCGCAGCTTGTGGGCAGGAGGTATGAATGCCTGCTTCCTGAACAGTAGATTCTGAAGGACATAGCCCAGGCGACATGGCATTGGTTTGACCCACAGACGCAGAATTGGTATCCTGGTGTTCCGCCCACCTACTGGGATGCTTGGCTGCCATATGGTTAAGCATACTGGTGGTGCTCAGGTTGCCTTAGCCCTGGCCTCTGCTCAACTTGGTATGGCAGATGCTACAGACTACAATGTTTTTATCTGAAGGACTTTCAGAAGAAAAATTCCACACAGCAGCTGAATGCCCCCTTGCCCTGACTTGGTGCACAGCGAGGGTGCTCTTGGGAACAGTTGACCCACTTCTCACTCAGGGCAAACCACGACACTTTGGTGCCTGTGTTGGTGCTACATATTCATCTTCCTGTGTGTTGCTGTCATGGCTATGCATGCCAATAGTCCAGGTCAGATCAGTGGACTCATCATCGACCACCTCATCTTCCATCTCATCCTCCGTCCCAGTTGACATTGTAAGCTGACCTTATGGCAACTGTGTCTCATCATCATCAGTCTCCACCTCTGGAGACAGTAAATGACATTCCTACAAGTGACTTTCTTCTGGCCGTAGGTCCTCAAATACTTAAGTATCAAGGCACGCCATCTCCTCTTGTCCTTCTTCAATGCTGCACTGTGATAGGCCAGAGCCAAAGGATACGTACCAAACAGATCCTTGGAGTGGCCAAACTTGGGGTCAGATGTCTCCTGTGACTGATAATGGTGGCAGGAAGGAGAACCAGCTTCAGGATTGGATGGGCCAGCTTTCTGTGTATTGACAGTAGACTGTGTGGTCGTGGAAGATTTGTTGCTGCTTGGCAAATGTGTAGAGGCCTTGTCTGCTATCCAAGACAGAATCTGCTCTCGCTCTTCTGGCTTCAACACACGTTTACATTCCAGACCGGGAAATTTTTTCAGGAACATAGTGGATGCATTAAGCTTCTTCTGACCTGACACAGACTGAGTGCCTTCTCAAACACCACTGACAACACCAAGTCCACATCCACGTCCCTTAACAACAGGCTTTTTTGGCATTTTTGTTTTTTTTTGACAGATTTTCAGATTTTGATGGCACAGCCAAAATAGTGGGTAAAATGGCCTGGTGCGTGCTTGGTAGTAGGCAGCAGGAAATGTTTGGACTACTGCTTTGTGTAGTGCACTAAACACCTTTTTAAGTGGACTAATGTGGACAGAAGACAGGCAGTAACCCCAAAAACAGCGAGGAAAATGGGCTGGTGCGTGCAAGGTATCAGGCAGTAGGAAATGTTTGAACTACTGCTTAGTGTAGGTCACTAAATGCTTTTTTAAGTGGACTAATGTAGACAAAAGGCAGGCTGTCACCCCAAAAACTGTGGGGAAAATGGCCTGGTGAGTGCTTTGTAGCAGGCAGTAGGAAATGTTTGGACTGCTGCTTTTTGTAGCACACTAAATGTTTTTTTAAGTGGACTAATGTGGACAGAAGGCAGGCTGTCACCCCAAAAACATTGGGGAAAATGGGCTGGTGCGTGCTCTGTAGCAGTCAGTAGTAAATGTTTGGACTACTGCTTTGCGATGGGCACTAACCACCTTTTTAAGTGGACTAATGTGGACAGCAGAAACCAGGCTCTGACCCTTAAAATAGCGGGGAAAATACAACCCCTGGCAAAAATTATGGAATCACCGGGCTCGGAGGATGATTATTCAGTTGTTTAATGTTGTTGAAAAAAAACAGATCACAGACATAGCACAAAACTAAAGTAATTTCAAATGGCAACTTTAGGGTTTTAAGAAACACTAAAAGAAATCAAGATTAAAAATGTGGTACTCAGTAAGGGTAATTTTTTTCAGACCAAGCAGAGGAAAAAATTATGGAATCACTAATTTCTGAGAAAAAAATTATGGAATCATGTAAAACAAACACACAAAAGAACACTCCAATACATCACTAGTATTTTGTTGCACCACCTCTGGCTTTAATAACAGCTTGCAGTCTCTGAGGCAAGGACTTAATGAGTGACAAACAGTACTCTTCATCATTCTGGCTCCAACTTTCTCTGATTGCTGTTGCAAGATCAGCTTTGCAGGTTTGAGCCTAGTCATGGACCATTTTCTTCAACTTCCACCAAAGATTTTCAATTAAATTGAGATCCGGACTATTTGCAGGCCATGACATTGACCTTATGTGTCTTCTTTCAAGGAATGTTTTCACAGTTTTTGCTCTATGGCAGGATGCATTATCATCTTGAAAAATTATGTCATCATCCCCAAACATCTTTTAAATTGATGGGATAAGAAAACTGTCCAAAATATCAATGTAAACTTGGGCATTTATTGAAGATGTAATGACAGCCATCTCCCCAGTGCCTTTACCTGACATGCAGCCCCATATCATCAATGACTGTGGAAATTTGCATGTTCTCTTCATGCAGTCATCTTTATAAATCTCATTGGAATGGCACCAAACAAAAGTTCCAGCATCATCACCTTGCCCAATGCAGATTCGTGATTCATCACTGAATATGACTTTCATCCAGTCATCCACAGTCCACGATTGCTTTTCCTTAGCCCATTGTAACCTTGTTTTTTTCTGTTTAGTTGTTAATGATGGCTT
This sequence comes from Phyllobates terribilis, assembly GCF_046119375.1. Lineage (NCBI taxonomy): Eukaryota > Metazoa > Chordata > Amphibia > Anura > Dendrobatidae > Phyllobates > Phyllobates terribilis. Next base: position 171,948,987 of record NW_027362771.1, read on the forward strand.
ATGTTTAGCTTTTCTGTATGTAAATCACATTTCATTAAGGCGGTTTCTTACAGTTCGGTCACAGACATTAACTCCAGTTTCCTCCCATTCGTTCCTCATTTGTTTTGTCGTGCATTTCCTGTTTTGGAGACATATTGCTTTAAGTTTCCGGTCTTGACGCTTTGATGTCTTCCTTGGTCTACCAGTATGTTTGCCTTTAACAACCTTCCCATGTTGTTTCTATTTGGTCCAGATTTTAGACACAGCTGACTGTGAACAGCCAACATCTTTTGCAACATTGCGTGACGATTTACCTTTTTTAAGAGTTTGATAATCCTCTCCTTTGTTTCAATTGACATCTCTCATGTTGGAGCCATGATTCATGTCAGTCCACTTGGTGCAACAGCTCTCCAAGGTGTGATCACTCCTTTTTAGATGCAGACTAACGAGCAGATCCAATTTGATGCAGGTGTTAGTTTTGGAAATGAAAATTTACAGGGTGATTCCATAATTTTTTCCTCAGAATTGAATGATTCCATATTTTTTTTCCCTCTGCTTGGTCTGAAAAAAAATGCCCTTACTGAATACCACATTTTTAATCTTGATTTCTTTTAGTGTTTCTTAAAGCCCTAAAGTTGTCATTTGAAATGACTTTAGTTTTGTGCCATGTCTGTGATCTGCTTTTTTTCAACAACATTAAACAACTGAATGAACATCCTCCGAGCCTGGTGATTCCATAATTTTTGCCAGGGGTTGTAGACCAGAGCTTTTAAAAGAAAAGGCAGCACAAAATGCTACTACTCTGTGTGCTGGAAAAATATTGCTTTGCCTCTGACAAGAGCTGTTTTAAGATGGACACTGGAAGAACACTTTAACCTCTCCCTCCCTAATACACAATCTCTCCCTCCCTATACGCTGACTTTGTTGTGTGTCTTCAGCTCTGAAAAGAGCTATTTTTGGTGGTATTATGGAGCTAGTGAGTGGCTCCTTTAAACACTAACCTAATACACACTTCCGTGTAGCCCTTAAAAGGGCTTCCGTTTTATCAAGAGGCCTAAACACTCTCCCTAGCAGCTCAGCGATCTCTCCCTATGCTTAAGAACGTAGGCTCCAGACGCAATGTGCACAAAATGGTGGCGTGAGGGCTTAAATAGACCCTATGATGCTGGGAGGCCAGCCAATCACAGTAATGCCCCAACCAAGATTTCTGCAGCATTATTGTGATTGGTTAAGAAGCCCAGCATGTTTAGTGGCTGCAAAGGAGGTGCCAAAACTGCAGGGCGGGACATTCGAATATAGCGAGGCGAGTACATACATCAGCAGTGATCAAACTACACCATTGTCCTCAATACCCACTTTTGGAAAATTATGCTCTTTACAAAATCTCAGAACACTGGGTGCAGAATCTATAACTCAAGATGGAGATCTTAACAAGAATTTTTGTGTGAAAAATCCTTTTTATTATCCAATAAAATCAAGAACCCAGATCTTAGACACATTCCAGGAAATTGTTGAACAGGATTTGATCAGTTTGAAGGAGAACACCAGCCATGAAAAGACAAGACATAATCTCAGCAGAGGCAAAAAACAGGCACTGAAAGAGCTGAAATTAAACATCAATTTAACCATCAGAAGGGCGGACAAAGGGGGCGCTGTTGTCCTCTTGGACTCTGGTCTTTATGAGAAGTTAAATCAGAATATGCTTCAGAATGAGGACATTTATAGACCTCTGAATAATAATCCTATGGAGGTGTTTCAGAATAAATTTAAAATTTTTCTGTCGGAAGGTGTAGCATTGCGGGCAATTACCCCAAAATTATCAGAAGATCTATATGTAGAGTGCCCTATAACTCCAATCCTGCACTCCCTTCCAAAAATTCAAAAGGAAACTTTTCCTCCACCATTGAGGCCAATTGTGACTGGAATAGGGAGTGTGGGAGAAAAACTGAGTGCCTGGTTGGACATGTATCTACAGCCTTTAGTACAGGATACATAAGAGACTCTAAACATCTTATCTCATCACTTGATGGTTTTAGGCTGTCTGAAAATTGTATTTTTATTGCCAGCGACGTCGAGTCCTTGTACCCGTCGCTGCTCCACAACCTGTCTTGGAAGATTCTATCCAGTCACTTGGATAAATACAGTAATTATAAAAAAAAATCCAAAAGTTTATAGTGATGGGGGTAGAGTTTTTACTTAAACATAATTATTTTTCATTCATTAAAGACTTTTATTTACAGGTTTGTGGAGCACTGATGGGTGTAGGGTTCTCGCCATAGGTTGCAAATTTATATCTTGCAGCCTGGGAGCAGAATTTTGTTTTTTTCTGGCACGAATCCCCTTTCTGCCTACATCAGGTGAATGGGTCGTTATATCAATGACATCCTCCTGGTGTCGGACGGGACGGTGGAATCCGATCCGGGTCAGAATTTATCCAGCATTGTAATGACAATGGAATGAATCTGAAATTTACTCATTCAATTGGAATCAGTTCTATTAATTTTCTGGATGTGATGCTTAGTTTGGATTCTGTGAATCAAGTTATAGTGTCCCCCTATCGCAAAAGTGCAGCCTCAAATTCCACTTTACTGGCACAGTCATGTCATCAGAAAAATGTAATTAAAAACGTTCCTCTTGGAGAGTTGTATAGGTTTAAAAGGAATTCATCTCTACAGGAAACGATTGAAAAAGCTAAAGATGAGGTCCGTGTCAGACTAACAGGAAGGGGTTTTCCAAGTGGATGTTAGACAGGGCTGAAAACATAATCAGTCACAAAGATAGAGCAGAGATGATGAAAGAAACAGGAGAAAGGAAAAAATGTCATAAATATAGGTCCAATCATATAGATATAAACGAAGGAGTAGTTTTTTCTACCATATATAGTCCACATTTCTCAAATATTACTAACATTATTAAAAAAAGATTACCTATATTATATCAAGATAAAAATCTACAGAAAATCCTGACAAATCCTGTGAAATTTATTGCCAAAAAAGCCTCCCCTTTAGGAGATATTCTGTCTCCCAGCCTCTATCTCAATGATAAAAGTAATAAAAAGGAGAAATGGCTCAGTACTAGAGGGTCATTCAAATGCGGTCACAATATATGCACCTGTTGCAAGTATATGAAGAATACTAAAACATTTGTCTCTTGTGCAAATAAAAAAGAGTATATGATTAATTCCTAAATAAACTGCAACACAAGCAACGTGGTGTATACTGTGCGATGCGGTTTGTGTGACCTTCAATATGTAGGCTGTACAGGGGGGCCGCTGAAAATTAGGATAAGACGTCACCTCTCAGACACCATCAGCAAAATCATTAATAAAAGTTCAGCAATTTCAAAACATTTTATTAATAGCCATGAGTGTCAGGCATAGAAAGGGTTAAAATTCCATTCAGGGGTGGTGATATTAAAAGAAAACTAATAAGCCGGGAAACCTGGTGGATCTACCAGCTGAACACTAGGGTACCACATGGTATCAATATCAGACAGGATCTGATTTACCATTATGAATAGAGAAATGCATATTTGATGTAATGTGTGTTTTCAGTCTAAAAGGGGTTAATCCCCTGCCAGGTTTCTCTGCACAGCTGTTCCCATCTAGTGGCCGGATCTGGTGAGTGGGGACTGAATTGTGAACTAGTTTAAAATATTCAGTCTGCCATCAGATCCATGTCAATGATTAAAACGCACTGCTTTGCGTCGAAACGCGTATGTTTTTAAAGTCTGGACTGTGACTTAATAGATTTTATACTATTTGAAGCTATGAAATAAATGAAGAATGTATTTTTAATGGACTTATAGCACTGGACTTATTCTTTTCTGAGTACACAAATACTCGCAATATAACGAGTAATCCGAATACCGTACTATTCGTGCGAATAGTAACGAATACACTGACTCATCAATAATAGCAACGTAAGATAAACTCAAATACAGTGTCTTTTTTTGGGGAGGTCTAACTCCATGCACCTCTGTCTTCACACCCAGACATGGGTATACGCTTCCTGATTTTGTCTATTTGCTCTAGTCTTCCTCCTTCTCCGCATCCTCATCCTCCACCACCATATCACCACCATATGTACCATATCAAGTACATATCTACATCTCTTGCAATGGGCATTGGAGTTCCTCCAAATTTTTGGCAGCCGTTGCTTCACTATAAAGGCAAACACTATGGGAGACCCACTTCCTAATAATGGGAATATTGTTTTTAGGAGGCTCTCTGACCTCTACGTCTCTTGCAAGGGGCATTGGAGTTCCTCCAAATTTTTGGCAGCCGTTGCTTCACTGCATAGGCAAACACAATGGGAGACCCACTTCCTAATAATGGAAGCATTTTTTGCAGGACCTCTACGCCTCTTGCAAGGGGCATTGGAGTTCCTCCAAATTTTTGGCAGTCGTTGCAGTCACTGCATACGCAATAACAGTATAAGCAACCCACTCGTTAATAATGGGAACAAAAAAGCATAGCCGGCTGATGGCTCTCTAACAATAGCGGGGGCCGACTGCTGTCCCTTTAAGAATAGTAAGGGCTGCCTGATGGACCATCATAAATGAAACAGGATGTGTCTGATGATGTGTCACACACCACATGGCCAGATAAGGTTTTAAAATGTTAAAATGACATTTCCAGGAGAATGCATTTGTCTTAGTTGAAAGCAATGCAAAAATGCCAAAACGCATCAAAAACGCTACGTGTGAACATAGCGCAAGGTGTGGAGGAGCATTTTTGTTTTTGTATATTTATTTTGCCTTATATACAAGTCATTACCGTTGAAACGATGTCCCTTAACATATTTCCCAGGAAATCCATTTTGGTTTCATTTTTGTATGTTTTCTTGTGAATCTGTAAAAGTGGTGTAATACCTCTGACAATGTTGTTGACAGCAGTGACCTGGGAGTCAGAAATGCTTCCAGGGGTCTTCCCCATGCTGTTCCCATGTCATTTAAGCACTGTTCCCATCAATTTGGGTAATTTTTAGGCCCTCTGCAGACCGCTAAGGAAAGCCACCAGAAAAATGCTCGAGTTTCCCATAGACTTACATTGGGCTCGTTACTCGGTCCGAGCACTCGAGAATTCAAATTTGCTCGACCCGAACAACGAGTACCCGAGCATTTTAGTGCTTGCCCATCACTATTCTATTCCCTATTGATACCGCTGTTCGCTGCATTTACAATAGGGACAGGTGCTAGTTAGTAACATTGGCTGGACATGAGTGTTCATTCTGGTCACATACATCTCTTCCACAGTGAATACTAGATTGATTTGTTCCATGCACTCATTGACCGATTCATAATTTTTACGGTGATCTATGCTCAGAAATTCATGAAGGTTGACAGAAATTTATCATAGTTAACAGAAATTCATCGAAGTTGTCAGAAATTTTTCTAATTTGACAGAATTTATTCAAATTTAACAACATTTCCTGATTTAATGTGTTATTCACAGTTTCTCTACAGCTTTTGTATGTAAGATGTATTGGTGGTAGACTTAGTGCTATTGGAGCTGGAATTACCACTTCAGAACTCTCCAGTGCTTTGTTTCCATCCATTTCTGCATGCTTCTTGAAGTATGTTTGAGGTCATAGTCCTGCTGAAAAACTCATGACCTAGGATACAAATCCTTCTTTACGACACTGGTCACTACATTGCAACCCAAAATCCTCTATAAATTGCAAGGGCCGCCTGCTGGACATTCAAGTTTCAAACTTTACAGAATATATGTGAAAAAAAAATTTGACCACCTCACATGGATACGTTATATTGCAGTAGCAATATATGGCCATGTAAAAGAATAGTCACATGTTGGCCCTCCAAGCTTCAAACTTTACAGTTTTAATATGAAAAGAAAATTTGCCAACCTTATATGTATAAATTATATTGCAGTAACAATATACTGCTATGCAAAGCTGCTGGCTCTTTAAAAATGGTGAATGTTGACTGCTGACCCTCTAAGAATAGTAAGTGCCATCTGATGGCTCTGTAAAAATAGGCTTTGTGACTTTCAGAGTCCCTCCTTCATAAATGAAACAGGATGTGTCTGATCATGCCTCACATACCACATGGCCAGATAAGGTAGTAAAATGTTAAAATTACATTTACTGGTGAATGTATTTTCCACCATTAAAAGAAATGCGAACATGGAAAAATGCAGCAAGAACACTATGTGTGAACATAGCCAGAGGTGTGGAGGAGAATTTTTTTTTCTATTATTTATTTTGCCTTATATACAAGTCATTATCCTGGAAGGAATGTTTCCTAACAATTTTTCAAGGAAAATCCATTTTATCATCGTTTTTGTATATTTTATTGTCAGTCCGTAAAATTGGCATAATACTCTGACAACATTGTTCACAGCAGCAACCTGGGATTCAGAGATGCTTCCAGGGGTCTACTCCATGCTATTCCCATGCCATTTCAGCGCTGTTTTAATCAATTTGACCAATTCTTAGACCCCCTCCAGACTTCTTGGGGGGTGGGCGCCGGAAAAATGCTTGAGTTTCCTATTTACTTTCATTATACTTGTCGAACCATCTGAGCATTACGATTTGCTCAACCCAAGTAACGAGTACCCGAGCATTTTAGTGCTCGCTCATCACTGTTTATTACCTAATCCTATATTTTGCATCAGTAAAAATGAAATATTACTGCTAATCATCGTAATTCTTATTACCATTTACAATAATAATTCAGTATACTAGTATATGAATTCACAGCGCACAATTGGATGCGTGAATGACAAACTTTCAGAAAAGTTCAGCTATAATCAGATCCTCAGGCAGCTGGTTATGCAAGTAAGTCATTGATACCTTTCATAAAACTGGGTCAGTCTCGGTCTTAAATTATGAAGCCAAAGATAATCCATATAAAATGTAAAATGATATCAGCAGTTGTTAAAGAAAACAAAGTTCTGATAGTACAGACCTTCCATTTTTTGGTTGAAAATGCAATCAGAATATCTATGAAAAAATAGATATGTCTCAGTTTGTCTCATGTATTATTCAACATTTCTCTCTGAAAAGGGCACAGAATATATCATGCATTTTCTATGCCAATATAAAGTGTACAATATCACCTTATGTTCTGGTATCTATTTCTATAAAAGATATTGGTAATAAAAGTGCGTGTTTACTAGTTGCAGCCTGAGTAGACCTTGAGATATCTTTGTGGTACACTGCAAAATAGTCTTGGCAACACTTATTTCTATGATTACACATACAGTACATATTATCAATAAGGCAACGAGGTAAACTGGGGTATTTGTGAATCATAACACAATAGTGAATGCTTGAAAAGGATTGGCTCAAATGTCAGCCTCAAATATAGTTATTCTTTGGTTGACATTTTAACGAATATCAATATGTCACAGCCTGAGTTCACCAGTTAGATCCAGTAGTATTCTGTTAGGTCATGCTGACCTTGCAGCCTAAAAATAAGGAAAAACGCTATAGTGACATCAACAAACTGATCATAACATAGAAATAAAGACAAGCAATGTTATAATATTATCTAAACAAAAGTATACTCAATGTATAAAAAGAGAGAGAAAATCCTGTGATCCCAACCTAGTGTTACCCCTCTATAAATCAGTTGTGAGGCCTGATCTAGAATATGTGTGTCACGCAAGGTGAGGGAAAGGCTAAATGCACATTGACCGAAAGAGGGAAGGGAGCCCAACAACTAGGGAAAGGGGGAGTGAAGACACCTAGGCAGATCTAATATCACCCTGCCTACTCTATGGTCCCTATATAGGTTCCACACCTATCGCAGAGCAGTGACCTAATCCCTGAAAGGCCCTAGATAGGGAGGAGACGGTGTGAGAACTAGTCAGGCCCCAGTACAAACTAAAGACAACAAGGTAAACAAGCAAAGAGGATACACTTAGCTTAAGCAGACACCAGAGAGATAATGCAAACTATTCTCCAAGGGCAACAAAGAAGAAACTAGCCGACTGCTAGTGCTCCAAACCTGCAAAGAGTTACATAGATTTATCACCAGTGACTCTCTGGAGAAACTGAGTGTTTTTAACTACCAAGCAAAGGTGTGTCAATCCGTAGCAGAAGGTGGAGGTCACTGCTGGTTCCTAAAGGAAGAAGGATATAACTGTACTACAGAGATGAGAGGATCAAGAAGGTGTCTACAATTCCAAGCGCAGTGACCTTCTACAGCCAGATTCAGAGCAACTGTCTGTCACATCTGACACACCCGTGACAATGGGATCCAGTTTTAGGCTCCACATTTTAAAAAGGATGCTCAGAAGTTAGAGTCGGTTCAAAGGCAGGCAACCAGATTATTACATGGGATTGAAGGCCTCCCATATGATGAGAGGTTGGAAAAGTTGAGCTTGTTTAGCTTAGACAAAATTACGTCTCAGAGGAGATCTCAGTTATATGTATAAATATACAGTATGTATGGTCAATACAAAGAACTAGCACATGACTTATTCCAAAGATCATACCAAGGAACAGGGGGTACTAATTTCATCTGGAAGAAAGGCAATTCTGGCAGCTGAATAGGAAATGGATCTTTACAGTTAGAGCACTCAGACTGTGGATTGCCTGACCACAATGGGTAGTAATGGCAGACACTATAACAGCTTTTATAAAAGGCTGGATGATTTCCTCAGTACACATAACATTGTGGGTTATAGATAAGTTAGTGACAAAAAATGTATAATTGGTGGAGAAAGGTTGAACTTGATGGACCTAGGTCTTTTTTCAACCTATGTATATATGTGACTACAGTGGGGAAAATAAGAATTTGATACACTGCTGATTTTGCAAGTTTTCCCACCTACAAAGAATGTAGACGTCACAGACCATGCTTCTCAACGCATGGAACGCAAAGAGACAGTGATATAGGTAAGTGTAGAAGAAAAGGCAGATGAATACAGGAATAAGAGTGTGAACGTGGCTAAAGGAACAAGAAAAGAATGGGGGACCCGAAGAGAGAAGGACAATGACAAGAAAAGTGAGAAAAAATAATACAATAAAAAATATGTAATAACAAGTATAAATATGTGCACAAATATATAAGTGAAGGTAATACACAAAAAAATATGATATATAGGTAAATAAGACAGGTGAAGCTATGTGCACCTGATGGATATTATGTCCACGCCCACAAGAATGAGAACATGGAATAATCGTGGTAAACAAACATTACAGAAAAAAGCATGAAGAATACATATAAGAGGCATGACAAAAAAAGAAAAAAAGAAAAATAAAATGATCATAGCAAAATGTGTATGTCCATATTGTGCCACGCTTGCAGTCCATCCCAGAAAATAATTTGAAGTACAGCATAATGGTATATTTCTTCACTTCAACTCATGGCAAAAGTAGAAATCCTCAGGAAATACATCAGGTAGGCGAAAGAACTAATGAACAAAAGAAAAATGAATAAATAACAAGTAGTAAAAACAGCATAAAAAACAACAAAAAAAAATAAAAAATATATAGTAAACCGACAAAAATAATGATAAGCAGAAAGATTACCACCAACCAAGAGAGAAAAGGAAAAGAAAAAGAAAGAGAAGAGGAGAAAAGAGACCGCAAGTAAAAAGGAAGAAAACTGAGAGAGCAAAGTAGAAAGGGGGAGAGAGTATATTTAGAGGAAAGGAACGAAGCTATTGGATTCATTAAGGCCATGAGGTACCATGGTATTAAGAGTAAAGATCCATTTCACTTCTTTTTGGGCCAAGACCTTTTTCCAATTTCCACCTCTGATCCCCACATAGTCCCGGTCTATTCCACTAACCTTGAGAAGAGAGGCATCACACTCATGGTGTTTTTTAAAATGGCGGGTAAGGTTTTCAGTTCATCCAAGTTAGTTGATTCTTTGGCTGCTATAATGTCCAAAACATGTTCCCTTGTTCGTCTACGGAGCTCCCTAGTAGTCATGCCGATATATATCTTATCACAGGGGCATCTAGCACTATAGATGACCTCTATTGTTGTACACGTAATGGCGTGGGTTATGGTGTACTCCCTGGATTTGTCCGCGTTAGTGAATGCCTTCTCAGAACAAATGTTTGGACAGGCCACACATGACCCGCAGGTCCTATTATTAAGATGACTATGAACAAGTCTATCACGTAAATTCTGAGTCCGTCTATAAGTAACCATAGGGTTACGGGGAATATATTAGGAGAGGGTATGGTCCAGGAGAAGAACCTGCCAGTGTTTGTTCAGGGCATTCCATATCTCATTACTTTTAGAGTTGAATGTTGAGATAAATCTCACAATATCTTTTCCTCCAGTTCTTCGTTGTTGGTATAGTAGGTTCTTCCTATCTGAGAATTTAGCTCTCCGGTAACTTCTCTGTATAACTTTCTCACTGTAGCCCCTCTTTCTGAACCTATCTTTGAGGTCCAGTGCTTGTTTTTCAAAACTCTCATCGTTGGAACAAATTTGGCGAATTCTCAAAAATTGGCCTGTGGGGATGCCATGAATCAGTTTCCTGGGATGAGAGGAATTTGCATGCAGAAGGGCGTTAGTCGCCGTAGGCTTCCGAAAAACATCCGTTTGGATAAGTCCATCACTGTCAATATTCAGTATAACGTCCAAAAACTCCGTATTGTGTCTCCCAGTCTTGAAAGTTAAATTGATGTTGAGACTATTGAGATTTAGAGTGGAGATGAGATGCGCAACCTCCGTGTCAGAGCCCTGCCATAAAAAGAAAATATCATCTATGTATCGACCCTAGTACAGGATCTTGTCAATACCCTGTACTGGATTGGTCATGAAGATCTCCCTCTCCCACAGCCCCAGGAACAAATTAGCATAGGAAGGGGCACAAGCCACTCCCATTGCTGTTCCCTGGAGCGGTAGGTAGAAGGACTCTCCATGCAGAAAAAAATTGTGACTCAAGGAAAACTGTAAGAGCTCGACCACAAGGTCGCGCATCCCAATCTCCATGTCCGACATCTCCAGAAAAACCTTGGTAGCCCTAACTCTGTCCTCATGGCGGATGGACGTATAAAGGGATTCAACGTCACACACCACCATGAGGACATCCTCATCCACATGTACCCCATCCATTTGTTTGAGAAAATCGGTAGTGTCCCTGAGGTGGGACGGTAATGTCTCTACCAAAGGATGGAGGGTATGGTCAATGAAACGACAGATTGGTTCACAGAAATTTTGTACACCAGACACTATAGGTCTACCTGGGGGGGCAATCATATTCTTGTGAATCTTCGGAAGAAGATAAAAGGTGGCAATACGTGGGCTCTTATCAAAAAGGCAATCAGATTCCTGTTTTGATAATGTCCCTGATGATACTGCCTCAAGCAGAATGGACCTAAGAAGATCCTGATATTTTGAAAGGGGGTTAAAGGTAAGTTTTTTGTAGGTGGTCGAATCCCCCAAGTGTTTTTTAATCTCATTTTCATATTTTGAAATAGGCCATAAAACAATATTGCCACCTTTATCTGAAGGTTTTATCACTATATCACGAAGGTCACTATGTTCGTCAATAGCCCGCCTCTCTTCCCTACTGCAGTTATCATATAGACGTCTGGTGGATATATTCTTAAATTCCTCAGTGACCAATTGAACAAACAGGTCAATGTGAGGGTACAGTGAAAGGGGAGGAAATTTTTGAGATTTGGGTTTGATAGAATCGGGCAACTTACATATATTTGGTATTGTTTGTTCATCCATAAGGTCCTGTAAGGTCTCTACGGCTTCCTGTTCTTCTAGAGTGGGAAACATGTAAGGATCAATGGGTTTGTGAAACATCTTTTTAAAAACCAATTTGCGGGCGAACAGGTGAAGGTCTTTTATTGCCACAAAGGAGTCAAAATTACCCGAAGGTGAAAAGGAAAGACCTTTACCCAAAATGTCAATCTGGGATTGGCTCAAAACATGCTCAGAGAGGTTAATTACCTTAAGATTAGTATCGGATGATAATGATAAGATTTACAAATGGAAATTCAGAGCAACCCAGAATGATAGAAAATCATCAGTGTCTTCTGCCCTGTCCACCGATAATGAATCTAATGAATCTTCTTCTTCAAAATACAACTACAATACTAGATGGGGACATAATAAACAAGATCCACGGAGAAATAACCCTCGCGGTGGACTTGTTAATGACAAAGAATCATCCGATACTAATCTTAAGGTAATTAACCTCTCTGAGCATGTTTTGAGCCAATCCCAGATTGACATTTTGGGTAAAGGTCTTTCCTTTTCACCTTCGGGTAATTTTGACCCCTTTGTGGCAATAAAAGACCTTCACCTGTTCGCCCGCAAATTGGTTTTTAAAAAGATGTTTCACAAACCTATTGATCCTTACATGTTTCCCACTCTAGAAGAACAGGAAGCCGTAGATACCTTACAGGACCTTATGAATGAACAAACAATACCAAATATATGTAAGTTGCCCGATTCTATCAAACCCAAATCTCAAAAAATTCCTCCCCTTTCACTGTACCCTCACATTGACCTGTTTGTTCAATTGGTCACTGAGGAATTTAAGAATATATCCACCAGACGTCTATATGATAACTGCAGTAGGGAAGAGAGGCGGGCTATTGACGAACTTAGTGACCTTCGTGATATAGTGATAAAACCTTCAGATAAAGGTGGCAATATTGTTTTATGGCCTATTTCAAAATATGAAAATGAGATTAAAAAACACTTGGGGGAATCGACCACCTACAAAAAACTTACCTTTAACCACCTTTCAAAATATCAGGATCTTCTTAGGTCCATTCTGCTTGAGGCAGTATCATCAGGGACATTATCAAAACAGGAATCTGATTGCCTTTTTGATAAGAGCCCACGTATTGTCACCTTTTATCTTCTTCCGAAGATTCACAAGAATATGATTGCCCCCCCAGGTAGACCTATAGTGTCTGGTGTACAAAATTTCTGTGAACCAATCTGTCGGTTCATTGACCATACCCTCCATCCTTTGGTAGAGACATTACCGTCCCACCTCAGGGACACTACCGATTTTCTCAAACAAATGGATGGGGTACATGTGGATGAGGATGTCCTCATGGTGGTGTGTGACGTTGAATCCCTTTATACGTCCATCCGCCATGAGGACGGAGTTAGGGCTACCAAGGTTTTTCTGGAGATGTCGGACATGGAGTTTGGGATGCGGACCTTGTGGTCGAGCTCTTACAGTTTTCCTTGAGTCACAATTTTTTTCTGCATGGAGAGTCCTTCTGCCTACAGCTCCAGGGGACAGCAATGGGAGCGGCTTGTGCCCCTTCCTATGCTAATTTGTTCCTGGGGCTGTGGGAGAGGGAGATCTTCATGACCAATCCAGTACAGGGTATTGACAAGATCCTGTACTGGGGTCGATACATTGATGATATTTTCATTTTATGGCAGGGCTCTGACACGGAGGTTGCGCATCTCATCTCCACTCTAAATCTCAATAGCCTCAACATCAATTTAACTTTCAAGACTGGGAGACACAATATGGAGTTTTTGGACGTTATACTGAATATTGACAGTGATGGACTTATCCAAACGGATGTTTTTCGGAAGCCTACGGCAACTAACGCCCTTCTGCATGCGAATTCCTCTCATCCCAGGAAACTGATTCATGGCATCCCCACAGGCCAATTTTTGAGAATTCGCCGAATTTGTTCCAACGATGAGAGTTTTGAAGAACAAGCACTGGACCTCAAAGATAGGTTCAGAAAGAGGGGCTACAGTGAGAAAGTTATACAGAGAAGTTACCGGAGAGCTAAATTCTCAGATAGGAAGAACCTACTAAACCAACAACGAAGAACTGGAGGAAAAGATTTATCTCAACATTAAACTCTAGAAGTAATGAGATATGGAATGCCCTGAACAAACACTGGCAGGTTCTTCTCCTGGACCATACCCTCTCCTCCTATATTCCCCGTAACCCTATGGTTACTTATAGACGGGCTCAGAATTTACGTGATAGACTTGTTCATAGTCCTCTTAATAATAGGAAAAAAACTTATATTTTTGGATCAAAAGGCCTTTTATGGGGATGTAGACCCTGCGGGTCATGTGTGGTCTGTCCAAACATTTGTTCTGAGAAGGCATTCACTAACGCGGACAAATCCAGGGAGTACACCATAACCCACGCCATTACGTGTACAACAATAGGGGTCATCTATAGTGCTAGATGCCCCTGTGATAAGATATATATCGGCATGACTACTAGGGAGCTCCGTAGACGAACAAGGGAACATGTTTTGGACATTATAGCAGCCAAAGAATCAACTAACTTGGATGAACTGAAAACCTTACCCCGCCATTTTAAAAAACACCATGAGTGTGATGCCTCTCTCCTCAAGGTTAGTGGAATAGACCGGGTCTATGTGGGGATCAGAGGTGGAAATTGGAAAAAGGTCTTGGCCCCAAAAGAAGTGAAATGGATCTTTACTCTTAATACCATGGTACCTCATGGCCTTGATGAATCCAATAGCTTCGTTCCTTTCCTCTAAATATACTCTCTCCCCCTTTGTACTTTGCTCTCTCAGTTTTCTTCCTTTTTCCTTGCGGTCTCTTTTCTCCTCTTCTCTTTCTTTTTCTTTTCCTTTTCTCTCTTGGTTGGTGGTAATCTTTCTGCTTATCATTATTTTTATCGGTTTACTATATATTTTTTATTTTTTATTGTTGTTTTTTATGCTATTTTTACTACTTGTTATTTATTCATTTTTCTTTTGTTCATTAGTTCTTTCGCCTAACTGATGTATTTCCTGAGGATTTCTACTTTTGCCATGAGTTGAAGTGAAGAAATATACCATTATGCTGTACTTCAAATTATTTTCTGGGATGGACTGCAAGCGTGCCACAATATGGACATACACATTTTTCTATGATCATTTTCTTTTTCTTTTTTTCATTTTTTGTCATGCCTCTTATATGTATTCTTCATGCTTTTTTCTGTAATGTTTGTTTACCACGATTATTCCATGTTCTCATTCTTGTGGGCGTGGACATAATATCCATCAGGTGCACATTGTTTCACCTGTCTTATTTACCAATATATCATATTTTTTTGTGTATTACCTTCACTTATATATTTGTGCACATATTTATACTTGTTATTACATATTTTTTATTGTATTATTTTTTCTCACTTTTCTTGTCATTGTCCTTCTCTCTTCGGGTCCCCCATTCTTTTCTTGTTCCTTTAGCCACGTTCACACTCATATTTCTGTATTCATCTGCCTTTTCTTCTACACTTACCTATATCACTGTCTCTTTGCGTTCCATGGTGGCACGCATTAATCTCTTGCAGATATCTCTTTCCCCTCTCCGCTATTACTATCTCGGAGATTTCTCATTACTCCACTTCCGGTTTGCGTTCCACATGCATCCCGGATGTTCTGTTCACGTCACTTCCGGGTGCCATTGCACTCCAACGTGACACGCACGCCAGCACCGATGCTGTGGGTGGACGGCGCTCTGATGAGACGCGGTCTCCTGACAGATCGCTGCTTGGCGCTTTTTTTGCATAGCGCTATGCTTCTGTCCTCACACTCTTCTCCTCATTGGCCAATTGTCCTATATATACCCCCTTCTCACCCCCCTTTTCTGTATCCTGGTAAAAGCCTGCGGCGAAACGCGCGTCGGACCTGTGTGGACTCTGTGGGACTTACAGGTAGCTCATTTGATATCTTTATGTCTTTCTTTTAGTACCTTTGACCCCCTGTATCAGCTGTCTTACCTATTAACTTACTGACCCCCTTTCTATGTAGTCTAAGTATTTACCCACTTGGGACATCTTTGATGCACTTTGCACTTTACTTAAATGATGGTCTCCATATGTATTTTTACTTCAGGCTGACCTGGGTCACTGTGTTCCTATACATGGTTTATTTATTGATCTATGCTTCTACCTACCCTCAGATGCCCATTTTTCTGTTTACTTTTTTCCTTGTTTATATTATTGTCTTTCATGTGTTTTTATGAATTTTTCAATAAACGCTTATTTTATATTGACCATGAGTCACATTTATAGGTTCTTTATTCAATAAGGGATATCTGGTCATCAATTATTTTGTTCTTTTGGATCAATTTTACCACATGCCAAATGGCATAACAAAAGAAAACAACAATTCCTGAATTGCTGGTTTTTGTTCATTCTGCCTCCCAAAAATCGTAATAGAAGGTGATAAAAAAATGTCATGCGCCCGAAAATGGTACGAACAAAAATTTCAAGTAGTCCCGCAATGAACAAACCTTCACATGACTCTGTCAGCAGAAATATGGAAAAATTATAGCTCTCAAAATATGGCAATTAGTGTTGAGCGAGTATGTTCTGTTCCGAGTATGCTCGGGACGAGCTCCGAGTAGTTACAGCTGCTCGGTGATATGTTTGAATCGCTCCCGTGTGCATGATTTGCAACTGTTTGACAGCTTTATTACATGTGAGGAATGTGTAAGAAATAGACATTCCTCACAAGTAATAAAGCTGTCAAACAGTCACAAATCATGCACACGGGAGTGATTCAAACATATCACCGAGCAGCTGTAAATACTCGGAGCTCGGCCCGAGCATACTCGGCCAAAAGGGTTAACACAACATACTCGCTCAACACTTATGGCAATGCAAAAGCTAGTTTTTGCAAGAAAAGCTTTTTTTAGTGTGTGACAGCAGCCAACCATGAAAAAAATATAAATATGGTATCGCTGTAATCGCACCAACCCAAATAATAAAGTCATCAAATCATTTATGCTGCATGAGGAATGGCGTAAAATATAAATAAAACCAATTCTTCACCTGCTGTTGATTTTTTTATTCTGTCTCCCAAAGATCGCAGTATGACTCAGCTCACATATATCCTGCACTCTACACTGAGCGCTTACACCGAGGTTTTCATGTAAATCTATGAAATCTCTGAAATATGTGATTCAGACGGAACCCCCGGTGGAAGATTCTCTATAATGAGCCAGATGGAGGCGCTGTGCATGCTATCTGGCCTATGATCTGATGGTGTCCATCTTTTTAAACGTGCATAAAAGCGCGGGTAACCACAGTTTTGTACACTTCTGAAAAGAAGGACACCGCTGAACAGAGGCCAGACAGTATCCAGATTAACTCTGCAGCCTCCATAATAGTGAATGGATCCCTCGGGGGTTTCATCTGAATCACATCACTTCCAGATGTTATTTAAAATGTTCCCAACAAAAGCTTCAACTCAATCCAAAAAAAAGCAAGTCCCTACTCAGGTCCATCATCTGTCAATGGAAATATAGAGGGCTTCCATGTTACTGGTAGTACAAAGGCTCTAGAAAAACACTATGGCTCCTCAGCCCCAAAAGAAATTCAACAAATTTTGTGCTCCCAAATCCAAATGCCCCTTTCCCTTCTGAGCCCCACAGTGTGCCCAAACCACATTTATCGTCCACATGTTTGGCGGGGGTATAACTTCCAAAATGGGGTCACTTGAGGTGGGGACTCTGCTCTTCTAGAACTTAGGGGCTCTGTATATGGAGTCTGCAAACCATTCAAGGAAAATCTGAGATCCAATAGGCAAATAGCGCTCCTTCCTTTCCAAGTTTCGCCGTGTGGCTAAGCAGTACTGTATAGCCACATATGGGGTATTTCCACGTTCAGCAGAAATTATATAATACATTTTGGTGCTCTTTTTATCCATTTCTCCATAGTGAAAATGTAAAATCTGGGGCTAAAACCAAATGTTTGTAGTAAAAATGTAATTATTTTTTCTTTACTGCCCAATGGTATAAAATTTTGTGACACACCTGTGGTGTCTTTATGATCACTGCACCTGCACCCTTAGATGAATTCATTGAGAGGTGTAGTTTATGAAATGGGGTCACCTATGGGGATATTCTGTTGTTCTAGCACCTCAAGGACTCTTCCACTGGATCATGTCAAGCCATAACCGTAAAATATACACCATAAAATAGAGCTCCTTCCCTTCTGAGCTTTGCACTGTACCTCAAAAGTAGTTCCTGACTACATGCAAGGTATTGGCACAATCAGGACAAATTGCACAACAAACTCTGAGGTCCATTTTTTCCTATTAGCCCTTATAAAAAGTAAAAATTTGGGATTAAAATAAAATTTTAGTGGTAAAAATGTAATTTTTCTTTCTTCATTGCCCAATGGTATAAATTTCTGTGAGGCACATGTTGTGTCCACATGCTCACTGAATCTCTAGATGAATTAATTGAGAGGTGTAGTTTGTAAAATGGTGTCGCTTATTGGGAGTTTCTGCTGGAGTTTAAAGTAAAGTGTTTGCGAAAAAAGTTAAATGTTCACTTTTTCCTTACAAATTCCATTAATTTCTGTGAAGCACCTGAAGGGTTATTAAATTTCTTGAATGGGGTTTTCAGTATCTCAAAGTAACTTTAAATTTGATGTGGTCCCAAAAAAAAAAATGTTTTTCTAAATTTTGTTGGAAAAGTGAGAAATCGCTCGTCAAATTTTAACCCTTTTAACTTCCTAACAAAAAAATATGTTTCAAAAATTGTGCTAATGCAAAGTAGACACGTGGGAAATGTTATGTATTAACTGTTTTATGTGAAAGATCTCAATGGTTTAAGGGCATAAAAATTAAAAATTTAAAAATTCATTAATAAAGAGGTTACAAAATGAGTCCTAACACAGGTTCTTGACCTGTGATGACCCCAAAGATAAAAGTCTAAGGGGGTCAGATTAGGAGACCTTGGTGGCCATTCAACTGGACCACGATGACCAATCCACTTTCCAGGAAACTGCTCATGCAGGAATGCTCGGACCTGACACCCATAATGTGGTGGTGCACCATCTTGTCGGAAAAACTCAGGGAACGTGCCATCTTCAGTGCATAAAGAGGGCAACACATCATCATGTAGTAATTTCAGATATCCAGTGGCATTGAGGTTTCCATTAATGAAGAATGGCCTCATTATTTTTGTACTCCATATACCACACCATACCATCAATTTTTGTGTCTTGGAGGGATCTATCCACTGTGGGTTAGTGTCAGACCAAGAGCGGTGGTTTTGTTTGTTAACTTCACCATTCACCGATCTGACCCCCTTAGACTTTTATCTTTAGGGTCATCTGAAGGCAATTGTCTATGCTTTGAAGATATGAGATGTGCAGCATCTGAAACCACGGATACTGGAAGTCTGTGCTAATATTTCTTCTGCGGTGTTGCTATCAGTATGTCAAGAGTGGGAGAAGAGGGTTGCATTGACAATGTAACACAATGGGCAGCACTTTGAACACATTTTATAAGTGGTCATAAACTTGTAAATAACTCATGAAAGAATAAAGTTGCGTTAAAACCAAGTACACCATTGTTTTTCTTATGAAATTCTCAATAACTTTGATGTGTCACATGACCCACTTCCCATTGAAAAAAATAAAGTTGGATCCAAAATGGCTGACTTCACCATGGCTATCATGGTCACCACCCATCTGGAAAAGTTTTCCCCCTCCCATAAACTAATGTGCCACAAACAGGAAGTTGATATCACCAACCATTCCCATTTTATTTAGGTATATCCATATAAATGGCCCACCCTGTATATACATAAGTATATATGTGTCACCCTGGCTTGGATGCCACAAAATGTAATAAAGCTGTGTCTGAGAGCAGGGGGGAGGTTCTCTAGTCAGGGGAACATTAGCATGCAGTACCTCCTGTCTCAGGCCAGTAGGGGGAGCAGGCTGCCCCTATAAAAGCTGGTGCTGGAGGCAGGGTTAGGGAGAGCTGGATGACCTGTCTCAGGATTCAGGTCCTAGAGCAGAGAGGGACAGTTGTATTGCACCCTAAGAGGAAGTGTGGCAGTAGGAGAGCCACAAGCCAGAGATAAGAGGCGAAGAGATCCTGTCTTGGCAGATAACGGACTTCATTTACCAGACTTTTGGTGTCTGAGGCTGGGAGGATTCCACATCCCCAAGCAGATAACCAGTCCGCAGGGGACTGTATATTCCTTGGCCTAAGAAGCCTGGAGGCCCTGCCACAACAGAAGGGACCAGCAAAGCCGTACAAGGCTGGGAGCAGAAAGGAACCCACGTCGCAAGCCATACAGGCGAGAATACACGGAAAGCTCGGAAACGTGGGCTGTTACCCTATAACGAGGAGATAGCCAGAAGGAGCACAGAAAGCACGGTAGGCCTACACCCTCACCCTGACCAGGGCCAATTTCCCCGTCGCTCTCAGACATCCAGGTCCCCTCCTAGCTGGGACTGTTTGTGGGTCAATTTACCTGTTCTAGTAAAGACCCTGGACTGCAACCTGTTGTCTGCGTGCTCCTTGCTCCTCCAGCACTATCAGCACTGGGACTCTCACTACCATCACTCCCAACATCCATTATACTGCCCTGGGGCCGCACTCTTCCCGTGGGGAGTCACACTACCCTAGCTGCACACCTCATCAGCCCCAGCGGTCTGCATGCAGCGGCGGTTCCTAATAACCGCAATCCACGGGTGGCATAGTCGGACATAATCATCAGCACATAACGGACTACCACTGGCCTGACCACCCTGAGCCACAGAACCGGGTTGCCACTACTACCCCCACCGCTTCCCTATTGCCCGGATCCGAGTGCCCCACGGCCCAGGGGGCGAGTCATCTTTGGCGTAGTGGGCAGGATTGAAACCAACCCGCCACAAACGGGTATTGCGTGCCTGGAAGAGACTGTACACGTACCTGAAAAGAGGTTTCCCACCATCCGGAGCCGTTTCCCGCCATTTCCAGCCGTCTCCCACCATCTTCCATCGGTTCCCGCCATCTTCAGCCGTTTTCCCGCCATTGGATGCCATCTTCAGGACGCCGCGCGGGAAGAAGAGGGGCGTGGACATCCAAACCATGCGAGATCCGAAGCTCCGCCCCACTCACCGACGCTGCGCAAGGTCCTGGAAGGGAGAGAGAGCGACGCTGACGTCATCAGGACGCGACGCAAGGTCCTCGTCCAGAGCAGCAGCAGCGGAGCCGCGGCCTACAGAAGAGGATCGTCGGAAGGTAGGCCACGCTTAACTAGGGGGGGAGGAAGATGTCGGACACAGAGGCGCCCACTACCACCAACGCAGCTGCAGCAACGTTGATGCCCTTTTCCCTGCCCTACGTCCCTGGAGCGGCCTGGCTGCCCAAGTACTCAGGGGAGCCCCATTCCCTAACTGACTTTAAGGAAAGGCTGTACAGTTTGTTCCAAGTCTACCCCATGACAGAGGAACAGAAGATTAGCATATTAACAGGGCAGTTAACTGGTGCAGCCCAAAGGGAGGTAAAATCATGGCCCACTGAGGAGAAATGGACTGTGAAGGGTATTCTGGCCCGGCTGCGGGGTACCTTTGACACACGTACCTCCGCTGAAATTAAAATGAGGTTCTATGGATGTAAGCAGCGGGCAGAGGACAGCATCAGAGACTATGCCCTAAATTTGCAGGAAACCTTGAGGGCTATTCAACAAACTGACCCTGGCAGTGTGCAGGAAATGGATAAGCTGCTAACAGAACAATTCATAGAAGGTCTGCTGTCTAGCGCCCACAGGGCCCAACTGCGCCTCATGTTCTTTCAGAACCCAGACCTGACCTTTGCCCAATTTAAGGACAGGGCCATAAGGGTGCTCCGTGAATCTGCAACCAGTGGCGCTATAAACCCCCGGCGCCCTGCTCTCACCTACCACCAGGAGGCGGCGCCCTCCTCTATGGACCCCGTGGGGGCTGATGCACAGGCCCTGAACCAAGCCCCGTCGAAAGACCTGCACCACCAAGTCCAGGAGCAGACCAGGAGCGTCGCGGCGTTGACCAGGACCGTCCAGGCATTACAAGTGGACCCGTCAAGACCCATCGAGCTGGCTTCAAGTCCGGAGGATGTCCCGTGGCGTCGACAGAGGAGGATCCCGTCGTTCCGAGGGAGGCCCACAGACCGCTATGCAGAGGATGGACAGCCCATTTGCCGTCGATGCAACCAGCCCGGACACATTTCAAGGTACTGTAATTTAAACGGGTCCAACCTGGGGCAGAGGGCCGACCCCCAGGCATAAGATCACCAGGCCCTTATAATTGGCGTGATAAGTACGTTGGGGGGTGCCCGGTTTTACCCGTGGTGCTGGACGGTATCCCCATGAGCGCCTTGCTGGATACTGGGTCACAAGTAACCACTATCCCTTATGTACTTATTAAGCAGTATTGGACTGATGCTGATATCACACGGTTTCCAGACAGTAACTTGAGCATCATCGCCAGTAATGGCTTGCTCGTGCCGCAGATGGGGTTCAAGGAGATGACCATTAAAATTGGTAAAGTTGAACTGCCGGCAGAGGGAGTAATTATTGTGGACATTGACCATCGTGAGAGTCACCCTAAAATAACTGTGGGTACTAACGTGATTGAAAATTGTCTTTCAGAGGTAATTGTAATTCTACAACAGGTGGCGGTGAATGCTAGTTCCAGCCAACAGAGAGTCCTCAACAAGGAGATAAAAGCCCTAATGAGACGACAGCAGGTAGAATTGTCTGGTGGTGAGATCGGTAGCGTAAGACTGAGTGACCCATTCCCCATTTCCATGCCTCCCAAAAGTGAAATGATGATCTGGTGTCGGACTGCAATCGGGTTGAGAGGTAGAGACTACCAAGCCATGGTAGAACCCGTGTACTCAGACAGCAGGCCCACCATTTTGACAGCCAGGGGGGTGGTTGATGTCCATCATGGGAGGGTGCCCATTCGCATTCTCAACATTGGGGAGAGAGAGGTACACTTACCCAGGTACGCTACACTTGCCATACTGTTTGTAGTCGAACACAAAGCTATCAGGGCCGTGGAACCCTTGCCTCCATCTCCCCAGGCGGAGGGTAATGGCTCCCAGAAACAAAAGGAGGACTGGTGCCAGAAACTCCATGTGGGTGCTGACTCCACTCCCCTGCACCAAAAACAAGGAGTCTACCGGGTGGTACAGGAGTACGAGAGAGTCTTTAGTAAGCACCCGCTAGACTTTGGCAGAGTAAAAAGGATAGAACACCACATCCCCACAGGGAGCCACCCACCAATAAAAGAGAGGCACAGACCTGTACCCCCTGCACATTATCAGAACGCAAAGGGCATGCTAAGAGAGATGAATGAAGCTGGGGTCATTAGAAACAGCTGTAGCCCCTGGGCAACCCCCTTGGTTCTGGTCAAAAAGAAAGACGGCACCATGAGAATGTGCGTGGACTATAGACAAATCAACCGTATCACCCACAAAGACGCATACCCGCTGCCTAGAATAGAGGAGTCTTTAGCCGCACTAAAATCAGCTAACTTCTTTTCTACTTTGGACCTTATTAGCGGGTACTGGCAGGTTCCTGTGGCAGAGGCTGACAAGGAGAAGACCACCTTCACCACCCCGATGGGACTGAGTGAGTTCAACTGTATGCCCTTCGGGCTCTGCAACGCACCAGGGACCTTCCAGAGGCTGATGGAATGCTGTCTAGGGCACCGAAACTTCGAGACGGTCCTTTACCTGGACGACGTGTTCGTCTATTCAAAGACCTACGAGGACCATCTAAAGCACCTGGCCGAGGTGTTCGAAGCCCTGGCAGGCTATGGCCTGAAGGTGAAACCATCGAAGTGTCACCTGTTGAAACCAAAGGTCCAGTACCTAGGGCACGTGGTAAGCGCGGAAGGAGTGACCCCCGACCCTGACAAGGTCACGGCAATCAAGAGCTGGCCAAGCCCCTCGAACATCAAAGAGGTGAGACAGTTTCTCGGGTTGGTAGGCTACTAATGAAGGTTCATCCCCGGGTTCACTAAGATGGCAGCTCCTATGCAGGACCTCCTGATCGGACAGTCTAAGTCCAGAAGTCAAAAGCCACCCTTTAAGTGGGATAAACCGGAAGAGGAGTCCTTCCGCCAGCTAAAGATGGCCCTCACGGGGGATGAGATCCTGGCCTACCCTGATTACGGCCAGCCTTTCATTCTCCACACAGACGCCAGTAATGTGGGACTGGGAGCCGTACTGTCCCAAAACCAACAGGGCAGAGAACGGGTGATCACGTACGCCAGTCGGAAGCTGAGGCCCACCGAGAGGAACCCGGAGAATTACAGCTCCTTCAAGCTAGAATTCTTGGCAGTGGTGTGGGCCGTAACGGAACGCTTCAAGCATTACCTGGCCTCCGCAAAGTTCACCGTGTACACGGACAACAACCCGTTGACACACCTGGACAATGCGAGACTGGGTGCCCTGGAACAGCGGTGGATGGCCCGTCTCTCCAACTATGACTTCGTGATCAAGTACCGGGCAGGCAAAACCAATGCCAACGCTGACGCCCTATCGAGGATGGCTCACTTTCCATGAAGGTGAAGAAGACCCAGAAGAGCTGGAGGAGGTAGAACTCCCCGCGTTTCACCGGTATGGAGCCTCTCAATACTCCCACCGCGTGAAGGAGGAGGATATAACAACCATGATGATCAATCCCCTACCTCACCACAGCTGGGCCGAGACCCAAGATAGTGACCCTGCCATCCACCTGGTGAAAGATCTGCTGACCCAGGAAGACGCTCGCATGGATCCGGATGCCCCAGAGGAAGCCAATCAGCTATGGAAAGAGAAGAGCAAGCTGTTCCTCTACGAAGGCAAGTTGTGCAGAAGGATTGTCAACCACCGGACGCACGAGCTGACCTGGCAAGTCGTGGTCCCAAGGCGGGATGCAGCTATGGTCCTGGGGGCTTACCATGACAGAGCGGGGCACTTCGGTTGGAAGAAACTGGAGTTCCTGCTAAGAGGAAGGTTCTTTTCGGTCGGCATGAGAGGAGCTGTAGAAAAATGGTGCAGAGACTGTGGCCCTAATCACCTAAGGAGGAAGGACTGTGCCAGCCAGAAGACACCCTTGAGGCCCATCATCACCACGCAGCCTCTTGAGCTGGTAGCTCTGGACCATGTCAAATTGGCTCCCAGCCGGTCAGGATACATCTATGCCCTGACAATCGTGGACCACTATTACCGTTTTCTAGTGGTGGTCCCGGTAAAGGACTTGACAGCCCAAACAGCGGCCAGAGCCTTCCAGCAATTCTTCTGCCGTCCACACGGGTATCTGGAACAGGTCCTGACAGACCAGGGTCCAGCGTTCGAGGCTGAAATCTTCCAGGAGTTCTGCAACCTCTAAGGCTGTAAGAAGATTCGGACAACGCCTTACCACCCACAAACCAACGGGATGTGTGAGAAGATGAACAATATAGTTATTGATCTCCTGAAGACGTTGCCCCTGGAGGACCGCAGCCTGTGGCCAGAAAAACTGCCGGACCTGATAGACTTATACAATCATATCCCGGTGAATGCTACCAACTGCACCCCGGCTTACCTGATGCGAGCCAGACCAGGTAAGCTGCCCGTAGACCTGGAGATGGGAGTCCTAACACCTGAGGACACCTCCCCAGATGCAGACTGGGATACTGAAAGGCAACTGCAGTACAAGAAGGTACAGGAGAGTGTGGAGAAGAGCCTGGCCCAGGTGAGAGAGAGGCAAGAAAAACTCTTCAACCAACACGCCCCTGCTGGTCCCCTAGAACCTGGTGAGCAAGTCCTGAAGCGGAAGAGAAGGCTACATAAGTTGTACGACCAGTGGGGAAGGGAACCCTAAACAGTACTGCAGTCTGATCACGACAACCCGAAGGTGTGCGTGATCACAAAAGGACGGAGGAGAAACCACTAGTACCGTCTCCAGAGACTACCTCAAAAGGTGTCCCGAGCAACTCCGTAGTGCAGAAGAGGATCAGAGTGACCTTGAACCCGCAGAGGACAAGGAAGAAATGATCAGCACCTTTCTCAGAGAGTTCCCTCAGTCCTGGACTCAAATAAATGATGCCATAGTGGTACCCGTCCTGCATTTCCTGCAACCGGCTCAACAACAACCTGCACCAGAGCCGGAAGGTGAAGAAGAGCAAGCAGTTCCAGAGGCAGAAGAGCCTGAACCAGCAGCCCAGGAGAGTCAACCCTCTGCTGACAGTGAGCCTGCCATGCCTGCAGTAAGCCAAAGGACCCGCAGACAGCTGCCTGCCCTACCTGTACACCCAGCTGGTAGCTGTACCCCTAACGCTAATGGGGAAAGCCGGGTAGGTCCACCACCAGACAGTGGGTTAAGGAGGTCAACCAGGAGCACAAAGGGGCAGATACCCGCTCGCTGGAAAATATAGAGTGCACTAAAATTGTAAATAATCCTGTTGCCAAATGTTGAATTGTTTGCAAAGTTACATGCATGTTTGGTAATTCTGTGTTTCAGTTTCTTGCAGTTACCGTAAGGACTCAAAGGTTATGGACTTTTTATAACCGGGACCTTGTATGGACTGCGTTCGGAGCCTAACCAAGGAATGAACTACGACTGTAAAGGACTTCGGGTAGGACAGACCCCCACCTGGTTAAGGCTCCCCATTGTATTGGTGATATGGACACCCGGTCACAGACCTCACTGTGACCTTAAGAACGCAATCTGTGCGTCGTATGTCTGTTAATGTTTTATGGTCATGCATATTGTCTTTGTTTATTGTTTAGTCCCGGAGTACTAAATTTTACTAGGGGGGAATGTGTCACCCTGGCCTGGATGCCACAAAATGTAATAAAGCTGTGTCTGAGAGCAGGGGGGAGGTTCTCTAGTCAGGGGAACATTAGCATGCAGTACCTCCTGTCTCAGGCCAGTAGGGGGAGCAGGCTGCCCCTATAAAAGCTGGTGCTGGGGGCATGGTTAGGGAGAGCTGGACGACCTGTCTCAGGATTCAGGTCCCAGAGCAGAGAGGGACAGTTGTATTGCACCCTAAGAGGAAGTGTGGCAGTAGGAGAGCCACAAGCCAGAGACAAGAGGCGAAGAGAGCCTGTCTTGGCAGATAACGGACTTAATTTACCAGACTTTTGGTGTCTGAGGCTGGGAGGATTCCACATCCCCCAGCAGATAACCAGTCCGCAGGGGACTGTATATTCCTTGGCCTAAGAAGCCTGGAGGCCCTGCCACAACAGAAGGGACCAGCAAAGCCGTACAAGGCTGGGAGCAGAAAGGAACCCACGTCGCAGGCCATACAGGCGAGAATACACGGAAAGCTCGGAAACGTGGGCTGTTACCCTATAACGAGGAGATAGCCAGAAGGAGCACAGAAAGCACGGTAGGCCTACACCCTCACCCTGACCATGGCCAATTTCCCCGTCGCTCTCAGACATCCAGGTCCCCTCCTAGCTGGGACTGTTTGTGGGTCAATTTACCTGTTCTAGTAAAGACCCTGGACTGCAACCTGTTGTCTGCATGCTCCTTGCTCCTCCAGCACTATCAGCACGGGGACTCTCACTACCATCACTCCCAACATCCATTATACTGCCCTGGGGCCGCACTCTTGCCGTGGGGAGTCATACTACCCTAGCTGCACACCTCATCAGCCCCAGCGGTCTGCATGCAGCGGCGGTTCCTAATAACCGCAATCCATGGGTGGCGTAGTCGGACATAATCATCAGCACATAACGGACTACCACTGGCTTGACCACCCTGAGCCACGGAACCGGGTTGCCACTACTACCCCCTCCGTTTCCCTATTGCCCGGATCCGAGTGCCCCACGACCCAGGGGCCGAGTCATATACAGTATGTATATCTATATTGATATATATACAAACACATATATACTGTATATATATATATATATATATATATATATATACACAGTACAGACCAAAAGTTTGGACACACCTTATTTAAAGATTTTTCTGTATTTTTATGACTATGAAAATTGTACATTCACACTGAAGGCATCAAAACTATGAATTAACACATGTGGAATTATATACTTAACAAAAAAGTGTGAAACAACTGAAATTATGTCTTATATTCTAGGTTCTTCAAAGTAGCCACCTTTTGCTTTGATGACTGCTTTACCCATATATACACTACCGCTCAAAAGTTTGGGGTCACTCAGACAATTTTGTGTTTTCCATGAAAACTCATACTTTTATTTATCAAATGAGTTGCAAAATGAATAGAAAATATAGTCTAGACATTGACAAGGTTAGAAATAATGATTTTTATTTGAAAGAATAATTTTCTCCTTCAAACTTTGCTTTCGTCAAAGAATGTTCCCTTTACAGCAATTACAGCACTGCAGACCTTCGGCATTCTAGCTGTTAATTTGCTGAGGTAATCTTGAGAAACTTCACCCCATGCTTCCTGAAGCCCCTCCCACAAGTTGGATTGGCTTGATGGGCACTTTTTGCGTACCATATGGTCAAGCTGCTCCCACAACAGCTCAATGGGGTTGACATCTGGTGACTGCGCTGGCCACTCCATTGAAGATAGAATACCAGCTGCCTGCTTCTTCCCTAAATAGTTCATGCATAATTTGGAGGTGTGCTTTGGGTCATTGTCCTATTGTAGGATGAAATTGGCTCCAATTAAGCGCTGTCCACAGGGTATGACATGGCGTTGCAAAATGGAGTGATAGCCTTCCTTATTCAAAATCCCATTTACCTTGTACAAATCTACAACTTTACCAGCACCAAAGCAACCCCAAACCATAACATTACTTCTACCATGCTTGACAGATGGTGTCAGGCACTCTTCCAGCATCTTTTCAGTTGTTCTGCGTCTCACAAATTTTTTCTGTGTGATCCAAACACCTCAAACTTTAATTTGTCTGTCCATAAAACTTTTTTCCAATCTTCCTCTGTCCAATGTCTGTGTTCTTTTGCCCATATTAATCTTTTTCTTTTATTAGCCATTCTCAGATATGACCTTTTCTTTGCCACTTTGTCTTGAAGGCCAACATCCCGGAGTCACCTCTTCACTGTAGACATTGACACTGACGTTTTGCATGTACTATTTATTGAAGCTACCAGTTGAGGAGCTGTAAGGCGTCGATTTCTCAAACTAGAGACTCTAATGTACTTGTCTTGTTGCTGAGTTGTACAGCGGGGCCTCCCACTTCTCTTTCTACTCTGGTTAGAGCCTGTTTGTGCTCTCCTCTGAAGGGAGTAGTACACAACATTGTAGGAAATCTTCAGTTTCTTGGCAATTTCTCTCATGGAATAGCCTTCATTTCTAACAACAAGTATAGACTGTTGAGTTTAACATGAAAGTTCTCTTTTTCTGGCCATTTTGAGAGTTTCATAGAACAAACAAATGTAATGCTCCAGATTTGCAGCTACCTCAAAGAAAGGTCATTTTTATAGCTTCTCAAATCAGACAAACCGTTTTCAGCTGGGCTATCATACTTGTGCAAGGGTTTTCTAGGGTTTTCTAAACATTCATTAGCCTTCTTACACAGTTAACAAACACAATGTACCATTAAAACACTGGAGTGGTAGTTGTTGGAAATGGGCCTCTATACACCTATGTAGATATTGCAATAAAAACAAGACGTTTGCAGCTAGAAGAGTCATTTACCACATTAACAATGTATAGGGGTATTTCTGATTCATTTAATGTTGGCTTCATTGAAAAAAATGTGCTTTTCTTTAAAAAATAATGACATTTCTAAATGACCCCAAACTTTTGAGTGGTAGTGTATATTTACATATATATTGTGGTGGATCGGATCACTCGACTGCACACGGAGGTAGACATGGAACGCTGTCTCTTTAAATTTCTTGTTAGGTTTTTAAACAGCATAAACCAGCATAGAGTTCATAAAAATAAACTCATAAACACTGCACTTCTGGCATAATGGCAAAGTAAAAGAAAATGTACAGCATAGTCCTTGCACCTGCCAGGATCCGGCCACTCATGATTAGCAAAAACACATGGTTCAGATTAGCACAAAAACACAAGCTCCTCTCTCTGGAGCTGGCCTCTCCAGATACTGAACACCACATGATTCAAAAGGCAGGCTATTTATATCACAGGCCACACCCTGGAGTGGAGATATGGTGAACAACCTCCCACCCGCTCTACAGCTGTTCTCATAGCCTAACCCATTAAAAATGGCTGATTAACCCCTAGACACAAAGTGTGCTGGAGAGAGAAAACTTCTAGGTTTCAACTCACTGAAGCTAATAGCCTCAGTGAATCATATCTCCCCTACAGTACTTTGCCACTGACTTTGTAACTATATGTATTTATGGATACATGGAAGTTTCTCGTGCACATTAGATGCAGAGAGTGTTAATAGCCAGGTTTACAAGGGCATGCTTTACAGGTGGATGGCTAAGTGCTGGGAGGGACGCCATCCACCCTATCTCCTCTCCAGGGCGTGGTTTGGGTCTATAAAGAGCCACCCTTTTGACTCAGGAGTTGGGCAGTGTCAAGAAAAATCCTGCTCCAGAGAGGAGCTTGCATGTACTGTGCTGAACCGTGAGCAACTAACCCTGAGTGGCCGGACGCTGGCCGATATACGCACTGTGTTGCAACTTTGGTATTTTGTTTTGCCTTTATGCCGAATGGGCATAAACCTGGGCATGGACTCCAGGTTAGTTTTTGAGGTTTAATAAATTAACCTGAAATTTAAAGAGACAGTGTTACTTGTCTACCTCTACAGCCAAGCAAGTCGCTTTACCACAAGTGTTGTTAGAAGTGCGGGCAAAACTTGCAGCGAACACGTGTGACTGTTACAATAGGTGCTGCATGTCCTGGGTGAAGTTGGCCATAAACCAGCAAGTGACAGAGAGAAAAATAGAGGACCTGCTCAAGCATCTGTTGTAGGCACAGCAGGCACAGCAAATGAAGCACCAGCAGCAACTATAGCAATAACAGGTGCAACAGGCACAGTACCAGCAGCAGCACCTGCAGAGCCAGCAGAGCATGCAGCAGCAGCATCGGGAGCAACTACAGCAGAAATGGGAGCAGCAGGAGACAAATAAACTCCTGATGCAGCAGATCCAACAACAACAAAGACAGATGGAACTCCTAGCAGAGCAGATCCGTGGCAGGACAACCGCCCCACCCCCAGATCCAGGTGATGACTCACACATCAGGAAGATGGTAAGAAGAACATTACAAAAGATGACCCCGGGGGATGACATTGAGGAGTTCCTGACTGTGTTTGTAAGGGTGACGGAGGGGAAGAGATTACCTCTGGCGCAGTGGGCGGTGGTTCTGGTGCCATATTTAGCAAGGGAGCCACAGAAGGCCTATTATGACCTGGCATTGCAAGGCGCAAACAAGTATTCAAAGTTAAAAACTGAAATTTTGGCATGCATGGGGAGACAATGCCTGGAGGGAACATTACGTCCACCACTGGGCGTATCACCACGAGAAACACCCTTGCTCCCAAATGTTTGACTTACTGCACCTGAACCAAAATAGTTGCATACTGAGTCCCCTACACCTGCGCAGATGGTAGAGCAAGTGGTTATGGACTAGTTCGTACATTCCCTGCCATGGTAAATATAGAATTGTGTTTCCCATGGTGATCCCTGGGACGCTGATGAACTGGTGGGTCTGGTAGAGAGGTATCAGTGGGCCGAGGGTTCCTTCGGGAGGCAGCCGACTCCATACTGGGGAATTCACCAGGGGGTGGAGGCCCAAAAAGGGGTGGGGTTTCCAAGGTCCAAAGGGGTAGGGGAGGCAATGCCCAAGGTCCGTGCAGGTGATATTATGTTCTGAAGGTGTCATGGCCCAGGCCACGTGGCTGCCCGTAGCCCCCTGACCATAGAGCAGATGGACTGTAGCCTAGAATGCCGGTGCTCTTACTATGCCTACCCCACCTGCAGTGTGGACTATCAGCCCAGAGAGGGGCCACAGTTATGTCCCGTGACCGTAGATGGGGTACTGGTGGCAGGACTTTTGGACTCAGGGAGTTTGGTGACTCTGATAAGTGCCACACTCCCTCACCAGTTGATCCCCGGGAAAAACGTGGGTGTCAGATGCATTCACGGGGATGCCAAGGATTACCCGATGGCTAAAGTAACTATACAAACTAACTGTGGGGTTGAGTCCCATGATGTCAGGGTGGTTAAGGATCTGCTGCACCCGATAATAATAGGGCGGAACTTCAGCCTGCCCTGGGACTTGTGGCAGAAAGGGGGTACCATGTGTCTCCAAAAGGAGCCGGTTACACCATGAAGCATCACCATCGCACTCAGAGGTAGATGAGTTCCCCCTGTGTGTCCTTGCTGGTGACAAGGACAAGATGGTGATTCCGGAGGCCAAGATTCTGGATTTGGGGGTGTCTGGTGGGAACTTTGGTACTGCGCAGATGCAGGATCTGACCTTGAAGTATGATATTGATAATGTATATGTTATCAATGTGGTTGTTCAAGAGCAGGGGCTGTCACCAGGTTCTCATATTTTACATTCAATGGGGAACTTCTTTATTGGGTCACTAAGCCAAAAGGGAGGTGATAGAGCAGTTGGTGGTACCGGGACCCAAGAGGCGTAGGGTATTAGACCTGGGCCATTTTCACATCTTGGGGGGCATCTAGGGGTAGACAAAACTCGGGAGCGGGTCCTGCAGAGGTTCAACTGGCCTGGATGTCACAGTGAGATTGTGAATTACTGCCAGTCCTGTCCCACCGGTCAGCTAATGGCTCCCATGTCTCATTTCCGCAGCCCCCTAGTACTGCTACCTATCATAGAGGTCCCATTTGATCGGATTGCACCTGGACCTTGTCAGGCCCTTGGTGAAGTCTGCCCAGAGGCATCAATACATCCTCGTAGTATCGGACTATGCCACTCGGTATCCGGAAGTGGTACCATTGAGAAATTCCACTGCCAGAAGTATCGGCAGAGAGCTGGTGCATATTTTTTCCCAGACAGGTCTGCCAAAGGAGATCCTTATGGACCAGGAAACTCCTTTTATGTCGAAGGTGATGAGGGAGTTGTGTAAGGCTCTCCAAATTAAACAATTCCGGACATCGGTATACCATCCGCAGACAGACGGATAGAGAGATTCAACAGGACCTTGAAGTCAATGTTGAAGAAGGTGGTTGAAAAGGATGGCCGAGACTGGGATTGTCTACTCCCCTACCTGCTGTTCTCAGTTATGAAAGTTCCCCAGGCCTCTACAGGATTCTCCCCCTTCGAGCTGCTATATGGCCGGCATCCTCGCGGACTGCTGGATATTGCAAATGATACGTAGGAAGCCAAAGTGATACCCCACAGAAGCATCATCGAACATGTGGTCAAAATGTAGAACTGGCTAGAGAAGGTGATGCCAATTGTGAGGGAGAGCCTCCTTCAATCCCAAGAGGCCCAAGCCCAGGTCTATAATCGAGGCTGAGACAGTTTAGCCCGGGAGTGTTGGTGTAAATCCCCACAGTGGAAAGTAAATTCCTGGCTAAGTGGCAAGGGCCATGCGGGGTGGACGAAAAGTTGAGTGACGTCAACTACGAGGTACACCAACCAAGAAGAAGAAAGCCATACCAGGTAAACCACATTAACCTGTTCAAACCCTGACGGGACAGGGAACTGGTGAAACCTATGTGCCTGGAGGCCCATCTTGAAGCCAAGGTCGAGGATGTCGCAATAGCAGAGCCCCTGTCACTGGCCCAGAAGCAACAGTGCCGAGAGTTGCTTCAGCAAAACTGAGACCTGTTTTCAGAGTTGCCGGGGTGCACACAAGTGGTGGAACATGAGATCCCGATGGAACCACATGTACAGGTGAACCAGAGGCTGAATCAAATCAAGGAGGCCCATAAAGAGGTAATCTCCAAGGAGGTGCGGAGAATGTTGAACCTGGGCGTCATCGAGGAATCAAAGAGCGGCTGGTCCAGCCCCATTGTGCTTGTGCCAAAGCCGGACGGAGAGTGGCGGTTCTGTAATGATTACAGAAGGCTAACCGAAGTGTCTGAATTCGAAGTGTATCTGATGCCTCGGATAGACGAACTTATTGAAAAGCTAGGACCAGCCAGGTACATCACCACCCTGGACCTAACAAAAGGGTACTGGCAAATCTTCCTGTCTCCAAGTGCCAAGGAGAAGACTGCCTTCTCTACACCCGATGTGTGTTTTCTGTACACCCGGATGCTGTTTGGTTTGCTGGGAGCCCCAGCTACCTTTCAGAGGGCCATGGACTGGATCCTAGCTTCGCACAAGAAGTACGCTGCCGCTTATCTAGATGACATCATGATCTTCTGTCCAGATTGGGAAAGTCACCTACAGAAGGTCCAGGCGGGTCTGGATGCGCTGAGGAAGGCAGACTTTACCATTAACCCGAAGAACTGTGCTATGGGGAAAGAAGAGGTGAAGTACTTGGGCTATATTGTCAGAAGGGGCGAAATAAAGCCGCAAGTAATGAAGGTGGAAGCAATCCAGAATTGCCCACAACCGACCTCTAAAAACAGGTTTGAGCATTTTTAGGACTGGTGGGGTACTATCGGCTTTTTATCCCGAATTTCTCCATCATAGCCACACCACTGACTGACCTACTGAAAGGTACAAAGACGGCAATGGCCAATTGATCTTCTGAAGCAGAGATGGCGTTCCAGGAATTGAAGCTCGCTCTATGTATGCAGCCGGTTTTGATTGCCCCTGACTTCAATAAGGAGTTCATAGTCCAGACGGATCCCTCAGAAGCAGGGATAGGAGCCATGTTGTCTCAAGAAATAAATGGGGAAGAACATCCCATGTTATATCTAAGCAGAAAACTCTCGACTTGTTAGAAAAACTATGCTATTGTGAAAAAGGAGTGCTTGGCTATCAAGTGGGCAGTTGACACACTGAGGTACTACCTGTTAGGTCGGAAGTTAAGGTTAGTGTCAGACCATGTTCCCCTGAAAAGGATGAGGGAAAGGATGAGGAAGAATGCCTGGGTGACTAGGTGGTTTTGAATATTAGCAAAATAGAATGTGTTAACAAAAATTTATTCTCCACACAAAAACCACAAAACAAAGAGATAGAAATGTAATTATTAAAAGGCAAAAACTAAGCTAATAGATGCATTTCACAACATATATTTCAACACCAGAGATATTCCAAACAGATTTAACTAAATTGGCCAAGTAATGTGAAGTAATCTTCTACTCCTTATTTGAGAGCCTTTTGATAAGCGACATTCTTAGTTCTTCCTTCAGGTGCAAACACGAACAGATTTTTGGCTGTTCCAACTCTTGAACAGGCCACATAAAGTTGACCATGAGTAAAGCATGGAGATTGTAAATTGATTCCAACTACTTTCAAGGATTGTCCCTGAGCCTTGTTGATGGACATAGCAAATGCCAGTCAAACAGGAAACTGGAGGCATCTAAAATCAAAAGGCAAATCAGATGGAATGAGAGGAATTGTTGGAATGAAAACATCTTCTCCTGTGGCACATCCTGTCAAAATGGTTGCCTCAATTACATGTGGAAACAGGTTCTTAATCAAGAGTCTTGTTCCATTACACAGCTTTGGTGGATCCAAATTTCTCAATAGCAGAATAGGTGCTCCAGGTTTTAGAAAGAGGTTGTGAGGAGGAAGTCCTTGTGGCTCCAAGGTATTGAGGAACTCAGTTGGATAAAATAATGCTTGAGCAGGGTCTATTACTGTATCCACTGACTTGTAGGTTGTGCACACACCTGGAAGGAGATTTAGAATTTTAAGATTGATGTTGTTGACACTGTCGTTTTTGGGAGCTAGAATAGCCCTTTCACACAGCCTGCCAGAATTTTTGAAGTGGAGTTGAATGTTTTGTTCCTTTTCTGAAGCACAATGTCACGGCTTTGAAAATCATTACCTACAATCAAGATGGCTACCTCATCAAATGTGGGAGCATTGAAACGTGATGTTCACCTTGTGGTGTTTTGTCAGCTCGAATGACAACCTTGTAATCGTCATTTGACATGCATTCAAGTGCAGTCTTGAAAAGTTGAACAGTGCTGGCCAAAAGTATTGGCACCCCTGCAATTCTGTCAGATAATACTCAGTTTCTTCCTGAAAATGATTGCAATCACAAATTCTTTGGTATTATTCTCTTCATTTAATTTGTCTTCAATGAAAAAACACAAAAGAGAATGAAGCAAAAATCAAATCATTGATCATTTCACACAAAACTCCAAAAAAGGGCCGGACAAAAGTATTGGCACCCTCAGCCTAATACTTTTGGCCAGCACTGTAGATTGTTGGAGTGAAGGAACTGCTGCAAAATAGTCACAATATCAAGGCGAGTGTTAGGAATTAAAGAGCATCTCCGCTGAGCCTCTGCTTCTGCATTTCCCATAAACAAGAGTTGAAGAAATTGAGGTCCTTCTCCTTGTAATGGAAGCAGTGAGCCAATTGAGTGGTAAATCTGTCCTTGAACTTTAAATGTCGGCATAAATTCTGTTGTAAACATTTCTTTTGTTGCACCAAATGATGTCATTTGGAAGCAGGAGTTGTACTTCCTAATGTTGTCCAAGAAATGCTTTGATATTGTACTGGTATCTGTCATCAGAGACTTTAGGGGATCTAGTGGTGACAGGAGAGGTGGAAGTTTTATCTTGCCATTTGCATAGCATAAACCTGGCGGTTCATCTTTCCATTTCAGGGCACTGCAGTACATGCAGACCACATCCATTTTTCCTATCTGAACTTTAGGATTATCCTGATAGTTTATGTCTGACTGGTAACAAAAGGCAGCATGTTTCAAATCTCCAACCATTTCCTGTGCCCTGGTGGAAGAAATAGCAATTCTCTTAGTGGCAAGTCGGCCCTGTCTCTGCTGAGATGACTCATTGTCCCTTGAGGAAGCAACTCTTCTTCTCTTATCTGCAAGCCTCACTTCCCTCTCCTCAGAAAGTTCATTGGCCCTTGAGGAAGCAGCTCTTGCTTTCATGTCTGCAAGCCTCACTTCCCTCTCCTCAGAAAATTCATTGGCTCTTGAGGAAGCAGCTCTTGTTTTCATATCTGCAAGCCTCACTTCCCTCTCGTCAGAAAGTTCATTGGCCATTGAGGAAGTAGCTCTTGTTTTCATGTCTGCAAGCCTTGCTTCCCTCTCCTCAGAGAGTTCATTGGCTCTTGAGGAAGCAGCTCTTATTTTCATGTCTGCAAGACTCACTTCCCTGTCCTCAGAAAGTTCATTGGCTCTTGAGGAAGCAGCTCTTGTTTTCATGTCTGCAAGCCTCGCTTCCCTCTCCTCAGAAAGTTCATTGGCTCTTGAGGAAGCAGCTGATGTTCTCATGTGTGTCAGCCTTGTTTCTCGGTCTTCACATTTTTCATTGGCCCGTAATGCAGCTTTTCTTTTAGCATCAGCTGACATTCGTGCCATGAAATTCCTTTCCTTATAAGGCATTATTGTGGTAAAAATAGTCTGTAACTGTCAGTTTCTATATCCTCTCACATAGAAGTAATGTGACTAACATCAGCCTTTCCACCAACACACCCTAACTGACATCTTATTATCTTACACAAGCTTTGTTATACTGAGAATGTCCTTTGTTGCCTATATTAACCAATCACAGCTCAGATTAATTAACTGTAGCAAAATAGAAGCTGAGCTGTGATTGGTTGCTATTGGCAGCCTGATAAATCTTTGTGAGATGAGTTTTGTGTGTGCTGAGGGTGGTATACATGTTCAAGCACGTGGTAGTGTGTGGCGCATTTTGTGTGTGTGTTCATATCCCCGTGTGTGGTGAGTATGAATATGCCATGTCGGGGCCCCACCATAGCAACTGTATGGTATATACTCTTTGGCGCCATCGCTCTCATTCTTTAATTCTCCCTTGTTCACATGCGGCAGCTGTCAGTTTGCCTCCAACACTTTTCCTTTCACTTTTTCCCCATTATGCAGATAGAGGCAAAATAGTTTCGTGAATTGGAAAGCGCGGGGTTAAAATTTTGCCTCACAACATAGCCTATGACGCTCTTGGGGTCCAGACATGTGACTGTGCAAAATTTTGTGGCTGTAGCTGCGACGGTGCAGATGCCTATCCCGGACATACACACATACATACAGTACATACATACACACACACACATTCAGCTTTATATATTAGATATATACATATCCATTTGACACTATTTCTAAGGGTTAACTTTTTGCCTAGGTTTAGCATATTCTCATAGCAGTAGAAAATTATTTCTATCCAGACAGTTCAGACATTTTTCTATTTATGATTAAGAACCGATTGAAAGTCTACACATGGGTATCTTTTTTTTTCTTTTTCGTACCGTTGATTTTTAATGAATCTAACATATAGTAATTTTTTATTGAACCTTGGGATGAGTGCTGATTAAATTTTTTTCTAGCTCAGGACAAAAGTCAGTCTCTATTTTAACAACAAAAATTGTGTCAACATTAAAACAGTGCAGCTATGGCCATTGTAAAGCCATAGTAGGTCACTCGGAAACATCTATCAGTGACCTAATATATCTCTGCATGTTTTCAATTTAATACTGAGTCATGCAGAGGTTTTATATGTCAGATTCCATAAGATAAAATGACAGTACAGAAATTCATTTCTGCCCCATAACATGTCAAATTATGTGCCCACTCTCCCTCTAGAAATATTGCATGTATTTTAAAACATACAAAACTAACATGTTAAAGACAACCTCTCTATCTGCATCAATGATCGGTATACTCCTTGATTTTTATGCTGTTGGCCTTCATGGAGAAGAAAGAAGAAAAATTAAAGAGGAAAATAAACAAAGTTGCATTAATAACTGCATATTTTAGTGATTTTTGAAATTTAAAGCTGTGAATTCTATGCTATTTAACTAATACATTAACTAATCCATTATTCCTTACATTATTGATTAATTATAGTTCCTTCATTTTAATACCTTATTTTTCCATGGTAGCCATCACGTTAATTTACATTATTGTTTTGCACTTGCTTTTCACCACTGTGACTTGGCAGCATACCTTCTGTACCAATTCACTTCTATTATATGATTTTCAATGCAGTCATCTTATTTATACCTTTGCCTATTATAACCATCTATTTTCCTTATCATTTGTTATTCATCCCTTTAATTTCAAAATACATTTCAAATGACATTACATATTAATGATTTTGTTCTAGAAATAAAACTATGCATACATATGCTATAAATTAAAAAAAATAGACAATATCACAAAAAATAGCATATGATTTTAAATGTGCTCCGGGGAATCAAATATTTATCATATTACATCCTTTTTGGAAGTGTAAGCTAGACAATAAATATATAAGCTAAATTGAAATGTTTATTAACCCTTTCACCCCGAAGCCTGTTTTCACCTTCCTAACAAGACCAATATTTTCAATTCTGACCAGTGTCACTTTATGAGGTAATAATTCTAGAACTCTAGAATGCTTCAACGTATCCCACTGAGAGATTTATTCTATATGATTTGCGTTTATTTGTAAAAATATCAGAAATTTGGTGAAAATTTGGCTTTGCATCCTAGGTCATGGGTCTTTCAGCATGACAATATCCCCGAACCTAATTAAAGAAGCACCCAGAAATGGATGGAAACAAAGCACTGGAGAGTTCTGAAGTGGCAATTCCAGCTCCAGCAGTGCCAAGTCTTCCACCACTACCTCTTACATACAGAAGCTACAAAGAAACTGCGAATAGACACATTAAATCAGGAAATTTTTTAAAGTCTGATTAATTTCTGTCAAAATGTAAAAATTTCTGCCAACTTCGATGAATTTTTGTCAACTATGCTAAATTTCTGTCAACCTTGATTAATTTCTGAGTACAGATCACCGTATAAATTAGTCATTGAGTGCATGGAAAACATCAATCAAGTTCCTGT
The DNA here is from genome assembly GCF_046119375.1 of Phyllobates terribilis. Classification (NCBI taxonomy): domain Eukaryota; kingdom Metazoa; phylum Chordata; class Amphibia; order Anura; family Dendrobatidae; genus Phyllobates; species Phyllobates terribilis. The sequence goes on from NW_027362771.1 coordinate 171,988,468, forward strand.
GAAGGAACGCAAGCAACCCTGCCTGCTTTCATCAATTTCTACTTACAGATCACAGATAAAAATTATGAATCAGTCAACAAGTGCATGGAAAAAATCAATCAAGTTATGCACTGTTGAAGATTTGTATGTTAACAGAATATGAACACTCATTTCCAGCTGATGATACCTAGCACCTGTCCCTATTCTAAAAGCAGCTAACAACAGTTTCAATAGGAAATAGATTTTTTTTTGTTTGCTTGCAGCAGAAAGAGAATAAGGCAATAATCCCTCTCTGGATGCATGTAATACGCTATCCATAGTGAGATAGCTCACCCATACACAAATTTCAGATAAGAATTAATATTGTAGAATATAGAATCAATTTGAATTGGCCTTCCCATTATTTAAGAGTGGGTCTCCTATACTGTTATTGCGTTTGCAGTAAGTGCAAGGGCTGACAAAAAATAGGACGCACTCCAATACCAAGTTAAAGAGACATAGTGAAGGGCCTCAGAAAAATTATTTTAAAAATTATTAAAGAAGTTGTCCACTACTTTATTCCCCCTCCCCCAATGTATCCCCCTATCTGAAGCCACTAAGACTTATTGTAAATACCTTCTGTTGCTGATAATGTTTGTGAGCAGCGCTATCGGTGACCACTCACAGACATTACGTGAGTGAGGCGTGACTCAGCGCTTGGGTCCCCACGGTGGCTGCTGGGTTGTGGGCGGGGTTACCCCCCTGCATCACACCCAGCATCCACCGCGCGATTTCCCAATGAATGGGGAGAGGCTGAGCATGTGGTGGATGCTGGGTGTGACGTGTGAGGTAACCCCGCCCACAACCTGGCATCCACCATGGAACCAGGAAGATAGTGACCCCCGGCAGCTGCCAGCACTTGTCGTGACATCAGCGGATGTCAGAGACGGCTGCAGTTGGGGGTCACGTGATGCCTGTGAACGGCCAGTGATAGGGCCGCTCACAGGCATTATCAGCAACAGAAGGTATTTACAAGAAGTCTTAGGGGCACCGGGGGAATACATGAGGGGGGAATATAAAGTAGTGGACAACGCTTTTAAGGAGTGGGTCTCCTATACTGTTATTGCGTATGCAGCAAGTTCAAGGGCTGCCAAAAATTAGGACACACTCCAATACCAATTTGAAGAGATGTAGTAGAGGACCACAGTCCAAAAAAATTCCCATTATTAAGGAGTGGGTCTCATATACTGTTGTTGCATATGCAGCAAGTTCATGGGCGGCCAAAAATTGGGACGCACTCCAATACCAATTTAAAGAGACATAATGGTGGGCCTCAGTAAAAAAAAAATGTCAGTATTAAGTAGTGGGTCTCCTATACTGTTATTGCGTATTCAGCAAGTTCAAAGGCTGCCAAAAATTAGGACGCACTCCAATACCAATTTAAAGAGACATAGTGACTGCAAGGGCTGCCAAAAAATTGGATACACTCCAATACCTCTTTTAAGAGAAGTAGAGGAGGTCCTCATTAAAAAATTGTTACCATTATTAAGGAGTGGGTCTTCTATACTGGTAATGACCATGCACTGCATCCAGTGCATGGGCTGAAAAACATTTACCCTTGGGGGGTATACATACAGTACAGACCAAAAGTTTGGACACACCTTCTCATTTAAAGATTTTTCTGTATTTTCATGACTTTGAAAATTGTACATTCACACTGAAGGCATCAAAACTTTGAATTAACACATGTGGAATTATACACTTAACAAAAAAGTGTGAAACAACTGAAAATATGTCTTATATTCTAGATTCTTCAAAGTAGCCACCTTTTGCTTTGATGACTGCTTTGCACACTCTTGGCATTCTCTTGATGAGCTTCAAGAGGTAGTCACCGGAAATGGTCTTCCAACAATCTTGAAGGAGTTCCGAGAGTTGCTTAGCACTTGTTGGCCCTTTTGCCTTCACTCTGCGGTTCAGCTCACCCCAAACCATCTTGATTGGGTTCAGGTCTGGTGATTGTGGAGGCCAGGTCATCTTGCGTAGCACCCCATCACTCTCCCTCTTGGTCAAATAGCCCTTACACAGCCTGGAGGTGTGTTTGGGGTCATTGTCCTGTTGAAAAATAAATGATGGTCCAACTAAACGCAAACCGGATGGAATAGCATGCCGCTGCAAGATGCTGTAGTAACCATGCTGGTCCAGTATGCCTTCAATTTTGAATAAATGCCAAACAATGTCACCAGCAAAGCACCCCCACACCATCACACCTCCTCCTCCATGCATCTCGGTGGGAACCAGGCATGTAGAGTCCATGCGTTCACCTTTTCTGCGTCGCACAAAGACATGGTGGTTGGTACCAAAGATCTCAAATTTGGACTCATCAGACCAAAGCACAGATTTCCACTTTTCTAATGTCCATTCCTTGTGTTCTTTAGCCCAAACAAGTCTCTTCTGCTTGTTGCCTGTCCTTAGCAGTGGTTTCCTAGCAGCTATTTTACCATGAAGGCCTGCTGCACAAAGTCTCCTTTTAACAGTTGTTGTAGAGATGTGTCTGCTGCTAGAACTCTGTGTGGCATTGACCTGGTCTCTACACTGAGCTGCGGTTAACCTGCGATTTCTGAGGCTGGTGACTCGGATAAACTTATCCTCAGAAGCAGAGGTGATTCTTGGTCTTCCTTTCCTGGGGCGGTCCTCATGTAAGCCAGTTTCTTTGTAGCGCTTGATGGATTTTGCAACTGCACTTGGGGACACATTCGGAGTTTGCCCAATTTTTCGGACTGATTGACCTTCATTTCTTAAAGTAATGATGGCCACTCGTTTTTCTTTACTTAGAATTTGTATTATGGCAAGAAAAAAGAAGCTAACAGTCTATTCAGTAGGACTATCAGCTGTGTATCCACTTGACTTCTGCACAACACAACTGATGCTCCAAACCCCATTTATAAGGCAAGAAATCCCATTATTAAACCTGACAGGGCACACCTGTGAAGTGAAAACCGTTTCCGGTGACTACCTCTTGAAACTCATCAAGAGAATGCCAAGAGTGAGCAAAGCAGTCATCAAAGCAAAAGGTGAAAATACAGAAAAATCTTTAAATGAGAAGGTGTGTCCAAACTTTTGTTCTGTACTGTAAATATTTCATAAAATGCTAGAGGGAGGCCTCTAAAAATAGTTCCAAAGGGTATCATAAATACCCTTAAAAAATTATGTGGGCGTTGCATGATGGTCAAACTGGTGATTTGGTGGTGGAGGATGAGGAGAAGGACTAGGAGGAGGACAACATGAAATAGATGAAATCCTGAAGAGTATACCCATGTCTGGGTGTGAAGGGGTGCATGGGAATAGACCCTCCAAAAAAAACCACTGGATTTGAGTTTATGTTTTTCTGATATCATCCAATGGAGTTGAGAAGTCTAGCCCAATCCAGCCCTTGTTCATTTTGAAAAGAGTCAGCCTGTCAGCATTTTCAGTTGCAAGGTGGATGCGCCCATCAGATATTCCCAGCAGCATTAAAAACCTGATCTGACAAAATGGTATCGGCAGGGCAGGCCAAGACCTTCAAGATATAGAAAGACAGATCATGCCACGTGTCCAGCTTGGATACCCAATAGTTCTAAAGCACAGAGGAATCAGAGAGGATGCTGGTATAGTCAGCAAGGTACTCATTCAGCATCTTACAAAACTTTTCCTTCCTTGTCAGAGAACCCCATGCATCAGGGCCTATGCGCTGGGAGCGTCTGAAAAAACTGTCCCACACCTTTGACAGTGTCCCCCTGATTCTGCTACATCTGATTTGTGTCTCCTTAGCCTGTACTCCTTGGTTGTGCAAGGAACTGTGACCACGGCCGCCAGGGTGGTCAACTGGGAATTTTTTAATTGAGTCTTCAACAAGGGCCTTCTGGTACTTCATCATTTTATTAGACCTGTCCACCATGGGAAGGATAGATAGAAAGTTCTCCTTGTAGCACGAGTCTAAAAGTGTGACCAATCAGCAAGTACTGTTGCCCAAAATACGTGCAACGTGAGGGTCACAGGAAAGGCAGCGGAAAATAAACTCAGCCATGTGTGCCAGACTGCCAACAGCCATGACTTACCTGTTCCCACCAAGAGGACAACTGTCCATGTTCTCCTCAATCTTCTCCCGATCATCCTTCTCATCACCCCCCTCTTCATGCCATCCACGCTGAACAGACGGTATGAATGTGGTGTGGGTAGTACCGTCTTTAGCACAGGAAACCAGCTCCTTTTACTCTTCCTCCTGCTCCTCCTCTTCATTATCACCCAATCCATGTTGAGATGAGATGAGGCTGGGCTGTGTAGCATCACCCTGTATAGTTCCTTGCTCAATCTCACTGTGCTCCGCCTGCAATGCCTGCTCTTTAATTGTAAGCAGCGAGCGTTTCAGTAGACAGAGAAGCATGATAGTGATGCTAATTATATTGTCATTGCCGCTCACCATCTTGGTGGAGTCCTCACAGTTTTGGAGGATAGCAAAGATGTCAGACATCCAAGCCCACTCATCAGCTCTTATGTGCGGAGGCTGACTGGAATACAGCCGGCATTTTGAAGCTGGTACTCAACAACTGCCCTGTGCTGCTCACAAATCCTTCCCGACATATGTAACGTTGAGTTCCAATGCATGTTGACATTGCACACCAGTAGGTGAGCTGAAAGATGAAAATGCTGCTGAAGCATTGTCAGGGCAGCGGAAACTGTAGCTGACCTTCTTAAATGGGCACACATGCGGCATACTTTCACAAGCAGCTCAGGCAGATCTGGGTAGGCTTTGAGAAACCACTGAACCACTATCTTGAGCACATGGGCCAGGCATGGTACGAATTTGAGGTTGCCAAGCTTCAGAGCTGCCACTAGGTTCTGGCCATTGCCTCACACGACTATGCCTGGGTGTAGGTTCAGCCATGAGAACCACAGATCAGCCTGCTCTTTAGCCAGCTTTCAACAACTCTGCAGCAGTGTGAGGTTTCTCACCTAAGCAGATAGACTTCAGAAGAGCCTGTTGCCACTTGGCCGAGGCACTGCTGCAGTGCTTCCAGCTTGTGACTGATGTTGGCATTTCAGAGATGGAGGCTGAAGAGAAGGAGGACGAGGTGCAAGAGCGGTAGAATTTGGGGGCAACCGTTTATGACCCAGGGCCCGCAATCCTCGGCATCGGGAGGACGTGTTCCGTCCCAGGGTCCAACTGGGTCCCAGCTTCCACAATATTAACCCAGTGTTCCGTCAGTGAAATGTACCATCCCTGGCCACAAGAACTTGTTCATGTGTCTGTGGTTAGGTGGACCTTCCCAGTAATTGCGTTGGTGAGGGCACAGGTAGTGTTCTGGAACATGTGCATGGGTAAGGTGGGGACAGCACACCGGGAGAAATAGTGGCAGCTGGGGACCGACTTCCGAGGAACAGCCGCAGCCATGAGGTTTAGGAAAGATTTTGTTTCTATGAGTCTAAACGGCAACATTTGTAGTGCAAGCAGTCGAGAAATGTGGCAGTTTAGTATTGTGGCCCGTGGGTGGCTGCGTATTTGCGCTTCCGTTCCAAGGACTAGGGTAGAAACAATTGAACGCTACTCTGGGACAAGGACGTGGATGTGGTTGCTTACGGTGATGGTTGCAAGTTTGCAATGACAGATGCAGGATGGGAGGCATCTTCGCCTGCATCATGAACAAAGGCTTTGCATGCACGTGCAACAGCGGAAGAGGCAGTGGTGTCACCCGCAGACACTGTTTATGGACCAAGGCGTTAAGCCCAACCAGTGGGGTGCTTTGCTGTCATGTACCTGAGCATGCTGGTGGTGGTCAGGCTGGTAGTTTTGCTGCCCCTGCTGATGCTGACATGGCAGATGTTGCAAATGGACTTTTTTGGTTAACTGGACAGTCTTTAAAAAAGAGCCAGACTCGGAAGACCTAGCAGTTGGACTTGCAACTTACCTCGAATTAGTGTTTTGGGGACTAGTTTCCCGCCTTGTGTCTGTGGCCATCCCACTGCTTATTCCTGCTTGTTGTGGTACTATGCCTCTCCCCCCTCTGCGCTGCTGTCCTTGCAATGCATGGCACCTTGCCAGGTTGGTTCAGTGACTTCCTCGTCCACCACCATTTATTCAATGTATGCACCCTGGGCCTCTTCCTGACTTGGTGGCAATTGTGTCTCATCATTAACATCCACCTCTTGAGACAGTAATTGAACTTTGCCACTGTCACCTTCATGTGATCGTGGCTGCTCAAATATTTGGGCATCGCTACATGCGATCTCTTCTTGCCCCACTTGAAGCTGAGTGAGAAACCAGAATCTATAAATGGAAATATGAACAGCTCTTTGAAGTGTCAAAGTGTGGGATCAACTGTCTCCGGGCACTCGGCATGGTGGGAGGAAGGAGGATCAGGGTGAGGAATATGTGGTCCAGACTCAAGGCTACTGAGACTGGACCATGTGGAACGCAGGGTGGTGGTGGCAAGCTGACTGGAAGCATCATCTTCTATCCAAACAACTACCTTTTCTCACTGGTCTGGCTTCAAGAGTGGTGTTCCGTGGCCCCCTAGAAATAGGGACAGGAAGCTAGGTTGACAAGATTTGGGTGCTTGTTGTGCTCCCTCAACGGGCACAGTTTCATCTTGCCCGCGACTTGGGCCTCTGCATTCACGATCAGCATCATGTCTACTTCCCTGTCCCTTACCACGCACCTTGCCCATTTTAAATGGAGTTTAATTTTTTGCAGCTTGCAAAAAAGTCAGGATTAATACCACAGTATTTGATCACGACTGATGACCAATTGATTTGGTCACTGGTATACCGATTCAATTGGTCAGCGAACAAGTGTGGATATATTTTGGACACGCAAGTATCAGACTTTAAATGGAGTATAATATTTGCAGCTTGCAAAAAAAAATCAGGTTTAATACTGCAGTAATATTGGACCACCTGAGATGATGGACTAGTTTGTCTGCTTCTACAATACTGCTATTCCAATCAACCAAATCTGGCAGTAGTGTTGAGCCACTCCCGTAGTGTTCGAGTTCGGTTCAGTTCGTCGAACACCCGTGTGTTCGCTGAACTGTTCGTCGAACTGTTCGTCGAACACCTTCGAACACCATTAAAACCAATGGCAGGCAAACAAAAACGCATAGAAACACATAGAAAACACCTTCAAAGGTGTCCAAAAGGTGACAAACTGCTCAGAAGACATAACTAACACATGAAAAAGTGACAAGTACATATAGTCATGCGAAAAGAAAGGAGGTGGAGGAGTAAAAGGAGGGGGAGACACAGATATAGGCATGTCATGCCCTTCTAAAATCCAAAAAGTGAGAAGCCGACACGGCCAGTCCGTTCCTGCCCGTGCCACCTCCGTGTCGCCGGGTTTGTGCCAGAGCAGCGGTGGACCCTGACGGCCAGCCCCCCTCTCCCAATACTGGTGCCTGTCCGCTGGTGGGTCGAACGACCTCCCCCTGTGGTGGAGGCAGCTCTAAGCTTTTTAATTTAAATTGTCTCTCTAATTTGAATGAATACACTTTAAATCCTTTTACAAGGATCTATTGGAGGGCAAGTCTCATGCCAGCAGCCGCGTAATTCCAGCTCCAGTAGCGTCCACTATAGCTGCTGCAGTTAAAAAGCTTTTATAAGGATCGAGCTCGGCTGTCCACCGCAAGACGTCCTACCGCCAGTACCAGCCCATATGCCTTGGGGTGCCTCCTGATGCTCTTCACTGATTATCCCATGGTCCCGAAGCATTTCCTTTGAAAAAATTAAGTGTCCAAACTACAGGTGGTGTAGCCTGCTTAACAGCCGGGATAATCCGCTGACTAGCAGACACTGCTACTAGGCACAAAGTATTTCCTGGGCAAGATGCAGCTAAAAATTTGTAATTAGATACTCTCGTTGGATGCTGAGAAAGCATTCCATAGAGTCTCCTGGCACGCCATATATTATTCTCTTAAAAAGCTTGGGGTAGGGGTCTAGGGGACCCTTTTATAGCCAAAATCACGGCCCTGTATCGCAATACGTCACCTAGGCTGAAGATAAATGGAACTGTAGCACCCTGAGGGCTTGGTTGCTGCAGAGGTATTGCACCTCACCCAAAGGTTTGATATCTGACTCTCAGGTAAGGATGGAGTGTGGATCAGGACCCGACACCTGCATGCATTACACCACATTGCCGTGGGTGACCAATATGCCCCTGAGATGGGCACGACAGTCCTTTTCCCTGGCTTGAGTGGGGGAAGGGAACACTGAGGAAGGGGAACCCTGTAGTGCAGGAGCAGGGAGGAATCAGTTCCTGGGTGCATTGAGAAGGGAGTATAAAAGGTGGGCACCATCTTAGTTCAGTGCAGAGAAGTCTGAGCAGAAGTGACAGGGAGCAGGGGCTCTGCATGAGCTCTGCTCCAGAGGCGGGCCTAGTAACAAAGGCCCAGGCCTGGAAGTGGGAGAAGGAAGGAAGAGGAGCTGAGAAGGCTCCAGGAACGAGGAACGAAGGGATCCCAGGGGTGCGGACGGGCGAGTCGCCACCGCACGCCCGAATCCACCTGCATGGAGGGGTCAGGCCAAAGGGGGAGACCGGTCCCCGAAACTAGTGGAGGTAGGAAACGACCCTCAGCTAGAAACCGGAGGCTGTGACATTTTATGTGGCGCAGCCCCTCGCTACACCCGCTAGGAGGGCAGCACATAGGGTCAGGGAAACTGGAGCCAAGTTTACCAAGAGGAGGCCCGAGGCAGCCGGACAGAAGGGTTGATAAGAAAGGCCAGACAAAGGACACACAAAGGGGGTCCTGTGAAGCGCTCCAAAGTTATCTGGGAGTTGTCTGAGCCCCTCACCTGGTGAGCACAGTATGACGTCGGCAGCCGTTACCTGCAGAAGTGGTCTGGATAATAAGAACTGTGAGTAAAGGCCCTGGACTGCATCACTGACTCCGTGTCGTTACTGCTGCTGCTCTGCACCATCACCCCCATCCTCCGCATACACTGCCCTGAGGCTATACTCCTCCCGTGGGGAGTTATGCTATGCTCTGCTTCACCCACAACACCAGCCTCAGCGGTCTGCCCTGCAGCGGCGGTTCTCTCTGACCGCAATCCACGGGTGGCGTAGTCGGACATTTAAACATCAAAACCACATAAATAGTTCCGCCACTGGTTTGACCGCCCTGAGCCATGGAACCGGGTCGCCGCCACGGAGACTACAACCACCAGCATCCACCAAAAAGGGTCCGGCTCCGGATGTCCCAAGGCCCAGGGGGCGCGTCAGAACATTTTCATCACCTTTCATAATCACCAATGGGACAAGGCAGGGATGTCCTCTGTTCCCTCTCTTATACATCGTAGTGACGGAGCACCTTCTCTCATCAATTCGCCATAACCCCAATATTAGGTGGATTGAGGTGGGAGGCACCGAGTACAAGTGCTCTCTATTTGCTGATGATGTCCTAGTATATATCACTCAATCACATATATCCATCCCTGCTGTTATGGCTGAAATAGATCACTTTGTTACATGGTCAAATTTTAAAATCAATGCAGCGAAGTCCGAGGCCCTCGATGTCTCCCTCCCCAAATCCATACAGGATTCCATCCAGTCAAACTTTCCCTTTGCCTGGCCCTCACAGGGTATCAAATACTTAGGAATTCCTATTCATAGAGACCTCTCCCGTCTATGTTATCTTAATTTTGGGCCCTTTATTGAACAACTCCATACAGACCACGGTTGGCAAGTTAGAACTGTAAGATTCACTACGTGAACCACTGGTGTTTTGTGGTAAAGCTCATGTACACTGTGTTCCAAATTATTATGCAAAAAGTGTTTAGGAGTGATAAGGGAAGAATTTGTTTGCTTGTCAGTTAAACTCATTGATGGTGATGTGTGTCAGGGCTCTTTATATCACTGTAAGCAATTGTAGACACCTGTGCTAATTAGTTTGGCAGGTGTGTCCAATGAAAGGCAAGACTACTTAAGAAGGCTGTCCCACATTATTAAGTGGCCTACATTTTCTGCCAAAATGGGAAAGAAAAAGGATGTATCGGCTGCTGAGAAGCAACAAACTGTGGAGTGTTTAGGTCAAGGCATGACTACAATCAACATTGTGCGATGATCAGGATGAAGTGTCTTGGTAATCAAGAAGTATGTAGCTGATTCACAGTACACACATGTGCGTGCTGATAAGGGAAAATTGAGGACTCTTTCCTACAGGCAATTACGTCAGGTTAAAAGAGCAGCGGCAAAAAAGCCTTGTCATAGCAGCAGACAAGTTTTTGAAGCTGCTGGTGCCTCCAACGTCCCCCGAACAACAAGATGCAGGGTCCTTCAGAGGTTTGCAGCTGTGCGTACGCCATCCTGTCGACCTCCTCTATCCACTGCACACAAGCAGAAATAGCTCCAGTGGGCCAAACAATACATGAAGACTGACTTCAAAACAGTTTTTCTCACGGATGAGTGCCGTGCAACGCTCGATGGTCCAGATGGATGGAGTGGAGGATGGCTGGTTGATGGACACCCCACGCAAACACGGCTACAGCGCCAACAAGGAGGAGGTGGAGTAATGTTTTGGGCTGGATTCATGGGGAGAGAGATTGTCGGCCCCTTTAGGATACCTGAAGGGGTAAAGATGAACTCCATAATGTATGTGGAGTTTCTCAAACAGCACTTCCTGCCATGGTTCAAGAAGAAGAACCGTGTATTCCACAGCAACATCATTTTCATGCATGATAATGCACCGACTCATGCTGCACATAACACATCTGCATCTCTGGCTAATATGGGCATGAAAGGGGACAAACTTATGGTGTAACCCCCCTGCTCCCCTGACCTCTACCCCATTCAGAATCTCTGGAGCATCATCAAAAGGAGTGTCTATGATGGCGGGAGGCAGTGTGGGGGATCTAAGAGTGTGGCAACCCAGTAGTCAGGATTACTTCGAATTCTGACAATCTGAGGGTCATGTTGCAGGTAGTTCAGCAAGAAGGCACTAATGTGTCTTGCGCCTCTCGGAGCCCCAAAATTATTTTCCGGGCTAGATGCAGCTAAAAATTATTATTAATTTTAAATCTGGTGGAGCTTAGTATAGATGGCCTAATAGAATCAGTACTGCACACAGCTACAAAGTCCAAATTATTTTCCAGCCAATATACAGATAAACATGATTAGTAATTTGAAAGCTTAAAACGGTTGGTGAGGTGATTTTAACCAATCATCATGCTTTTACTCTCCCCAGGATGACACAGGGGTAGAAAAGTCGTTTCGGATCAATGATTTGTTCATCTTTATGAACGTGAGTCTGTCTACATTATCAGTGTAGAGCCGCGTTCGCTTATCTGTCAGCACACCACCAGCAGCGCTGAACACACGTTCAGACAGAACGCTGGCTGCGGGGCATGACAAGATCTCCAAGGTGTAAGTGGCGAGCTCTGGCCATTTATCCAGATTGGAAGCCCAAAAAGAGCAAGGGTCCAGTGACACAGTCATGGCTTCAATGTTTACTTGGAGATACTCCTGTACCATCGTTTCTAGGCGTTGACTATGTGTCAGACTTCTTGTCTCCTGTGGCCTTGCAAAGGATGGGCTAAAAAAGTGGTGAAATGATTCCGCAAAATTGATGTTACCAGCAGATACAGTGTTTCTGTAACGGTTTGAGTGCTGAACACTCGACGGTCCCACGGTTGGCAAGTTGGAACTGTGAGATTCACTACGTGCACCACTGGTGTTTTGTGGAAAAGCACATGTAAGATTCTGCAACAGTCTCGGCTGATACTCCTGCATGCGTGCATCCCTTTCTATGGCAGGAATAATTTCTGCAAATTTACTTTTGTACCGGGAATCTAACAGTGTGGCAACCCAGTAGTCAGGATTATTTCTAATTCTCACAATTCGAGGGTCATGTTGCATGTAGTGCAGCAAGAAGGCACTCATGTGTCTTGCGCATCCAGGAGCACCAAGTCCCTGTTGTGTTGGTGGCGAGGTAACAATCATGCTTCCTTCCTCTGTCCTCTACCCCCAACCTCGCACAACAGAAATGTGATCAAGGTCTCCCTCATCTGATGAGTCTTCCATCAGTTCGTCCTCCACTTCTTCCTGGGCTCCTGTACCTTCCTCACTAGTTTGGCTGCTACCTGGTAAAACCATCTCCCCCACCCTCACATCCCTGCCGCCTTGGTGCTGCCGACCGTCTGGACCTTGCAGATGTTAGCCCTTCCGCATACAACTCCTCCTCCTCTACTTCCTCCACCTCCTCTTGTGCCACCACCTGACTCCGAATTCTGTTTATCATTTGCTCCAGCATGTAAATCACCTGAATAGTCATGCTGATAATGACATCGTCAGCACTAAACATCTTCGTCGCCATTTCAAAACTGTTCAGAAGGGTGCATAGGTCCCTGATCTGAGACCACTCCTCCAGCGTGATTTGCCCCACCTCTGGATCTCGTTGGCCCAGGCTATACATCAGAACGTATTGCACCAGGGCTTGTCGGTGCTGCCACAGTCGCACAACATGTGCAGAGTTGAATTTCACCGGGTAGGCACATCGCATTTCAGCCGGTGAAATGGCAGGCCCAACGACTTCTGTAGAGATGTAAGTCGCTGAGCTGCGGGATGCGAACGGCGGAAGTGAGCACACAGCGACCGTGCCCTCTGCAGAAGGCCATCTAGTCCGGGATAGTGGGCTAAAAATTGCTGGACAACCAGGTTCAACACGTGAGCCATACAAGGCACGTGTGTGACATTGCTCCGGCGAAGGGCCGCACCCAGATTTGCAGCATTGTCGCACACGGCTTTCCTGGTTTCAGGTCCAGTGGAGACAACCATTCATGAAATTGGTTCTCCAGAGCTGACCACAACTCCTCAGATGTGTGACTCACATTTCCCAGACATTACAAAGTAAAAACCGCCTGATGACGTTCAGCCCTACTGCCAGCATAGTAAGGAGGTGTGCAGGATCCCTTCTGCGCAGTTAGAAAGCTTGTGGCATGACCAGACAGGCTTTGGGTGCAGGTGGAGGACCGAGAGGAGGTTGAGGAGGCAGAAGCAGTGGAGGAACTTTGAGATAAAGAGGATTGACTCACAACTGGTGGGGATGGCAAGACTTGGACAGCAGCCCCTTGTCCTGCTGTCACCATAGTTACCCAGTGCCCAGTCAGCGACATGTAACGCCCCTGTCCATGCCTACTCGTCCAAGTGTCTGTGGTGAAATGCACCCTGTCACACACAGAGTTTCTCAAAGAAGCGGTGATGTTGTGTGCAACATGCTGGTGGAGCGCAGGCACACCTATCTTTGAGAAGTAGTGCCAACTGGGCATCTGGTACTGGGGCACTGCGACGGACATAAGGTCTCGAAAATCCTCTGTGTCCACCAAGCGGAAAGGCAGCATTTCAGTAGCCAAGAGCTTGCAGATGGTGAAATTCAAGCTCTTAGCTTTCTCATGGCTAGGAGGAAATGGTCTTTTACTTGTCCACATCTGAGAGTCCGAGGGCTGACAGTTATTCTTAGACGGGGTTGATAAGGGTGTCCCCGACAAACTGCCGGTCTGTGAGGAAGATGCAGGCGGACATGTTAGGTTGCCTTGATCCAAAGGTGGTGCTATCGATGTCAGACAGCGCTCAACACCAGCTGGTGTTACCACCTCCAAAGAAAATGATGACCTGCCAATCACACTGGCTGTTGCGGGTAAAGAGGTGGCAGGTCTGCATCCCAAAACAGCTGTGACTGCTGTCCCCCCAGTCACAGAGGATGAAGAGGCCGCAGATGCACAAGATGGGGCAGACGGTGGTTGGCCCGGCCAGCTAGGCCGCATTGTAGCACAGTGAGCTTCCCACTGCAACTTATGCATCATGTCCATGTGCCGGTTCATGCATGAAGTACTCAAACTATGTATTTTTTGGCCTCTACTTAGCTTTTGTTGCCAAATTTTACAGATAACACAAGTAGGGTCATCTTTATCGATCTGAAAAAATGCCCAGGCTATGCAAGGCTTAGCACCCATGCGACCTGAAGAGCCACCACGACTTGTGGTCAGAGGCAGAGTTGTGTTTGAGGATGCAGCTGTTGACGTGCTTCCAGTACTACGTCTCTGTCCAGGAAGGCGCAACCTGACCTCGTCGTCACTAGCATCCTCCTCCACCTCCTCTGCTGACCTCATCTCTTGGCTGACTGTGGGTTGACAGTAAGTGGGATCTCCAACCTCATCATCATCACCCTGTGTGTTATAACACCCGTCGTCCTCAGAGCCAACCTGTTCCTGCCCTGACAAAAAACTAAAGTTGTCGCTCCAATCAGGTATTTGAGTTTCATCTTCGTCTTCCTCATTGTCTCCACCAACAGGAGTTACAGTTTGGGAATGAGGGTCTACATTATGGTAAGAACCTTCTGCGTCTGGTCCTGGATCCGACTCATAAAGATTCTGGGCATCAGTGCAGATCATTTCCTCGTCTGGATTCACAGAAGCGCTGGAGCCGACCTCTGATTCCCAGGCTATAGTATGAGTAAACAGCTCTGCAGACTCAACCATCTGTTCTACCTCATACCCAGACGGGCAGCTGGAGATTTTGGAGCTGTGAGTAAGCAAGTGCGATTGGGGTGACACCTCTGAGGACTGGAGTATTTGTGATGTTGAAGTTGATGTGGAGGAGAGCCCACTTAAAGGAGCACTTGATATCCGTTGAAGCACCTGCTGTTTTTGTGCCTCATCTGGAATTTGTAGCGATTGGCGTGGCCGTAGGAAAGGGATCTTATCACATTGTCCGCTAAAAGAAGTAGACATTTTAGTTTGGCTGGAAGATGGTCTTTCTTCTGCAGATGTTACTGTTGCTTTAACACCTACCCCACGGACACAACTTTTTTTCCCCTTCCCAACACGCCTATTCCCCTTTCCACCAACAGCAGGCCTTTTTTCACTCATTTTGGTGGTTAACTAATTCACAACTCTGGAGTTGTTTGCACAAAAAAACAATGGATGGGAACCGAGCAGAGCTGAGTGGCCAAACTGTGGTAATAGGCCAAAACTATTGTCTGGGTTAGATGCAGAAAAAATTATATGCAATTTGCAACCTGATGGAGGTCAGCATAGATGGACTGATAGAACAAGTCCCACACACTGCTAGAAGCCCAAATATTTTTTCAGAGCTAGATGCAGAAAAAAATTATATTCAATTTGCAACCTGATGGAGGTCAGTATAGATGGACTAATAGACCAAGTCTCAAACACTGCTAGAAGCCCAAATATTTTTTCAGAGCTAGATGCAGATAAAAATTATATTCAATTTGCAACCTGATGGAGGTCAGTATAGATGGACTAATAGACCAAGTTCCACACACTGCTAGAAGCCCAAATATTTTTTCAGAGCTAGATGCAGAAAAAAATTATATTCAATTTGCAACCTGATGGAGGTCAGTATAGATGGACTAATAGACCAAGTCTCACACACTGCTAGAAGCCCAAATATTTTTTCAGAGCTAGATGCAGATAAAAATTATATTCAATTTGCAACCTGATGGAGGTCAGTATAGATGGACTAATAGACCAAGTTCCACACACTGCTAGAAGCCCAAATATTTTTTCAGAGCTAGATGCAGAAAAACATTATATTCAATTTGCAACCTGATGGAGGTCAGTATAGATGGACTAATAGACCAAGTCCCACACACTGCTAGAAGCCCAAATATTTTTTCAGAGCTAGATGCAGAAAAAAATTATATTCAATTTGCAACCTGATGGAGGTCAGTATAGATGGACTAATAGAACAAGTCCCACACACTGCTAGAAGCCCAAATATTTTTTCAGAGCTAGATGCAGAAAAAAATTATATTCAATTTGCAACCTGATGGAGGTCAGTATAGATGGACTAATAGAACAAGTCCCACACACTGCTAGAAGCCCAAATATTTTTTCAGAGCTAGATGCAGATAAAAATTATTTTTAATTTGCAACCTGATGGAGGTCAGTATAGATGGACTAATAGACCAAGTCCCACACACTGCTAGAAGCCCAAATATTTTTTCAGAGCTAGATGCAGAAAAAAATTATATTCAATTTGCAACCTGATGAAGGTCTGTATAGATGGACTAATAGACCAAGTGCCACACACTGCTAGAAGCCCAAATATTTTTTCAGAGCTAGATGCAGATAAAAATTATTTTTAATTTGCAACCTGATGGAGGTCAGTATAGATCGACTAATAGAACAAGTCCCACACACTGCTAGAAGCCCAAATATTTTTTCAGAGCTAGATGCAGAAAAAAATTATATTCAATTTGCAACCTTATGGAGGTCAGTATAGATGGACTAATAGAATGATGCTATGCCCAAAAGGTTTTACTTCACTAGGTGCAGTAAAAAAATTGGTATTCTATACACAGGTGGTGTAGCTTGCAACACAGATAGGCTACTCCACTGACTAACACATTCTGCAATAGGCCAAAAAGGATTAGCTTTGCTAGATTTAGCCAAATGCTGTGAAAAAAACTTGCACAGCACTGGCACAGACCTGCCTGGCAAAAACTGATAGGAACTGATGTAACTTAGTCCTGAAAAGGACTGCAATTACAATTAGTCTTTACTCCCAACCTATCTATTTAAGAGCACAGATCTGCCTGATAAAAGTCATAGGAAATGATGTAACCTAGTCCTTAAAAGGACTGCAATCACAACTATTCCCTACTCCCAAGCTATCTGTAGATTTGTGCGAAAATTGGCTTTAAATTAACAAGTTATAGCGCACACAGCAACAGCGGTGCCGTCTAACACGCAGCTGCAGCAGTGAGAAAATGGTGGCCACGGGGAAAATGGCTGGGTCTTATAGGGCAAGGACATGTGACATACACTGCCAATGACACATGCACTTGATTGTGTGAAAAAAAGCACTTCGCTCCGTGTGTGCGCTGCTGATAGGCTGACAGATTGCACCTCCCCACTGTAAATGCGGGAAAGAGAAAAAAAAATGGAGATCTTCATTATTCCTGCAGAGATCCATCCCCAGCCCCTCCCCCCGCCCCGCTGAACACCCAAACTGCGTATTAACATGAATTTTCAGCATTACTGAGAAAAAATTCAGTTATGATTTTGGTGCACGAACAATTATCGAACATAACCTCGAACAGTTGAATTTTTTTCAAATCGTTCGTGTTCGCCGAACGGCTCGAACACAGCCCAAAACAGCTCGAATTTGAGATTGGCGAACAGTTCGAGTCGAACAACGCTCATCTCTATCTGGCAGTATGCTGCTAACAAACAAATGGAGTTGTAAAATGTTGTATATATATATTGCTTTCAACCAAAATTATCAGGATTAAGAGCAAAAAGAATATTATTAGCCCTGATATGTGAAGCTATTGATAAGAGTTCCAGCATCAGAAAGAACATGCAATGGACGCTATTCTGTACTATACTAGGTCTCCACAAACTCTGCCTAACTAGTGCTATCAGCAGGATTAATATTCTTCAGAATGAGCCCTTACAAGGACTGTTAGAGTAGATTATTAATCATGGTGTGGAATCTCTGTTTAAAATAACCGCCAATTCTCTCCCTCGCTCAGCAGCAGCTCTCTCTATTCTGCCTCTTTGACTGGTAGACTGTGTCGAGCATAGGGTCCGGGGTCTTATACAGACCCGATGGTGCTATGCGGCCAGCCAATCACTGTAATGCCACAACCAACATGGCTACAGCATTACTGTGACTGTCACGCAATCCCAGCTTAGTAATTGGCTGCCTAATATGCACCAAGCATGCAAGGCGGGGGACTTGAGCTCCCACCCAAACATTCAAAAAATACTCGCCGATTAACAAGCATTTTGTTCACTGTGATGCTAGGAAGAGTAACGAATAGTGGCGAGCATGCTCACTCATCATTAATAATTGGGCTTGTTAGGATGTTTAAATTGTATTCACTGTCCAACAATTATCTCTTTATGTGATCAGATGCCTACATTGCTGTTGTATATACACAGAAAGTGCAAATGGATGAAGCCATAGTTTTTTCACATAGCGAGTGCAAAAAAACCCTGTTTAGGAAGCATCAAGAGTTAAAGAGATAAAGAAGGGATAGCTTTTTAACAAGCTGTCCAAAAATTATATCTGTATTTATGGAGAAAAAACATGTATGTGGTTTTGAAGGTGAAGTTATGGCTTCTCAACTAGGAGAGAAAAAAGTATCCATTTTTTGTTTCCTCAAAATGTTTGCTATTTCCAAAACAGGAGGAGTGCCGAAAGCCTATGGAGGAAAACTCACACACTAGAATACTTTATCCATTATAAATGAATGTTAAGAACGTATAACTATGCTCTTCACCTCGCCAACAGACCTATTTCACCACCTTGATCTCCTCACTATCAAACAACCCCAAAAAATTTTCAAATGTAGCAGACAGTCGTTCTGCTGCTGGTTGTAGAAGGTCAACTCGTTTGGCATTAGAGACACCTTCTTAAATCTGTCTTACTCTAGGACCCAGCGGCTACCTCACTCCTGCTCTGATTGACACCCTGGTCTGGGTGTTTAACCCCTTTCTGACGTGGGGTATACTAATACGTATCTGTGCCTTGGCCTATTGGACCAGATACGTATTAGTACACCCAGCAATCGTGCCTGCACAGAGGCTGTGCTGGCGCGATCGCCGCCGGGTGTCAGCTGATTCTCACAGATGACACCTGGAGCAATGTGCTTGGAGTGGTCCCGTACCACTCCCAGCACATTAACCCCTGAAATGCAATTGAAGTGGATCGTAGCATTCCGGGAGCAAAAGGTGGTAATCGCCGCTTACTTACCTGCTCACCGGTATCCTGCACTGTCTGTGCCAGGTCCCAGTGGTTGTCATGGTGAAGCGATGTCATCATGACGACATCCGGGTCACCAAACACCAGGAAGTCACTTTGATCATGCGCAGTGCGCGATCAAAGTAACTTTTGCATGCAGGCTGAGAGCCTGTATAGCATAGAGATGCTGCTGCATCTCTATGCTATAAAAATGATCAGCCTGCAAAAAATGAAAGTCCCATAGTGGGAAAAAGTGTAAAAGTTAATAAAGTGTCAGAAAGTGAAAAAAAATTGTAAAAATAGTCTTAAAAATATCGAAAAATATAATCCCCCAAAAATTAAAATATACTGTACCCTTAAATAAATATTATTATGAAAAAAAACAAACCAGTAAAAGTACTCATATTTGGGATCACCGCATCGAAAACAACTTGACCCATAAAACTCTCCCACTATTTAACCCTTTTACTGAACACAGTAAAAAAATAAATAAAAAACTAAACAAAAAACGATGCTTTATCATAATACCGCCAAACAAAAAATGGAATAAAATGCGATCAAAAAGACAAATGTAAATAAAAATGGTACCACTGAAAACATCATCTTGTCCCACAAAAAATAAGCTGCCATACTGCTCCATCAGCCGAAAAATCAAAAAGTTATAGCTCTCAGAATAAAGTGATACAAAATTTTTTTTTTCTATAAAATAGTTTTTATTGTGTAAAAGCGCCAAAAAAAAAAAAAAACATAAATGTGGTACTGCTGTAAATGTACTGACCCAAAGAATAAAGCTACCTTATCAATTTTACCACACGCGGAACATCATAAAAAACCCACCAAAAAAACAATTCCTGCATTGTTGGTTTTTGTTTATTCTGCCTACCAAAAATCGGAATAGAAAGCGATCAAAAAATGTCACATGCCCAAATATCGTACCATATGTCAACTCATCCTGCAAAAAACTAGCCATCACATGACTCTGTCAGCCGAAATAAGAAAAAATTATAGCGCTCAAAATATGGCGATGCAAAAACTAGTCTTTGCAAAAAAAAGCATCTTTTAGTGTGTGACAGCTGTCAATCATAAAAACCCGATATGAATCTGGCATCGCTGTAATCGCACCGAGCTGAAGAATAAAGTTGTCTAATCACTTACGAGGAATGGCGTAAAAAATAAACTCTAGGGTTAGGAATGTGCTAGGGTTAAGGTTGTGCTAGGGATGGGGTTGTGCTAGGGTTAGGGTTGTGTTAGGGTTAGGGTTGTGCTAGTATTGGGGTTGTGCTAGGGTTAGGGTTGTGTTAGGTTTAGGGTTGTGCTAGCGTTAGGGTTGTGCTAGGGTTAGGGTTGTGTTGGGGTTGGGATTTTTTCAAAAGTAAAGAAAAATGATGACGATATGGTGACTAGTGTTAAGCGCAAGTGCTCGCTACTTGAGTTTGCATTGGGTGCTCAGGTATGCACCGAGTATCGCGGGTGCTCAAGTGACATGCTTGAGTCTCCGCCCCAAATGCTTTGCGGCCAAAAAAACCTTGTGGGGATTGCCTGCCATTCACAAGCAATCCCCGCATGCTTTTTTTGGTTGTCTAACAATCGTGAAACATGCTGGGCGGGGACTCGAGAATGTAATTCGAGCACACGTGATACATGGTGCATACCCGAGTACCTGATGCAAACTCAAGTAGAGAGCACTTGAGCTCAAGACTAATGACAACTTATTCAATATGATGACATAATGTTAACAAATTCTGTGTCATACCTCTGGGTTCAAAATTTTCACTATACCCCTTGATAAAATCCTTGAGGGGTGTAGTTTCCAAAATGGGGTTTATACTATTTAGGTGCATCAGGGGCTCTCCAAACATGACATGGTGCCTGCTCTCGATTCCAGCCAATTTTGTGCTCAAAAAGTCACATAGTGCTCCTTCCCTTATGAACCCTGCTGTTACATACCTGGCGGCGTCCTTGCATAGTGGTCCATCTCCCACTGTGCAAGAGCGCGCACTTGATCTCCAGTCCAGACTACCACTTTGGCTTCTTTCCATGTTGTCTGCTTTGCTTTGCTCTGTCTGTTTAGGGTGACGCCCGCCGAACTTCCTGCTTCTTGTAGCTGCTGCAGACACACCCCTGATGCGTCCTCAGCCTATTGCTGTCTGTCACCTGGTATTTAACCCAGCTCCTCCCTGGAATCCTTGCCTGAGCATTGTGTTCTGTCAGTTGGCTTCTGGTCGCTGACGTGCCAGGTCCTGTCTATGTTTCCTGCCTTGCGGTATCAGTTTCCATGTCTGAACTGAGTCCTGTCTGTGTTCTCTTGCCTGCTGCCTTTCCTGGAGGCTGTAATTCCAGGCCCGTGTGAACAGGCTCCTTGCCTGTTCATCTCGCCCTCTGGGGGCCGCATACCCAGACTCGCTCCTGTATCTCGCTTCAGTAACAGTTCCTGTCTGAACTGTCTCCTAACCTGCTTCCTGTTTTTCTCTGTGTCCGTGCCATCCTTTTCTTCTGCTTTGTCTGAGCCAGCACTTGGGTTTACCTTTGCTCGTTCCTGTATTTGTCGCACTAACGGTTCCTGTCTGAACTGTCTGCTAACCTGTCTCCTGTTTTTCTCTATGTCCGTACCTTCCCTTTTTCTGTAGAGTCTGAACCTGCACCTAACTCCTTCTCGTTGTCACTGTACTTCTGTTTGTGAGTTTAGAGTTCACTCGCTACTTCATTGCAAGTGTCGATTGTGTATCTGGTTCTGCCTTTCCCTTCCTGTCTGTTCCGTGTGAACAGAGCCCTGTCCCTTCTGCTGTACCTTGCTCACCGCTCCGGCGGTTCTAGCCTTCTCTGCCTTGCTCACTGCTCCGGTGCTTCTAGCCTGCTCTGCCTTGTTCACCGCTCCGGCGGTTCTAGCCTGCTCTGCCTTGTTCACCGCTCCGGCTGTTTTAGCCTGCTCTGCCTTGTTCACCGCTCCGGCGGTTCTAGCCTGCTCTGCCTTGTTCACTGCTCCGGCGGTTCTAGCCTGCTCTGCCTTGCTCACCGCTCCAGCGGTTCTAGTCTGTGCTGCTTTACTCACCGCTCTTGCGGTTTCCGCTCTGCTCTGCCTTGCTCACCGCTCTTGCGGTTTCCGCTCTGCTCTGCCTTGCTCACCGCTCTTGCGGTTTCCGCTTTGCTCTGCCTTGCTCACCGCTCTTGTGGTTTCCGCTCTGCCCTGCCTTGCTCACCGCTCTCGCGGTTTCCGCTCTGCTCCGCCTTGCTCACCGCTCCTGCGGTTTCTGCTCTGCTCCGCCTTGCTCACGGCTCCGGCAGTCTCGCTCTGCTCTGACCCTTTGCTCGCTGCTCCGGCAGTCTCGCTCTTCTCTGATCCTTTGCTCGCTGCTCCTGCAGTCTCGCTCTGCTCTGACCCTTTGCACGCTGCTCCGGCAGTTTTGCTCTGCTCTTGCCCACCGCTCCGGGCGGTCTCACCCTGCTGTGTTTGTCCACCGCATCTGCGGTTCTGTTCTGGTAGTCCCAGTCTGTACTGGGTCCTATCCACTCTGTTCTCCAACCTGTCGTGTCTGTCTATACCCCCAGTCTGTGTGCCAGCCTAAACTTCCGGTTCCTGTATTCCCTAGTGTGGGCCAACACCCGTGTCCGGAGTCTGACCTGGAGTAGACCCTGGTCCCTCTGCTCGGTTCCTCCCTGGTGCACTGGCGTCGTATGCCATCGTGCGACCTTGGTCGGATCGGGCAGATACTTAGTTACGCCCCTCCAGGCACTCTCCGGTTCATGGCCCAGTGGAACTACTAAACACGCACACGCCAGTCAGTCCGGGCGTGTGCATTACAGCATGCTCAGGCCATGGTTCCCGTTGAGCCCCACGGCCTTCGCTCTCTGAGACGTTTTCCAGCGAATACGTGCATCTAGAGGAAATTTTTTTTTTTTTGCTACTAGCTGAGTTCCAGGCGAATTACGCACCCATCCAGATGGATCTACCTGCACTCGTTCCTGCGGATCCGCCACGGTACTATGGGGATCAAAGACTGAGTCGTGCATTTGTGGAGCAATGCATGCTGCACTTCAAGTTCGACCCTCTTTGTTTTTCCCACCGATCGGGCTAAGGTGGGATTCATGATGTCTTACCTAGCGGGTGATGCCTTGATATGGATCACCCCCCTATAGGACGCACAGGATCCTATCGTCCTGGACATAATGGCCTTCCTGGTGGCCTTTCTAATGGTCTTCGATGACCCTAACCCGGAGGCTCCTGCTGAAGCTTCACTTCCCAATATCCCGGAGCAGCTCCGATGGGTAATGTGTGTGGGTAGCGCACTAGTCCTCCTGCCCAATGAGACTACTGCCCACCCAGAATCCACACAGGATGACTATGCTCTCTGGAATACTTCTCCCAACCTCAAGAGGCATTCCAGATGTGCTAGGCGTAGAGGCAAGTCGTCACGCCAGGGTCTGTCCTCCCAAAGACCTCCTGACCCCAACCATGAAGTCCCTGCTGAAGCTTCACGTCCCAGTATCTCGGAGCAGCCCCAATGGGTTATGTGTGTGGGTAGCGCAACAGTTCTCCTGCCCGAAGAGACTGCTGTCCACCCAGAATCCACACAGGAGGACTTCCTGCACCCGGTATCTGATAGTTCACCCACTTTAACCGGTGAGCCTGTCCAAGGGTACTCCAAAGCAGTGATTACCTTCGAGTCCATGCACCTCTACAACCTGGCGGAGGACCCCCTGTTGCCTCCTGAATCCCCCGGGATACCACTTGATGACAAATGGAGAGAGACTTCCCTATACTCTGCACATGATACCTCGCCCGCTTCATCCAGTGAGTCAAACCTAGTGTACTCCGAAGCCGAGGTTACCTCCGAGTCTCTACCCCCCTCCGATCAGGCGGAGGATCTCCAGTTGTCTCCTGAACTCTTCGGGGTGCTACCTGATAGCGAATGGACAGAGACTTTCCTATACTCTGCACCTGATACCTCGCCCGCTTCATCCAGTGAGTCCGACCTAGTGTACTTCAAAGCAGAGGTTACCCCTGAGTCTCTACACCCCTCCGACCACAGAGGACCTCCAGTTGTCTCCTGAACCCTTCGGGGTGCTAGCTGGTAGCGAATGGACAGAGACTTTCCTATACTCTGCACCTGATACCTCGCCCGCTTCGTCCAGTGAGTCCGACCTAGTGTTCTCCGAAGCAGAGGTTACCCCCGAGTCTCTACACCCCTCCGACTGGGCGGAGGACCTCCAGTTGTCTTCTGAACCCTTCGGGGTGCTACCTGGTAGCGAATGAACAGAGACTTTCCTATACTCTGTACCTGATACCTCACCCGCTTCGTCCAGTGAGTCTGACCTAGTGTACTCCGAAGCAGAGGTTACCCCTGAGTCTCTACACCCCTCCGACCAGGCGGAGGACCTCCAGTTGTCTCCAGAACCTTCGGGGTGCTACCTGGTAGTGAATGGACAGAGACTTTCCTATACTCGGTACCTGATACCTCGGCCGCTTGGTCCAGTGAGTCCGACCTAGTGTACTCCGAAGCAGAGGTTACCCCTGAGTCTCTGCACTCCTCCGACCCGGCGGAGGACCTCCAGTTGTTTCCTGAATCCTCCAGGGTTCCACCAGATAACAAAGGGACAGTAACGTTTCTACACCTTGTACCTGATACCTCATCCATTTCATCCTGTGAGCTTGACAAGATATACCCCGAAGCAGAGGTTACCCCCGAGTCTCTGCCCCCCTCCAACCCGGCGGAGGACTTCCAGTTGTCTCCTGTACCCTCTGGGGTGCCACCTGAAAATATGTGGAGAGAGACTTCCTTGTATGCTGTTCCTGGTACCCCACCCGTTTCGTCTGTTGCTGAGGATGGCTGGATAGGAGGTAGCATCCTAGCTACCCAGATGAGACCAGTTTTTTCTGTGGACAGCAGAAATAATCTCCTTGAAGTGAAGGATTGGCCCTTGAATTCCCTGCGGAAGATTCTGGCAGGCCTGAAGAAGAGGGGGCATAAGGGGGGGTACTGTTACATACCTGGCGGCGTCCTTGCATAGTGGTCCATCTCCCACTGTGCAAGAGCGTGCACTTGATCTCCAGTCCAGACCACCACTTTGGCTTCTTTCCATGTTGTCTGCTTTGCTATGCTCTGTCTGTTTAGGGTGACGCCCGCCGAACTTCCTGCTTCTTGTAGCTGCTGCAGACACACCCCTGATGCGTCCTCAGCCTATTGCTGTCTGTCACCTGGTATTTAACCCAGCTCCTCCCTGGAATCCTTGCCTGAGCATTGTGTTCTGTCAGTTGGCTTCTGGTCGCTGACGTGCCAGGTCCTGTCTATGTTTCCTGCCTTGCGGTATCAGTTCCCGAGTCTGAACTGAGTCCTGTCTGTGTTCTCTTGCCTGCTGCCTTTCCTGGAGGCTGTATTTCCAGGCCCGTGTGAACACGCTCCTTGCCTGTTCATCTCGCTCGCTTGGGGCCGCATACCCAGACTCGCTCCTGTATCTCGCTTCAGTAACAGTTCCTGTCTGAACTGTCTCCTAACCTGCTTCCTGTTTTTTTTCTGTGTCCATACCTTCCTTTTCTTCTGCTTGGTCTGAACCAGCACTTGGCTTTACCTTGGCTTGTTCCTGTATTTGTCGCAGTAACGGTTCCTTTCTGAACTGTCTCCTAACCTGTCTCCTGTTTTTCTCTATGTCCGTACCTTCCCTTTTTCTGCGGAGTCTGAACCTGCACCTAACTCCTTCTCGTTGTCGCTGTACTTCTGTT
The DNA here is from genome assembly GCF_046119375.1 of Phyllobates terribilis. NCBI lineage: Eukaryota > Metazoa > Chordata > Amphibia > Anura > Dendrobatidae > Phyllobates > Phyllobates terribilis. Next base: position 172,013,874 of record NW_027362771.1, read on the forward strand.
TGTGAGTTTAGAGTTCACTCGCTACTTCATTGCAAGTATCGATTGTGTATCTTGTTCCGCCTTTCCCTTCCCGTCTGTTCCGTGTGAACAGAGTCCTGTCCCTTCTCCTGTACCTTGCTCACCGCTCCGGCGGTTCTAGCCTGCTCTGCCTTGCTCACCGCTCCGGCGGTTCTAGCCTGCTCTGCCTTGTTCACCGCTCCGGCGGTTCTAGTCTGCTCTGTCTTGTTCACCGCTCCGGCGGTTCTAGCCTGCTCTGCCTTGTTCACAGCTCCGGCGGTTCTAGCCTGCTCTGCCTTGTTCACCGCTCCGGCGGTTCAAGCCTGCTCTGCCTTGCTCACCGCTCCGGCGGTTCCAGACTGTGCTGCTTTACTCACCGCTCTTGCGGTTTCCGCTCTGCTCTGCCTTGCTCACCGCTCTTGCGGTTTCCGCTCTGCTCTGCCTTGCTCACCGCTCTTGCGGTTTCCGTTCTGCTCTGCCTTGCTCACCGCTCTTGCGGTTTCCGCTCTGCCCCGCCTTGCTCACCGCTCTCGCGGTTTCCGCTCTGCTACGCCTTGCTCACCGCTCCTGGGGTTTCCCCTCTGCTTCGCCTTGCTCACCGCTCCGGCAGTCTCGCTCTGCTCTGACCCTTTGCTCGCTGATCCGGCAGTCTCGCTCTGCTCTGTCCCTTTGCTCACTGCTCCGGCAGCCTCACTCTGCTCTGACCCTTTGCGCGCTGCTCCGGAAGTCTTGCTCTGCTCTTGACCGCCGCTCCGGGTGGTCTCACCCTTCTGTGTTTGTCCACCGCATCTGTGGTTCTGTTCTGGTAGTCCCAGTCTGTACTGGGTCCTATCCACTCTGTGCTCCCTCCTGTCGTGTCTGTCTATACCCCCAGTCTGTGTGCCAGCCTAACCTTCCAGCTCCTGTATTCCCCGGTGTGGGCCAACAGCCGTGTCCGGAGTCTGACCTGGAGTAGACCCTGGTCCCTCTGCTCGGTTCCTCCCTGGTGCACTAACGTTGTATGCCGTCGTACGACCTTGGTCGGATCGGGCAGATACTTAGTTACACCCCTCCAGGCACTCTCCGGTTCATGACCCAGTGGAACTACTAAACACGCACACGCCAGTCAGTCCGGGCGTGTGCATTACACCTGCCTTGCACCCAAACAGTGTATTTTCCCCACATATGGGGTATCGGCGTACTCAGGAGAAATTTCACAACAAATTTCATGGTGCAATTTCTCCTGTTATCCTTATAAAATTGCAAAATTGGAGGTTGAAAAACATTTTTTGCTGGAAACGTGCTGCCCCCAACCACCAGATGCCTATTTGTACCTGGCCGGACACAACAATATAGGGAAGCCCTTTTTTTTATTATTATTTCATGAATTTCATGAAATAATTAAAAAAAAAATACGTGGGGCTTTGCCCTATTTTTGTGTCCAGCCAGGTACAGCAGGCAGGAACGGGCTGCCCCTAACCACCAGCTGCCTATTTGTACCTGGCCGGACACAACAATATAGGGAAGCCCTTTTTTTTAAAATTATTTCATGAATTTCATGAATTAATTTAAAAAAAAAAATACGTGGGGCTTCGCCCTATTTTTGTGTCCAGCCTGGTACAACTAGGCAGCTGGGGGCTGGAATCCACAGCGCAGGGAGGCCCAAGCTTTCTGGGCCCCCCCAGCTGCAAATTGCAGTCCGCAGCCACCCCAGAAAATGGCGCGTTCATAGAAGCGTCATCTTCTGGCGCTGTACCCAACTCATCCAGGGACCTGGTGCGGTGGCTCACTGGGTAATAAAGGGGTTAGGGCCAGCTTGGCATTATCAGCTGGCCCTAAGCCCGAAATTCATGGGGTCATGCCAATATTAGACATGACCGCCATGAATTTCTAGTAAAGTATTTAAAAAAACACAACACCAAAGTCCTTTAATTGAAATAAACACACAATTTTTTAATGTTCTAAATTAAACCATGCTTACCATCACGCCCATTCCAGCTGAAGCCAATGTCTTCTGCAATAAAAGTAAAATAATAAACCAACATTATCCTTACCTTTCCATGGTTCCCAGGACGGCTCCAGCTCTGCTACATTCACATGACAGACTGGATCGCAGCCGAAAGCTGCCATCCAGCTTGCCATGCCGCAGACACTGAGAAGCGCAGGCATGCTTGCGCTGCTCAGTGTCTGGCTGTGACGGCATCCAGATGAGCCGAGTTCATGTCCAATGAACTCATCTCACCTCATGCATGTCACTGACAGCGTGGGAAAATTCTCCTGCGCTTGCAGTGAGCGTGAGAGAATTCTCCTGCGCTCACGGCAAGCGCAGGAGAATTTTCCCACGCTGTCCCACGCCGGCTGAATTTGCCGGCTTTTCATGTAATACATTCTACATTATTCTTAGTTGTTTTCCTTCATGTAGAATTAACCTACAAGGAAAGAAAGGGTTTATTTTCATTACGATATTTGTGTCCCATTGACTTGCATTGGATTCCGGTATCGGAATATGCGATATCCGATATTTTTTGGGTATCGGTCCGTTCTAATCCGATCTGATATTTCCCGATATCAGAAGGTATCGCTCAACACTACTCAGGGTCCTTCCCCTGGTAAATGGCATCCATGTGCTTTCTTTTCTAAGAAATTGTCTTCGGGTAATAGGGAACTTTTGGCGATCAAATTGGCATTCGAAGAATGGCGACATTGGTTGGAGGGGGCTGTCCATCCTATTACTGTTATTAATGACCATAAGAATCTGTGATATCTCCAATCAGCTAAACGTCGCAACCCTAGGCAAGCCAGATGGTCCCTGTTTTTTACTAGGTTCAATTTTGTTCTCACTTTTCGTCCAGGGGTCAAAAATGTCAAGGCTGATGCTTTGTCCCGGAGCTTCCCTGGTGGTGGTAACCATGAGAACCCTGTTCCGATATTACAGAAAAGTGGTAGTCATTTCGGCATTGTACCTTGAACTGGAGGGTGAGGTGCTGGAAGCCGAGGGGGATGCCCCTGCCTCCTCCTCTTCAGGAAGCTTATTTGAACCTAATGTATATAATTTGCGCTGCAAAGTATTTAAGGAACATCACAACTGTGCTTGCTGGTCATCCAGGTGGTAAGATTACCGCGGACCTCCTGTCTCGTCATTTTTGGTGGCTGGGGTGGCATCGAGATGTGATTGAAAATGTATCAGCTTGTAGTATTTGCGTGCATTCTAAAGTATCGCATAACCATCCGTCTGGTACTCGTCTGCTTCCTATTCCTACCAGGCCGTGGACACATCTGTCCATGAATTTTATTACTGACCTACCGGTATCTACAGGCAAAACTGTGGTTTTGGTGGTTGTAGATATGTTCAGTAAAATGGTTCACTTCGTTGCATTACCGGCACTTCCGAATGCCAAGACTCTTGCTCAGGTGTTTATAAATGAGATCGTCAAGCTTCACGGGGTTCCTTCCTATGTCGTGCCAGATTGGTGGACCCAGTTCGTTTCCAAGTTCAGGAAAGCATTCTGTTCTCAACTGGGGGTACAGCTGTCCTTTTCCTCCTCCTTCCATCCTCAGTCAAATGGACAGACCGAGTGCATCAATCAGAATTTGGAGACCTACCTCAGGTGTTTTGTCTCCGAAAATCAGGAGGATTGAGCATCCTACTTACAGCTAGCAGAATATGACATTAATAATCATTGTGAAGAATCTACTGGCAGGTCACTGTTCTTTGATGCATACAGTTTGGTGCATCCACAGTTTGGTACTTTTAGTGGGGGGAGAGCTGCGGGAGCTCCTGAGGAGGAAAGTTTTTCTTCATCTCTCTCCTCGGTGTGGCAGGGGGTTCTGAGTAATTTGAAGATCATGGGTGACAGGTACAAAAGTATGGCTGACAGAAAACACTTGCCAGGTCAGGATCTGAATGTGAATAACTTTGTGCGGTTGTCTACCTATCAAGTTGAAAGTTCCTTTTTTGAAGCTCGGATCTAGGTTTATTGGTCCCTATAAAATATCTGCCATCATTAACCCAGCAGCTTTTCATCTTGAGCTACCTCAGGCCCTTAAGGTCCATAATGTCTTTCACAGTTCTCTACTCAAGAAATATGTGGAACCTTTTGAGTCCTCGCATCTACTGCTGCCCCCAATAATGGTTGATGGTAATCAGGAGTTTCATATTTCAAGGAATATAGATTCTCGTCTCCAACGTCATTCCCTACAATACTTGGTACTCCTGAAGGGTTACGGTCCTGAGGGGAGGATGTGGGTTTCAGCATCAGAGGTAAATGCTCCTAGGCTAGTTCGTTCATTCCACACCTCTTATCCTGAGAAACCTGGTCCTGAGAGTTCGGAGGCCACTTATTGAAGGGGGAGTACTGTAACAGGTGTGTCAGATGTAGCAGACAGTCGTTCTGCAACTGGTTGCAGAAGATAACTTCATTTGACATTACAGACACCTTCTTAAATCTGTCTTTCTCTAGGATCCAGCAGCTACCCCCCTCCTGCTCTGATTGACACCTTGGCCTGGGCATTTAAATACTTTCAGCTTGCTACAGGGAGGCGACAGTGATATTCACATGTTCCCTTGTGAATACTTGGAGCTATTGCAGTGTGATTACTTCCTCTCTGGAGATTGGAAGACGTTTGGTGTTATCTCTCTGAAGTCGGCTGAAGCTAAGTTGCTTCCCCCTGTGTTTGTCTCCCTTGTAGTTTTTAATTGTTAGTGAGTACTGACCAGTGTTCATCCCCCTCTTCCCTATCCAGGGCATAGCTCTAGGGAGATTCAGGGCTTAGGTTTCCTGTTTGGCGATGGTGAGGAACCAATATACTGAAGGTAGGGGAGACACGGTGATATTAGACTAGGAAGTCTCCACTCCCCCTTTTCCTAGTGTCTGGGCTCCCTTCCCTTCATACCTTCCTGTTGCACTTTGTCTTTCCTACGCTGTGCATGACAAAAACTCTTCAACCCCTTTCACTCCCTCCTCAGTCCTAAAGTGCAGGCCCCTTTCACAGACACTTGTGCTAAAGATCTGGCCTCCTACTTTACAGAGAAAATAGAGAATATCTTTCAGGAAATCAGCTCCCAGCCACCAAGTGCAATGACTCCCAACATTTGACCCAGTCACAGAAGAAGAAGTCTCCAGGCTCCTCTCTTCCTCTCGTCCTACTTCATGCACTACTGACCCCACTCCCTCACACTTACTCCAGTCTCTCTCTCCAGTCGTCACTACTCACCTAACTAAAATCTTCAATCTCTCCCTCTATGCTGGTATCTTCCCCTCCTCCTTCAAACATTCTATCATTCCTCCATTATTAAAAAAAACCCTCTCTTGACCCAACCTGCACAAATAACTACAGACCAGCCTCCAATCTCCCCTTCATCTCTAAACTCTTGAAGCACCTGGTCTACTCCTGCCTTACCCATTACTAGTGGTGAGCAAACCCATCACTGTTTGGGTTCGGCTAATATAGCCGAACACTGAACAGATTTTTTAAAGTTCGGGTTCGGGAACCAGAACAGTACCCGGACCCCAAACCCAAACACGGACCCCATTCATGTGAATGGAAGACCCGAATTTACCTAGTTTCCCATGGTGTCATTTGCGTGACAGCGCAGGAAACCCAGGCTCTGATTGCGGTAATTGCATTAACCTGATCAGAGAACTGTGGCATCATGCTGACAGGTGTCAGCATCATGCCACAGCAGTGTCAGGTAACCCTGCGGTAAATAGCTTACCGCGGGTCATAGGCGCCGGCTGATGGTACTACTACCACCATCAAACGACGCCTCCTGCCATAGTAAACAGCGGGCACAGGCGCCGCTGGATGGGAGCAGTAGTCTGCCATCTGCCAGCATCTGTGCTCTGCTGAGTGTAAAAAAAAAGTTAAAATTAACTAAAAAATATTAAAATAAAAATAAAACGCATTATACTCACCTACCTACACCTTATCCCCGATGTTCTCGGCACCTGCAAAAAATAAAAAATAAAAAACACCATATACTCACCTTATACCTTATCCCCGAAGCCCACGATCACCTGTAATAAAAGTAAAATGATAAACCAACCTCATCCTTACCTTTCCTATGCAGTCCAAATAACGAACTTCCCACAAAGATTCCATGAACAGAGCAACACAGAGCAACCACACTGCGTGTGACCGCTCTGTTCATTCACCTGCAATACACTGACTCAGTGTATTTCTGGCAAATGAGATCTACGCATGCGCAGTGAGTATTTTCCCACGCATGCCATGAGTTGAACTAACTAGCTGACATCAACCACATCCATATAGCTGACATCAACCACAACCCTATAACCCCACTGCCACCGCTACAGGGCAGTGGCAGAGCAAGGCTAATTTCCAGAATTGGCGCATCCAATGGATGATCCATTTCTAGGGCGGCTGAGAGCTCTTGTTTCTAGCCTCAGAGGAGGCCAATATTCATGGCCCCTTCCTAGGCTATTAATATCAGCCCCCAGCTGTCTGCATAGCCTTTGCTAGCTGTTAAAAAAGGGGACCCAGCGTCATTTTTTTTGGGTCCCCCATTTTAATAGCCAGTAAAGGCTATGTATACAGTTGGGGCTGATATTAGTAGCCTGGGAAGCTCCATGGGTATTACCCCCTTCCCAGGCTAAGAACATCTGCCCCATTTGTCTGCTTTCCCTCTGCTGGTTTATAAAATTATGGGGGACCCCACGCCATTTTTTTTCCAAGAAATTTATAACTGTAGCGCCGGCGTCCCTGCCCTCTGCTAGGCAGGGACGCTGTTCCCCTCACCTCTCTGCTCCGTGCCCGGCGTCCTCCTCCCGCTCTGCTGGCAGCGCGCGCTCCTTCCCGGCCACTGTGCTTAGGGCGCGCGCGCTCTCCCTCCCTCTTAAAGTGGCCGCGCGCGCCGTCCTAAGGAGTCCCCGGCCAATGGCCGGAGGACTTCACCATATATAAGGCACCTCCTCCAAAATGGAGGTGCCCGAGCAATGTTGTTGCACTGTTCACTACTCTGCTTCAGCCCTCAGGTCCCGTTGCCAGTTACCTGCCAGATACCTGCCAGATTCCTGCCAGCTTGCTGTCTTATTCCTGCCTGATTATCTGCTACCTGCCTGCTAGTCTGAGGTCAGTCTGTCTAAGGACCAGCCTGTCCGCTCACCTGGGAGCGCACTTCAGCCACCTGCCTGCTTGCCTGAGGTCCGACGGTCTGCCTTCCAACTCCTGTCAGTCTGTCTATGGACCAGCTTGCCTGCTCACCTGGGAGCACACATCTGCTACCTGCCTGCTAGCCTACCTGGAGGCTCCGCCGTCACGTGCTGTGACCACCTGCCTGTCCAGAGACTCCTGCCCGCTCACCTGGGAGCGCTCATCTGCTGCCTGCCTGCTAGCCTACCTGGAGGCTCTGCCGTCACGTGCTGTGACCACCCGCCTGTCCAGAGACTTCTGCCCGCTCACCTGGGAGCGCTCATCTGCCGCCTGTCTGTTGGTCTTCCTGGAGGCTCCGCCGTCACATGCTGTGACCACCCGTTCATCCAGAGACTCTCGCCTGCTCACCTGGGAGCTCACGTCTATCATCAGCCGCCACAGGTCGTACCAACCCTTTACCCAGAGACTGCCCCGGTCACTTGCCGTGACCATCTGCCCGTTCATCCAGAGACTGCCCCGGTCACTTGCCGTGACCATCTGCCCGTTCATCCAGAGACTGCCCCGGTCACTTGCCGTGACCATCTGCCCGTTCATTCAGAGACTGTCCCAGTCACCTGCTGTGACTTCCTGCCCGTCTTCCCTGGTCGCCACCCGCTCCCTTACAAGGACCGCCCCCTTGTATAGTAGCTCAGAGGTTCCGCCTCCCAGACCCGTTACAGTTTGCTCGGGCCATGGAACCCGGTGGCACCCAAGCTCCCTCGCTCTTGGACCTGTGTCATGAACTGTCCCGTCAAAGGTCCCAACAGGAGTCCATCCTGGGTCACCTGCGGAATGTCAATACTCGCCTGGACACTCTGACTGCCCCACCAGTTTAACTCCGACCGAGCCAAAATTGCATTCATCATGTCCCATCTCACCGGGGAGGCCCTGGCCTGGCTAAATCCTCTATGGGAGAGAGGAGACCCCCTGGTGTCCAACTTGCCTGCTTTTCTCACGGCTTTCCGGAAAGTCTTCGACGAACCCGGACGGAAGACCTCATCCGCATCATCACTGCTACGCCTCCGTCAGGGAAGTCTCACCGTGGGCCAATATGCCATACGGTTCCGTACCCTTGCCTCGGAGCTGGCCTGGGATAACGACGCTCTGGTATCCGTCTTCTGGGAGGGTCTGTCCGGCCGTATTAAAGATGAACTTGCCGGTCGGGACATCCCTACCACTCTCGATGACCTAATAACTCTTGCCACCCGGATTGACCTACGGTTCCAGGAGCGTGCCAAAGAGGTCACCCATGAGAGGAGGTTACCACGTCTAGCTCCTACTTTTCAGAAACCCGTCACTCCCTCCGTCTCTACCCAGGTACACACTCCTGAGCCTATGCAGGTCGACCAGACCAAGATGGTCAAAAGCCGTCAGGACTTACGCCGTGCCGAGGGGAGCTGCTTCTACTGTGGCAGTAAGGAGCACCGGATCCGTACCTGCCCGGAGAGGTCGGGAAACGCTTGTGTCTAGGTTCGCTCAGAGAGGTCAACCTAGACAAGAATAAATCCTCTCCATCTCTGCTGTTGTCAGTCTCAATCGTCTGCGGGGAGAACCGTTATTTTGAACTAGCCCAACTTGACTCTGGAGCAGCCGGGAATCTTATTTCACAGTCCCTGGTAGAGAAATACCGCATCCCCACCAAACCTCTGGCTGTACCCTTGTCTGTTGCTGCCGTGGATGGGGGTCTCTTACCACGCCCCATCCAACTCATCACCGAATCCATTACTCTGCAGGTGGGAATGCTGCATTCTGAGAGTATCTCCTTTCATGTTCTGCCTGGACTCTCCCACGCCCTCTTGCTAGGCCTACCTTGGCTCCAGAGACATGCACCCGTGCTTGACTGGCAGACCGGAGAAGTCCTTCGCTGGGGACAGGACTGCCATAAGACCTGTCTGGTTCCCGTCCATCCCGTCCGTCCTTCTCCTACCCCAGCTAATCTACCTGGACTTCCGATTCCTTATTGGTCTTATGCTGATGTCTTTAATAAAAAGGAAGCAGAGACACTACCCCCTCATAGACCATACGACTGCCCTATCGACCTGTTACCTGGTACTACTCCTCCCCGTGGGCGTATTTATCCATTATCCGCTGCTGAGACCCGGTCGATGTCCGAATATATTGAGGAGAATCTGGCCAGGGGATTCATCCGGAAATCTACCTCCCCGGCGGGAGCAGGCTTCTTTTTCGTCAAAAAGAAGGACGGCTCTCTCCGTCCCTGTATAGACTATAGAGGCCTTAACCAGATCACGGTGAAGAATAAGTACCCCCTTCCGCTCATTCCGGAGTTATTTGATCGTCTGAGGGGGGCTAGAATCTTCACCAAACTGGACCTCCATGGGGCGTACAACCTGGTTCGTATCCGTCAGGGGGATGAATGGAAGACGGCATTCAACACCCGGGACGGCCACTATGAATATCTGGTAATGCCCTTTGGTCTCTGTAACGCTCCTGCCGTCTTTCAAGAGTTGGTCAATGACATCTTCCGGGACCTTCTCTACTCCTGCGTAGTGGTGTACCTGGACGACATCTTGGTCTTCTCTCCGGATCTCCAGACTCACCGGAGGGACGTTCGTCAGGTCCTGCTCAGGCTCAGCCAGAATCACCTCTTCGCTAAATACGAGAAGTGCCTCTTTGAGCAGACCTCGCTTCCGTTTTTGGGCTACATTATTTCTCAGACCGGCCTACGAATGGATCCAGAGAAGCTGGCTGCCATCGAGAAATGGCCTCGACCGGAGGGGTTGAAGGCCATTCAGCGATTCCTGGGCTTCGCTAACTACTACCGCCTCTTCATACCACACTTCTCTTCCCGGACTGCCCCAATTTCCGCGCTCACCCGTAAGGGTACTAATCCCAAAGAGTGGCCGCCCGAAGCAGAGGAGGCCTTTCTTTCCCTAAAACAGGCCTTCTCTTCCGCCCCGGTGCTGCATCGCCCGGACGGCAACAAGCAGTTGTTCCTGGAAGTTGACGCCTCCTCCTCTGGAGCCGGAGCGGTACTTACTCAAAAATCATCTTCCGGGAGAATGGTAACTTGTGGCTTCTTCTCCAAACTCTTCTCCTCCTCTGAGCGCAACTATTCCATAGGAGACCGAGAGTTATTGGCCATCAAGCTGGCGTTGGAGGAGTGGCGTTACCTACTCGAGGGGGCTCTTCACCCGGTAATAATTTACACTGACCACAAGAACTTGGCTTACCTCCAGCATGCCCAGAGACTTAACCCGCGCCAAGCCCGGTGGTCCTTGTTTTTTGCTCGCTTTGATTTTGTTCTTCATTTTCGCCCGGCTGACAAAAACGTCAAAGCAGACGCCTTGTCCCGATCCTTTCTGGTGTCCGATCTCGAGGAAGGACCTAAACATATCATCGATCCCGCCAGAGTAATGCAGGTGGCTCCCGTGAGTCTAAATCGTCTCCCTCCCGGTAAGACGTTGGTTTCAGTACCTGATAGGAAGAAGATCCTACACTGGGGCCATTCGTCTAAACTAGCTGGCCACGCCGGTCAGAAAAAGACCCTCCAGCTTATTGCCCGGCACTACTGGTGGCCTACCCTGCACAAGGACGTAATAGACTTTGTTTCTGCCTGTGTGTCCTGCGCCCGCAACAAAGTCCCGAGACACCTGCCAGCCGGTCGCCTCCTTCCGCTTCCTGTGCCTGCTGCCCCCTGGCAGCATATTGCTATGGACTTCATAACTGATCTCCCCGTCTCCGCCGGTTGTACGGTCATTTGGGTGGTCGCTGATCGCTTTTCCAAGATGGCTCACTTTATTCCCCTGCCAGCCCTCCCGTCTGCACCCGAGCTGGCTAAAGACTTTATCCGCCACATCTTCCGTCTTCATGGCCTGCCCCTCCACATCGTGTCGGATCGTGGGGTACAGTTCACCTCACGTTTCTGGAGAGCCACTTGTAAACTGCTAGACGTCACCCTGGACTTCTCTTCCGCTTACCACCCACAGTCCAATGGTCAAGTGGAGCGGATCAATCAGAACCTGACCAGTTACCTCCGGCACTTCGTTAATGCCCATCATTCAGACTGGGTGGATCTCCTACCATGGGCCGAGTTCTCTTATAACAATCACGAGAGCGAATCCTCCTCCAAATCCCCGTTTTTTGTAGTCTTCGGTCAGCATCCTCGGATTCCTTTTCCTGTCTCCACCTCTGTGGACAACCCGGCTGCGGAATCTCTCGTTAGCAAATTTTCCTCCATTTGGGAGAGTACCCGATCCGCACTCCTTCAGTCGTCCGAACGGATGAAAAGACACGCTGACAAAAAACGCCTGGATCCTCCACAATTTCGTCCTGGAGATAAAGTCTGGCTCTCATCTAAATATGTCCGACTCAAGATACCTTCTTACAAGTTAGGGCCTCGGTTCATCGGTCCTCTGGAGGTCATCAGTCAGATCAACCCGGTGGCCTATAAATTGAAACTCCCGGCCAACTTACGGATCCCTAACTCCTTCCATGTATCTCTCCTCAAACCTGTGGTACTTAACTCTTTTTCCAAGTCTACAGGTACGCCTCCTGCTCCGGTTTCTGCTGAGGATGAGTTTGAGGTAGAGAACATTCTTGCCACCAAAAGGGTAAGAGGAAAGACCTTTTTTCTAGTAGATTGGAAGGGGTTTGGTCCTGAGGAGAGAACGTGGGAGCCCCGGGAGAACATCCATGCCCCTCTCATCCTAGCTAAATTTCTGTCTGGCCTAAAAAAGGGGGGGCCTAAAGGGGGGGGTACTGTACCGCCGGCGTCCCTGCCCTCTGCTAGGCAGGGACGCTGTTCCCCTCACCTCTCTGCTCCGTGCCCGGCGTCCTCCTCCCGCTCTGCTGGCAGCGCGCGCTCCTTCCCGGCCACTGTGCTTAGGGCGCGCGCGCTCTCCCTCCCTCTTAAAGGGGCCGCGCGCGCCGTCCTAAGGAGTCCCCGGCCAATGGCCGGAGGACTTCACCATATATAAGGCACCTCCTCCAAAATGGAGGTGCCCGAGCAATGTTGTTGCACTGTTCACTACTCTGCTTCAGCCCTCAGGTCCCGTTGCCAGTTACCTGCCAGATACCTGCCAGATTCCTGCCAGCTTGCTGTCTTATTCCTGCCTGATTATCTGCTACCTGCCTGCTAGTCTGAGGTCAGTCTGTCTAAGGACCAGCCTGTCCGCTCACCTGGGAGCGCACTTCAGCCACCTGCCTGCTTGCCTGAGGTCCGACGGTCTGCCTTCCAACTCCTGTCAGTCTGTCTATGGACCAGCTTGCCTGCTCACCTGGGAGCACACATCTGCTACCTGCCTGCTAGCCTACCTGGAGGCTCCGCCGTCACGTGCTGTGACCACCCGCCTGTCCAGAGACTTATGCCCGCTCACCTGGGAGCGCTCATCTGCCGCCTGTCTGTTGGTCTTCCTGGAGGCTCCGCCGTCACATGCTGTGACCACCCGTTCATCCAGAGACTCTCGCCTGCTCACCTGGGAGCTCACGTCTATCATCAGCCGCCACAGGTCGTACCAACCCTTTACCCAGAGACTGCCCCGGTCACTTGCCGTGACCATCTGCCCGTTCATCCAGAGACTGCCCCGGTCACTTGCCGTGACCATCTGCCCGTTCATCCAGAGACTGCCCCGGTCACTTGCCGTGACCATCTGCCCGTTCATTCAGAGACTGTCCCGGTCACCTGCTGTGACTTCCTGCCCGTCTTCCCTGGTCGCCACCCGCTCCCTTACAGGACCGCCCCCTTGTATAGTAGCTCAGAGGTTCCGCCTCCCAGACCCGTTACAATAACTATCTGTATACCTATCTATTATCTATCTACTATCTATATATTTATCCATATATCTATCAGTCTATCGATCTATCATTTATTTATCTATCTATCCATATATCTACCATTTTTTTAGGACTGTAAGACGCACCGGACCATAAGACGCACCTAGGTTTTAGAGGAGGAAAAAAAAATAAAAAAATGTGGTCATGATGCACTTTTAAGGGGGAGAGGGTCTTCTGCTGACACTAGTACAGGGGTAATGTCCCCCAATTCTGACAATATCCCCCATCCTGGTATATATGCCCTCCTTTCCTTTTATACGTAGTCCCCATCCCCATCCTGGTATGCCTCGCATCCCTCCATCCTGGTATGCATGGAACCCCTCCATCCTGGTATGCATGGCACCCCTCATAATTATCCTAGTATACATGGCACCCCTCATCCCTATCCTGGTATGCATGGCACCCATCATCCCTATCCTGGTATGCATGGCACCCCTAATTCCTATCCTGGTATGCATGGCACAGCAATCCCCATCCTGGTATGCATGGCACAGCAATCCCCATCCTGGTATGCATGGCACCTCTCATCCCTATCCTGATATGCATGGCACCCCTCATCCCTGTCCTAGTATGCATGGCACCCCTCATCCCTGTCCTGGTATGCATGGCACCCCTCATCCATGTCCTGGTATGCATGGAACCCCTCATCCCTGTCCTGGTATGCATGGCACCCCTCATCCATGTCCTGGTATGCATGGAACCCCTCATCCCTGTCCTGGTATGCATGGCACCCCTCATCCCTATCCTGGTATGCATGGCACAGCAATCCCCATCCTGATATGCATGGCACAGCAATCCCCATCCTGGTATGCATGGAACCCCTCATCCCTATCCTTATATGCATGGCAACCCTCATCCCTGTCCTAGTATGCATGGCACCCCTCATCCCTGTCCTGGTATGCATGGCACCCCTCATCCCTGTCCTAGTATGAATGGCACCCCTCATCCCTGTCCTGGTATGCATGGCACCCCTCATCCCTGTCCTGGTATGCATGGCACCCCTCATCCCTGTCCTGGTATGCATGGCACCCTTAATCCCTGTCCTGGTATGCATGGAACCCCTCATCCCTGTCCTGGTATGCATGGCACCCCTCATCCCTGTCCTGGTATGCCTGGAACCCCTAATCCCTATCCTGGTATTCATTGCACCCCTAATCCCTATCCTGGTATGGATGGCCCCCTCATCCTTATCCTAGTATGCATGGTTCCCCTAATCCCCATCATGCTGCACATAAAAAAAAATAAACACTCCTACTCACCTTTCTTCTTTCGTCCAGCACTGCGTCCTGTCTGCCCACACTGATCTCTCCATGTGAGCCGCACATGATGTCACTGCCATGCGCGGCTCACATGGAGAGATCAGCTGCCGGAAGTCACTGTTCCCCACGCCGGGACTGTGTGCGCGGGGAGCACTGACTTCACTCTCCTTCATAGCCGGCACACAGCGGAGCCACGCTGCGGCTCCTGCTGCTGCCGGCTATGTCGTGTGCCTGTTTATTAAAGGGCATGAATATTCACCCGCTCCCCACACCCATGGGCGTGGAGAGAGGTTGAATATTCATGCCCTTTAACAGCGGGCACAGGCGATTCTGGCAGCAGCAGGAGCCGCAGCACTGCTACACTGTGTGCCACTATTAAGGAGCATGAATATTCATTTTCTTTAGCAGGAGGGACAGTGTAGGCTGCAGCCGGCAGCTGCTGCCTCTGGTGCCCTGCTCCTCCACTGCTGCAGCTCCCCCCACACCCCACATATATATACACCGCCCCCAACATTCGGACTATTAGAAGCACCCAGCATTTTCCTCCAAAGTTTTGGAGGAAAAAAGTGCATCTTATAATCCGAAAACTACGGTATTTATTATCTGTTGATCTATCTAATTATCTATCTATATGGATATACAGCTAGATAGATAGATAATACATTGATAGATAGATATATGGATAGGTAGATTGATAGATATATGGTTAGATATATTGATAGATAATACATCAATAGATAGATACATATATGGATAGATATATGGATAAATAAATTTATAGATAGATAATAGTTAGACATATCGATTAGTGATGAGTAGTGTTGATCGAGCACTAAAATGCTCGGGTGCTCGAAGCTCGGGCCGAGCTCTCCGTGATACTCGGGTGCTCGACCTGAGCAACGAGCCCAATGTTAGTCTATGGGAGACCCGAGCATTTTTGCGGTGGCACCCGTGGCAGTCGTTTAAAAGCCTAACAAGTGCCCAAAACGATAGTGACAGTGCTCAAATGACATGGGGACAGCATGGTGATCGCCCCAGGAAGCATTTCTGACCCCGATGTCACTGCTGTCAACAACGTGGTAAGAGGTATTAAGCCACTTTTACGGGCTCACAATAAAACGTTCAAAAACGAAACTGAAACTTTTTTCCTGTGAAATATGTTAAGGAATTTCTTTTCCAGGGTAAAGACTTGTGCAAAATAAATAAATAAATAAATAAATAAATAAATAAATAAATAACCAAAAACAAAAATACTCCTCCACACCTTGGGCTATGTTCACAAGTATCATTTTTTATGCGTTTTTGCACTTTTGTATTGCTTTCAACTGTGACAAATGCATTCACCGGGAAATGTCATTTTAACATTTTACAACCTTATCTGGCCATGTGCTGTGTGACACATGCATAAAGTGCTGAAAAGACATGGGAACAGCATGGGGAAGACCCTTGGAAGCATCTCTGACACCCAGGTCACTGTCTAAAAGTGTGCCCATCATAAGTGATCCTTGCCGCATCAGAAGATGCAGACTTGCAACTATCCCCGTGCAAGTTTTAGTCCCAGGGCAGTGTTCAATTGTACCTCCCCCATTCCTTGCAATACAAGCGCAAGTATGCAGCCTGCCACCCACCCAGCATAAACGGTCCCCAGCCGCCCCTATTTCTCCTTGGACATCCCCCCACACAATTTTCTTAGCCCGGCCTGCTTTAGGGAAGCAGTGGACGAGCCCACCAGAGAACAAGACTCCTCCGGTGGGCCCTGGCTTCTCCATCAGGGGAGTTGAGAGTGCCAAGGTGAGGAGCATGATGATGATGACTGAAGTTAGCATCTGCTTTGTTTTCTTTTAATGCAAGTGTAAGTGTGCAGCCTGCCACCCACCCACTCCCAGACTGCAATGCCATACTGCTAGCTTGCACTTGAAATGGGGCCTTTTAGTTTGGAGGAGGCCGAAGCTGGCCACTACCTCATGGCTGCTTCGGCAGCGAGGTATCCATACTCAGTCCCCAGCCGCCCCTATTTGTCCTGGTGTGCCTTATACATAAGATTAAGCGCATATACCAAAACATTACCTGTGCCCTCGCCAGTGCATTTAGTGGGAAGGAGAGCCTATTTCGCTGTAGTGTGTGCATGCCAAACCCCTGTTCATGGTACATGCGAAGATGCCTCCCACCCTGTACCTGTCATTGCAGACTTGCAACTATCCCCGTTCAAGTCCTTGTCCCAGGGCAGTGTTCAATTTTACCTCTCCCATTCCTTGCAATGCAAGCGCAAGTATGCAGCCTGCCACCCACCCACCCCCAGGCTTCAATACCATACTGCTTGCTTGCACTTTAAATTGGGCCTTTTTGGCATGTGGAGGCGGAATCTGGCCAGCACGCCATGGCTGCGTCGGCGGCATGGTATCCATACTCAGTCCCCAGCCGCCCGGTGGCCGGATGTCCCCGCTTGCTCCCCAGCCTCCAGGGGGTGGCCGGGTGTCCATACTCAGTCCCCAGCCACCCCTAT
The DNA here is from genome assembly GCF_046119375.1 of Phyllobates terribilis. NCBI lineage: Eukaryota > Metazoa > Chordata > Amphibia > Anura > Dendrobatidae > Phyllobates > Phyllobates terribilis. The sequence goes on from NW_027362771.1 coordinate 172,030,557, forward strand.
TTGTCCCGGTAACCTTTCCCACACTTTTCTTAGCCTGGCCTGCTTTAGGGCAGCATTGGCCGAGCCCACCAGACAACGAGACTCCTCCGGTGGGCCCTGGCTTCTCCATCAGGGGAGTTGAGAGTGCCAAGGTGAGGAGCATAATGAGGATGATAGAAGTTAGCATCTGCTTTGTTTTGTTGGAATGCAAGTGCATGTATGTAGTAGCGGCTAGGCCTGAGGTGGTCAGCGTTTTGGCGCATATCCTACCTCCTCCGAGGATTGCTGGATGTTTTCCTGCTACTATCCAAGTTCTATGACTCCCGTTAAAACAAAGCTTCAGGTGATAAATGATGGATGAGGTAGTGGCAAAGGAGAAAGAGCAGGAGGAACAGGGACCATTCACATCAATATCAGGCCAGTCAACCAGATATGTCTAGTAGGATATGTTTCTGTAACAAAAGGAGCGGTTCGGCTACACAGTTATAGGGCATACAGTGAGTGCAATGCCTACCAAAAATTTCGAGGCACTCCAATGCCTCTTGGAAATGACATGGAGGTCAGAGGGCCTTAACTAAACCTTTTTTTCCATTTATAGCAACTGGGTCTCCTGTGCACTGTTGGCCTAAGCAGTGAATGGAAGGCTTTCCAAAAATTATGAGGAACTTCCAAGCAAAAGCTTCCAAAAATTAGGACGGAGCAACTTGCAATGCCCCTTACAAGAGCCATGCAGTACAGCATATTAGAAACATAAATCCCATTATTGGGGAGTGGGTCTCCCATAGGATTTGTTTATGTCTTCCAAGCAAATGCTTTTAAAAATTAGGACGGAGCAACTTGCAATGCCCCTTGCAAGAGCCATGCAGTACAGCATATTACAAACATAAGTCCCATTATTGGGGAGTGGGTCTCCCATAGGATTTGCTTATGCCTTCCAAGCAAAAGCTTCCAAAAATTAGGATGGAGCAACTTGCAATGCCCCTTACAAGAGCCATGCAGTACAGCATATTACAAACATAAGTCCCATTAATGGGGAGTGGGTCTCCCATAGTACATACTTATGCCTTCCAAGCAAAAGCTTCCAAAAATTAGGACGGATCAACTTGCAATGCCTCTTACAAGAACCATGCAGTACAGCATATTACAAACATAAGTACCATTACTGGGGAGTGGGTCTCAAATAGGATTTTCTTATGCCTTCCAAGCAAAAGCTTCCAAAAATTAGGATGGAGCAACTTGCAATGCCCCTTAGAAGAGCCATGCAGTACATCATAATACAAACATAAGTCCCATTATTGGGGAGTGGGTCTCCCATAGGATTTGCTTATGCCTTCCAAGCAAAAGCTTCCAAAAATTAGGACGGAGCAACTTGCAATGCCCCTTACAAGAACCATGCAGTACAGCATATTACAAACATAAGTCCCATTATTGGGGAGTGGGTCTCCCATAGGATTTGCTTATGCCTTCCAAGCAAAACCTTCCGAAAATTAGGACGGAGCAACATGCAATGCCCCTTACAAGAGCCATGCAGTACAGCATATTACAAACATAAGTCCCATTATTGGGGAGTTGGTCTCCCACAGTCTTTGCTTATGCCTTCCAAGCAAAAGCTGACAAAAATAAGGACGGAGGAACTTGCAATGCTGGCACCCTGGTGGTATAGTGCTGGTGGAGGCTGAGGATAAGGAGAAGAACATAAAACAGCTGAAATGAGGAAGCGTATACCCATGTGTGGGTGTGAAGCGGTGCATGTGAATACACCTCCCGAAATAACACAGTGGATTTGACTTTATGTTACTCTGCTGTCATTTGGTGGTGATGAGAAGTCTGCCCAATTCAGCCCTTGTTCATTTTGATAAGGGTTAGCTTGTCAGCATTGTCAGTTGACAGGCGAGTGCGCTTATCAGTTATAATTCCCCCAGCGGCACTAAAAACACGCTCCGATAACACGCTAGCGGCAGGGCAGGCCAGGACCTCCAAGGTGTACAGAGCAAGTTCATTCCAAGTGTCCAGCTTGGATACCCAATAATTAAAAGGCACAGAGTAATCACGGAGGACGCTGGTACGGTCGGCAAGGTACTCCATCACCATCTTTTGAAACTTTCCTCTCCTTGTGAGAGCACCCCACGCCTCAGGGCAGGTAAGCTGGGCGGGTGTCAGAAATCTGTCCCAGAACGTTGACAGTGTTCCCCTGCCTCTGCTGAATTGGAGTTGCATCTCTCTGGACAACGAACTGTTACCTCTGCCGCTAGCGTGTTCAGATGGAAATTTTTTTAAGAGTTCTGCAGCAAGGGCCTTCCGGTACTGCCCCATTTTTGTAGACCTCTCCACCTCAGGAATAAGAGAGTGAAAGTTCTCCTTGTAGCGGGGGTTGAAAAGTGTCACCAACCAGTAATGACTGTCACCCAACATTTTGACAACGCGAGGGTCACGGTTAAGGCAGCGTAACATAAAGTCAGCTATGCATGCCAGACTGGTAATGGGCAAGATTTCTGTGTACTCACCAAGATGACGACTGACCATGCTCTCCTCCTCCTCCTCCTCCTCCCCCCTGTTCTCAGGCCACGCACGCTGAAACGACGGTATGACACTTGTACAGGTACTACCGTCTACAGCGCATGATAGCAGCTCCTGTTCTTCCTCCTCTTCCTCCTCTCCCTCAATGTCCCCCAATGCACATTGGGATGAGATGAGGCTGGGCTGTGTGTAATCGCCCACTACGGCTTCTTGATCCATCTCATCATACTCTGGCTGCAATGCCTCCTCTTTAATTCTCTGCAGAGAGCGTTGCAAAAGACAGACAAGTGGGATGCTGACACTAATGATGGCGTCATCGCCACTCACCATCTTGGTGGCCTCCTCAAAGTTTGTCAGGATGGTACATATGTCAGACATCCAGGTCCACTCCTGAGGTCTTATGTGTGGAGTCTGACCTGAATATCGACGGCCTTGTTGCATCTGGTACTCCACAACTGCTCTCTTCTGCTCACAAATCCTTTGCAACATGTGGAGGGTAGAGTTCCAATGTGTGGGGACAGGCGGCGTACTTTCACGTGCAGATCTGGCAACTCGGGGTACGATTTAAGAAACCGCTGAACCACGAGGTTAAGCACATGAGCCAGGCATGGTACGTGTGTGATCTCACCTCGCCTCAGAGCCGCCACCAGGTTACGGCCATTGTCACACACGACCATGCCGGGATGTAGGTTCAGCGGTCTCAGCCACAGATCTGCCTGCTCTTTCACAGCTGTCCACAACTCACAAGCAGTGTGAGGTTTATCACCTAAGCTTATGAGTTTCAGCACAGCCTGTTACCGCTTGGCGGAGGCAGTACTGCAGTGCTTCCAGCTTGTAACTGATGTGGTGATATCTGATATGGAGGCTGAACATGAGGAGGAGGAGGAGGATGATGCGCAGGAGCTATACACTGTGGGGGCAACTATGACTGACATAGGGCCCGTAATCCTCGGTGTGGGGAGGACGTGTTCCGTCCCAAGGTCCAACTGGGTCCCGGCTTCCACTATGTTTACCCAGTGTGACGTCAGAGAGATGTACCGTCCCTGGCCACAAGCACTTGTCCACGTGTCCTTTGTCAGGTGGACTCTCTCAGTAACTGCGTTGTTGAGGGCACGGCAGATACTTTGGGACACGTGCTTGTGTAGTGCGGGGATGGCACGCCGGGCAAAATAGTGTCGGCTGGGGACCGAGTACCGAGGGACGGCCACCGCCATAAGATTGCGGAAGGATTCCGTCTCTACCAGCTTAAAAGGCACCATTTCCAACGCAAGCAGTCGTGAAATGTGCGAATTTAGGACTGTGGCCTGTGGGGCGTTAGCTGCGAATTTCCGCTTTCGTTCAAAGGTCTGGGATATGGACAATTGAACGCTGCGTTGGGACGTGGACGTGGACGTTGATGCTGTTTCTTGAGGATCTGCCATAACAAGTGAAGACTGAGAGGAGGGGACATCTTTACATGCAGTATGGACAGGGGATTGCCTTGCACACACAACAGGGGGTTCTATTGCACGCACAACAGTGGAAGAAGCAGTGGTGACACCCGCTGACACTGGTCGTGGACCCTGGGTTTCGCCCCACAAAGTCGGGTGCTTTGCTGCCATGTGCCTGATCATGCTGGTGGTGGTCAGGCTGGTAGTTTTGTCACCCCTGCTGATGCTAGCATGGCAGGTGGAACATATGGCCTTTTTGGGGTTATCAGCAGAGTCTTTAAAAAAATTCCAGACTCTGGAAGACCTACCGCTTGTACTGCCAACGTCCCTCGTGTTGGTGCTACGGGGAATGGTTGCCCGCCTTCTGTCTGCGGCCACAACACTGCTTCATCCTGCCTGTTGGGGTACTCTGCCTCCCTCCCCCTGCGTGCTGCTGGCCTCACTCTGCATGTCCTCCTGCCACGTTGGGTCAGTTACTAGATCATCCACCACCTCCTCCTCTTCCACTTGCGCACCACGATGCTCCTCCTCACTTCCTGGCAATTGTGTCTCATCATCGTCCACCTCTGGTGACAAATTGCCAGCGTTGACTTTCTGTGGCCGTGGCTGTTCAAATATTTGGGCATCGCTACATGGGATCTCCTCTTCCACCACTTCAAGCGTATCAGGCGAGGGGCACAAATATGGATATGGAACAGTGAACAGCTCTTCAGAGTGTCCAAGTGAGGGATCAAGTGCTGTCTGACGACACTCGGCATGGTGGGAGGAAGGAGCATCAGGGTGAGGAGGAGTATGCGGTCGAGACTCACGGCTACTAAGAGTTGACCGTGTGGAAGACAGACCGGAGGTGGTGGTGCCCAGGTAACTGGAAGTATTATCTGCTATCCAATTAATAACCTGTTCACAATGATCAGTTCTCAATACTGGTGTTGTTCTGTGCTTCCCTAGTAATTCGGTCAAGAAGTGGGAGCGAGAAGACGTGGCTGTTGGTTGTGGCACATTTTCACCTTGGCCACGGCCCCGTCCTCTGCACGAGCCATCACCAGAACGTCCATTTCCACGTCCCTTGCCACGCGCCTTGCCCATTGTAAAGGAAGTAAAATAGCTTACAGTTGCACTATCAATGGAAAATGGGTAATAAAAAGGAGATTAGAACCGTGGAAGAGGAAAACCACAGTTCTATTTCTCTGGCCTACACCCGACTCTTTTAAACAATCTGAACAATCAGGGAGAAACTATTACTGCTTTTCTTTACGTAAAAAATACCAAAACCTGAATAATAGAGATTTTTTACCGTGGGATGGCAAAACCACAGTTATTGTTTACTGGGGTATATCAGACTTTTTAAAATATATAGATTTGCGGCTGAACAGTGAGCGACACACTCAAACTGTGTTTTTTTAGATACCAAAGGCCCAAAACTGGATAGTACAGAGATTTGACCCGTGGAACTGCAAAACCACACTGGGATTTGTCGGGCCTGCACCAAACTATTTTCAACAGATATATTTTTGTGTCACAACAGTCAGGAGACACTACTGTTTTTCTTTACGGAAAATATACCAAAACCTGAATAATAGAGATTTTTTACCGTGGGATGGAAAAACCACAGTTATTGTTTACTGAGGTATACCAGACTTTTTTAAATATATAGATTTGCGGCTGAACAGTGAGCGACACACTCAAACTGTGTTTTTTTAGATACCAAAGGCCCAAAACTGGATAGTACAGAGATTTGACCCGTGGAACTGCAAAACCACACTGGGATTTGTCGGGCCTACACCAGACTATTTTCAACAGATATATTTTTGTGTCACAACAGTCAGGAGACACTACAGTTTTTCTTTACGGAAAATATAACAAAACCTGAATAATAGAGATTTTTTACCGTGGGATGGCAAAACCACAGTTATTGTTTACTGGGGTATACCAGACTTTTTTAAATATATAGATTTGCGGCTGAACAGTGAGCGACACACTCAAACTGTGTTTTTTTAGATACCAAAGGCCCAAAACTGGATAGTACAGAGATTTGACCCATGGAACTGCAAAACCACACTGGGATTTGTCGGGCCTACACCAGACTATTTTCAACAGATATATTTTTGTGTCACAACAGTCAGGAGACACTACAGTTTTTCTTTACGGAAAATATACCAAAACCTGAATAATAGAGATTTTTTACCGTGGGATGGCAAAACCACAGTTATTGTTTACTGTGGTATACCAGACTTTTTTAAATATATAGATTTGCGGCTGAACAGTGAGCGACACACTCAAACTGTGTTTTTTTAGATACAAATGGCCCAAAAGTGGATAATACAGAGGTTTGAACCATGGAAGTGCAAAACAACACTTCTGTTTCTCTAGCCTACACCTGACTATTTTCAACAGATATATTTGTGTCTGAAAAATCAGAGACACGCTTTTTTTTTGGGGGGGGGACACCAAAAGGTTAATAAGATGGGTATTTGTAAAGTGTGAAGGAGGAAAAAAAAAGAGGATTTAGATGAAAAAAAAAGGATTTTTCCTGTCCCCTGAGACCTGGAGCTAAGTCCAGCAATTTCAGCAATAGGAGCAGCACACAGGACTGTAATGCAGCGTTTGCTGGTATAACCACTGCGTCTCCTATACAGCCTGCCTGCCTGATATCTGTGATGGATATTAGTCCTGAGAAGGACTCTTTGTTTGATCTGGCAGCCTTTACAGACCCTACACTAACTATTTTGCAGTTTATATCTCTCCCTAAATCAGCAGCGCTGTCCCTACACTGTCTGATCCGGAGCGACTGTGTCCAAGATGGCGGCACCCAGTTTTAAATACTCGAGGTGACGCTGTGCGGCCAGCCAATCACTGTAATGCCCACAACCAACATGGCTGCGGCATTACAGTGACTGGCTGGCCATCACTGCATGTTCATTGGCTCTGTAAAGAGCACCAAACATGCAGGGCGGAGACACGAGCTCCCGCCCGAGTAACCCGGAAATGCTCTGTGCTCGCCGAACATCCCGAGTAGCGTGATGCTCGGGCGAGTACCGAGCAGTGTCGAGCATGTTCGCTCAACACTAGTGATGAGCAAACACTAAAATGCTTGGGTACTCGTTGCTCGGGTCGAGAAAATTGGAATGCTCAAGTGCTCGGTCCGAGTAACAAGCCCAATGTAAGTCTATAGGAAACTCGAGCATTTTTCCGGTGTCTTCCCCCGACGGTCTGCAGAGGGCCTAAAAATTGCCCAAATCGATTGGAACAGTGCTCAAATGACATGGGGACAGCATGGGGAAGACCCCTGGAAGCATTTCTAGCTCCCAAGTCACTGCTGTCAACAACGTTGTCAGAGGTATTACGCCAATTTTACATACTCATAATAAAACATGCAAAAACTAAACCAAAATGGATTTTCCTGGGTAATGAGGCAAAATAAATAGCCAAAAACAAAAATGCTCCTCCACACCATGGGCTATGTTCACATGTAGCGTTTTTGATGCGTTTTTGCACTTTTGCATCGCTTTGAACCAAGACAAATGCATTCCCTGGGAAATGTCATTTTAACATTTTACAACCTTATCTGGCAATGTGGTGTGTAACACATCATCAGACACATGCATACAGTGGTGAAAAGACATGGGAACAGCATGAGGAAGACCACTGGAAGTATCTCTCAGGTCATTGCCTAAAAGTATGCCCATCATAAGTGATCCTTGGCGCATGCGAAGATGCCTCCCGCCATGCACCAGTCTTTGCAGACTTGCAACAATCACCGTCCACGTCCTTGTCCCAGCACAGTGCTCAGTTGTCCCTACCCCATTCCTTGGAATGCAACCGCAAGTATGGAGCCAGCCACCAACCCAACCACAGGCTGCAATACTATTCTGCCAAATTTTTGACAGCTGCTTGCACTTGAAATTTGGCCTTTTAGGCTCGTGAAGGTGGAAGCTGTCCACAACCTCATGACGGCAGCCGGGTGTCCATACTTGGTCCCCAGCTGCCACAATTTCTCCCTGTGTTGTTTCTGCCTTCCACAAGTACGGGTCCAAAAACCCGTGCTCTGAGAATTAAACATGTTATCTTCAGCACAGCCTGTTGCCGCTTGGCCAGTGCTTTCAGCTTGTGACTGATGTGGATATTTTGGAGATGGAGGCCCAACTGGAGGAGGTGCAGGAGCTGAACAATGTGATTACATTGAGGTTACATTGTTGAGTCTGCTTTTTATACTAAACAAATATGTGTTTTTATTTTTTTATTATTTTTTTTTTCCGTTATTTTTTAAGACAAATGCATTCACCGGGAAATGTCATTTTACCATCTTACAACCTTATCTGGCCATGTGTTGGCACATCATTAGACACATCCTGTTTCATTTATGATGGAGGGACTCAGAAAGTCAAAAAGCCTATTTTTATAGGGCCATCAGGTGGCCATTACTATTCCTAAAGGGCCAGCAGTCGGCCCTCGCTATTGTTAGAGAGCCATCAGCCGGCTATGCTTTAACGAGTGGGTCTCCTATACTGTTATTGCATATGCAGTAACTGCAAGGGCTGCCAAAAATTTGGAGGCACTCCAATGCCCCTTGCAAGAGACGTAGAGGTCAGAGAGCCTCCTAAAAACAATGTTCACATTATTAGGAAGTGGGTCTCCTATAGTGTTTTCCTATGCAGTGAAGTAATGGCTGCCAAAAATGTGGAGGAATTCCAATGCTCCTTGCAAGAGATGTAGAGGTCAGAGAGCCTCCTAAAAACAATATTCCCATTATTAGGAAGTGTGTCTCCCATAGTGTTTGCCTATGCAGTGAAGCAATGGTGGGCAAAAATTTGGAGGAAATCCAATGCCCCTTACAAGAGACATAGAGGTCAGAGAGCCTTCTAAAAACAATGTTCCCATAATTAGGAAGTGGGTCTTCCATAGTTTTTGCCTATGCAGTGAAGCAATGGCTGCCAAATATTTGGAGAAGCTCCAATGCCCCTTGCAAGAGACGTAGAGATCAGAGAGCCTCCTAAAATAATGTTCCCATTATTAGGAAGTGGGTCTCCCACAGTGTTTGCCTATGCAGTGAAGCAGTAGCTGCCAAAAATTTGGATGAACTCCAATGCCCCTTGAAAGAGACGTAGAGGTCAGAGAGTATCCTTAAAACAATACTCCCATTATTAGGAAGTGGGTCTCCCATAGTGTTTGCCTATGCAGTGAAGCAACGGCTGCCAAAAATTTGGAGGAACTCCAATTCCCCTTGCAAGAGACATAGATATGTTAATATGGTACATATCGTGGTGATATGGTGGTGGAGGATGAGGATGCGAAGAAGGAGGAGGACAAGAGCAAATAGACAAAATCAGGAAGCGTATACCCATGTCTGGGTGTGTCTGGGTGTGAAGAGATGCATGGGATTAGAGTTAGACCTCCCCCAAAAAAGACACTGTATTTGAGTTTGTGTTATGCTGCTATCATTAGGTGGTGTTGAGAAGTCTGGCCCAATCCAGCCCTTGTTCATTTTTATAAGAGTCAGCCTGTCAGCCTGTCAGCATTTTCAGTTGACAGGTGGATGCGCCTATCGGTTATAATTCCACCGGAGGCACTAAAAACCTGCTCTTGCAAAACGCTAGTGGCAGGGCAGGCCAGGACCTCCAAGGCATAGAGAGACAGTTCATGCCACATGTCCAGCTTGGATACCCAATAATTATAAGGCACAGAGGAATCACAGATGACTTTGGTACCGTCGGCAAGGTACTCCCTCACCATCTTCCGAAAAGTTGCACTCCTTGCGAGAGTACCCCCTGCCTCAGCACCTGTGCGATGGGAGGGTCTGATAAAACTGTCCCAGAACTTTGACAGTGTTCTTCTGCCTCTGCTGGATTGCATTTGTGTCTCTCTCACCTGTACTCCTTGGTTGTCCAACGAACTGTGACCTCTGACGCCAGCATTTTCAAATGGGAATGTTTTCACTAATTCCGAAACAAGGGCCTTCTCGTACTGCCCCATTTTATTAGGCCTGTCGTGCAAAGGAATAAGAGATATAAAGTTCTCCCAGTAGCGTGGGTCTAGAAGCATCACCAACCAGTAATGAATGTCACCCCAAATTTGGACAACGCTAGGGTTACGGGAAAGGCAGCATAACATAAACTCTGCCATGTGTGCCAGATTGCAAAGAGGCAAGACTTCTGTGTCCTCACCAAGAGGATGACTGACCATGCTTTCCTCCTCATCCTCCTCCCTGTCCTCAGGCCATCCATACTGAACAGATGGTATGGTAGTTGTACAGGTAGTACCGTCTATAGCGCAGGAAACTAGCTCCTGTTCTTCCTCCTCCTCCTCCTATTTCTCATTGTCACCCAATCCACATTGGGATGAGATGAGGCTGGGCTGTGTGTTATCACCCTGTATGGTTCCTTGCTCCATCTCATCGTGCTCCGCCTGCAATGCATCCTCTTTAATTGAGAGCAGAGAGCATTTCAAAAGACAGAGAAGAGGGATGGTGACGATAATTATGGAGTCATCGCCTCTCACCATCTAGGTGGAGTCTTCAAAGTTTTGGAGGATAGTACATATGTCTGACATCCATGCCCACTCCTGAGGTTTTTTGTGTAGAGTCTGACCTGAATACCAACGGCCTTGTTGTATTCAAAAACTAAAATGTGACCTTTCCTTAAACCCTTTACGACCACATCAGTAATAGTACGTAGCTGTGCCCTGGGACTTATGGACCAGCTACGTACTATTACGCATAATTCGATCGCGCCCGCACACAAGCGGTGCGGGGCGATCACCGCCGGGTGTCAGCTGATTGTCACAGCTGACACCAGATGCTTTGTGCTGGGAGCGGCCCCGCACCGCTCCCTGCACATTAACCCCCGCAATGCTGTGATCGAAGTGGGACAATGTGTAAAAGTAAAAAAAAGGGTAGGAAAGTGAAAAAAAAAGAAAAATTGTAAAAATATAAAAAATAAAATGAAAAAAAATAATCCCCAAAAATTAAAAATATATTGTATCCATAATATTTATTTATTTATTATGAAAAAAAAAATGAAACTAATAAAAGTACACATATTAGGAATCGCCGCTTCCGGAACGACTTGATCTATAAAACTGTCCCACTGGTTAACGCCTTTAGTGAACACGGTAAAAAAATAAATAAAACACAAAGCAAAAAACAAATGCTTTATCATCATATCGCCAAACAAAGAATGGAATAACACGCGATCAAAAAGACGAATATAAATAAAAATAGTACCGCTGAAAACGTCATCTTGTCCCACAAAAAACAAGCTGCCATACAGCTCCATTATCCGAAAAATAAAAAATGTATAGCTCTCAGAATAAAGCTATACAAAAGAATATTTTTTTATAGAAAGAAGTTTTTATTGTGTAAAAGTGCCAAAAAAAAAAAAGGCATAAATGCGGTACCGCTGTAAACGTACTGACCCGAAGAATAAAGCTGCCTTACCAATTTTACCACTCGCGGAGTGGCATAAAAAAAAAACCATAAAAACAATTCCAGAATTGCTTTTTTCTTTCTATTCTGCCTCCCAAAAATTGGAATAGAAAGCGATCAAAAAATGTCCCATGCCCGAAAATGGTACCACTACAAACGTCAACTTGTCTCGCAAAAAAACAATCCGTCATATGACTCTGTCGGCCAAAATATGGAAAAATTATAGCTCTCTTAATATGACGATGCAAAAACTAGTCTTTGCAAAACAAAGCATCTTTTAGTGTGTGACAGCTGTCAATCATAAAAACCCAATATGAATCTGGTATCGCTGTAATCGCACCGACCCGATGTCTAATCACTTATACCACACCAGGAAAGGCATAAATAAATAAACTCTAGGGTTAGGGTTGTATCAGGGTTAAGGTTAGGGTTGTGTTAGGGTTGGGGTTAGGGTTGTGCTAGGGTTTGGATTGGGCTAGGGTTAGGGTTGGGCTACAGTTAGGGTTGGGGTTGTATTAGGGTTGGAGTTAGGGTTGTGCTAGGGTTAGGGTTGGGCTAGGGTTAGGGTTGAGCTAGGGTTAGGCTTGAGCTAGGGTTAGGGTTGAAGCTGGGGTTAATGTTGGGCTCAGGTTAGGGTTGGGCTAGGGTTGGGGTTGTATTAGGGTTAGGGTTGGGATTTTTTCAAAAGTAAAGAAAAAAAAAAAGATGATGATATGGCGACCAGTGTTTAGCGCAAGTGCTCGCTACTTGAGTTTGCATCGGTTGCTCGGGTATGCACTGAGTATCGGGGGTGTCCTAGTGACTAGTGTTAAGCCACCCCCTTAGTGTTCGGGTTCGGTTCGGTTCATCGAACACCGGCATGTTCGCCGAACGGTTCGTCGAACACCTTCGAACACCGTTAAAACCAATGGCAGGCAAGCAAAAACACATAGAAACACATAGAAAACACCTTCAAAGGTGTCCAAATGCTGACAAAATGCTCAGAAGACACAACTAACACATGGAAAAGTGACAAATACATATAGTCATGCGAAAAGAAAAGAGGTGGAGAAGTAAAACGAGGAGGAGACACAGATATAGGCATGTCATGCCCTTCTAAAATTAAGAAAGGCTGGAGTAAAAATCTAAAGTTAGCCTACCAACACCCAGACGTCATGACAAGAAAATTAAAAAAAGAAATATCTTTAGGTAGAATGGCGGTTCCATTCAGAACACTTTCCTTACAAGATGTAGTGGTATACCCGTTGGGAGTCGTGCCAAAAACGGAGCCCAATACATTCGGACTAATCTACCATTTGTCATATCCAAGGGGCAGGTCAGTAAATGACAACATCGACGCAGAACCAAGTACAGTAGTATATACTGTACCTCCTTTGACAAGGCAATCAGGCGGGTCAAGAAGTTGGGAAGGGCACCCTAATGGCCAAAACAGACAGTTTCCGGTTTCTTTCTACCTGTGCCTCCGAAGAGTGTCCACCTATTGGGCTGTTTCTGGGAAAGAGCATACTACATAGATTGCTGTTTGCCCATGGGGTGCTCCATATCCTGCTCACTATTTGAGGCGTTTAGTTGGTTCCTCGAATGGGTCGTCATGGACGTTTCTAAGGGGGCACATATTATCCATTACCTCGACGACGTCTTATGCCTGGGCCCAAAAGATTCGCCACAGTGGGAATACACGTGGTAGTCCCCCTGTGAGAAGGAGAGAGCTGAAGGGAGAGCGGACACCACAGAGCCGAGGGGTTAGATGGAGAACGGAAGAAGGAAAGAGGGCAAGGGAGGTAAGGGAGTACGGTGGAAGGCCGACCGGAGCTCCCCCACGTTCCTGCTGGGAGGGGAACAGCCCTGGGAAGAAAAGCCGCTTGCGCATCCCTTTGAGGTTCCGGGCGCGAGTGGGCAGAGGGACTATGCTGGAGTGCGAGGCCGACACAGCCAGGCTGTTCCTGCCCGTGCGACCTCCGTGTCGCCTGGTTTGTGCCAGAACCGCGGTGGACCCTGACGGCCAGCCCCCCTCTCCCAAAACTGGTGCCTGTCCGCTGGTGGGTCGAGACCCCCCGCGGTGGAGGCAGGTCTAAGCTCTGTAATTTAAATTGGCTCTGCAATCTATTGGAGGGCAAGTCTGGTGCCAGTAGCCGCAGTAATTCCAGCTCCAGTAGAGTCCACTAAAGCTGCTGCAGTTAAAAAGCTTTTAACCCTCCGTCACATACAATATCGGTTCTAACGAGTTCACATACAATGTGACTGTCAGGCGCAGGCTAGAAAAATACCTATAATATCTAATGTTTGCAATTTCAGTGCTCTAAAAGTGATCAATGACCTTCATAGGGATGTAATAAAAGAGATTACACATAATCAGGTGCAAAAAAAACCATTTACTTAACATAAAACTAATAACTCTGAAATACAAACATTTCAAAACTCCCGCCAAATAGTCCCCAGTTCGACTCTGTCAAAAAACTCAACAAAGAAAATTTATGGAAACAAACTTAATTTTAAGGTACCTTAAGTACTATTAAACACATATTCAATCAGAATTAGATCCTGAAGTTTCCCCAGAAAAATTACACTTGCAGAGCAAAGAGCAAGAATTACACATAATTTTTGCATGTGTCAGGCAGATTGCATTATGACATTTGTGACATTCATAATTAGAAAGCCTTCTGATTCCGCTTTCCGTGGTGCAGGTTGTGCATCTCCTTCTTTTGGGAGGTGGTGCAGGTGGTGAATTTTCACTATCATCTTCTGGGCGGAATCTTTTGAGCTGAACTTGAAGGCGAGAGGGGATACCGATTGTTTTCATACTTCTCCTGCGTAGCTCTCCAAGCACTAGTTTATGGGCCATTTTTTTCAGATAGAATCGTCTACGGAGTGGTTCAAGCTTGTTTTCAAGGTAAATGACTTGTGAATTTATGCCACCCAAATTCAACATAGCAAAAAATATGACCATTGGCCAGCGTTTGGTGTTTCTGCTGACGTTGAAAGTTGAGCACATCTGATCAGCTGTATCAACACCCCCTTTGGTTGCATTATAAAATGTAATTATCTCTGGGTTTTTTTGTGCCTCAGTCCCAGGATCGATGGCATCATCATCATGAAGTGTTGATAGAAGAAGTACAATTTTTTTTGCTTGTGGTACATAGGAAACCAAAACCTTTCCATTATAGAATGCAAACATACTGCTGTACTGTTGTCTCCCTTTCACACTTACAAACTGTGTAGGCAATTCTTTTTTATTTTTTCTTACAGTTCCGACATATGAAAGCTTCTGCATTTTCAGATAATCAATCAGATCACAATTTGAAAACCAATTGTCAGCTGTTATATTGCGACCCGATCCAAATAAGGGCTCAGCCAGTCTTTTTACAATATCACTGGGTTTGTTGCTGACACAGTAAGGACCTTCTGGTTGTTTTCCTGCATAAACTTTCAGGTTGTAAGTGTAGGTCTTACTGGCATCAACAAGGGCATACATTTTTATTCCATATTTGTTAGGCTTTGATGGAATATATTGACGAAAGGCACATTTACCATGAAAACCAGGGAGCATTTCGTCAATCGTGAGATTCTCCCCAGGGCAATAAGCTTTTTTTTACAGTTTTCAACAAATTTTTGGAATATATCACGAATTGGAGCTAGTCGGTCATGTGTTTTACGTTCGGTTCGGGTAGTTCTGTCGTCAAACCGAAGGCAACGAATTAGAAGCTTGAATCTGTTTATGGACATAACAAGGCTAAATTTTTCAACTCCATCCCCATCTTTACTCCAAAGTTCCTCCAAACTTTGTCTATTTGCCCTATAAGCTCCTGCAAGGTATAATAATCCAAAAAAAATGCACGCAGTTCTATTTCATCTGTGGCCTTGATGGTTCTGTTGCAGATGAACTTGTCCTTTATAATGTCTATATATTGGTTGGTATATGTGACAATAGAGTCCAGAATGTCATCTGTGAATAAACTATTCCAGCATTCAACTGCAGTTTTTGCATTACTTGCAGTTCCTATAACTGCAGGAAGGTGAGTAATAATGTTTTGAGGTTCCCTACGTTTTTTCTGGAGTGGCTTCTTGTTCCATTGGGTTTTTTTATCTTTTCCCATATAATAAGATTCTACATCTTCATCCTCATCACTGTCACCATCTTGCTCTGTTTCAGAATCCACTTCACATACTTCCACCTCATCATGAGAATCAATCTCTCTTTCCTCTCCTAAATCCTCATTCAGTGTGGGGTCTGCATCATCTAACAGCATGTTTGTTACTTCCTCAACATCAAGGTTTTTTGATAAATTGAACATTTTCCTCTCCATTTCAGCAGATAATCTGAAGCAAGAGAAGGAATATGTGTTAGGGAACTACTGTATATGCCTGAGCAGCACACTTTCTTTTTTAATCTGCCTTATTTCTATGAAATATCCTCACACTTTGTGCTATACATTCATAAAACAAGCTAAATAAACAATTGTGATGAATAAAAACATAAAATACCAACCTTATTGAGTGTGACGTTTTCACATACAATGAGCCTGAGAGATTAGCGCAGTTATATCTGTCCTCCTGAAGCTCTGCAATCCAACTGTGGTATGAGGTTTCACAGAGCTGCTAGAGACAGGACACTACCTGGAGGGAGGGGATTTCCTCACAATCTGGTGAGGAAGGAGAAATGAAAGTAAAAGAGATGTGCCTGTCAGGCCTATTGTATGTGACGGAGGGTTAAAAGGATCGAGATTGGCGGTCCGCCGCATGGCGTGCTACCGCCAGTCCCAGCCCCTTTGCCTTGGGGCGCCTTCCCGATGCTCTTGACTGAGTGTCTCGGGGGCCCGAAGCGTTTCCTTTGAAAAAAGTAAGTGTCCAAAGCACAGGTGGTGTAGCTTGCTTAACAGCTGGGCTACTCCGCTGACTAGCAGACACTGCTACTAGGCCCAAAGTATTGCCTGGGCTAGATGCAGTTAAAAATTTGTCATTAGATCGACAGGCGGTGTAGCTTGCTTAACAGCTGGGCTACTCCGCTGACTAGCAGACACTTCTACTAGGCCCAAAGTATTGTCTGGGCTAGATGCAGTTAAAAATTTGTAATTAGATCTACAGGCGGTGTAGCTTGCTTAACAGCTGGGCTACTCCGCTGACTAGCAGACACTGCTACTAGGCCCAAAGTATTGCCTGGGCTAGATGCAGTTAAAAATTTGCAATTAGATCTACAGGAGGTGTAGCTTGCTTAACAGCTGGGCTACTCCACTGACTAGCAGACACTGCTACTAGGCCCAAAGTTTTGCCTGGGCTAGATGCAGTTAAAAATTTGTAATTAGATCTACAGGAGGTGTAGCTTGCTTAACAGCTGGGCTACTCCGCTGACTAGCAGACACTGCTACTAGGCCCAAAGTATTGCCTGGGCTAGATGCAGTTAAAAAATTGTAATTAGATCTACAGGTGGTGTAGCTTGCTTAACAGCTGGGCTACTCCGCTGACTAGCAGACACAGCTACTAGGCCCAAAGTATTGCCTGGGCTAGATGCAGTTAAAAATTTGTAATTAGATCTACAGGCGGTGTAGCTTGCTTAACAGCTGGGCTACTCCGCTGACTACCAGACACTGCTACTAGGCCCAAAAAGATTTCCTTGGTAGATGCAGTAAAAAATTAGAATTTGATACTCAGGCCGTGTAGCTTCCTTCACAGGTGGGCTACTTCACTGACTACGAGGCACTGCTACTATGCCCAAAAGGATTTCCTGGGTTAGATGCAGTAAAAAATTGTTATTAGATACACAGGTGGTGTAGCTTGCTTCATATGGGCTACTCCACTGACTACCAGACACTGCTACTAGGCCCAAAAGGATTTCCTGGGTTAGATGCAGTAAAAAATTAGAATTAGATACACAGGCAGTGTAGCTTCCTTCACAGGTGGGCTACTCCGCTGACTACCAGACACTGCTACTAGGCCCAAACAGATTTCCTGGGTTAGATGCAGTAAAAAATTAGAATTAGATACACAGGCGGTGTAGCTTCCTTCACAGGTGGGCTACTCCGCTGACTGCCAGACACTGCTACTTGGCCCAAAATCATTTCCTGGGTTAGATGCAGTAAAAAATTAGAATTAGATACACAGGCGGTGTAGCTTTCTTCACAGGTGGGCTACTCTGCTGACTACCAGACACTGCTACTATGCCCAAAAGGATTTACTGGGCTAGATGCAGTAAAAAATTGTTATTAGATACACAGGTGGTGTAGCTTGCTTCAGATGGGCTACTCCACTGACTACCAGACACTGCTACAGGCCTAAAAGGAATGGCTGGCTTAGATGCAGTAAAAAATTGGTATTAGATACCCAGGTGGTGTAGCTTGCAACACAGCTAGGCTACTCCAATGACTAACAGACACTGCTACAGGCCCAAAAGGATTGGCTGAGCTACATTTCGCCAAATGCTGTTAAAAACACTTTCACAGCACTGGTAAAAAGAGCTATGAACTGCTGTAACCTAGCCCTCAAAAGGGCTGCAATTAGAACTATTCCCTACTCCCTAAACCCATCTCTCTATGTAACTGGAAATTTGCTTGCAATTCTCACAGTTATGCTGTATAGCGCCCACAGCAGCAGCGGTGCCGTCTAACACTCAGCTGCAGCAGTGAGAAAATGGTGGCGATGGGGAAAATGGCTGGGTCTTATAGGGCAAGGACACATGCCCTTGCTTGTGTGAAAAAAAAAACACTTCGCTGAGTGTGTGCGCTGCTGATAGCCTGAAAGACTGCACCGCCCCACTGTAAATGCAGGAAAGAAAAAAAAATGGAAATCGGCATTATTTCTGAAGAGATCCATCCCCTGCCCCCCCCCGCCCACTCTACACTGAAACTGTCTATTAACATTGATTAACAGTATTACTGTGAAAAAATCCAGTTACGCTTTTTGTGCACGAACAGTTATCGAACATAACCTCGAACAGCTGAATTTTTTGCAAATCGTACGATTTTGAACACCGCTCATCTCTACTAGTGACATGCTCGAGTCTCTGCCCCATATGATTTGCGGCCAAAAAAAAAGTTTCTGGGATCGCCTGCCATGCACGAGCGATCCCCGTATGTTTTTTTGGGGTGTCTAACAACCCTGAAACATGCGGGGCGGGGACTTGAACATGTCACTCAAGCACCCGATGCAAACTCAAGTAGCGAGCACTTGCGCTTAAGACTAGTGTTGAGCCACCCCCGTAGTGTTCGAGTTCGGTTCGGTTTGTCGAACACCCATATGTTTGCCGAACTGTTTGCCGTACTGTTCGTCGAACTGTTCATCGAACACCTTCGAACATCGTTAAAACCAATGGCAGGCAAACAAAAACAAATAGAAACACATAGAAAACACCTTCAAAGGTGTCCAAAAGCTGACAAACTGCTCAGAAGACTAACACATGGAAAAGTGATAAGTACATATAGTCATGCGAAAAGAAAAGAGGTGGAGGTGTAAAAGGAGGGGGAGACACAGATATAGGCATGTCATGCCCTTCTAAAACCAAAAAAGTGCGAAGCCGACATGGCCAGTCCGTTCCTGCCCGTGCGACCTCCATGTCGCCGGGTTTGTGCCAGAGCTGCAGTGGACCCTGATGGCCAGCCCCCCTCTCCCAATACTGGTGCCTGTCCGCTGGTGGGTCGAGCAAGCCCCCCTGTGGTGGAGGCAGATCTAATCTTTTTAATTTAAATTGTCTCTCTAATTTGAATGAGTACACTTTAAATCCTTTTACAATGATCTATTGGAGGGCAAGTCTCATGCCAGCAGCCGTGGTAATTTAAGCTCCAGTAGCGTCCACTAAAGCTGCTGCAGTTAAAAAGCTTTTATAAGGATCGAGCTTGGCGGTCCACCGCTAGGTGACCTATCGCCAGTCCCAGCACCTGTGCCTTGGGGTGCCTCCCCGATGCTCTTCACTGAGTGTCCCGGGGGCCCGAACCATTTCCTTTGAAAAAAGGCCGCTACTAGGCACAAAGTATTTCCTGGGCTAGATGCAGTTAAAAATTTGTAATTAGATACTCTCGTTGAATGCTGAGAAAGCATTCCATAGAGTCTCCTGGCACGCCATATATTATTCTCTTAAAAAGCTTGGGGTAGGGGTCTACGGTACTCTTTTAAAGGCAAAATCACGGCCCTGTATCGCAATACGTCACCTAGGCTGAAGATAAATGGAACATTTTCATCACCTTTCATAATCACCAATGGAACAAGGCAGGGGTGTTCTCTGTCCCCTCTCTTATACATCCTAGTGATGGAGCACCTGCTCTCATCAATTCGCCATAACCCCAGTATTAGGTGGATTGAGGTGGGAGGCACCGAGTACAAGTGCTCTGCATTTGCTGATGAGGTCCTAGTATATATCATTCAATCACATATATCCATCCCTGCTCTTATGGCTGAAATAGATCACTTTGTTACATATTCAAATTTTAAAATCAATGCAGCGAAGTCTGAGGCCCTCGATGTCTCCCTCCCCAAATCCATACAGGACTCCATCCAGTCCAACTTTCCCTTTGCCTGGCCCTCACAGGGTAACAAATACTTAGGAATTCGTATTCATAGAGACCTCTCCCGTCTATGTTATCTTAATTTTGGGCCCTTTATTGAACAACTCCATACAGACCACGGTTGGCAAGTTAGAACTGTAAGATTCACTACGTGAACCACTGGTGTTTTGTGGAAAAGCACATGTACACTGTGTTCCAAATGATTATGCAAAAAGTGTCTAGGAGTGATAAGGTAAGAATTTTTTTGTTTGTCAGTTAAACTCATTGATGGTGATGTGTGTCAGGACTCTTTATATCACTGTAAGCAATTGCAGACACCTTTGCTAATTAGTTTGGCAGGTGTGTCCAATGAAAGGCAAGACAACTTAAGAAGGCTGTCCCACATTATTAAGCAGCCTACATTTTCTGCCAAAATGGGAAAGAAAAAGGATGTGTCGGCTGCTGAGAAGCAACAAATTGTGGAGTGTTTAGGTCAAGGCATGACTACAATCAACATTGCCAAGACACTTCATCCTGATCATCGCACAATCAAGAAGTATGTAGCTGATTCACAGTGCACACGTCTGCATGCTGATAAGGGAAAATTGAGGACTCTTTCCCACAGGCAATTACGTCAGGTTAAAAGAGCAGCGGCAAAAAAGCCTTGTCATAGCAGCAGACAAGTTTTTGAAGCTGCTGGTGCCTCCAACGTCCCCCGAACAACAAGATGCAGGGTCCTTCAGAGGTTTGCAGCTGTGCGTACGCCATCCTGTCGACCTCCTCTATCCACTGTACACAAGCAGAAACGGCTCCAGTGGGCCAAACAATACATGAAGACTGACTTCAAAACTGTTTTGTTCACTGATAAGGGCCGTGCAACGCTCGATGGTCCACATGGATGGAGTGGAGGATGGCTGGTTGATGGACACCCCATGCAAACACGGCTACGGCGCCAACAAGGAGGAGGTGGAGTGATGTTTTGGGCTGGAATCATGGGGAGAGAGATTTCGACCCCTTTAGGATCACTGAAGGGGTAAAGATGAACTCCATAATGTATGTGGAGTTTCTCAAACATCACTTCCTGCCATGGTTCAAGAAGAAGAACCGTGTATTCCGCAGCAAGATCATTTTCATGCATGATAATGCACCATCTCATGCTGCACATAACACATCCGCATCTCTGGCTGATATGGGCATAAAAGGGGACAAACTTATGGTGTGACCCCCATGCTCCCCTGACCTCAACCCCATTCAGAACCTCTGGAGCATCATCAAAAGGAGTGTCCATGATGGCGGGAGGCAGTTTACATCTAAGCAACAGATCTGGGAGGATATTCTGTCCTCATGCAAAACAATTGAAGCAGAAACCATCCAAAACCTGACAAATTCAATGGACGAGAGAGTTCAGAAGCTCCTTTCGAACAAGGGGTCCTATGTGCTAATGTAACACCACCTAGAATAAAGTTTTGAGTTGAAAACTGTTTGATTTCAGTTTCTAAAAACCTGCTAATGCTTATAATTTCAAAAATGACCATTTTTTGATCTTTATTAAAATGAAAAGGTTGATCGAAGAGTGTGGCAACCAAGTAGTTTGGATTATTTCGAATTCTGACAATCTGAGGGTCATGTTGCAGGTAGTACAGCAAGAAGGCACTCATGTGTCTTGCGCATCTAGGAGCCCCAAAATTATTTTCCGGGCTAGATGCAGCTAAAAATTATTATTAATTTGAAAGCTGGTGGAGTTTAGTATAGATAGCCGAATAGAGTCAGTACTGCAAACTGCTACAAGGCCCAAATTATTTTCCAGCCAAGATACAGATAAACATGATTAGTAATTTTAAATCTGGTGGAGTATAGTATAGATGGCCTAATAGAATCAGTACTGCAAACTGCTACAAGTCCCAAATTATTTTCCAGCCAAGATACAGATAAACATGACTAGTAATTTTAAATCTGGTGGAGTTTAGTATAGATGGCCTAATAGAATCAGTGCTGCAAGCTGCTAAAGGCCCAAATTATTTTCCAGCCAAGATACAGATAAACATGATTAGTAATTTTAAATCTGGTGGAGTTTAGTATAGATGGCCTAATAGAATCAGTACTGCGCACTGCTACAAGGCCCAAATTATTTTCCAGCCAAGATACCGATAAACATGATTAGTAATTTTAAATCTGGTGGAGTTTAGTATAGATGGCCTAATAGAATCAGTACTGCAAACTGCGACAAGGCCCAAATTATTTTCCAGCCAAGATACAGATAAACATGATTAGTAATTTTAAATCTGGTGGAGTTTAGTATAGATGGCCTAATAGAATCAGTACTGCAAACTGCTACAAGGCCCAAATTATTTTCCAGCCAAGATACAGATAAACATGATTAGAATTTTTAAATCTGGTGGAGTTTAGTATAGATGGCCTAATAGAATCAGTACTGCACACTGCTACAAGGCCCAAATTATTTTCCAGCCAAGATACAGATAAGCATGATTAGTAATTTTAAATCTGGTGGAGTTTAGAATCATAGAATCATAGAATCATAGAATGGTAGAGTTGGAGGGGACCTCCTGGGTCATCTGGTTCAACCCCCTGCTCAAAGCAGGATTCACTAAATCATCTCAGACAGATGTCTGTCCAGCCTCTGTTTGAAGACGTCCATTGAAGGGGAACTCACCACCTCTCGTGGCAGCCTGTTCCACTCATTAATCACCCTAACTGTCAAAAAGTTTTTTCTAATATCTAATCTGTGTCTCCTCCCATTTAGTTTCATCCCATTGCTTCTAGTCTTTCCTTGTGCAAATGAGAATAAAGATGATCCTTCTACAATGTGACAGCCCTTGACATATTTGTAGACAGCTATTAAGTCTCCTCTCAGTCTTCTTTTTTGCAAGCTAAACATTCCCAAATCCTGCAACCGTTCCTCATAGGACAGGGTTTGCAGACCAGTCACCATTCTGGTCGCTCTTCTCTGAACTTGCTCCAGTTTGTCTATGTCTTTTTTAAAATGTGGTGCCCAAAACTGTACACAGTATTCCAGATGAGGTCTGACCAAAGAGGAGTAAAGACCGATAATGACTTCACGTGATCTAGACTGTATGCTTCTGTTAATACATCCCAGAATTGTATTTGCCTTTTTTGCTGCTGCATCACACTGTTGGCTCATGTTCAGTCTATGATCTATTAGTATACCTAAGTCTTTTTCACATGTACTGTTGCTTAACTCTATTCCTCCCATTCTGTATATGCTTTTTTCATTTTTATTGCCCAGATGTAGTACTTTGCATTTTTCCTTGTTAAAAATCATTCTGTTGGTTGCTGCCCACTGCTCCAGTTTATTTAGGTCTTTTTGAATCCTCTCTCTCTCTTCTCTAGTATTAGCTATCCCTCCTAGCTTTGTGTCATCAGCAAATTTAATCAGTTTACCCTCAATTCCTTCATCTAAATCATTGATAAAGATGTTGAACAATACAGGTCCCAGGACGGAGCCCTGTGGTACCCCACTTGAGACATTCATCCAGCTGGATGTGAAGCCATTTACAACCACCCTTTGAGTCCGATCACTAAGCCAGTTATGAATCCACCTAACAGTTGCCTGGTCCATTGCATACTTGGTCATTTTTTCAATAAGGATGGTGTGAGGTACTTTGTCAAATGCTTTGCTGAAGTCAAGATATACTATATCTACAGCATTTCCCTGATCCACCCAGTCAGTGATTCTGTCATAGAAGGAAATTAAGCTAGTCTGACATGACTTGTTAGTTACAAACCCATGCTGACTCTGGTTAATCACTTCATTCTTATCCAGGTACTTACATACATGTTGTTTAATAATTTGTTCAAAGATCTTTCCTGGTATAGAAGTCAGACTCACCGGCCTATAGTTCCCTGGGTCCACCTTCTTCCCCTTTTTGAAGATAGGAACAACATTTGCTCTTCTCCAGTCTTCTGGGACTTCTCCTGTTCTCCAAGAATTTTCAAAGATTATGGAGAGTGGTTCTAAAATTTCTTCTACGATCTCCTTCAGTACTCTGGGGTGTAATTCCTCTGGACCTGGAGACTTGAACTCATTTATGTTAGCTAAATATTCCCTCACAATCTTTCTGTTTACAGATAACTTGGATTCTTCTATTCCTTTAAAAGGACAGTGAAGATCAGTTGATGTTACATTTTCTTTCTGAGAGAAAACAGATGCAAAATAGGAATTAAAAAGTTTGGCCTTCTCAACATCCTCTCTTACCATTTCTCCATTTTCATCCTGTAAAAATCCTATAGCATCTTTGACTTTTCTTTTACTTTTGACATACCCCCAAAATCCTTTTTTATTGCTTTTGACATCTCTTGCAAGCCTTAATTCATTGTCAGCTTTAGCTAACCTGATACGTGCCCTACAGGATCTGCAGACTGCATTATAATCTTCTTTAGATATGCCTCCCTCTTTCCATTTAATAAACATTTCTTTCTTTCTTTTTAGCATGTGTTTAAGTTCTGTGTTCATCCATCCTGGTTTCCTTAAATGCTTCCCATTCTTCCTACTTTTCGGGATTGTTAACAATTGTGCTTTGAGAATCTCATTTTTAAAAATTTCCCATCCTTCCTGGACATTTTTGTCCTTAAGGACATCCAGCCATTGGATCCCTCCTATTCTCTTTCTGAGTCTCTTAAAATCTGCCTTTCTAAAATCTAACCTTGAAGTTTGAGTCTTCACATGTCTTCCTCCTCTAGTTATCCAAAATTCTATAATAGCATGATCGCTGCCTCCTAGGGTCCCAGCCACCTTTACCTCCTCAACCATTTCCTCCCTGTTTATAAGGATTAGATCCAAAGTAGCAGATCCCCTTGTTTTCTCCCCTACCTTTTGGAAGATAAAGTTGTCAGCAAGAGAGGATAAGAATTTGCTTGACCTGTTAGTTTTACTTGAGAGAGATTCCCAACAAATGTCTGGATAGTTGAAATCTCCCATGACCACTACGTCATATTTTTTGGAGAACTTGGTCATTTGATGCATAAAGAGTTCATCCATATCTTCAGCTTGCCCAGGTGGCCTGTAGTAAATGCCTACAATGGTGTCCTTTCCATTGTTCTCTCCTTGTATTCTTACCCAAACAGTTTCCACAGAACTCCCAGTCTCTGAAGCTTCAATCTCTGTGCAGATATATGCTTTTCTAACATACAATGCGACACCTCCTCCTCGTTTATCAAGTCTGTTTCTTGCAAATAAGTTGTATCCTTTTAGCCTTTTATTCCAATCATGTGTATCGTCCCAGCAAGTTTCAGTGATTCCAATGACATCATATTCCTTTTCCTGCATTAGTAGTTCCAATTCTCCTTGTTTGTTGCCCATGCTTTGTGCATTTGTATAAAAACATTTTAGTTTGTGATTGGTTTCTCTTCCTCCCATATTTTTATTATTTAAATTGTTTTGTCTTTGTTCTTCCTTTCCACTTCCAGTAGCAGAGATCTCAATAGTATTTGTCAGCTGTATGGCTTTTTCTGGCCTTTTGCTTCCCTTCCCACATTGTTCTAGTTTAAAGCTCTCCTGATGAGTGTAGCAAGGCGACTTCCAAATACATGTTTTCCAGTCTTCGTAAGGTGCACCCCATCTCTAGTATATTTAGTATAGATGGCCTAATAGAATCAGTACTGCACACTGCTACAAGGCCCAAATTATTTTCCAGCCAAGATACAGATAAACATGATTAGTAATTTGAAAGCTTAAAACGGTCTGTGAGGTGATTTTAACAAATCATCAAGCTTTTACTCTCCCCAGGATGACAAAGGGGTAGAAAAGTCGTTTTGGATCCATAATTTGTTCATCTTTATGAACGTGAGTCTGTTTACATTATCAGTGGAGAGCTGCATGCGCTTATCTGTCAGCATACCACCAGCTGCGCTGAACACACGTTCAGACAGAACGCTGGCTGCTGGGCATGACAAGATCTCCAAGGCGTAAGTGGCGAGCTCCGGCCATTTATCCAGATTGGAAGCCCAAAAAGAGCAAGGGTCCAGTGACACAGTCATGGCTTCAATGTTTACTTGGAGATACTCCTGTACCATCATCTCTAGGCGTTGACTATGTGTCAGACTTCTTGTCTTCTGTGGCCTTGCAAAGGATGGGCTAAAAGAGTGGTGAAATGGTTCCGCAAAATTGATGTTACCAGCAGATACAGTGTTTCTGTTACGTTTTGAGTGCTGAACACCCGACGGTCCCACGGTTGGCAAGTTGGAACTCTGAGATTCACTACGTGCACCACTAGTGTTTTGTGGAAAAGCACATGTAAGATTCTGCAACAGTCTCTGTTGATACTCCTGCATGCGTGCATCTCTTTCTATGGCAGGAATTATTTCTGCAAATTTACTTTTGTACCGGGGATCTAAGAGTGTGTCATCCCAGTAGTCGGGATTACTTCGAATTCTGACAATCCGAGGGTCATGTTGCAGGTAGTGCAGCAAGAAGGCACTCATGTGTCTTGCGCATTCAGGAGCACCAAGTCCCTGTTGTGTTGGTGGCGAGATAACAATCATGCTTACTTCGTCTGCCCTCTCCCCCCAACCTCGCACAACAGAAATGTGATCAAGGTCTCCCTCATCTGATGAGTCTTCCATCAGTTCGTCCTCCACTTCTTCCTGGGCTCCTGCACCTTCCTCACTAGTTTGGCTGCTACCATGCACCCTGGTAAAACCATCTCCCCCACCCTCACATGCCTGCCGCCTTGGTGCTGTCGACCGTCTAGACCTTGCAGATGTTAGCCCTTCTGCATACAACTCCTCCTCCTCTACTTCCTCCACCTTCTCTTGTGCCACCACCTGACTCCAAATTCTGTTTAACATGTGCTCCAGCATGTAAATCACCGGAATAGTCATGCTGATAATGGCATCGTCAGCACTAAACATCTTCATCGCCATTTCAAAACTGTGCAGAAGGGTGCATAGGTCCCAGATCTGAGAACACTCCGCCAGCGTGATTTGCCCCACCTCTGGATCTCGTTGGCCCAGGCTATACGTCAGAACGTATTGCACCAGGGCTTGTCGGTGCTGCCACAGTCGCTGCAACATGTGCAGAGTTGAATTCCACCGGGTAGGCACATCGCATTTTAGCCGGTGAAGTGGCAGGCCCAACGACTTCTGTAGAGATGTAAGTCGCTGAGCTGCGGGATGCGAACGGCGGAAGTGAGCACACAGCGACCGTGCCCTCTGCAGAAGGCCAACTAGTCCGGGATAGTGGGCTAAAAATTGCTGGACAACCAGGTTCAACACGTGAGCCATACAAGGCACGTGTGTGACATTGCCCCGGCAAAGGGCCACACCCAGGTTTGCAGCATTGTCGCACACGACATTCCCTGGTTTCAGGTCCAGTGGAGACAACCATTCAAGAAACTGGTTCTCCAGAGCTGACCACAACTCCTCAGCTGTGTGACTCACATTTCCCAGACATTTCAATGTAAAAACCGCCTGATGATGTTGAGCCCTGCTGCCAGCATAGTAAGGAGGTGTGCAGGATCCCTTCTGCGCAGTTAGAAAGCTTGTGGCTTGACCAGACAGGCTTTGGGTGCAGGTGGAGGACCGAGAGGAGGTGGAGGAGGCAGAAGCAGTGGAGGAACTTCGAGATAAAGAGGATTGACGCACAACTCGTGGGGATGGCAAGACTTGGACAGCAGCCCCTTGTCCTGCTGTCACCATAGTTACCCAGTGCCCTGTCAGCGACATGTAACGCCCATGTCCATTCCTACTCGTCCAAGTGTCTGTGGTGAAATGCACCCTGTCACACACAGAGTTTCTCAAGAAGCGGTGATGTTGTGTGCGACATGCTGGTGGAGCACAGGCACACCTTTGTTTGAGAAATAGTGCCGACTGGGCATCTGGTACTGGGGCACTGCGACAGACATAAGGTCTCGAAAATCCTCTGTGTCCACCAGGCTGAAAGGCAGCATTTCTGAAGCCAAGAGCTTGCAGATGGTGAAATTCAACCTCTTAGCTTTCTCATGGCTAGGAGGAAATGGTCTTTTACTTGTCCACATCTGAGGGACCGAGGGCTGGCTGTTGTGCTTAGACGGGGTTGAGAAGGGTGTCCCCGGCAAACTGCCGGTCTGTGAGGAAGATGCAGGCGGACATGTTAGGTTGCCTTGATCCAAAGGTGGTGCTATCGATATCGGACAGCGCTGAACACCAGCTGGTGTTTCCACCTCCAAAGAAAATGATGACCTGCCAATCACGCTGGCTGTTGCAGGTAAAGAGGTGGCAGGTCTGCGTCCCAAAACAGGTGTGACTGCTGTCCCCCCAGTCACAGAGGATGAAGAGGCCGCGGATGCACAAGATGTGGCAGACGGTGGTTGGCCCGGCCAGCTAAGCTGCATTGTAGCACAGTGAGCTTCCCACTGCAACTTATGCTTCATATCCATGTGCCGGTTCATGCAAGCACTCAAACTTTGTATTTTTTTACCTCTACTTAGCTATTGCTGACAAATATTACAGATAATACGAGTTGGGTCATCCTTATCGATCTGAAAAAATGCCCAGGCTATGCAAGGCTTAGCACCCATGCGACTAGGGTTGAGCCACCCCCGTAGTGTTCAAGTTCGCTTCGGTTCGTCGAACTCCCCTTTGTTCGCCGAACTGTTCGTCGAACACCTTCGAACACCGATAAAACCAATGGCAGGCAAACAAAAACACATAGAAACACATAGAAACACCTTCAAAGGTGTCCAAAAGCTGACAAACTGCTCAGAAGACACAACTAACACATGGAAAAGTGACAAGTACATATAGTCATGCGAAAACAAAAGAGGTGGAGGAGTAAAAGGAGGGGGAGACACAGATATAGGCATGTCATGCCCTTCTAAAACCGAAAAAGTGCAAAGCCGACACGGCCAGTGCGTTCCTGCCCATGCGACCTCTATGTCGCCGGGTTTGTGTCAGAGCTGCGGTGGACCCTGACGGCCAGCCCCCCTCTCCCAATACTGGTGCCTGTCCGCTGGTGGGTTGAGCGAGCCCCCCTGTGGTCGAGGCAGGTCTAAGCTTTTTAATTTAAAATGTCTCTCTAATTTGAATGAATACAATTTAAATCCATTTACAAGGATCTATTGGAGGGCCAGTCTCATGCCAGCAGCCGCGTAATTCCAGCTCCAGTAGCGTCCACTAAAGCTGCTGCAGTTAAAAAGCTTTTATAAGGATTGAGCTCGGCGGTCCATCGCAAGGCGTCCTACCGCCAGTTCCAACCCCTATGCCTTGTGGTGCCTCCTGATGCTCTTCACTGAGTATCCCGGGGTCCTGAAGCATTTCCTTTGAAAAAATGAAGTGTCCAAACTACAGGTGGTGTAGCTTGCTTAACAGCTGGGATAATCCGCTGACTAGCAGACACTGCTACTAGGCTCAACGTATTTCCTGGGCTAGATGCATTTAAAAATTTGTAATTAGATACTCTCATTGGATGCTGAGAAAGCATTCCATAGAGTCTCCTGGCACGCCATATATTATTCTCTTAAAAAGCTTGGGGTAGGGGTCTACGGGACCCTTTTATAGCCAAAATCACGGCCCTGTATCGCAATACGTCAGCTAGGCTAAAGATAAATGGAACTGTAGCACCCCGAGGGCTCGGTTGCTACAGAGGTATTGCACCTCACGCAGAGATGTGATATCTCACTCTCAGGTAAGGATGGAGTGTGGATCAGGACCCGACACCTGCATGCATTACACCACATTGCCGTGGGGCAGGGTAACCAATATGCCCCTGAGATGGGCACGACAGTTCCTGTCCCTGACTGGAGTGGGGGGAGGGAACACCGAGGAAGGGGAATCCTGTAGTGCAGGAGCAGGGAGGAAGCAGTTCCTGGGTGCATTGAGAAGGGAGTATAAAAGGTGGGCACCATCTTAGTTCAGTGCAGAGAAGTCTGAGCAGAAGTGACAGGGAGCAGGGGCTCTGCATGAGCTCTGCTCCGGAGGCGGGCCTAGTAACAGAGGCCCAGGCGTCTAAGAGGGAGAAGGAAGGAAGAGGAGCGGAGAAGGATATAGGAGCAAGGAACGAAGGGATCCCAGGGGTGCGGACGGGCGAGTCGCCAACGCACGGCCGAATCCACCTGCATGGAGGGGTCAGGCCAAAGGGGGAGACCGGTCCCCGAAACTAGTGGAGGCGGGAAACGGCCCTCAGCTAGATACCGGAGGCTGTGACATTTTATGTGGCGCAGTCCCTCGCTACACCCGCTAGGAAGGCACCACATAGGGTCAGGGAAACTGGCGCCAAGTTTACCAAGAGGAGGCCCGAGGCAGTCAGACAGAAGCGTTGGTAAGAAAGGTCAGACAAAGGACACACAAAGGGGGTCCTGTGAAGCGTTC
Organism: Phyllobates terribilis; assembly: GCF_046119375.1. Taxonomy (NCBI): domain Eukaryota; kingdom Metazoa; phylum Chordata; class Amphibia; order Anura; family Dendrobatidae; genus Phyllobates; species Phyllobates terribilis. Next base: position 172,060,694 of record NW_027362771.1, read on the forward strand.
CAAAGTTATCTGGGAGTTGTCTGAGCCCCTCACCTGGTGAGCACAGTACGACGTGGGCAGCCGTTACCTGCAGAAGTGGTCTGGATAATAAGAACTGTGAGTAAAGTCCCTGGAATGCATCACTGACTCCGTGTCGTTACTGCTGCTGCCCTGCGCCATCACCCCCATCCTCCGCATACACTGGCCTGAGGCTATACTCCTCCCGTGGGGAGTTATACTACGCTCTGCTGCACCCACAACACCAGCCTCAGCGGTCTGCCCTGCAGCGGCGGTTCACTCTGAGCGCAATCCACTGGTGGTGTAGTCGGACATTTAAACATCAAAACCACATAAATAGTTCCGCCACTGGTTTGACCGCCCTGAGCCACGGAACCGGGTCGCCGCCACGGAGACTACAACCACCAGCATCCACCAAAAAGGGTCCGGCTCCGGGTGTCCCAAGGCCCAGGGGGCATGTCAGAACATTTTCATCACATTTCATAATCAACAATGGGACAAGGCAGGGATGTCCTCTGTCCCCTCTCTTATACATCCTAGTGACGGAGCACCTGCTCCCATCAATTCGCCATAACCCCAATATTAGGTGGATTGAGGTGGGAGGCACCGAGTACAAGTGCTCTGCATTTGCTGATGATGTCCTAGTATATATCACTCAATCACATATATCCATTCCTGCTGTTATGGCTGAAATAGATCACTTTGTTACATGGTTAAATTTAAAAATCAATGCAGCGAAGTCTGAGGCCCTCAATGTCTCCCTCCCCAAATCCATACAGGCTTCCATCCAGTCCAACTTTCCCTTTGCCTGGCCCTCACAGGGTATCAAATACTTAGGAATTCCTATTCATAGAGACCTCTCCCGTCTATGTTATCTTAATTTTGGGCCCTTTATTGAACAACTCCATACAGACCACGGTTGGCAAGTTAGAACTGTAAGATTCACTACGTGAACCACTGGTGTTTTGTGGAAAAGCATATGTACACTGTGTTCCAAATTATTATGAAAAAAGTGTTTAGGAGTGATAAGGGATGAATTTGTTTGTTTGTTAGTTAAACTCATTGATGGTGATGTGTGTCAGGGCTCTTTATATCACTGTAAGCAATTGCAGACACCTGTGCTAATTAGTTTGGCAGGTGTGTCCAATGAAAGGCAAGACTGCTTAAGAAGGCTGTCCCACATTATTAAGCAGCCTACATTTTCTGCCAAAATGGGAAAGAAAAATGATGTGTCGGCTGCTGAGAAGCAACAAATTGTGGAGTGTTTAGGTCAAGGCATGACTACAATCAACATTGCCAAGACACTTCATCCTGATCATCGCACAATCAAGAAGTATGTAGCTGATTCACAGTACACACGTGTGCGTGCTGATAAGGTAAAATTGAGGACTCTTTCCTACAGGCAATTATGTCAGGTTAAAAGAGCAGCGGCAAAAAAGCCTTGTCATAGCAGCAGACAAGTTTTTGAAGCTGCTGGTGCCTCCAACGCCCCCCGAACAACAAGACGCAGAGTCCTTCAGAGGTTTGCAGCTGTGCGTAAGCCATCCTGTCGACCTCCTCTATCCACTGCACACAAGCAGAAATGGCTCCAGTGTGCCAAATAATACATGAATACTGACTTCAAAACTGTTTTGTTCACCGATGAGTGCCGTGCAACGCTCGATGGTCCAGATGGATGGAGTGGAGGATGGCTGATTGATGGACACCCCACGCAAACATGGCTACAGTGCCAACAAGGAGGAGGTGGAGTAATGTTTTGGGCTGGAATCATGGGGAGAGAGATTGTCGGCCCCTTTAGGATCCCTGAAGGAGTAAAGATGAACTCCATAATGTATGTGGAGTTTCTCAAACAGCACTTCCTGCCATGGTTCAAGAAGAAGAACCATGTATTCCACAGCAAGATCATTTTCATGCATGATAATGCACCATCTCATGCTGCACATAACACATATGCATCTCTGGCTGATATGGGCATAAAAGGGGATGAACTTTCGGTGTGACCCCCATGCTCCCCTGACCTCAACCCCATTCAGAACCTCTGGAGCATCATCAAAAGGAGTGTCTATGATGGCGGGAGGCAGTTCACATCTAAGCAACAACTCTGGGAGGGTATTCTGTCTTCATGCAAAACAATTGAAGCAGAAACCATCCAAAACCTGACAAATTCAATGGATGAGAGAGTTCATAAGCTCCTTTCGAACAAGGGGTCCTATGTGCAAATGTACCATCACCTAGAATAAAGTTTTGAGTTGAAAACTGTTTGATTTCAGTTTCTAATAACCTGCTAATGCTTATAATTTCAAAAATGACCATTTTTTTGTTCTTTATTAAAATGAAATTGTTGATCGAAGAGTGTGGGGGATCTAAGAGTGTGGCAACCCAGTAGTCAGGATTGCTTCGAATTCTGACAATCTGAGGGTCATGTTGCAGGTAGTGCAGCAAGAAGGCTCTCATGTGTCTTGCGCATCTAGGAGATCCAAAATTATTTTCCGGGCTAGATGCAGCTAAAAATTATTATTAATTTGAAAGCTAGTGGAGCTTAGTAGAGATGGTCTAATAGAATCAGTTCTGCACACTGCTACAAAGCCCAAATTATTTTCCAGCCAAGATACAGATAAACATGATTAGTAATTTTAAATCTGGTGGAGCTTAGTATAGATGGCCTAATAGAATCAGTACTGCACACTGCTACAAAGCCCAAATTATTTTCCAGCCAAGATACAGATAAACATGATTAGTAATTTTAAATCTGGTGGAGCTTAGTATAGATGGCCTAATAGAATCAGTACTGCACACTGCTACAAAGCCCAAATTATTTTCCAGCCAAGATACAGATAAACATGATTAGTAATTTTAAAGCTTTAAACGGTTGGTGAGGTGATTTTAACAAATCATCAAGCTTGTACTCTCCCCAGGATGACACAGGGGTAGAAAAGTCGTTTTGGATCCATGATTTGTTCATCTTTATGAACGTGAGTCTGTCTACATTATCAGTGGAGAGCCGCGTGCACTTATCTGTCAGCACACCACCAGCAGAGCTGAACACACGTTCAGACAGAACGCTGGCTGCGGGGCATGACAAGATCTCCAAGGCGTAAGTGGCGAGCTCCGGCCATTTATCCAGATTGGAAGCCCAAAAAGAGCAAGGGTCTAGTGACACAGTCATGACTTCAATGTTTACTTGGAGATACTCCTGTACCATCGTCTCTAGGCGTTGACTATGTGTCAGACTTCTTGTCTCCTGTGGCCTTGCAAAGGATGGGCTAAAAAAGTAGTGAAATGATTCCGCAAAATTGATGTTACCAGCAGATACTGTGTTTCTGTTACGGTTTTAGTGCTGAACACTCGATGGTCCCACGGTTGGAAAGTTGGAACTGTGAGATTCACTACGTGCACCACTGGTGTTTTGTGGAAAAGCACATGTAAGATTCTGCAACAGTCTCTGCTGATACTCCAGCATGCGGGCATCCCTTTCTATGGCAGGAATAATTTCTGCAAATTTACTTTTGTACCTGGGATCTAACAGTATGGCAACCCAGTAGTCAGGATTATTTCTAATTCTCACAATTCGAGAGTCATGTTGCAGGTAGTGCAGCAAGAAGGCACTCATGTGTCTTGCGCATCCAGGAGCACCAAGTCCCTGTTGTGTTGGTGGCGAGGTAATAATCATGCTTCCTTCCTCTGTCCTCTCCCCCCAACCTCGCACAACAGAAATGTGATAAAGATTTCCCTCATCTGATGAGTCTTCCATCAGTTCGTCCTCCACTTCTTCCTGGGCTCCTGCACCTTCCACACTAGTTTGGCTGCTACCATGCGCCCTGGTAAAACCATCTCCCCCACCCTCACATGCCTGCCGCCTTGGTGCTGCCGACCGTCTGGACTTTGCAGATGTTAGCCCTTCCGCATACAACTCCTCTTCCTCTACTTCCTCCACCTCCTCTTGTGCCACCACCTGACTCCGAATTCTGTTTAACATGTGCTCCAGCATGTAAATCACCGGAATAGTCATGCTGATAATGGCATCGTCAGCACTAAACATCTTCATCGCCATTTCAAAACTGTGCAGAAGGGTGCATAGGTCCCTGATCTGAGACCACTCCTCCAGCGTGATTTGAAACCACCTCTGGATCTCGTTGGCCCAGGCTATACGTCAGAACGTATTGCACCAGGGCTTGTGGGTGCTGCCACAGTCGCTGCAACATGTGCAGAGTTGAATTCCACCGGGTAGGCACATGGCATTTTAGCCAGTGAAGTGGCAGGCCCAATGACTTCTGTAGAAATGTAAGTCGCTGAGCTGCGGGATGCAAACGGCGGAAGTGAACACACAGCGATCGTGCCCTCTGCAGAAGGCCATCTAGTCTGGGATAGTGGGCTAAAAATTGCTGGACAACCAGGTTCAAGACGTGAACCATACAAGGCACGTGTGTGACATTGCCCCGGCGAAGGGCTGCACCCAGGTTTGCAGCATTGTCGCACACGGCCTTCCCTGGTTTCAGGTCCAGTGGAGACAACCATTCATGAAACTGGTTCTCCAGAGCTGACCACAACTCCTCAGCTGTGTGACTCACATTTCCCAGACATTTCAAAGTAAAAACTGCCTGATGACGTTGAGCCCTGCTGCCAGCATAGTAAGGAGGTGTGCAGGATCCCTTCTGCGGAGATAGAAAGCTTGTGGCATGACCAGACAGGCTTTGGGTGCAGGTGGAGGACCGAGAGGAGGTGGAGGAGGCAGAAGCAGTGGAGGAACTTTGAGATAAAGAGGATTGACGCACAACTCATGGGGACGGCAAGACTTGGACAGCAGCCCCTTGTCCTGCTGTCACCATAGTTACCCAGTGCTCTGTCAGCGACAGGTAACGCCCCTGTCCATGCCTACTCGTCCAAGTGTCTGTGGTGAAATGCACCCTGTCACACACAGAGTTTCTCAAAGAAGCGGTGATGTTGTGTGCGATATGCTGGTGGAGCGCAGGCACACCTTTGTTTGAGAAGTAGTGCCAACTGGGCATCGGGTACTGGGGCACTGCGACGGACATAAGGTCTCGAAAATCCTCTGGTCCACCAGGCGGAAAGGAAGCATTTCTGAAGCAAAGAGCGTACAGATGGTGAAATTCAACCTCTTAGCTTTCTCATGGCTAGGAGGAAATGGTCTTTTACTTGTCCACATCTGAGGGACCGAGGGCTGGCTGTTGTGCTTAGACGGGGTTGAGAAGGGTGTCCCCGGCAAACTGCCGGTCTGTGAGGAGGATGCAGGCGGACATGTTAGGTTGCCTTGATCCAAAGGTGGTGCTATGAATGTCGGACAGCGCTCAACACCAGCTGGTGTTACCACCTCCAAAGAAAATGATGACCTGCCAATCACGCTGGCTGTTTCGGGTAAAGAGGTGGCAGGTCTGCCTCCCAAAACAGATGTGACTGCTGTCCCCCCAGTCACAGAGGATGAAGAGGCCGTGGAGCTTCCCACTGCAACTTATGCTTCATGTCCATGTGCCGGTTCATGCATGAAGTACTCCATCTATGTATTTTTTGGCCTCTACATAGCTTTTGCTGACAAATGTTACAGATAACACGAGTTGGGTCATCTTTATTGATCGAAAAAAAATTCCCCAGGCTATGCAAGGCTTAGCACCCATGCGACCTGAAGAGCCATCACGACTTGTGGTCAGAGGCAGAGTTGTGTTTGAGGATGCAGTTGTTGACGTGCTTCCAGTACTACGTCTCTGTTCAAGAAGGCGCAACCTGACCTCGTCGTCACTAGCATCCTCCTCCACCTCCTCTGCTGACCTCATCTCTTGGCTGACTGTGGGTTGACAGTAAGTGGGATCTCCAACCTCATCAACATCACCCTGTGTGTTATCACACCCGTCGTCCTCAGAGCCAACCTGTTCCTGCCCTGACAAAAACTAAAGTTGTCACTCCAATCAGGTATTTCAGTCTCATCATCGTCTTCCTCATTGTCTCCACCAACAGGAGTTACAGTTTGGGAACGAGGGTCTACATTATGGTCAGAACCTTCTGCGTCTGGTCCTGGATCCGACTCATAAAGATTCTGGGCATCAGTGCAGACCATTTCCTCGTCTGGATTCACAGAAGCTCTGGAGCCGACCTCTGATTCCCAGGCTATAGTATGAGTAAACAGCTCTGCAGACTCAACTATCTGTTCTACCCCATACTCAGACGGGCAGCTGGAGACTTGGGAGCTGTGAGGAAGCAAGTGCGATTGGGGTGACACCTCTGAGAACTGGAGTATTTGCAATGTTGAAGTTGAAGTGGAGGAGAGCCCACTTAAAGGAGCACTTGATATCCGTTGAAGCACCAGCTGTTTTTGTGCCTCATCTGGAATTTGTAGCGATTGGCGTGGCCGTAAGAAAGGGATCTTATCACTTTGTCCGCTAAAAGAAGTAGACATTTTAGTTTGGCTGGAAGATGGTCTTTCTTCTGCAGATGTTACTGTTGCTTTAACACCTACCCCATGGACACAACTTTTTTTCCCCTTCCCAACACGCCTATTCCCCTTTCCAACAGCAGCAGGCCTTTTTCCACTCATTTTGGTGGTTAACTAATTCACAACTCTGGAGTTGTTTGCACAAAAAAACAATGGATGGGAACCGAGCAGAGCTGTGTGGCCAAACTGTGGTATTAGGCCAAAACTATTGGCTGGGTTAGATGCAGATAAAAATTATATTGAATTTGCAACCTGATGGAGGTCAGTATAGATGGACTAATAGAAAAAGTTCCACACACTGCTACAAGCTGAAATATTTTTTCAGAGCTAGATGCAGAAAAAAATTATATTGAATTTGCAACCTGATGGAGGTTAGTATAGATGAACTAATAGACCAAGTCCCACACACTGCTAGAAGCCTAAATATTTTTTCAGAGCTATATGCAGAAATTTTTTTTATTGAATTTGCAACCTGATGGAGGTTAGTATAGATGGACTAATAGACCAAGTCCCACACACTGCTAGAAGCCTAAATATTTTTTCAGAGCTAGATGCAGAAAAAAATTACATTGAATTTGCAACCTGATGGAGGTCAGTATAGCTGGACTAATAGAACCAGTCCCACAAACTGCTAGAAGCCTAAATATTTTTTCAGAGCTAGATGCAGAAAAAAATTATATTGTATTTGCAACCTGATGGAGGTCAGTATAGGTGGACTAATAGAACAAGTCCCACACACTGTTGAAGCTGAAATATTTTTTCAGAGCTCGATGCAGAAAAAAATTATATTGAATTTGCAACCTGATGGAGGTCAGTATAGATGGACTAATAGAACAAGTCCCACACACTGCTAGAAGCCTAAATATTTTTTCAGAGCTAGATGCAGATAAAATTTAATTTTAATTTGCAACCTGGTGGAGGTTAGTATTGATGGTCTGATAGACCAAATCCCACACACTGCTAGAAGCCTAAATATTTTTTCAGAGCTAGATGCAGAAAAAAATTATTTTGAATTTGCAACCTGATGGAGGTTAGTATAGATGGACTAATAGACCAAGTCCCACACACTGCTAGAAGCCTAAATATTTTTTCAGAGCTTGATGCAGGAAAAAAATATATTGAATTTGCAACCTGATGGAGGTCAGTATAGATGGACTAATAGAACAAGTCCCACACACTGCTACAAGCCGAAATATTTTTTCAGAGCTAGATGGAGAAAAAAATTATATTGAATTTGCAACCTGATGGAGGTCAGTATAGATGAACTAAAAGAACAAGTCCCACACACTGCTAGAAGCTGAAATATTTTTTCAGCGCTAGATGCAGAAAAAAATTATTTTGAATTTGCAACCTGATGGAGGTCAGTATAGATGGACTAATAGAACAAGTCCCACACACTGCTAGAAGCCTAAATATTTTTTCACAGCTCGATGCAGAAAAATATTATATTGAATTTGCAACCTGGTGGACGTTAGTATAGATGGACTAATAGAATGATGCTATGCCCAAAAGGTTTTACTTCACTAGGTGCAGTAAAAAAATTTGTATTCTATACACAGGTGGTGTAGCTTGCAACACAGATAGGCTACTCCACTGACTAACACACTCTGCAATAGGCCAAAAAGGATTTGATTTGCTAGATTTAGCCAAATGCTGTGAAAAAAACTTGCACAGCACTGGCACAGACCTGCCTGCAAAAAAGTGATAGGAACTGATGTAACCTAGCCCTCAAAAGGACTGCAATTACAATTAGTCTTTACTCCCAACCTATCTATTTAAGAGCACAGACCTGCCTGATAAAAGTGATAGCAACAGATGTAACCTAGCCCGCAAAAGGACTGCAATTACAATTAGTCTTTACTCCCACAACCTATCTATTTAAGAGCACAGACCTGCCTGATAAAAGTCGAAGGAAATTATGTAACCTAGTCCTTAAAAGGACTTCTATCACAACTCTTCCCTACTCCCAAGCTATCTGTAGATTTGTGCGAAAATTGGCTTGAAATTAACAAAGTATAGCGCACACAGCAACAGCGGTGCCGTCTAACACGCAGCTGCAGCAGTGAGAAAATGGTGGCGACGGGGAAAATGGCTGGGTCTTATAGGGCAAGTACATGTGACATACACTGCCAATGACACATGCCCTTGCTTGTGTGAAAAAAAGCAGTTCTCTCCGTGTGTGCGCTGCTGATAGGCTGACAGACTGTACCTCCCCACTGTAAATGCGGGAAAGAGAAAAAAAATGGAGATCTTCATTATTCCTGCAGAGATCCATCCCCTGCCCCTCCCCCCGCCCCGCTGTACTCTCAAACTGCGTATTAACATTAATTTTCAGCATTACTGAGAAAATATCCAGTTATGATTTTGGTGCATGAACCGTTATCGAACATAACCTCGAACAGCCGAATTTTTTTCAAATCGTTCGTGTTCGCCGAACGGCTCGAACACCGCCCAAAACAGCTCGAATTTGAGATTGGCGAACAGTTCGAGTCAAACACTGCTCATCTCTACATGCGACCTGAAGAGCCACCACGTCTTGTGGCCAAAGTCAGAGTTGTGTTTGAGGATGCAGTTGTTGACGTGCTTCCAGTACTACGTCTCTGTCCAGAAAGGCGCAACCTGACCTCGTCGTCACTAGCATCCTCCTCCACCTCCTCTGCTGACCTCATCGACTGGCTGTGGGTTGACAGTAAGTGGGATCTCCAACCTCGTCATCATCACCCTTTGTGTTATCACACCCGTCGTCCTCAGAGCCAACCTGTTCCTGCCCTGACAAAAAACTAAAGTTGTCACTCCAATCAGGTATTTGAGTCTCATCATCGTCTTCCTCATTGTCTCCACCAACAGGAGTTACAGTTTGGGAACGAGGGTCTACATTATGGTCAGAACCTTCTGCGTCTGGTCCTGGATCCGACTCATAAAGATTCTGGGCATCAGTGCAGATCATTTCCTCATCTGGATTCACAGAAGCTCTGGAGCCGACCTCTGATTCCTAGGCTACAGTATGAGTAAACAGCTCTGCAGACTCAACCATCTGTTCTACCCCATACTCAGACGGGCAGCTGGAGACTTGGGAGCTGTGAGGAAGCAAGTGCGATTGGGGTGCCACCTCTGAGGACTGGAGTATTTGTGATGTTGAGTTGATGCGGAGGAGAGCCCACTTAAAGGAGCACTTGATATCCGTTGAAGCACCTGCTGTTTTTGTGCCTCATCTGGAATTTGTAGCGATTGGCGTGGCCGTAAGAAAGGGATCACATTGTCCGCTAAAAGAAGTAGACATCTTAGTTTGGCTGGAAGATTGTCTTTCTTCTACAGATGTTACTGTTGCTTTAACACCTACCCCACGGACACAACCTTTTTTTCCCTTCCCAACATGCCTATTCCCCTTTCCACCAGCAGCAGGCCTTTTTCCACTCATTTTGGTGGTTAACTTATTCACAACTCTGGAGTTGTTTGCACAAAAAACAATGAATGGGAACCGAACAGAGCTGAGTGGCCAAACTGTGGTATTAGCCCAAAAGTATTGGCTGGGCTAGATGCAGATAAAAGTTATTTTGAATTTGCAACCTGGTGGAGGTTAGTATAGATGGACTAATAGAACAAGTCCCACACACTGCTACAAGCCGAAGCCCAAATGTTTTTTCAGAGGTAGATGCAGATAAAAATTATTTTGAATTTGCAATCTGGTGGAGGTTAGTATAGATGGCAGAAAAATAAAGGGAAAAATCAGCTCACCCACCTAGAAGATCAACAGCACGGAGCCAGGAGTGCTACCAGACGAACAATGAGGAACCAGGAAGATCCAGCTGAACAATGATGCAATGATTAAGAACTTATAGTTCGAAACGCGTTTGCTGTTCCTCTCCAAGGTGGACTTTTAATATTTTTTGCATGACCCAATAAAATATGGATTTTAGAAGATTTGTTCAGCTGGATCTTCCTGGTTCCTCGTTAGTATAGATGGACTAATAGAACAAGTCCCACACACTGCTACAAGCCAAAGCCTAAATTTTTTTTCAGAGCTAGATGTAGATAAAAATTATTTTGAATTTGCAACCTGGTGGAGGTTAGTATAGAAGGACTAAGAGAACAAGTCCCACACAATGCTACAAGCTCAAGCCTAAATATTTTTTCAGAGCTCGATGCAGATAAAAATTATTTTGAATTTGCAACCTGGTGGAGGTTAGTATAGATGGACTAATAGAATGATGCTATGCCCAAAAGGTTTTACTTCACTAGGTGCAGTAAAAAAATTTGTATTCTATACACAGGTGGTGTAGCTTGCAACACAGAGAGGCTACTCCACTTAGTAACACACACTGCAAGAGGACAAAAAGGATTTGCTTTGTTAGATTTAGCCAAATGCTGTGAAAAAACTTGCACAGCACTGGCACAGACCTGCTTGGCAAAAAGTGATAGGAACTGATGTAACCTAGCCCGCAAAAGGACTGCAATTACAATTAGTCTTTACTCCCAACCTATCTATTTAAGAGCACAGACCTGCCTGATAAAAGTGATAGGAACTGATGTAACCTAGCCCTCAAAAGGACTGCAATTACAATTAGTCTTTACTCCCAACCTATCTATTTAAGAGCACAGACCTGCCTGATAAAAGTCGTAGGAAATGATGTAACCTAGTCCTCAAAATAACTGCAATCACAACTATTCCCTACTCCCAAGCTGTCTGTAGATTTGTGCGAAAATTGGCTTGAAATTAACACTCAAAGTATAGCTCACACAGCAACAGCGGTGCCGTCTAACACGCAGCTGCAGCAGTGAGAAAATGGTGGCGACGGGGAAAATGGCTGGGTCTTATAGGGCAAGGACATGTGACATACACTGCCAATGACACATGCCCTTGTTTGTGTGAAAAAATGCAGTTCGCTTCGTGTGTGCGCTGCTGATAGGCTGACAGATTGCACCTCCCCACTGTAAATGCGGGAAAGAGAAAAAAAAATGGAGATCTTCATTATTTATGCAGAGATCAATCCCCTGCCCCTCTCCCCGCCCCGCTGTACACTCAAACTGCGTATTAACATTAATTTTCAGCATTACTGAGAAAAAATCCAGTTATGATTTTGGTACACGAACAGTTATCGAACATAACCTCGAACAGCCAAATTTTTTTCAAATTGCTCGTGTTCGCCGAACGGCTCGAACACCGCCCAAAACAGCTCGAATTTGAGATTGGCGAACAGTTCGAGTCGAACACCGCTCATCTCTACTTTAGACTAATGACAACTTATTCAATATGATAACCTAATGATATCAAATTCTGTCATACCTCTGGGTTCAAAATGTACACTATACCCCTTGATAAAATTCTTGAGGGGTGTAGTTTCCAAAATGAAGTCAATTGTGGGAGGTTTCCATTATTTAGACACATCAGGGGCTCCCGAAATGTGACATGGCATCCACTCTTGATTCCAGCCAATTTTGGGTTCAAAAAGTCACACAGTGCTCCTTCCCTTCTGAACCCTGACATGCACCCAAACAGTGTTTTTTCCCCACATATGGGGTATTGGCATTCTCAGGAGAAATTTCACAACAGTTTTTAGGTTCCATTTTCTCCTCTTACCCTTGTGAAAATAAAATATTTGGGGCTAAGAGATCATTTTTGTGGAAAAAGTTAGATTTTTTTATTTTCACGGCTCCATGTTATAAACTTCTGTGAAGCACCTGGGGGTTAAGGGTTCTTACCCCACATCTAGATAAGTTCCCTGAGGGGTCTAGTTTCCAAAATTGTGTGACTTGTTGGGGTTTTCCACTGTTTAGGCATATCAGAGGCACATCCGCTAATTATTCAAGCAAATTTTAGATTCAAATAGTCAAATTGCGCTCCTTCTCTTCCGACTACTGCCGTACGCCCAAGCAGTGGTTTTCCCCCACATGAGGTATCGGCTTACTTTGGAGAGATTGCACAACAAGTTGCATGGTGCAATTTCTCCTGCTACCCTTAAGAAAATGCAAAACTGGGGGCTGAAAAATGTGAAAATTTTATTTTCACGGCTTCATGTTATAAACTTCTGTGACGCACCTGGGGGTTCAAGATGCTCACCACATATCTAGATAAGTTCCGTGAGGGGTATAGTTTCGAAAATGGTGTCACTTATGGGGGGTTTCCACTGTTTAGGCACATCAGGGGCTCTCCAAACGCAACATGGCATCCGCTAAATATTCAAGCAAATTTTACATTCTAAAAGTCAAATGGCATTCCTTCCCTTCCGAATCCTGCCGAGCGCCCAAACAGTGGTTTTCCCCCACATATTGGATATCGGCATACTCAGGAGAGATTGAACAACAAGGTGCATGGTGCAATTTCACCTTTTATCCTTATGAAAATGTAAAACTGGAGGCTGAAAAACATTTTTGTGGGAAAAATGTGAAAATCTATTTTCACGGCTTCATGTTATAAACTTCTGTAAAGCACCTGGAGGTTCAAGGTGCTCACCACATATCTAGATAAGTTCCCTCAGGGGTCTAGTTTCCAAAATGGTGTCACTTATGGGGGTTTTCTACTGTTTAGGCACATCAGGGGCACATCCGCTAATTATTCAAGCAAATTTTACATTCAAAAAGTCAAATGGTGCTCCTTCCCTTCCGAACCCTGCTGTATGCCCAAGCAATGGTTTTCCCCCACATATGGGGTATCGACTTACTCAGGAGAGATTTCTCAACAAGTTTCATGGTGCAATTTCTCCTTTTACCCTTAAAAAAATGCAAAACTGGGGGCTGAAAAACATTTTTGTGGGACAAATGTGAAAATTTTATTTTCACGGCTTCATGTTATAAACTTGTGAAGCACCTGGGGGTTCAAGGTGTGCTCACCACATATCTAGATAAGTTCCCTGAGGGGTATAGTTTCCAAAATGGTGTCACTTATGGGGGGATTCTACTGTTTAGGCACATCAGGTGCTCTCCAAACGCAACATAGCGTCCGCTAATTATTCAAGCAAATTTTACATTCAAAAAGTCAAATGGCGCTCCTTCCCTTCCGAACTCTGCTGTGTGCCCAAGCGGTGGTTTTCCCCAACAAAATAAAAAAATGTGGGTCTAAAGTAACATTTTTGTGAAAAAAGTTAAATATTCATTTTTTTCTTCCCCATTCCAAAAATTCCTGTGAATCACCTGAAGGGTTAATAAACTTCTTGAATGTGGTTTTGAGTACCTTGAGGGGTACAGTTTTTAGAATGGTGTCACTTTGGGGTATTTTCTGTCATAAAGACTCCTCAACTTGTCAACTTTTAACCCTTAAAGCTCCCTAATAAAAAAAAAATTTGGTTCCAAAATTGTGCTGATGTAAAGTAGACATGTGGGAAATATTATTTATTAACTATTTTGTGTGATATATCTCTCTGATTTAAGGGCATAAAAATTTAAATTTTTAAAATTGTGGAATTTTCAAAATTTTCCCAAGAAATTTTACCACTATCATGAAGAACAATAGGTCTCTAAAAACAATCTCAGAATCAGCGGGATCCGTTGAAGCGTTCCAGAGGTATTACCACTTAAAGTGACAGTGATCAGATTTGTAAAAATTGGCCCGGTCATTAACATGCAAACCACCCTCGGGGGTAAAGGGGTTAAAGGATTAAACAAAAATTACTTTAGCCACATGCCTTTATAAAATATGACAGGGGAGGAAAAGTTAGTAAGATTCTTTTCCCAAAAGCAGGCAACTGCAAAAGACCGATATAGTCAAGTGGCATTTATGGGTGTAATGTTGGACAACAAAGCTACGTTCCCACGATAAGTATTTGGATAGTGTTTGATGTTGCAGATTTTCTGCAGCATTTCTGCACCCATTAGCTAAATTAGGTTACTTGCGTTTTTTTTTCCATTGCATTTTTGAATGCATTTTCTTACATGCATTTTTATTGTATTTTTGATGCTGTGGCTTTTGTTTCTGGTTTGTTATGTTTAAATTAAGCTGGTTTACATTTGATAATTCCAGATATTTCTCTTTGATAACACTTTAATGCATATGCATTCTTGTCTACTGATTTTCCGAATCTAATGCAATCTTATGGGGAAACTTTGCAAATCAAACTAAGCATACCAGCAAGATAAATGTAGATGTTGCAAATTTTAAAAAATGCACTGCATGTCAGTTAACTCAATGTAAAAAAAAGCAGAGTTGGCATGAGACTTCTATAAATCTGTTCTACTTTTCTGGAACTGTCAGATGCTGCTGTTTTTGCGCAGCTAAAATTTGCAGCATCAAAATGTCATTGTGGAAAATTAGTCTTACAATGATGAAATGTGCTAAAAAATATTTTATTACAACATGCACACTTGTGATGTAGGCAGAAGAGATGAGTGGATCTTTTGAACTTTGAATTCAATGACGTAGCCGAATTTTCCTCAAAAATTTGATTGCAAATAAATTCACTTAAATCTCAATACTAGAAAGGTTGTAATTGCTGACAAAATACACAAGGGGAAGGTGAGAGAGAGAGGAAACAGACGAATGGAAGCATGTGACCCAGAGAAGCAGGAGGATAGAGAGGCAGTCAGCACCTATACTGCTCAGGAACCAGTACCAGGCTCTCTCGCAGGAGAACCATGAAGAAATACAGCAAGATAAGACTTTGCCAGCAATGAATAACCTTGTAAGCCCTCAGAATCCTCCTGGATGGAGAAAGAAGAATGTTGTGAAGAAAAAACGGAGAGTGGTGGTCATGGGGGATTCCCTGTTAAGAGGAACAGAGGCTGCTATCTGCAGACCAGACATAACCTCAAGAAAAATGTGCTGTCTTCCAGGAGCAAAAATTAAAGATGTGTCTGACAGGATATCAATACTCTTCAGACCTACAGATCACTACCCATTCCTGCTAATACATGTGGGGACAAATGACACCGCAAGAAAGGACCTGGAAACCATCTGCAGTGACTTTGAAGACTTGGGCAAGAAAGTGAAAGAATTGGGAGCGCAGGTGGTCTTCTCATCCATCCTCCCAGTGGATGGCCATGGAACAATGAGGTGGAATAAGATTCTACAGGTGAACAACTGGCTACGTCGATGGTGCCGTCAACAAGGATTTGGATTTCTGGATCACGGAATGAATTACCTATACGATGGACTACTTGCTAGAGATGGGGTGCACCTTACGAAGACTGGAAAACATGTATTTGGAAATTGCCTTGCTGCACTCATCAGGAGAGCTTTAAACTAGAACAATGTGGGAAGGGAAGCAAAAGGCCAGAAAAAGCCATACAGCTGACAAATACTATTGAGATCTCTGCTACTGGAAGTGGAAAGAAAGAACAAAGACAAAACAGTTTAAATAATAAAAATATGGGAGGAAGAGAAACCAATCACAAACTAAAATGTTTTTATACAAATGCACAAAGCATGGGCAACAAAGAAGGAGAATTAGAACTACTAACGCAGGAAAAGAAATATGATGTCATTGGAATCACTGAAACTTGGTGGGACGATACACATGATTGGAATAAAAGGCTAAAAGGATACAACTTATTTGCAAGAAACAGACTTGATAAACGAGGAGGAGGTGTCGCATTGTATGTTAGAAAAGCGTATATCTGCACAGAGATTGAAGCTTCAGAGACTGGGAGTTCTGTGGAAACTGTTTGGGTAAGAATACAAGGAGAGAACAACGGAAAGGACACCATTGTAGGCATTTACTACAGGCCACCTGGGCAAGCTGAAGATATGGATGAACTCTTTATGTATCAAATGACCAAGTTCTCAAAAAAATATGACGTAGTGGTCATGGGAGATTTCAACTATCCAGACATTTGTTGGGAATCTCTCTCAAGTAAAACTAACAGGTCAAGCAAATTCTTATCCTCTCTTGCTGACAACTTTATCTTCCAAAAGGTAGGGGAGAAAACAAGGGGATCTGCTACTTTGGATCTAATCCTTATAAACAAGGAGGAAATGGTTGAGGAGGTAAAAGTGGCTGGGACCCTAGGAGGCAGCGATCATGCTATTATAGAATTTTGGATAACTAGAGGAGGAAGACATGTGAAGACTCAAACTTCAAGGTTAGATTTTAGAAAGGCAGATTTTAAGAGACTCAGAAAGAGAATAGGAGGGATCCAATGGCTGGATGTCCTTAAGGACAAAAATGTCCAGGAAGGATGGGAAATTTTTAAAAATGAGATTCTCAAAGCACAATCGTTAACAATCCCGAAAAGTAGGAAGAATGGGAAGCATTTAAGGAAACCAGGATGGATGAACACAGAACTTAAACACATGCTAAAAAGAAAGAAAGAAATGTTTATTAAATGGAAAGAGGGAGGCATATCTAAAGAAGATTATAATGCAGTCTGCAGATCCTGCAGGGCATGTATCAGGTTAGCTAAAGCTGACAATGAATTAAGGCTTGCAAGAGATGTCAAAAGCAATAAAAAAGGATTTTGGGGGTATGTCAAAAGTAAAAGAAAAGTCAAAGATGCTATAGGATTTTTACAGGATGAAAATGGAGAAATGGTAAGAGAGGATGTTGAGAAGGCCAAACTTTTTAATTCCTATTTTGCATCTGTTTTCTCTCAGAAAGAAAATGTAACATCAACTGATCTTCACTGTCCTTTTAAAGGAATAGAAGAATCCAAGTTATCTGTAAACAGAAAGATTGTGAGGGAATATTTAGCTAACATAAATGAGTTCAAGTCTCCAGGTCCAGATGAATTACACCCCAGAGTACTGAAGGAGATCGTAGAAGAAATTTTAGAACCACTCTCCATAATCTTTGAAAATTCTTGGAGAACAGGAGAAGTCCCAGAAGACTGGAGAAGAGCAAATGTTGTTCCTATCTTCAAAAAGGGGAAGAAGGTGGACCCAGGGAACTATAGGCCGGTGAGTCTGACTTCTATACCAGGAAAGATCTTTGAACAAATTATTAAACAACATGTATGTAAGTACCTGGATAAGAATGAAGTGATTAACCAGAGTCAGCATGGGTTTATAACTAACAAGTCATGTCAGACTAACTTAATTTCCTTCTATGACAGAATCACTGACTGGGTGGATCAGGGAAATGCTGTAGATATAGTATATATTGACTTCAGCAAAGCATTTGACAAAGTATCTCACACCATCCTTATTGAAAAAATGACCAAGTATGCAATGGACCAGGCAACTGTTAGGTGGATTCATAACTGGCTTAGTGATCGGACTCAAAGGGTGATTGTAAATGGCTTCACATCCAGCTGGATGAATGTCTCAAGTGGGGTACCACAGGGCTCCGTCCTGGGACCTGTATTGTTCAACATCTTTATCAATGATTTAGATGAAGGAATTGAGGGTAAACTGATTAAATTTGCTGATGACACAAAGCTAGGAGGGATAGCTAATACTAGAGAAGAGAGAGAGAGGATTCAAAAAGACCTAAATAAACTGGAGCAGTGGGCAGCAACCAACAGAATGGTTTTTAACAGGGAAAAATGCAAAGTACTACATCTGGGCAATAAAAATGAAAAAAGCATATACAGAATGGGAGGAATAGAGCTAAGCAACAGTACATGTGAAAAAGACTTAGGTATACTAATAGATCATAGACTGAACATGAGTCAACAGTGTGATGCAGCAGCAAAAAAGGCAAATACAATTCTGGGATGTATTAACAGAAGCATACAGTCTAGATCACGTGAAGTCATTATTGGTCTTTACTCCTCTTTGGTCAGACCTCATCTGGAATACTGTGTACAGTTTTGGGCACCACATTTTAAAAAAGACATAGACAAACTGGAGCAAGTTCAGAGAAGAGCGACCAGAATGGTGACTGGTCTGCAAACCATGTCCTATGAGGAACGGTTGCAGGATTTGGGAATGTTTAGCTTGCAAAAAAGAAGACTGAGAGGAGACTTAATAGCTGTCTACAAATATGTCAAGGGCTGTCACATTGTAGAAGGATCATCTTTATTCTCTTTTGCACAAGGAAAGACTAGAAGCAATGGGATGAAACTAAATGGGAGGAGACACAGATTAGATATTAGAAAAAACTTTTTGACAGTTAGGGTGATTAATGAGTGGAACAGGCTGCCACGAGAGGTGGTGAGTTCCCCTTCAATGGACGTCTTCAAACAGAGGCTGGACAGACATCTGTCTGAGATGATTTAGTGAATCCTGCTTTGAGCAGGGGGTTGGACCAGATGACCCAGGAGGTCCCTTCCAACTCTACCATTCTATGATTCTATGATTCTATGAACCCTTCTTACTAAAAAAGTTAACACTCTACAGAAGAAAGAGAGAGAGGAACCTGCTGATTATAAGAGGTGACACTATAGCAGAGAGCTGAACATAAGAGCTTACACTCTCTACAGAAGACAGAGACTTCTGGAGATGGAAAACGAGTCTGCCATACAAACTGTGCTTTACTGGGAAGCGCTGATCTGTGATTTCCCCAAGTAATAACCACCACTGTACAAGGTTTGACGTAAGATGCCATAACTGCAGGGCATTATGGGGAAGCCTGTAAGACAAAACAAAATGACAATGGCCCATTCTTTGAAGCTTCAGCCATTTGAGAAATGGTGCTTGTCAATATTTTTTTTGTGAACCGCAATATTTGAATTTGCATGAAAATCAGCTCAAACTCGATTCTCCATGGATCGATCTGCTCATCATTGCAGATATTATAGTGCAAGAAGCACACTCTCTGTGACCTAGCCTTGGATTCAGAATTTTGTTTTAGTAGCCAAAATAGCACTGACAAGTTTAATACTGCAATTCTTGTTTGCAGTGCATAAAGAATAAAAAAAGGCTATTATAAAGCTGCTGTTTAGTGTTGAGCCACCCCCGTAGTGTTCGAGTTCGGTTCGGTTCGTCGAACACCCGTATGTTCGCCGAACTGTTCGTCGAACTATTCGACGAACACCTTCGAACACCGTTAAAACCAATGGCAGGCAAACAAAAACACATAGAAACACATAGAAAACACCTTCAAAGGTGTCCAAAAGCTGACAAACTGCTCAGAAGACACAACTAACACATGGAAAAGTGACAAGTACATATAGTCATGCGAAAAGAAAAGAGGTGGAAGAGTAAAAGGAGGGGGAGACACAGATATAGGCATGTCATGCCCTTCTAAAACCAAAAAAGTGCGAAGCCGACACGCTCAGTCCGTTCCTGCCCATGCGACCTCCGTGTCGCCGGGTTTTGTGCCAGAGCCGCGGTGGACCCTGACGGCCAGCCCCCCTCTCCCAATACTGGTGCCTGTCCGCTGGTGGGTCGAGCCCCCCCGCGGTGGGGGGGGAGTAGCATCTGCAGAAGAAAGACCATCTTCCAGCCAAACAAAGATGTCTACTTCTTTTCGTGGACAATGTGATACGATTCCTTTCTTACGGACACGCCCATCGCTACAAATTCCAGATGAGGCACAAAAACAGCTGATGCTTCAACGGATATCAAGTGCTCCTTCAAGTGGGCTCTCCTCCACCTCAACTTCAACATCACAAATACTCCAGTCCTCAGAGGTGTCACCCCAATCGCACTTGCTTCCTCACAGCTCCCAAGTCTCCAGCTGCCTGTCTGAGTATGGGGTAACACAGATGGTTGAGTCTGCACAGCTGTTTACTCATACTATAGCCTGGGAATCAGAGGTCTGCTCCAGAGCTTCTGTTAATCCAGACGAGGAAATGATCTGCACTGATGCCCAGAATCTTTATAAGTCGGATCCAGGACCAGATGAAGAAGGTTCTGAGCATAATGTAGACCCTCATTCCCAAACTGTAACTCCTGTTGGTGGAGACAATGATGAAGACGATGATGAGACTCAAATACCTGATTGGAGCGACAACTTGACTTTTCGGTCAGGGCAGGAAGAGGTTGGCTCTGAGGACGACGGGTGTGAGAACACACAGGGTGATGATGACGAGGTTGGAGATCCCACTTACTGTCAACCCACAGTCAGCCAGTCGATGAGGTCAGCAGAGGAGGTGGAGGAGCACAGGGTATGGGGATGACTCGGTACCCGGGCCTTTGCATGGCCTTGGGGATGTCGCGGTGGTCGTCTCCCGGGCCCGTACCCTGCGATCACTCTTTAAAAGGGTGGATAATTGTTAATTTTATAAGAGTTCGTGACGCCACCTGTGGTATCTGGTGAGAAGCACCAGCGCTGCAGCAGTCCACTGAGGCCGGTGATAAGGAAGCTCGATGGTATAGCTCCCCACAGGTGGAGCTAGGCCTCAGAAAAGGGTATGCAGGGGGAATGCACGACAGGCGAGACCCAGCTGGGTCAGAGCAAGAACAGGAACGGACACGGTAGTCACTTCAGTACCTTTAACTGGTGGAAATTCAGGCACATCCCGGAGCACTGTAGGGTGAAGGGTGCATATCAGGATCCTCCCCAATGAGCGGGTGTAGGGCCTCCTGTTTCTTGCCTCTGCGTAGTAAGTTTCTGACCTGCCTGGAGCTATGCCTAACTTTGTCTCTGTCCTGCGCTGGCTGACCTTATGGTAGGGCCTTGTCTTGGAGTTCACGCTCCCAGTATGCGGGGCCTAAGCGTCTCCTGGCTCTGTTCCGAATCAGCACCTTAGCGATCCTGGGACTTGTAGTTCTCCAGGGATTCCGGTTATGCCTTACTGAGTCATAGAGATCCCGGTAAGCTCAGATCCGGTGTCCGGTAAAGCATCGGGGTGAGCTGGTTAAGCTCCTCTGCCCCTTATGTACTAACTCGCCTCTCGCCTTCGGCCTACTCGGGCCCTCACTAGGCTATACACACTAACGGCAGCTTGCCGTGCTTTACTGATCTTATGGCGCCAGCACACCTTAAGCTGTAACTGGGCTCCCTGAATCTAGCTAGCAGGTGCCTCGTGCTCCACTGCTGAACTATTAACTGAGTTCTCTAGACTAGACTGAGCTCCACTGCAGACTGACCTCTCTTAGGCTTCTCTACTGCAGGAACTCTTCAGAGGAACTGAACTGCCTAGCTCCACCTTCCCTATTTATATCCCTAACGGGCTCCCTCTGCTGGTCTGAGGTGGAAGGTGGAGATGTGTGAATGTTTATGGGGGCCTCTTGTGGAGGATTCCATCAATGCACTCTTCTAGGATCTGTGATACCAAGCGCAGTGGGGAGTCACAGATGCTATTGACGACGAGGTTAGGTTGCACCTTCCTGGACAGAGACGGAGTACTGAAAGCACGTCAACAACTGCATCCTCAACCACAACCTTGCCTCTGACCACAAGTCGTAGTGGCTCTTCAGGTCGCATGGGCTCTAAGCCTTGCATAGCCTGGGCATTTTTTTAGATCGATAAGGATGACCCAACTCGTGTTATCTGTAATATTTGTCACCAAAAGCTAAGTAGAGGCCAAAAAATCCATAGTTTGAGTACTTCATGCATGATCCGTCACATGGATATGAAGCATAAGTTGCAGTGGGAAGCTCACCCTTGCTACAATGCGGCCTAGTGGGCCGGGCCAACCACCGTCTGCCCCATCTTGTGCATCCGCGGCCTCTTCATCCTCTGTGACTGGGGGGACAGCAGTCACACATGTTTTTGGATGCAGACCTACCACCTCTTTACCCACAACAGCCAGTTTGATTGGCAGGTCATCAGTTCATTTGGAAGTGGAAACACCTTCTGGTGTTGAGCGCTCTCTGACATCGAGAGCACCACCTTTGGATCAAGGCAACCTAACATGTCCGCCTGCATCTTCCTCACAGACCATCAGTTTGCCTGGGACACCCTACTCAACCCTGTCTAAGCACAACAGCCAGCCCTCGGTCCCTCAGATGTGGACAAGTAAAAGACCATTTCCTCCTAGCCATGACAAAGCAAAGAGGTTGAATTTCACGATCTGCAAGCTCTTGGCTACAGAAATGCTGCCTTTCCGCCTGGTGGAAACAGAGGATTTTCGATACCTTATGTCCGTCGCAGTGCCCCAGTACCAGATGCCCATTCGGCATTACTTCTCAAAGAAAGGTGTGCCTGTGCTTCACCAGCATGTCGCACACAACATCATCGCTTCTTTGAGAAACTCTGTGTGTGACAGGATGCATTTCACCACAGACACTTGGACGAGTAGGCATGGACAGGGGCGTTACATGTCGCTGACAGGGCACTGGGTAACTATGGTGACAGCAGGACAAGGGGCTGCTGTCCAAGTTTTACCGTCCCCACGAGTTGTGTGTCAATCCTCTTTATCTCGAAGTTCCTCCACTGCTTCTGCCTCCTTAACCTCCTCTCGGTCCTCCACCTGCACCCAAAGCCTGTCTGGTAATGCCACCTGCTTTCTAACTGCACAGAAGGAATCCTGCACACCTCCTTACTATGCTGGCAGCAGGGCTCAACGGCATCAGTGTTTACTTTGAAATGTCTGGGAAATGTGAGTCACACAGCTGAGGAGTTGTGGTCAGCTCTGGAGACCCAGTTTCATGAATGGTTGTCTCCACTGGACCTGCAACCAGGGAAGGCCGTGTGCGACAATGCTGCAAACCTGGGTGCGGCCCTTTGCCGGGGCAATGTCACACACATGCCTTGTATGGCTCACGTGTTGAACCTGGTTGTCCAGCAATTTTTAGCCCACTATCCCGGACTAGATGGTCTTCTGTAGAGTGCACGATCGCTGTGTGCTCACTTCCGCCGTTCGCATCCCGCAGCTCAATGACTTACATCTCTACAGAAGTCGTTGTGCCTGCCAGTTTACCGACTGAAATGCGATGTGCCGACACGGTGGAATTCAACTCTGCACATGTTGCTGCGACTGTGGCAGCACCGACAAGCCCTGGTGCAATACTTTATGATGTATAACCTGGGCCAACGAGATCCAGAGGTGGGGCAAATCACGATACAGGAGTGGTCTCAGAACAGGTGTAGCACCCCGAGGACTCGGCTGCTACAGGGGTATTGCACCTCGATCCAGAGGTGTGGTATTCCACTCCCGGGTAAGGATGGAGTGTGGGACTGAGCTCAGCTAGCTGCATGCACTACACTCATCCCATTTCCGGGGGACAGAACAACGGTACTCCCATCAGATAGATGTGCAGGTATGACAGCGTCTGTCCCTGGCTAGAGTGGGAGGGGGGGGGGACATCCCAGTAGTGTAGGGGCATATAGGGGAGGGACTCTGGGCATAGAGGTAGGAGCCCATTGGGTGCTAGTCACCTGGGCTCACACATAGAGGGAGTATATATGGTGGGCACCATCTAGAGACAGGGAGAGCAGAGCTGAGAGAGTCAGAGGGAGAGTTCAGCCAGGAGGGCTGACAGGGAGCTGTGGCTCCGGCTGGGCCCAGCTCCAGGGCCAGGCCTGCAGTGGAGAGGAGGAGGAAGAGAGGCCCAGAGATGCAAGACAAGAGGGAACCCTGAGATCCCAGAAGTAAACCAGAAGGGTGAAGGGTTGGCAGAAAAGGGTACCGGAACCCAAACTGGTGGAGGCTAATGATCCTCAGCCAGGAACCGGAGGTCGTGGTCAAGTTTTGGCGTGACCCTCACCACATCCACCAGGAAGGCACACCACGAGTAGGGTCAGGAAAGCCAGAGAAGGTTTTGCCACCAAGAGGCCCGAGGGAGCCGGACAAAGGTGGATCCCTGGTGGGAACGGCCAGTAGGAAGGAAGAGAGGGGAGCTCAGGACCACGCTCTGGACTGCCTGGGAGTTGGCCGAGTCCCACACCTGGTGGACGCAGCACGGCTCGGGTGGTCACTCAAGGCCGGAGTGACCGGAACAACACCTGTGAGTAAAAACCCTGAAACTGCATCGCATGTCTCTGAGCTTCCTTGCTGCACCATCACAACCACCATCTTCCACATCTGCTGCCCTGAGGCCATACCCCTCCCGTTGGGGGTTATACCATCCTTGCTGCACAATCCTACCACTGGCCTCAGCGGTCTGCTCTGCAGCGGCGGCCTCCTGGCCGCAATCAACGGGTGGCGTAGTCGACACTTAAACAACATATACAAAAGACTGCCACACACTTAGTTTGACCACCCTGGGCACGGACCGGGTCACCGCCACGAGACTACTACCCCTATCCAGATCCGGCTCCAGGTGTCCCTTGAACATGGCCCAGGGGGCGCGTCAACTTTGGCGTAGTCGGCAGGATAACGTGCCCGCAACCACCGGGTACTGCGTGCCTGAAGAAAAGTTCATATTTACCGTAAGAAGAAGTCTCCCGCCGGTTCCGGAGGGTCCCCGCCATCGGACGCCATCTCGGGTCGTTTCCCGCCGTTTGCCCGCCATCTGCAGCCTTTTCCCGCCATCCACGGAGTTTCCCGCCATTAGGAGATGATTCCCGCCATCTGAGACGATTTCCCGCCCTGGCAGAGCGGACGCCATTATGGGCGTGCCAGAGGGTGGCAAGAGACCACCTCCCATCGTGGGCCTGGTCCCAGAAGAGCGCCAAAAGCGGAGACCGCCCCCACCAGCAGAGACTGCAATGATAGAGATGTCCATCAGAGCGAGGGGTCTGCCCCTGGAACTGACAATCACCAAGTGGCCCCGGGACCACCCTCAGTATGGGCGGATCAAGAACAAAAGAGAGAGGATGGGTGCAGCCTGGAGGAGTCTGGAAAGATCGCACCCGGAGATGGAGGGAGAGTCAGGCAGCACCGACCCTCTGGTCAGGAGCCTGTTGCAGGCCGCCACCCCAGAAGGCCTGGTGGAGATCCTGGCACAGCTCCCCAAAGATCGGGAGCATGCACAGACCGCGCTGGAGAGCTTGGCCCGGAAGATGGCCCGAGTGCAGCAAGAAGTGCTGACAGAGTGGAGCAGAGAAATGGCCCTGCAGGCTGGAACCCGCCAGCAAAAGACGTCACCCGGGACGAGGAGTCTGTCTGCCTCTGAGGATGGTGCAGGAGGGACGAAGGCCGGAGACGACGCCGTGGAAGGAGCTGAAGAGATGGAAGCAGGTAAAGGGGACGTTACTACCCCAAGCCTAATAGCCGTAAGCCTGCCCCAGCTCACCGTCGCAGAGCCCGAAATCCCACCGACCGTGCCCGTTGCTGCACCGCCACTGCTCCGAACTAGGCCTCAAGCGGCAGGAGCCGCGGCCACGCCCCCTGTGACGTCACGCGCCTTAACTCTGAGCGCGGCCAAGCAGGAAACGCCACCGGCCTGGTCGCAAGGCCGAGTGCCCCCGGGCACCGCCGTCTCCACAGTGCCCTTCACCTTTAAAGTGCCACCGGCCTGGTCGCAAGGCCTGGAGAATCCGGGCGCCGCTACCACCACCGCGCCCTCGACCTCCACAGTGCTGCCCCTAGGCGAAGACCTACTTATGCAACATACTTGCCCGGATGGGCAGCCCTTTGAGTGGCCACCGGAATATCTCAATCCCCGATTCCGGAAGGAATGGCCCCTGTGTGAGCCCCTGATCCCGGCTCCGGCACCCGCCAAGATCACCCCACTCCCGTTGGAGGAGGCGCAGTTCGCATGGGACCCCACCGGTGAAAACCTCATGGGGTTCACCCAAGAGACCCGGGCGGCCGCAGCCCAGCGTGCGGAGTGCTGCCGACAACAACTGGAGGTCTTCAACAAAGAACGGCGAGAGAGGCGGATCCGCGAGGAGCGGCTGCAGGTCCAGAGCGCGGAGCAGAAAAGCCGGACCCGGAGAAACCCCCGTGCAGCCCACGGTCCCCGCGCCACCGGGACTGTAATTAAGTTCCAACTGGAGCACGGCTGGGGCTTTATCAGGGATCACAAAACCCCCGGCGACGTCTTTGTCACCCGCAGGGATGTTGAATCTCACCTGCCGGAGGGACACCGCGGACGTGACCTTTACCTGGGTGACGAGGTCACCTTCACCCGGCATCCGTGTGCCAAAGGACCATACGCCCTTCATGTGCACCGGCTGACGGAGGAAGAACTGCGGTATGAGGAGGAACAAAAGGACCCGGACGGGTTTGAAGATTACCCTCAAGAGGAGATAAGGAGAGGACACCGCTGCTGAAGGGAAGTAGCATAGACTGAAACTGTATATAGTTACCAGTAGGGGTACTTTATATGATGCAAATCAGAGTGTGGTCCCCGTTGGGACTAGTGTGAACTGTTTGCTGTGTATCCCTTTTCCCCACAGGCTGAGGACTGTGAGCAGCCATCCCTCTTCCCCACAGGCTGAGGACTGTGAGCAGCCATCCCTCTTCCCCACAGGCTGAGGACTGTGAGCAGCCATTCCTTTTCCCCACTGGCCAAGGACTGAGAGCGGCCATACTCTGTAAATAGTTGCGCTTCCTAAGGCGCCCCCTACTGGTTTTATAGGAAGAACTGATTTTCTTCTAGTGACTGTTGCACTTTACCCGGTCATAAGTTGCACCGTGACCGGAGGAACAAGAACGTTTTATATGAAAAAGTTTATATTGCTAGAATAATATATAAGTTACCTGTCATATTATATTCTGATGTTTTATATGTTAGTATGTTTTAAAAAAAAAAAAAGTTTGTATGTTTTGGTATGTTTTATTCTTTTACAGCCCGAGGACGTGCTGTGATTTACCAGGGGGGAATGTAGCACCCCGAGGACTCGGCTGCTACAGGGGTATTGCACCTCGATCCAGAGGTGTGGTATTTCACTCCCGGGTAAGGATGGAGTGTGGGACTGAGCTCAGCTAGCTGCATGCACTACACTCATCCCATTTCCGGGGGACAGAACAACAGTACTCCCACCAGATAGATGTGCAGGTACGACAGCGTCTGTCCCTGGCTGGAGTGGGAGGGGGGGAGGAACATCCCAGTAGTGTAGGGGCAGATAGGGGAGGGACTCTGGGCATAGAGGTAGGAGCCCATTGGGTGCTAGTCACCTGGGCTCACACATAGAGGGAGTATATATGGTGGGCACCATCTAGAGACAGGGAGAGCAGAGCTGAGAGAGTCAGAGGGAGAGTTCAGCCAGGAGGGCTGACAGGGAGCTGTGGCTCCGGCTGGGCCCAGCTCCAGGGCCAGGCCTGGAGTGGAGAGGAGGAGGAAGTGAGGCCCAGAGATGCAAGACAAGAGGGAACCCTGAGATCCCAGAAGTAAACCAAAAGGGTGAAGGGTTGGCAGAAAAGGGTACCGGAACCCAAACTGGTGGAGGCTAATGATCCTCAGCCAGGAACCGGAGGTCGTGGTCAAGTTTTGACGCGACCCTCACCACATCCACCAGGAAGGCACACCACGAGTAGGGTCAGGAAAGCCAGAGAAGGTTTTGCCACCAAGAGGCCCGAGGGAGCCGGACAAAGGTGGATCCCTGGTGGGAACGGCCAGTAGGAAGGAAGAGAGGGGAGCTCAGGACCACGCTCTGGACTGCCTGGGAGTTGGCCGAGTCCCACACCTGGTGGACGCAGCACGGCTCGGGTGGTCACTCAAAGCCGGAGTGACCGGAACAACACCTGTGAGTAAAAACCCTGAAACTGCATCGCATGTCTCTGAGCTTCCTTGCTGCACCATCACAACCACCATCTTCCACATCTGCTGCCCTGAGGCCATACCCCTCCCGTTGGGGGTTATACCATCCTTGCTGCACAATCCTACCACCGGCCTCAGCGGTCTGCTCTGCAGCGGCGGCCTCCTGGCCGCAAACAACGGGTGGCATAGTCGACACTTAAACAACATCTACAAAAGACTGTCACACACTTAGTTTGACCACCCTGGGCACGGACCGGGTCACCGCCACGAGACTACTACCACTATCCAGATCCGGCTCCGGGTGTCCCTTGAACATGGCCCAGGGGGCGCGTCAACTTTGGCGTAGTCGGCAGGATAACGTGCCCGCAACCACCGGGTACTGCGTGCCTGAAGAAAAGTTCATATTTACCGTAAGAAGAAGTCTCCCGCCGGTTCCGGTGGGTCCCCGCCATCGGACGCCATCTCGGGTCGTTTCCCGCCGTTTGCCCACCATCTGCAGCCTTTTCCCGCCATCCACGGAGTTTCCCGCCATTAGGAGACGATTCCCGCCATCTGAGACGATTTCCCGCCATTGGCAGAGCGGACGCCATTATGGGCGTGCCAGAGGGTGGCAAGAGACCACCTCCCATCGTGGGCCTGGTCCCAGAAGAGCGTCAAAAGCGGAGACCGCCCCCACCAGCAGAGACTGCAATGATAGAGATGTCCATCAGAGCGAGGGGTCTGCCCCTGGAACTGACAATCGCCAAGTGGCCCCGGGACCACCCTCAGTATGGGCGGATCAAGAACAAAAGAGAGAGGATGGGTGCAGCCTGGAGGAGTCTGGAAAGATCGCACCCGGAGATGGAGGGAGAGTCAGGCAGCACCGACCCTCTGGTCAGGAGCCTGTTGCAGGCCGCCACCCCAGAAGGCCTGGTGGAGATCCTGGCACAGCTCCCCAAAGATCGGGAGCATGCACAGACCGCGCTGGAGAGCTTGGCCCGGAAGATGGCCCGAGTGCAGCAAGAAGTGCTGACAGAGTGGAGCAGAGAAATGGCCCTGCAGGCTGGAACCCGCCAGCAAAAGACGTCACCCGGGACGAGGAGTCTGTCTGCCTCTGAGGATGGTGCAGGAGGGACGAAGGCCGGAGACGACGCCGTGGAAGGAGCTGAAGAGATGGAAGCAGGTAAAGGGGACGTTACTACCCCAAGCCTAGTAGACGTAAGCCTGCCCCAGCTCCCCGTCGCAGAGCCCGAAATCCCACCGACCGTGCCCGTTGCTGCACCGCCACTGCTCCGAACTAGGCCTCAAGCGGCAGGAGCCGCGGCCACGCCCCCTGTGACGTCACGCGCCTTAACTCTGAGCGCGGCCAAGCAGGAAACGCCACCGGCCTGGTCGCAAGGCCGAGTGCCCCCGGGCACCGCCGTCTCCACAGTGCCCTTCACCTTTAAAGTGCCACCGGCCTGGTCGCAAGGCCTGGTGAATCTGGGCGCCGCTACCACCACCGCGCCCTCGACCTCCACAGTGCTGCCCCTAGGCGAAGACCTACTTGTGCAACATACTAGCCCGGATGGGTAGCCCTTTGAGTGGCCACCGGAATACCTCAATCCCCGATTCCGGAAGGAATGGCCCCTGTGTGAGCCCCTGATCCCGGCTCCGGCACCCGCCAAGATCACCCCACTCCCGTTGGAGGAGGCGCAGTTCGCATGGGACCCCACCGGTGAAAACCTCATGGGGTTCACCCAAGAGACCCGGGCGGCCGCAGCCCAGCGTGCGGAGTGCTGCCGACAACAACTGGAGGTCTTCAACAAAGAACGGCGAGAGAGGCGGATCCGCGAGGAGCGGCTGCAGGTCCAGAGCGCGGAGCAGAAAAGCCGGACCCGGAGAAACCCCCGTGCAGCCCACGGTCCCCGCGCCACCGGGACTGTAATTAAGTTCCAACTGGAGCACGGCTGGGGCTTTATCAGGGATCACAAAACCCCCGACGACATCTTTGTCACCCGCAGGGATGTCGAATCTCACCTGCCGGAGGGACACCGCGGACGTGACCTTTACCTGGGTGACGAGGTCACCTTCACCCGGCATCAGTGTGCCAAAGGACCATACGCCCTTCATGTGCACCGGCTGACGGAGGAAGAACTGCGGTATGAGGAGGAACAAAAGGACCCGGACGGGTTTGAAGATTACCCTCAAGAGGAGATAAGGAGAGGACACCGCTGCTGAAGGGAAGTAGCATAGACTGAAACTGCATATAGTTACCCGTAGGGGTACTTTATATGATGCAAATCAGAGTGTGGTCCCCGTTGGGACTAGTGTGAACTGTTTGCTGTGTATCCCTTTTCCCCACAGGCTGAGGACTGTGAGCAGCCATCCCTCTTCCCCACAGGCTGAGGACTGTGAGCAGCCATCCCTCTTCCCCACAGGCTGAGGACTGTGAGCAGCCATTCCTTTTCCCTACTGGCCAAGGACTGAGAGCGGCCATACTCTGTAAATAGTTGTGCTTCCTAAGGCGCCCCCTACTGGTTTTATAGGAAGAACTGATTTTCTTCTAGTGACTGTTGCACTTTACCCGGTCATAAGTTGCACCGTGACCGGAGGAACAAGAACGTTTTATATGAAAAAGTTTATATTGCTAGAATAATATATAAGTTACCTGTCATATTATATTCTGATAATGTTTTATAATGTTTTATATGTTAGTATGTTTTAAAAAAAAAAAAAGTTTGTATGTTTTGGTATGTTTTATTCTTTTACAGCCCGAGGACGTGCTGTGATTTACCAGGGGGGAATGTAGCACCCCGAGGACTCGGCTGCTACAGGGGTATTGCACCTCGATCCAGAGGTGTGGTATTCCACTCCCGGGTAAGGATGGAGTGTGGGACTGAGCTCAGCTAGCTGCATGCACTACACTCATCCCATTTCCGGGGGACAGAACAACGGTACTCCCACCAGATAGATGTGCAGGTACGACAGCGTCTGTCCCTGGCTGGAGTGGGAGGGGGGGAGAAACATCCCAGTAGTGTAGGGGCAGATAGGGGAGTGACTCTGGGCATAGAGGTAGGAGCCCATTGGGTGCTAGTCACCTGGGCTCACACATAGAGGGAGTATATATGGTGGGCACCATCTAGAGACAGGGAGAGCAGAGCTGAGAGAGTCAGAGGGAGAGTTCAGCCAGGAGGGCTGACAGGGAGCTGTGGCTCCGGCTGGGCCCAGCTCCAGGGCCAGGCCTGCAGTGGAGAGGAGGAGGAAGAGAGGCCCAGAGATGCAAGACAAGAGGGAACCCTGAGATCCCAGAAGTAAACCAAAAGGGTGAAGGGTTGGCAGAAAAGGGTACCGGAACCCAAACTGGTGGAGGCTAATGATCCTCAGCCAGGAACCGGAGGTCGTTGTCAAGTTTTGGCGCGACCCTCACCACATCCACCAGGAAGGCACACCACGAGTAGGGTCAGGAAAGCCAGAGAAGGTTTTGCCACCAAGAGGCCCGAGGGAGCCGGACAAAGGTGGATCCCTGGTGGGAACGGCCAGTAGGAAGGAAGAGAGGGGAGCTCAGGACCACGCTCTGGACTGCCTGGGAGTTGGCCGAGTCCCACACCTGGTGGACGCAGCACGGCTCGGGTGGTCACTCAAGGCCGGAGTGACCGGAACAACACCTGTGAGTAAAAACCCTAAAACTGCATCGCATGTCTCTGAGCTTCCTTGCTGCACCATCACAACCACCATCTTCCACATCTGCTGCCCTGAGGCCATACCCCTCCCGTTGGGGGTTATACCATCCTTGCTGCACAATCCTACCACCGGCCTCAGCGGCCTGCTCTGCAGCGGCGGCCTCCTGGCCGCAATCAACGGGTGGCGTAGTCGACACTTAAACAACATCTACAAAAGACTGCCACACACTTAGTTTGACCACCCTGGGCACGGACCGGGTCACCGCCACGAGACTACTACCCCTATCCAGATCCGGCTCCGGGTGTCCCTTGAACATGGCCCAGGGGGCGCGTCACAGGGACCTATGAAGTTGACACGCCCCTTGGGCCGTGGGGTACCCGGAGCCGGGCCGGTAGACACTGGGGGTTGTAGTCACTGTGGCGGTGACCCGGTCCGTGACCCAGGGCGGTCAATCCAAGGGTAATTTGTATATATGGGTTTTATAATGTCCAACTACGCCACCTGTGGAGTGCAGCCAAAGGGGCCGCCGCTGCGGAACAGTCCTCTGAAGCTGGTGGTTTTGCAGCAATGGTATTATTACTCCCCACAGGAAGAGTGTAGCTTCAGGGCAGTGTGGGTGGATGATGGTGGTTGTAGTGCAGGGAGTCAGTAATGAACACAGAGTCTGTGTGATGCAGTCCCAAGATCTTTACTCACAGTTGTTGCAGTCCAGATTACAGGTACCAGAGCAATCTCCCCCGTCGTGCTGTGCGTACTCAGTGAGGGGCTCAGTCCACCCCCAGATAGCTCCGGAGTACTTAGCAGGACCCCCTTCTTTGTGTCATCTCTCTGGCCTTCTCCCTGCACCTCACACCCAGTGACACTTCTGTCTGGTATCCTCGGGCCTTGGCGGGCGACGTGTGTTCCATCTCCTGGGTCCTATGTGGCTACCTTCTTAGTGAGACTGGTGTGGACTTCGGCCTGCAGTGCATGAAATGCTGCAGCCTCTGGTTTCTAGTTGAGCCTTGCTGTTTCTCTGCTAGTTGAGGGACCGGTTCCCCTTATCTGGCCTGACCCCTCTACCTCCTGGTAGTTGCGGGCGTACGGGTGGCCTTCTGCACGGCCCGTACCCCTAGGGTCCCTTCAGTTCCTGGAGCCTTCCTGCTCCCACTCCTCTTTTCTCTCCTTCAGTCCTGGGCCTCCCAGGCTAGGCCCACCTCCGGAGCAGACCTCATGCAGAGCCTCTGCTCCTGTCACTTCTCCTCCTCTGACTGGCTTGCTCTTTATAAGATGGCTTCATATTTATACTCTCCCTGTCATGTGCTCCCCTAAGCTGCTCCCCTAAGCACCCACTACATAGGACCCTCCCGCCAGCTAGGGACCTGGGACTGTGTTCTCCCTTAGGAGCAATCTCACCCTACCCCCACTGCGGGTATGTGTTGGATGCAGGTGTTAGGGTCCCGAGCCATACTCCTTCCTTACCTGAGGGTGAGATACCACACCTCTGGGTGAGATGCAGTAACTCTGTGGCGACTGAACCCTCAGGGGCGCCACACACCTTTCTGCACAGTTTTGAAATGGCGACGGAGATGTTTAGTGCTGATGACGATGCCATTATCAGCATGACTATTCTGGTGATGTACATGCTGGAGCACACGTTAAACAGAATTCAGAGTCAGGTGGTGGGACAAGAGGAGGTGGAGGAAGTAGAGGAGGAGTCATATGCGGAAGGGATAACTTCTCCAAGATCCAGACGGTCGGCATCACCAAGGCGGTAGGTATGGGAGGGTGGGGGAGAGGGATTAACCAGGGCGCATGGTATCAGCCAAACTGTTAAGGAAGGTGCAGGAGCCGAGGAAGAAGTGGAGGACGAACTGGCGATGGGCATGTAAGACTCATCAGATGAGGGAGACCTTGATCACATTTCTGTTGTGCGAGGTTGGGGGGAGAGGGCAGAGGAAGGAAGCATGATTCTTACCTTGCTACCAACACAACAAGGACTTGGTCCTCCTGGATGCGCAAGACACATGAGTGCCTTCTTGCTGCACTACCTGCAACATGACCCTTGGATTGGCAGAATTCGAAGTAATCCCGACAACTGAATTGCAACACTCTTAGAACCCCGGTACAAAAGTAAATTTTCCGAAATAATTCCTGCCATAGAAAGGGATTCACGCATGCAGGAGTATCTGCAGACGCTGTTGCAGAATCTTACATGTGCTTTTCCACAAAACACCAGTGGTGCACGTAGTGAATCTCTCAGTTCTAACTTGTAAACCGTAACAGTAACACAGTATCTGCTGCTAACAGCAATTTTGTGGAATCGTTTCACCACTTTTTTAGACCATCCTTTGCAAGGCCACAGGAGACAAGAAGTCTGACACATAGTCAATGCCTAGAGAGGATGGTACAGGAGTATCTCCAAGTGAACATCGAAGCCATGACTGTGTCACTAGACCCTTGCTCATTTTGGGATCCCAATCTGGAAAAATGGCCGGAGCTCGCCACTCACGCTTTGGAGATCTTGTCATGCCCTGCTGCCAGCGTTCTCTGTGAACGTGTGTTCAGCGCTGCTGGTGGTGTGCTGACAGATAAGCGCACGCGGCTGTCCACTGAGACTATAGACAGACTCACGTTCATAAAGATGAACAAATCATGGATTCGCAAGTAGAGATGAGCGTTGTTCGACTCGAACTGTTCGCCAATCTCAAATTCGAGCTGTTTTGGGCGGTGTTCGAGCCGTTCGGCGAACACGAACGATTTGAGAAAAATTCGGCTGTTCGAGGTTATGTTCGATAACTGTTCGTGTACCAAAATCATAACTGGATTTTTTCTCAGTAATGATGAAAATTAATGTTAATATGCAGTTTGAGTGTACAGCGGGGTGGGGGGAGGGGCAGGGGATGGATCTCTGCAGGAATAATGAAGATCTCCATTTTTTTTTCTCTTTCCCGCATTTACAGTGGGGAGGTGCAATCTGTCAGCCTATCAGCAGCGCACACACGGAGCGAAGTGCTTTTTTGCACACAAGCAAGGGCATGTGTCATTGGCAGTGTATGTCACATGTCCTTGCCCTATAAGACCAAGCCATTTTCCCCGTCGCCACCATTTTCTCACTGCTGCAGCTGCGTGTTAGACGGCACCGCTGTTGCTGTGTGCGCTATACCTTGTTAATTTCAAGCCAATTTTCGCACAAATCTACAGATAGCTTGGGAGTAGGGAAGAGTTGTGATTGCAGTCCTTTTAAGGACTAGGTTACAGCATTTCCTACGACTTTTATCAGGCAGGTCTGTGCTCTTAAATAGATAGATTGTGGGAGTAAAGACTAATTGTAATTGAAGTCCTTTTCAGGACTAGGTTACATCAGTTCCTATCAGTTTTTGCCAGGCAGGTCTGTGCCAGTGCTGTGCAAGTTTTTTTCACAGCATTTGGCTGAATCTAGCAAAGCTAATCCTTTTTGGCCTATTGCAGAGTGTGTTAGTCAGTGGAGTAGCCTATCTGTGTTGCAAGATATACCACCTGTGTATAGAATCCCAATTTTTTTACTGCACCTAGTGAAGTAAAATCTTTTG
The DNA here is from genome assembly GCF_046119375.1 of Phyllobates terribilis. Classification (NCBI taxonomy): domain Eukaryota; kingdom Metazoa; phylum Chordata; class Amphibia; order Anura; family Dendrobatidae; genus Phyllobates; species Phyllobates terribilis. Next base: position 172,095,615 of record NW_027362771.1, read on the forward strand.
GGCATAGCATCATTCTATTAGTCCATCTATACTGACCTCCATCAGGTTGCAAATTGAATATAATTTTTTTCTGCATCTAGCTCTGAAAAAATATTTGGGCTTCTAGCAGTGTGTGGGACTTGTTCTATTAGTCCATCTATACTGACCTCCATCAGGTTGCAAACTGAATATAATTTTTTTCTGCATCTAGCTCTGAAAAAATATTTGGCCTTCCAGCAGTGTGTGGGACTTTCTCTATTAGTCCATCTATACTGACCTCCATCAGGTTGCAAATTAAAAATAATTTTTATCTGCATCTAGCTCTGAAAAAATATTTGGCCTTCTAGCAGTGTGTGGGACTTTCTCTATTAGTCCATCTATACTGACCTCCATCAGGTTGCAAATTAAAATTAATTTTTTGTCTGCATCTAGCTCTGAAAAAATATTTGGCCTTCTAGCAGTGTGTGGTACTTTCTCTATTAGTCCATCTATACTGACCTCCATCAGGTTGCAAACTGAATATATTTTTTTTCTGCATCTACCTCTGAAAAAATATTTGGGCTTCTAGCTGTGTGTAGAACTTGTTCTATTAGTCCATCTATACTGACCTCCATCAGGTTGCAAACTGAATACAATTTTTTTCTGCATCTACCTCTGAAAAAATATTTGGGCTTCTAGCTGTGTGTGGGACTTGTTCTATTAGTCCATCTATACTGACCTCCATCAGGTTGCAAATTGAATCTAATTTTTTTCTGCATCTAACCCAGCCAATAGTTTTGGCCTAATACCACAGTTTGGCCACTCAGCTCTGCTCGGTTCCCATCCATTGTTTTTTTGTGCAAACAACTCCAGAGTTGTGAATTAGTTAACCACCAAAATGAGTGGAAAAAGGCCTGCTGCTGGTGGAAAGGGGAATAGGCATGTTGGGAAGGGGAAAAAAGGTTGTGTCCGTGGGGTAGGTGTTAAAGCAACAGTAACATCTGCAGAAGAAAGACCATCTTCCAGCCAAACTAAAATGTCTACTTCTTTTAGCGGACAATGTGATAAGATCCCTTTCTTACGGCCACGCCAATCGCTACAAATTCCAGATGAGGCACAAAAACAGCAGGTGCTTCAACGGATATCAAGTGCTCCTTTAAGTGGGCTCTCCTCCACATCAACTTCAACATCACAAATACTCCAGTCCTCAAAGGTGTCACCCCAATCGCACTTGCTTCCTCACAGCTCCCAAATCTCCAGCTGCCCGTCTGAGTATGAGGTAGAACAGATGGTTGAGTCTGCAGAGCTGTTTGCTCATACTATAGCCTGGGAATCAGAGGTCGACTCCAGTGCTTTTGTGAATCCAGACGAGGAAATGATCTGCACTGATGCCCAGAATCTTTATGAGTCGGATCCAGGACCAGACGCAGAAGGTTCTGACCATAATGTAGACCCTCATTCCCAAACTGTAACTCCTGTTGGTGGAGACAATGAGGAAGACGATGATGAGACTCAAATACCTAATTGGAGCGACAACTTTAGTTTTTTGTCAGGGCAGGAACAGGTTGGCTCTGAGGAGGACGGGTGTGATAACGCACAGGGTGATGATGATGAGGTTGGAGATCCCACTTACTGTCAACCCACAGTCAGCCAAGAGATGAGGTCAGCAGAGGAGGTGGAGGAAGTTGCTAGTTACGACGAGGTCTGGTTGCGCCTTCCTGGACAGAGACGTAGTACTGGAAGCACGTCAACAACTGCATCCTCAAACACAACTCTGCCTCTCACCACAAGTCGTGGTGGCTATTCAGGTCGCATGGGTGCTAAGTCTTGCATAGCCTGGGCATTTTTTCAGATCGATAAAGATGACCCTACTCGTGTTATCTGTAACATTTGTCAGAAAAAGCTAAGTAGAGTCCAAAAAATACATAGTTTGAGTACTTCATGCATGAACCGGCACATGGACATGAAGCATAAGTTGCAGTGGGAAGCTCAGTGTGCTACAATGCGGCCTAGCCGGCCGGGCCAACCACCGTCTGCCATATCTTGTGCATCCACGGCCTCTTCATCCTCTGTGACTGGGGGGACAGCAGTCACACCTGTTTTGGGGCGCAGACCTGCCACCTCTTTACCCGCAACAGCCAGCGAGATTGGCAGGTCATCATTTTCTTTGGAGGTGGTAACACCAGCTGGTGTTGAGCGCTGTCCGACATCGATAGCACCACCTTTGGATCAAGGCAACCTAACATGTCCGCCTGCATCTTCCTCACAGACCGGCAATTTGCCGGGGACACCCTTATCAACCCCGTCTAAGCACAATAGCCAGCCCTCGGTCCCTCAGATGTGGACAAGTAAAAGACCATTTCCTCCTAGCCATGAGAAAGCTAAGAGGTTGAATTTCACCATCTGCAAGCTCTTGGCTACAGAAATGCTGCCTTTCCGCCTGGTGGACACAGAGGATTTTCGAGACCTTATGTCCGTCGCAGTGCCCCAGTACCAGATGCCCAGTCGGCACTACTTCTCAAAGAAAGGTGTGCCTGCGCTCCACCAGCATGTCGCACACAACATCACCGCTTCTTTGAGAAACTCTGTGTGTGACAGGGTGCATTTCACCACAGACACTTGGACGAGTAGGCATGGACAGGGGCGTTACATGTCGCTGACTGGGCACTGGGTAACTATGGTGACAGCAGGACAAGGGGCTGCTGTCCAAGTCTTGCCGTCCCCACGAGTTGTGCGTCAATCCTCTTTATGTCAAAGTTCCTCCACTGCTTCTGCCTCCTGAACCTCCTCTCGGTCTTCCACCTGCACCCAAAGCCTGTCTGGTCATGCCACAAGCTTTCTAACTGCGCAGAAGGGATCCTGCACACATCCTTACTATGCTGGCAGTAGGGCTCAACGTCATCAGACGGTTTTTACTTTGAAATGTCTGGGAAATGTGAGTCACACAGCTGAGGAGTTGTGGTCAGCTCTGGAGAACCAATTTCATGAATGGTTGTCTCCACTGGACCTGAAACCAGGGAAGGCCGTGTGTGACAATGCTGCAAACCTGGGTGCGGCCCTTCGCCGGGGCAATGTCACACACGTGCCTTGTATGGCCCACGTGTTGAACCTGGTTGTCCAGCAATTTTTAGCCCACTATCCCAGACTAGATGGCCTTCTGCAGAGGGCACGGTCGCTGTGTGCTCACTTCCGCCGTTCGCATCCCGCAGCTCAGCGACTTACATCTCTACAGAAGTCGTTGGGCCTGCCACTTCACCGGCTAAAATGCGATGTGCCTACCCGGTGGAATTCAACTCTGCACATGTTGCAGCGACTGTGGCAGCACCGACAAGCCCTGGTGCAATACGTTCTGACGTATAGCCTGGGCCAACGAGATCCAGAGGTGGGGCAAATCACGCTGGAGGAGTGGTCTCAGATGAGGGACCTATGCACCCTTCTGCACAGTTTTGAAATGCCGACGAAGATGTTTAGTGCTGACGATGCCATTATCAGCATGACTATTCCGGTGATTTACATGCTGGAGCACATGTTAAACAGAATTCGGAGTCAGGTGGTGGCACAAGAGGAGGTGGAGGAAGTAGAGGAGGAGGAGTTGTATGCCAAAGGGCTAACATCTGCAAGGTCCAGACGGTCGGCAGCACCAAGGCGGCAGGCATGTGAGGGTGGGGGAGATGGTTTTACCAGGGCGCATGGTAGCAGCCAAACTAGTGAGGAAGGTGCAGGAGCCCAGGAAGAAGTGGAGGACGAACTGATGGAAGACTCATCAGATGAGGGAGACCTTGATCACATTTCTGTTGTGCGAGGTTGGGGGGAGAGGACAGAGGAAGGAAGCATGATTGTTACCTCGCCACCAACACAACAGGGACTTGGTGCTCCTGGATGCGCAACACACATGAGTGCCTTCTTGCTGCACTACCTGCAACATGACCCTTGAATTGTGAGAATTAGAAATAATCCTGACTACTGGGTTGCCACACTGTTAGATCCCCGGTACAAAAGTAAATTTGCAGAAATTATTCCTGCCATAGAAAGGGATGCACGCATGCAGGAGTATCAGCAGAGACTGTTGCAGAATCTTACATGTGCTTTTCCACAAAACACCAGTGGTGCACGTATTGAATCTCACAGTTCCAACTTGCCAACCGTGGGACCGTCAAGTGTTCAGCACTCAAACCGTAACAGAACCACAGTATCTACTGGTAACATCAATTTTGCGGAATCATTTCACCACTTTTTTAGCCCATCCTTTGCAAGGCCACAGGAGACAAGAAGTCTGACACATAGTCAACGCCTAGAGACGATGGTACAGGAGTATCTCCAAGTAAACATTGAAGCCATGACTGTGTCACTGGACCCTTGCTCTTTTTGGGCTTCCAATCTTGATAAATGGCCGGAGCTAGCCACTTACGCCTTGGAGATCTTGTCGTGCCCCGCAGCCAGCGTTCTGTCTGAACGTGTGTTCAGCGCTGCTGGTGGTGTGCTAACAGATAAGCGCACGCGGCTCTCCACTGATAATGTAGACAGACTCACGTTCATAAAGATGAACAAATCATGGATCCAAAACGACTTTTCTACCCCTGTGTCATCCTGGGGAGAGTAAAAGCTTGATGATTGGTTAAAATCACCCTACCAACCATTTTAAGCTTTCAAATTACTAATCATGTTTATCTGTATCTTGGCTGGAAAATAATTTGGGCTCTGTAGCAGTGTGCAGCACTGATTCTATTAGGCCATCTATAATAAGCTCCACCAGATTTAAAATTACTAATCATGTTTATCTGTATCTTGACTGGAAAATAATTTGGGCTTTGTAGCAGTGTGCAGCACTGATCCTATTAGCCCATCTATACTAAGCTCCACCAGATTTAAAATTAATAATAATTTTTAGCTGCATCTAGCCCGGAAAATAATTTTGGGGCTCCGAGATGCGCAAGACACATAAGTGCCTTCTTGCTGCACTACCTGCAACATGACCCTCATATTGTCAGAATTCGAAGTAATCATGACTACTGGGTTGCCACACTCTTAGATCCCCCAAACTTTTCGATCAACCTTTTCATTTTAATAAAGACCAAAAAAATGGTCATTTTTGAAATTATAAGCATTAGCAGGTTATTAGAAACTGAAATCAAACAGTTTTCAACTCAAAACTTTATTCTAGGTGATGTTACATTTTCACATAGGACCCCTTGTTCGAAAGGAGCTTCTGAACTCTCTCGTCCATTGAATTTGTCAGGTTTTGGATGGTTTCTGCTTCAATTGTTTTGCATGAGGACAGAATACCCTCCCAGAGCTGTTGCTTAGATGTGAACTGCCTCCCGCCATCATAGACACTCCTTTTGATGATGCTCCAGAGGTTCTGAATGGGGTAGAGGTCAGGGGAGCAATGGGGTCACACCATAAGTTTGTCCCCTTTTATGCCCAAAGCCAGAGATGCAGATGTTTTATGTGCAGCATGAGATGGTGCATCATCATGCAAAAAAATGATCTTGCTGTGAAATACACGGTTCTTCTTCTTGAACCATGGCAGGAAGTGCTGTTTGAGAAAATCCACATACATTATGGAGTTCATCTTTAGCACCTTCAGGGATCCTAAAGGGGCCGACAATCTCTCTCCCCATGATTCCAGCCCAAAACATTACTCCACCTCCTCCTTGTTGGCGCTGTAGCCGTGTTTGCGTGGGGTGTCCATCAACCAGCCATCCTCAACTCCATCCATCTGGACCATCGAGCGCTGCACGGCACTCATCCGTGAACAAAACAGTTTTGAAATCAGTCTTCATGTAATGTTTGGCCCACTGGACCCGTTTTGGCTTGTGTGAAGTGGATAGAGGAGGTCGACAGGATGGCGTATGCACAGCTGCAAACCTCTAAAGGACCCTGCATCTTGTTGTTCGGGGGACGTTGGAGGCACCAGCAGCTTCAAAAACTTGTCTGCTGCTATGACAAGGCTTTTTTGCCGCTGCTCTTTTAACCTGACGTAATTGCCTGTAGGAAAGAGTCCTCAATTTGCCCTTATCAGCACGCACACGTGTGTACTGTGAATCAGCTACATACTTCTTGATTGCCAAGACACTTCATCCTGATCATCGCACAATGTTGATTGTAGTCATGCCTTGACCTAAACACTCCACAATTTGTTGCTTCTCAGCAGCCGACACATCCTTTTTCTTTCCCATTTTGGCAGAAAATGTAGGCTGCTTAATAATGTGGGTGTCTTCTATTTCTACCTCTCCTCCCTTAAACTTTTATTTGATGTCTTTTTAACGTTTTTGAATAAAATTTGTATTTTATTGCATCTATACTTCCTTGTTGCGTTTGGATTATATTAATAATGTGAGACAGCCTTCTTAAGTAGTCTTGCCTTTCATTGGACACACCTGCCAAACTAATTAGCACAGGTGTCTGCAATTGCTTACAGTGATATAAAGAGCCCTGACACACATCACCATCAATGAGTTTAACTGACAAACAAACAAATTCTTCCCTTATCACTCCTAAACACTTTTTGCATAATAATTTGGAACACAGTGTACATGTGCTTTTCCACAAAACACCAGTGGTTCACGTAGTGAATCTTACAGTTCTAACTTGCCAACCGTGGTCTGTATGGAGTTGTTCAATAAAGGGCCCAAAATTAAGATAACATAGATGGGAGAGGTCTCTATGAATAGGAATTCCTAAGTATTTGATACCCTGTGAGGGCCAGGCAAAGGGAAAGTTGGACTGGATGGAATCCTATATGGATTTGGGGAGGGAGACATCGAGGGCCTCAGACTTCGCTGCATTGATTTTAAAATTTGACCATGTAACAAAGTGATCTATTTCAGCCATAACAGCATGGATGGATATATGTGATTGAGTGATATATACTAGGACATTATCAGCAAATAGAGAGCACTTGTACTCGGTGCCTCCCACCTCAATCCACCTAATATTGGGGTTATGGCGAATTGATGAGAGCAGGTGCTCCGTCACTAGGATGTATAAGAGAGGGGACAGAGGACATCCCTGCCTTGTCCCATTGGTGATTGTGCAAGGTGATGAAAATGTTCTGATGCACCCCCTGGGCCTTGGGACACCCGGAGCCGGACCCTTTTTGGTGGATGCTGGTGGTTGTAGTCTTCGTGGCGGCGACATGATTCCGTGGCTCAGGGTGGTCAAACCAGTGGCGGAACTATTTATGTGGTTTTGATGTTTAAATGTCCGACTACGCCACCCGTGGATTGCGGTCTGAGTGAACCGCCGCTGCAGGGCAGACCGCTGAGGCTGGTGTTGTGGGTGCAGCAGAGCGTAGCATAACTCCCCACGGGAGGAGTATAGCCTCAGGGCAGTGTATGCGGAGGATGGGGGTGATGGTGCAGGGCAGCAGCAGTAATGACACGGAGTCAGTGATGCAGTCCAGGGCCTTTACTCACAGTTCTTATTATCCAGACCACGTCTGCAGGTAACGGCTGCCCACGTCGTACTGTGCTCACCAGGTGAGGGACTCAGACAACTCCCAGATAACTTTGGAGCGATTCACAGGACCCCCTTTGTGTGTCCTTGGTCTGGCCTCTCTTACCAACCCTTCTGTCCGGCTGCCTCGGGCCTCCTCATGGTAAACTTGGCGCCAGTTTCCCTGACCCTATGTGGTGCCTTCCTAGCGGGTGTAGCGAGGGGCTGCGCCACATAAAATGTCACAGCTTCCGGTTTCTAGCTGAGGGTCAGTTCCTGCCTCCACTAGTTTCGGGGACCGGTCTCCCCCTTTGGCCTGACCCCTCCACGCAGGTGGATTCGGGCGCGCGGTGGCGACTCGCTTGTCCGCACCCCTGGAATCCCTTCATTCCTCGTTCCTGGAGCCTTCTCCGCTCCTCTTCCTTCCTTCTCCCTCTTCCAGGCCTGGGCCTCTGTTACTAGGCCCGCCTCCGGAGCAGAGCTCATGCAAAGCCCCTGCTCCCTGCCACTTCTGCTCAGACTTCTCTGCACTGAACTAACATGGTGCCCACCTTTTATACTCCCTTCTCAATGCACCCAGGAACTGCTTCCTCCCTGCTCCTGCACTACAGGGTTCCCCTTCCTCAGTGTTCCCTCCCCCCACTCCAGCCAGGGACAGGGACTGTCGTGCCCATCTCAGAGGCATATTGGTCGCCCTGCCCCACGGCAATGTGGTGTAATGCATGCAGGTGTCGGGTCCTGATCCACACTCCATCCTTACCTGAGAGTGAGATATCACACCTCTGGGTGAGGTGCAATACCTCTGTAGCAACCGAGCCCTCAGCGTGCTACAGTTCCATTTATCTTCAGCCTAGGTGACATATTGTGATACAGGGCCGTGATTTTGGCTATAAAAGGGTCCCCTAGACCCCTACCCCAAGCTTTTAAGAGAATCATATATGGCGTGCCAGGAGACTCTATGGAATGCTTTCTCAGCATCCAACGAGAGTATCTAATTACAAATTTTTAACTGCATCTAGCCCAGGAAATACTTTGTGCCTAGTAGCAGTGTCTGCTAGTCAGCGGATTATCCCGGCTGTTAAGCAAGCTACACCACCTGTAGTTTGGACACTTAATTTTTTCAAAGGAAATGCTTCGGGACCACGGGATACACAGTGAAGAGCATCAGGAGGCACCCCAAGGCATAGGGGCTGGGACTGGCAGTAGGATGCCTTGCGGTGGACAGCCGAGCTCGATCCTTATAAAAGCTTTTTAACTGCAGCAGCTTTAGTGGACGCTACTGGAGCTGGAATTACGCGGCTGCTGGCATGAGACTTGCCCTCCAATAGATCCTTGTAAATGGATTTAAAGTGTATTCATTCAAATTAGAGAGACAATTTAAATTAAAAAGCTTAGAGCTGCCTCCACCACAGGGGGGCTCGCTCGACCCACCAGCGGACAGGCACCAGTATTGGGAGAGGGGGCCTGGTCGTCATGGTTCACCGCGGCTCTGGCACAAACCCGGCGACACGGAGGTGGAACGGGCAGGAGCGGACTGAACGTGTCGGCTTCTCACTTTTTGGATTTTAGAAGGGCATGACATGCCTATATCTGTGCCTCCCCCTCCTTTTACTCCTCCACCTCTTTTCTTTTCGCATGACTATATGTTCTTGGCACTTTTCCATGTGTTAGTTGTGTCTTCTGAGCAGTTTGTCAGCTTTTGGACACCTTTGAACGTGTTTTCTATGTGTTTCTATGTGTTTTTGTTTTCCTGCCATTGGTTTTAACGGTGTTCGAAGGTGTTCGACGAACAGTTCGACGAACAGTTCGGCGAACACACGGGTGTTCGACGAACCGAACCGAACTCGAACACTACGGGGGTGGCTCAACACTATTCGCAAGGACTTTTCTACCCCTGTGTCATCCTGGGGAGACTAAAAGCTTGAGGATTTGGTAAAATCACCTCACCAACCGTTTTAAGCAACTGTGGGGCAATTGATGCCACTTAACCCTAGAACGCATGACCATAAAAATCTACACTTTCACATACCTAGGGCCTTTTAGGCCCATGTGCAAATAACATGGAATAACTCAAAGTCAAATGGCAAACAACTATATACATGAAGAATACCTAGAGTTTCAAAATTCTAACTAAAGTAATCTTGCAGAAAATAGAAAACAATTAACAGGGCGGGCCTGCGAGGCCACAGGTATGCGTTCTAGGGTTAAGTGGTGTCTGTGCCACAATTTTGGGAAAAAATGGAGACTCTTTTTGGAGTCCCCTTGCTGTGTCTTACGTGACGTTGGCATCGTCAATTTCAGGTGGGTTGGGTCGCTCCCCCCCCCCCCTTTTAACTGTAAGAAACTTCATACACTATGGCTTTGGGTAACACAGATGGTTGAGTCTGAAGAGCTGTTTACTCAGAGGTCTGCTCCAAAGCTTCAGTGTCTGATAGTCAGCGTAGAATTTTTAACTGCATCTAGCCTAGGCAATACTTTGGGCGTAGTAGCCCAGCTGCGAATCAAGCTGCACAGCCTGTGTATCTAATAAGAATTTTTAAATGCATCTAGCCTAGGCAGACTGTGGGGACCCCCAACCAAACCCTGACGCTCAGCCCCCCTACCGCCCCCCTTTCCTTGACAATACAATAATGTAACTCTTACAACTGGATGGGTGAGGATCGGTCACAGCTTTATTAGCTCTTTATACTCATTCCATTAGAAAGGCATTTTATTTCTAAAATAATTCAGCTTGTTGCAGCATGCCCAGGGTCTCCACTCCGGCAAGTTGGCCAACAAGTGTAACTCTCCAACATGTCCTTTCTATTTCTAGACCACGGAGGATCCTGCGTACTCGTATGCAGGACTCTGACCCCCACCCATCTCTCTTAAAGCTTGTTCCACTCCATCCTGGAGTCCTGACAGGAATATGTCCAGTCCAATATCCATTAAGTGAACACCATTGGGCCGTATGAGGCCTGCTTTATCTCCTTCCAGTTGTCGGTGTCATATCACTACACCGCCTCTGTCTCTTCTAAATTTTGCCATCCGAATATTTATTACCCGCCTTGTCTGTTCGATGGCCGTGATGTCTCGCGCACCTTGCCATACCGCTATCTGCACAATCTCTGACCATACTATAGTTATTTTTGTGAAATATTCTCTGAAGCACTCAGTGTCTAGTTTCATTATTGCCATTAGTTATGCGCTCTTGTGATGACCTAGGTTGTTTCCCCCGGCATGTATAACTAAGATGACCAGATCTCTTGCCTCTCTCCCTACCTTGATTACCTCCATTAGTACCTATGGCCATAGCAGGCCTCTAATACCTCTCCAGTTGAAATATGTGTTATGAAACTCTAATTTCCTCCCGCCTGGGTGGACTTTTGCCCTTTTTTCTGCCCAATATATATACGAGTGGCCTATCACCCACACTGTTGGCTTAGCGTCACCTGTAAAAGAAACAAACCACGTTAGGATAACAAGTCCGGTCTTATGTATCTTGCCAAACACGTGGATCGCCATCTCCCTATCCTCTGAACTTCCGTTTCTGACAGTCCTGCTCTTGCTGCTTCCATGGCCGCACCTATGCGGAATGAGTGTGTCCCGTAATCTTTGGGGTGGTTCCCTGCCGATGTTATGCATTTATTAAATATAGCTTGGAACTGGTATCTTGATAATGGTGTTCCATCAATGTGTGATAGGAAGAAATTAATTTGTGATCTGATTTTTATATATGATTTTACTATTGTTACCCGACTCAGTGTACCGTTTGTGGGTTGTAGAAGTACCCAAGTACCCCTGCCTGCTGGAACCATTTTCGATTGGTGTATGCGTAGACGTATTGCATTATTGGCTATGACTACGTCCTGGTGTAATAAGCCTCCACTGGTGGTAATTTTGGATTGAGGGACTAATTCGCTTATGCATAGCGCCCCGAAGAAGGCGATCGCAAATGCAGTAGACTGTAGTGTTGCTTCAAATTGTCAGTGTCATGTTAATGGTGTTAGGGATATGATGTGAGAAATCAGTTTTAGTGACACGGGACGGGACGTCTACACTCCTGACTTGGCTGACCCCTTTTCCACCCTTTTATGGAATGTCTGATGAAGAATCTTTGTCACATTTCCCAATTCAGTAGTTGGAAGTGAAATGCTACTCCGGTCAGACACCGCTGCCCTGACGCCCCTGATATGCCCCTCATCATTAGCTGGTGGAGAAATTCTATGGTGACTTGTGATCTGGCTTGTTCACATTGGTCAACCCGTCTGCCTGCTACTAGTCGAGTCCACTCTTCCCATGCCTTACCGTATGCTTGCCACATCGACGGGGCAACTGACGCTCTGATTAATGGCATCAACTATTCGCCACTAGATCCCATAGGGAGGGTGGGCAACTGTTGCCCGATGGGTGGGCGTTGGGGAAGAGCTCTGTGAAAATCTGCCAATTGAATTGTGATAAAGCGCTAACAGCAGCTTTAGACCCCTCAGCATCGTGGCTAGTGCGGACCCATACATTGTGTTTTAGGCACAGGAATGCTAGCCGGCGTAGTAGGCCTAGCACTGGGAGAGACAAAGATGCCATCTTATTAATGCAGTTGTTTTTTGTTATGAAGAGTATATTTTTGTTAGCCAGGCGCGCGCCGCATATTTCTATTGCTACCACTATTGGGAAGAAAAATTATTTTCAGGGCTAGATGCAGCTAAAAATTATTATTAATTTCAAAGCTGGTGGAGCTTGGTATAGATGGCCTAATACAATGTGTACCACACACTGCTACAAGCCGAAATATTTTTTCAGAGCTAGATGCAGAAAAAAATTATATTGAATTTGTAACCTGATGGAGATCAGTATAGATGGACTAATAGAACAAGTCACACACACTGCTACAAGCCTAAATATTTTTTCAGAGCTAGATGCAGAAAAAAATTATATTGAATTTGCAACCTGATGGAGGTCAGTATAGATGGACTAATGAAACAAGTCCCACACACTGCTAGAAGCCTAAATATTTTTTCAGAGCTAGATGCGGAAAAAAATTATATTGAATTTGCAACCTGATGGAGGTTAGTATAGATGGACTAATAGAACAAGTCCCACACACTGCTACAAGCTGAAATATTTTTTCATAGCTAGATGCAGAAAAAAATTATATTGAATTTGCAACCTGATGGAGGTTAGTATAGATGGACTAATAGAACAAGTCCCACACACTGCTAGAAGCCTAAATATTTTTTCAGAGCTCGATGCAGAAAAAACTTATATTGAATTTGCAACCTGGTGGAGGTTAGTATAGATGGACTAATAGAATGATGCTATGCCCAAAAGGTTTTACTTCACTAGGTGCAGTAAAAAAATTTGTATTCTATATACAGGTGGTGTAGTTTGCAACACAGATAGGCTACTCCACTGACTAACACACTCTGCAATAGGCCAAAAAGGATTTGCTTTGCTAGATTTAGCCAAATGCTGTGAAAAAAACTTGCACAGCACTGGCACAGACCTGCCTGGCAAAAAGTGCTAGGAACTGATGTAACCTAGCCCTGAAACGGACTTCCATTACAATTAGTCTTTACTCCCAACCTATCTATTTAAGAGCACAGACCTGCCTGATAAAAGTCATATGAAATGATGTAACCTAGTCCTTAAAAGGACTGCAATCACAACTCTTCTCTACTCTCAAGCTATCTGTAGATTTGTGCGAAAATTGGCTTGAAATTAACAAAGTATAGCGCACACAGCAACAGCGGTGCCATCTAACACGCAGCTGAAGCAGTGAGAAAATGGTGGCGACGGGGAAAATGGCTGGGTCTTATAGGGCAAGGACATGTGACATACACTGCCAATGACACATGCCCTTGCTTGTGTGAAAAAAAGCAGTTCGCTCCGTGTGTGCACTGCTGATAGGCTGACAGACTGCACCTCCCCACTGTAAATGCGGGAAAGAGAAAAAAAAATGGAGATCTTCATTATTCCTGCAGAGATTCATCCCCTGCCTCTCCCCCTCCCCGCTGTACACTCAAACTGCGTATTAACATTAATTTTCAGCATTACTGAGAAAAAATCCAGTTATGATTTTGGTTCACAAATAGTTATCGAACATAACCTCGAACAGCCAAAATTTTTTCAAATCGTTCGTGTACGCCGAACGGCTTCAAGACCGCCCAAAACAGCTCGAATTTGACATTGGAGAACAGTTCGAGTCGAACACCGCTCATTTCTACTGCTGTTGCTGCAGTATATTACTTAGAAAATAATTTACAGTCACACTGAGTGACTATACCGGAGGAATGTCCAACCCTTGGCCTTCAGGCCACATGCACCTCAGGATCGCTGTTATTGCAGCCCAAGACAGATTTCTAGGTGGCTGCAGTGCTTAAATGCTTGCTTGTTTATAGTTAGCATAGGTATCATCTTTAATACCAGCATATCTATATATCCATCTGAACTAACAGTCCTTCTGAGGACTAATCCAGCTTCATATATTCAGTGGTGATAGCAGGAGTTAGGCAGGCAGGTAGGGTTTGTGGCAGACTGCAGTGCATATAGCACAAGGGAGTCCATTGCATGTTCTGTCTGCCACTGCTGTTGTTACAGATATTTGTAGACATAGCCTCAGATATCATTGGCCAGAGGTAATCTTTTTTTTTATCTTAATCCTGGTTATTTGTTAAAAATCAAGGCAGACAGGGTATGTGACAGACTGCAGTGCACAAAGCACAATAGTCCTGACTAGTGTTGAGCATTCCGATACTGAAATATCGGGTATCGGCCGATATTCGAGGTATCGGAATTCCGATACTTTTGCAATATCGTATACCGGAATCGGAAGTTCCCATAATGCAATGAGCCAGTTTCATTTTATTCAGCCAATGAGGATCCTAAGAAGTGTGGGCACATCCTGTTAGGCATGTAGGCATCTTAACTAATGGCATGGCTGTGATTGGCTGCTGAAATGATGTCATGATGCACTATAAAAGCCGCCGCCGCCATTTTGAGCTCACTCTGCTGTGAATTCAGTTAGGGATAGGACGCTGTTGTTCTGAGGGACAGTTTTAGCTACCTATTTGGTCTATTCTGCTTTACCCAAACTACTTTATAAATTGCTGTGCCTTGCAGCGCTAGTGCACAGTTCTCTGTGCTGTTCACCGCTGTCTGCAAGGTCTGTGTGTGTGAGTGCAGCTCACCCTGTAGTGTGTGCTTCAGCCACGTCTGGTTGTAGTGCACTCAGTGTGTGTCACTGCCTCATACATTGTCCTTTTTTGCCAATTCATAATTTTTCCTGATATTTCCTATTAGTGTGGTGGTTCTGACGCGCCCCCTGGGCCTGTGCTGTGCAGGGGGATACCCAGAGCCGGATCGCTGGGGGTTGTAGTCCTCCGTGGCGGTGACTCGGTCCGTGCCCAGGGCGGTCAAACCAGTGGCAGTCTATTGGTATTGTAATTGTCCGACTACGCCACCCGTGGATTGCGGTCAGTGGGGACCGCCGCTGCGCTGCCGACCGCTGAGGCTGATGTTGTTTGCGCAGCCGAGTATGGGATAACTCCCCACGGGAGAAGTATTGCCTCAGGGCAGCTAATGTGGATGATGGTAGTGATGGTGTGAGCGTCCCAGTACTAATGGTGCTGGTGCGGCGATGAAACACAGAGACGTGTGGTTGCAGTTTCCAATGCTTTACTCACAGTTCTTTACTGGTCCTAGTCACCTTGGTACCGGCGGTGACTGCCCAAGCCGTGCTGCGTCCACCAGGCAAGGGGCTCGACCAACTCCCAGGCAATTCCAGAGCGTGGCACAGGGCTCCCTTCTCTTCCTTTCTCTGGCCGTCCCCACCAGTGACTCTACGTTTGTCCGGCTGCCTCGGGCCTTCTCTGGGCACGCTGATCTCTGCGTCCCTGACCCTATATGGTGTGCCTTCCTGGTAGGTGTAGTGAGGGGTCGCACCGAGATATAGTCACGACCGCCGGTCTTTGGCTGAGGATTAGTCGCCTCCACCAATTTGGGATCCGGTACCCTGTTCTGCCAACCCGTCACCTGCAATCTCCTGGGTCCTTAAGGTTCCTTCTGCCTTCGTGTCTCTGGGCCTCTCTTGGTGTTCTGTTCCTTTCTTCCTTTCCTTTCTGTTCCTGTCTTTTCTGCTGGCTCTGGCCTCACAGGCTAGGCCCGCCTCCGGAGCAGAGCTCCACAGAGGCCCTGCTCTGTCACTTCTTCTCTCAGACTGAACACTGTTCTAAGATGGTGCCCACCTTATATACCTCCCTCTATGTGTGAGCCCAGGTGACTAGCAACCAATGGGCTCCTACCTATGCCCAGAGACCCACCCCTATCTGCTCCTACACCACTGGGTTTTCCTCCCCCTCCCCACTCCAGCCAGGAACAGATGCTGTCGTGCCTGCACTTCTGTCTAGTGGGAGCACCGTTGAGCTGTCCCTCGGAAATGGGGTGTGTGTGGTGCATGCAGCTTACTGAGTCCTGGTCCACACTCCATCCTTACCCGGGAGTGGAATACCGCACCTCTGGTTCGAGGTGCAATACCCCTGTAGCAGCCGAGCCCTCGGGGTGCTACAGTTCCATCCGTATTCAGCTAAATTGGTTCCAAACACACTATAAAGGAGTAGATAGAGAAATTTTTTTTGTCTTGCAGCGCTAGTGCACAGTGCTCTGCATCTGTACTGTTCACCGCTGTCTGCAAGGTCTGTGTGTGTGAGTGCAGCTCACCCTGTAGTGTGTACTTCAGCCACGTCTTGTTGTAGTGCACTCAGTGTGTGTCACTGCCTCATACATTGTCCTTTTTTGCCAATTCATAATTTTTCCTGATATCTCCTATTAGTGTGGTGGTTCCATCCGTATTCAGCTAAATTGGTTCCAAACACACTATATAGGAGAAGTTAGAGGAGCCTTTCAACAGCATTGGGCCCTGCAGCCCCAGCCAGATTAGTATTAGCCTATTTTTTGTAGCCTCATCTATTGCATTGTAGGTTACCTTCCTACATTGTAATAGCTACAAAAAGTTTGTGATACTATCGGTATTACATCTTTAGGCACATCCAGTGCCTTTTTTTTTAAAAAAGAAAACCTAAATAAAGTTCACCAAACACTCCACTTTACAGTTGTGTAGGCCACATTAGCTCATATTAAAGTCTAGTCCACACTTTATAAAATTAGTGTTTCTTATACCTGTTAGCATCTGTTCAGGAATAAGCACACTAAGCCCTTAGTACTTTTCTGCCTATCTTTATCAGTCTACCAAGATGAAGAAGGCAGGGAGTAAGGCATGTGGTCATGGTCGTGGTCGTGGGCGTGGAGTTTCTGCAGGGAGAGGACGTGAGGATTCTGTGCCTGCAGGGAGAGGACGTGGGGATTCTGTGCCCGCTGCGGGCACCAGTGACTCAGCATCCCCCAGTTTTACCAGGGAACAGTCCTTTATGCGAAGCTTTGTAGGAGCTAGCCGTACCCCACTGCTGCGGGAGGGCCAAATTGAAGCCGTTGTCGGATGGATGGCAGCTAATGCATCGACTTCAATTAGTTCCAGATCCTCTCAGGTCCTGAGCACTGAAGAGCACCCATCTGTCTCTTAACCACCTGCCAAATTGCCCAGGCAGTCAGAGAGCCCTGGACAGGAGCCATCTCTACTTCTGCTCTCTGAATCTCTTGGCTTGGAAAGAGGGGGCCAGCCAGGCAGAATTCGAGAATTTGAAGAAGAGGTAGTATGCAGTGATGCGCAACCGTTTTGTCTCTCTGAATCTGAAGAGGCGGGTGGGCCAGTGCCTATGGTCAGCAGCACACCTCAGTACGCATCTGATGATGAGACTCAGGTGCCACTTTGGTGCGTACTGTGCTGTCGAGACTACCCAGGAGAAGCAGTTGTTTGAAGAGGGTGGTGTAGATGATGAGGTCCTTGACCCATCATGGCGTGAGGGACAGGAAGGTGGTGGGAGCAGCTCTGAGGAAGAGATTCTCCGAACAGCCCAAAAAGGAGGGAGAGGGAGGGGGCAGACCTGGTTGCCTGTAGCCTCCACTTCGGCACCCATTAGGAGCATGGCTCTTCCAAAATCCAAAGCGGGCGCTCCCAAGACTTGCAGTGCTTGGTCCTTTTTTGACACAGTTGCAGATGACATTTGCTTTGTCAAATGCAAGCTGTGTAATCAGAAGGTGAAAAGAGGGAAAAGTGTCAGCAACCTCAATACCACAAATATGTGGAAACATGTGCGGACCAAGCACGTGGTGGAGTTACAAAAACACACTGAAGACCTAGGCCAACCTATAGCGCCACCTACCACCTCTTCAGCTCGTGTTGTAGACTCTTCCTCCAGCTCACACACAGCTGGTTCGGCTTCCTCACAGGATCACCATGGAAGAATCTCTGGCACTGTTGTACAGAGACACAGTGTAATTCCACCCACAGCACCACTTTCCCAGTCATCCTCACACTCCCAGGCCAGTCTACAGCCATCGTTAGCACAGGCATGGGAGAAAAGGCTCCCATACTCGGCAAACCACCCCCGAGCACAGGCTCTGAATGCTGGCATTGCTAAACTACTGGCCCTTGAAATGCTATCATTCAGGCTGGTGGAGACTGACACCTTCCGTAACTTTATGGCATTGGCAGTCCCACAATACAACATGTCCAGCCACTTTTATTTCAGCAGGCAAGCCGTCCCTGCCCTGCAACATCATATGGAGGGAAAAATTAAACAAGCGCTACAAAACGCCGTCAGTAGCAAGGTCCACCTAACCACCGATGCGTGGACCAGTAAGCATGGACAGGGACGATACCTTTCCCTCACTGCCCTTTGGGTAAATGTGGTGGAGAGTGGCGCTGTACATGTTCTGCCAACTCCAAGGATTGCAGGAATCCAGTCTGTACACATTGACTCCTCCTCATACTCCAGTTCCTCTGAATCAGCGCTGCAGGAGCCGTCACGGTCTACCTCCACATCGACCCGTGAACGGTTACCTGTTATGATGACCGATATGAGCACAGCCGTGGCCAAACGTCAACAGGCCGTATTAAAATTAATTTCTTTGGGGAATCAAAGCCACACAGCGCAGGAGCTCTAGAATGCCATCAAGCAGCAGAGCGACGTGTGGTTTGTGCCAGCGAATCTCCAGCCAGGCATGGTAGTGTGTGACAATGACCGAAATCTGGTGGCAGCTCTGGGCCTAGGCAACCTCACTCACATCCCATGTCTGGCACATGTGCTCAACTTGGTCGTGCAGAGTTTTTTGAGGGACTATCCGGATCTTGATGCACTGCTTCACAAGGTCCGCATAGAGTGCGCTCCCTTGCGGCGTTCCAGCAACGCAAGATCATGCATTGCAGCTCTGCAGCGCCGATTACGTCTTCTGGAACATCGCATCATATGTGACCTACCCACCAGGTGGAATTCAACGTTACATATGTTGGAGAGGTTGTGTGAGCAGCAGGCAGCAGTAATGGAGTACCAGCTGCAGCAGGCGCAAACAAGTCGCAGTGCGCACCGTTCACACTTCACCACCACTGAGTGGGCCTCTATGAAGGACATTTGCCACGTTTTGCGTGCCTTCGATTATTCCACGCGGATGGCGAGTGCAGATGATGCACTAGTCAGCATGACTATCCCCCTTATCTGCCTGCTTGAAAAAACACTGTAAGCACTTAGGGACGAGGTTTTGGAAGAGGTGGAGGATGAGGAGTCACAAATGCCATCTGCTTCTATACAGTCTGCGCAACGTGGTTCCTCACAAAGGCCTAGGCAGGGGACACTTTGTGAGGAGGATGAGGAGGAGTCAATGGATGAGGAAGACATCTTTCCAGAGGAGGGAGGTACACAATGCTCTAGTAGTCAGTATCTAGAGCGAGGGTGGGGTGATGCAGAGCAGGCAGAGATCACGCCTCAAGCAGGGGACAGCGTTTCTTGGCCAGTTGGCAGTCTGCAGCACATGGTTGATTTCATGCTGCAGTGCCTGAGAAACGACCGACGCATCGTCCACATTCTCAACACGGCCGATTATTGGGTGTCCACCCTCTTAGATCCTCGCTACCGGGACAACTTTCAAAGCCTCATAACACCGTTGAACCGGGAGCATAAAATGCGGGAGTACCAAGACGCACTGGTGCATTCCATCATGTTCTCCATTCCAACCGAGAGCAGTGCTGCTAGTGCTTTACAAAGCAGCTCAGTGCGTCAAGGCAGTGGAGGAAGCTCTGCACAAAGAGGGAGCAGAAGCAGCGCCTCAGTACAAGGCAAGACCAGTATGGCCGAAATGTGGCAAAGTTTTTTGTCCCCACCGCCACAAATGTCTACACCATCACAGATGGCTCCAGTCAGCAGGAGGCAACGTTTCCGTCAGATGGTGACAGACTACATGTCTTGCCCTCTTAGTGTACTCCCAGACGGCTCTTCTCCATTCAAGTTTTGGGTCTGTAAGCTGGATACATGGCCAGAGCTTAGTCAGTATGCACTGGAGGTGCTAGCTTGCCCTGCTGCTGGTGTATTATCGGACCGCGTCTTTAGTGCCGCAGGTGGTGTACTAACAGACCGTCGCATGCGACTATCCTCCGATAACGTTGACCGGCTTACTTTTCTCAAAATGAACAAGGCCTGGATCTCTCATGAATTTGCCAGTCCTCTTCCAGAATAAATAATTGGTTGGCAACAGTATCCAGGTCTCCTGTTGTGTTCATGTTTCTACCACCTGAACTGTAATCCCTGAGCTCCAACACCACCAGTTGTCGCTCGGAAGTGCCGTCTGCGCAGTCAACACTTGCTGCCGTGTTATTGGGGTTCAGTAACGTCAGCTGTTCCCTTGCTGTGTGGACGGCAATTTCTCCTGCTCTGTCCACATTCTCACTACTACAGATTTTAAAGTTGCTCCAATTACACCTCTGGCTCCTCTGTTTTCAGTATTATCCCTGAGCTCCAACACCGTCAGTTGGCGCTCGGAAGTGCCGTCTGCACAGTCAACACTTGCTGCCGTGTTATTGGGGTTCAGTAACGTCAGCTGTTCCCCTGCTGTGCGGACGGCAATTTCTCCTGCTCTGTCCACATTCTCACTACTACAGATTTTAAAGTTGCTCCAATTACACCTCTGGCTCCTCTGTTTTCAGTATTATCCCTGAGCTCCAACACCGCCAGTTGGCGCTCGGAAGTGCCGTCTGCACAGTCAACGCTTGCTCCAGTGTTATTGGGGCTCAGTAACATCAGCTGTTCCCCTGCTGTGTGTCCGGCAAATTCTCCTGCTTTGTCCACATCCAATGTACTACTGATTTAAAACTTGCTCCACTTACACCTCTGGCTCCTCTGTTTTTAGTATTTACCCTGGGCTCCAATACCGCTAGTTGCTGCTCAGAAGTGCCGTCTGCACAGTCAACGCTTGCTCCTGTGTTATTGGGGTTCAGTAACGTCAGCTGTTCCCCAGCTGTGTGTCCAGCAAATTCTCCTGCTCTGTCCACATTCACACTAATACAGATTATAAAGTTGCTCCAATTACGCCTCTGGCTCCACTCTGTTTTTAGTATTTACCCTGGATTCCAGCACCGCCAGCTGTTTCCCAGTAGTGTCTTTGGCACGGGTACTCCCTCCTGCCCAGCCTGGTTCCAGCACACCAGCTCCTTCTCGGTATCCAAGTTCCACCAACGTCTGCTGGTCCTTGGTAGTGCTTTCTGGCACAGGTACCCCCTGCTTAGTAACCGAGTTCCAGTACCATCAGCTGGTCCTCGGTAGTTCCATTGGCTCTTGTACCTTCTACTACCCATTCGGGTTCCAGTACCGTCAGCTGGTTCTCGGCAGTGTCTTTGGCACGGGTACTCCCTCCTGCCCAGCCTGGTTCCAGCACGCCAGCTGTTTCCGGGTAGTGTCAACGTCACTTTGCCTCCAATGCGTTGTCCTGTCGTGTTGCGGTCGGGTTAGCTGACTCTATGGTGCCTGCAGTTTAGGTGACTCCTATGTGGGCTGCGGGATCTGGCAATGAAGGCTGGTTCCATAGTGCCAATAGGACAAGCACCCCCATGTAGGACTGTGGGTTTTGGTAACTGCGGCCGGCTCGCGGCCTTGAAACTTTTTTTTACATGGGTACCTTCTGCTACCCATCTGGGTTCCAGTACCGTCAGCTGGTTCTCGGCAGTGCCTTTGGATTAGGTGCCTCCTTCTCGGTATCCAAGTTCCACCAACGTCTGCTGGTCCTTGGTAGTGCTTTCTGGCATAGGTACCTCCTGCTTAGTAACCGAGTTCCAGTACCGTCAGCTGGTCTTCGGTAGTTCCATTGGCTCTTGTACCTTCTGCTATCCATCCGGGTTCCAGTACCGTCAGCTGGTCCTCGGTAGTTCCATTTGCTCTTGTACCTTCTACTACCCATCCGGGTTCCAGTACCGTCAGCTGGTTCTCGGCAGTGCCTTTGGATTAGGTGCCTCCTTCTCGGTATCCAAGTTCCACCAACGTCTGCTGGTCCTTGGTAGTGCTTTCTGGCTCTTGTACCTCCTGCTTAGTAACGGAGTTCCAGTACCGTCAGCTGGTCTTCGGTAGTTCCATTGGCTCTTGTACCTTCTGCTACCCATCCGGGTTCCAGTACCGTCAGCTGGTCCTCGGCAGTTCCATTTGCTCTTGTACCTTCTACTACCCATCCGGGTTCCAGTACCGTCAGCTGGTTCTCGGCAGTGCCTTTGGATTAGGTGCCTCCTTCTCGGTATCCAAGTTCCACCAACGTCTGCTGGTCCTTGGTAGTGCTTTCTGGCACAGGTACCTCCTGCTTAGTAACCAAGTTCCAGTACCGTCAGCTGGTCCTCAGTAGTTCCATTGGGTCTTGTACCTTCTGCTATCCATCTGGGTTCCAGTACCGTCAGCTGGTTCTCGGCAGTGCCTTTGGATTAG
Source organism: Phyllobates terribilis (assembly GCF_046119375.1). Lineage (NCBI taxonomy): Eukaryota > Metazoa > Chordata > Amphibia > Anura > Dendrobatidae > Phyllobates > Phyllobates terribilis. The sequence goes on from NW_027362771.1 coordinate 172,117,835, forward strand.
GAGCCTCCTTCTCGGTATCCAAGTTCCACCAACATCTGCTGGTCCTTGGTAGTGCTTTCTGGCACAGGTACCTCCTGCTTAGTAACCGAGTTCCAGTACCGTCAGCTGGTCCTCGGTAGTTCCATTGGCTCTTGTACCTTCTGCTACCCATCCGAGTTCCAGTACCGTCAGCTGGTCCTCGGTAGTTCCTCAGCCTTCTTGTACCTTCTGCTACATTTCCAAGTTCAAGCTTTTTGAAATGGTTCTTGGTAATCACTCTGGATCTCCCTGACGAGATCCCTGAAGACCAACCCGAAGAAGACGAGGACCCCGAAGATAACGACCCTGAAGACGAGGACCCTGAAGACCACCCCGAAGAAGACGAGGACCCTGAAGACCACCCTGAAGAAGATGAGGACCCCAAAGACGAGGACCCTGAGGGCGTGGACCCTGAAGACCAACACGAAGAAGACGAGGACCCCGAAGACGAGGACCCCGAAGATGACGACCCTGAAGACGACGACCCCGAAGACGACGACCCTGAAGACCACCCCGAACAAGACCAAGAAGATGACCCTGAAGAAGTTGACCAAGAGGACAAAGAAGAGAAGACAACCACCAAGATACAGAAGAACAAGAGACAGAAAACCAAGAAGCAGAAGTACAAGAAGCTGCAGAACAAAAAGCGGAAGAACATTAAGCATAAGACTAAAAATCAGAGCAAAAGATAATATCTAAATTATAAGCAAAACATGACTAAGCAGTGTATGGCGGTGAGTCCGTTCCTCCTCGTGGTGCCCCTGGAAAAGACCTGCTGCTGCAGGCCAAACTGAACGTGGACAAATCCTGTTGTAAATCTTTTGTGACGGGCAGAACGAAAGGTGTAATGTTCAAACTTTTATAGATAACAACTACAGAAATGCCTGTCACAAATAAGAATATGATGAAGAAGAAGAATATGAAGAAGATGAAGAAGTGGAATATGAAGAAGAATAATAGTTGAATAAGAAGAATGAAAAAAAAAAGAGTAATACGAAGAAGGTGAAGAAGAAGATGAAGAAGGTGAAGAAGAAGTGGATGAAAAAGATGCTGATGCTGAGGATGATGAAGGAGAAAGTGTGGGAGAAGTAAAAAAGAAGGTGAAGAGCATGGAAGTAGTGAAACATAAATATCTGACAAAATATAAAAATACTTAATATAGTCAATATTTCCGTAACTCAGAACGTCTTAAAAAAAATATTAATTCCTGCTATTCCATTTGATTGGGCTAAACCTCTATGCCTTTATTGTCTCCCCCACCTGCCCCAATACATTCTACATTATTCTTAGTTGTTTTCCTTCATGTAGAATTAACCTAAAAGGAAAGGAAGGATTTATTTTCATTCCGATATTTCTGTCCCATTGACTTGCATTGGTTTCCGGTATCGGAATCGGCGATATCCGATACTTTTTGGGTATCGGTCCGATCCAATCCGATCCGATATTTCCCGATATCGGAAGGTATCGCTCAACACTAGTCCTGACTGATCCTGCTATTACAGATATTTGTAGACATAGCCCCAGGGATCAGGGGCCAGGGCTAATTTTTTTTTGTTAATCCTGATTATTTACTTATAAAGCAATCCAGAGTACACAATTTTTCTGCTCCATTTGCTTGCTAGAACTGGAGAATACAGCCAGATGTTTTCCATAACACAGTGATAAAAATCCAGAAATTTGAAATGAACATGGAAAATATTGGCCTCCATTTCCATTTTGATGCAGTGGGTCAGGGAAGCTATTCACACAAGGTCACTGTGAAGAATAGTATTAGTAATCTACAGGTCGGCTTTTTAAAACGTGGTTCTCCATCAGACATATCACATATAACTGCGCTTTAAATTCAGCCATTTCTGGCCACCATTTCCATTTTGTTGCAGTGTGTCAGTGAAGATATTCACACGAGGTCACTGTGAAGAATTGTATTAGTAAACTACAGGCCCGCTTTTTAAAACCATGGTTGTCCGTCAGACGTTTCAAATATAACTGTGGTTCAAATCCAGCCATTTGTAGTGAACGTGGAAAATATTGTCCACCATTTAAAATGGGCAAGGTGCATGGTAAGGGACAGGGAAGAGGACGTGATGGTGATCGTGCATGCAGAGGCCGAGGGCAAGCTGAAATTGTGCCACAACAAACATCCACATCTTGTCGCTCAACATTCCTGTCCCAATTACTAGGGGAGAGCAGAACACCACTATTGAACACAGTGCAGTGTCAAAAGTTGATGGTTGGATAGCAGATAATGCTTCCAGTCACTTGCCACCACCACCACCCTGTCTTCCACATGGTCAAGTCCCAGTAGCCATGAGTCTGGACCGCATATTCCTCACCCTGATCCTCCTTCTACCCATCATGCCGAGTGCTGGAGACAACTGATCCCACACTTAAACACTAAGAAGAGCTGTTCACTTTTCCATTTATAGATTCGGACCCCTTGCCCAGCCAGCTTCAAGCGGGTGAAGAGGAGAATGCATGTAGTGATGTCCAAATATGTGAGCAGCCATGGTCACACGAAGGCAATGGTGGGAATGTGCAACTACTGTCGCAAGAGGTGGATGATGATGAGACACAATTGCCAGAAAGTCAGAAGAAGGACTAGAATGCGGAAGTGAAAGATGCGGTGGTGGATGATATAGTAACTGACCCCACCTGACAGGGGGACATGCAGAGCAAGGACAGCAGCACACAGGGGCAGGGAGGCGTAGCACCACAACAGGCAGGAATAAATAGTTTGGTGGCCACAGACAGAAGGCGGGAAAGCGTTCCTCATAACACCAACACGACAGAAGTTGCCATTACAACTGTTAGGTCTTCCCGCGTCTGATTGCATTTAAAAGACTACGCAGACAGCCCAAAATAGGCCATTTGCACCACCTGCCAGGCCAGAATAGTAAGGGCCGCCTGATGGCCCTATAAAAATAGTCTTTGTGACTTTCAGAGTCCCTCCTTCATAAATGAAATAGGATGTATCTGATCATGTCTCACAGGCAACAAGGCCAGAAAAGGTAGTAAAATGTTATACTAACATTTTGCGATGAATTTCTTTTTCACCGTTGAAAGCAATGCAAAAATGCAACACGTGACCATAGCCCACGGTGTGGAGGAGCATTTTTGTTTTTGGCTATTTATATATTTATTTCAGTAAAAATGGCATAATATTCTGACAACATTGCTGACAGCAGTGACCTGGGAGTCAGAGATGCTTCCAGGGTTCTTTCCCATGCTGTTCTCATGCCATTTGAGCACTGTTCCCATCGATTTGGGCAATTTTTAGGCCCTCTGCAGAACGCCGAGGGGGGCCGCTGGAAAAATGCTCGAGTTTCCCCATAGACTTACATTGGGCTCTTTGCTCAGGTTGAGCACTCGAGCATTCCAATTTGCTCGACTTGAGCAACGAGTACCCGAGCATTGTATCAATATACATTATTTAAGTATACTAAACCATTTATTTGCCCCATTTCCCTCTAACTTACATTCACAGGAGTGATACGGACACTGATTCATCTATAAAATGGCTTCTATAAGAGATCATGTGACAGCATCGTCCATGAAGAGAAGCATTCTCATAAGTGGCCACATGTTCTCCTATTTTGGCTTTACGGGTACCCATTCCATACATGCTCTTTTCTCACACAGCAGGCTCAGCAGAAGCCTGTGAGAAAATGTAGTGAAGTCCAGTGATACTGCTACAGTGTTCATTACAAATAAAGATTTACTCTCTTCCAACCCCTTTTCTCCCCACACTGGCTTTTCAATCACATTTTCAATGTAACAAAAAAGAGTGCTAAATATTTCAGGTTGCTAAAAGTAGTGACACTTTCACAACATAATACCATCACATGAACTGTTTATGAACAATTTATATATTTTATGTAGTAATAATTAGTGTTGAGCGAGCACTAAAATGCTCGGGTGCTCGAAGCTCGGGCCGAGCTCACCGTGATACTCGCGTGCTCGACCTGAGCAACGAGCCCAATGTTAGTCTATTGGAGACCCGAGCATTTTTGCGGCGGCACCCCCGGCAGTCTCTAGAAGGCCTAAATAGTGCCCAAAACGATAGTGACAGTGCTCAAATGACATGGGGAAAGCATGGGGATCGCCCCAGGAAGCATTTCTGACCCCCAGGTCACTGCTGTTAACAACGTTGTCAGAGGTATTAAGCCACTTTTACGGGCTCACAATAAAATGTTCAAAAACTAAACTGAAACGGTTATCCTGTGAAATATGTTAAGGGACATCCTTTCCAGGGTAAAGATTTGTGTATAAGGTAAAATAAATAACCAAAAACAAAAATACTCCTCCACACCTTGGGCTATGTTCACAAGTAGCATTTTTTATGCGTTTTTGCACTTTTGTATTGCTTTCAACCGTGACAAATGCATTCACCGGGAAATGTCATTTTAGCATTTTACAACCATATCTGACCATGTGCTGTGTGACACAAGTGAAGTGATCCTTGTCACATCAGAAGATGCAGACTTGCAACTATCCCCGTGCAAGTCCTTGTCCCAGGGCAGTGTTCAATAAAAGCGCAAGTATGCAGCCTGCCACCCACCCACCCTCAGGCTGAAATACCATACTGCTTGCTTGCCTGCACTTGAAATTCGGCCTTTAAGGCATGTGGAGGCGGAATCTGGCCACCACGTCATGACTGCGTCGGCGGCCTGGTATCCATACTCGGTCACGAGCCGCCCCGCGGCCGGGTGCTCACGCACGGTCCCCAGTCGCCAGGGAGCGTCCGGGTGTCCAAAAACGGTCCTCAGCCGCCCCTAATTGTCCCGGTGTGCCTTCTACACAAGTGTAAATCCAAAGGCGGTGAAAGTAGAGATATCTGTTGGTGCCCTGATGAAGGGGTGTGGAACACCCAGAAACGCGTAGGCATTTACCAATAAACAAGGATATTATTACATGTTCCTGACTTGAGGATCTTTCAGCGGCGCGGACGTATATCTCTACTTTCACCGCCTTTGGATTTATTCTGGTCCTGTGGGACACCCATTGGAGATCCGCTGCAGCTCCTTTTTATACGTTATGGTGGTTGTGTCCTTACACAACCAAACCAGGTGAGCACCACCTTTTTATTATTCATTCCTATGTCTACAGGTGAAACTCTATTGGTCTTTGCGCTCTCTCTCTCTTTGTATTCTTTTACACAAGCGCGCATACCAAAACATTACCTGTGCCCTCCCCAGTGCATTTAGTGGTCCATCTCACTGACGCCTTCACACTGGGTTAATATTGTGGAAGCCGGGACACAGTTGGACACTGGGATGCAACACGTCCTCCAGACATAGAGGATTGAGGGTCCTGGGTCAATCAGGCTTCAACACAAAGTTAAGAAGGTAGACAGCAGCAGTGGTCGGCCTCCTTCACAACGAGTAAATTATTCATGATCATGAGGCCATCCATCTCCTTAGCTTTCTGTTCCTTGGAATGCAAGCGCATGTATGTAATAGCGGCTAGACCGGAGGTGGTCAGCGTTTTGGTGTATATGCTACCTCCTCCGAGGATTGCTGGATGTTTTCCTGCTACTATCCCAGTTCCATGACTCCTGTTAAAACAAAGCTTCATGTGATGAATGATGGATGAGGTGGTGGCAAAGGAGAAAGAGCAGGAGGAACAGGGACCATTCACATCAATATCAGGCCAGTCAACCAAACATGTCTTGTAGGATATGTTTCTGTACCAAAAGGAGCAGTTCGGCTACACAGTTATAGGGCATACAGTGAGTGCAATGCCTACCAAAAATGTCGAGGCACAAGACGGTTTTAATGCCCCTTGGAAGAGACGTGGAGGTCACAGTAGCTTAACAAGATGGTTTTAATGCCCCTTGGAAGAGACGTGGAGTTCAGAGTGGTTTAACAAGATGGTTTTAATGCCCCTTGGAGGAGACGTGGAGGTCACAGTAGCTTAACAAGATGGTTTTAATGCCCCTTGGAAGAGACGTGGAGTTCAGAGTGGTTTAACAAGATGGTTTTAATGCCCCTTGGAAGAGACGTGGAGGTCAGAGTAGTTTAACAAGATGGTTTTAATGCCACTTGGAAGAGACGTGGAGGTCACAGTAGCTTAACAAGACGGTTTTAATGCCCATTGGAAGAGACGTGGAGTTCAGAGTGGTTTAACAAGACTGTTTTAATGCCCCTTGGAAGAGACGTGCAGTTCAGAGTGGTTTAACAAGACAGTTTTAATGCCCCTTGGAAGAGACGTGGAGGTAACAGAAGCTTAACAAGATGGTTTTAATGCCCCTTGGAGGAGACGTGGAGTTCAGAGTGGTTTAACAAGATGGTGTTAATGCCCCTTGGAAGAGACGTGGAGGTCACAGTAGGTTAACAAGATGGTTTTAATGCGCCTTTGAAGAGACGGGGAGGTCAGAGTGGTTTAACAAGACAATTTTAATGCCCCTTTGAAGAGACGTGGAGGTCACAGTAGCTTAACATAACGGTTTTAATGCCCCTTGGAAGAGACGTGGAGGTCACAGTAGCTTAATAAGATGGTTTTAATGCCCCTTGGAAGAGACGAGGAGTTCAGAGTGGTTTAACAAGATGGTATTAATGCCCCTTGGAAGAGACATGGAAGTCACAGTAGCTTAACAAGACGGTTTTAATGCCCCTTGGAAGAGGCGTGGAGGTCAGAGTGGTTTAACAAGACAGCTTTAATGCTCCTTGGAAGAGACGTGGCGGTCACAGGAACTTAACAAGATGGTTTTAATACCCCTTGGAAGAGACGTGGAGGTCACAGTAGCTTAACAAGATGGTTTTAATGCCCCTTGGAAGAGACGTAGAGGTCACAGTAGCTTAACAAGATGGTTTTAATGCCCCTTGGAAGAGACGTGGAGGTCAGAGTGGTTTAACAAGACGGTTTATATGCCCCTTGGAAGAGACATGTAGGTCACAGTAGCTTAACAAGATGGTTTTAATGCCCCTTAGAAGAGACGTGGAGTTCAGAGTGGCTTAACAAGACTGTTTTAATGCCCCTTGGAAGAGACGTGGAGGTCACAGTAGCTTAACAAGACGGTTTTAATGCCCCTTGGAAGAGACGTGGAGGTCAGAGTAGCTTAACAAAACGGGTTTAATGCCCCTTCAAAGAGACGTGGAGTTCAGAGTGGTTTAACAAGACGGTTTTAATGCCCCTCTGAAGAGAGGTGGAGATCACAGTAGCTTAACAAGATGGTTTTAATGGCCCTTGGAAGAGTCATGGAGGTCAGAGTGGTTTAACAAGATGGTTTTAATGCCCCGAGGAAAAGACGTGGAGGTCACAGTAGCTTAACAAGACGGTTTTAATGCCCCTATGAAGAGAGGTGGAGGTCACAGTAGCTTAACAGGACAGTTTTAATGCCCCTTGGAAGAGACGTGGAGGTCAGAGTGGTTTAACAAGACAGTTTTAATGCCCCTTGGAAGAGATGTGGAGGTCAGAGTAGTTTAACAAGATGGTTTTAATGCCCCTTGGAAGAGACATGGAGGTCAGAGTGGTTTAACAAGACAGTTTTAATGCCCCTTGGAAGAGATGTGGAGGTCACAGTAGCTTAACAAGATGGTTTTAATGCCCCTTACAAGACTCATGCAGTACAGCATGTTAAAAACATTATTCCCATTATTGGGGAGTGGGTCTCCCATAGTCTTTGCCTATGCCTACCAAGCAAAAGCTGCCAAAAATTAGGACGGAGGAACTTGCAATGCTGGCAACACGGAACACGGTCACCCTGGTGGTATAGTGGTGGTGGAGGCTGAGGATAAGGAGAAGAGCAAAAAACAGCCAAAATGAGGAAGCATATACCCATGTGTGGGTGTGAAGTGGTGCATGGGAATACACCTCCCGAAATAACACAGTGGATTTGACTTTATGTTACTCTGCTGTCATTTGGTGGTGATGAGAAGTCTGGCCCTATCCAGCTCTTGTTCATTTTGATAAGGGTCAGCTTGTCAGCTTTGTCAGTTGACAGGCGAGTGCGCTTATCAGTTCTAATTCGCCAAGCGGCACTATAAACATGCTCCAATAACACGCTAGCGGGAGGGCACGCCAGGACCTCCAAGGCGTATAGAGCAAGTTCATTCCAAGTGTCCATCTTGGATACCCAATAATTAAAAGGCACAGAGGAATCACGGAGGACACTGGTACAGTCGGCATGGTACTCCCTCACCATCTTTTGAAACTTTCCACTCCTTGTGAGAGTATCCCGTGCCTCAGGGCCTGTAAGCTGGGCAGGTCTCAGAAAACTGTCCCAGAACATTGACAGTGTTCCCCTGCCACTGCTGAATTGGAGTTGCGTCTCTCTCACCTGTACGCCTTGGTTGGGCAACGAACTGTGACCTCTGCCGCTAGCGTGTTCAGATGGGTATTTTTTTTAACAGTTCTGCAGCAAGGGCCTTCTGGTACTGCCACATTTTTGTAGACCATTCCACCTCAGGAATAAGAGAGTGAAAGTTCTCCTTGTAGCTGGGGTCTAAAAGTGTCACCAACCAGTAATGACTGTCACCCAACATTTTGACAACGCGAGGGTCACGGTTAAGGCAGCGTAACATAAAGTCACCCATGCGTGCCTGACTGGTAACGGGCAAGACTTCCGTGTCATCACCAAGATGATGACTGACCATGCTCTCCACCTCCTCCTCCTCCCCCCTGTCCTCAGGCCACCCTCGCTGAACCAACGGTATGACAGTTGTACAGGTACTACCGTCTACAGTGCATGATACCAGCTCCTGTTCTTCCTCATCCTCGTCCTCCTCCTCTCCCTCATTGTCCCCCAATGCACGTTGGGATGAGATGAGGCTGGGCTGTGTGTAATCACCTGCTACGGCTTCTTGATCCATCTCATCATACTCTGGCTGCTATGCCTCTTCTTTAATTCTCTGCAGAGAGCATTGCACAAGACAGACAAGTGGGATGCTGACGCTAATGATGGCGTCATCGCCACTCATCATCTTGGTGGACTCCTCAAAGTTTGTCAGGATGGTACATATGTCAGACATCCAGGTCCACTCCTAAGTTCTTATGTGTGGAGTCTGACCTGAATATCAACGGGCTTGTTGCAGCTGGTACTCCACAACTTCTCTCTTCTGCTCACAAATCCTTTGCAACATGTGGAGGGTAGAGTTTCAACATGTGGGGACATCACACACCAGTCGATGTGCCGGAATCTGCAAACGCTGCTGCAACACAGCAAGGGCGGCGGAAGCTGTAGCCGACTTCCGAAAATGAGCTGACAGACGGCGTATTTTGACAAGCAGATCTGGCAACTCGGGGTACAATTTAAGAAACCGCTGAACCACGAGGTTAAGCACATGAGCCAGGCATGGAACGTGTGTGATCTCGCCTTGCCTCAGAGCCGCCACCAGATTACGGTCATTGTCACACACGACCATGCCTGGATGTAGGTTCAGCGGTCTCAGCCACAGATCTGCCTGCTCTTTCACAGCTGTCCATAACTCACAAGCAGTGTGAGGTTTATCACCTAAGCTTATGAGTTTCAGCACAGCCTGTTGCCGCATGGCTGAGGCAGTACTGCAGTGCTTCCAGCTTGTAACTGATGTGGTGATAACTGAGATGGAGGCTGAACATGAGGAGGATGATGCGCAGGAGCTGTACACTGTGGGGGCAACTCTGACTGACATAGGGCCCGCAATCCTCGGTGTGGGGAGGATGTGTTCCGTCCCAAGGTCCGACTGGGTCCTAGCTTCCATTATGTTTACCCAGTGTGCCATCAGGGAGATGTACCGTCCCTGGCCACAAGCACTTGTCCACATGTCCGTTGTCAGGTGGACTCTCCCAGTAACTGCGTTGTTGAGGGCACGGCAGATGTTTTGGGACACGTGCTTGTGTAGTGCGAGTATGGCATACCGGGCAAAATAGTGTCGGCTTGGGACTGAGTACCGAGGGACGGCCAGCGCCATAAGGTTGCGGTAGGATTCCGTCTCCACCAGCCTAAAAGGCAGCATTTCCAACGCAAGTAGTCGCGAAATGTGTGAATTTAGGACTGTGGCCTGTGGGGCGTTAGCTGCGAGTTTGCGCTTTCATTCAATGGTCTGGGATATGGACAATTGAACTCTGCGGTGGGACGTGGACGTGGACGTTGATTCTGTTTCTTGAGAAACTGCCATAACAAGTGAAGACTGAGAGGAGGGGGCATCTTTGCATGCATTATGGACAGGGGATTGCCTTGCACGCACAACAGGGGGTTCTCTTACACGCACAACAGCGGAAGAAGCAGTGGTGACACCTGCTGACACTGGTCGTGGACCCTGGGGTTCACCCCACAAAGTCGGGTGCTTTGCTGACATGTGCCTGATCATGCTGGTGGTGGTCAGGCTGGTAGTTTTGTCAACCCTGCTGATGCTGGCCTGGCAGGTGGTACAAATGGCCTTTTTTGGGTTATCAGCAAAGTCTTTAAAAAATTCCAGACTCTGGAAGACCTACCTGTTGTACTGGCAGCGACCCTCTTGTTGGTGTTACGGGGAACGGTTGCCCGCCTTCTGTCTGCGGCCACCACACTGCTTCTTCCTGCCTGTTGGGGTACTCTGCCTCCCTCCCCCTGTGTGCTGCTGGCCTCGCTCTGCATGTCCTCCTGCCACGTTGGGTCAGTTACTAGATCATCCACCACCTCCTCCTCTTCCACTGCCGCACCACGGTCCACCTCCCTTCATGGCAATTGTGTCTCATCATCGTCCACCTCTTGTGACAAATTGCCAGCATTGCCTTCCTGTGGCCGTGGCTGTTCAAATATTTGGCCATCGCTACATGGGATCTCTTCTTCCACCACTTCAAGCGGAGCAGGCGAGGGGTCCAAATATGGAAATGTACCAGTGAACAGCTCTTCAGAGTGTCCAACTGTGGGATCAGTTGCTGCCTGACGACTCTTGGCATGGTGGGAGGAAGGAGCATCAGGGTGAGGAGGAGTATGCAGTCGAGACTCACGGCTACTAACACTTGACCATGTGGAAAACAGACCAGAGTTGGTGGTGCCCATGTGACTGGAAGTATTATCTGCTATCCAATTAATAGCCTGTTCAAACTGATCAGTTCGCAATACTGGTGCTGTTGTGTGCTTCCTTAGTAATTCGGTCAAGAACTGGGAGCGAGAAGATGTGGCTGTTGGTTGTGGCACATTTTCACCTTGACCACGGACCCGTCCTCTGCACGCACCATCACCAGAACGTCCAGTTCCACGTCCCTTGACACGCGCCTTGCCCATTGTAAATGAAGTAAAATAGCTTACACTCGCACTATCAATGGCAAAAGGGTAATAAAAAGGAGATTTGAACCGTGGAAGAGGAAAACCACAGTTCTAGTTATCTTTCCTACACCAGACTCTTTTAAACAGATATATTTGTGTCTGAACAGTCAGCGAGACACTCAAAATGTTTTTTTTTTATGCAAAAAAGTGGATAATACAGAGATTTGAACCATGGGAGAGGAAAACCACAGTTCTAGTTATCTGGCCTATACCAGACTCTTTTAAACAGATATATTTGTGTCTGAACAGTAAGTAGACACTCAAAATGTTTTTTTTTTATTGAAAAAAGGCAAAAAATTGGATACTAGAGATTTGAACTGTGGAACTGCAAAACCACAGTTCTAGTTATCTGGCCTACACCAGACTCTTTTAAATAGATGTATTTTTGTCTGAACAGTCAGCGAGACACTCAAAATGGTTTTTTAATGAAAAAAGGCAAAAAGGTGGATTACACCCAGATTTGAACCGTGGAAGAGGAAAACCACAGTTCTAGTTATCTGGCCTACACCAGAATTTTTTAAACAGATATATTTGAGTCTGAACAGTCAGCGAGACACTCAAAATTTTTCTTTTTTATGAAAAAAAGGCAAAAAAGTGGATAATACAGAGATTTAAACCGTGGAACTGCAAAACCACAGTTCTATTTATCTGGCCTACACCAGACTCTTTTAAACAGATATATTTGTGTCTGAACACTCACAGACACACTCAATTTTTTTTTTGGGGGGGGGGATACCAAAATGTTAATAAGACGGGTATTTGTACAGTCTGACTGAGGAAAAAAAAAAGTGGATTTAGATGGAAAAAAAAGGATTTTTCCTGGCCCCTGTGACCTGGGGCTAAGTCTTGCAATTTAAGCAGCGGTAGCACACAGGACTATAATGCAGTGTTCTTTGGTATAACCACTGCGTCTCCTATACAGCCAGCCTGCCTGCCTGATATCTGTGATGGATATTAGTCCTGAGAAGGACTGTTTGTTTGATTTGGCAGGCTTTAGAGACCCTACACTTCCTATTTAGCACTATATATCTCTCCCTAACTCAGCAGCACTGACCCTACATTGTCTGACTGTGTCCAAGATGGCGGCGCCCGGTTTTAAATACTCGAGGTGACGCTGTGCGACCAGCCAATCACTGTAATGCCCACAACCAACATATCTGCGGCATTACAGTGACTGGCTGGAAATCCCTGCATATTCTTTAGCTCTGTAAAGAGCGCCAAACATGCAGGGCGGAGACCCGAGCTCCCGCCCGAGTAACCCGGAAATGCTCGGTGATAGCCGAACATCCCGAGTAGTAATAATACATTGTGAAAACTTCACTATGTCAAGCAACGCTATTTTAATATTTAAAGAGAATCTGTCAACAGGTTTTTGCTTTGTAATCATCAGCATTATATAGGGGTTGAAACACTAAATTCAAGGATGTGTCACTTATCAGGTTGTGTGTTGTTTGCTTATCATCAGGGTATTATCACAGCCAGACAAGATCTCACACATCTCTTAGTCCGACCATGCCCCCTCATCTGATAAGCAGCTCACTCTCAATAGACAATGTACACAGAAAGCTGTGGTGTGGACGGGGTTACTTTTCTGAGTTCTGCTACATGCTGCATCTAAAAACTCTGAATGTCACAACTAGTGATGAGCGAATTTGTTCTAAATCCGAACTTACAACTTAAATTCGACACGAATGTGGTACATTTGGATTCATGATCGGAAATGTGAGCAAAATTTCTTAAATTCTGGAAAAATTGGCAATGTTCGGCGAATAACGTGATCGCGGGGCAAATATAGCATTTTTAAAAGTTTTGCTAGCATAATGCTTGTGTATGATGTGTGGGGGGACGTGGTAGATGAATGGGGGGCCTGGTGATAGCTCAGAACAGGTCAGATCAGCGGCTCGCTTGTAATTTTTTTTTCTTTCTGTAGGCGGTAACTTTAAGTCAGGAAAGAGCGGCTAGCCAATCAGAGTGCAGGAAGCATCCACACTGTCCAGACACAAGGATTTCTCCAATTGGCTGCTGAAATCACATGTCCTCTCTACAGTATATAAAAAGCGGTTATGTTCCTTTAGCACCATTTTATGCATGTCACTGCAGGAGACAGACACTGCTGAGTGTGCGCCTGTGTACTGAGAGATATTAGCTAGATAGATGGGCACCTGTGTGGAAGTCAGATAGTGTAGACAAGTCCTGTGCTGTGTACCTGTTCAGTCGACATTGCAGCACATTTTTTTTTCTTGTACAATTACTGTGTTTCTGACAGAAAGGGCAGGGGCCATGCCATATAACAGTGTTGTGCACCGGCTGTATTGTGCTCCATGCAGGAGTATACCTTCAATCCATTTTTGCACATGCTAATGTGATAAAGCAAGCAAGCAAGCCCCTGCAGCCCACTTTTTGATTTTGTGGGGTTGAAATTCAGCTAGCTGCAGAGATTGTAAGTGCAGAGCTTCTGAGTGCAGAGAACAAAAACCTTTTTTTTTCATTTTCTAATGTGATAGTGCAAGCTGTGTTATCCCAATTTGTCATTTTTTTTGGTTGGTGAACTTCAGCTGTAAGCACAGTAAAACAAATATATTTTTTCTGTTAGCAGGCAGAGTCCACAAAAGATTTTTTTGTGCTGCAAACGTGATACACTCTGCTATAAGCCACCTACTATTTTAGTGGTGGTGAACCTCAGCTGTTTTCAGAGTAAAATATTTTATTTTTTTGTCTTGCTAGGCAGAGTGCACAAAAAAAAATTGTGTCGCAAATGTGATACACTCTGCTAAAAGCCACCTACTATCTTAGTAACGTTGAAGTTCAGATGTTTTTCAGAGTAAAAAAATATATTTTTTGTCTTGCTAGGCAGAGTCCACAAAAGATTGTTTTGTGTCGCAAATGTGATACACTCTGCTAAAAGCCACCTACTATCTTAGTGGCTGTGAATCTCATCTGTTTTCAGAGTAAAAAATAGATTTTTTGTCTTGCTATGCAGAGTCAACAAAATAATTTTTTATGATGCAATTGTGATACACTCTGCTAACAGCCACCTACAACATTGAAATTCAGCTGTTTTTAGAGTTAAAAAATAGATTTTTTTGTCTTGCTGGGCAGAGTCCACAAAAGTTTTTTGTGTCGAAAATGTGATACGCTTTGCTAAAAGCCACCTACTACATTAGTGGCGTTGAAGTTCAGCTGTTTTCAGAGTAAAAAAATAGATTTTTTGTCTTGGTAGGCAGAGTCCACAAAAAATCTAATTTTGTTTTGCTAATAGTGTGCTCCTACCACAGTATCTGAGCAACATGAGTGGGAAAAAGAGATGTTGTGGTGGAAGGGGGGATATGCTTGGTGTTCAAGGTATACGTGGGTTAGGTTGTAATGTTAGTGAAAGCACTAGTGAACCAACACCCTAATGTCCTATCAGAAGACAACTGACAAATTCAGTTAGTGGATGAGCAACTCCACTCCCTTTCTTTGGCAAGCGCACATGATACACCTTGTTTATAAAGGCCAGAAAGGGCAGAAGCTCCAGTGGATGGCAAGTGCTGCTTCAAGTGGCCTCTCCACTTGTTCCCCCACCTCAACATCACACACAGCACAGTCCACAGAGGTGGCACCCCAGTTACCCATGCTTCCCGACACCTCTTCCACTACAGCCAGCCCAGTAGATGGAGACCCAATTGGGATTCCCCACATTTCCAAAAATTAGTGGCAGATGCCAGCAAAGTGGCATCAATTTCACTACTGTAGAAATAGTGTAAATAAGACCCACACCTATTCCAGTACAGCCAACCCAGGAGATGGATACCTTACCAGGAGTGTTCACATTACCCTAAATGAGGGTTTAACACCACCATAATGGCATCAATGTCATCGAACTACAAGTAGTTTAACGCAGACCCATACCTGTTCCACTACAGCCAACCCAGGAGATGCAGACGCAATCGGAAGTGTTTATATTTAAAAAAAATAGGGCCTAAGACCACCATTTCCGTGGCCAACAGATTGGAGATAGTGGAGTTCAACCTCTTAGCTTTGTCATGTGTAGGATGAAACAATCTTTTACGTGACCACAACAGCGGGATTGAGGGCTCGCTGCAGTGCTGAGAGAGGGCAGAGTACGGTGAAATGGACAAACCGGTAGAGCATGAGTGAGGTTCAGGCGGAGATGTTATGGTGGATTGAGAAACATGTGGTATGCTCAGAGAAACAAACACAGCAGGCATGTCCGCTTCACTTGACGATAATGTATGTAAAGCGCTGCGGAATATGTTAGCGCTATATAAATAAAAATACATTAATTAATTAAATTAACTTACAGCTGACGGGTGGCCCTCAGCCTAACTGCAACAGGTATACATCTGGTTCAGTCGGACACCTGCGTGACGCAACTTGGCACGGTAATAGAGGAGGAGGAAGAAGCAGCAGAGGTGTTTGAGGGGGAGGCTGATGGTTGTTTATTGAAAATCAATTTAGAGTTTATCATGTTTGTGTACCCATTTGGGGAGAATAATATCTGCACCAAATGATCAATTTCACTACAGTATAACTATAGAAATGCATGGAGACCAAAACCTCTTCCACTACAGTCAACCTAATGGATGAAGACCCATTCAGGATTCCTCACATTTCCAAAAATTAACGGCAGACACCAGCAAAGTGTAATCAATTTCACTACAGTAGAAATAGTGTAAATGAGACCCACATCTCTTCCAGTACAGACAACCCAAGAGATGGAGACCTAACCAGGAGTGTTCACATTACCCTAAATGAGGGCCTAACAAACACCACCGAAGTGGCATCAATTTCACTAGAGTATAAGTATTGCAAAGGAGGCCAAAACCAATTCCTCTACAGCCAACCCAGATGCCGACCCAATCATGATTCTCCACATTTTAAAAAATTAGTGGCAGACACTAGCAATGTCTAATCAATTTCACTACAGTAGAAATAGTGTAAATAAGACCCACACCTCTTCCAGTAAAGCCAACCCAGGAGATGGAGACCTAACCAGGAGTGTTCACATTGCCCTAAATGAGGGCCTAACATCACCCAAGTGGCATCAATGTCATCAGACTACAAGTAGTTTAATGCAGACCCAAACCTGTCCTATTACAGCCAACCCAATGGATGGAGACACAATCAGAATTCTCCACATTTCCCAAAATTAGGGCCTAAAACCTGCAGCAGCAGCAAGAGCAGTAACATAAGCCATATCACAGACTGCAATTTCAAGAGATCAATGCAGCACAATCAAAACGACAACATCGCCTACTCTATACAGTCTGCATTTGGGGTGCAAAAGTCCTTGGAGATCCATGACTTGTTCATCTTGATGAAAGTTAGGCGGTCTACACTTTCGGGGGACAGCCGAGTGCGCTTATCCATCAAAACACTACCAGCAGCACTGAAGACATGTTCAGAGAGAGCGCTGGCTGCCGGACATGATAAAACCTCCAAGGCGTGAGAGGCGAGCTCAGGCCATTCATCCATTTTTGAAGACCAAAATGTAAAAGGGTCCAAACTCTCCCTAATGGTATTGATATTGAACTCTAGATACTCCTGCACCATCCCCTCCAGTCGATCACCACATGTCAGACTTGTACTCTGTTGTGTTGGTGCACGAGCTGGTGCAAAATTGTGTGAAAGGACTCCCATAAATTTCTTCTGCCACTTACTCTGCTGCTGCTAATGTTTTGGCGTTGACTAACTGAAGTGCCGGAGGTTGAAAGACTACAGCTGCGATGCACACTGTCTACCTCACTGTAATATTGGGGAAAACCTCTATTAAGGTTGCTTAAAAGCTTGTTTTGATACTCCAACATAAGAGGGTCCCTTTCCAGGGCGGTAAGCATCTGACAAAATTGACTCTCATAACGTGGATAAACAGAGTGGCAACCCAGTAGTCAGCATTATTTTGAATCCTAACTATACGGGGATCATTTTGCAGATTATGTATCAAGAAGGCACTCATGTGTCGGGCTCTTTCAGGAAGTCCAAAGCCAGGCTGTTTTGTGGGCTGCATAACACTGATGCTTGTTTCCTCCATCCCCTCCTGCCAATCACGTTCAAACGAGAGGGGATCATTATCCTCTTCATCCTCTGACATCCATCCTCGCCCATCACCTCTTCCTCCTCCATTAGTTCCTTGGCTCTTGAACCTTCACTAACAGTTTGCCTAGTATCACCAAACCTCCTCGATTGCTGTAATCCACCATCACTAGACATCCGCCTGTGTGATGACAGTCTGGAGATTTGAGCCATTGGTATCCCTTCCGCATCCTCCTCTTCTTCTGGGGCCACCACCTCCTGCCGCCAGTTATTCAAAGTTTTCTCCAGCATGTACATGTCCGGAATAGTGATGCTGATGACGGCATCATCAGCGCTAACCAGTTTAGTAGCCATTTGAAAACTATGCAGAAGATTTCAGAGGTCCTTAATCTGTTCCCATTCCACAAACGTAATATTCCCCAAGTCCGTACTGTGTTGCCACAAGCTATATGTCATGACATACTGCGTCAGAGCTCATTGCTGCTGGCACAGTTGCTGCAACATGTGCAGAGTGGAATTCCACAGTGTCGGCACATCGCAGATCAACCTTTTAACTGGCACGGACAAAGACCTCTGTATCGATGCAAGTCGATGACATGAGGGCTGCGAACGGTGGAAGGGAGCACACAGCTTCCGCACTTTGTGAAGAAGCTCATCCAGGCCAGGATAGTGGCGGAGAAATCGCTGTACCACCAGGTTGAGGACGTGAGCTATGCAAGGCACATGTGGGAGCTTGCCTCTGCCTAGGGCCGCTAACAGGTTCACACCGTTATCGCACAAGGCCTTCCCTGGCTCTAGGTTTAGCGGAGACAGCCATTGCTCAAACTGAATGAAAAACCGCGAAAGTGAGTAATAATGGCATAAAACAGCAAAGTTTATTAGTTAATTAGAAAGGGTATACAGAAGTGATACATAAATTGTATAAATACATATAAACATTAAGACAATGGGAAGATATTGGATCAAGACAGGAAAAACTCCCATAACAACTTCAGAGCCCCTTAGATATATGTGTACCAGGGTACAATATGTCCCAATGAAATCCACAAAAGGAAGAGTAAAGAGGGAGAGAAAAGAAAGGGGGAGAAGACAAGCAAAAGTAAACAATAAGGGTGGAACCAAAAGGAGAGTATTAGATCACAAACAGAGAGGCGAGGTAATATAACCCTTAAATATATTTCCCAAATGGGGGACCATAGTAATAGGTAGGTCAGGGCACTCACCGAGCTGATTGCTAACTCTCCCGAATGTGTAGGGCAGAAAGAGGTGAACAAAGGACACCCACCAGGGTCCTCGACGCACGTTTCGCGTGTGGCTTTATCAAGAGGGACGTGCCTCTTGATAAAGCCACATGCGAAACACGCATCGAGGCCCCTGGTGGATGTCCTTTGTTCGCCTCTTTCTGCCCTACACATTCGGGAGAGTTAGCAATCAGCTCGGTGAGTGCCCTGACCTACCTATTACTATGGTCCCCCATTTGGGAAATATATTTAAGGGTTATATTACCTCGCCTCTCTGTTTGTGATCTAATACTCTCCTTTTGGTTCCACCCTTATTGTTTACTTTTGCTTGTCTTCTCCGACTTTCTTTTCTCTTCCTCTTTACTCTTCCTCTTGTGGATTTCATTGGGACATATTGTACCCTGGTACACATATATCTAAGGGGCTCTGAAGTTGTTATGGGAGTTTTTCCTGTCTTGATCCAATATCTACCCATTGTCTTAATGTTTATATGTATTTATACAATTTATGTATCACTTCTGTATACCCTTTCTAATTAACTAATAAACTTAGCTTTTTTATGCCATTATTACTCACTTTCGCGGTTTTTCATTCTGTTTCCTGAGTAGGCAATTTTTCACTCACGGTCATGAGTGGTGAACCGGTCCTTGTTGTCACTACTGACCCGTGAGTCTCTGAATATGTTGGCCCAAGTGTTTTCTACTATTGCTCAAACTGAGCCTAGAGAGCTGCCCACACTCTTCACTTGTATGACTGCGATCTCCAAGGCATATCAATTTGAAGACTGCCTGATTACGGTGAGCCCTGACTGTGCAGTACAGAGGTGGTGTGTATTCGCTCTTCACCCTTGGAATGCGTGTCTTGTTAAGGCAGAGGTTGAGTGCGCAGGTGGAGGCCCTAAAGGAGGGGAGGATGTAGAAGCAGAGGAAGAAGTGTGAAATACAGAGGTTTCCACTGCAAGCCTTGGGGATTCCAAGATTTGTGGAGCAGCCCCTTCCCCGCCTGCCCCCACAGCCAACAGAGTCACCCAGTGCCCAGTCAGCGAGATGTAACACCCTTGGCCATGCTTATTCGTCCAGGTGTCTGTGGTGAAATGCACCCTGGCACACGTAGATTTAGACAAGGAACGGGTGATGTTGTCTGCGACATGCTGGTGTAGCGCAGGCACAGCTTTCTTAGAGAAGTAATGGCGACTGGGCAAGTGGTACTTGGGGACTGCGACGGCCATCAGTTTTTGGAAACCATCTGTATTTACGAGGCGGAAAAGCAGCATTTCTGTGGCCAACAGATTGGAGATGGTGGAGTTCAACCTTTTAGCTTTGTCCTGCGTAGAATGAAACAATCTTTTACGTGACCACAACTGAGTGACCGAGGGTAGGCTAAGGTGCTGAGAGAGGGCGGAGTATGGTGAACCAGAAAATCTGATAGAGCGTGAGTGAGGTGCAGATGGTAAGGTGGATTAAGAAACTTGCGGTGTGCTCAGTGAATCAAACACAGCAGGTGTGTCCGCTTCTATTACAGCTGAAGAGCTGTCACTCAGCCTGACTGAAGCTGGAGTTTCTGCGATGGGAGACCTGCGTGACAATACTTGGCATGGTAACAGAGGAGGAGGAAGAAGCAGCGGATGCGTTTGATGGGGCAGCTGATGGTTGTGGAGGTGCGCTAGTCCGCATTTTAGCAAGGTAAGATTCCCAGCGTAAAGAATGTTGTTTGAGCATGTGAACGTTCATGTATGTAGTAGTCAAATTATTGCAGTTTTTCCCTATACTGAGTTTTTTATCACAAAGTTTGCAGATAATGTGAGTTGGCTCATCCTTTGCAGTGACAAAAACGTCCCATGCTATGCAGCCCTTGCTGCCCCTGCGAGCTGCAGACTCATGACCGCTGCTGGCCACAGGATTCAGTGCTCCTCATGCTTGCATCACTCCGTGTCTGCGCCGTAGGGAAAAATGTAACCTCCTCGTCTTCCTCCTCCACCTCCTCAGATAAGCTACTCGGCTGTGTGACACTGGGTTCACAGCAAGAAGGATCTTTAACCTCGTCATCATTCTGTGTTATCCCATTCCTCGCCCTCAGAGTGACCCCTCTCCTCTTGTTGCCCTGACAATGACAACACAGTACAGCATCTGAGTCTCATCGGGATCACGTCCCTCCCCTGCGGTTTACGTCTGGTGACGAGGGTCAGTAACCTGCTCGGACCCTACTTCATCCTGCCCCGAATCCAAGCTAAAAAAGTTTGGGCATCAGTGCAGATGCTTTCCTCCCCTTGACTCTGTGACTGTTTGGAGTACACTTCTGATGCCCATGGTGTAGAATGGGTGAAAAGTTCCACAGATTCGCCCATCTGTGATTCGCTACAGTGAGTTGGGCAGTTGGCCAGTTGTGATGCGGGGGGAAGCATGGGTAATTGGGGTGCCACCTCTGTGGACTGTACTGCATGTGTTGTTGAGGTGGAGGAAAAAGAGGAGAGGCCACTGGAAGCAGAGCTTGCCATCCACTGGAGCACCTGATTTTTCTGGGCCTTATCAACAAGGCGTATTGCTGTGCGGCTGCTAAACGAAGGAAGTGCAGTAGCCCATCCACAATCATAAGTTGTCAGTTGTCTTTGGATATGACCTGTTTGTGTTGGTTCACTAACATTACCACGTACCCATGTACACCTTGAACACCAAGCCTATTCCCCCTTCCACCACCCCCTCTCTTTTTCCCACTCATGTTGGTCAGATACAGTGGTAGGAGCATGCAATTAACTAAAGAAAATTTTTTTTTTTCCTGTGCAATAGCTCAGCACACACCTGAATTTCAGCGACACTAAATGACAAGGTAAGATATGGCCTGCCGTATAACGTTACTAACAGACAAAAGAAATTTGTTAGTGTGCATGAGGCCAATAAAACTACAAGATATTCTCCAAACAATTTCAAACTGAGATGTCCCCTGCATTATAACTTTAGGAACAGAAGAATCTTTTTTTGAATGTGGATGAGGCCAGTATGACATAGAATATTTGCGCCAAAATATTTCAAACTCAGATCTAGCCAGCTGTATCACTTTACTCAGAGCAAAAAATATTTTTGGGTTACTCTGCATAAGCTCTGCGTCCAGCTGACTTTGACTGCCACTGATGTAGTAGCTGGCTTATAGCACTGTATGACTTTTGGCACAGCAAAAACTATTTTTTGGACTGGGCCTAGTAAGAGAAGTTTTGTTTTTTTTCACTGTGAAACCAGGACAAGTTCAGCACCACTAAAATATGATCTGCCTTTTAGCAGACTGGATCAACTTTGCCACAGTAAAAAACCTTTGGTAGACTCTTCTTGCCAACTAAAAATATATATAGGTTTGACTGTACATACAAGCGGAATTTGACCCCCACTGACGTAGAGAAAAAATGTATTTTTTTACTCTGAAAACACCTGAAGTTCAACTCCACTAAAATAGTATCAGACACTGAAAAAAACTTTAGTCACACAGCTTTCAATATCACAATAGCAACAGAAAAAAAACAGATTTTGTGCTCTGCAATAAGAAGCTCTGCAAGGTGCACTGCGCTTGTTTGATCACATTAGCAAGTGCAAAAAAAAGATTCAAGGTATACTGAGACATGGAGCTCTATACCAGCGGTGCACAGCACTATTGTATGGCATGGGCCCTCTGTTTCTGTCAGAATCTCAGTACTTGCACATCTGTATCCAGCATTGACATGGATATAATGTCACTGAGGGAACATTGCCACTTTTTGTATTGAGAGGACATGTGGTTTCTGCAGCCAATTGCAGAAGCCCTTATGTCTGGACAGTGTAGATGCTTCCTGCGCTATGATTGGCTGGCCGCGCTTTCCTCAGTTAAAGTTACCGCCCACAGAAAAAAAAAAAAAACAGTGCGCCGATGATCTGATCTGTTCTAAGATCTCCACAGCCCTCACACTCACCTGGCACATGTAATCGCTCATCATACACTTGCACTATGCTAATAAAACTGTTCAAAACGCAGTGGCTGCCCCGTATTCACGGTCCAACGCAAATTCGCCAAACTTTTCAGATTTTAAGAAAATTTGCTTGCTTTTGCGATCACGAATCTGAATGTGCCATATTCGTGCCGAATTTGAAACTTTCGAACATTCGCCGAGCAAATTCGCTCAACATTAGTCTCCATCTACTTGGTTGGCTGTAGGGGAAGAGGTGTCGTTCCTAATTCTACAATTTCTAGAGTAGTGAAATTGATGTCACTTTGTTAGTGTCTGCCACCAATTTTTGGACATGTGTGGATTCCTGATTGGTTCTCCATCTATTGGGCTGGCTATAGTGGATGAGGTGTCAGTCCCCTTTATACTACTTAAATTTTAGTGAAATTGATGCCACTTTGGTAGTTTTAGGCCCAAATGTTTTCAAATGTGAGCACTCCTGATTGAGTCAACATCTAATGGGTTGGCTGGAGGAGAAGAAGTGTCGGTCCAAATTATACTATTTCTACTGTAGTGAAATTGATGCCATTTTGGCGGTTTTAGGCACAAATGTTTTCAAATGTGAACTCTCCTGATCATAGGCGGATTATAATGAGGGCAATCTGGGCTACCGCCCGAGGCCCGGGCCTCCAGGGGGCCCATGGCCAGATTGCCCTCATTATAATGTTTTCGGCAGAGGGGGACCGCACTGTGCCTTAGACGCCGGCCGCATCAGGGACACAGACACGCCCCCTGCACACTGAGTGCTGCGTCTCCAGATCTGACATCACACAGCGGCGCCTGGAGCTCATCAGCCTGCCGGAGAGGAGCATCAGCCTGCCGGAGAGGAGCTCGTGCAGCAGACCTCAGTGGATGGTGGTAAATATGAGGATTGATGAGGGGGCTGCAGGACGCTGCTCTCCTCCTGATGAGTTCACACAGATCCCATACTGTCTGGTCAGCAGTCGCTCTGCTGGGGCTCAGTGTGACTTATTGCCGGAGTCTGACCTTTGCTGCAGATCAGGTCACTCTGGGTCATCGACTCCAGCGTCACCAGATCTGCAAGAAAATTCAGAGTCCTGCAATAAATCACACTGAGCCACAGCAGAGACCACAGACATCGCATACAGGATCCTATACTGACTGATCAACCCAAAACCTACAGGACATCACATTCTATACTGCTCCATATATAATATGTGAGGTCCTGTAGGCAGGTTCAGGTGTGATCAGTACAATGTATATCCCTGTACAAAATGTCACATTCAGTAAGCAGATTAGTGTATGGTATACTGTGGTACAGACATCAGATGGGATATAACAATGTGTATAGTATATAACATCTGATGTCTGTATCACAGTATATCATATTAGCTATTGAACTCGTTCTACGCCAAGGTGGCAAGCTTTTTTATTGGTACATGCTCCTCCATCCTGGTCCCCCATCCTGGTATATACTCCCCCATCCTGGTATATACTACCCCATCCTGGTCCATGCCCCCTCCCCATCCTGGTATCCCATCCTGGTATATGCTCCCCAAGCCTGCTCCCCAATCCTCGTATATACTCCTCCATCCTAGTATATGCTTCCGCATCCTGGTATATGCTCCCCTATTCTGGTCCATGCTTCCCCCCCATCCTGGTATATGCTCCCCCATCCTAGTCACACATCCTGATATGAACTCCCCCATCCATAAATAAATTAATAAAAAAGACTACTACTTGCTCTTCCACCTCTCCACTGCAGCGCTTCGTCTGCGTTATTTCACTAAAACTGCGCCGTAATCGGCGCCCGCGCATAGCGCAATATGTGTTTTCATTTTAATAAATACAATTGTGCAGAGTGTATTCAACAAAATGGTGCCAAAATACGCGCATGTGAATGCCACGCTGTCCATTTTGTTGAAGACACTATGCATATTTGTCTTCACTAAAATGACGCCAAAAATTGCGCTATGCGCAGGTGCTGATTTTGGCGCCACACTCTTCCCCTGACCTCTCCAGAGATGACCGGACTGAACAAGTATGTGTTTATGGTGCTCCAGATCACGATATGCGCTCAGTGCTTATGCATACCGCGATCTCCGATGCCACACTCCTCATCCCTGTCTGGGATGTGAATGTGTTTTTCTGTCTGCGGCCAGACTGTGCAGGTATTGTGCTTGCGCAGTCTATAGATGCTTCGGACAGAAGGAAACTTCCCTGATTGTACTATAGATACCAGTTGTAACATACCTGGCGGCCTCCTTGCATAGTGGTCCATCTCCCTCTGTGCAAGAGCGCGCACTTGATCTCCAGTCCAGTCTGCTAGCCTGGCTTCCCTCCATGCTGTCTGCTTGCCTCTGTTTCTGCTGCTTAAGGGCGGCGCCCGATCACTTCCTGTTTCTTGTACCTGCTGCAGACACACCCATTGTGCGTCCTCAGCCTATTGCTGTCTGTCACCTGGTATTTAACCCTGCTCCTCCCAATAAACCCTGCCTTAGCATTGTGTTCTGTCAGTTGGCTTCTGGTCACTGATATGCCAGGTCCCGTTTATGTTTCCTGCCTTCGGTATCAGTTCCCGTGTCTGAACTGTGTCCTGTCTGTATTATCTTCTAGCCTGTTGTCTTCTGCGTATCCTGGAGGCTGTATTTCCAGGCCTGTGTGAACACGCTCCTAGCCTGTTCTTTCCGCCTTCTAGGGGCCGCATACCTAGACCCGTTCCTGTATCTTGCCTGTTCCTGTCTGAACATGCTCCTAGCCTGTTCGTTCCGCCTTCTAGGGGCCGCATACCTAGACTCGCTCCTGTATCTTGCTGCTGTGTCTGTTCTTGTCTGAATACTCACCTAGCCTGTTTCCTGTTTTTCTCTATGTCCGTACCTTCCCTTTTTATGCAGAGTCTGAACTCGTACCTAACTCCTGCTCGTTGTCACTGTACTTCCGTTTGTGAGTTTGTGGTCCACTCGCTACTTCACTGCAAGTACCCTGTGGGTATCTGGTTCTGCCTTTCCATTCCTGTCTGTTCCGTGTGAACAGAGCCCTGTCCCCCCTGCTCTGCCTTGCTCACCGCTCCGGAAGTTCTTGCCTGCTCTGCCTTGCTCACCGCTCCGACGGTTCTAGCCTGCTCTGCCTTGCTCACTGCTCCGGCAGTCCTGCTCCGCTCTGACCCTTTGCTCACTGCTCCGGCAGTCTCGCTCCGCTCTGACCCTTTGCTCACTGCTCCGGCAGTCTCGCTCCGCTCTGACCCTTTGCTCACTGCTCCGGCAGTCTCGCTCCGCTCTGACCCTTTGCTCACTGCTCTGGCAGTCTCGCTCCGCTCTGTCCCTTTGCTCGCTGCTCCGGCAGTCTCGCTCCGCTCTGTCCCTTTGCTCTCTGCTCCGGCAGTCTTGCTCTGCTCTGACCCTTTGCTCGCTGCTCCAGCAGTCTCTCTCTGCTCTGACCCTTTGCTCGCTGCTCCGGCAGTCTCTCTCTGCTCTGACCCTTTTCTCTCTGCTCCAGCAATCTCGCTCTGCTCTGACCCTTTGCTCGCTGCTCCGGCAGTCTCGCTCTGCTCCGACCCTTTGCTCGCTGCTTCGGCAGTCTCGTCCTGCTCCTCTCTCGCTCACCGCTCCAAGCGGCCTTGTCCTGCTCTTCTCTCACTCACCGCTCCAGGCGGTCTCGTCTTGTTCTGCTCTTGCTCGCCGCTTTGGGCGGCCTCACTCTGCTGTTTGTCCACCACATCTGCGGTTCTGTTCCTGAGTCCCAGTCTGTACTGGGTCCTATCCACTCGGTGCTCCAACCTGTTGTACCTGCCAGTACCTCCCTGCCTGCATACCAGTCGTGCTTACCAGCATCCACCCGTCTGTATTCCAGCCGTGTCTGCCTATACTCACCAGTCGGTGTGCCAGCCTAACCTGTCTGTTCCAGTATTCCCCTGTGTGGGTCAATAGCCGTATCCGGGGTCTGACCTGGAGTAGCACCTGGTCCCTCTGACCGGTCGCTCCCTGGTGCACTGGCGTCGTATGCCGTCGTGCGACCATGGTCGGATCGGGCAGATACTTAGTTACGCCCCTCCAGGCACTCTACGGTTCATGGCACAGTGGAATCACTGCATAGACACGCACACGCCACTCAGCCCGGGCGTGTGCATTACACCAGTCATGTATTGTCATATAGACTGTACAGGGCCGTACCTAGGGGAATCGGGGGGGCATGTGACCTGGGCACATTCGTCAGGGGGGTGCCTTCGGGCCACCTCATGCGGTGGTCAGAGGTGTCTCCCAGGCAGCTGCATTTTGCATTTGACCATTCTCTGAGCTGGCTGTGGAACCGACAGTCGATCAGAGAAGGGAGCTATGTACGGGCTCATACTGTATATAGGGAGCTATGTGGGGGCTCATACTGTATCTAGGAGGCTATGTGAGGGCCTATACTGTATCTAGGGGCTATGTAGGGGCTCATACTGTATCTAGGAGGCTATGTGGGGGCTCATACTGTATGTAGGTGGCAGTGTAGGGGCTCATACTGTGTGTAGGGGGCTGTGTAAGGGCTCATACTGTATCAAGGAAGCTATATGGGGGCTCATACAGTATATAGGGGGATGTCAGCATACTTAAAACTGCTCAATATTAAGTCATACAATTAATATTATTTTTTATTATTTAGTTAATATTATTAATATGGAGCAGAATTAAATTCAGCCAATTGGTTCGGCTTCCACAACAGTCACAGTCTCTCATGTGGCCACTTGGGAAAAATAATCTCCCACCGCTGCTCTATTCTGTATAGCGCTATGTTATGTATAGGGCTGTGTACATAATGGAAAAAAAATTCCGTCATTTTCCATCTACAGATGTGATCAAAGCATCTGTGTGTTACTCACATAACCTATCACATGATCTATCAAAGGGGATCATGTGACATGTCACGTGATACATCAGGTGCCTGGGGTGGGCACGCCTTCTAAACTGCCCGGGGCCTTGGCTACTCTTAATCCACCCCTGCTCCTGACTCAGTCTCCATCTAATTGGTTGGCTGTAGAGGAAGAAGTGTCGGTCCTAATTAAACTATTTCTACTCTAGTGAAATTGATGCCACTTTGGTGGTTTTAGCTCCAAATGTTCTCAAATGTGAACACTCCTGATTCAGTCTCCATCTACTGGGTTAGCTGTAGGGGAAGAGGTGTCATTCCTAATTCCACAATTTCTAATGTAGTGAAATTAATGCCGCTTTGTTGGTGTCTGCCAGCAATTTTTGGAAATGTGGGGAATACTGATTGGTTCTCCATCTATTGGGTTGGCTGTAGTGGAAAAGGTGTCGGTCCCCATGATACTACTTATACTCTAGGGAAATTGATGCCACTTTGGTGGTTTTAGGCCCAAATGTATTCAAATTTTAACACTCCTGATTGGGTCTCCATCTACTGGTTTGGCTGTAGTGGAAGAGGTTTTGGTCTCCTTTACAATAGATATACTTGAGTGAAATAAATTTTTTGGTGCAGATATTGTTCTCCACACAGGGGTACACATACCTGATAAACTCAAAATTGGTATATTAAGCAGACTATGTTCACAGGAGAACACATGATAAAATAGAAATTGGTTTTCTTTCTACTGTGCTATATAAAACTCGCTACATCTCTGCTTAAAATTGTTAGGGGCAGATATTCTTCTCCACTCAGGGGTACATAGACCTGATAAACTCAAAATTGGTATATAAAATAGACTACATCTCTGTTTAAATTTTTTTGGGGCAGATATTGTTCTCCTGACCCTCGACTGTACTGTGCTGTCAGGGCAAGAAGAGGAGGAGGGTAGCTCTGAGGACGAGGAATGGGATAACACATTGGATGATGACGAAGAGGTTACATTGCATCCTATAGTGCAGACACGAAGAGAACTGCATCCTTAGCAACAACCGTGGCAGTGACCAGCAGCAGTTGCGGGTCTGCTGCTCGCAGGGGCGGCAATGGTTGCCTAGCCTGGGCCTTTTTTGAGACCGCAAAGAATGAGCCAGCTCACATTATCTGCAAAATTTGCAATAAAAAGCTCAGTAGAGGCAAAAAGTGCAATAATTTGAGTACTACATGCATGAACCTTTACATGCACAATCAACATGCATTACTCTGGCAATTTCACTGCGATAAAATTCCTCAATAACCTTCAGCCGCCCGATCAACTGCATCTGCTGCTTCTTCTTCCTCCTCTGTTACCATGCTAAGTATTGGCACGCAGGTCTCCCACCGCAGAACTTCTGGTTCTCTATCCGCTCCAGTCAGGGTGAGTGAAAGCCCATCAGCTGTAACGGAAGCGGACATGCCTGCTGTGTTTGTTTCGCCGAGCACACCACATGTTTCTCAATCCACCGTAACATCTGTGCCTGCACCTCACTCACAGTCCAGCAGTTTGTGTGTTTCACCATATTCCGCTCTCTCTCAGCACTGCAACCAGCTCTTGGTCCCGCAGTTGTGGTCACGTAAAAGATTGTTTCCTCCCACACATGACAAATCTAAGAGGTGGAAATCCACCATCTCCAATCTGTTGGCCATGAAAATGGTGGTGTCAGGCCCTAATTTTTTTTGAACTGTGAACACTCCTGAATGGCTGCTTTTTTACTGAGGAGGTAACTGAAGAACCTGGGGGAACCCCCGGAAACACAGGGAGAACATACAAACTACTTGCAGATGTTGTCCTCTATCATTATAAAGGAGTTAGCTCGTTGTCTAGGAGACCAACCACTACTGCTGTCTACCTTGTGAACATTGTGTTGAAGCTTGCAAGGTGTCATGGGTTTACTGTGATGGAGAGGAGCCAGGACACAGCAGTGTCTGATTCCTCCCACTCCTGCAGTCACTAGAAGCCTTTCGCCTTCATATTAATTGGTGCAGGGGTTAATCTGCTCAGTTGTAAGCTCCTGGAATCTTATCATGATTTATGCTCTCTGCAGATTTGTCCCGTGCATCTCCTTTCCTATGATAATGCTGTACCCCAACACATCAGACTGTCGCCTACCGTGGAAACTTTGAATAGGAAGCTGAAGATCCACTTTTTGGGACAAGCGTACAATCTACGGTAAGCCTCGCTCCAGCATACCGCTGCATGACTAGCTGTACCCTGACCTAATGTATCCTCACCCATCACTTGTAGATTGTTTGTGCTCCCTCATCGGCAGGATCCTCTCTCCTCTTTACCAGTTGGTGAACCCTTTTCACATGTAACGCGCCACGGAATAAATGTCGCTGTAATAGTAATAATAATTATAGTACTTGTACTCTGGGTCAATTGATGCCACTTTCCTGGTGCCTACCCATAATTTGATGTGTTTTGGCAGCTTTTGGCCCATTTGAAGGTGTTGAATATGCTTTTTTTTTTGTCCCCTCCATTGAATCCTATGGCATTGGGAAATGTTCGACGAACATTCGACGAATAAAATCGGCGAATGTCTAAATATTCGGCGAATATTTCCGAACCGAACATTGAAATGTTCGCTCATTTCTAGTCACAACGTCTGCACCCAGTGAACTAAGTGATACATCGCTGGAATCAGGGTCTCAATCCTATATTATGTTGCTCTCAGATGAGGAAGCAAAAACCTGGTGACAGATTCCCTTGACAAGTCAATGGGGTTGTAGCAGAGTAAAAAAAGTTGTATAGGAATTAATGTGGACAGTACTAAGTCTGCATAAGCATTCATATCTGCTTTAAGATTCAAAATTCATGTAAAGTAAATTTTTGTTTGATGAGAGACAATTATGTTATTATAATTCTATGTTAGTTAGAAGGCTCTCTTATAAATGTTGCATTGGGGCCCATGAGTTATAAATGACACATCTGCACAAAAGTCGAATGAATAAATATATATTTATAGCCATTTCCTTTTCCTTGATTGGTTTCTTCTGCACACTGCCTTAGAGGAGAAAACTGTAAACAACATTTCTTGTTGTAAAGTTCGCGTTTGGTTACTTTATCATTGTAAAAATTGAAACATTTTTTATGATTGTTATTATTATAACCCCTGGTTGTGCTTTATTCTTGCACTATAATTTAGCAGGGGGAATTATTGCTTGTTTTCCTCCATCTGTACTGATCAAATGCTTACAACTAAATTAAGCCTTCTTGTTTTATCAATGTTTTCAACTTTAAACTTTATATAGAAGTATTTTCATATAGAACACAAAGAAAAATGTTTTACAGATATCTCATAATTTATTTTAAAGACTTTCTAGACAAAGCAACAGTCCTCAGAATCAAAATATGACATATTGGTAATTTTTTTTACACTATTTCATACTGAATTGCACATTACCCTAGCTAGAATTGAAGAACAGCTAAATGCAGATGAGGTATATTTTAAGATAAAACATCCTATAATATAGCAGTTATCATTTCTTGTACAACAAAGTTCTTTTGTAATAAACAGCTGTTGTTCTTTTACATTAAATTTGCCCTGTCTTATTCCATAATTTCTAAATTTTGTGACTATTATGTGAACAATCATTCCAAATGTGCAATCATAAATACCAAGGCTGTAAACGCTAGCAAATTTAATTTTTTTTCTATGAACACAAATGTTAGATTCTATATATTTGTAATAGTGCTCTCTCAGCAAGCAATTATAACAACTTGAAACTGAAAGAAAAGGAATGTGTATGTAAAGAATGAAATGCAATTCTTTGTACTCCATCTAGTAAAGTCTCAATTCACTAACTTAATTTTTAACATAAAAAATAATATTTCATTATTAATTTTATTTTTGTGAGCAATATAATTAGGACTTTAGTATTAAAATAATTTTGGAATTTGAGCCAAAGAAATTATTTTGTTTTTGCATCCATGCATTCCGAGAGCCAAAACTTTTTACATCAACATTTGGATTTTTGTAATTCGTTTCCTCACAGATTCTGAAAAAAATGGCGGTCACTGGCCAACATTTTTTTGAACCATAAAAGGCCACTAAAAGATTAAATAATATTTTAAAAATAACTTATACTCATCTTACCCCTCACTTCTTCCTCCCCTCATTGTCATCTGAAATCCCCAGGCCTCTCACACTGAGCCAGAACTTCTGGCTCTGATAAGGTCCGAGATCTTTTTTGTGTGTGTGAAGACAAGATCATGGAGCACATAGTGACATCATGATGTCATGACTTTATGAGTAGAACCCAGCCAGGCCTCATCAGAGCGAGAAGTTCTGGCTTTGGCGCTTTTCAGGTAACCATCATGGAAGTTCTAACTGCAAGTACAGTGGGATAGGGTGCACTGCATTTTCAGATCTGATGTGCTCACTCCTTTTCTCTACCTACCACCAGAATCCAGCCTTTGATTGACAGGTTACTCTTCTCTCAAAGACCTGTCTTCCATGTGCAGGTGCCTTTATTGCCATGATTAATTTCATCAAAATAGGTGTGGATGTGCCGCAAGCTCCTGATGTTGTGAGATCAATTGACTGGCTCCTGCAATGTCATCAGGAGTTTACTGTGCATGCGTAGCTCTTTCTGATAAGACAAAATTGGGAAATAAAGGCACCGGTGCAGAATATTTGGTAAGCGGGAGACAGGTCGGTCACTTAGAGAAAAGTGACCTGCCAATTATATACTCGAGGCCATCGATGGGCAGGAATAGGGGAAAGAGCACAGCAGAACTGGAAATGCAGTGTCCACTCTGCTGCACTTGAAAATAAAACTTCAAGATGGATTTCCCAAAACTTCCCCAAACAAATGTATGAATGTAATAATCCTTAAAGGGGTGTTACACTCATGCCTTTAGTTAGGGGTATAATATCCTGCTGAGAAGACCTTTTTAAGTGTTACATTATATACATCTGACACCAAGGATGCAACAACAGGCTGAGGGGCATCAACATTATTAGAAAGGATCATGTTTGCTTCCAAAGATGTTCATACCATTTCAAGGTGGCTAATAGTGATGAGCGAATGTGCTCGCCACTGGTTGGTACTCACCCAAGCATCACTGTGCTCGATGAGCTGGGCGCTCAGCAAGAATTTCCCTGTTGCTCGAGTGGGAATTCAGCTCCCCTCCATGCATGTTTGGCGCTCTTTAGAGAGCCAATGAAAATGCATGGATTGCCTTCCATGCACTGTAATGCCGTAGCCATGTTGGTTGTGGGCATTATAGTGATTGACTGGCCGCACAGCATCATCAGGTGTATATAAGACCAGGTGCCGCCATGCTCGTCACAGTATACCCCGGAATCAGGCAGAGTAGGGAGAGATGCTTCTGCGTCTGGGAGACATTTGCTTGTTTATAGTTAGTATAGGTATTCCACAACATCTTTCTATATCCATCTGAACTAATCCAGCTGCATATATTCAGTGGTGATAGCAGAAGTTAGGCAGGCAGTGTATGTGGCAGTCTGCCGTGCATGATACAGCAGAAGAGGGTCCATTGAACGTGCTGATAGTATAGGTATTCCACAACATAAACAGTACAGACCAAAAGTTTGGACACTCCTTCTCATTTAAAGATTTTTCTGCATTTTGATGACTATGAAAATTGTACATTCACACTGAAGGCATCAAAACTATGAATTAACACATGTGGAATTATATACTTAACAAAAAAGTGTGGAACAACTGAAAATATGTCTTATATTCTAGGTTCCTCAAAGTAGCCACCTTTTGCTTTGATGACTGCTTTGCACACTCTTGGCATTCTCTTGATGAGCATCAAGTGGTAGTCACCGGAAATGGTCTTCCAACAATCTTGAAGGAGTTCCCAGAGATGCTTAGCACTTGTTGGTCCTTTTGCCTTCACTCTGCGGTCCAGCTCACCCCAAATCATCTCGATTGGGTTCAGGTCTGGTGACTGCAGAGGCCAGGTCATCTGGCGTAGCACCCCATCACTCTCCTTCTTGGTCAAATAGCCCTTACACAGCCTGGAGGTGTGTTTGGGGTCATTGTCCTGTTGAAAAATAAATGATGGTCCAACTAAACGCAAACCGGATGTAATAGCATGCCGCTGCAAGACGCTGTGGTAGCCATGCTGGTTCAGTATGCCTTCAATTTTGAATAAATCCCCAACAGTGTCACCAACAAAGCACCCCCACACCATCACACCTCCTCCTCCATGCTTCACGGTGGGAACCAGGCATGTAGAGTCCATCCGTTCACCTTTCCACTGGTCTAATGTCCATTCCTTGTGATCTTTAGCCCAAACAAGTCTCTTCTGCTTGTTTTTTGTCCTTAGCAGTGGTTTCCTAGCAGCTATTTTACCATGAAGGCCTGCTGTACAAAGTCTCCTCTTAACATTTGTTGTAGAGATGTGTCTGCTGCTAGAACTCTGTATGGCATTGACCTGGTCTCTAATCTGAGCTGCTGTTAACCTGCGATTTCTGAGGCTGGTGACTCGGATAAACTTATCCTCAGAAGCAGAGGTGACTCTTGGTCTTTCTTTCCTGGGGCGGTCTTCATGTGAGCCAGTTTCTTTGTAGCGCTTGATGGTTATTGCAACTGCACTTGGGGACACTTTCAAAGTTTGCCCAATTTTTCGCACTGACTGACCTTAATTTCTTAAAGTAATGATGGCCACTCGTTTTTCTTTACTTAGCTGCTTTTTTCTTGCCATAATACAAATTCTTACAGTCTATTCAGTAGGACTATCAGCTGTGTCTCCACCTGACTTCTGCACAACACAACTGATGGTCCCAACCCCATTTATAAGGCAAGAAATCCCACTTATTAAACCTGACAGGGGACATCTGTGAAGTGAAAACCATTTCCAGTGACTACCTCTTGAAGCTCATCAAGATAATGCAAAGAGTATGCAAAGCAGTCATCAAAGCAAAAGGTGGCTACTTTGAAGAACCTAGAATATAAGACATATTTTCAGTTGTTTCACACTTTTTTGTTAAGTATATAATTCCACATGTGTTATTTCATAGTTTGATGTCTTCAGTGTGAATATACAATTTTCATAGTCATGAAAATACAGTAAAATCTTTAAATGAGAAAGTGTGTCCAAACTTTTGGTCTGTACTGTATATATATATCCATCTGAACTAACAGTCCATCTGAGGACTAAACCAGCTGCATATAATCAGTGCTAGGCAGGCAGTGTATGTGGCAGACTGCAGTGTATGATACAGCACAAGAAGGTCCATTTAACGTCCTGTCTGCTGCTGCTGTAATATTTACAGATATTTCTAGACACAGAAAGGCAATTTTTTTTTAATCTTAATCCTGTTTTTTTGCTTGAAAAGCAATCCAGAGTACACCATTTTTCTGCTCCATTTGCTTGTTCTCACTGCAGAATAAAGCCAGATCTGTACCATATTTCAGCAATAAGAATCCAGAAATTTGAACTGAATGTGGAAAATGTTGGCCTAGTTTTCCATTCTGCTGCAGTGTGTCGGTGAAGCTATTCACACTAGGTCTCTATGTATAATAATATTAGTAAATTACAGGCCTACTATTTAAAACCGTGGTTCTGTCAGACATATCACATATAAGACAGTTCAAAAATCATACATTTCTTCCATTTTCATTCCGTTGCAATGTGTCAATGAAGATATTCACACTAGGTCTCTGTGTAGAATAATATTAGTAAATTACAGGCCTACTATTTAAAACTGTGGTTCTCTGTCAGACATAACACCTATAAGAGTCTTCCAAAATCTGACATTTCTTCCATTTTCATTCCATTGCAGTTTGTCGGTCAAGCTATTCACATTAGGTGTCTGTGAAGGATAGCATTAGCAAATTACAGGCCTGCTATTTAAAGTTGTGGTTCTCTGTCAAACATATCACATATAACTGCATTCCAAAATCAGCCATTTCTCATGAACGTGGAAAATATTGTCCTCCATCAAAAATGGGCAAGGTGTGTGGCAAGGGACGAGGAAGTGGACGTGATCGTGATGGTGCATGCAGAGGCCGATGCCGAGGACGTGGCCGTGGGCAAGCTGAAATTTTGCCACAACAAACACCCACATCTTGTCGCTTAACCTTCCTGTCCGAATTAGTAGGGGACTGCAGAGCACCACTAGTGAACACAGAGCAGTGTCAAAAGGTTATTGGCTGGATAGCAGATAATGCTTCCAGTCAATTAGCCACCACCACCACCACCCTGTCTTCCACATCGTCAAGTCTCAGTAGCATTGAGTCTGGACCACATATTCCTCACCCTGATCCTCTTTCCTCTCACCATGCTGAGTGCCCGGAGACAACTGATCCCACACTTGGACACTCAGAAGAGCTGTTCACTTTTCCATTTTCTCACAAGTCCAGCTTCAAGCAAGTCAAGAGGAGAAAGCGTGTAGCGATGCCCAAATATTGGAGCAGCCGCAGTCACATGAAGGCAACGGTGGGAAAGTGCAATTACTGTTACAAGAGATGGATGATGATTAGACACAATTGCCAGAAAGTCAGGAGGAGGACCAGGGTGCTTCAGTGGAAGACGAGGTGGTGGATGATATAGTAACTGACCCAACCTAGCAGGGAGACAAACAGAGCTAGGACAGCAGCACACAGGGGGAAGGAGGCGTAGTGACACAACAGGCATGAAGAAACAGTGTGGTGGCTGCAGACACAAGGCGGGAAAGCATTCCTTGTAATGCCAACGCGACAGAAGTTGCCAATACAACTATTAGGTCTTCCTGAGTCTAGTTATTTTTTAAAGACTCTGCAGATAACCCAAAAAAGGCCATTTGCACCACCTGCCAGGTCATCATCAACAGGGGTGGCAAAATTTGCAGCCTGACCACCATCAGCATGATCAGGCACATGGCAGTAAAGCACCCGACTAAGAGGGCCGAACCCCAGGGTCCAGCAACAGTGTCTGCGGGTGACACCACTACTTGTTCCACTGTTGAGCGTGCACTCCAATCTCCTGTCCATGGCACATGCCAAGGTGCCTCCTGTTGGACACTCTCAACTGTCACCATCAGCAAACACGTCCATGTCCTTGTCCCAGTGCAGCGTTTAGCTGTCCCTACCCGAGTTCTTGTAACACAAGCGCAAATACACAGCCAATGCCCCACAGGCCACACTTCTAAATTTAAACATTTTGCGAATGCTTGCGCTCAAAATGTTGCCTTAGGCTCGGTCAGACGGAAAATTTCTGCAGCCTGATGGTGGCAGCCATCCCTCGGTACTCAGTCCCCAGCCGCCACTATTTCTCCCGGTGTGCCATCCCCGCATTACACAAGCACGTGTCCCACAACATTAGACGTGCTTTCAACAACGCAGTTGCTGGGAAAGTCCAGCTACCCAAGAAACGTGGACAAGTGCTTGTGGGCAGGGACGGTACATCTCGCTGATGGCACACTGGGTTAATATAGTGGAAGAACACGTAGTCCCGATGCCGAGGATTGTGGGCCCTTGGTCAATCAGGGTTGCCCCCACATTCTACAGCTCCTGCACCTCCTACTCCTCCTCCTCTTCAGCTTCCATCTCTGAAATGACCACATCAGTCACAAGCTGGAAGCACTGCTGTCCTGTCTTGATCAAGCTGCAACAGGCTGTGATGAAGCTAATATGCTTAGGTGACAAATCGCACAACGCTGAAGAGTTGTGGACAGCTCTGAAAGAGCAGGCAGATCTGTGGCTGACACCGCTGAACCACCAGCCAGGTATGGTCATGTGTGACAATGGCCGGAACTAGGTGGTGGCTCTGAGGCGGAGCGAGCTTCCACACATACCATGCCTGGCCCATGTGCTTAACCTCGTGGTTCAGCGGTTTATCAAAACCTATCTGGATCTGTCAGATTTGCTTGTCCGCGTGTGTGCCCATGTTAGAAAGTCAGCTACAGCTTCCACTGCCCTTGCCTTGCTTCAGCAGCATTTGCAGCTTCCAGCTCACCGACTGATCTGCGATATCCCCATGTGTTGGAACTCTGCATTGCAGATGTTGGGAAGGATTTATGAGCGGAAGAGGGCAGTTGTTGACTATCAGCATCAACAAGGCCATCAGTATTCAGGTCAGACTCCACACATAAGTCCTCAGGAGTGGACATGGATGTTAGACATATGTACCATCCTCCAAAACTTTGAGGACTCAATCAAAATGATAATTATCATCACCATCTCACTTCTCTGTCTTCTGAAATGCTCTCTGCTCCCAATTAAAGAGGATGCATTGCACGCGGAGTGCGATGAGATGGAGCAAGGAACCATACAGGGTGATTCCACACAGGCCAGCCTCATCTCATCCCAATGTGGATTGGGTGACAATGAGGAAGAGAAGGAGGAAGAACAGAAGCTAGTTTCCTGCGCTATAGAAGATACTACCTGCACAACTGTCATATGTCATACCGTCTGTTCAGCGTGGATGGCCTGAGGACAGGGAGGAGGAGGGAGAGGCGGAGGATGAGGAGGAGAGCATGGACAGTCATCCTATTGATGAGGACACCTAAGTCTTGCCTGTTTGCAGTCTGGAACACATGGCTTAGTTTATGTTATGCGGCCTTTCCCGTGACCCTCACATTATCCAAATTTTGGGTGACAGTCATTATTGGTACGTGACACTTCTAGACCCACGCTACAAGGAGACCTTTCTGTCTCTTATTCCCTTGTAGGACAGTCTTAATGAAATGGTGCAGTACAAGAAGGCCCTTGTTGCGGAATTATTAAAAAATTCCCATCTGAAAATGCTAGCAGCAGGGGTCACAGTCCGTTGGACAACCAAGGAGTACAGGCGAGAGAGCCTCAAATGCAATCGTGCAGAGGCAGAGGAACACTGTCAAAGTTCTGGGACAGTTTTCTCAGACCCTCCAATCACACAAGCCCTGATGGGTGGGGTACTCTCTCAAAGAATGAAAAGTTTCTGAAGATGATGAGGGAGTACCTTGCTGACTGCACCAACATCCTCTGTGATTCCTCTGTGCCTTATAATTATTGGGTATCCAAGCTGGACATGTGGCATGAACTGGCTCACTATGCCTTGGAGGTCCTGGCCTGCCCTGCCGCTAGCGTTTTGTCAGAGTGGGTTTTTAGTGCCGCCGGTGGAATTATAACTGATAGGCGCATCCGCCTGTCAACTGAAAATGCTAACAGGCTGCCTCTTATGAAAATGAACAAGGGCTGGACTGGGTCACACTTCTCAACACCACAGAATGATAGCAGCATAGCATAAACTCAAATACAGTGTCATTTTTGGGAGTTCTAACTCTATTGCCATGCACCTCTGTCTTCACACCCAGACATGGGTATGCGCTTCCTGACTTTGTCTATTTGCTCTTGTCCTCCTCTTTCTCCGCATCCTCATCCTCCACCACCATATCACCACCAAATGTACCATATCAACGTATCTACGTCTCTTGCAATGGACATTGGAGTTCCTCCAAATTTTTGGCAGCCGTTGCTTCACTGCATAGGCAAACAATATGGGAGACACGCTTCCTAATAATGGGAACATTGTTTTCAGGAGGCCCTCAGACCTCTATGTCTCTTGCAAGGGGCATTGGGGTTCCTCCAAATTTTTGGCAGCTGTTGCTTCACTGCATAGGCAAACAGTATGGGAGACACCCTTCCTAGTAATGGGAGAATTTTTTGCAGGAGGTCCTCAGACCTCTACATTGGACTGCCTCCAAATTTTTGCAGGCATTGCTTCACTGCATAGGCAAAGAGTATGGGAGACACACTTCCTAATATTGGGAGCATTTTTTGCAGGAGGCCCACTGACTTCTACATCTCTTGCAAGGGGCATTGGAGTTCCTCCAAATTTTTGGCAGCCGTTGCAGTCACTGCATAGGCAATAACAGTATAGAAGATAAATTCGTTAATAATGGGAACAACAAAGCATAGCCAGCTGATGGCTCTCTAACAATAGAGAGGGCCAATTGGTGGCCCTTTAAGAATAGTAAGGCTGCATGCCCACTATGCATTTTTCAAGCGTTTTTGCCGCAGAATTTTTCCAGCGAAAAAGCTTAAAAAACACTTGTCAATATGTGCCCCATCGTCCCCAATGATTATCCGCATGTGCTGTGCACATGCTGCGGAAATTTCCGCTGCGGATTATCATTGCGGAAAAATACGCAGCATGTCCATTAATTTTGCAGGCATGCAGCGTAACTGCTGCCATTGACTTGCATTGAAACGCTTAATATCCGCATCACTACATGTGCACATGCGGATATTAAGCAATTTAATGTGCGGATGATCCCCGGGTCTGGAGAAGAGGAGACTCTCCTTCAGACCCGGGTACCATGACACCTGTTAAAAAAAGAATTTAAAATAAAAAATAAACATTATACTCACCTTCCGATGTCCCACGGTCTTTCCTCCGCTGCGTCCGGTCTCTTGTACGGCTCGCTGTGGTGTGAAAGGACTTTTCATGACGTCATTTAGTCATGTGAGAGGTTATGCGACAGCCGACGTCAGGTCCTTTCACACCACCGCGAGCCGTACAAGAGACCGGACGCAGCGGAGAAAAGACCGGGGCCATCAGAAGGTGAGTATAATTGTTTTTTTTGTTTTTTTTTACCATTTTTATTCTTTTTTTCAACTATTAACTTGGTCACACTATATAAATCCATGCCGGTTGGATTTATATAGTGTGACCAAGTTGTCAAGCACTTTTCCAAGTGATGCTAAAATCGCTTGGAAAAGCACTTGATAACCTGCATGCAGAAATGTATGCAAAAACGCTTGACAAATGCTTCTATCTGGCAGGAAAAGAGCATGTAAAATCCGCATGCATTTTTCCTGCCAGGGAGATGCGGAAAAAAACATCATTCAGGATGCAGCTCTTCAACCTGACAAATACTTGCTCTACCACACAGTAGCTAAGAAGCACCTGTCTCAAGCAGTGTTTCTTGCAGTCATAAATAGGTAACAGTGACAATCTTGCATTAGATCCCACAATATCACTTTAACACCTTATCTCAAGGACAGTTTTTCATTTTTGCACTTTTATTTTTCTTCTCTTTGTTCCAATAGGCATACCTTTTATATTAAGTCCAAATGATCTTAACCCTGTGTTATCTTCTAGATGTCATAATCAATAGTGTTCACGTCATTTAGGAGATTGTAAGAGCGAGTGGGCTCCTTCTCTCACCCTTCAGCACCCCCACAACATGATCACGGGGGGAGCCGAGGGTTGTTATGGCAGCCGGAGGTCAACTCATGTCTTCCTGGTCTGCCAGCTAAGGTGGTCTGTTAGACTCAGCCTGCAGCAGGCTCTAACAGGCGATCAAGCTGACAAGTCTTAATACATTTGTATTGCAATGCATGAAACCAGTGATCAGAAAAATAAAGTTCAGGGACTAATTAAGAAAGTGAAAAAAGTAAAAAAAAAAAAACTATTTAAAAAAAAATCACTAAATAAAATGAAAAATTAAAAAAACATTAAACCAATAAATCAGTATATTTATGTGAAAACAAAAATAAACAAAAAAAGTACACATGTATGGTACCGCTGCGCCTCAAATGACCCTATCTATAAAACTGTCACACTAGTTGACCCCTTCAGTGAACACTGTAAAAAAAAATGTGGCAAAAAACTATGCTTTTTCATCATACTGTAAAAAAAAAACTTCAGACCAAAATCCAAGTGAGGAGACTCCAGCGATGTGGTGTAATTAAAATTTCCATTTATTTGAAGGATGATATTTTCATAAAAAATGCACTTACAAAAAGAGCCAATTCACACCATATGGGCAAACAGAGTAAAAAATACGCTACCCGTTTCGCCTTAGAAAAGCCTTAATCATGGTACATACATTGGAATACAAGCAGGGTATAAATAAAAAATAACAGCAAACTGACAAAGGAAGTCCAATCAGTTAATTCTTGTGACGTTCAGGTATTATATCTTCGTTTCCACGTTGGAGACAGGCTTTTTTCTATTCGTGGTTATTTAATGCTACAGACGTTATAATAAAAGTCCTGACATTGAATTTTCTAGCAAGAGAATTGAAACAAATTAGCTGAACAGTATAGATTCTGCATGTTCGAAACAGTAATAAGTATGTGAAACACAATATGCACCAAGGAAATATACGCATGTACACTACCGTTCAAAAGTTTGGGGTCACCCAGACAATTTTGTGTTTTCCATGAAAACTCATACTTTTTATTTATCAAATGAGTTGCAAAATGAATAGAAAATATAGTCCAGACATTGACAAGGTTAGAAATAGTGATTTTTATTTGAAAGAATAATTTTCTCCTTCAAACTTTGCTTTTGTCAAAGAATGCTCCCTTTGCAACAATTACAGCATTGCAGACCTTTGGCATTCTAGCTGTTAATTTGCTGAGGTAATCTTGAGAAATTTCACCCCATGCTTCCTGAAGCCCCTCCCACAAGTTGGATTGGATTGATGGGCACTTTTTGCGTACCATACCGTCAAGCTGCTCCCACAACAGCTCTATGGGGTTGAGATCTGGTGACTGCGCTGGCCAATCCATTACAGATAGGATACCAGCTGCATGCTTCTTCTCTAAATAATTCATGCATAATTTGGAGGTGTGCTTTGGGTCATTGTCCTGTTGTAGGGTGAAATTGGCTCCAATCAAGCTCTGTCCACAAGGTATAGTGTGGCGTTGCAAAATGGAGTGATAGCCTTCCTTATTCAAAATCCCATTTACCTTGTACAAATCTCCCACTTTACCAGCACCAAAGCAACCCCAGACCATCACATTACCTCCACCATGCTTGACAGATGGCGTCAGGCACTCTTCTAGCATCTTTTCAGTTGTTTTGCTTCTCACAAATGTTCTTCTGTGTGATCCAAACACCTCAAACTTTGATTCGTCTGTCCCTAAAACTTTTTCCAATCTTCCTCTGTCCAATGTCTGTGATCTTTTGCCCAAATCTGTGAATCACCTGAGGGTTAAAAATACTGAATACTCCCCTAGATGAATTCCTCAACAGGTGTAGCTTCCAAAATGGGGTCACTTGTGGGGGTTTCTGTTTTGGTAGCC
The DNA here is from genome assembly GCF_046119375.1 of Phyllobates terribilis. NCBI lineage: Eukaryota > Metazoa > Chordata > Amphibia > Anura > Dendrobatidae > Phyllobates > Phyllobates terribilis. The sequence continues at coordinate 172,160,139 of NW_027362771.1, forward strand.
CAGGTGCTCCTGAAAGGTAACATGGCTTCCGCAACCTATTCCAGCCAAAATGGTATTCCTTCCCTTCCAAGCCGTGTCGTTTGACTAAACAGTAGTTTTCTACCACATGTGGGGTATCGGCGTACTCAAGAGAAATTGCACAACAAATGGTATAGTCCATTTTCCCCTGTTACCCTCACAGCTCAATGTTAAAAAATTCTGTGAAGCACCTGAGGGTTCAAAGTGCACACCACACATCTAGATAAATTGCTTAAGGGGATTACTTTCCTCACTGGGGTCACTTGTGGGGGGTTTCCACTATTTAGGCACATCAAGGGCTCTCCAAACGCGACATGGCGTCCACTATCGATTCCAGCCAATTTTTTCATTTGAAAAGTTAAATGGTGCTCCTTCCCTTCCAAACCCTGCTGTGCGTCCAAACAGTTTTCCATCGCATTTGGGGTATCGACGTACTCAGAAGAAATTCCCCAAAAATTCTGGGGTCCATTTTCTTCTGATACCCTTGTGAAAATAAACAATTTGGGGCTAAATTAACATTTTTGTGGGAAAAAGAAACATTAAATTTTTTCCTTCTACATTACTTTAATTCCTGTGAAGCACTTGAAGGGTTAATAAACTTTTTGAATGTAAGACCAAAAAAAGAGAAAAATGATTTTATCTGTGAAATATAACCTGACTAACAAATCCCAAGATAGTATTAATATAATTGAATATTGAAGGGTTATTGTAGTTGTTTCAAAGATAAACAGAAAATCGAAAAATCAAAAAAACTGAGGGATCTGTTTTATGAAAAGTATAATAAATTTTATTTGAGATATATTATCACATAAATGAGAAACATAAAAGGTGAGATAAGACATACTGCTAAAATTGTTATAGAAAATAATAGGCAATAAATGCCCATAATAGTGGAAGAAACATAGGATCCCTAGCAATGTTCTCCAGAAGGTTTAAAGGGACAGCATGTATACTTATTGGTGTTGCATATGACTATAAAAAATAATGCCCTCACTGCATCAGTTTATAAAAATTAATGCTAATAATAGGCAAATGTAGATGACAAAGAGTACATAGGCGCCTATATGATCCAACTGTTCAAAAGGTGTGTATAGATTTTTTCCTTATTAACTGCTATTATAAGTAAGCAGACTAGAAGGGGCACATAAGCGTCTTTCTAATAAATCATAAACTAATAGTCATAGCAAGTCATCAATATAAAGGTGTTTTACCTTGAGACATGCTGTCGTTATGGAGCAAGCTGAGGGATCCGTGCAAGTGCCTCAATGCGCGATTCTCCTTCCGGCTTTGTTAGGAGTAGTGTTGAGTAGTGTTGAGCCACCCCCGTAGTGTTCGAGTTCGGTTCGGTTCGTCGAACACCCGTGTGTTCGCCGAACTGTTCGTCGAACTGTTCGTCGAACACCTTCGAACACCGTTAAAACCAATGGCAGGCAAACAAAAACACATAGAAACACATAGAAAACACCTTCAAAGGTGTCCAAAAGCTGACAAACTGCTCAGAAGACACAACTAACACATGGAAAAGTGACAAGTACATATAGTCATGCGAAAAGAAAAGAGGTGGAGGAGTAAAAGGAGGGGGAGACACAGATATAGGCATGTCATGCCCTTCTAAAATCCAAAAAGTGAGAAGCCGAGACGGCCAGTCCGCTCCTGCCCGTGCCACCTCCGTGTCGCCGGGTTTGTGCCAGAGCCGCGGTGAACCCTGACGGCCAGCCCCCCTCTCCCAATACTGGTGCCTGTCCGCTGGTGGGTCGAGAGAGCCCCCCTGTGGTGGAGGCAGCTCTAAGCTGTTTAATTTAAATTGTCCCTCTAATTTGAATGAATACACTTTAAATCCATTTACAAGGATCTATTGGAGGGCAAGTCTCATGCCAGCAGCCGCGTAATTCCAGCTCCAGTAGCGTCCACTAAAGCTGCTGCAGTTAAAAAGCTTTTATAAGGATCGAGCTCGGCTGTCCACCGCAAGGCATCCTAGTGCCAGTCCCAGCCCCTATGCCTTGGGGTGCCTCCTGATGCTCTTCACTGAGTATCCCGTGGTCCCGAAGCATTTCCTTTGAAAAAATTAAGTGTCCAAACTACAGGTGGTGTAGCTTGCTTAACAGCCGGGATAATCCGCTGACTAGCAGACACTGCTACTAGGCACAAAGTATTTCCTGGGCTAGATGCAGTTAAAAATTTGTAAGTAGATACTCTCGTTGGATGCTGAGAAAGCATTCCATAGAGTCTCCTGGCACACCATATATGATTCTCTTAAAAAGCTTGGGGTAGGGGTCTAGGGGACCCTTTTATAGCCAAAATCACGGCCCTGTATCACAATACGTCACCTAGGCTGAAGATAAATGGAACTGTAGCACCGAGGGCTCGGTTGCTACAGACGTATTGCACCTCACCCAGAGGTGTGATATCTCACTCTCAGATAAGGATGGAGTGTGGATCAGGACCCGACACCTGCATGCATTACACCACATTGCCGTGGGGCAGGGCGACCAATATGCCCCTGAGATGGGCACGACAGTCCCTGTCCCTGGCTGGAGTGGGGGGAGGAAACACTGAGGAAGGGGAACCCTGCAGTGCAGGAGCAGGGAGGAAGCAGTTCCTGGGTGCATTGAGAAGGGAGTATAAAAGGTGGGCACCATCTTAGTTCAGTGCAGAGAAGTCTGAGCAGAAGTGGCAGGGAGCAGGGGCTCTGCATGAGCTCTGCTCCGGAGGCGGGCCTAGTAACAGAGGCCCAGGCCTGCAAGAGGGAGAAGGAAGGAAGAGGAGCGGAGAAGGCTCCAGGAACGAGGAATGAAGGGATCCCAGGGGTGCGGACGGGCGAGTCGCCACCACACGCCCGAATCCACCTGCGTGGAGGGGTCAGGCCAAAGGGGGAGACCGGTCCCCGAACTAGTGGAGGCAGGAAACGACCCTCAGCTAGAAACCGGAGGCTCTGACATTTTATGTGGCGCAGCCCCTTGCTCCACCCGCTAGGAAGGCACCACATAGGGTCAGGGAAACTGGCGCCAATTTACCAAGAGGAGGCCCGAGGCAGCCGGACAGAAGTGTTGGTAAGAAAGGCCAGACAAAGGACACACAAAGGGGGTCCTGTGAAGCGCTCCAAAGTTATCTGGGAGTTGTCTGAGCCCCTCACCTGGTGAGCACAGTACGACGTGGGCAGCCGTTACCTGCAGACGTGGTCTGGATAATAAGAACTGTGAGTAAAGGCCCTGAACTGCATCACTGACTCCGTGTCGTTACTGCTGCTGCCCTGCACCATCACCCCCATCCTCCGCATACACTGCCCTGAGGCTATACTCCTCCCGTGGGGAGTTATGCTACGCTCTGCTGCACCCACAACACCAGCCTTAGCGGTCTGCCCTGTAGCGGCGGTTCACTCTGACCGCAATCCACGGGTGGCGTAGTCGGACATTTAAACATCAAAACCACATAAATAGTTCCGCCACTGGTTTGACCGCCCTGAGCCACGGAACCGGATCGCCGCCACGAAGACTACAACCACCAGCATCCACCAAAAAGGGTCCGGCTCCGGGTGTCCCAAGGCCCAGGGGGTGCGTCAGAACATTTTCATCACCTTTCACAATCACCAATGGGACAAGGCAGGGATGTCCTCTGTCCCCTCTCTTATACATCCTAGTGACGGAGCACCTGCTCTCATCAATTCGCCATAACCCCAATATTAGGTGGATTGAGGTGGGAGGCACCGAGTACAAGTGCTCTCTATTTGCTGATGATGTCCTAGCATATATCACTCAATCACATATATCCATCCCTGCTGTTATGGCTGAAATAGATCACTTTGTTACATGGTAAAATTTTAAAATCAATGCAGCGAAGTCTGAGGCCCTCGATGTCTCCCTCCCTAAATCCATATAGGATTCCATCCAGTCCAACTTTCCCTTTGCCTGGCCCTCACAGGGTATCAAATACTTAGGAATTCCTATTCATAGAGACCTCTCCCATCTATGTTATCTTAATTTTGGGCCCTTTATTGAACAATTCCATACAGACCACGGTTGGCAAGTTAGAACTGTAAGATTCACTACGTGAACCACTGGTGTTTTGTGGAAAAGCACATGTACACCGCGTTCCAAATTATTATGCAAAAAGTGTTTAGGAGTGATAAGGGAAGAATTTGTTTGTTTGTCAGTTAAACTCATTGATGGTGATGTGTGTCAGGGCTCTTTATATCACTGTAAGCAATTGCAGACACCTGTGCTAATTAGTTTGGCAGGTGTGTCCAATGAAAGGCAAGACTACTTAAGAAGGCTGTCTCACATTATTAAGCAGCCTACATTTTCTGCCAAAATGGGAAAGAAAAAGGATGTGTCGGCTGCTGAGAAGCAACAAATTGTGGAGTGTTTAGGTCAAGGCATGACTACAATCAACATTGTGCGATGATCAGGATGAAGTGTCTTGGCAATCAAGAAGTATGTAGCTGATTCACAGTACACACGTGTGCGTGCTGATAAGGGCAAATTGAGGACTCTTTCCTACAGGCAATTACGTCAGGTTGAAAGAGCAGCGGCAAAAAAGCCTTGTCATAGCAGCAGACAAGTTTTTGAAGCTGCTTGTGCCTCCAACGTCCCCCGAACAACAAGATGCAGGGTCCTTCAGAGGTTTGCAGCTGTGCATACGCCATCCTGTCGACCTCCTCTATCCACTTCACACAAGCAGAAACGGCTCCAGTGGGCCAAACATTACATGAAGACTGATTTCAAAACTGTTTTGTTCACGGATGAGTGCCGTGCAGCGCTCGATGGTCCAGATGAATGGAGTGGAGGATGGCTGGTTGATGGACACCCCACGCAAACACGGCTACAGCGCCAACAAGGAGGAGGTGGAGTAATGTTTTGGGCTGGAATCATGGGGAGAGAGATTGTCGGCCCCTTTAGGATCCCTGAAGGCGCTAAAGATGAACTCCATAATGTATGTGGATTTTCTCAAACAGCACTTCCTGCCATGGTTCAAGAAGAAGAACCGTGTATTTCACGGCAAGATCATTTTTCTGCATGATAATGCACCATCTCATGCTGCACATAAAACATCTGCATCTCTGGCTGATATGGGCATAAAAGGGGACAAACTTATGGTGTGACCCCCATGCTCCCCTGACCTCTACCCCATTCAGAACCTTTGGAGCATCATTAAAAGGAGTGTCTATGATGGCGGGAGGCAGTTCACATCTAAGCAACAGCTCTGGGAGGGTATTCTGTCCTCATGCAAAACAATTGAAGCAGAAACCATCCAAAACCTGACAAATTCAATGGACGAGAGAGTTCAGAAGCTCCTTTCGAACAAGGGGTCCTATGTGAAAATGTAACATCACCTAGAATAAAGTTTTGAGTTGAAAACTGTTTGATTTCAGTTTCTAACAACCTGCTAATGCTTATAATTTCAAAAATGACCATTTTTTTGGTCTTTATTAAAATGAAAAGGTTGATCGAAAAGTTTGGGGGATCTAAGAGTGTGGCAACCCAGTAGTCATGATTACTTCGAATTCTGACAATATGAGGGTCATGCTGCAGGTAGTGCAGCAAGAAGGCACTTATGTGTCTTGCGCATCTCGGAGCCCCAAAATTATTTTCCGGGCTAGATGCAGCTAAAAATTATTTTTAATTTTAAATCTGGTGAAGCTTATTATAGATGGCCTAATAGGATCAGTGCTGCACACTGCTACAAAGCCCAAATTATTTTCCAGTCAAGATACAGATAAACATGATTAGTAATTTGAAAGCTTAAAACGGTTGGTAGGGTGATTTTAACCAATCATCAAGCTTTTACTCTCCCCAGGATGACACAGGGGTAGAAAAGTCGTTTCGGATCCATGATTTGTTCATCTTTATGAACGTGAGTCTGTCTACATTATCAGTGGAGAGCCGCGTGCGCTTATCTGTCAGCACACCACCAGCAGCGCTGAACACACGTTCAGACAGAACGCTGGCTGCGGGGCATGACAAGATCTCCAAGGCGTAAGTGGCTAGCTCCGGCCATTTATCCAGATTGGAAGCCCAAAAAGAGCAAGGGTCCAGTGACACAGTTGTGGCTTCAATGTTTACTTGGAGATACTCCTGTACCATCGTCTCTAGGCGTTGACTATGTGTCAGACTTCTTGTCTCCTGTGGCCTTGCAAAGGATGGGCTAAAAAAGTGGTGAAATGATTCCGCAAAATTGATGTTACCAGCAGATACTGTGGTTCTGTTACGGTTTGAGTGCTGAACACTTGACGGTCCCACGGTTGGCAAGTTGGAACTGTGAGATTCACTACGTGCACCACTGGTATTTTGTGGAAAAGCACATGTAAGATTCTGCAACAGTCTCTGCTGATACTCCTGCATGCGTGCATCCCTTTCTATGGCAGGAATAATTTCTGCAAATTTACTTTTGTACCGGGGATCTAACAGTGTGGCAACCCAGTAGTCAGGATTATTTCTAATTCTCACAATTCGAGGGTCATGTTGCAGGTAGTGCAGCAAGAAGGCACTCATGTGTGTTGCGCATCCAGGAGCACCAAGTCCCTGTTGTGTTGGTGGCGAGGTAACAATCATGCTTCCTTCCTCTGTCCTCTCCCCCCAACCTCGCACAACAGAAATGTGATCAAGGTCTCCCTCATCTGATGAGTCTTCCATCAGTTCGTCCTCCACTTCTTCCTGGGCTCCTGCACCTTCCTCACTAGTTTGGCTGCTACCATGCGCCCTGGTAAAATCATCTCCCTCACCCTCACATGCCTGCCGCCTTGGTGCTGCCGACCGTCTGGACCTTGCAGATGTTAGCCCTTCCGCATACAACTCCTCCTCCTCTACTTCCTCCACCTCCTCTTGTGCCACCACCTGACTCCGAATTCTGTTTAACATGTGCTCCAGCATGTAAATCACCGGAATAGTCATGCTGATAATGGAATCGTCAGCACTAAACATCTTCGTCGCCATTTCAAAACTGTGCAGAAGGGTGCATAGGTCCCTGATCTGAGACCACTCCTGCAGCGTGATTTGCCCCACCTCTGAATCTCGTTGGCCCAGGCTATACGTCAGAACGTATTGCACCAGGGCTTGTCGGTGCTGCCAGAGTCGCTGCAACATGTGCAGAGTTGAATTCCACCGGGTAGGCACATCGCATTTTAGCCGGTGAAGTGGCAGGCCCAACGACTTCTGTAGAGATGTAAGTCGCTGAGCTGCGGGATGCGAACGGCGGAAGTGAGCACACAGCGACCGTGCCCTCTGCAGAAGGCCATCTAGTCTGGGATAGTGGGCTAAAAATTGCTGGACAACCAGGTTCAACACGTGAGCCATACAAGGCACGTGTGTGACATTGCCCCAGCGAAGGGCCGCACCCAGGTTTGCAGCATTGTCGCACACGGCCTTCCCTGGTTTCAGGTCCAGTGGAGACAACCATTCATGAAATTGGTTCTCCAGAGCTGACCACAACTCCTCAGCTGTGTGACTCACATTTCCCAGACATTTCAATGTAAAAACCGCCTGATGACGTTGAGCCCTACTGCCAGCATAGTAAGGAGGTGTGCAGGATCCCTTCTGCGCAGTTAGAAAGCTTGTGGCATGACCAGACAGGCTTTGGGTGCAGGTGGAAGACCGAGAGGAGGTTGAGGAGGCAGAAGCAGTGGAGGAACTTTGACATAAAGAGGATTGACGCACAACTCGTGGGGACGGCAAGACTTGGACAGCAGCCCCTTGTCCTGCTGTCACCATAGTTACCCAGTGCCCAGTCAGCGACATGTAACGCCCCTGTCCATGCCTACTCGTCCAAGTGTCTGTGGTGAAATGCACCCTGTCACACACAGAGTTTCTCAAAGAAGCGGTGATGTTGTGTGCAACATGCTGGTGGAGCGCAGGCACACCTTTCTTTGAGAAGTAGTGCCGACTGGGCATCTGGTACTGGGGCACTGCGACGGACATAAGGTCTCGAAAATCCTCTGTGTCCACCAGGCGGAAAGGCAGCATTTCTGTAGCCAAGAGCTTGCAGATGGTGAAATTCAACCTCTTAGCTTTCTCATGGCTAGGAGGAAATGGTCTTTTACTTGTCCACATCTGAGGGACCGAGGGCTGGCTATTGTGCTTAGACGGGGTTGATAAGGGTGTCCCCGGGAAACTGCCGGTCTGTGAGGAAGATGCAGGCGGACATGTTAGGTTGCCTTGATCCAAAGGTGGTGCTATCGATGTCGGACAGCGCTCAAGACCAGCTGGTGTTACCACCTCCAAAGAAAATGATGACCTGCCAATCACGCTGGCTGTTGCGGGTAAAGAGGTGACAGGTCTGCGCCCCAAAACAGGTGTGACTGCTGTCCCCCCAGTCACAGAGGATGAAGAGGCCGCGGATGCACAAGATATGGCAGACGGTGGTTGGCCCGGCCGGCTAGGCCGCATTGTAGCACACTGAGCTTCCCACTGCAACTTATGCTTCATGTCCATGTGCCGGTTCATGCATGAAGTACTCAAACTATGTATTCTTTGGCCTCTACTTAGCTTTTGCTGACAAATGTTACAGATAACACGAGTTGGGTCATCTTTATCGATCTGAAAAAATGCCCAGGCTATGCAAGGCTTAGCACCCATGCGACCTGAAGAGCCACCACGACTTGTGGTGAGAGGCAGAGTTGTGTTTGAGGATGCAGTTGTTGACGTGCTTCCAGTACTACCTCTCTGTCCAGGAAGGCGCAACCTGACCTCGTCGTCACTAGCATCTTCCTCCACCTCCTCTGCTGACCTCATCTCTTGGCTGACTGTGGGTTGACAGTAAGTGGGATCTCCGACCTCATCATCATCACCTTGTGCGTTATCACACCCGTCGTCCTCAGAGCCAACCTGTTCCTGCCCTGACAAAAAACTAAAGTTGTCGCTCCAATCAGGTATTTTAGTCTTATCATCGTCTTCCTCATTGTCTCCACCAACAGGAGTTACAGTTTGGGAATGAGGGTCTACATTATGGTCAGAACCTTCTGCGTCTGGTCCTGGATCCGACTCATAAAGATTCTGGGCATCAGTGCAGATCATTTCCTCGTCTGGATTCACAGAAGCGCTGGAGTCGACCTCTGATTCCCAGGCTATAGTATGAGTAAACAGCTCTGCAGACTCAACCATCTGTTCTACCTCATACTCAGACGGGCAGCTGGAGATTTGGGAGCTGTGAGGAAGCAAGTGCGATTTGGGTGACACCTTTGAGGACTGGAGTATTTGTGATGTTGAAGTTGATGTGGAGGAGAGCCCACTTAAAGGAGCACTTGATATCCGTTGAAGCACCTGCTGTTTTTGTGCCTCATCTGGAATTTGTAGCGATTGGCGTGGCCGTAAGAAAGGGATCTTATCACATTGTCCGCTAAAAGAAGTAGACATTTTAGTTTGGCTGGAAGATGGTCTTTATTCTGCACCTACCCCACGGACACAACCTTTTTTCCCCTTCCCAACACGCCTATTCCCCTTTCCACCAGCAGCAGGCCTTTTTCCACTCATTTTGGTGGCTAACTAATTCACAACTCTGGAGTTGTTTGCACAAAAAAACAATGGATGGTAACCGAGCAGAGCTGAGTGGCCAAACTGTGGTATTAGGCCAAAACTATTGGCTGGGTTAGATGCAGAAAAAAATTATTTTTAATTTGCAACCTGATGGAGGTCAGTATAGATGGACTAATAGACCAAGTCCCACACACCGCTAGAAGCCCAAATATTTTTTCAGAGCTAGATGCAGAAATTTTTTTTATTCAATTTGCAACCTGATGGAGGTCAGTATAGATGGACTAATAGACCAAGTCCCACACACTGCTAGAAGCCCAAATATTTTTTCAGAGCTAGATGCAGAAAAAAATTATTTTTAATTTGCAACCTGATGGAGGTCAGTATAGATGGACTAATAGACCAAGTCCCACACACCGCTAGAAGCCCAAATATTTTTTCAGAGCTAGATGCAGAAAAAAATTATTTTTAATTTGCAACCTGATGGAGGTCAGTATAGATGGACTAATAGACCAAGTCCCAAACACCGCTAGAAGCCCAAATATTTTTTCAGAGCTAGATGCAGAAAAAATTTATATTCAATTTGCAACCTGCTGGAGGTCAGTATAGAAGGACTAATAGAACAAGTCCCACACACTGCTAGAAGCCCAAATATTTTTTCAGAGCTAAATGAAGAAAAAAATTATTTTTAATTTGCAACCTGATGGAGGTCAGTATAGATGGACTAATAGACCAAGTCCCACACACTGCTAGAAGCCCAAATATTTTTTCAGAGCTAGATGCAGAAAAAAATTATTTTTAATTTGCAACCTGATGGAGGTCAGTATAGATGGACTAATAGAATGATGCTATGCCCAAAAGATTTTACTTCACTAGGTGCAGTAAAAAAATTGGTATTCTATACACAGGTGGTATATCTTGCAACACAGATAGGCTACTCCACTGACTAACACACTCTGCAATAGGCCAAAAAGGATTAGCTTTGCTAGATTCAGCCAAATGCTGTGAAAAAAACTTGCACAGCACTGGCACAGACCTGCCTGGCAAAAACTGATAGGAACTGATGTAACCTAGTCCTGAAAAGGACTCCAATTACAATTAGTCTTTACTCCCACAATCTATCTATTTAAGAGCACAGACCTGCTTGATAAAAGTCGTAGGAAATGCTGTAACCTAGTCCTTAAAAGGACTGCAATCACAACTATTCCCTACTCCCAAGCTATCTGTATATTTGTGCGAAAATTGGCTTGAAATTAACAAGGTATAGCGCACACAGCAACAGCGGTGCCGTCTAACACACAGCTGCAGCAGTGAGAAAATGGTGGTGACGGGGAAAATGGCTTGGTCTTATAGGGCAAGGACATGTGACATACACTGCTAATCACACATGCCCTTGCTTGTGTGAAAAAAAGCACTTCGCTCCGTGTGTGCGCTGCTGATAGGCTGACAGATTGCACCTCCCCACTGCAAATGCGGGAAAGAGAAAAAAAAATGGAGATCTTCATTGTTCCTGCAGAGATCCATCCCCTGCCCCTCCCCCCGCCCCGCTGTACACTCAAACTGCGTATTAACATTTATTTTCATCATTACTGAGAAAAAATCCAGTTATGATTTTGGTGCGCGAACAGTTATCGAACATAACCTCGAACAGCCGAATTTTTCTCAAATTGTTCGTGTTCGCCGACCGGCTCGAACACCGCCCAAAACAGCTCGAATTTGAGATTGGCGAACAGTTCGAGTAGAACAACGCTCATCTCTAGTGTTGAGCCACCCCCGTAGTGTTCGGGTTCGGTTCGTCGAACACCGGCATGTTCGTCGAACGGTTCGTCGAACGGTTCTTCGAACACCATCGAACACCATTAAAACCAATGGCAGGCAAACAAAAACACATAGAAACACATAGAAAACACATAGAAAACACCTTCAAAGGTGTCCAAAAGCTGAAAAACTGCTCAGAATACAATAGAATAGAGCATCACACATAGATTAGATAGATAGAAACATGTCAGTCACATATATAAGTACAGTGACAGTGTTGGTTACTGTACTTGTCATTTAGTGTTAAAATAAAGGATTTATTAAAAAAAAAAATGGCGTGGGGTTCCCCGTAATTTTAGCCTCTAGCGGAGGTTAAGCAGATGGCTGGGGCAGATGTTTGAAGCCTGGGAAGGTGGTAATACCCACGGAGCTTCCCAGGCTACTAATATCAGCCCCCAGCTGAATACCTAGCCTTTACTAGCTATTAAAATGGGGGACCCCAAAAAAAATGATGTGGGGTCCCCCCTATTTTAATAGCTAGCAAAGGCTAGGCAGACAGCTGGGGGCTGTTATTAATAGTCCACTAAGGGTGCCATGAATATTGGCCCACTCCCAGGCTAGAAAGACCAGCCGTCAGCCGCCCCAGAAATGGCGCATCCATAGGATGCGCCAATTCTGGCACTTAGCCTCGCTCTTCCCACTGCCCTGTAGCGGTGGCAGTGGGGTAATAGGGCAGGGGTTGATGTCAGCTTATAATGCTAGCTGACATCAAGCCCAGGTTAGTAATGGAGAGGCATCTATAAGACGCCCCCATTACTAACCCCATAGTGAAAGTTAAAAAAAACACAAACACCCAGAATAAAATCCTTTAATTGAAATAAAGACACAATTCTTTAATGTTCTAAATTAATCTCTACTTACCGTCACACCTATTCCAGCCGAAGCCAATGTCTTCTGCAATAAAAATAAAACAATAAACCAACCTCATCCTTACCGTTCCATGGTTCCCAGTACGGCTTCAGCTCTGCTACATTGACATGACAGGCTGGATCGCAGCAGAAAGCTGCCATCCAGCTTGCCATGCTGCAGACACTGAGAAGCGCAGGCATGCTTGCGTTCCTCAGTGTCTCGCTGTGACGGCATCCAGATGAGCCGAGTTCATGTCCAATGAACTCAGCTCACCTCATGCACGTCACTGACAGCGTGAGAGAATTCTCCTGCACATACGGTGCAGGCAAATGACATCATCGCTTGAGAAGGAGAATTTTCCAATGCTGTCAGTGATGTGCATGAGGTGAGCTGAGTTCATTGGACATGAACTCGGCTCATCTGGATGCCGTCACAGCGAGACACTGAGGAGCGCAAGCATGCCTGCACTTCTCAGTGTCTGCGGCATGGCAAGCTGGATGGCAGCTTTCTGCTGCGATCCAGCCTGTCATGTCAATGTAGCAGAGCTGAAGCCGTCCTGGGAACCATGGAAAGGTAAGGATGAGGTTGGTTTATTATTTTACTTTTATTGCAGGAGATCGCTGGCTTCAGCTGGAATGGGCGTGTAGAGTTTAATTTAACACATTAAAGAATTGTGCCTTTATTTCAATTAAAGGACTTTATTCTGGGTGTTTCTGTTTTCTTTTAACTTTCACTATGGGGTTAGTAATAGGGGCATCTCATAGATGCCTCTCCATTACTAACCTGGGCTTGATGTCAGCTGGCATTAAAAGCTGACATCAACCCCAGCCCTATTACCCCACTGCCACCGCTGCAGGGCAGTGGGAACAGCGAGGCTAAGTGAAAGAATTGGCGCATCCTATGTATGCGCCATTTCTGGGACAGCTGATGGCTGGTGTTTCTAGCCTGGGAGGGGGCCAATATTCATAGCACCTTTCCTGGACTATGAATATCAGCCCCCAGCTGTCTGCCTAGCCTTTGCAAGCTATTAAAATAGGGGACCCCACGTCATATTTTTTTTGGGTCCCCCATTTTAATATCTAGTAAAGGCTAGGTATTCAGCTGGGGGCTGATATTAGTAGCCTGGGAAGCTCCGTGGGTATTACCACCTTCCCCGGCTTCAAACATCTGCCCCAGCCGTCTGCTTAACCTCCACTAGAGGCTAAAATTACTGGGAACCCCACGTCAATTTTTTTTTAAATAAATCCTTTATTTTAACACTAAATGACAAATACAGTAACCAACACTGTTGAGTACTGAGATGCTCGGGCGAGTACCGAGCAGTGACGAGCATGCTCGCTCATCACTAATTAACAGTATTACTGTGAAAAAATCCAGTTACGCTTTTGGCGCACAAACAGTTATTGAACATCACCTCTAACAGCCGAATTTTTTGCAAATCGTTTGAATTCGTCGAATGACTCGAACACCGCCCAAAACAGCTCGAATTTGAGATTGGCGAACAGTTCGAGTCGAACACCGCTCATCTCTAGTCAGGAGGTGTGGGGAAAGATTAAGAAAGGACACTATATAACTCGATGAGTCTGGGCGACCCGCGAATCGGCATGCAACTCGTCATGTTGCTCCTCCCTCCCGACGCGGCCAGCCGGCGTGCGCCAAGAGTGATGGGAAGGAGGACGTGCGTCATTACCTTCATCACCCCAGCAACGCGTCCGGCCCGCAGCGCCACAGAGAGCGAGCAGCGAATGCACGTGGCACGTCTGCGCCGCTGTAGATAAGTATATAGATGAATTTTTGAAAAAACAAGTGGTATAATTGGGGGAAATAAAAAGAACACATGTCCTATGGTCACTAAACTTGCTATAGGAGTAACATATCACCTGGAACTACATTTAATATGAAGGACAAATGTCCTATGTTTACTTAACTTATTACAGAAGTATCACATCATTTGAAACTATCCTTATCAAAAAAGATAATGGATAATGCATAATGGGGTGTGCACGCGTCTTCTTGTGCAAAGTGGCTTCGGAGAGAAGTGGCAGTTATTTCAGAGGCCATGGACTAACATTCGTCTTCTTCTTCTCTTTCCACAGGTACATGCTCTGCATAATTCCCCTGCTCCTATGTATGCTGTCATCTAATGCTCTGCTGACCCATCTCTCTGGTACATGCTCTGCATAATTCCCCTGCTCCTATGTATGCTGTCATCTAATGCTCTGCTGACCCATCTCTCTGGTACATGCTCTGCATAATTCCCCTGCTCCTATGTATGCTGTCATCTAATGCTCTGCTGACCCATCTCTCTGGTACATGCTCTGCATAATTCCCCTGCTCCTATGTATGCTGTCATCTAATGCTCTGCTGACCCATCTCTCTGGTACATGCTCTGCATAATTCCCCTGCTTCATCTGTCCCACTCCAATCAATATTCACATATGTTTGTCCCTTCCCCACTATATACCTTATCTGATTTTTAGAGGTGCTAAACTGCAGAGACTTGCGTCCTGGCTCTGTCTTTGATCACCCAGCCATCTCCTGTTGAAATGACCAGCTGTTAATTTATCCACAAGCCGTTCCCACAATGCCCTACACCTGATATAGTTTAATGTGGCCTATATATTTAGACTCTCTGTAAGGGGTGCACGCGTGCTGGGGTGTGCACGCGTCTTCTTGTGCAAAGTGGCTTCGGAGAGAAGTGGCAGTTATTTCAGAGGCAGTTAGTCGGGGCAGGAGTCAGGTAGCAAACACTTTGACCACTTACTCTCCTTTAACTATGTTTCTGTTAGCTCTCACTTTTTCCTCTATAGTCCTCCACTTTCTAATAACCCCTCAAATCCCTACACCAAGTAAGAAACTCTTCATCTCTCCCTCTATCCTCCCCATTCATCTCACCTCCTCCTCCAAATTATTCCTCAACATTCAATCCTGGATCTCTAAACCCAGACAGCCACCTCATGCTCTCTCTTGCTCCCACCTGCTAACACTTTCTATGCTCCTCCTCACAGCTGGAGATATCTCTCCAAATCCTGGTCCTCCTCGCCAATCCCCACAGTCACTTCTACCTCCTATCCACGACCTTCCTCAAACTGTCGCAACCCTTCTAACCTCATACCCATCCAACTAATACCCACCTCCTCAGCTATACTAACAGGAGCTCTATGGAACGCTCGCTCTGTCTGCAACAAACTTTCCTTCATCCACGATCTTTTCATTACAAACAAACTCTCCTTCCTCGCCATCACCGAAACCTGGCTCACCCCCTCTGACACAGCCTCCCCAGCTGCCCTTTCATATGGCGGATTCCACCTTTCCCACACCCCCCGCCCCAATGGCAAACATGGTGGAGGCGTAGGTTTCCTCCTATCAGAACTCTGCGCTTTCACCAAAATCCCACTGCCACCCTCCGTTACACTCCCCTCTTTTGAGGTGCACTGTGTGCGCATCTATTCCCCCTCCAACCTCCAACTGGCCGTCGTTTACCGACCCCCAGGGCAAGCCACCACCTTCTTAGACCATTTCACTACCTGGCTGCTTCACTTCCTTTCCACTGACATCCCCACTATCATAATGGGTGACTTCAACATCCCCATTGACACTCCCCACTCTTCTGTCTCTAAGCTCCTATCCCTCACTTCCTCCTTTGGACTCACTCAATGGTCTTCCACAAACACCCACAAAAATGGCCACACACTGGACCTCATCTTCACCCGCCTCTGTTCCCTATCTAACCTCTCTAACTCACCACTCCCTCTCTCTGACCATAACCTCCTCACATTCTCTACCCTCTCCTCTCCGGGTGCACAATCCCCACTCCACAAACTCACACACCCTCGCAGAAATCTCAAACACCTTGACCTACACTCTCTCTCTGAATCCCTCCTTCCTCTCACAGACATAAATTCCTTGCACGATGCAGACGTTGCTGCTGCTTCATATAACACCACAATAGCTTCAGCTCTAGACTCGATCGCCCCTCTCACACACACCACACCTCGCACATTCAACAGGCAACCCTGGCACACTAAACTTACCAAACAACTGCGCCAGGCCTCCAGGGTTGCAGAGCGGAGATGGAAAAGGTCTCACTCCATCGAGCACTTCATCGCATTCAAGCAATCCCTCACTAATTTCAAGTCCGCACTCACTACAGCAAAACAAACCTACTTCTCATCTCTCATATCCTCCCTATCTCACAACCCTAAACAGCTATTTAACACTTTCAACTCTCTCCTTCATCCCCCAGCACCTCCTCCCTCTTCTCTCATCTCAGCCGACGACTTTGCCTCATTCTTCAAACAGAAGATTGACACCATCAGACAAAACTTTGGCCTAAAGTCCACACAACCCCTCCTCATATCTACTCAACCCTCCTCCTCCAAACCCCACTTCTCCACCATTACAGAAGGTCAAGTCTCCTCTTTACTCTCCAAATCACACCTCACCACCTGCGAACTTGACCCAATCCCATCCCACCTCATCACTAACCTCACCACAGTCTTCATCCCAACCCTAACCCACCTCTTCAATCTATCACTAACAACCGGAGTCTTCCCCTCATGTTTCAAACATGCCGCAATCACACCCATCCTCAAAAAGCCCTCCCTTGACCCTTCCTCTCTGACCAGCTACCGCCCCATATCACTCCTCCCCTTTGCCTCAAAACTTCTAGAACAACATGTCCACCTTGAACTGTCCTCCCACCTCTCCTCCTGCTCCCTCTTCGACCGTCTACAATCTGGCTTCCGACCGCATCACTCGACTGAAACTGCCCTGACCAAAGTCACCAACGACCTACTAAATGCCAAATCCAAGCAACACTACTCCATCCTCCTCCTTCTGGACCTGTCATCTGCCTTTGACACAGTGGACCATTCCCTCTTACTCCAGATTCTCTCATCTCTTGGCATCACGGACTTGGTTCTATCTTGGATCTCCTCATACTTAACAGACAGGACATTTAGCGTCTCCCACTCACGCACCACCTCCTCATCTCGCCCCCTATCTGTCGGTGTCCCCCAAGGTTCAGTTCTAGGACCTCTGCTCTTCTCCATCTACACCTTCAGCCTGGGACAGCTCATAGAGTCTCACGGCTTTCAGTATCACCTCTATGCTGACGACACACAGATCTACCTCTCTGGACCCGATATCTCCTCCCTACTAACCAGAATCCCACAATGTCTGTCCGCCATCTCATCCTTCTTCTCCGACAGACTTCTAAAACTCAACATGGATAAAACAGAGTTCATCATCTTTCCACCCTCTCATTCACATCCCCCATCCGACCTATCCATCAACGTCAATGGCTGTTCACTCTCCCCAGTCCCACAAGCTCGCTGCCTTGGGGTAACCCTGGACTCTGATCTCTCCTTCAAGCCACATATCCAAGCCCTTTCCACCTCCTGCCGACTCCAACTCAAAAACATCTCCCGGATCCGTGCATTCCTCAGCAAAGACTCTGCAAAACACTAGTGCATGCCCTCATCATATCCCGCCTCGACTACTGCAACCTCCTGCTCCGTGGCCTCCCTTCCAACACTCTTGCTCCTCTCCAATCTATCCTAAACTCTGCTGCTCGACTAATCCACCTGTCCCCCCGCTATTCCCCGGCCTCTCCTCTCTGTCAATCCCTTCACTGGCTCCCCATTGCCCAGAGAATTCAGTTCAAAACTCTAACCATGGCATACAAAGCCATCCACAACCTGTCTCCCCCATACATCTGTGACCTAGACTCCCGGTACTTACCTGCACGCAACCTCCGATCCTCACAAGATCTCCTGCTCTACTCCCTTCTTATCTCCTCCTCCCACAATCGTATACAAGATTTCTCCCGTGCTTCCCCCCTACTCTGGAACTCTCTACCCCAACATATCAGACTCTCGCCGACCGTGGAAACCTTCAAAAGGAACCTGAAGACCCACCTCTTCCGACAAGCCTACAACCTGCAGTAAACACCACTGCACGACCAGCTCTACCCTCACCTACTGTATCCTCACCCATCCCTTGTAGACTGTGAGCCCTCACGGGCAGGGTCCTCGCTCCTCCTGTACCAGTCGCTGACTCGTTTTGTTAAGATTATGTAAATGCTTTTGTTATGTATATCCCTATCACATGTAAAGCGCCATGGAATAAATGGCGCTATAATAATAAATAATAATAATAATAATAATTGGTCACCATAGTAAAAATAAACATAAGCATAGAAATATCCATCCATATGTATAGAGTGTATCTCAATTAGTTCCATGATTACACATTATCGGTATCATATGACAATATCAAATACATTGTCCAATTAATCCGAAAAATATCACTAAGAAATAACATAGATTATACAGTCATGGATAAAAATATATAATCATATGGATTATAATTGGAAAAAATTTTCCTGGAAGCCAGTTTTTTCTTACATTTATACTGTTTCTACTACATGAGACCACACGTTAGTAGGCTTCCCTGCACCAGGAGCATGTGAGAACCAGGTGAGCTGAATTCATTTTATTTTTTATATTACTGCCATGCCCTCTCACACTGTGAGATGCTGTGCCAGAATAGTCAATGCTCCCCACGCCGAGACAGTATGTGTGGGGAGCAGTGGCCATTCACTCTCCTTAATAGCACCCACATTGTACCCGCCGCGCGGCTCCTGCTGCGGCCGGCGGTCATGTGTGCCCGCTATTAAAGACCATGAATATTCACTACAACCCACTCCCAATGGTTGTAGTGAATATTCATCATCTCTAATAGTGGGCACACAGACCGCAGAGCCGCAGCAGGTACAGTGTGAGAGCTATTAAGGAGAGTGAATGTTCACTGCTTCCCCCGAGAGAGGAGGTGAGTATAATTGTGAGGATGAAGGGTGCCAAGCATACCAGGATGAGGGATGAAGGGTGCCATACATACCAGGAGCCACGCTGCAAGTACAGTGTGCATGCTAATAAGGAAAATTAATAGTCATTGCCCCCCACACCACCCACACCCACAGTATATATATATATATATATATATATATATATATATATATATATATATATATATATATATATATATATTGGACTATAAGAAGCACCCCCCACTTTCCTTCAAAATTTTGGAGGAAAAAAGTGTATTTTTTAGTTTGAAATATACGGTATATTGATACATCACCAAATCATAAGGCATTGCATAATGTGTGAGAGGAACATATGTTTTACCCCTATAAGTAAAAAAATCCAATCCATATTAAGCTGTTGAAATAGTACATATAATTAGGAATAATATATTCCCCCAAATGTATAGTGAATCTGAATTCAACGGAAACTAGTGAGGATCAAGCAATGACAGAAAGTGATGTTGATAGGTCCGAATGAAACATTAGCCATTGAGGTATGAGCAACAATGGAAAACATTGTTGAAGTAATCACACAAATCGCTTTCAATCCTTCCCTTCTACCTCTCTCTTTTCCTTGTTTAGAAATTAAGAGAAGAGTGAATTGTACCCAGATGGCATCGGCAAAGGGGGTGAAAGGTTTAAGCCTGTTCCACTACATCTCCGAGGCCGTCTTAGTGCAAACCCTGTTATTTATATATCCAATAGAATATCTTCATATTTAGTGCTTTTTGTTAGTATCATAACTAATTTGCTCCAGTGGATTACCTACTAGATCGAAATTGCTATTATGTTTGACAGATAAATGTTGGGAAGATTTTGTTATAGTAAACCATTCTTGTACTGCACCAATGCCCATTCTTGCATGATTGTAATGTTTGTGTGGTGTGGCCAACATATTGTAGGCCACACATGCAATCCACTACATAAATTACATAGTCAGAATTACAACACAGTCTTTGCTGTTAGATTTTATCTGTTTGATGTCATGATTTATAATTTTACAACAACAACATTCTTTTATACCACATTTAAAAACGCTTATGTTTTTATTACCTTTCATATCCATTATCTCTTGTTCTATATTATTATTATTATTCATATTTAGTTTACTTTGTGCAATGATGTTTTTAATGGTGACACCTTTATGAAAGGTAATATTTAGTTCTGCTGGAATTCAATCTTCGAGTATCAGATATTTTTTTAAAAGGCACCACTATTTTTTTTTAGAATATTTCTGGTTTGATACCCTTTGATATATGTTGTTATAAAATTATATCTCTATTGGTTATTTGTTTTCCCTGCTTCAATTTTGGTTTTCTTTTTTTTCTCTAGTTTTTTCAGTATTATTACTGAAAGTATAATTTTGAGTCATTTGTTGATATTTTCGGTAGGCTTTTCCTGTTAGTTGTCTCGGATATCTTATTTCACTAAACCGTTTTTTTTAAATATCTTTGATTGAGCAATATAATCTTTGGTTTGGTGCAATTTCACCTAATGCAACTTAATTGACTTAAGGGGATGTTTCACTTCCATTTGGGGAGAATGTGCACTATAATATTCTAGATATTAGTGATGAGCAAGCATGCTCGTCACTACTTGTGACTTTCCCGAGCTTCACAGTGCTCGAGATGCTCGGTACTCGACGAGTATTCCACACCACTTTAATGTATTAATACTGCTGTTAGCAGTAGTTAGGAAAAGTTTGTGAAGAGGTATTATAGTACAAGATAGGGTTCATTGCATGTTCTTTCTGCTGCTGGAACTCATATCAATGGTCCTACTTCTCAGGTTTAATAATATTATTTTTGCTCTTAATCCTGCTAATTTTGGCAAAAGCAATATTATACACCATTTATACTGGTCAATTTGTTTGTTAACAGCATACAGCCAGACTTGGTTGATTTGAATAGCATTGCTAAGTAGTGCAAGCAGTGAAACTTGTCCATCTGAGGTGGTCAAACTTTATTGCAGTAATAATCATTAATTTATTTTGAAACTGCGAAATATTATACTCCATTTAAAGTGCTCCAGTTGTGTGTTGAAAACATATATCCAGACTTGGCCGGTAACCAATAGCATCGTTATAGTGCTACTGTAGTGTAATAAGTCCATCTAAGGTAGGCAAATTTTACTGCGGTAATACTCCTGAGACTTTCTGCAAAATATTATACTCCATTTAAAGTGCGCTAGTTGTGCGTTGAAAACATATATCCAGACTTGGCCAGTAACCAATATCATTGCAATAGTGCTACTGCAGTGTAACAAATCCATCTGAGGTGGTTACATTTTACTGTGGTAATAACTCTGAAATTTTTTTGAAGCTGAGAAATATTATACTCCATTTAAAATTGGCAAGGTGCATGGTAAGGGACGGGGAAGTGGACGTGATGCTGATGATGCATGCAGATGCCATGTGCAAGGTGAAACTGTGCCTGCTGTGGGAGCACAACAAACACCCACATAATGTTGACCTAGCTTCCTATCTCACTTTGCAGGGGAATGGGGAACACCACTCTTGAAGCCAGACCAGTGTGAAAAGGTTGTTGGTTAGATAGTAGATAAGATAATGCTTCCAGTCAGTTTGCCAGCACCATCCTGTCTTCCACACGGTCCAGTCTCAGTAGCCGTGAGTCTGGACCACATAATCCTCACCATGATCCTTCTCCCCCCCCATCAGGCCGAGTGCCTGGAGACAAGTGATCCCACACTTGAACACTCAAAAGATCTGTTCACATTTCCATTTATAGATTCTGGCCTCTTGTCCTACCAGCTTCAAGCGGGTCATGAGGAGATTGCGTATAGCGATGCCCAAATATTTGAGCAGCCACAGTCACAAGAAGGAAACGCTGGGAAACTGCAATTATTGTCGCAAGAGGTGGATGATGATTAGACATAATTGCCAGAAAGTCAGGAGGAGGACCAGGGTGCGCACGTGGAAGACGAGGTGGTGGACGATGAAGTCACTGACCCAACTTGGGAAGGTGACATGCAGAGCGAGGACAGCAGTGCAGAGAAGGAGGGATCAATTGCACCAAAACAGGCAGGAAGAGAAAGTCGGGTGGCCCTAGACACATGGCGGGCAACTGTTCCCCAGAACACCAACACAAGGTTGAAGTTTCCAGTCCAAGGTTAGGTCTTCCCAAGTCTGACGCTTTTTTAAAGAATGTCCAGTTAACCAAAAAAGGCTATTTGCAACATCTACCATGCCAGCATCAGCAGGGGTAGCACAGCTACCAGCCTGACCACCACCAGCATGCCAGGCACATGACAGCAAAGCACCAGACAAGTTGGGCCAAATGCCAGAAACAGTGTCTGCGGGTGACACCACTGCCTCTTCCCAAGTTCAATGTGCACGCCAATCCCCTGTGCTTCACACAGGTGAAGATACCTCCCAGCCTACACCTGTCGTTGCACACTTGTAACCACCATCAGCATCCATTCCATGTCCATGTTCCAGTGCAGTGTTCAGTTGTCCCTACCCCAACGCAGCCACCCACACACAGGCCACAATAATAAATAGCCACATTTCCAGACTGCTTGAACAGGAAATGTTGCTGTTTAGGCTTGTAGAGACTGAAGCTTTCTGTAACCTCATGGTGGCGGCCATTCCTCGGTACTTGGTCCCCAGCTGTCAATATTTCTCCTGGTGTGCCATCCCCATCATACACAAGCAGTGGCCAGGGATGCTACATTTCCCTGATGGCACACAGGGTGAATATTGTGGAAGCTGGGACCCAGTCAGCGCTGGGACGGAACTTGTGCTACCGATACTGAGGATTGTGGGCCCTGGTTCAATCATTGCTGCCCCCACATTCAACAGCAGTTCCTGCACCTCCTATTCCTCTGCCTCCATCTCAGAAACATCAACAACATCAGTCGCAAGTTGGAAGCATTTCAGCAATGCCTTGGCCAAGTGGAAACAGGCTCTGGTGATGATAATCTGCTTAGGTGACAAACTGCACGCCATTGCAGAGATGTTGAAAGCTGTAACAGAGCAGACAGATGTGTGGCTCTCGCCCCTGAACCTACAGCCAGGCATGTGTGACAATGGCCGTAACCTAGTTACGGCTCTGAAACTTGGCAACCTCGCACACATACAATGCCAGGCCCACGTGCTCAACTTAGTGGTTCAGTGGTTTCTCAAAACCTACCCTGATTTGCCTTAGGTGCTTGTGAAAGTACATCGCGTGTGTGCCAATTTCCGCAAATCATCTGCAGCTTCCACCACCCTGGTAGTGCTTCAGCAGCATTTGAAACTTCAAGCTCACCGACTGGTGTGCAAAATCACTCACCATACATTGGAACTCAATGTTGAATTTGTTGGCAAGTCTTTGTGAGCCACAGAGGACAGTTGTTGAGTACCAGCTCCAACACACCCAATGGTATTCCGGTCTGCCTCCACACATAAAAGTTGATAAGTGGGCATGGATGTCTGACAACTGTGCGATTCTCCAAAACTTTGAGGACTTGTCCAAGATGGTGAGCGATGATTCCATAATCAGTGTCACCATCCCGCTTCTCTGTCTACTGAAACGCTCGCTGCTCACAATTAAAGAGGAGGCTTTGTAGGTGGAGCAAGTTCAGATGGATCAAGAAATTATTCAAGATGATGCTACACAGCCCAGCCTCATCTCATCTTCTCAACGCGTATTGGGTGATAATGAGGAGGAGGAGGAACAGGAGCTGGTTGCCTGCACTACAGATGGCACTAAACACACCACATTCATCCCATCTGTTTGGGTGGCCTGAAGATGAGGAGAAGAGGAAGGACAAGGAGGAGGACAAGGAGAAGATGATGGACAATCGTCCTCTTGGTGGAGGCGGGGAAGTCTTGTCTGTTGGCAGTCTGGCACGCATGGCTGAGTTTATGTTCCGCTGCCTCTCCCGTGACTGTCACCTTGTATGCATTTTGGGCAACAATAATTACTGGTTGGTCACCCTTCTAGACCCATACTACAAGGAAAAATTTCTATCTCTTTTTCCCATGGTGGAGAGGTCTAATAAAATGTTGCAGTACCAGAAGGCCCTAGTTGAAGAATTATTAAAAAAAATTCCTATCTGACAATGCTAGTGGCAGAGGTCACAGTTTGTTGGACAACCAAGGAGTACAGGTGAAGGAGACACATACCAGATGTAGCAAAGGCAGGGGAACACCCTCAAAGGTCTGGGACAGTTTTCTCAAACTCTCCAAGCCACCAGGCCCTGATGCGTGGAGAACTTTGACAAGGAGGGAAACGTTTTGGAAGATACTGAAGGAGTACCTTGCTGAGCGTACCAGCATCCCCCGTGATTCCTCTGTGCCTTACAACTATGTGGTATGCAAGCTGGACAAGTGGCATCAACTGTCTTTCTACGCCTTGGAGGTCCTGGCCAGCCCTGCTGCTAGAGTTTTGTCAGAGCGGGTTTTTAGTGCAGCTGGGGGTATTATAACTGATAGGAGAATCCACCTGTCAACTGAAAATGCTGACAAACTGACTCTTATCAAAATGAACAAGGGCTGTATTGGCCCAGATTTCGCAACACCACAGCATGACAGCAGTGGAACATAATCTCAAATCTATTTTTTTCTGGTCTTTTCCCATGCACCCCTTCACACCCAAACATCGGTATACACTTTAGGATTTCGTCTTTTCATGCTGTCCTCTTCCTTCCCCTTCTCTTCATCCTTCACCACCATATAAACAGGGTGATCATCATGCAACCCCCCATTAATTTTTTAAGGGTGTTTATGATGCCCGCATGAACAATTTTTAGAGACCTACCTTTAAAAATCTTTAAAATATATATGTATACCTCCAGGGGACCCACTGCTTCCTATTTTTTACTAAATTTTGTCTGCGGCTGTTCATTACACTTCTTCAAAGGGGTATTTGAGTGCCTCCTAATTTTTGGCAGCCCTTGCACTTACTGCATACACATTAGCAGTCTAGGAGACCTATTCCTTAATAATGGGGAAAAAAAATTATGAGGCCGATTCAAATCAATTCTATATTCTACAATATTTCCTCTCTTATCTGCAATTTGTGTACAGTGAGCTATCGCACAAGGGATAGCATATTGCAGGGATCTAGTCGGGGATTATTGCTCTATAGTCCATGCTGCTGCAACCAAAAATTTTTTTAAAAAAGTCTATTCTATTCCCTATTAATAACACGGTTAGCTGCATTTAGTATAGGGATAGGTGCTAGGTGGTGTCATCTGCTGGATATGAGTCTTTATGAGTCTGGATCTGCTCACACACATCTCTTCCACAGTTCATAACTTGATTTATTTTTTCCATACACTCATTGATTCATAATTTTTATGGTAATCTGTACTCAGAAATTCATCAAAATTGACAGAAATTTATCATAGTTGGCAAAAATTAATGGAAGTCGGCAGAGATTTTTAAATTTTGACAGAAATTAATCAAACATAACAAAATTTACTGATTTAATGTGTCCATTTGCAGTTTCTCTGTAGCTTCTGTATGTAAGAGCTAGTGGTGGGAGATTTGAGGCTACAGGAGCTGGAATAATCACTTCAGAACTCTCCAGTGCTTTGTTTACATCCATTTC
Organism: Phyllobates terribilis; assembly: GCF_046119375.1. Classification (NCBI taxonomy): domain Eukaryota; kingdom Metazoa; phylum Chordata; class Amphibia; order Anura; family Dendrobatidae; genus Phyllobates; species Phyllobates terribilis. The sequence goes on from NW_027362771.1 coordinate 172,185,713, forward strand.
TGGGTGCTTCTTGAGGTATGTTTGGGGTAATTTTCATGCTGGAAGACCTATGACCTATAATGCAAACCCTGCTTTCTGACACTGGGCACTACATTGCGACCCAAAATCTTTTGGGAATCTTCACATTTCATGATGCCTTGCACACAGTCAAGGCACCCTGTGGCAGAGTCAGCAAAACAACCCCTAAATATTTTTGAACCTCAACCATATTTGACTGTAAGTACTGTGATCTTTTATTTGTTGGCCTCATTCCATTTACAGTAAACAGTTGAATTATGTAGTTTAACAAAAAGCTCTATTTTGGTCTCATCCTTCCACAAGAAGCCTTCTGGCCCTCTAAAAATAGTGGCGGATTCCAAGTTTCAAACTATACACTATTAATACTAGTATTATAAAAAAGAAAATGTGACCACCTTAGATGGATAAATTATATTGTAGTAGCAATATACGGCTATGCAAAGCATAGCCTGCTGATGGCCCTCCAAAAATGTTGAGTGAGGGACAGCTGCTGGACCTCTAAAATTTGATTGAGGGCTGCCAAATGGCCCTCTGACAATAGTGGGGGCAACCTGCTGGTCCCCTAAAAATAATGAGGGCTGACTGATGGTACTCTAACAATAATAAGGGCCGCTTGATGGACCTGAAAAAAAAATGGAACTTTCAGAGTCCCTCCTTCATAAATTAAACAGGATGTGTTTGATCATGTCTAACATACCACATGGCTAGATAAGGTATTAAAATGTTAAAATTACATTTACTGGTGAATGTTTTTTTCAATGTTGAAAGCAATGTGAACAACCCAGTAAAAACATTACATGTGAACATAGCCCAAGGTGTGGAGGAGAATTTTTTTTTCTCTTATTTATTTTGCCTTACATGCAACTCAATATCCTGGAAAGAATGTTTCTTAACATTCTTTCCAGTAAAATGCATTTTCTCTTTGGTTTTGTGCATTTTATTGTAAGTCCGTAAAAGTGACGTAATACTCTGACAACATTGTTTACAGCAGCGACCTGGGATTCAGAGATGCTCCAAGGAGTCTTCCCCATGCTGTTCCCATGTCATTTCAGTGCTGTTTCCATCAATTTGAGCAATTTTTAGACCCCCTCCAGACATCCAGTGGGGGGGGGGCGGAAAAATGCTTGAGTTTCCCATAGACTTTCATTATACTCGTTACTCAGGTGTTGAGCACCCGAGAATTATGATTTGCTCGACCTGATTAATGAGTACCCGAGCATTTTAATGCTCACTCATCACTACTAGATATCCATTTCCATCTAAAAGCTTAAAATGTGTTCTAGTGCCGATCAGGTAGTTATCATGAAAAATCTCAAAGTCCAAAAATGCAATACAATCTGTGTAAACATTAGCAGTGAAAGAAATTTCCCAATTATTTCTATTTAGCTCCTTGACAAAATGAAGGGCCTCTTGGGGACTGCCACTACATACAATAGAATGAAAAGCTCATCAATATACTTGTGGTGATATAGTTGAAAATGATAGTAAATCATATGTGCCAATAAAGAGTAAGCATAACCAAATAAAATTATATACATCAATATATTGCAATTGAATGTAATGAGTCCCATTGGTGAATGTCATAAAAGGGATGGTACATAACATCAAAGAAGAATGTAAAAAATGTGTGTCAGAGTGGTTAGTGACAGACACCATCGCCAGTGAGGCCAGTACAGGTGTCTACCAGAACACCAGTTGGACCTAACCTTAATAACCATAAAGTAAAACAAATAGAAAACTAAGAGAGGGTTAATCCACCCACCTAGAATAACTCCAATAATTCTATTAGCTAAATTTAAAAAGGGGAGGAAAAATTGCAAAAGGAAAGTAGAGTCAGCCAACAAACTGATGGAAATTCTACGTATACAATGGAAGTGATCAGCAGAAACGATCAAATTCTCGATTAAGACCTCTAGGTGAAAGGGTTGGTAATATTTGAATCCAGAAGGATTCAAGCAATTTAAGTCCAATAGGATCTTTTTTTACCAAGACATCTAGAAAGATGAACAGAGATATATCTAAATGAAGGGTAAACTGTATGTCAGGGTCACTAGAATTGAGTTAAAAAATGAGTTAAAGGATTGTAGCTCTCCATCTCAAATACAAAAATGTCATTAATATAATGTAGCCAAACAATTGCATGTACAAATAGTGGATGATAGTAAGCATCTTCTTCCTCAAAGACGAACATGAAGCAGTTTGCGTAGGGGGGACAACATTAGACCCCAGTGCTGTACTCTTCTTTTGATGATAGACATTGTCACCAAACAAGAATTAATTCTCTTACCGGGGACGTATTAGTACGCATATTTGCGTACCCCCCGTTCAGTGAGGGCTGCTGCGCTGATTCTTACAGCTGACATGTGCCCGCAACAGCCGCGGGTGGAATCGCGATCCACCCGCGGCTGTTAACCAGTTAAATGCTGCTGTCAATCTCCGACAGCAGCATTTAACGCGCGCTTCCGGGTAGCGCGTCATAAGCCCCGCCCACCGGCGACCCCGTCACGTGATCGCGGGTCGCCGATGGGCGTGCATGACAACCCAGGGTCTGCAGCAGACGCCTGTGGTTGTCATGATCTTGTCGCTATGAGCGCCACCTAGTGGTCGGCGCTCATAGCACAGGACCATTTCTGCTGCATGCAGGGGACCTGCTCGTCCCCTGTATGTAGCAGAGGCGATCGGATAGTTGCTGCTTCTAGTCTCCTATGGAGACTATAGAAGCATGCAAAAAGTAAAAAAAAAAAGTTTTTAAAAATATAAAAAAAAATAAAAAAATATAAAAGTTTAAATCACCCCCCTTTCGCCCCATTCAAAATAAAATATATAAAAAAAAAACCCACATACACATATTTGGTATCGCCGCGTTCAGAATCGCCCGATCTATCAATATAAAAAAAGAATTATTCCGATCGGTAAACGGCGTAGCGAGAAAAAAATTTGAAACGGCAGAATTACGTTTTTTGGTCGCCGCAAAATTGCAATAAAATGCAATAACGGGCGATCAAAACATCAGATCTACCCCAAATGTTATCAATAAAAACGTCAGCCTGGCATGCAAAAAATAAGCCATCAACCAGCCCCAGATCACGAAAAATGGAGACGCTACGGGTCTTAGAAAATGGAGCTATTTTTTTATTTTTTTTTTTACCAAATTTTGGAATTTTTTTTCACCACTTAAATATAAAAGAACCTATACATGTTTGGTGTCTATGAACTCGTAATGACCTGTAGAATAAGAAGGGCAGGTCAGTTTTAGCATTCAGTGAACATGCTAAAAAAAATAAATAAAAAACAACTGTGGTATTGCACTTTTTTTGCAATTTTACCGCACTTGGAATTTTTTTCCCGTTTTCTCGTACAGGATATGATAAAACTAGTAATGGCGTTGAAAATTACAACTCATCCCGCAAAAAATAAGCCCTCACATGGCCATATTGACCAAAAAATAAAAACGCTATGGCTCTGGGAACAAGGGGAGCAAAAACGAAAATGCAAAAACGAAAAATGCTCCGGGGCTTAAGGGGTTAAATGGAATAAATTGATACAAAAGGAAACTTGAATTGGTGACAATGTAGTAGATAGTAATATTTGTGTAACAGAAGAGAGAGCACAGTCATGCCACCTGGATGTGTATAGGCTATTGACATCCAATATAATTGGCAGGCAATCAGATGTTAAAGGATCTTAGAATAGAGAGAAAATGCGAAGTATCAAGAATAAATAATCTAGCAGTTTTAACCAGTGGGGTCCGAATTATTTGAAGATAAATTGCCAGTGGGGAAAAAATTGTATCCGTAGATGCCACAATTGGACATTCTGGAGAATATCGTAAAATTTTATACGTTTTCAAAAGAGTATACAATACAGGTGTCATAGGATCAGATATGTGTAAGAAGTCATAGGTATTTTTTAATCAATAACCTATAAATGCAGATAGCGATCTAAGGCAAAATTGATCTTATTGGTAATGGACACAACAGGGTTAAAAAGGATATGCATATAATTCCCCTTATTGGTTAATTCAATTTCAATTTCAGAAATGTAATAGGATTTGTCCATTTCAACTATAGCCCTCCCCTTGTCTGCTGGCTTAATAACAAAGGATTTATAATTTTTTAACGTATCAAATGCTATAATTGATCACTTGTTGTTAGATCTATGGGTAAAGTGTCCCTATTTATATTACTTAACCACATCGTCTATCCCCTCAGTTACCATTTCAATGTAAGATTCAACCCCATCTAAATTGCGCAGAGGTATAGAGGAGCTTTAGGAAAGTAGTCAAAAGAGGGGGGTAAGATGGTATGGACAAATCTGTAACCTGTTGTTCCATCATAGAAAAATGAGTTTTGTAATTTAAGGAACAATAAAAATACTGTAATGCTCATTCAAGTAGGAAAGTATCAAGTAGGTCAAAATGTTAGTCAATTTTTTAATAGACAATATTGAGCAGGAGAAAGTATTTTGGAAGAAATATTAAACACCAAGTCTGTATCCGTTCCCTTAACCTGGTCTGTATTCTGGTGGAGGGGGTGTCCATGCCTTCTACTCCCTGTATGAATTTGTTTGGTTGAATGATTCTTGGGAATGAAGTTGCTGAAAAAAACGAGGATGTTGGTTGTTTGGGTAATTATTACTTCCAGAACTAGTAGAGAATCTGTCCTGTGAAGGTGGATGGTATTGGCAACTTGAGCCATTTTAGGAATCTCGCCAACTTTACACACATTTAAGTTGATAACCTTCAGTATCACATAATTTTTTTTTATATATATATTTTCAGTGCATTGACAATATTCTTGAGGAGCTTTCAATGTTTTATTATTTAAGTCAGACAAATCACATGCAGATAAAGTCACTGTAAGTTGTTCCTCAAGTGCAGCGATCTGTTATTTACTGTCATAAATAGCTTGTTGAAGAAATTCCATATTCAGATGGATAACATCAAAAGAGCATTTATTGATGATACTTTCAAATTTATTGCAGAAGTCACTGTTATCTGTAAACAATGTAGGTTGAAGGTTGATTCTAAGACCTCTAGGAATCCACTGGAATCTATGGAACTCAGTCATAGTAGATGAATGTAATTTGTAGGATATCAATTTTCGTGATATGCGTTCCCAGTCTCTGGTTTTTAACTTATTATTGGAGATATGAAGAAACTCACTTGGTATGGATACTTGATAAATGATGATTCATCATAGGAGAAAGTCCTTGTAGTGGAAGACATAGAATAAAATCCTTGTAGTGGACTGTGCCCAGGCAGAGAAATAACCAGTAGAAGATAATATGGTAAACAGTCGATGGTCAATAAACTTGGGTGCACAAGTGGTAAAATGAATCCAATAAAATAGCAAAATAGCATGGCACAGTCACATTCAAGCGATGCTGGATTTATTTCATATACTGAAATGCAGCATTAATTCTGTGCAAACAAAAGAGGAACGTGTTAGTCACATGACCTTTCTCACGGCCTAAAAAATAAATATATATATAAATTTATAAATACATTGATAAATAAATAAAACATATTGATTTCATATTCAAAGAAAAAAAGTAACGGAAGAAAGCTGAATATATGCACAGATTATATGACATGATTATAAACAGGAAAAAAAGGAAAGTCATACAATATGTTGGAGATCATTGTGTTTGAGCACCCGGTTCAATATCTTCCACTACAAAGACTTTCTCCTATGACAATTCATTTACTAGACTGCTCCTACTGACTTTTCTCTTGCTTCTTGTGATATCATGCCAACAGACCAGCTCCTTGTCTTCTGTACTGTTCTGTCCGTGGGGCTTCACTGCCGACCTCATGCCCTCAGCTCCCCATTACTAACTACTAGTGTTGAGCCACCCCCGTAGTGTTCGAGTTCGGTTCGGTTCATCGAACAACCTTGTGTTCGCCGAACTGTTCGTCGAACTGTTCGTCGAACACCTTCGAACACCATTAAAACCAATGGCAGGCAAACAAAAACACATAGAAACACATAGAAAACACCTTCAAAGGAGTCCAAAAGCTGACAAACTGCTCAGAAGACATAACTAACACATGGAAAAGTGACAAGTACCTACAGTCATGAGAAAAGAAAAGAGGTGGAGGAGTAAAAGGAGGGGGAGACACAGATATAGGCATGTCATGCCCTTCTAAAATCCAAAAAGTGAGAAGCCGACATGGCCAGTCCGTTCCTGCCCGTGCCACCTCCGTGTCGCCGGGTTTGTGCCAGAGCCGCAGTGGACCCTGATGGCCAGCCCCCCTCTCCCAATACTGGTGCGTGTCCGCTGGTGGGTCGAGCCCCCCAGCGGTGGGGGGGAGTAACATCTGCAGAAGAAAGACCATCTTCCAGCAAACTAAGATGTCGACTTCTTTTCATGGACAATGTGATACGATCCCTTTCTTACGGACACGCCCATCGCTACAAATTCCAGATGAGGCACAAAAACAGCAGGTGCTTCAACGGATATCAAGTGCTCCTTCAAGTGGGCTCTTCACCACCTCAATTTCAACATCACAAATACTCCAGTCCTCAGAGGTGTCACCCCAATCGCACTTGCTTCCTCACAGCTCCCAAGTCTCCAGCTGCCCGTTTGAGTATGGGGTAACACAGATGGTTGAGTCTGCACAGCTGTTTACTCATACTATAGCCTGGGAAACGGAGGTCTGCTCCAGAGCTTCTGTTAATCCAGACGAGGAAATGATCTGCACTGATGCCCAGAATCTTTATAAGTCGGATCCAGGACCAGATGAAGAAGGTCCTGAGCATAATGTAGACCCTCATTCCCAAACTGTAACTCCTGTTGGTGGAGACAATGATGAAGACGATGATGAGACTCAAATACCTGATTGGAGCGACAACTTGACTTTTCGGTCAGGGCAGGATGAGGTTGGCTCTGAGGACGACGGGTGTGATAACACACAGGGTGATGATGACGAGGTTGGAGATCCCACTTACTGTCAACCCATAGTCAGCCAGTCGATGAGGTCAGAAGAGGAGGTGGAGGAGGATGTGACTAGCCCAGGGGATGGAGATGACTCGGTACCCGGGCCTTTGCCTGGCCTTGGGGATGTTACGGTGGTCGGCTCCCTGGCCCGTACCCTGGGGTCACTCTTTAAAAGGGTGGATAATTGTTAATTTTATAAGAGTTCGTGACAACACCTGTGGTATCTGGTGAGAAGCACCAGCGCTGCAGCAGTCCACTGAGGCCGGTGAAAAGGCAGCTCGATGGTATAGTTCCCCACAGGTGGAGCTAGGTTTCAGGGCAGCGTATGCAGGGGGAATACAGGACAGACGAGACCCAGCTGGGTAAGAGCAAGAATGGGAATGGACACGGTAGTCACTTCAGTACCGTTTACTGGTGGAAATTCAGGCACATCCCGGAGCACTGTAGGGTGAAGGGTGCATATCAGGATCCTCCCCAATAAGCGGGTGAAGGGCCTCCTGTTTCTTGCCTCTGCTTAGTAAGTTTCTGACCTGCCTGGAGCTAGGCCTAACTTTGTCTCTGTCCTGTGCTGGCTGACCTTGTGGTAGGGCCTTCTCTTGGAGTTCACACTCCCAGTATACGGGGCCTAAGCGTCTCCTGGCTCTGTTACGAATCAGCACCTTAGTGATCCTGGGACTTGTAGTTCTCCAGGGATTCTGGTTATGCCTTACTGGGTCATAGAGATCCCGGTAAGCTCGGATCCGGTGTCCGGTAAATGCTTCGGGGTGAGCTGGTTAAGTTCCTCTGCCCCTTATGTGCTAACTCGCCACTCGCCTATGGCCTACTCGGGCCCTCACCAGGCTATACACACTAACGGCAGCTTGCCGCGCTTCACCGATCTTATGGCGCCGGCACACCTTAAGCTCTATCTGGGTTCCCTGAATCTAGCTAGCAGGAGCCTCTTGCTCCACTGCTGAACTATTAACTGAGTTCTCTAGACTAGACTGAGCTCCACTGCAGACTGACCTCTCTTAGTCTTCTCTACTGCAGGAACTCTTCAGAGGAACTGAACTGCCTAGCTCCACCTTCCCTATTTATATCCCTAACGGGCTCCCTCTGCTGGTCTGAGGTGGAAGGTGGAAACGTGTGAATATTTATGGGGGCCTCTTGTGGAAGATTCCATCAATGCACTCTTCTAGGATCTCTGATACCAAGCGCAGCGGGGCGTCACAGATGCTCTTGACGACGAGGTTAGGTTGCACCTTCCTGGACAGAGACGGAGTACTGGAAGCACGTCAACAACTGCATACTCAACCACAACTCTGCCTCTGACCACAAGTCGTAGTGGCTCTTCAGGTCGCATGGGCTCTAAGCCTTGCATAGCCTGGGCATTTATTCAGATCGATAAGGATGACCCAACTCGTGTTATCTGTAATATTTGTCACCAAAAACTAAGTAGAGGCCAAAAAATCCATAGTTTGAGTACTTCATGCATGTACCGTCACATGGATATGAAGCATAAGTTGCAGTGGGAAGCTCACTGTGCTACAATGCGGCCTAGCGGGCTGGGCCAACCACCGTCTGCCCCATCTTGTGCATCCGCAGCCTCTTCATCCTCTGTGACTGGGGGGACAGAAGTCACACATGTTTTTGGACGCAGACCTGCCACCTCTTTACCGCAACAGCCAGTGTGATTGGCAGGTCATCAGTTCATTGGGAAGTGGAAACACCTGCTGGTGTTGAGCGCTCTCCGACATCGAGAGCACCACCTTTGGATCAAGGCAACCTAACATGTCCGCCTGCATCTTCTTCACAGACCGGCAGTTTGCCGGGGACACCCTACTCAACCCCGTCTAAGCACAACAGCTAGCCCTCGGTCCCTCAGATGTGGAAAAGTAAAAGACCATTTCCTCCTAGCCATGACAAAGCTAAGTGTCATGGTTGTGTCGCCACGAAGATCGTCACGATTGCACAGCCTGACTTCTCGCAGCTGAGTTTTTGGTGCTTTGTGCTTTTCGGCAGTGAGGGAGTTAACTCTCTCTCTCTGTGCTAGACAAGGTCCAGCCTCGCCCAGCTGCAATCAATTCTGCAGTAGTGAGATTCCTTCATATGTCTGCTGATCTGTTAGGGAAGTTGTCGGTGAAAGCATTTCATGCAGACTAACAGAGCTGATCGTGGTATTTGGAGTTTCAGAGCTAAGTGTATTTGGAGTGTTTTTTTCCCTTCCTCGCTTTATCATTTATCTCCTTTCCCGTTGGTGTTCCCTCTGTTGTTGTTGTGTAGTTTTTGTATGCAAGGTGGTTTTGGTTTTACCCTTGTACTGTCTCGTTCGTCTAAGTATTGAGTGTTGGCATATTATTACCTGTCCCCTTTTGTTGTTATCGGGGTCCTTCTCAGGACTAGATTACTTAGGTGCAGGGATCCTCAGGAGGTAGGGGTTACGCTGGCGGCCTGGACCTCTGTACCTTTAACAGTACCTCCAGGTAGAGGGATTAGTCAGGGCCCCAGCTTAGGGTCAGCTTAGGCCCCCTACCTCCAGTACACAGAGACAGCGTGACACTAAGAGGTTGAATTTCACCATCTGCAAGCTCTTGGCTACAGAAATTCTGCCTTTCCGCCTGGAGGACACAGTGGATTTTCGAGACCTTATGTCCATCGCAGTGCCCCAGTACCAGATGCCCAGTCGGCACTACTTCTCAAAGAAAGGTGTGCCTGCGCTCCACCAGCATGTCGCACACAACATCACCGCTTCTTTGAGAAACTCTATGTGTGACAGGGTGCATTTCACCACAGACACTTGGACGAGTAGGCATGGACAGGGGCGTTACATGTCGCTAACTGGGCACTGGGTAACTATGGTGACAGCAGGACAAGGGGCTGCTGTCCAAGTCTTACCGTCCCGACTAGTTGTGCGTCAATCCTCTTTTTCTCGAAGTTCCTCCTCTGCTTCTGACTCCTCAACCTCCTCTCGGTCCTCCACCTGCACCTAAAGCCTGTCTAGTAATGCCACCTGCTTTCTAACTGCGCAGAAGGAATCCTGCACACCTCCTTACTATGCTGGCAGCAGGGCTCAACGGCATCAGTGTTTACTTTGAAATGTCTGGGAAATTTGAGTGACACAGCTGAGGAGTTATGGTCAGCTCTGGAGACCCAGTTTCATGAATGGTTGTCTCCACTGGACCTGCAACCAGGGAAGGCCGTTTGCGACAATGCTGCAAACCTGGGTGCGGCCCTTCGCCGGGGCAATGTCACACACGTGCCTTGTATGGCTCACGTGTTGAACCTGGTTGTCCATCAATTTTTAGCCCACTATCCCGGACTAGATGGCCTTCTGCAGAGGGCACGGTCGCTGTGTGCTCACTTCCGCCGTTCGCATCCCGCAGCTCAACGACTTACATCTCTACAGAAGTCGTTGCGCCTGCCAGTTCACCGGCTGAAATGCGATGTGCCGACACGGTGGAATTCAACTCTGCACATGTTACAGCGACTGTGGCAGCACCGACAAGCCCTGGTGCAATACGTTCTGAAGTATAGCCTGGGCCAATGAGATTCAGAGGTGGGGCAAATCACGCTGCAGGAGTGGTCTCAGATCTGGGACTTATGAAGTTGACGCGCCCCCTGGGCCGTGGGGTACCCTGAGCCGGGCCGGTAGACGCTGGGGGTTGTAGTCAATGTGGCGGTGACCCAGTCCGTGACCCAGGGCGGTCAATCCAAGGGTAATTTGTATATATGGATTTTATAATGTCCGACTATGCCACCTGTGGAGTGCGGCCAAAGGGGCCGCCGCTGCGGAACAGTCCTCTGAAGCTGGTGGTTTTGCAGCAATGGTATTATTACTCACCACACGTAGAGTGTAGCTTCAGGGCAGTGTGGGTGGATGATGGTGGTTGTAGTGCAGGGAGTCAGTAATGAACACAGAGTCCATGTGATGCAGTCCCAAGATCTTTACTCACAGTTGTTGCAGTCCAGATTACAGGTACCAGAGCAATCTCCCCCGTCGTGCTGTGCGTACTCAGTGAGGGGCTCTGTCCACCCCCAGATAGCTCCGAAGTACTTATCAGGACCCCCTTCTGTGTGTCCTTTCTCTGGCCTTCTCCCTGCACCTCACACCCAGTGACACTTCTATCCGGTATCCTCGGGACTTGGCAGGCGATGTGTGTTCCGTCCCCTGGGTCCTATGTGGCTACCTTCTTAGTGAGACTGGTGTGGACTTTGGCCTGCAGTACATGAAATGCTGCAGCCTCCCGTTTCTAGTTGAGCCTTGCTGTTTCTCCGCTAGTTGAGGGACCGGTTCCCCTTATCTGGCCTGACCCCTCTACCTCCTGGTAGCAGCGGGAGTACGGGTGGCCTTCTGCACGGCCCGTAGCCCTAAGGTCCCTTCGGTTCCTGGAGCCTTCCTGCTCCCTCTCCTCTCTTCTCTCCTTCAGTCCTGGGCCTCCCAGGCTAGGCCCGCCTCCGGAGCAGAGCTCATGCCGAGCCTCTGCTTCTGTCACTTTTCCTCCTCTGACTGGCTTGCTCTTTCTAAGATGGCTTCCCATTTATACTCTCCCTGTCATGTGCTCCCCTAAGCTGCTCCCCTAAGCACCCACTACATAGGACCCTCCCACCAGCTAGGGACCTGGGACTGTGCTCTCCCTTAGGAGCAATCTCGCCCTACCCCAACTGCGGGTATGTGTTGGATGCAGGTGTTAGGGTCCCGAGCCATACGCCTTCCTTACCTGAGGGTGAGATACCACACCTCTGGGTGAGATGCAGTAACTCTGTGGCGACTGAACCCTCAGGGGCGCCACACACCCTTCTGCACAGTTTTGAAATGGCGACAAAGATGTTTAGTGCTGACGACGATGCCATTATCAGCATGACTATTCCGGTGATTTACATGCTGGAGCACACATTGAACAGAATTCAGAGTCAGGTGGTGGGACAAGAGGAGGTGGAGGAAGTAGAGGAGGAGTCGTATGCGGAAGGGATAACATCTCCAAGGTCCAGACGGTTGGCAGCACCAAGGAGGCAGGCATGGGAGAGTGGGGGAGAGGGATTAACCAGGGCGCATGGTAGCAGCCAAACTGTTGAGGAAGGTGCAGGAGCCGAGGAAGAAGTGGAGGACGAACTGGCGATAGACATGGAAGACTCATCAGATAAGGGAGACCTTGATCACATTTCTGTTGTGCGAGGTTGGGGGGAGAGGGCAGAGGAAGGAAGCATGATTCTTACCTTGCTACCAACACAACAAGGACTTGGTCCTCCTGGATGCGCAAGACACATGAGTGCCTTCTTGCTGCACTACCTGCAACATGACCCTTGGATTGTCAGAATTCGAAGTAATCCCGACTACTGGGATGCCACACTCTTAGATCCCCGGTACAAAAGTAAATTTGCCGAAGTAATTCCTGCCATAAAAAGGGATTGACGCATGCAGGAGTATCTGCAGACGCTGTTGCAGAATCTTACATGTGCTTTTCCACAAAACACCAGTGGTGCACATAGTGAATCTCACAGTTCTAACTTCCCAACCGTGGGACTGTCGAGACTTCATCACTCAAACCGTTACAGTAACACAGTGTCTGCTGGTAACAGCAATTTTGTGGAATCGTTTCACCACTTTTTTAGACCATCCATTGCAAGGCCACAGGAGACAAGAAGTCTGACACATAGTCAATGCCTAGAGAAGATGGTACAGCAGTATCTCCAAGTGAACATCGAAGCCATGACTGTGTCACTGGACCCTTGCTCATTTTGGTATTCCATTCTGGAAAAATGGCCGGAGCTCGCCACTCACGCCTTGGAGAACTTGTCATGCCCTGCAGCCAGCGTTCTCTCTGAACGTGTGTTCAGCGCTGCTGGTGGTGTGCTGACAGATAAGCGCACGCGGCTGTCCACTGAGAATGTAGACAGACTCACGTTCATAAAGATGAACAAATCATGGATTCGCAAGGACTTTTCTACCACTGTGTCATCCTTGGGAGACTAAAAGCTTGAGGATTTGGTAAAATTACCTCACCAACTGTTTTAAGCAACTGTGGGGCAATTGATGTCACTTAACCCTAGAACGCATGACCATAAAAATCTACACTTTCACATACCTGGGGCCTTTTAGACCCGTGTGCAAATAACATGGAATAACTCAAACTGAAATGACAAACAGCTATATACATGAAGAATACCTAGAGTTTCAAAATTCTAATTAAAGTAATCTTGCAGAAAATGGAAAACAATTAACAGGGCGGGCCTGCGAGGCCCCAGGTATGCGTTCTAGGGTTAAGTGGTGTCTGTGCCACAATTTTGGGAAAAAATGGAGACTCTTTTTGGAGTCCCCTTGCTGTGTCTTACGTGACGTTGGCATCGTCAATTCCAGGTGGGTTGGGTCGCTCCCCCCCCCCCTTTTAACTGTAAGAAACTACATACACTATGGCTTGGGGTAACACAGATGGTTGAGTCTGAAGAGCTGTTTACTCAGAGGTCTGCTCCAAATCTTCAGTGTCTGCTAGTCAGCGTAGAATTTTTAACTGCATCTAGCCTAGGCAATACTTTGGGCGTAGTAGCCCAGCTGCGACGCAAGCTGCACCGCCTGTGTATCTAATAAGAATTTTTAAATGCATCTAACCTAGGCAGACTGTGGGGACCCCCAACCAAACCCAGACGCTCAGCCCCCCTTTCCTTGACAATACAATAATGTAACTCTTACAACTGGATGGGTGAGGATTGGTCACAGCTTTATTAACTCTTTATACTCATTCCATTAGAAAGGCATTTTATTTCTAAAATAATTCAGCTTGTTGCAGCATGCCCTGGGTCTCCACTCCGGCAAGTTGGCCAACAAGTGTAACTCTCCAACATGTCCTTTCTATTTCCAGGCCACGGAGGATCCTGCGTACTCTTATGCAGGTCTCTGACCCCCACCCATCACTCTTAACGCTTGTTCCACTCCATCCTGGAGTCCTGACAGGAATATGTCCAGTCCAATATCCATTAAGTGAACACCGTCGGGCCGTATGAGGACTGCTTTATCTCCTTCCAGTTGTCGGTGTCGTATCACTACACCGCCTCTGTCTCTTCTAAATTTTGCCATCCGAATATTTATTACCCGCCTTGTCCGTTCGATGGCCGTGATGTCTCGCGCACCTTGCCATACCGCTATCGGCACAATCTCTGACCATACTATAGCTAGTTTTGTGAAAAATTCTCTGAAGCGCTCAGTGTCTAGTTTCATTATTGCCATTAGTTATGCGCTCTTGTGATGACCTAGGTTGTTTCCCCCGGCCTGTATAACTAAGATGACCGGACCTCTTGCCTCTCTCCCTACCTTGATTACCTCCATTAGTACCTGTGGCCATAGCAGGCCTCTAATACCTCTCCAGTTGAAATATGTGTTATGAAACTCTAATTTCCTCCCGCCTGGGCGTACTTTCGCCCTTTTTTCTGCCCAATATATATACGAGTGGCCTATCACCCACACTGTTGGCTTAGCGTCACCTGTAAAAGAAACAAACCACGTTAGGATAACAAGTTCGGTCTTATGTATCTCGACAAACACGTGGATCGCCATCTCCCTATCCTCTGAACTTCCGTTTCTGACAGTCCTGCTCTTGCTGCTTACATGGCCGCGCCTATGCGGAATGAGTGTCTCCCGTAATCTTTGGGGTGGTTTCCTGCCGATGTTATGCATTTATTAAATATAGCTTGGAACTGGTATCTTGATAATGGCGTTCCATCAATGTTTGATAGGAAGAAATTACTTTGTGATCTGATGGTTAGATATGTTTTTACTATTGTTACCCGACTCAGTGTACCGCTTGTGGGTTGTAGAAGTACCCAAGTGCCCCTGCCCGCTGGAACCGTTTTCGATTGGTGTATGCGTAGTCGTATTGCATTATTGGCTATGACTACGTCCTGGTGTAATAAGCCTCCACTGGTGGTAATTTTGGATTGAGGGACTAATTCGCTTATGCATAGCGCCCCTAAGAAGGCGATCACAAATGCAGTAGACAGTAGTGTTGCTTCAAATTGTGAGTGTCATGTTAATGGTGTTAGGGATATGATGTGAGAAATCAGTTTTAGTGACACGGGACGGGACGTCTACACTCCTGACTTGGCTGACCCCTTTTCCACCCTTTTATGGATTGTCTGATCATGAATCTTTGTCACATCTCCCCAATTCAGTAGTTGGAAGTGAAATGCTACTCCGGTCAGACACCGCTGCGCTGATGCCCCTGATATGCCCCTCATCATTAGCTGGTGGAGAAATTCTATGGTGACTTGTGATCAGGCTTGTTCACATTGGTCAACCCGTCTGCCTGCTACGAGTCGTGTCCACTCTTCCCATGCCTTACCGTATGCTTGCCACGTCGACGGGGCAACTGATGCTCTGATTAATGGCATCAACTATTCGCCACTAGATCCTATAGGGAGGGTGGGCAACTGTTGCCCGATGGGTGGGCATTGTGGAAGAGCTCTGTGAAAATCTGCCAATTGAATTGTTATAAAGCGTTAGCAGCAGATTTAGACCCCTCAGCATAGTGGCTAGCGCGGACCCATACATTGTGTTTTAGGCACAGGAATGCTAGCCTGCGTAGTAGGCCTAGCACTGGGAGAGACGATGATGCCATCTTATTAATGCAGTGCGCTAGGCTGGTGTTTTTTGTTATGAAGCGTATATTTTTGTTAGCCAGGCGTGCGACCCATATTTCTATTGCTACCACTATGGGGAAGAAAAATTATTTTCAGGGCTAGATGCAGCTAAAAATTATTATTAATTTCAAAGCTGGTGGAGCTTGGTATAGATGGCCTTATACAATGAGTCCCACACACTGCTAGAAGCCCAAATATTTTTTCAGAGGTAGATGCAGAAAAAAATTATTTTTAATTTGCAACCTGATGGAGGTCAGTATAGATGGACTAATAGACCAAGTCCCACACACTGCTAGAAGCCCAAATATTTTTTCAGAGCTAGATGCAGAAAAAAATTATATTGAATTTGCAACCTGATGGAGGTCAGTATAGATGGACTAATAGACCAAGTCCCACACACCGCTAGAAGCCCAAATATTTTTTCAGAGCTAGATGCAGAAAAAAAATATTTTTAATTTGCAACCTGATGGAGGTCAGTATAGATGGACTAATAGACCAAGTCCCACACACTGCTAGAAGCCCAAATATTTTTTCAGAGCTAGATGCAGAAAAAAATTATATTGAATTTGCAACCTGATGGAGGTCAGTATAGATGGACTAATAGACCAAGTCCCACACACCGCTAGAAGCCCAAATATTTTTTCAGAGCTAGATGCAGAAAAAAAATATTTTTAATTTGCAACCGGATGGAGGTCAGTATAGATGGACTAATAGACCAAGTCCCACACACTGCTAGAAGCCCAAATATTTTTTCAGAGCTAGATGCAGATAAAAATTATTTTTAATTTGCAACCTGATGGAGGTCAGTATACATGGACTAATAGACCAACTCCCAAACACTGCTAGAAACCCAAATATTTTTTCAGAGGTAGATGCAGATAAAAATTATTTTTAATTTGCAACCTGATGGAGGTCAGTATAGATGGACTAATAGAACAAGTCCCACACACTGCTAGAAGCCCAAATTTTTTTTCAGAGCTAGATTTTGAAAAAAATTATATTCAATTGGCAACCTGATGGAGGTCAGTATAGATGGACTAATAGAACAAGTCCCACACACTGCTAGAAGCCCAAATTTTTTTTCAGAGCTAGATGCAGAAAAAAAATATATTCAATTTGCAATCTGATGGAGGTCAGTATAGATGGACTAATAGAACAAGTCACACACACTGCTAGAAGCCCAAATATTTTTTCAGAGCTAGATGCAGAAGAAAATTATTTTTAATTTGCAACCTGATAGAGGTCAGTATAGATGGACTAATAGAACAATTCCCACACACTGCTAGAAGCCCAAATATTTTTTCAGAGCTAGATGCAGAAAATTTTTTTATTGAATTTGCAACCTGATGGAGGTTTGTATAGATGGACTAATAGAACAAGTCCCACACACTGCTAGAAGCCCAAATATTTTTTCAGAGCTAGATGCAGAAAAAAATGATATTCAATTTGCAACCTAATGGAGGTCAGTATAGATGGACTAATAGAACAAGTCCCACACACTGCTAGAAGCCCAAATATTTTTTCAGAGGTAGATGCAGAAAAAAATTATATTCAATTTGCAACCTGATGGAGGTCAGTATAGATGGACTAATAGAACAAGTCCCACACACTGCTAGAAGCCCAAATATTTTTTCAGAGCTAGATGCAGAAAAAAATTATTTTTAATTTGCAACCTGATGGAGGTCACTATAGATGAACTAATAGAACAAGTCCCACACACTGCTAGAAGCCAAAATTTTTTTTCAGAGCTAGATGCTGAAAAAAATTATATTGAATTTGCAACCTGATGGAGGTCAGTATAGATGGACTAATAGAATGATGCTATGCCCAAAAGGTTTTACTTCACTAGGTGCAGTAAAAAATTGGTATTCTATACACGGGTGGTGTAGCTTGCAACACAGATAGGCTACTCCACTGACTAACACACTTTGCAATAGGCCAAAAAGGATTAGCTTTGCTATGTTTAGCCAAATGCTGTGAAAAAAACTTGCACAGCACTGGCACAGACCTGCCTGGCAAAAACTGATAGGAACTGATGTAACTTAGTCCTGAAAAGGACTGCAATTACAATTAGTCTTTACTCCCAACCTATCTATTTAAGAGCACAGACCTGCCTGATAAAAGTCATAGGAAATGCTGTAACCTAGTCCTTAAAAGGACTGCAATCACAACTATTCCCTACTCCCAAGCTATCTGTAGATTTGTGCGAAAATTGGCTTGAAATTTACAAGGTATAGCGCACACAGCAACAACGGTGCCGTCTAACATGCAGCTGCAGCAGTGAGAAAATGGTGGCGATGGGGAAAATGGCTGGGTCTTATAGGGCAAGGACATGTGACATACACTGCCAATGACACATGCCCTTGCTTGTGTGAAAAAAAGCACTTCGCTCTGTGTGTGCGCTGCTGATAGGCTGACAGATTGCACCTCCCCACTGTAAATGCGGGAAAGAGAAAAAAAAAAGGAGATCTTCATTATTCCTGCAGAGATCCATCCCCTGCCCCTCCCCCCGCCCCGCTGCACACTCAAACTGCGTATTAACATTAATTTTCAGCATTACTGAGAAAAAATCCAGTTATGATTTTGGGGCACGAACAGTTATCGAACATAACCTCGAACAGCCGAATTTTTTTCAAATCATTCGTGTTCGCCGAAAGGCTCGAACACCGCCCAAAACAGCACGAATTTGAGATTGGCGAACAGTTCGAGTCAAACACCGCTCATCTCTACTAACTACCTACCTTATCTTCTCTGCGATTATCTCTCCTGGCTAAGGCAGTGATTCAGTTGCTTCCTTTATCATTTGTCATGCTAATTGACAGCATGCTAATTGACAGTGGATTCCCCCGTAGTTAGGCAGATTTGAGATGGCTGTCAATCAAAACGATGTCTGCAGTGAAGCCCCATCGACAAAGCCGAGCAGAATTGAAGGAGCGGCTCTGTGAGGATGCAGGGGAATCGCCATCTGAGCTGAGAGAGATCATTGGAGGCAGAACAGACAGGTAGTTAATAACTACATGAAGGTAAGTTCTTAGTCCCATAGTAAAAAAAAACCTTTAACATTTGCATTTTTTCATTTTTACACAGCAGCATTTTTTCAACACCTGTCTAAAACTTTTACACAGTACTGTATATTAATATTTTTCTTCAAGGGAAATGTAGAAAGATATTGGTATACTTATTGGGTTTATATTATTTATTGTTCATGTTTCACACCAAATAATTGGTTGAATGAATATTTCAGGTATTACAATCAGGTGGATACCTAATATGTGGATCTCACCAGAGTGACACAAGTCAGTGGCAGAGCTGATGTGAGTCTGCTAATACCCAAAAGCTCTGCTATGCCATCAGACGCCTATCCATCATTTAATTGTCACGTTCTACAGACACACTGTCAATGCTGATGCTTCTGTGCACCATATAGTGTTTATTGAGCACTATGTAAAAGTGCTGTGTGAAATAGAACACAGGAGCAATAATAAACCACATCTATCTTGTGCTTGAATTTCTGGCTGTGGATTTATGGTTTTTGCTTATTATGGGTTAAATACTCCCAACAATCCTTATTAGGATGTTATCTAAGGTTATAGTTAAAATGTTTGGAACAATAAATTAATTTGGATTGCAAATAAAAACTTTAAATTGTCTTTTACAATATTTTTTTTAATAATAAATATGGAACAAAGTAATTAGTTTCATGTGTATTGGATGATAATAGCTAGAAGTTTCATTTTGTTGCCACAGGGGCCTTTTTAAAATTCTGTCCAATTTTTTGAAACTTGACTATTAGTGATAACATCATTGTCATCATGGAAAGGATTCCCTTGTCATCATAACTTTTTAAAGAAACATACACATTGTCCTCGTCTGAATGCTCATGAGAAATATATCTTTAGATGCTTGTGTTGAATTGAGCTTCTGCTATATCCAAACTATATAATTATTTATTAAGTAAAGTTTTATTAATTAAAGATTGTATTATTCTTAAGGGATTAATTTGGTCTTTTAATGCCTTGTTATAATATTAATATGTTTGAATTAACTACGTTTGTACACGAATTTAATAATTCTTTCCATATACAATTTTATTATCAGCTGCTTTTTTATAGCCTAATTAAAGGGGTTTTCCAGCATTATTTTTTTTTCTAAGGCATGGGTTGTCATTAAATAGCAATGAAGATAAACTCACCTTCTGTTACCTCTTTGGATCCAGACCAGGAAACTCCAATGGTCGGTGCAGGCTGCTGAATTGATGTTTGTGCTGTCTGGATATCACAGGGCCAACAAAGCTTTTGATTGTCTGCAGTGGTCAGCTAAATCAGCCCATTGTCAGAAAACAAATTGATGTTATGACAGTCATCTCACCACTGCAATCACAGGCTACAGTGGCTTCTAGAGCCTCTGCTGCATCCACAAAGGTGATACACACAAAGCACAAAATGACTTCATCTGCCTCATTATAATGAATGTCTGAATCATATTTTTTTAAGGATTCACATGGATACTTTAATGGGGTCACAAACATGTAGCCGGGAAATGAGTTGAACCTAGCCTTAGGTAGCTTAAGTTCTAGTTTCCTTACCTGTGCCAAGTGATTGCCAGTAAGTTTATCAGGCACTTTAAATGCACTTTGGGAGATTTATTTTCAGCTATGTGGGCTCAGAATCTGAATCTAACTGGAAAGTTTTCTATCTCTTACAGAGACCTCTTTAGATCTAGCACAGACATACACGGTATATTTGCTGGATAGTTTAGCAAATAATTACTTACCAGCTGCACAGGGTGATGTGTGTGTGCATTGGTCATGGCCGCATGGAGACTGAATTTCAAACCTGGCATTTGAAAGCACACTGGTTCATGATGCCTCCCACACCTACTTCCTAAGATGTTGGCCTCTTTTACAAATATATTCCCTTGCTTGATCTTGGAGGAAATAAAATTGTATTGCAAGATTAATATCACTAATAATACCACCACAAAGTGAAAGAATAATGCCACCAAACTGATCAATTTAAATTATTTATGTACTAAGACCAATATTACCATCAATAGAGCAATAATAGAGACAAATAATACTGCAATAACATATTACCAGTATATACAGTAGTAGTAATTTCACCATACTGATCATTAATCAAAGCTACTATACTAAGACTGATATCACCACCATGCAGTGACCACTATAGATGAGCGAGTATGCTCGCTACTGCTCGGTGCTCGCTAGAGATGAGCGGTGTTCGACTAGAACTGTTCGCCAATCTCAAATTCAAGCTGTTTTGGGCGGTGTTCGAGTTGTTCGACGAACCCGAACGATTTGCAAAAAATTCGGCTGTTCGAGGTTATGTTCGATAACTGTTCGTGCACCAAAAGCGTGTCCTGCATGTTTGGCGCTATTTAGAGCACCAATCATGCAGGGATTGTCTGCCACTCACTGTAATGCCACAGCCATGGTGGTTGTGGCATTAGAGTGATTGCCCAAATCGATGGGAACTGTGCTCACAATGAAACATGAAAAGCCGGCAATTCAGCAGCGGCATACACCGGTACCCAACAATTTAGTACCGAAAGAATAGAGCTTCACACATAGATTAGATAGATAGAAACATGTCAGTCACATATATAAGAAGTACAGTGACAGTGTTGATTACTGTACTTGTCATTTAGTGTAAAGGATTTATAAAAAAAAATATTAGTGTTTTCATGCACCGTCTCTTTAAAAAAGCCGGCCGGCAATTCAGCAGCGGTACCCGACAATTTAGAATAGAAGGAATAGAGAATCACACATAAATTAGATAGATAGAAACATGTCAGTCACATATATAAGAAGTACAGTGACAGTGCTGATTACTGTACTTGCCATTTAGTGTAAAGGATTTATTAAAAAAAATATTAGTGTTTTCATGGACCGTCTCTTTAAAAAAGCCGGCCGGCAATTCAGCAGCGGTACCCGACAATTTAGAATGGAAGGAATAGAGCATCACACATAGATTAGATAGATAGAAACATGTCAGTCACATATATATGAAGTACAGTGACAGTGTTGATTACTGTACTTGTCATTTAGTGTTAAAATAAAGGATTTATTTAAAAAAAATTAGCGTGGGGTTCCCCTTAATTTAAGGCTCTAGCGGAGGTTAAGCAGACAGCTGGGGCAGATGTTTGAAGCCTGGGAAGGGGGTAATACCCATGGAGCTTCCCAGGCTACTAATATCAGTCCCCAGCTGAATGCCTAGCCTTTACTAGCTATTAAAATGGGGGACCCCCCAAAAAATTGACGTGGGATCCCCCCTATTTTAATAGCTAGCAAAGGCTAGGCAGACAGCTGGGGGCTGATATTAATAGCCCAGGAAGGGTGCCATGAATATTGGCCCCCTCCCAGGCTAGAAACACCAGCCGTCAGCCGCCCCAGAAATGGCACATCCATAGGATGCGCCAATTCTGGCACTTAGCCTCGCTCTTCCCACTGCCCTGTAGCGGTGGCAGTGGGGTAATAGGGCTGGGGTTGATGTCAGCTTATAATGCCAGCTGACATCAAGCCCAGGTTAGTAATGGAGAGGCGTCTATAAGACACCCCCATTACTAACCCCATAGTCAAAGTTAAAAAAAACCACAAACACCCAGAATAAAGTCCTTTAATTGAAATAAAGACACAATTCTTTATTGTTCTAAACTAAACCATACTTACCGTCACGCCCATTCCAGCTGAAGCCAACGATCCCCTGCAATAAAAGAAAAATAATAAAGCAACATCATCCTTACCTTTCCATGGTTCCCACGACAGCTTCAGCTCTGCTACATCGAGATGACAGGCTGGACCGCAGCAGAACGCTGCCATACAGCCTGTCATCCCGCGGACACTGAGAAGTGCAGGCATGCTTGCGCTCCTCAGCGTCTCTCTTTGACGGCATCCAGATGAGCCGAGGTCATGTCCAATGAACTCGGCTCACCTCATGCACGTCACTGACAGCGTGGGAAAATTCTCACGCTGAAGCGCTGATTGCAGGAGAATTCTCCCACGCTGTCAGTGACGTGCATAAGGTGAGCTCATGTCCAATGAACTCAGCTCACCTCATGCACGTCACTGACAGCGTGGGAAAATTCTCCTGCACTCAGCGCTTCAGCGTGAGAATTCTCCCACGCTGTCAGTGACATACATGAGGTGAGGTCATGTCCAATGAACTCAGCTCACCTCATGTACGTCACTGACAGCGTGGGAAAATTCTCACGCTGAAGCGCTGAGTGCAGGAGAATTTTCCCACGCTGTCAGTGACGTGCATGAGGTGAGCTGAGTTCATTGGACATGACCTCACCTCATGTATGTCACTGACAGCGTGGGAGAAGTCTCACGCTGAAGCGCTGAGTGCAGGAGAATTTTCCCACGCTGACAGTGACGTGCATGAGGTGAGCCGAGTTCATTGGACATTAACTCGGCTCATCTGGATGCCCTCACAGAGAGACACTGTGGAGCGCAAGCATGCCTGCGCTTCTCAGTGTCTGCGGGATGACAGGCTGGATGGCAGCGTTCTGCAGGTCCAGCCTGTCATCTCGATGTAGCAGAGCTGGAGCCGTCCTGGGAACCATGGAAAGGTAAGGATGATGTTGCTTTATTATTTTTCTTTTATTTCAGGAGATCGTTGGCTTCAGCTGGAATGGGCGTGACGGTAAGTATGGTTTAATTTAGAACAATAAAGAATTGTGTGTTTATTTCAATTAAAGGACTTTTTTCTGGGTGTTGTGTTTTTTTTAAATACTTTACTAGAAATTCATGGTGGTCATGTCTAATATTGGCGTGACCCCATGAATTTCGGGCTTAGGGCCAGCTGATAATGCCAAGCTGGCCCTAACCCCTTTATTACCCAGTGAGCCAACGCATCAGGGCCCTGGATGAGTTGGTTACAGCGCCAGAAGATGGCTCTTCTATGAACGCGCCATTTTGCGAGGTGGCTGCGGACTGCAATTTGCAGCGGGGGTGGCCCAGAAAGCTTGGGCCTCCCTGCGCTGCGGATTCCAGCCCCCAGCTGCCTAGTTGTACCTGGCTGGACTCAAAAAGAGGGCAAAAAAGAGGAGCAATAATAAACCACATCTATCTTGTCCTTGAATTTCTGGCTGTGGATTTATGGTTTTTGCTTATTATGGGTTAAATACTCCCAACAATCCTTATTAGGATGTTATCTAAGGTTATAGTTAAAATGTTTGGAACAATAAATTAATTTGGATTGCAAATAAAAACTTTAAATTGTCTTTTACAATATTTTTTTTAATAATAAATATGGAACAAAGTAATTAGTTTCATGTGTATTGGATGATAATAGCTAGAAGTTTCATTTTGTTGCCACAGGGGCCTTTTTAAAATTCTGTCCAATTTTTTGAAACTTGACTATTAGTGATAACATCATTGTCATCATGGAAAGGATTCCCTTGTCATCATAACTTTTTAAAGAAACATACACATTGTCCTCGTCTGAATGCTCATGAGAAATATATCTTTAGATGCTTGTGTTGAATTGAGCTTCTGCTATATCCAAACTATATAATTATTTATTAAGTAAAGTTTTATTAATTAAAGATTGTATTATTCTTAAGGGATTAATTTGGTCTTTTAATGCCTTGTTATAATATTAATATGTTTGAATTAACTACGTTTGTACACGAATTTAATAATTCTTTCCATATACAATTTTATTATCAGCTGCTTTTTTATAGCCTAATTAAAGGGGTTTTCCAGCATTATTTTTTTTTCTAAGGCATGGGTTGTCATTAAATAGCAATGAAGATAAACTCACCTTCTGTTACCTCTTTGGATCCAGACCAGGAAACTCCAATGGTCGGTGCAGGCTGCTGAATTGATGTTTGTGCTGTCTGGATATCACAGGGCCAACAAAGCTTTTGATTGTCTGCAGTGGTCAGCTAAATCAGCCCATTGTCAGAAAACAAATTGATGTTATGACTGTCATCTCACCACTGCAATCACAGGCTACAGTGGCTTCTAGAGCCTCTGCTGCATCCACAAAGGTGATACACACAAAGCACAAAATGACTTCATCTGCCTCATTATAATGAATGTCTGAATCATATTTTTTTAAGGATTCACATGGATACTTTAATGGGGTCACAAACATGTAGCCGGGAAATGAGTTGAACCTAGCCTTAGGTAGCTTAAGTTCTAGTTTCCTTACCTGTGCCAAGTGATTGCCAGTAAGTTTATCAGGCACTTTAAATGCACTTTGGGAGATTTATTTTCAGCTATGTGGGCTCAGAATCTGAATCTAACTGGAAAGTTTTCTATCTCTTACAGAGACCTCTTTAGATCTAGCACAGACATACACGGTATATTTGCTGGATAGTTTAGCAAATAATTACTTACCAGCTGCACAGGGTGATGTGTGTGTGCATTGGTCATGGCCGCATGGAGACTGAATTTCAAACCTGGCATTTGAAAGCACACTGGTTCATGATGCCTCCCACACCTACTTCCTAAGATGTTGGCCTCTTTTACAAATATATTCCCTTGCTTGATCTTGGAGGAAATAAAATTGTATTGCAAGATTAATATCACTAATAATACCACCACAAAGTGAAAGAATAATGCCACCAAACTGATCAATTTAAATTATTTATGTACTAAGACCAATATTACCATCAATAGAGCAATAATAGAGACAAATAATACTGCAATAACATATTACCAGTATATACAGTAGTAGTAATTTCACCATACTGATCATTAATCAAAGCTACTATACTAAGACTGATATCACCACCATGCAGTGACCACTATAGATGAGCGAGTATGCTCGCTACTGCTCGGTGCTCGCTAGAGATGAGCGGTGTTCGACTAGAACTGTTCGCCAATCTCAAATTCAAGCTGTTTTGGGCGGTGTTCGAGTTGTTCGACGAACCCGAACGATTTGCAAAAAATTCGGCTGTTCGAGGTTATGTTCGATAACTGTTCGTGCACCAAAAGCGTGTCCTGCATGTTTGGCGCTATTTAGAGCACCAATCATGCAGGGATTGTCTGCCACTCACTGTAATGCCACAGCCATGGTGGTTGTGGCATTAGAGTGATTGCCCAAATCGATGGGAACTGTGCTCACAATGAAACATGAAAAGCCGGCAATTCAGCAGCGGCATACACCGGTACCCAACAATTTAGTACCGAAAGAATAGAGCTTCACACATAGATTAGATAGATAGAAACATGTCAGTCACATATATAAGAAGTACAGTGACAGTGTTGATTACTGTACTTGTCATTTAGTGTAAAGGATTTATAAAAAAAAATATTAGTGTTTTCATGCACCGTCTCTTTAAAAAAGCCGGCCGGCAATTCAGCAGCGGTACCCGACAATTTAGAATAGAAGGAATAGAGAATCACACATAAATTAGATAGATAGAAACATGTCAGTCACATATATAAGAAGTACAGTGACAGTGCTGATTACTGTACTTGCCATTTAGTGTAAAGGATTTATTAAAAAAAATATTAGTGTTTTCATGGACCGTCTCTTTAAAAAAGCCGGCCGGCAATTCAGCAGCGGTACCCGACAATTTAGAATGGAAGGAATAGAGCATCACACATAGATTAGATAGATAGAAACATGTCAGTCACATATATATGAAGTACAGTGACAGTGTTGATTACTGTACTTGTCATTTAGTGTTAAAATAAAGGATTTATTTAAAAAAAATTAGCGTGGGGTTCCCCTTAATTTAAGGCTCTAGCGGAGGTTAAGCAGACAGCTGGGGCAGATGTTTGAAGCCTGGGAAGGGGGTAATACCCATGGAGCTTCCCAGGCTACTAATATCAGTCCCCAGCTGAATGCCTAGCCTTTACTAGCTATTAAAATGGGGGACCCCCCAAAAAATTGACGTGGGATCCCCCCTATTTTAATAGCTAGCAAAGGCTAGGCAGACAGCTGGGGGCTGATATTAATAGCCCAGGAAGGGTGCCATGAATATTGGCCCCCTCCCAGGCTAGAAACACCAGCCGTCAGCCGCCCCAGAAATGGCACATCCATAGGATGCGCCAATTCTGGCACTTAGCCTCGCTCTTCCCACTGCCCTGTAGCGGTGGCAGTGGGGTAATAGGGCTGGGGTTGATGTCAGCTTATAATGCCAGCTGACATCAAGCCCAGGTTAGTAATGGAGAGGCGTCTATAAGACACCCCCATTACTAACCCCATAGTCAAAGTTAAAAAAAACCACAAACACCCAGAATAAAGTCCTTTAATTGAAATAAAGACACAATTCTTTATTGTTCTAAACTAAACCATACTTACCGTCACGCCCATTCCAGCTGAAGCCAACGATCCCCTGCAATAAAAGAAAAATAATAAAGCAACATCATCCTTACCTTTCCATGGTTCCCACGACAGCTTCAGCTCTGCTACATCGAGATGACAGGCTGGACCGCAGCAGAACGCTGCCATACAGCCTGTCATCCCGCGGACACTGAGAAGTGCAGGCATGCTTGCGCTCCTCAGCGTCTCTCTTTGACGGCATCCAGATGAGCCGAGGTCATGTCCAATGAACTCGGCTCACCTCATGCACGTCACTGACAGCGTGGGAAAATTCTCACGCTGAAGCGCTGATTGCAGGAGAATTCTCCCACGCTGTCAGTGACGTGCATAAGGTGAGCTCATGTCCAATGAACTCAGCTCACCTCATGCACGTCACTGACAGCGTGGGAAAATTCTCCTGCACTCAGCGCTTCAGCGTGAGAATTCTCCCACGCTGTCAGTGACATACATGAGGTGAGGTCATGTCCAATGAACTCAGCTCACCTCATGTACGTCACTGACAGCGTGGGAAAATTCTCACGCTGAAGCGCTGAGTGCAGGACAATTTTCCCACGCTGTCAGTGACGTGCATGAGGTGAGCTGAGTTCATTGGACATGACCTCACCTCATGTATGTCACTGACAGCGTGGGAGAAGTCTCACGCTGAAGCGCTGAGTGCAGGAGAATTTTCCCACGCTGACAGTGACGTGCATGAGGTGAGCCGAGTTCATTGGACATTAACTCGGCTCATCTGGATGCCCTCACAGAGAGACACTGTGGAGCGCAAGCATGCCTGCGCTTCTCAGTGTCTGCGGGATGACAGGCTGGATGGCAGCGTTCTGCAGGTCCAGCCTGTCATCTCGATGTAGCAGAGCTGGAGCCGTCCTGGGAACCATGGAAAGGTAAGGATGATGTTGCTTTATTATTTTTCTTTTATTTCAGGAGATCGTTGGCTTCAGCTGGAATGGGCGTGACGGTAAGTATGGTTTAATTTAGAACAATAAAGAATTGTGTGTTTATTTCAATTAAAGGACTTTTTTCTGGGTGTTGTGTTTTTTTTAAATACTTTACTAGAAATTCATGGTGGTCATGTCTAATATTGGCGTGACCCCATGAATTTCGGGCTTAGGGCCAGCTGATAATGCCAAGCTGGCCCTAACCCCTTTATTACCCAGTGAGCCAACGCATCAGGGCCCTGGATGAGTTGGTTACAGCGCCAGAAGATGGCTCTTCTATGAACGCGCCATTTTCCGGGGTGGCTGCGGACTGCAATTTGCAGCGGGGGTGGCCCAGAAAGCTTGGGCCTCCCTGCGCTGCGGATTCCAGCCCCCAGCTGCCTAGTTGTACCTGGCTGGACTCAAAAAGAGGGCAAAAAAGAGGAGCAATAATAAACCACATCTATCTTGTCCTTGAATTTCTGGCTGTGGATTTATGGTTTTTGCTTATTATGGGTTAAATACTCCCAACAATCCTTATTAGGATGTTATCTAAGGTTATAGTTAAAATGTTTGGAACAATAAATTAATTTGGATTGCAAATAAAAACTTTAAATTGTCTTTTACAATATTTTTTTTAATAATAAATATGGAACAAAGTAATTAGTTTCATGTGTATTGGATGATAATAGCTAGAAGTTTCATTTTGTTGCCACAGGGGCCTTTTTAAAATTCTGTCCAATTTTTTGAAACTTGACTATTAGTGATAACATCATTGTCATCATGGAAAGGATTCCCTTGTCATCATAACTTTTTAAAGAAACATACACATTGTCCTCGTCTGAATGCTCATGAGAAATATATCTTTAGATGCTTGTGTTGAATTGAGCTTCTGCTATATCCAAACTATATAATTATTTATTAAGTAAAGTTTTATTAATTAAAGATTGTATTATTCTTAAGGGATTAATTTGGTCTTTTAATGCCTTGTTATAATATTAATATGTTTGAATTAACTACGTTTGTACACGAATTTAATAATTCTTTCCATATACAATTTTATTATCAGCTGCTTTTTTATAGCCTAATTAAAGGGGTTTTCCAGCATTATTTTTTTTTCTAAGGCATGGGTTGTCATTAAATAGCAATGAAGATAAACTCACCTTCTGTTACCTCTTTGGATCCAGACCAGGAAACTCCAATGGTCGGTGCGGGCTGCTGAATTGATGTTTGTGCTGTCTGGATATCACAGGGCCAACAAAGCTTTTGATTGTCTGCAGTGGTCAGCTAAATCAGCCCATTGTCAGAAAACAAATTGATGTTATGACAGTCATCTCACCACTGCAATCACAGGCTACAGTGGCTTCTAGAGCCTCTGCTGCATCCACAAAGGTGATACACACAAAGCACAAAATGACTTCATCTGCCTCATTATAATGAATGTCTGAATCATATTTTTTTAAGGATTCACATGGATACTTTAATGGGGTCACAAACATGTAGCCGGGAAATGAGTTGAACCTAGCCTTAGGTAGCTTAAGTTCTAGTTTCCTTACCTGTGCCAAGTGATTGCCAGTAAGTTTATCAGGCACTTTAAATGCACTTTGGGAGATTTATTTTCAGCTATGTGGGCTCAGAATCTGAATCTAACTGGAAAGTTTTCTATCTCTTACAGAGACCTCTTTAGATCTAGCACAGACATACACGGTATATTTGCTGGATAGTTTAGCAAATAATTACTTACCAGCTGCACAGGGTGATGTGTGTGTGCATTGGTCATGGCCGCATGGAGACTGAATTTCAAACCTGGCATTTGAAAGCACACTGGTTCATGATGCCTCCCACACCTACTTCCTAAGATGTTGGCCTCTTTTACAAATATATTCCCTTGCTTGATCTTGGAGGAAATAAAATTGTATTGCAAGATTAATATCACTAATAATACCACCACAAAGTGAAAGAATAATGCCACCAAACTGATCAATTTAAATTATTTATGTACTAAGACCAATATTACCATCAATAGAGCAATAATAGAGACAAATAATACTGCAATAACATATTACCAGTATATACAGTAGTAGTAATTTCACCATACTGATCATTAATCAAAGCTACTATACTAAGACTGATATCACCACCATGCAGTGACCACTATAGATGAGCGAGTATGCTCGCTACTGCTCGGTGCTCGCTAGAGATGAGCGGTGTTCGACTAGAACTGTTCGCCAATCTCAAATTCAAGCTGTTTTGGGCGGTGTTCGAGTTGTTCGACGAACCCGAACGATTTGCAAAAAATTCGGCTGTTCGAGGATATGTTCGATAACTGTTCGTGCACCAAAAGCGTGTCCTGCATGTTTGGCGCTATTTAGAGCACCAATCATGCAGGGATTGTCTGCCACTCACTGTAATGCCACAGCCATGGTGGTTGTGGCATTAGAGTGATTGCCCAAATCGATGGGAACTGTGCTCACAATGAAACATGAAAAGCCGGCAATTCAGCAGCGGCATACACCGGTACCCAACAATTTAGTACCGAAAGAATAGAGCTTCACACATAGATTAGATAGATAGAAACATGTCAGTCACATATATAAGAAGTACAGTGACAGTGTTGATTACTGTACTTGTCATTTAGTGTAAAGGATTTATAAAAAAAAATATTAGTGTTTTCATGCACCGTCTCTTTAAAAAAGCCGGCCGGCAATTCAGCAGCGGTACCCGACAATTTAGAATAGAAGGAATAGAGAATCACACATAAATTAGATAGATAGAAACATGTCAGTCACATATATAAGAAGTACAGTGACAGTGCTGATTACTGTACTTGCCATTTAGTGTAAAGGATTTATTAAAAAAAATATTAGTGTTTTCATGGACCGTCTCTTTAAAAAAGCCGGCCGGCAATTCAGCAGCGGTACCCGACAATTTAGAATGGAAGGAATAGAGCATCACACATAGATTAGATAGATAGAAACATGTCAGTCACATATATATGAAGTACAGTGACAGTGTTGATTACTGTACTTGTCATTTAGTGTTAAAATAAAGGATTTATTTAAAAAAAATTAGCGTGGGGTTCCCCTTAATTTAAGGCTCTAGCGGAGGTTAAGCAGACAGCTGGGGCAGATGTTTGAAGCCTGGGAAGGGGGTAATACCCATGGAGCTTCCCAGGCTACTAATATCAGTCCCCAGCTGAATGCCTAGCCTTTACTAGCTATTAAAATGGGGGACCCCCCAAAAAATTGACGTGGGATCCCCCCTATTTTAATAGCTAGCAAAGGCTAGGCAGACAGCTGGGGGCTGATATTAATAGCCCAGGAAGGGTGCCATGAATATTGGCCCCCTCCCAGGCTAGAAACACCAGCCGTCAGCCGCCCCAGAAATGGCACATCCATAGGATGCGCCAATTCTGGCACTTAGCCTCGCTCTTCCCACTGCCCTGTAGCGGTGGCAGTGGGGTAATAGGGCTGGGGTTGATGTCAGCTTATAATGCCAGCTGACATCAAGCCCAGGTTAGTAATGGAGAGGCGTCTATAAGACACCCCCATTACTAACCCCATAGTCAAAGTTAAAAAAAAACACAAACACCCAGAATAAAGTCCTTTAATTGAAATAAAGACACAATTCTTTATTGTTCTAAACTAAACCATACTTACCGTCACGCCCATTCCAGCTGAAGCCAACGATCCCCTGCAATAAAAGAAAAATAATAAAGCAACATCATCCTTACCTTTCCATGGTTCCCACGACAGCTTCAGCTCTGCTACATCGAGATGACAGGCTGGACCGCAGCAGAACGCTGCCATACAGCCTGTCATCCCGCGGACACTGAGAAGTGCAGGCATGCTTGCGCTCCTCAGCGTCTCTCTTTGACGGCATCCAGATGAGCCGAGGTCATGTCCAATGAACTCGGCTCACCTCATGCACGTCACTGACAGCGTGGGAAAATTCTCACGCTGAAGCGCTGATTGCAGGAGAATTCTCCCACGCTGTCAGTGACGTGCATAAGGTGAGCTCATGTCCAATGAACTCAGCTCACCTCATGCACGTCACTGACAGCGTGGGAAAATTTTCCTGCACTCAGCGCTTCAGCGTGAGAATTCTGCCACGCTGTCAGTGACATACATGAGGTGAGGTCATGTCCAATGAACTCAGCTCACCTCATGTACGTCACTGACAGCGTGGGAAAATTCTCACGCTGAAGCGCTGAGTGCAGGAGAATTTTCCCACGCTGTCAGTGACGTGCATGAGGTGAGCTGAGATCATTGGACATGACCTCACCTCATGTATGTCACTGACAGCGTGGGAGAAGTCTCACGCTGAAGCGCTGAGTGCAGGAGAATTTTCCCACGCTGACAGTGACGTGCATGAGGTGAGCCGAGTTCATTGGACATTAACTCGGCTCATCTGGATGCCCTCACAGAGAGACACTGTGGAGCGCAAGCATGCCTGCGCTTCTCAGTGTCTGCGGGATGACAGGCTGGATGGCAGCGTTCTGCAGGTCCAGCCTGTCATCTCGATGTAGCAGAGCTGGAGCCGTCCTGGGAACCATGGAAAGGTAAGGATGATGTTGCTTTATTATTTTTCTTTTATTTCAGGAGATCGTTGGCTTCAGCTGGAATGGGCGTGACGGTAAGTATGGTTTAATTTAGAACAATAAAGAATTGTGTGTTTATTTCAATTAAAGGACTTTTTTCTGGGTGTTGTGTTTTTTTTAAATACTTTACTAGAAATTCATGGTGGTCATGTCTAATATTGGCGTGACCCCATGAATTTCGGGCTTAGGGCCAGCTGATAATGCCAAGCTGGCCCTAACCCCTTTATTACCCAGTGAGCCAACGCATCAGGGCTCTGGATGAGTTGGTTACAGCGCCAGAAGATGGCTCTTCTATGAACGCGCCATTTTCCGGGGTGGCTGCGGACTGCAATTTGCAGCGGGGGTGGCCCAGAAAGCTTGGGCCTCCCTGCGCTGCGGATTCCAGCCCCCAGCTGCCTAGTTGTACCTGGCTGGACTCAAAAAGAGGGCGAAGCCCCACGTCAATTTTCTTAAAATTATTTCATGAAATAATTAAGAAAAAAATGGCTTCCCTATATTGTTGTGTCCGGCCAGGTACAAATAGGCAGCTGGTGGTTGGGGGCAGCCCGTTCCTGCCTGCTGCACCTGACTGGACACAATTATAGTGCGAAGCCCCACGTCAATTTTTTTTAAATTATTTCATGAATTTCCTGAAATAATTTAAAAAAATTGAAGTGGGGATTCGCACTATATTTGTGTCCAGCCAGATATAGCAGGCAGGAACGGGCTGCCCCCAACCACCAGCTGCCTATTTGTACCTGGCCGGACACAACAATATAGGGAAGGCCTTTTTTTCTTAATTATTTCATGAATTTTATGAAATAATTAAAAAAAAAATACGTGGGGCTTCGCCCTATTTTTGTGTCCAGCCAGGTACAACTAGGCAGCTGGGGGCTGGAATCTGCAGCGCAGGGAGGCCCAAGCTTTCTGGCCCCCCCCCGCTGCAAATTGCAGTCCGCAGCCACCCCGGAAAATGGCGCGTTCATAGAAGCGCCATCTTCTGGCGCTGTACCCAACTCATCCAGGGCCCTGGTGCGGTGGCTCACTGGGTAATAAAGGGGTTAGGGACAGCTTGGTATTATCAGCTGGCCCTAAGCCCAAAATTCATGGGGTCACGCCAGTATTAGACATGACCGCCATGAATTTCTAGTAAAGTATTTAAAAAAAACACAACACCCAGAATAATGTCCTTTAATTGAAATAAACACACAATTCTTTATTGTTCTAAATTAAACCATACTTACCATCACACCCATTCCAGCTGAAGCCAACGATCTCCTGCAATAAAAGAAAAATAATAAACCAACATCATCCTTACCTTTCCATGGTTCCCAGGATGGCTCCAGCTCTGCTACATCGAGATGACAGGCTGGACCGCAGCAGAACGCTGCCATCCAGCCTGTCATCCCGCAGACACTGAGAAGCGCAGGCATGCTTGCGCTCCTCAGTGTCTCGCTGTGACGGCATAAAGATGAGCCGAGGTCATGTCCAATGAACTCAGCTCACCTCATGCACGTCACTGACAGCGTGGGAAGATTCTCACGCTGAAATGCTGAGTGCAGGAGAATTCTCCCACGCTGTAAGTGACGTGCATGAGGTGAGCAGAGATCATTGGACATGAACTCACCTCATGCACGTCACTGACAGCGCTTCAGCGTGAGAATTTTCCCACGCTGTCAGTGACGTGCATGAGGTGAGTTCATGTCCAATGATCTCTGCTCACCTCATGCACGTCACTGACAGCGTGGGAGAATTCTCCTGCACTCAGCGCTTCAGCGTGAGAATTCTCCCACGCTGAAGCGCTGAGTGCAGGAGAATTTTCCCACGCTGTCAGTGACGTGCATGAGGTGAGTTCATGTCCAATGATCTCTGCTCACCTCATGCACGTCACTGACAGCGTGGGAGAATTCTCCTGCACTCAGCGCTTCAGCGTGAGAATTCTCCCACGCTGAAGCGCTGAGTGCAGGAGAATTTTCCCACGCTGTCAGTGACGTGCATGAGGTGCGCCGAGTTCATTGGACATGACCTCGGCTCATCTGGATGCCATCACAGCGAGACACTGAGGAGCGCAAGCATGCCTGCGCTTCTCAGTGTCCGCGGGATGACAGGCTGGATGGCAGCTTTCTCCTGCGGTCCAGCCTGTCATCTCGATGTAGCAGAGCTGGAGCTGTCCTGGGAACCATCGAAAGGTAAGGATGATGTTGGTTTATTATTTTATTTTTATTGCAGGAGATCGTTGGCTTCAGCTGGAATGGGCGTGATGGTAAGTATGGTTTAATTTAGAACAATAAAGAATTGTGTGATTATTTCAATTAAAGGACTTTATTCTGGGTGTTTGTGTTTTTTTTAACTTTTACTATGGGGTTAGTAATGGGGGTGTCTTATAGACGCCTCTCCATTACTAACCTGGGCTTGATGTCAGCAGGCGTTATAAGCTGACATCAACCCCAACCCTATTACCCCACTGCCACCGCTACAGGGCAGTGGGAAGAGCGAGGCTAAGTGCCAGAATTGGCGCATCCTATGGATGCGCCATTTCTGGGGCGGCTGACGGCTGGTGTTTCTAGCCTGGGAGGGGGCCAATATTCATGGCACCCTTCCTGAGCTATTAATATCAGCCCCCAGCTGTCTGCCTAGCCTTTGCTAGCTATTAACATAGGGGGGACCCCACGTCATTTTTTGGGGGGGTCCCCCATTTTAATAGCTAGTAAAGTCTAGGTATTCAGCTGGGGGCTGATATTAGTAGCCTGGGGAGCTCCGTGGGTATTACCCCCTTCCCAGGCTTCAAACCTCTGCCCCAGCCGTCTGCTTAACCTCCGCTAGAGCCTAAAATTACGGGGAACCCCACGCCAATTTTTATTTTAATAAATCCTTTATTTTAACACTAAATGACAAGTACAGTAACCAACACTGTCGCTGTACTTATTATAAATGTGACTGACATGTTTCTATCTATCTAATCTATGTGTGAAGCTCTATTCTTTCTGTTCTAAATTGTTGGGTACAGATGCTGAATTGCCGGCCGGCTTTTTTAAAGAGACGGTGCATGAAAACACTATTATTTTTTTTACTAAATCCTTTACACTAAATGACAAGTGCAGTAACCAACACTGTCGCTGTACTTATTATAAATGTGACTGACATGTTTCTATCTATCTAATCTATGTGTGAAGCTCTATTCTTTCTGTTCTAAATTGTCGGGTACCGCTGCTGAATTGCCGGCCGGCTTTTTTAAAGAGACGGTGCATGAAAACACTAATATTTTTTTTACTAAATCCTTTACACTAAATGACAAGTGCAGTAACCAACACTGTCACTGTACTTCTTATATATGTGACTGACATGTTTCTATCTATCTAATCTATGTGTGATG
Source organism: Phyllobates terribilis (assembly GCF_046119375.1). Classification (NCBI taxonomy): domain Eukaryota; kingdom Metazoa; phylum Chordata; class Amphibia; order Anura; family Dendrobatidae; genus Phyllobates; species Phyllobates terribilis. The sequence continues at coordinate 172,221,449 of NW_027362771.1, forward strand.
CTCTATTCCTTCTTGTCTAAATTGTCGGGTACCGGTGTATGCCGCTGCTGAATTTGCCGGCCGGCTTTTTTAAAGAGAGTGTCTTCTGAGCAGTTTGTCAGCTTTTGGACACCTTTGCAGGTGTTTTCTATGTGTTTCTATGTGTTTTTGTTTGCCTGCCATTGGTTTTAACGGTATTCGACGGTGTTCTAAGGTGTTCGACGAACAGTTCGACGAACAGTTCCTCGAACATCCCGGTGTTCGACGAACCGAACCGAACCCGAACACTATGGGGGTGGCTCAACACTAGTGCTCGCCCGAGCATCTAACTACTCGAGATGCTCGGCGCTCGCTGTGTATTTCTGGGTTTGCTTGGCGGGAGCTAGGGTCCCCTCCCTGCATGTTTGGAGCTCTTTACAGAGCCAATGAACATGCAAGGATTGCCTGCCACTCACTGTAATGCCATAGCCATGTTGGTTGTGGCATTACAGAGATTGGCTGGCCGCACAGCGTCATCAGGTCTATATCAGACCTGGTGCCGCTGTGCTCGTCACAGTTACTCCGGAATCAAACAGTGTAGGGAGAGGTAATGCTGAGCTATGGAGAGATTTGCTTGTTTATTAGGTAGTGTAGGTAGAACAAAAGTATATTACACATATCCATCTCAACAAACAGTCCATCTGAGGACTAATCCATCTGCAGAGATATCAGGCAGGCAGTGTATATAGGCAGGTAGGCAGGGTATATAGCAGACTGCAGTGCATATAGCACAAGAGGCTCCATTCCAGTTTTGTCTGCTGCTGTTGTTAGACATTTCTAAACATAGGCCCAGATCTCAGGGGCCAGGAATAATATTTTTTTGGATCCTCATTATTTGCTTAAAAAGCAATCCAGAGGACACCGTTTTTCTGTGCCATTTGCTTGTTGGCACTACAGAATACAGCCAGGTCCTTTCCATATTACAGCGCTAAAAATCTAGCTATTTAATACTGTGGTTTGTCCAAAACAGGGATCACATATAATTGCACTGAAAATATTGCCATTTCTGGCCTCCATTGAAATTTTTTTTCAGTGTGTCAGTGAAGCTATTGACATTAGTTTGCTGTTCAAAATAGTTACCTACAAGCCAGGTATTCAAAACTGTGTTTTCTCCGTCGCACGGATCACATATACAATTTAAGAAAATACTGCCATTTCTGGCCTCCATTAAAAATTAGTTTCAGTATGTCAGCAAAGTTTTTGACACTGGTTTGCTGTTCAAAATAGTTACCTACAGGCCAGGTATTTAAAACTGTGTTTTCTCCATCACACGGATCACATATACGTTTTCAGAAAATACTGCCATTTCTGGCCTCCATTAAAAATTTGTTTCAGTGTGTCAGTGAAGCTATTGACACTGGTTTGCTGTTCAAAATAGAAACCTACAGACCAGGTATTTAAAACTATGTTTTCTCCATCAGGCGGATCACATATAGGTTTTCAGAAAATTATGCCATTTCTGGCCTCCATTAAAAATGCATTTATGTGTCAGCGAAGTTTTTGACACTGGTTTGCTGTTCAAAATAGTTACCTACAGGCCAGGTATTTAAAACTGTAGTTTGTCCATCACACGGATCACATTTAAGTTTGCTTCAAATTCAGCCATTTGTAGTGAGCGTGGAAGATATTGTCCTCCATTTAAAATGAGCAAGGCACGTAGCAAGGGACGGGGAGCTGGCCGTGGGCAAGCTTAAATTGTGCCACAACAAACACCCACATCTTCTCGCTCAACCTTCCAGTCCTAATTTAGAGGGGACCGCAGAACACCACTCTTGAACACAGAGCAGTGTGAAAAGATTATTGGTTGGATAGCAGATAATGCTTCCAGTCACTTAGCCACCACCACCATGCTGTTTCCACACCCAAATCTTGTCAGCCTAGCTTCCTGTCTCTATTTCTAGGGGGCCACAGAACACCACTCTTGAAGCCAGACCAGTGAGAAAAGGTAGCTGGTTTGATAGAAGATAATGCTCCCAGTCAGCTTGCCACCACCACCATGTCTTCCACACGGTCCAGTCTCAGTAGCCGTGAGTCTGGACCGCATATTCCTCACACTGAACCTCCTTCCTCCCACCATGCCGAGTGCCCGGAGACAACTTATCACACACTTGGGCACTCCGATGAGCTGTTCACTTTTCCATTTATAGATTCGGGCCTCTCGCCCGGTCCACTTCAAGTGGGGCAAGAGGAGATCGCATGTAGCGATGTCGAAATATTTGAGCAGCCATGGTCACACGAAGGCGACGGTGGGAAAGTGCAATTACTGTCACAAGAGGTGGACGATGATGAGACACAATTGCCAGAAAGTCAGGAAGAGGACCAGCGTGTGGAAGTGGAAGATGAGGTGGTGAAAAATATAGTAACTGACCCAACCTGGCAGGAGGACATGCAGAGGAAGGACTGCATCTCACAGGGAGAGGGAGGCACAGCACCTGAACAGGCAGGAGAAGCAGTGTGGTGGCCACAGACAGAACTCAGGTAACCTTTCCCTGTGTAGCACCGGCGTCCCTGCCCTCTGCTAGGCAGGGACGCTGTTCCCCTCACCGCTCTGCTCCGTGCCCGGCGTCCTCCTCCCGCTCTGCTGGCAGCGCGCGCTCCTTCCCGGCCACTGTGCTTAGGGCGCGCGCGCGCGCTCTCCCTCCCTCTTAAAGTGGCCGCGCGCGCCGTCCTAAGGAGTCCCCGGCCAGTGGCCGGAGGACTTCACCATATATAAGGCACCTCCTCCAAAATGGAGGTGCCCGAGCAATGTTGTTGCACTGTTCACTACTCTGCTTCAGCCCTCAGGTCCCGTTGCCAGTTACCTGCCAGATACCTGCCAGATTCCTGCCAGCTTGCTGTCTTATTCCTGCCTGATTACCTGCTACCTGCCTGCTAGTCTGAGGTCCGACGGTCTGCCTTACTACTCCTGTCAGTCTGTCTAAGGACCAGCCTGTCCGCTCACCTGGGAGCGCACTTCAGCCCCCTGCCTGCTTGCCTGAGGTCCGACGGTCTGCCTTCCAACTCCTGTCAGTCTGTCTATGGACCAGCTTGCCTGCTCACCTGGGAGCACACATCTGCTACCTGCCTGCTAGCCTACCTGGAGGCTCCGCCGTCACGTGCTGTGACCACCTGCCTGTCCAGTGACTCCTGCCCGCTCACCTGGGAGCGCTCATCTGCTGCCTGTCTGCTAGCCTACCTGGAGGCTCTGCCGTCACGTGCTGTGACCACCCGCCTGTCCAGAGACTTCTGCCCGCTCACCTGGGAGCGCTCATCTGCCGCCTGTCTGTTGGTCTTCCTGGAGGCTCCGCCGTCACATGCTGTGACCACCCGTTCATCCAGAGACTCTTGCCTGCTCACCTGGGAGCTCACGTCTATCATCAGCCGCCACAGGTCGTACCAACCCTTTACCCAGAGACTGCCCCGGTCACTTGCCGTGACCATCTGCCTGTTCATTCAGAGACTGCCCCGGTCACTTGCCGTGACCATCTGCCCGTTCATCCAGAGACTGCCCCGGTCACTTGCCGTGACCTCCAGCCCGTTCACTCAGAGACTGTCCCGGTCACCTGCTGTGACTCCCTGCCCGTCTTCCCTGGTCGCCACCCGCTCCCTTACAAGGACAGCCCCCTTGTATAGTAGCTCAGAGGTTCCGCCTCCCAGACCCGTTACAGTTTGCTTGGGCCATGGAACCCGGTGGCACCCAAGCTCTCTCGCTTTCGGACCTACGTCATGAACTGTCCCGTCAGAGGTCCCAACAGGAGTCCATCCTGAGTCATCTGCGGAATGTCAACTCTTTCCTGGACACTCTGACTGCTCCACCAGCAACCACCGCTAGTGTCATGACTCGCAGCCCGGCAGCGCCGCTGCCCACCAATACCATGGCATCCTGCCCCGGACCCCGGCTTTCTACACCTCCACGCTTCGGAGGCGACCCCGCTCAAGCTAGGGGCTTCATAAACCAGTGCACCCTGCACTTTGAACTATTGTCCCACCAGTTTAACTTCGACCGGGCCAAAATTGCCTTCATCATGTCCCATCTCACCGGGGAGGCCCTGGCCTAGCTAAATCCTCTATGGGAGAGAGGAGACCCCCTGGTGTCCGACTTGCCTGCCTTTCTCTCGGCTTTCCGGAAAGTCTTCGACGAACCCGGACGGAAGACCTCATCCGCATCATCTCTGCTGCGCCTCCGTCAGGGAAATCTCACCGTGGGCCAATATGCCATACGGTTTCGTACCCTTGCCTCGGAGCTGGCCTGGGATAACGACGCTCTGGTATCCGTCTTCTGGGAGGGTCTGTCCGGCTGTATTAAAGATGAACTTGCCGGTCGGGACATTCCTACCACTCTCGATGACCTAATAACTCTTGCCACCCGGATTGACCTACGGTTCCAGGAGCGTTCCAAAGAGGTCACCCGTGAGAGGAGGTTTCCACGTCTAGCTCCTACTCTTCAGAAACCCGTCACTCCCTCCGTCTCTCCCCAGGTACACTCTCCTGAGCCTACGCAGGTCGACCAGACCAAGATGGTCAAAACCCGTCAGGACTTACGCCGTGCCGAGGGGAGCTGCTTCTACTGTGGCAGTAAGGAGCACCGGATCCGTACCTGTCCAGAGAGGTCGGGAAACGCCTGTGTCTAGGTTCGCTCAGAGAGGTCGACCTAGACAAGAATAAATCCTCTCCATCTCTGCTGCTGTCAGTCTCAATTATCTGCGGGGAGAATCGTTATTTCGAACTAGCCCAACTTGACTCTGGAGCGGCCGGGAATCTTATTTCACAGGCCGTGGTAGAAAAATACCGCATTCCCACCAAACCTCTGGCTATACCATTATCTGTCGCTGCTGTGGATGGGGGCCTCTTACCACGTCCCATCCAACTCATCACCGAATCCGTAACTCTGCAGGTGGGAATGCTGCATTCTGAGAGCATCTCCTTTCATGTTCTGCCTGGACTCTCTCACGCCCTCTTACTAGGTCTACCTTGGCTCCAGAGACATGCACCCGTGCTTGACTGGCAGACCGGAGAAGTCCTTCGCTGGGGACAGGACTGTCATAAGACTTGTTTGGTTCCTGTTCATCCCGCCCGTCCTTCTCCTACCCCAGCTAATCTACCTGGACTTCCGATTCCTTATTGGTCTTATGCTGATGTCTTTAATAAAAAGGAAGCAGAGACACTACCCCCTCATAGACCATACGACTGCCCTATCGACCTGTTACCTGGTACTACTCCTCCCCGTGGGCGTATTTATCCATTATCCGCTGCTGAGACCGGGTCGATGTCCGAATATATTGAGGAGAATCTGGCCAGGGGATTCATCCGGAAATCTACCTCCCCGGCGGGAACAGGCTTCTTTTTCGTCAAAAAGAAGGACGGCTCTCTCCGTCCCTGTATAGACTATAGAGGCCTTAACCAGATCACGGTGAAGAATAAGTACCCCCTTCCGCTCATTCCGGAGTTATTTGATCGTCTGAGGGGGGCTAGAATCTTCACCAAACTGGACCTCCGTGGGGCGTACAACCTGGTTCGTATCCGTCAGGGGGATGAATGGAAGACGGCATTCAACACCCGAGACGGCCACTATGAATATCTGGTAATGCCCTTTGGTCTCTGTAACGCTCCTGCCATCTTTCAAGAGTTGGTCAACGACATCTTCCGGGACCTTCTCTACTCCTGCGTAGTGGTGTACCTGGACGACATCTTGGTCTTCTCTCCGGATCTCCAGACTCACCGGAGGGACGTTCATCAGGTCCTGCTCAGGCTCAGGCAGAATCACCTCTTCGCTAAATACGAGAAGTGCCTCTTTGAGCAGACCTCGCTTCCGTTTTTGGGCGACATTATTTCTCAGACCGGCCTACGAATGGATCCAGAGAAACTGTCTGCCATCGAGAAATGGCCTCGACCGGAGGGGTTGAAGGCCATTCAGCGATTCCTGGGCTTCGCTAACTACTACCGCCTCTTCATACCACACTTCTCTTCCCGGACTGCCCCAATATCCGCGCTCACCCGTAAGGGTACTAATCCCAAAGAGTGGCCGCCCGAAGCAGAGGAGGCCTTTCTTTCCCTAAAACAGGCCTTCTCTTCCGCCCCGGTGCTGCACCGCCCGGACGGCAACAAGCAGTTCTTCCTGGAAGTTGACACCTCCTCCTCTGGAGCCGGAGCGGTACTTACTCAAAAATCATCTTCCGGGAGAATGGTAACTTGTGGCTTCTTCTCCAAACTCTTCTCCTCTTCTGAGCGCAACTATTCCATAGGAGACCGAGAGTTATTGGCCATCAAACTGGCGTTGGAGGAGTGGCGTTACCTACTCGAGGGGGCTCTTCACCCGGTAATAATTTACACTGACCACAAGAACTTGGCTTACCTCCAGCATGCCCAGAGACTTAACCCGCGCCAAGCCCGGTGGTCCTTGTTTTTTGCTCGCTTTGATTTTGTTCTTCATTTTCGCCCGGCTGACAAAAACGTCAAAGCAGATGCCTTGTCCCGATCCTTTCTGGTGTCCGATCTCGAGGAAGAACCTAAACATATCATCGATCCCGCCAGAGTAATGCAGGTGGCTCCCGTGAGTCTAAATCGTCTCCCTCCCGGTAAGACGTTTGTTTCAGTACCTGATCGGAAGAAGATCCTACACTGGGGCCATTCGCCTAAACTAGCTGGCCACGCCGGTCAGGAAAAGACCCTCCAGCTTATTGCCCGGCACTACTGGTGGCCTACCCTGCACAAGGATGTAATAGACTTTGTTTCTGCCTGTGTGTCCTGCGCCCGCAACAAAGTCCCGAGACACCTGCCAGCCGGTCGCCTCCTTCCGCTTCCTGTGCCTGCTGCCCCCTAGCAGCATATTGCTATTGACTTCATAACTGATCTCCCCGTCTCCGCCGGTTGTACGGTCATTTGGGTGGTCGCGGATCGCTTTTCCAAGATGGCTCACTTTATTCCCCTGCCAGCCCTCCCGTCTGCACCCGAGCTGGCTAAAGACTTTATCCGCCACATCTTCCGTCTTCATGGCCTGCCCCTCCACATCGTGTCGGATCGTGGGGTACAGTTCACCTCACGTTTCTGGAGAGCCACTTGTAAACTGCTAGACGTCACCCTGGACTTCTCTTCCGCTTACCACCCACAGTCCAATGGTCAAGTGGAGCGGATCAATCAGAACCTGACCAGTTACCTCCGGCACTTCGTTAATGCCCATCATTCAGACTGGGTGGATCTCCTACCATGGGCCGAGTTCTCTTATAACAATCACGAGAGCGAATCCTCCTCCAAATCCCCGTTTTTTGTAGTCTTCGGTCAGCATCCTCGGATTCCTTTTCCTGTCTCCACCTCTGTGGACAACCCGGCTGCGGAATCTCTCGTTAGCAAATTTTCCTCCATTTGGGAGAGTACCCGATCCGCACTCCTTCAGTCGTCCGAACGGATGAAAAGACACGCTGACAAAAAACGCCTGGATCCTCCACAATTTCGTCCTGGAGATAAAGTCTGGCTCTCATCTAAATATGTCCGACTCAAGATACCTTCTTACAAGTTAGGGCCTCGGTTCATCGGTCCTCTGGAGGTCATCAGTCAGATCAACCCGGTGGCCTATAAATTGAAACTCCCGGCCAACTTACGGATCCCTAACTCCTTCCATGTATCTCTCCTCAAACCTGTGGTAATTAACTCTTTTTCCAAGTCTACAGGTACGCCTCCTGCTCCGGTTTCTGCTGAGGACGAGTTTGAGGTAGAGAACATTCTTGCCACCAAAAGGGTAAGAGGAAAGACCTTTTTTCTAGTAGATTGGAAGGGGTTTGGTCCTGAGGAGAGAACGTGAGTGCCCCGGGAGAACATCCATGCCCCTCTTATCCTAGCTAAATTTCTGTCTGGCCTAAAAAAGGGGGGGCCTAAAGGGGGGGTACTGTAGCGCCGGCGTCCCTGCCCTCTGCTAGGCAGGGACGCTGTTCCCGTCACCGCTCTGCTCCGTGCCCGGCGTCCTCCTCCCGCTCTGCTGGCAGCGCGCGCTCCTTCCCGGCCACTGTGCTTAGGGCGCGCGCGCTCTCCCTCCCTCTTAAAGGGGGCGCGCGCGCCGTCCTAAGGAGTCCCCCGCCAATGGCCGGAGGACTTCACCATATATAAGGCACCTTCTCCAAAATGGAGGTGCCCGAGCAATGTTGTTGCACTGTTCACTACTCTGCTTCAGCCCTCAGGTCCCATTGCCAGTTACCTGCCAGATACCTGCCAGATTCCTGCCAGCTTGCTGTCTTATTCCTGCCTGATTACCTGCTACCTGCCTGCTAGTCTGAGGTCCGACGGTCTGCCTTACTACTCCTGTCAGTCTGTCTAAGGACCAGCCTGTCCGCTCACCTGGGAGCGCACTTCAGCCCCCTGCCTGCTTGCCTGAGGTCCGACGGTCTGCCTTCCAACTCCTGTCAGTCTGTCTATGGACCAGCTTGCCTGCTCACCTGGGAGCACACATCTGCTACCTGCCTGCTAGCCTACCTGGAGGCTCCGCCGTCACGTGCTGTGACCACCTGCCTGTCCAGTGACTCCTGCCCGCTCACCTGGGAGCGCTCATCTGCTGCCTGTCTGCTAGCCTACCTGGAGGCTCTGCCGTCACGTGCTGTGACCACCCGCCTGTCCAGAGACTTCTGCCCGCTCACCTGGGAGCGCTCATCTGCCGCCTGTCTGTTGGTCTTCCTGGAGGCTCCGCCGTCACATGCTGTGACCACCCGTTCATCCAGAGACTCTCGCCTGCTCACCTGGGAGCTCACGTCTATCATCAGCCGCCACAGGTCGTACCAACCCTTTACCCAGAGACTGCCCCGGTCACTTGCTGTGACCATCTGCCCGTTCATTCAGAGACTGCCCCGGTCACTTGCCGTGATCCCCTGCCCGTTCATCCAGAGACTGCCCCGGTCACTTGCCGCGACCTCCAGCCCGTTCACTCAGAGACTGTCCCGGTCACCTGCTGTGACTCCCTGCCCGTCTTCCCTGGTCGCCACCCGCTCCCTTACAAGGACAGCCCCCTTGTATAGTAGCTCAGAGGTTCCGCCTCCCAGACCCGTTACACCCTGTAAAAACAACACGAAGGAAGTTGCCGGTACAACTGTTAGGCATTCCCGAGTCTGGTTGTTTTTTAAAGACTCTGCCGATAACCACAAAAAGGCCATTTGCACCACTTGCCAGGCCATCATCAGCAGGGGTGGCAAAACTAGCAGCCTGACCACCACCAGCATGATCAGGCACATGGCAGCATAGCACCCGACTTTGTGGGCTGCACCCCAGGGTCCAGGAACAGTGTCTGCGGGGGCACCATTGCTTCTTCCGCTGTTGTGCATGCAAGCCAATCCACTGTCCATGGCACATGCGAAGATGCCTCCTGCCCTGCACCTGTCGTTGCACATTCTCAAGTAGCAGCATCTGGAAGCACGCCCATGTCCTTGTCCAACCGCAGCATTCAGTTGTCCATACCCCAGTACTTGGAACACAAGCGCAAATACGCAGCCAATGCCCCACAGGCCACACTAATAATTTCCCACATTTCGCGACTGCTTGTGCTCGAAATGTTACCGTTTAGGCTCATGGAGCAGGAAGCATTCCGCAACTTGATGGCGGCGGCCGTCCCTCGGTACTCGGTCCCCAGCCGCCACTATTTCTCCTGGAGTGTCGTCCCCGCATTACACAAGCACATGTCCCAAAACATTAGCCATGCCATCAACAATGCAGTTACCGGGAAAGTTCACCTAACCACGGACACGTGTACAAGTGCTTGTGGGCAGGGATGGTACATCTCGCTGACGGCACACTGGGTTAACATAGTGGAAGCCGGGACCCAGTTGGACCTTGGGTCGGAACACATCCTCCCGATGCCAAGGATTGCGGGCCCTATGTCGATAAGGGTTGCCCCCACAGTCTACAACTTCTGCACCTCATCGTACTCAGCCTTCTCCTCCTCTTCAGCCTTCATATCTGAAATGACCACATCAGTCACAAGCTGGAAGCACTGCTGTCCTATCTTGATCAAGCTGCAGCAGGCTGTGCTGAAGCTAATATGCTTAGGTGACAAACCACACAATGCTGAAGAGGTGTGGACAGCTCTGAAAGAGCAGGCAGATCTGTGGCTCACATCGCTGAACCTAGAGCCAGGCATGGTCGTGTGTGACAATGGCCGGAACCTGGTGACGAGCTCACACAGATATCATGCCTGGCTCTTGTGCTTAACCTCGTGGTTCAACGCTTTCTCAAATCCTACCAGGAGCTGCCGGATTTTCTTATTAAAGTACGCCGCCTGTGTGCCCACTTTAGAAAGTCACCTACAGATTCTGCCGCCCTTGCCTTGTTTCATTAGCGTTTGCCGCTTCCGGCTCACAGACTGGTGTATGATGTCCCCACGTGTTGGAACTCTACACTGCAGATGTTTGGAAGGATTTGTGAGCAGAAGACAGCAGTTGTTGAGTACCAGCATCAACAAGGCCTTCGGTATTCAGTTCAGACTCCACACATAAGACCTCAGAAGTGGACATGGATTTAAGACATATGTACCATCCTTCAAAACTTTGAGGACACCACCAAAATGGCGAGCGGCGATGACGCCATAATTGCCATCAACATCCTGCTTCTCTGTTTTCTGAAATGCTCTCTGCTCACAATCAAAGAGCATGCATTGCACTCGGAGCACGATGAGATGGAGCAAGGAACCATACAGGGTGATTACACACAGACCAGCCTCAACTCATCCCAATGTGGATTGGGTGACAATGCACAATGCAGAAGAGGAGTAGGAGGGGGAAGAACAGGAGCTAGTTTCATGCGCTATGGATGGTACTACTTGCACAACTGTTCAGTATGGATGGCCTGAGGATAGCGAGGAGCAGGAGAGCATGGTCAGTCGTCCTCTTGGTGAGGACATGGAAGTCTTGCCTGTTAGTAGTCTGGCACGCATGGCTGAATTTATGTTCCGCTGCCTTTCCCATGACCCTCGCGTTCTCAAAATTTTGGGTGACAGTCATTACTGGTTGGTGACACTTTTAAACCCACGCTACAAGGAGAACTTTCACTCTATTATTTCTGAGGCGAACAGGTCTACAAAAATAGGGCAGTATCAGAAGGCCCTTGATGCAGAACTATTAAAAAAATTCCCATCTTAAAACGCTGGCAGCAGAGGTCACAGTTCGTTGGACATCCAAGGACTACAGGCGAGAGAGACAACTCCAATCCAGCAGAGGCAGGGGAACACTGTCAAAGTTCTAGGAGAATTTTCTCAGCCCCTCCCATCGCACAGGCCCTGAGGCGCGGGGTACTCTCACAAGGAGTGTAAAGTTTGGGAAGATGCTGAGGGAGTACCTTGCTGACCGTACCAACGTCCTCCGTGATTCCTCTGTGCCTTATAATTATTGGGTATCCAAGCTGGATACGTTAAATGAACTGGCTCTCTATGCCTTGGAGGTCCTGGCCTGCCCTGCCGCTGGCGTTTTATCAGAGCGGGTTTTTAGTGCCGCTGGTGGAATTATAACTGATACGTGCATCCGCCTGTCAGCTGAAAATGCTGACAGGCTGACGCTTACAAAAATGAACAATGGCTGGGTTGGGCCACACTTCTCAACACCACCAAATGATAGCAGCGTAACATAAACTCAAATCCAATGTTTTTGTTTGGGAGGTGTATTCCCATGCACCTTTTCACACCCAAAAATGGGTATAAGCTTCCTGATTTTGGCTATTTTGTCTTGTCCTCCTTATTCTCCTCATCCTCATCCTCCACCACCATATCACCAGGGTGACCATGGTTCGTGATGCAACACCCACATAATTTTTTGTGCTTGGGCATTACAAGTATAGGAGACCTGCTCCTTTCTAATGGGAACATTTTTTTATGAGGCCCTTCTCCACGTCTCTTCCAAGGGGCATTGGAGTGCCTACAAATTTTTGGCAACCCTTGCATTCACTGCATAGGCAAACACAATGAGAAACCCACTTTCTACTAATGGGAACAGTGTTTTCAGGAGGCTTTCTTACCTCCACGTCTCTTCCAAGGGGCATTGGAGTGCCTCCAAATTTTTGGCAACCCTTGCATTCACTGCATAGGCAAACACAATGGGAGACCCACTTCCTAATAATGGGAACATTGTTTTCAGGAGGTCCTCCTCTAAGTCTTTTCAAATGGGTATTGGGGTGTGTCCAAATTTTGGGCAGCCCTGTCACTCACTGCATACGCAATAACAGTATAGGAGACACACTCTTTAGTAATGGGAGCAACAAAGCCCAGCCAGCTGATGGCTCTCTAAGAATAGTGAGGACCAACTGCTGGCCCTTTAAGAATAGTAAAGGCCGCCTGATGACCTTATAAAAATAGGCTTTGTGACTTTCTGAATCTCTTCTAAAATGACATTTTCCGGTGAATGCATTTGTCACGGTTGATAGCAATGTAAAAGTGCAAAAACGCATCAAAAACGCTACATGTGAACATAGCCAAGGTGTGGAGGAGTATTTTTGTTTTTGGTTATTTATTTTGCCTTATATACAAGTCATTACCCTGGAAAGGATGTTGCTTAACATATTTCAAAGGAAAATCCATTTTGGTATAGTTTTAGTATGTTTTATTGTGAGTCTGTAAAAGTGGCGTAATACCTCTGACAACATTGTTGACAGCAGTGACCTGGGAGTCAGAAATGCTTCCAGGTGTCTTCCCCAAGCTGTTCCTATGCCATTTGAGCACTGTTCCCATCGATTTGGGCAATTTTTAGGTGCTATGCAGACCGCCGGGGGGAGCCGCCTGAAAAATGCTCGAGTTTCCCATAGACTTACATTGGGCTTGTTGCTCGGGTCGAGCACCCGAATATTCCAATGTGCTCAACCCGATTAGCGAGCACCAGAGCATTTTAGTGCTCGCCCATCACTAGTGACCACATATTTGTAGAAATTAATTCTACACCACTTTTCTGCAGACCACGCAATGGTATACTGTACAGATAAATCCAGTGACTCACTGTTTACATTCTCTCTGGTCATAGCCATTCGCTTTCCCTTTTCTTTTCCATTCAGCCCAAACCACCATGACCACTTCTTCCATTCATGACTGATCTGTACAGAAATTGTATTTATTAAATAAGAGCTTTAGAGCTTGCCTTCTATGTTTGGAGGAAGTACTATCTATGACACATTTACTTTAGTAGCATGCCAGCAGATTGGTCCTTGGGTATGTTTTGATGTTGATCAAATGGTTCAGTTTCCTTTGTTTGGTGCTAGTACTCCATGGTGGAATGCATCAAGTGCTTTCACTTATTTACGCCAGGCTATTGGTGTGATTCTCTATTAGTAACTCACCATTATTTATTTATTTATTATGCGTTGCTTATATAGAGCCATATTCCGCACCGATTTGCATACATTATTATCTAATTCCCTAAAATAAATTCCCTATCAGTATGTCTTCGGAGTGTGTAAGGAAGCCCACACAAACATGGTGAGAACATAAAAACTCCTTGCAGATGTTGCTCCTTGGTGGGATTTGAACCCAGGACCCTAGTGCTGCAAAACAACAGTGCTAACCACTGAGCCACCGTGCACCATTAGACTGAAGTTTTACCTATGTATATAGTATTTGTGAAGTAGGGAATAAAGACTCTCATTTTAAGACAAGCAAATCTCTGATGAGTCCTTTACAAACAAATGTGGATACTGAGGCTGAGTGTAACATAGTCCGTTAACTCTCTTGTCATATGTGTGAGATTTTTCCCAATATTAAGTTTTCTTGATTTATGGATGCATTCTCTTCCTATCCTGAGTGCTCTTGTCTCTTTTTGCTTTCTTAATTTTACTTGACTCACATAGATACAGGAGCTGAGTGCTACATAGTGAGTTAACTACCCTGTGTTATGTGTGAGCCTTCGGGCTCGCTCACACCACCATATCAATCGGACGAGTGTTATATCATTATTTATTAAATAGCACTCAGACCAATGTTATTCACTGGGGCCATGCTGATGACTGTTTTTTTTTCTCTGACAGAATCTGCCTGTGAAAAAAATTGAAGCATGCTGCGATTTCACTCTGAAATCGGATTGATACGAGAAAAAAATCGGATTCCGTACGGAGACACAGTAAAGCCTCTGATTCTTATGTATACATTACACTTCTATAGCCTAGGAAACTGTAAATGGTTTTGTAAATGATAATAGCTGCTGAGTAAAAAAATGGATTGTATACGAACTGCACATGGACAGCACACAGATCACAAGTGAAGAAAAAATTGTACTACTTTTCTGGATGAAATCGTACCAATTTTTGATACTGTGACCCCAGCCTTTCTCTCCCAGTATTCAGATTTCTTGTTTAAAGAACTATTCTTTGTGTAACCTGAGTGCTGTTTAAGGATGAGCGGACCCATGAATATTAGGGTTCATTGGTTCGACCCAACTTTAGTCCAATGTTTGTTTCAGGTACTGAAACTCTACCCGAACTTGAAGCCAAACCCGAACCCCATAGAAGTCAATGGTGACCCGAACCCTGGTGCTGTAAAATGGGTCTAGTAAGGGCTAGTGGGCACTCTAGCTCTGTCCCTCTCTCCGTTCTCCCAGAACTCAAAACACTTAAACAGACTTCCGACCACTTAAACGGACTTCTGGGAGAAGTCGGTGTTCAGAGATCTGCAGCGGACGCTAGGTGACCGTTACGAACCCCGAACTTAAGGTTCGAGCTCGCTTATCTCTAGTGCTGTTGTCTCTTTTTGTTTTCTTAATTTTATGAATTACTGCAGAATGTAACGGACATTTTTGCATGTCACTTTTTCAGCACTCTACTCATATTCTGGAAAGGAAGTGTTGCCTTTATAAGCAGTATACTCTTTATAAGCACTATACAGTAGTTTTATGGAGAAATGATAAACCTTGGGTAGTGACCTCTGTAATTTTATACAGTCCATGTGTCAAAAAACATTCTAAACTACAAATAAGTATTTTATGAGATTTCAAGGTAAAAGTAATTTGTTATGTAATCTTTTTGCTAAATATTCCTAATCTGCTAGAGAAATAGTCTCCATGAATCATAATTGCAACTCTTTCTTGTTTTAAGCTGACATCATTCAAGAGGTTGATTATTAAAATTGTAAATAATTAAAGCTTTATTTATTAGAAGGTCCACAAGAAACAATTTGGCTTTTAATCTTTCCAGTCAACCATGTATAGCATGTGGACATGATCCTCTGAATATTTCATGGAGTCATTTTTAACACAGCTGCCTGTTCACACAGTAAAACAGCATTCATTTCAAAGTTGTGAAGGGAAGCTTTTAATCATTACAGCAACAGAGCAAAGATGTCAAGGATTATTAGGTGCAATTCATATGCATAATGTTGA